>NC_082662.1:44150000-45520833 GCF_025265405.1 Mesoplodon densirostris | reverse complement strand
AAAGTCTAAATTTGGAAAATTTTATGTCAAAAGTTCTGTTAATGCAAATTTATATCACCACACACTAGATTAATAATAAAGTTAAATCAATGATAATTCACAATTAAGATACAAAACTAGTAACAGGGCTTCCCTGGTGGCACAGTGGTTGAGAGTCTGCCTGCCGATGCAGGGGACACGGGTTCATGCCCCGGTCTGGGAAGATCCCACATGCCGCGGAGCGGCTGGGCCTGTGAGCCATGGCTGCTGAGCCTGCGCGTCCAGAGCCTGTGGTCCGCAGAGGGAGAGGCCACAACAGTGAAAGGCCCGCGTACCGCAAAAAAAACCCAAAAAAACTAGTAACAATAAAAAAACTACTATCAACTCAAGACAACATTGCTGAGGCACTGATTACAAAGCTCTCTTCCAAGAAATTACTGGAATTCCAACAAACTAAATTTGTATCGTACATATTTGGTAGGAGCTTTGCAACACTTCCAAGTATCAGGCAGACTTCTTCATGAGGAGTCTCTGAGGAATCATACATTGATACTCATTAGCTCTTCCTAACCTTCTTCTCATGGCTTTCTTTTAATCCTCCTAAATTTTAAATTTTCTTTCTTATACTCTCCTTCCTTGAAGTATTTAGTCATCTATGCAATACTCAGCTAGAGGCATGCTCAGTCACTTCCCTGTGACTTAGTTATATAATTTGTTGGTTGCTTTGTTTTATATATTTAAAAGCTTCATTCTGTGACTATATTGCCAGGGTCATGACAAAGAAGCATTTCAGCATTCTGAGCAGTGGGCTACTTATTTCTAACAAGTGGGAAGGTGGGGGACACTGAGAATTGACTACATATTGCAATTGTAGTCTACTGTTGGAGGAGACTGGGGCTTCCACTGTTGCTGGTATGATAAAAAATGAAATAGATCCTCATAGATCAGGCATCTTTTTTTTTTTTTTTTTTTTTGCGGTACGTGGGCCTCTCACTGTTGTGGCCTCTCCCGTTGCGGACCACAGGCTCCAGACGCGCAGGTTCAGCGGCCATGGCTCACGGGCCCAGCCACTCCGCAGCATGTGGGATCCTCCCGGACCGGGGCACGAACCCGTGTCCCCTGCATCGGCAGGCGGACTCTCAACCACTGCGCCACCAGGGAAGCCCCAGGCATCTTTTATATTTGGGAACTAAAGTCCTCAAAAATGCATCCAATAAATTAATAGTTGAATGAATTAGTAAGTTGCTAGATGGTAACTTATCTCAAAATTCATTTTATTTCTCTCATGAAACTACTTCAGGAAATATCTGACACAAAAAGTATTCAGATTGCCTTAATTTCTCAAGACAGACCCTGTGGACTTCAAAATTGCTGAATAATGAGGTCTCTCTTTCGCTTAATTAAAAGGAAAAATACACTTTACAGATGATGCCAGTAACAGTAGCTTACAGTGAATAAAGCAAATTCACATCCTTTAGTTCATTTGATAACTTTATGAAGTAAAAAAGGAACTTTATGAAGCAAAAGGAAGTAAAAGGAAATATATTACAAATTTCATTTTACAGTTAAGGAAGCTGAGGCACAAAAATGAAGTGATGCTTCCAGAGGCATTGTGCTTAGCAGGAAGAATACTGGACCAAGATTTGAATTCAGCGCTGTTATACTGCAAATTACCTAGCTCTTCTGATCCTCAGTCCTGTCCTTTGTAGAATGGGGATAATATTAGTACTTATCTCATGATGCTACTGTCAGGATGAAGGGCAAAGATGTGTTTAAAGCCCCCAGCACAATGCCTAACACAGTAATTACTCAGTAAATGTTCCCTTCTCACTTAATAGTCATGATCTTGCACAAGTTATATAAATTCAAGTTTCAGACACACAGGGCAGAAGGTTCATGATTGTAAATTCTCAGGAGAGAATTTTCCCATCCAGAGACCACGTCAAGATAAATAAGTTCCTGTTTCCCTACACCATCAGGCAGATATTTTTTAGTCTACATTTTCACCAACGGTGTGGGCATTTTGTTAGGTGTTAGGGTCCTGGCTTTATGTAGTTGTCTCAGTTCTGACTCATAGGCTCAAAAATCTCATCTCCTATCTGAAAGGCTCCTAGGACTGACAGATCCTCCAATAGAAGGTAACGGCTCTGAAAGTGCTCCTTTTTTTGTAACCCTGGATGATTTTTTCTAAAGATTGGACCAGAAACCAGGTGACTACAAAGATTACAAACTTGACAATTTCAGTATTAGAAATAAATTTTTTTTACTGACATCTCTCTGAAGGACTATGTAACACTGCAGTGAAAAGCATGGGTTTGGGAGTCAGACTGCCTGGATTAAAATGCCAGCTCTACCACTTACAAAACAATATAACTTTAGGCATAAATATTTAATCTCTCCATACCTCAGTTTCCTGATCTGTAAAATACAGACAATAACAGTACCTACATTACAGGATTGTTGTCAGAATTAAATAAATTTTAGGTGAAAGACACTTAGAACAGTGACTGGCATATATTAAATGCTCAATAAATGTTAGCTACTACTATACAATATAAACTCCATAGAACTAACACTATGTTTTGTTCACTGCTGTATTCCCAGAGCCAACAATAATGCCTATTACATAGTAGGCACTAAATGTTTGTTGAATGAATAAAGAGTCAAGCACAAATTTATTATTAGGTGTATTTAAAATACTTATTTGCTCCCAGAGGAAGAGACTATATGTCTAGAGAGAAATATTAAGTCCCAAGTCTAGCTTTGAAATTAAACAATGGGATTGAAAAGCAGACAAATGTCATTTGAGTTCATTTTGATATAAGAAACTTCCGATACTGGAACAATCTTTGATTCCTCATTTTAGTAGTATTCCATGGGAAATCTCTTTTTAGTTTATGGGGGTTTTTCTCCCCTTGTATTTTTTACTACTGATTCAACCAAGTTAGACTTCCAGGAATAAACACTTAATGTAACCTTAGATTTGATTTAATCCCTTTACCTTCTCTTTCCCCAAATACAATCATTTTACGAATGAGGGAGAAGGTCAAGAAGGTAGTACCAAAGGCACAGATATATTGTGCTCAAGGGTACAGATCTTTTGAATTATTTGGCATGGACTGAGGGGAATTATTTTTCTTTTTAAAAAAACCCACCAACTAGGGAATTCCTTGGCGGTCCAGTGGTTAGGACTCTGCGCTTCCACTGCAGGGGGCATGGGTTCGATCCCTGGTCAGGGAAACAAGACTCCACATGCCATGTGGCGCAGCCAGAAAAAACAACAACCACCAAAAAAAAAACCACCAACTACTCTTCAGAGATCCCTAGACACCAAATAAAAATGCAAGTAAGGCAAGCTTCTTGCATGTGTCACTTCAAGGCTTGGGCAGTGTGGCAAATGGCTGTGTGTTAAAGGGCAAGGAGCTAGATTTCTATCTAAAAAATATCAAGGCCTGCAAAGGTAAACAAATCCCCTTCCCTTCCATCTTAGCTCATGTAATAAAGCTATTCTAAGAAACAAAACAAAAATTCAGGTCAGTAATCACTGAGCAGATGAGCAGATCATAGGAATCAACAACTCAAAGATATACTTTAGCATTATTTTCCTCTAAACTACTAGCATTAGTTTTTTTTTTTTTCTAGCATTAGTTTTGAAATATAATATGGTAAACAGAGAAGCTCGGTTAATAATGGAAAGAGCACTGGGCTTGTAGTCAGTCCTGGCTCTGCTACTTAATGGCTGTGTGTCCTTAGGCAAATAAATTAACTTCTCAGTTTTCTTATCTGTAAAACCAGTGCTAAACCTTCATCTCGACTACCTCACAAAATGGCAGTGAGGAATAAATGGGATGTGTATGAACGTGTCTTTAAAATACTAAAGTACCATGGAAATATTAACATAATTGAATGAAGGGTTTCTGGTGTGAAAAATTAGGTAATATATGGAGTTTACACAAAATTAACACCTATAAAAGCAGCTTGGGACTTCCTTGGTGGTGCAGTGGTTAAGAATCCGCCTGCCAATGCAGGGGGCACGGGTTCGAGCCCTGGGCCGGGAAGATCCCACATGCCCCAGAGCAACTAAGCCCGTGTGCCACAACTACTGAGCCTGCACTCTAGAGCCCGCGAGCCACAACTACTGAGCTCGTACGCCACAACTACTGAAGCCCGTGCACCTAGAGCCTGTGCTCCACAGCAAGAGAAGCCACTGCAATGAAAAGGCCAAGTAACGCAACGAAGCGTAGCCCCCGCTCACCAAAACTAGAGAAAGCCCGCACACAGCAACAAAGACCCAATGCAACGAACACTCAATGCAGCCAAAAATAAAACAAATAAATTTATAAAGAAGAAAGAAAGAAAAAAAAGCGGCATGCTCTGATTCCACAGTACTATAGGTAATAGAATATATCTACTTTACTAAAATATTTACCTTTAACATGCTAGAATCTTACTACATTTTTTTAAGCGGTGGAAGGGATCACAGAGAGGATTTAATACAACCTTTTTACTTTAGAGATTTAAAAATGGAGGCACAGAGAGATAAAACGATTTGCCATAGGTTAAAAGGCCTATGAAAAGAATATAACTGATATTATGTAACTAAGAACATTGAAACTTTTTTTAAATGCCCTTAGAAAAGGAGAATATGACATTGAACAGGCATTAAGATGCTTTTGAGAGCTAAGAAAAGTGTTTACACGAGGGAGAACTGGAGATAGGAAAAAAGAAAAAAGATCTGTATACAGAGCTAACAAAATGTATAATTAACCACCCCTCTACATTTACCAGTCACTGATTCTTTCCTATCTGTATTTAAATATTCTGTTCTCCAGAAGGATACCTCCACAAATTATAGACAAATAATTTGCAAATTTTTATACAAAGGGATATTGCTTTGCAATTCATCTTGAAATCACTTGGCTTCTTCCCCAACTCTTTCTGATGAACTCTTCTGGACAGAAATGTTTATCCTAGGTCAAAAGTATCACTTAACGCTAGTAAGAGAAACTATCTGATCCAAAAATTTCTTACCCATCAAAACTCTTTTTCCCCTCAGGGGACCTGTACAGAGTGTTCACCTTTTTTTCCCCCTTTTCATGACTCACATCTCAGTTAACATCACCTTATGCACTTCTCTACAAAATACACACATTCTTTCATTGAACAAATATTTATTTACTTACTGTGTCTCATGCATTATGCCAAGTGCTTAAGACATGAAGCTGAAAAAATACAACTCTGTTCTTACCCTCAGGGAGCTCATAATCTGGAGAGAGAGCCAGTCCCCTTAACAAAAATACCACCACCACCGGGTAACTGTTGTAACCAAAGCACATACAATATACAGGGGAGGCAAACAAGAAAGGAGGAACCCAAGGCTGCCTGAGGGTAAATGAAGGCTTCACAAGGAGGTAGGGTTTAAGGGGACACCTGAAGGTTAAATAATCAAGAAGGGCACAGCATTCTAGGCTAAAGTAACAGTGTAAGCAAAACTAGAGGCACGATAAACAGCATGTGTGCTCAGTATTACTGAGCAGGAAATGCAACGACTTTTTCTCATAAAATGATTAGCTCATTAAAGAATTAGATCTTAAGAATCCTAGTATACTATGCAAAACTATTTGCTGAGCCCCCACTATGTGCTAGATGCTGCCAAGTACACAGGATCTTTGTAGACCCATTGCTGGCCATATGTACAGCTGCCACCTGATTTGTGCAGTACAATCTGTGTGGCTGCAGCAGCGCTATAAGACCACTATAAACTAGCGGGGCCTAAACTGTAGGTTCCTTAAGCGTAGTGAAGAGTCCACAAATTTACATGCATACCAAGTATGCTCTGTCCACATTTCAATGTGTTGAAATGTACACTTTCAGTGCACAGTAGATGCTGTTAGAATTAAGAGTGCAGTATCACTTTAAAATAATACTTAATTTCTACCAGCCTTTTGGTTTTTTCCCCCAACTGATGTATTCTAAAAGCATATTCCTGTCACGTGTCTCAAGCTTTTCAATGTTAAAAAGGTATCTAAATGCTAAACACAGAATGCCACCAACATCTGATACTCTCCAAATGCTTTGTAGAAAGACAATTTGGCAATATGGATCAAGAACCATAAAATTATATATACCCTTTGACATATTCAATAAATATGAATTACTTTTATAATGGAAACAACGGTACAAATATTTTAAATGCCTGTATTCAGTTTATATTCCTACAGTCTCATAGAGTACAGGGAAGGTGTTTGAAATAGCACAGACTTAGGGGTTGGACAAACCTGTGCTTGAATCCTGTTCTGTCACTTATTAGGTATATGACTATAGGAAAGTTACCTGACTTCTCAAAGCCTCAGTTTTCTTAACTGTGCAATGAGAAAGCATCATCAACCTCATGGAACTGTAAAGATTAATTAGTATATCATCTGATACATTGTGTGCTCACTAAATGCTTGAGATCATGCTCTCTAAATAAATGTCCCAGCATTCAAGAATTTTGTTTTGGGCTTCCCTGGAGGCACAGTGGTTAAGAATCTGCCTGCCAACGCAGGGAACATGGGTTCAATCCCTGGACCGGGAAGATCCCACACACTGTGGAGCAACTAAGCCCGTGCGCCACAACTACTGAGCCTGCGTTCCGGAGCCCACATGCCACAACTACTGAAGCCCGTGCACCTAGAGCCTGTGCTCCGCAACAAGAGAAGTCACAACAATGAGAAGCCCGCACACTGTAACGAAGAGTAGCCCCCGCTCGCCGCAACTAGAGACAGCCCGTGCACAGCAACGAAGACCTAACACAGCCAAAAATAAAAAAAGAAAAACAAAAAAAAGTTCTGTAAAAAGAAAAAGAATTTTGTTTTAACATTATTTTCCCATTTTAATTATTAGCATTAAAAATGTCTTTTATCCTATTGCAGATAATGACTATTTCTGCTACTTATTCGTTATATGTTTTTAAGGGTTAGCTTTAGAACCTATGCAAAGAGTAGTGTTCTAGCCAGCATTTCCTAATTCATGGATGATTCAATCATTAAATTCAACATTGATATCTATTTCATTTTGTACATTAAAAAATATTTATTGGGCTTCCCTGGTGGCGCAGTGGTTGAGAGTCCGCCTGCCGATGCAGGGGACACGGGTTCGTGCCCCGGTCCGGGAAGATTCCACATGCCGCGGAGCGGCTAGGCCCGCGAGCCATGGCTGCTGAGCCTGTGCGTCCGGAGCCTGTGCTCCACAACGGGAGAGGCCACAACAGTGAGAGGCCCGCGTACCGCAAAGAAAAAAAAAAAATTTTTTTTAATTGAAGTATAGTTGATTTACAATGTTGTACCAATCTCTGCTGTACAGCAAAGTAACTCAGTTATACACATGTAAACACCGATTTGTATATTTTTGACCATCTAATAAAATAATTATTTAAATTTTTCTCCTGTAAAAACAGAATAGTTGAGAGTATCCAAAAATTTATCCACTGAACATGTGTGAATCAGTGGAAATGAGAAAACTGGCTGGCTCATCATATTATAGTCACTCAGTTGTTATAACTTCATCTGAACACAGAACAACACAGTAATTTTAAATTATTTTTATTCTTAGAATGAACTGTTGGTTAAAGACAGGAAACACAAGCTGCACTGATGATGAAATAAGAGTAAATGAGTGAATTTATCTTATCA
The DNA here is from genome assembly GCF_025265405.1 of Mesoplodon densirostris. Classification (NCBI taxonomy): domain Eukaryota; kingdom Metazoa; phylum Chordata; class Mammalia; order Artiodactyla; family Ziphiidae; genus Mesoplodon; species Mesoplodon densirostris. Next base: position 45,513,181 of record NC_082662.1, on the reverse strand, counting down.
GGATTCTTAAACGGTACATCAAGGTATCTCAGTATTTTTTTAAGTATTAAAAAAAGAAATGTGATGATAGTTATATCCAATTTGGATTTTCAATATTAGAAATAAACTATCCGTACCTCCAATGTTTTATTTGTGGAGACAAGCTTGCAAGCAACAGCCTAAAACCATTCTTTTTATTTTGTCACTTAGAAACAAAGCAGAAAAATTATAAAAACCTACTGATTTTTATTGATCCACCTCCTAGAGTAATGAAAATAAAATCAAAAGTAAACAAATGGGACCCAATTAAACTTAAAAGCTTTTGCACAGCAAAGGAAACCATAAACAAAACAAAAAGACAACCCACAGAATGGGAGAAAATATTTGCAAATGAAGCAACTGACAAGGGATTAATCTCCAAAATATACAAACAGCTCATGCATCTCAATATCAAAAAAACAAAGAACCCAAACAAAAAATGGGCAGAAGATCTAAATAGACATTTCTCCAAACAAGACATACAGACAACCAAAAAGCACATGAAAAGATGATCAACATGTCTAATTATTAAAGAAATGCAAATCAAAACTACAATGAGGTATCACCTCACACCAGTCAGAATGACCATCATCAGAAAATCTACAAGGCTTCCCTGGTGGCTCAGTGGTTGAGAATCTGCCTGCTAATGCAGGGGACACGGGTTCGAGCCCTGGTCTGGGAGGATCCCACATGCCACGGAGCAACTAGGCCTGTGAGCCACAATTACTGAGCCTGAGCGTCTGGAGCCTGTGCTCCGCAACGAGAGGCCACGATAGTGAGAGGCCCGCACACCGCGATGAAGAGTGGCCCCCGCTTGCCACAACTAGAGAAAGCCCTCACACAGAAACGAAGACCCAACACAGCAAAAATAAATAAATAAATAAATAAACTCCTACCCCCAACATCTTAAAAAAAAAAAAATCTACAAACAATAAATGCTGGAGAGGGTATGGAGAAAAGGGAACCCTCCTACACTGTTGGTGGGAATGTAAATTGGTGCAGCCACTATGGAGAACAGTATGGAGGTTCCTTAAAAAACTAGAAATAGAGTTCCCATATGATCCAACAATCCCACTCCTGGGCATATATCCAGAGAAAACCATAATTCAAAAAGATACATGTACCCCAATGTTCATTGCAGCACTATTTACAATAGCCAGAACATGGAAGCAACCTAAATGTCCACTGACGAAGGAATGGATAAAGAAGATGTAGTACATATATAAAATGGAATATTACTTAGCTGTAAAAAAGAATGAAATAATGCCATCTGCAGCAACATGGATGGACCTAGAGATTGTCCTACTGAGTGAAGTAAGTCAGACAGAGAAAGACAAATATCGTATAATATCGCTTATAAGTAGAATCTTAAAAAACGGTACAAATGAACTTATTTACGAAAGAGAAATAGAGTCGCAGATACAGAAAACAAACTTATGGTTATCAAGGGGGAAGCAGGGTAGGGGGTTGGGAGATTGAGGCTGACATATACACACTACTATATATAAAATAGATAACTAATAAGGACCTACTATATAGCACAGGGAACTCTACTCAATACTCTGTAATGACCTATATGGGAAAAGAATTTTAAAAAGAGTGGATATATGTATGTATAACTGATTCACTTTCTTGTACACCAGAAATTAACACAACATTGTAAATCAACTATAGCCCAATAAAAATTAATTTTAAAAAAACCCGCTGGGGCCTCCCTGGTGGCGCAAGTGGTTGAGAGTCCGCCTGCCGATGCAGGGGATACGGGTTCGTGCCCCGGTCTGGGAGGATCCCATATGCTGCGGAGCGGCTGGGCCCGTGGGCCATGGCCGCTGAGCCTGCGCGTCCGGAGCCTGCGCGTCCGGAGCCTGTGCTCCGCAACGGGGGAGGCCGCAACAGTGAGAGGCCCGCATACCGCAAAAAAAATAAAATAAAATAAAATAAAAAATAAAAAAACCCGCTGATTTTTAAAGTACAAAAAAAGCAAGAATTCCTAATTTAAGGTTAAAAAGTCAGTTCTTATCTATTTTGATGCCATAAGCATAATTAATTTCAATCTACACTGTAATATATATTCATTTAAAAATATGCTTTATCTTATGTTAATGTGTCATTTGTTGAACAGTAATGGCTGAAATTTGTTTTAGGGTATTTTGTTCAGTATATTATTAAATAACCTATATATATAATTCAAAAATAAAATATATATATTAAATATATATATATATTAAAATTACTCCTTTCTCATATCACATAAAAACTATTTTAAAAAATTAAATAAGGTTGGGAAGTGCTAATTCTCCCTCTATATGACCTAACATATGACCTTTGGGAGACTTACTGTTTGTAAATTAAGGACTTTGGTATGGTAAATTTACCTTGTTTTCATATTCTCATAAATCCCTAAAGGCAGCATAATATATGAAAACCGAGGCCCAGAGAGCAAAGTTGCAAAGCTGTTAGTGATTCTATAACTCCTTAGTAATGCCTCTGTGGAAAATTCACTTAGCCAAAAAGTGGTGTGTCAGATCTTCCTATTCCAGTTCCCTATACTCTCCTTCCTCCAATTTAAATCATCCCCACCACCACCACAAGGTTAGGGTGAAAGTTCACGCACTTCCTTTTCACCTAGACTAGTGCAACAGCTCTTGCCACTCCAAATCATGTTTCATATTGATTTGGAGTGATCATCCTCAAAATCTCTTATGATAATTCCTTCACATCTTTCAAGGTACCCAAGGTTTTTACAATGAGGCGCAAACTCCTGAGCCTGTGATTCAAGGTCCTCCATAATTTGACCGTAGGCTCACCTAGTCTTGCATCCTATCACACCCTTAATGCTAGAATCATACATTTCCCTGCATACATCCTTCAGTTTCAGCTTCTATGCTCAAGCTAGTCCCTTTGCCAAGAATGGCTTTCCTTTCCAAACTCTTACCCAATAAAACCCATAAGTTAAAACTCCAATTCAAATGTCCCTTCTCAACAAAGCCTCCTTGGCTTTTTCTGACCCTCCCCAAAGTCATCCATCCATTCAACAAATATTTATTAAGCACTTATTATGCACCAGGCACTATTTAGGTGTTAAAGATACAATATGAGCCAAACAAACCCAGTCTCTACCTTCAAAGAGCTAATACTTACCTCATTGGGTTGCTATGAGGATTAAATGAGATAAAATATGTAAAGCATTTAAAACAGGGCCTATACGCAGTCATGTTCAATAAATATTAGCTATTAGTGTTGCTGCCTAAACATACTATTTAAAATAGTTGCCATACACAAATAGATGTCACTTTATACCTTACCCTGATTCGTTTCTTCTTAGCATTTATAACTATTCTCATTATACATTTGCTTACTGTCTATCTTCCTTACCCCAAGGGACCATGTCTTTTTTTTTAAACCACTGTAACCACAATGCCTAGAACATCACCTGGCCCTCAGAAGCTAGTCAAAAGCCACTCCTGTATCATTGACTTTTATGGTCTGGGGGTAGAGACAGACATTAACCGAAAAGTCATAGCAAGAAATACAAAATTACAATTGATGTGTATTCTATGAAGGAGAGTTACATAACAGAGGTGTGTGACTTAGGGTTGTTTGGGAGTTTTTTCTGATGAGTAGGCAGGGCAGTTGGGGTTTCTCTTGACTTCCTTGAGCTGAGAACTCCAGGATATGCAGGGTTAACAGGCAAGAGAGAGTACTATCACAGGTCATTCACATGTGCTATTTGTCCTATCTGGTTTTCCACAACACAACTCCTGTAATTTAATCCTTTAGGTTTCTTCCTGAAAGTAGGACCCTTTGGGAAGCCATCCCTAGCTATTCAAAACACAACATAACAATGAAAATTTTGAAAAATATAAAATACGAAGCTTTATAATAATGTTTGGTTCTATTTATTGAGTGCCTACTACACCTGTTGCACAAGGAAATTTTTTAAAGTAGCCTCTACGAATAATTCCTAGCTCATAATAAGCTACTATTTTGCCTTCTCTTCACCTCTCCCATACATACACTTTTACATTGTGTGCATGTGTTTTAACAAGTAAGGAGAAATCCAGTTAGTTGGAGACAAAGTCTAAACCATAACCATGTCTAATGTCTTTCTAGTCTCAGTTCCTACTACACATCCTCATTCCTGCATTCTTCATGTCACATAAAGGTAATCCTGCTACCTACAATACATCCTAATTACTTTCTACTCACATTCACAACAAAGCATTCTTCCCCTACCCAAAATGATCTATATAAATCCTATTCACCTTTCAGGCCCAGCTCAAACGGCACTTTTGGATCCTAAATACCCAAAAAGGAGTTCATAACTCCCTCTGTACTCATACATTCATTCTCAGTGGGAAGGCTAACACTTCCAAAAATCTAGCCATTTGGTGTATTTGATGGGACAGCTCTTTATTCTGAAAAGATCACATCTTACTAAATTTCCTTTTTGCACCAAAAATAAGATTCTCAAACTCACTCTTTCTGTGTAGCCCACTAGTTGCCTCAAATTTCAGTTCAAGATTATATTTGTCAGATAGGAAAATGAGACCATAAAGTGAAATCATTCAAGCACCTACTTGGCCTGGGCACTGGTAGTAACAGGAGTTAAGTAAGGCATAGTCACTGCCTAGAAGAACTCACATTTCAGGGGAAGAAACAGGTTAACATACAATGACAGTGTGATGAGTTGTGAATGTGAAGGGTTGTTGTGAAGGCAGACACTGGAGAATGACAACCTAAAAATGCAGAGTCAGTGAGTTAGGGAAAGTTCACCGATTAAATAACTTTATAATAAACCACTTTCCAAAAAAGCAGATGGGGAAAAATCAGAAATTAACTAACCTCCTAGGAGAACATAATTACCAGGACTTCGTTTTGACTAGAATGTCTTATTACTCCCAGAGACCAAAATTTAGATTGCTGCATATAATGGAGCAATGGGTTCATTAACTGAACTGCAAACCATGTGGAACCCAACTCAATGAAAAACCCACTGAAGCTTCAAACAGGCAAGAGAGAGAAACAGGAAGGAGAGAGAAAATTTGCAAATGTAAGGCTCTCCCAACTAAAAGCAGAGAGGGCAAAACAAATGAAGATAATACAAGGTATTAAAGAGACTGTCACAATCTGACTGCCAAGCTGATTTTCGGTCTCCAGATGCTCTGGTCTCTGCCTCCAAACAAAAACCATTTGTTCTGAGTAATAGTAAAGCTTGTAAATAAATATTTTTAAATTTCCCAAACTGTAACTCCACATTAAAAGATACTCAAAAAAATTCATTTTAAAACGTTTTAAGTTATTTCTGTCAAAAGGCTAGATATCTCATAAGGCCATAGTATGCACGACGGCCCTCACCCCATGCCTCACTCCATCACTCCAAAACACACTCAGGTTTTGCACTGACATTAGGTAATAAGGCTTGCAGGCTCTCTCCAACACCTCCAAACTCCCTCTTCCCTCTACAAAAAAGAAAAGGAAGAAGAAAGCCTGCGACCCCCTATCTGCCCGCCCTACAGCTCCTGGGAAGCAATCGTCCTCAAATTGTTCCTGCTTAGACCCTTGAATCCCGTAGAAGGAAATGGGGACAGCTGTGAGAGCGGGGAAGAGAGGACATCCGATAAGGGGGAGAGGAAATGTGGATGGTGGAGGACGAAAAGGAGAAAGAATACAGAGAGGAGAGGGCAGTGGAAATAAAATGGTGAAAGGGGGTAGGAAGCGAGAGCAAAGAGCAGGAGCGAAAAAGAGGGAGGAAAAAGAAGGACGGCGTAGACTTCCCAAAAGAACAAGGCAAAATGGTAGAGGAGAAAAGGAAGGTCGGGTTAAAGGACGAGGAGGAATAGGAAAAGGGGAACGCGAAAGAAGCTGTCACTGGGGGTGATTTAAAAAAAGGGTGTCACCGAGTGGAGAGAGATTAAGGGGGAAGGGCTGTCACCCCAGTAGGTGGCCGGGGACCAAGGGGAAGAAGGAGTCGGTCACCGAGGGGGAGGTAACAAGGTGGGGAGGTAAAGGCAGGAACAGACGGGGCATCAGAGCTGGGGAGGGCAGGGCCGCGGGGGCCAGGGTGGCTGGCGGCTGCGGCTCAGGCAGGCCTCGCTCCCTCACCATGGCTGCGCCGGACTGGTCCTCGGGCATGCAGCCTCTGTCCTGGGCTCCGCGGCGGGCCGGGCCTGAGCCCGCCCCCAGGCTGAACTTGCGCGGGGGCTCCAGGAGGCTCCGACGAACAGCGGCTCCGGGCTTGGCCCAGGCCTCGGCCTCCCTGCTTCACGAGCTGGAAGGGCAGCAGCTGCAGCCGCAGCCCGACCCGGAACGCAGACTCCGCCCCCGAGGCCCCGCCCGCGCCGCCAGCAGGAGCTTGGCCTCGCCTCCTCTCTCTCACTGCGCAGACTCGGCGGAGGAGTCCCAACAATAACCCCCCCATCTGCCCCGCCCCCGATTTCTGGCTTCTCCCGCTCCCAGGCCCTTAAAGGAGCCACACTTACTCAAATAACTAGAGCTTATAAATAAGAGCTTTAAACATACGACGTAACAGGAGATTAGAGCTGTCACTCCTTTCGGTCACCTATGGACCCCTGTGCTCTGGTTTATTGTCATTCATTCTTATTGTCATAATTCTTGGTGATTTCAGTTGTTTTAGATGATTCCTCCAATGCTCTAACTTCTCAGGTTCCTCTCCTCTAGGGATCACCCTTGCCTCAGCCTCTCATTTCCTTGCTCATACTTTAGGTCTTCGCATTTCCAGTAACTGTAACTCCTCTATAATATCAGTTTTAATCACCCAACTCTCCCACCTCAACCTCCTTCCTTTCTAGCTCACTTCCTGTAATACCCAACTCCAAAAATTCTTCAGCTCCACCAAAACTCAGAATCTTACCTTTTCACTATTCTTCACACTATCCTATGTCCTCATTTCCTTTCATGAACAGCTTAGCTTCTATGTCCATTATGAAAATCAGTCCTAGGTATTCACCTTCATTTCTCCAGTCCTTCTTTCCTTTCCCTGTATTCACCTGAGGAAACTGTAATCCTGTAGCAAAAGGGGGTAGAGTGGAGAAAAATGCAAAATCATACTGACTGGCCTCCACCTACATTTGATATCATTATCATCAAATAAGCCCTTAATGCTTGGCTATCCTACTACATTTCTCCAGTTTCATCACTCCCCTACCCCACCAGATAACTATTTCGTCTCCCTCTCTTCAAACTTCCAATACTTCTTTGTTTTTTAATAAATTTATTTATTTTATTTATTTTTGGTTGCGTTGGGTCTTCGTTGCGGTGCGCGGGCTTCTCACCGCGGTGGCTTCCCTTGTTGCAGAGCATGGGCTCTAGGCACGCAGGCTTCAGTAGTTGTGACACGTGGGCTTAGTAGTTGTGGCTTGCGGGCTCTAGAGCACAGGCTCAGTAGTTGTGGCACACGGGCTTAGTTGCTCCGTGGCATGTGGGATCTTCCTGGACCAGGGCTGGAACTCGTGTACCCTGCATTGGCAGGCAGATTCTTAACCACTGCACCACCAGGGAAGCCCCCAATACTTCTCACTTACCTGATGATTTCGCTTCCAGTTTACTGTGAAATGAAGCAAACAAAAGAGAACATCTATAAGTTACCACCACCACTACCACCACCACGACTTGCAACCTACCTATAACTCTGCTCTGCTTGTAACTCTGCTCCTATACTCTGCCTTCCTTTCCTTACTACAAACGAACTATTTGCCCTCTAGCTAAGGTCAAACCCTCCTCAGTTCTTCTCAAACTATGTGCAAAAGGACTTGTTTTCTCCCTGCAATTAGCCATAAACCTATATTTTTGTAAAATGCAATAAAAATTACTAGAAAATTAAATTTAAAATCAGACATACAAAATGCAAGCCCAAGTATAGATATATAGATATAGATTTAGTTTTTTTACCTTCCTATCCATTCTTAAGTGTACAGTTCAGTGGCATTAACTACATTCACGTTGTTGTGCTACCATAACCACCATCCAACTCCAGAGCTCTTGTCGTCCTGCAAAACTGAAACTCTGTATCCATTAAACAATAACTCCTCATTCCCTCCTCCCACCAGATCCTGACAACAACCATTCTATAATACTTTCTGTCTCTATGAATTTTGACTACTCCAGTCAGATTTTTTGTTTGTTTTTTATTAGATCCAATAGACATAAAATTTTTCTGTCAAACTGCTATAAAATCTCTAAATATTTACTCTTGATTTCTGTCACAAACTGGTGACAAACTTTTGTGGACCATCACTAGTATACAGGTCACACTTTGAGTAGCACAGTGCTAGGTTCCTACCATTTCACTTTCTCAGAGACATCTATCCAGCGATTCTCCTCTCTTCTATGTCATGATTTTTCTGTATTTCTTTCCCATTGGCATACCAAAATGAATGTATTTCTTCCATCTTAAAACAAAACAAAACCTCTCTTGACTGAGCTTGACCCTCCAGCCCCCATTTCTCTGCTCTTTTTTACAGCAAAATATCTCACAAAGGTGGTCTGTACAGTACTTGATGCCTTCACTTCCTTTTTCCCATTTCCTGTGGAACCCTGTCCAGTTGAGCTTTCCCCTCACCACTCCACTGAAATGCTCTTGTCAAGGTCAGCAGTGATGTCCATTTACTCACAGCGATCAGTCATCAGTGTTACTTGACCTACCAAGAGCACTAGACACAGCTTATCAATTCCTCCTCCTTGCCTACTATGACACTCCACTGCCCTGTTTCTTCTTTGTCTTACTGGCTGCTCTTGGTCTCTCCACATTTCTCTGACCTCTAAATACTGCAGTGTCAGGAATTCTCTGGTGGTCTGGTGGTTAAGACTCTGTGCTTCCACTGCAGGGGGTACGAGTCAGGGGAACTAAGATGTCTCAGTGCAGCCAGAAAAAGAAAAAAACACTAAATACTGCAGTGCCCCAGGGCTCAATACTTTGACCTCTTTCCTTTTCCATTTATACTCACTCCTTAATGATTTTATCCTATCACATTACTTTAAATACGATCTATGTAATGATAATTCCCCAAATTACACCTCTATTCCAGACCTCTCTTCTGAATTTCAGACTTATATATCCAACTGCCAACTTGTAAACATCCCCCTTTGTATGTCTAATAGATGTTTATTATTCCTAGTAGCCATTCAATAGAGTTCCCCTCAAGTCTACTGGCCATGAATAAACCAGCAAATAGCAAAGGGAATAAGACCACTAATATTAGCTTAGACCAATATGATTTACTGTCTGTGTCTGAACTGAGAATCACTTCCCCTGTGGACCTGGTGGTAGTGGAGGAAAATCACCATAAAAAAACCACTACTCTGCCATCAAGAAAAAACGGAGCACAGTTGACCTGTAATCAATGAAATAGAATAGAAAGGCCAAAAATACCTCCAAATATACATGAGAATTTTGTATAATAAAGGTATCAAATCAGTAAAAAATGTGGCATTACATTTGGTGTTAGAATAACTGGATAGCCAGTTATTCTAGAAAAATGTAATGTGGATCTACACATCACACTGTTCACCAAGAGAAGTTTAAAATACATCAAAGATTTAAATGTTAAAAAAAAAAAACTTCTTAAAGGAACTATGGGAGTTTCTGTATTCTCAAAGTGAGGAAGGTCTTTTAAAGTATAAAACAAAACTTAGATGCTATAAAAGACTGATAAATTCAACTATGTGGAAATAAAAAATATCTGTAAAGCAAAAGCCACCATAAGAAGAGTCAGATGAAAATGACCATACATATATATGTTTGCATTTTGTATCATAGGAAAATGGGTAATTGTCATATTTATAAACAGAGGTGAAATCTATAAGAACCAAAATCCATGGGGAAAAAGTGCAAAAGACATGAATTAATAGTTCACAGAAAAAGAAATAGCAATGGCTCTTAAATGCTCATTCTTGCCCAAGATAAGAGACATGCAAATTAGAATTTCTTCGAAATACTATTTTTCACATGTCAGATTGACAAGGATTTGTAAGACTGATAAGACACTGCATGATGGTGGTTTTAACAGGTAGTCTCACATTTTGTTGGTGGGAGTGTAAATTTGAACAACTTTTATGGAGGACAGTTCGGAGGTGGTATCAAATTTTTAAATGTACCTTCCCTTTGACCCAGAAATTCTACTTCTAAAAAAAATTTTTTTTAGAATGTTTAAGTCACAAGGAAGTTTAATTTTTTTATTATTAATTTTTTAAATTATTTATTTATTTATTTATTTTTCGCAGTGAGGCATATAGGATCTTACTTCCCCTACCAGGGATCCAACCCATGCACCCTGCAGTGCAAGTGCAGAGTCCTAACCACTGGACTGCCAGGGAATTCCCTCTACTTCTAAAAATTTTATCTACACGTATGCTCAATCATATGTACAAGTTTTGTTTGTAATAGCAAAAGAGTGGACACAACTTAAATGTTTATTCATAAACATTAATAGAGTTTATTAATAAACTGGTTAAATACGGTAATAGTGTATTCCTACAAAGCTTACTCTGCATCCATAAAAAAGAATAAGAAAGTTTTTTGATATAGAATGATCTTCAAGATCTATTGTTAAGTGAAAAAGCAAGGTCCTAAACAATGTATATTGCATACTATTTTTCCTGTAAGAAGTGGTGGTACTAATATGTATTCATGGTTGCTTGTATATGCAGAAAATATCCCTGGAAGAATTTAACAGAAACTGACATCCTCGATTGTCTGATTGCTGCTAGGGAGGACAAGTGGATGGCAGGAGACAGGTAGAAGAGAGACTCTTCATAGACTAGCCTTTTGTATCTTATGATTTTCTTAATCATGAGAATGTGTTACCTATGCTAAAAGTAAATAAATAAAATTTAAAAGATTGAACCGCTTATTTATTTTACAATTAAAACAATTTTTTTATGATGAGGAATGACTTTATCAATGTTCCTAATTTTAAGAGATTCTGTACAATCTTTTATTATTGTTGAGTTAATCAGAACTAGATCAGTAGTTACTCATCATTTTTGGTGAATATAATCAACCTCCTCTGGCAAATAGAGTTTGTAACTTTAAGTGAACAAACTGTCATCTTCTACAACAGAGGTAGTTTCCTATAACAACTCGTAATCTCAAGATTACAAATCAAGAGTCTTTGGAACTATCAAAATAAACCTTTTGGTATTATTGGGAAGGTCTGTTCCTTTTATAAACATAGAAATTCAATTTCATGAGAAAAGATTCTAAGTATAGCTTTAACTTAAATTCAGTGATAAATGGCATATAATTAAACACTATTCTTTCCTTTATCTATGTAAACAGAAGTTAATGGTTAATTCAGTGAGTGCTTCACCCTCTCAAAAACACTTGTATCCTTTAAAAATTCCTGCTATTGAAGCTTGTGGCCTTTGGTCTCTGACTATAATCAAGCCTGAATCTAAGGTATTCAGGGTTTATGCTAATTTCTCTAGAAAGTCAATTGTTTACAGAATTTGGAAGATTCCTTTATTCTTAAATGATAACTGTATTGCTATTATTATTATGAGGAGAATATCAATTTTGCTCTAGAAGGCAAAGCTAGAGGCAAAGAGAAGATGGGAAACTATTAGAAGGTAGATTTTTAGCTCAAAAAAGGGAAGAACATTCTGAGAGTAAGAACTGTCTCACATGGAATGGGCTGTGTACCTGTGGGGCAGTAAACTCTCGGTCACCAGAGGTGTACAAAAAGGGGCTAAGAGACAAAATATTGGGGATATAATAGACGGGAGTTCTATAATGAGTTTTAAACTGGATTTGATGATTGTTTAGTTTCCTCCTAATTCTGAAAGTCAGTAGTTCAAGAAAGTTAAATGGGAAAAGACAAAAGCAAAGAATAGGAATTTCATTACAACTCACTTATTTCCAAGGCAGTATTTCCTGTTATTTTTAATAGTCAGCGCCCTGAATCTTTAAGGGAGGGGACCATTCTAAAGGTCTACTGCCTTTTGTACTACTCTGTTGGATAATGAAAAAGACTCCCAGTTAGAAATAAACAAGTTCCTCCTTAACAATATGAGAGAAAACAAACTTACTGGGTATGATGAAATTTCAGCTCCTTACTCCTGAGCATGAGGTGCTGAGCTCCATTCCAACCACTCATCAGAACCCAAGACTCAGGGCAAAAGTTTCCAGTAAGCATTATCTATTAAGAGAAGTCCACCCTAGTTGGTGGGCTGGATATTCTCTGTGTAGAGCTAGGTATCAAAGGGATTTTTTTCAAGCTGAAAGTAGCAATACAAATATTAACTCTAGCAATCTCTTACAAAGTCACAGCAGTGTTTTAGAAAGCAGTTTATCAGCCAGCCTCACATTCAAGCCTCATAACAATCCCCTGGGGCTGGTAAAAGCGGTGACTATCCCATTTGATAGGTGAGAAAGCACAGGCTCAGAGATAGGAAACCTCACAAGTCAGCCATGTAAGAACTAATTCTGACCCCAGAGCTCATTCCACTACCTCAGAGCCTTGGAAAGAATTGGAATTTCTCTATAGGATAGGAAGGACCTGGTAAACAGGAGGTCTTTCTAAGGTGGAATTAATTTTCTATTAGAATCCATTGTAAACTTTAGTGTCTATCAGAATCAGCTGGAGCACTTGTTAAAGTAGTTTGCTATGTGTCTCCCCCAGAGTTTCTGATCCATTAGGTCTGGGTTGGGGCTCAAGATTTTGCATCACTAGCATGTTCCCAGGAGATGCTGATGATACTGGTCCAGGAAGACACTGGGAAAGTCCTCTCCCACTCTATCCTTCCTTCCTAGTATCTTCTATCAGATGTCAGAAGGCAAATGAAGGTGATTTGAGGAGAAAAACAGAATGATTTTAAAGCTCTCTGTGCTGCTGAGACACAAGTGTACACTCAGGATAAGACTGAGGAACACTATGCCAGAAGTCGGAAGGGTTGATTTCCAGTCCTTGGCTCTGACACCGGGGAGGTGGGATTTGATACCTTTATCAAATCCCAGTTTATCATTTCATTTGGAACCCTGAAATGCTGAGGCCTTGGGCAAATCTTTCCTCTCTCTGGGGCTTAATGTGATCATCTGTAAAATGTCCTGAGGGGGTACATGGTCAGGAAGGGTGACCTCCCAGGTCTCTCTACCAGTTCTAACATTCTGGCTCCAAACTTACCTAGCCAGAGTCTTGATTTCCCTAGATACCTATGCCACCAGGGTGGACAAAGAGTAGGTAGTATTTAATGGGCCACAGGAACTCTGAAAAATTAGAATGTACATGAGAAATCCTCTTCACATGATGCTCCAAGCCCTCATGGGGGAACTGGTGAGCATTTCTGACTGTAGAATCAGAAGTTATGTCTCCAGAGAAGAGAAATGTGGATTAAAAATCAATTAAGTATTTCTTGTCTTGTCTTAATTAAAAAGGAACAATGAACAGAGGTTTTTGTTCAGAAAGAAAACAAACTCCTTGGACCTATAAGTACAATGATGTAAAATAAGCTTTCTTATGTAACTAACCAGTAAGATTACATTTCTTTCTCTTTCTTTCTTTCTTTCTTTCTTTTTTTTTTTTTTTGGTCTCGCTGTATGGCTTGTGGGATCTTAGTTCCCCGACCAGGGATTGAATTGACCTCAACAGTGAGAACGCAGAGTCCTAACCACTGGACCACCAAGGAATTCCCTACCATTCTCTTCCATTAGAAGTTAAGAGCCCTTCCTGTATTTTCCTGACCTTTAATGTGAATAGATAAGATTAACTTCTAAATCTTATAAAATATGTTTCAGAGAGTTGCATAAAGGCAAAAAACATGTTTATTGTGAGAAAGAGCATTAGTTTGAGAAATATGCCAGCTATTATTCATGTAATCTATAAATGGCCTCTGTAGTGTTTTCTTTTCCTTTTCTTTTTTTCACTCCCCAACACATAGTGAAACCTCTGGGGTTAGAAAGCAGTTTGGCAGTTCAGTATTCTTTTTTTCCCTTGAAGTTGCTGGTGTTAGAATAAAGGTACCTCTAGCTACTTCTGATTCAAACATCAAGGTGAAATGTATTCTGTGCACTTGTTTGATTCAAACAAGAAATCAAAGCCCTAGGAGGTAGAGGTTAAAACTTTAAGGCCAGGAAGGGGAGACAAAGGCTCCCCAAACTTCTGGTATAGGTGGTAGGGAGAAATACATGCCCAAGATGGGCAAAGAACTGACCATCAGGTGAAGTGTCCAAGTGTCAGGACCACATTCTAAATCAACTGTTTAGGGTTGGTATCACTCCCTCTTCATTGCTCTCACCAACTAAACACATTCACAGAAGACCTTGACACTTGACCCAGTCTTCACTCTATTGCAGCAATTGTCAAAGTGTGGTCCTCAGACACCAGTATCAGCCTCACCTGGGAACTAGTTATAAATGCAAATTCTTGGGCCACTGAGACCAACTAAATCAGAAACTCAGGGTGTGGGACCCAGAAGTCTGTTTTATCAAGGCTTCCAACTGATTCTGATCCACACTAAAGCTTGAAGTCTACTAGGCTATTGCAATCCTACAACAACATGGGTGACTTCAACATTCACCTTCATGACCCATCCAGCTCTCTGGCCTCTCTACTCCTTGACCACCTCAGTTCTAATGACACCCCCTTCCACTTCAGCCACCCACTCTTATGACTGCACCCTGAACCTTGTCAAACTCAAAATTCCTTCATGTGTGAAGTCTGAAAACATCCTACACATGCATCACAATCTCTTTATCTTTGTACATCTCTATGCTTTTCTTGAATGGTGACAAACTCTCCAATGGCTTTATACAGACAAGGAGACAGCCCTGTATTCTGATGAGTCCAAAATTTTTCTCCCAAATCTTTTTTCCAAGCTCCAGGCTTCCACATCTAATGCCAAACGCAGACTCCACTTGGATATCCCACTGATATCTCATAGCCTCAGACTCAAAGATTAATTCCCTATCTTTCCCAAAATCTTATTCCCCTTCTTGTGCTCCCTATATCAGGAGCAGATGCCCACAAATGAGTCTTTAAGAGTGATCTGGGGGCTTCCCTGGTGGCGCAGTGGTTGAGAGTCCACCTGCCGATGCAGGGGACACGGGTTCGTGCCCCGGTCCGGGAAGATCCCACATGCCGCAGAACGGCTGGGCCCGTGAGCCATGGCCGCTGAGCCTGTGCGTCCGGAGCCTGTGCTCCACAACGGGAGAGGCCACAACAGTGAGAGGCCCGCTACCGGAAAAAAAAAAAAAAAAAAAAAGAGTGATCTAGGAGTCATCCTTGACACCTTCCTCTCCTTCACCCTTTACAACCAAGCAATCACCCAAATTCCACCAATTTAGCTCC
The DNA here is from genome assembly GCF_025265405.1 of Mesoplodon densirostris. Lineage (NCBI taxonomy): Eukaryota > Metazoa > Chordata > Mammalia > Artiodactyla > Ziphiidae > Mesoplodon > Mesoplodon densirostris. The sequence continues at coordinate 45,497,858 of NC_082662.1, read as the reverse complement.
TACAGGGTCATATGTAAATTATCAATTTATTCTTCAATGAATATTGAGGCTTTGTAAGGCCCTTCCCAGACCAAGAATTCCACGGGTGATTTCTCAAACCTGTTCCCACCTCCTTGATATCCCTATCACCAGTGCCTATGTGGTTCTCAACCCTGACTTCACTTCAGAATCACCTAGGAGGGTTTCAAAACTATAAGGCCTTTGCTCACCACCTAAATAATCTGATTTAACTGGATTGGGATGGGTCTCTAGAACAGGAGACTGTTTTTTTTTTAAGACTTTTTTGGTTTAGGGAAGTTTTAGATTGACAGCAAAACTGAGAGAAAAGTACAGAGATTTCACAAATACCCACTGCCTCTGCATATGCATGGCCTCACTGATGATCAAATCCCACACCAGAGTAGTACGTTTGTTATAACTGATGAACCTACGTTGACACATCATAATCACTAAAAGTCCATCGTTTATATTAGAATTTCACTCTTGGTGCTGTACCTTCTATGGGTTTGGACAAATGTGTAATTAGATGTATGGACCCTTATAGTATTATACAGAGTAGTTTCACTGTCCTAAAAATCCTCTGTGCGCTGTCTACTTATCCCTCCCTCTCCTCAACCCCTGATAACCACTTATCTTTTTACTGTCTCCACAGTTTTGCTTTTTCCAGAACGTTGTATAGTTGGAATCATACAGTATATATAGCATTTAAGGTTGGCTTCTTTTACTTGATGAAAATGGTAAGTATTTACATTTCCTCCATGTCTTTTCATGACTTAATGGCTCATTTCTTTTAATGCTAAGTAATGCTCCATTGCCTGGATATACCCCAAAACTGGAGTTTTGAATGTTAAGCACCCCAGGGGATCCTAAGGTAAAGCTAATTCTAGATTTTATCCTTTGGTACTCTCCAGAAGAATTTTGAGAAACTATGGTCCTCCTCATACATTTTTAATTTGACATCTATCTACATTTTTATTATCAGTTTAATTATTGCTTACTGAACACTCTTGCTTTGCTGTCCTGGAACTCTCCATCAGAAGGCCTGTATATTCAAATCATCCTTTCAATGATGGTCCAGACATTTTTACTCCCAGGGCAGTACTCTCATAGTAATAGTCAAGATAGTTCAGTGGCATATCTTTCCTTTGGAGATGAGAGAATAGCTATTGTGAAAGAGGAGAAATAAAAGGCACATTATCAGGCAGATTAGTTTTAGAAAAGAATGTACACGTAAAAGTTGGGGATATAGGAATTATTTTTGCTTGTGTGGCCCCTGGAAAGTCTTCATGAACCTCCAGGGGTGTAGATTCCCCTGTTTGAAGTCTGCTGCTTAGGCCATTTCAGTAGCCTCACTGGTCATTCTGCCACCAGTCTTTTTTTTTTTTCTATAATTCACATGCCATAAAACTTACCCTTTTTTAATACAACTCAGTGGCTTTTAGTATATTCAAAAACTTGTACAACCATCACCACTAATTCCAGAGACCTGCACTCAATAGCAGTCATTCCTCATTCCTTCCTACCCCCAACCCCTGGCAACCACAAATCTATATCTCTATGGACTTGGCTATTCTGGACATTTCATATAAATGGAACCATATGATGTGTGGCTCTTTTGTCTGACTCCTTCCTCTTAACATTATGTTTTCAAGGTTTATCTATGTTGTAGCGTGTATCAGAACTTCATTCCCTTTTATGGCTGAATAGTATTCTATTACATATTCCATATGGGTGTAGCATATTTTGTTTATCTATTCATCAGCTGATGGACGTTTGGATTGTTTCCACTTTTTGGCTATTATGAATAATGCTGCTATATAACTGTATGTAGGGGCTTCCCTGGTGGCGCAGTGGTTAAGAATCCGCCTGCCAATGCAGGGGACACGGGTTCGAGCCCTGGCCCGGGAAAGATCCCACATCCCATAGGCCACAGAGCAGCTAAGCCCATGCGCCACAATTACTGAGCCTGTGTTCTAGAGCTCATGTGCCACAACTACTGAGCCTGCGTGCCACAACTGCTGAAGCCTGTGCCCCTAGAGCCCGTGCTCCGCAACAAGAGAAGCCACTGCAATGAGAAGCCCGCGCACTGCAAGGAAGAGTAGCCCCTGCTCGCTGTAACCAGAGAAAGCCTGCACACAGCAACGAAGACCCAATGCAGCCAAAAATAAAAATAAATAAATGAATTTATTTATTTATTTAAGAATATATTTATTTATTTAAGAAAAAAGAAACTGTATGTAAAAGTTTTCATGTGAATGTATGTCTTCATTTCTCTTGGGTATATAACTAGGAGTAGAATTGCTGAGTTATATGGTAACTCTATATTTAACCTTTGATGATCTGCCAAACTGTTTTCCAAAGCAGCTGCGCCATTTTACATTCCTACCAGCAATGTATAAGTGTTGCAAATTCTCCACATCCTTGCCAACATTTGTTGTTGTTCATCTTTTTTCATTATAGGCATCCCAGTGTGTGAAATTGTATCCATTGTGGTTTAATTTGCATTTCTCTGATGACGACTGATATTAAGTATCTTTTCATGTGCTTAAAAGCTGTCTCTAGTCTTAAACGTCTAATTTAACCCCCTTTTGCTACCAAGATTATCTTTTAATATTATACTCTTTTTTGGAACTTGAGTCAGTGGCTCTACATCACCTATAAGATAAGGGTTAAACTCCTTAATTTATCAAGTGAGGCACTTCCCCATTTGGCTTCTGCCTATGTCTTGGCACTACCATTTCGTGTCTCCTGCTCTGTTCTAACCATACTGAACTACTTGTAGTTCTTGGAATATAGAATGCTATTTCAAGCCCCTGTGCATTTGTTCATAGCATTCCCTCTGCCAAGAAACCCCTTCTTGCTTTCTTCAAATATGTCTTCCACTTGCCCTTTGATACTAGATTCATGTGTCTCCTCCTCTTCCAAAAAGCCTTTCCTGATTGCTGTGTCCATAATTAAGTTACATGTCCTTTACGAGCTTCCCCCCACAGCAGTGCTATACTGAGATGGTCTCTTTTGTTTGCCTTCCTAATTTGTTTGCCTTCCTACAATGAGTTCCTTGAGAGCATTGACTGGATTCAATTTGTCTCTGTCTTCAGGGTCTGATTGGAGGAATTAATTTCATGGCATCTTCATGTCCCTCAAATACCCTCTGGCTGAAGTGCTAAGAACTTGTTCCAGTTCCTCAGGAGAAGGCAAAGCCACCTTACCTTTAGGGCATCTTAAAATAGCCCAGACTGTTCATACAGAAAACCTTCTTCCAATCTCAGGAATATGTAACAGTTTAAGGATAAGGCATTTTTTAAAAGAGTAATAAGGTAATATTGTACCTCTTAATATTAATCCATTTTATGCTATCTCATCAACTACAGGTACTGGATTACTTTGCTTATTGTCATTGTTTCTTATGTACTATTATGGGCCAGACACCTTCACTCTCACACAATTATCTTACTGAAGAGGAAAATAGAGTACAGTACTTGTTAAGAGCACAGACTCTGGAGCAAGCCAATATGCCTTGGTTTTACTCCCAACTCCATACTTACTAGCTGTATGATCTTGGAAAAGTTATGTGACATTTCTGTGTCTCAGTTTATTTATTTATAAAGTTTGCATGAAAGTTGTACTTACCTCACAGAGTTCCAGATTCATTGAGTTACTATATATGTGTATATATACATTTTATATATATATATATATATATATATATATATAAATATAAAATATGCCGTAATGTCTATGTATTAGAACAGGACTTGGCATGATATGTTATATAAGTATTAACTATTATTATAAAATCTTCCTGCCAATTCTGCAAGCTAGATATTATTATTCCTATTTTACAATGAGGAAACTGAAGCTTAGATGAGTGAATTTCCCCAGGTTATAGAACTAACTTAATTCCCGGGTCTGGTAACTGATCCAGATACCATACTTTGGGTGCACATTTTCTTGTCTTTAACCTTTCTGCCACTCTCTGCCAGGGAAGGGTAGGAGAAAGGAAAAAGTGGCAGCTAGCTTGGAAGTCACTCCAGTCAGACTGTTGGGGCCTGTCTCCACTGTATCTTTCTGTAGCGGGTCATTTGTCCATGTTCTTCTACTCATGCATCTACCATGGACATGGCGGGGGGGGGGGGGGGTGGTAAAATTCCACTTCCCCAGGCATCCCAGCCTATCATTTACTACTCACTGTCCTAGCCCTTTTCTAGGAGGTCATATGCATGTAAATAATTTATTCTTTAACAAATTTTTTATTTTTCCGGTACGCAGGCCTCTCACTGTTGTGGCCTCTCCCGTTGCGGAGCACAGGCTCCGGACGCGCAGGCCCAGCGGCCATGGCTCACGGGCCCAGCCGCTCCGCGGCATGTGGGATGTTCCCGCACCGGCGCACGAGCCCGTGTCCCCTGCATCGGCAGGCGGACTCTCAACCACTGCGCCACTAGGGAAGCCCATCCTTAACAAATATTAAATAATGAGACTTTGCAAAGCCCTTCTTAAACCTGCAATTTTATGGGTGGCAAATTTCCTGACTAATGATAACTCTTTTACTCTCCATTCTTTCCACTGGATAATGTACCCAGTAAATCTCTCTCCTTTGTGTCATGTCATATGCTGGACACTGAGGACACAGAAATAAATAAGACCTAGTCCCTGTCCTCAAGGTGCTCAAGTCTTTGTGGGGAAAAGGTAGACAACAGCAAAAGTCTATGATCAGTACTCATAAAAAGAAGCATGGCACCTACCAGAGCACAGAAGAGGCATCTAGCCCCTTTGAGCGGTGAGAGCAGGCTTCCTAGAAGAGGTACAACTTAACCTGGTCTTTGAAAGACAAATAAGAATTACCTAAATTAAGAGGGGGGGGAAGTACTCTAGGTATAGAGAAACATGCATGCAAAGGCACTGGAGCATGAAACCAGATGACATGTTTAGGGTCAACAAATCATTTGGGATGAGGCAAAAAGAGTATGTATGGGAGGGGAAGAGGCAAAGCTGACAAGGCAGGCTGGGCCAGATTACACCAGGGCCTGTGGGCAAAGGTAAGGAACTTATACTTCATCTTTAATGCTATGTGACCTTTGGTTATAACTCTCTCCCTGCACAACTGTTTTTTTATTTTTGAGAGCATTTGTTTATTTTTAGAAGTCCAGAACAATTTACCCATTCATTCATTTATTCACTTATCAACATGTACTGAGCACCTACTTGTATCAATTTGTATGTAGAGACAGGAGGCCTCAGGAATTGACTTTTGGGACACAGCTTGAAATCTTGTGAGGGTTTGTATTTTTTATTGTATTTATTTATTTTTGTAAAGTACATAATTTTATTTTGTACATTTACTTTTTTATTTTACTTTTCTAATTGAAGTATAGTTGATTTACAATGTTGTGTTAGTTTCTGGTGTACAGCAAAGTGATTCAGTTATACATATTCTTTTTCATATTCTTTTCCATTATGGTTTATTACAGGATATTGAATATAGTTCCCAGTGCTATATAGTAGGACCTTGTTGTTTATCTATTTTTATATATAATCGTTTATGTCTGCGAAGGCCAAACTCCCAATTTATCCCTCCCCCACCCCCTTTCCCCTTTGGGCACTGTAAATTTTTCTGTCTGTGAGTCTGTTTCTGTTTTGAAAATAAGTTCATTTGTGTGATATTTGATCTTTTTTTTTTTTTAGGCCTCACTGCGAGATATGCAGGATCTTATTTCCCCGACCAGAGATTGAACCTGTGCCCCCTGCATTGGGAGCATGGAGTCTTAACCACTGGACTTCCAGGGAAGTCCCTTGTGTCATATTTTAGATTCCACATATAAGTGATATCATATGGTATTTGTCTTTCTCTTTCTGGCTTACTTCACTTAGTATGATAATCCATGTTGCTGCAAATGGCATTATTTCATTCTTTTTAATGGCTGAGTAAGTAATATTTCATTGTGTAAATATACTACATCTTCTTAATCCATTCAGCTGTCAATGGACATTTAGGTTGCTTCCATGTCTTGGTTATTGTAAATAGCGCTGCAATGAACACTGGGGTGCATGTATCTTTATGAATTACAGTTTTCTCCAGATATATGCCTAGGAGTGGGACTGCTGAATCATATGGCAAATCTATTTTTAGTTTTTTAAGGAACCTCCATTCTGTTTTCCACAGTGGCTGCACCAATTTACATTCCAACCAACAGTATAGGAGGGTTCCCTTTTCTTGTGAGCATTTTTATTTTTTTATTTTTTATTTTTAATTTATTTATTTATTTATTTTTGGCTGTGTTGGGTCTTCGTCGCTGCGCGTGGGCTTTCTCTAGTTGCATCGAGCAGGGGCTGTTCTTCGTTGCTGTGCACGGGCTTCTCATTGTGGTGGCTTCTCTTGTTGCGAAGCATGGGCTCTCGGCACTCGGGCTTCAGCGGTTGTGGCATGCAGGCTCAGTAGTTGTGGCTCGTGGGCTCTAGAGTGCAGGCTCAATAGTTGTGGCACACATGCCCAGTTACTCCATGGTATGTGGGATCCTCCCAGACCAGGGCTCGAACCCGTGTCCCCTGCATTGGCAGGCGGATTCCCAACCGCTGTGCCACCAGAGAAGCCCTTGTGAGCATTTTCAGAAGGCACTAAATCTCAGCCCAGAGCTGAAATGATTTACTCTGAAACCTGATTCCTTCCCTACCCTTGGTGTTGCAACCCGTTGGGTCACTTGGACTTCCCTGAACATGCTGCAGTGAACCAGGTCATGGGGCACGTTGTGGGAATGACTTCTATCGCAACCGCTGAACCAGTCAGCCTGGGTGGTGAATGAGTGCCTGCTGTGCTCATGCACATGGAGCCTCATGAGCGCGATGGAACAGGAAGAGACTATCAAGTCCCTGCTCTCTGGAGTTTCACAGTCTAAAAATGCAGAAAGTTAGACCTGGAAGACACATTAGAGATCATTAGTCATATGGGATAAATTGAGCTCTTACAAAGTGCCTGACTCTGTGTTGGGACCTGAAAGCTGGTTTCTACCCTTAAGGAGCTCGCAGTCTGGTAAAACAAGTAATGTAAAAATAGATAATGACCACAGTGCTTCAGGAGGTAGATATCTCAGCTGGCTAACCATGCTCACTGTCAACCAGTGTCCTAAATAAGTACCAGGGGTGTCAGTCTGAGCTGCTGTCAAGAGGCTGGAGAGAAGTGGGAAGGGCAGCTCACACTGAGAAAATAGCCTGAGGAGTTCAGAGCAGAGGAACGTGGATCAGAGTGATTCGTTTGTCTAGCACCTGTGGGGAAGTATTAAGTGGAGTGGTCAGCAGCAGCCAGATGAGAGGACCTTAACTGCTGAGCTAAGGATGTGGGCAATGTGGAGCCATTGGTTTCCAACGTGGGGGGTGACACAGTTAGATCTGCCTTTTAGAAAATGTCCCTTTCATTGTAGGGCTCCAGTGTACTCATCTGTAAAATGAGGGAGTTGAAGATGATCTTCAAAATCTTTTCAATGCGTAGGTCCTATGAGTCTGATTTAGAGCAGTGCTTCTCAAACTTTATTGTGCATTTGAATCACCTGGGGATGTTAAAAATGAAGATTCCGGTTTAGTTGGTGTGGCTGGGGTCCAAGAGTCTGCATTTCTACCAAGATCTCAAATGGTGTCAATGCTGCAGATCACACTTTCAGTATCAAGGATTAGGAGTTGTTTCCAACCTATAATCTATAAATTGTAGATTATCTGATTTGAAATAGTATCTTATTTAATTTTTACAGTGTTTTAAGGTTTGCAAAGAGATATACACTATCTCCTTTACTGCTTTCAGCAGTTCTTCTTGAGAGATATGATAAGGAGACAACACATTCACGGTTGTGTGAGACATCCTTAAAACTTAGGTACCGGGCCTCCCTGGTGGCGCAGTGGTTAAGAGTCCGCCTGCCGATGCAGGGGATACGGGTTCGTGCCCCGGTCTGGGAGGATCCCATATGCCGCGGAGCGGCTGGGCCCGTGAGCCATGGCCGCTGGGCCTGCGCATCCGGAGCCTGTGCTCTGCAACGGGAGAGGCCACAACAGTGAGAGGCCCGCATACCGCAAAAAGAAAAAAAAAAAAAAAAAAAAAAAAAAAAACTTAGGTACCAAAGTTAGTCTGTCTTCTTCCAGCATTGTGGTGGGGTAGGGATTGTAAGCCCCATTTTACAGATGGAGAGACTGGGGATCTGAAAAGAAAATGGATTTAGCTAAGACCAAACACTATAGAAGTGGCAGAACCGGAATTATAATTGAAGCCTCCTGACTCTTATTTCAGTGCTATTTCCAATATATTTCTGTGCTTCTCCTGGCATCCACTCATTCACTCTATACAGATTTATCATAGAACAACTACATTTCAGACCCATCACAACATGTTAATGTGGAAAGAATTCCCTTTCAATAACTGGGCCAAGTGAAATATACAAATATAGGGAGAGAGGAAGGTTTATGTAGGGTATGGCTTACTGGTGAGCCGTCAACTCTAAAGGATTATAAAAGAAACCCATTCAGACAAGAGAGATATCATTAATCTCTGACTTTCGTACATACATTTATCAAATATTTACCAAGCCCTACTCAGCTCCAGGTCCTATGTTAGATTTTTTTTTTAATTTTAACATCTTTATTGGAGTATAATTGCTTTGCAATGGTGTGTTAGTTTCTGAGAAATATGGAACGCTTCATGAATTTGCGTGTCATCCTTGCACAAGGGCCGTGTTAATTTTCTCTGTATCATTCCTGTTTTAGTATATGTGCTACCAAGGCGAGCACCCTATGTTAGATTTTGATGACATAGGCATGAATCAGACAATTCTTAGGAGTTCACAATTTAGTCTAATAGAGCATTTCACTGCTTACAAGCAATTTCTCCATCATTTATAATAGCTGCCATTTGCTGAATGCTTAATATGTGCCCATGTTGTACGAAGCTTTATACATTATTATAATTATATTAATTAATCCTCAAAGTCTCGTTAGAATGTACATTACATGAGGTTGGAATTTTTCGTCTGTTTTGTTCACTGTTGTACCTCTAGAACCTAGAAGAATGATTGTCACATAATAGGCACTCAAAAAAAATTTGTTGAATGAATAAATAAACAACACTGTTATGTAGATAGAACCATTACCTCCATTTCCCAGATGAGTAAACTAAGGAGCATGTAGGTGAAATGCTTTGCTTGAGGACTCCCAAATACTAACAGGCAGAACAAAGACACTTTTAGAAGAACCCATAACTGCCCAACTCCAAACCCAAGAGTCTTACCCTTTGTATACTGGTGGTTCTCAAACTTTAGCATGTATCAGAATCACCTGGAGAGTTTGTTAAAACATAGATTGCTGGGCCCCAAAGTTTCTGATTCAGCAGATCTGGAGTAGGGTTGGAGAATATTCATTTCTAACAAATTCCCAGGTGATTCTGATGCTGATGGTCCAGGGATCATACTTTGAAAACCACTAAGTTACCAAACTGCCTCCCAATTTCTCATTTATTCTTAAGGTAGAGTAGAGATTAACATCCCATGGCAGAGAGGAAAATAAGGCCAGGTAAGTCCAAGGTCTTACAGCAAGTGTGGGATTCCAAGGTTAGTGTGATTCTAAAGTCCTTATCGTTCTTGATAAACCTTGCTGCTTCAGATGATGCTTTACAGGCATGAGACACAGAGGAAGCCAGAGGCAGAGAAGAGTGAAGGTATTTGTTAGGAGGAGGTGAAGGTAAATTTGGAAAGTTTACCATCCAATTTACTGTCCTGAAGGAGGGGTCTGTGGCTCTGTCATTAACTTGCTGTGTACTCTGGGCCAAACCCCTTCCTCTCTCTGGACCTCCCTCCTTCTTTTCCTCTATAAAGCAGGGCCTTCTCCAGCTTGCAGCACAGCCTGGGACCCTCAAAGACAGGCAGGGAAGTAGAGGTTGCATGAAGCCTGTCTCTGATCGCTTGTGCTGGCTCCAGGCAGGTCATGCGGGGACTTTATGATATGCAACCACCGCTGCTGAAACGGGAGTCTGAGCAGGACTGGCACCTGGCACGGCCTTTTCCTGTGTTGGGTGGGAGAGATGCAGGGAGAGCAGCTGCAGGCTAGGCCGGCACGGGCTGGGGGGATTGACTGGCAACAGCAAGAAGGGCAGGGCGTCTCCACGGCTAACCCACCCAATGCTGAGGGTCCCCAGGGGACCTACAGAGGACAGAACTAGTGCTCCCGGAACAACCCCAAGAAAGCGTAATCATCCTGAACCTCCTGCCACCCACAGTTACATGGGCTGCTGACTGCCGGCTCAGCTTAGACAGCAGCGCCAATCCCAGGCCTTCAAAGTGACCTCACAGCAGATGTGATTGGTCCTCTCTCAGCACCGGGAGCGTCCTGTCAGCTCACTGTCAACTGCCCTCTGGGGGAGAACTGGTGGGTTGTGTGACCTTGAAGAAATCACTTTACTTCTCTGAACCTCGTTTATAAAATGGATATATTAATACCTATCCTGAAAAGACCCATAAGACAGTGAACATGTCCAGAAAAGACATCATCTCCATAAAATTTTCTTTTATTGTTTTCTTCTGCTTACAAAAGTAACATTATAAAAATAAAGATAGAATACAAACACTGGAAGTTCCTTGTGCACTATTTCCTCCCTTTCTCCCAGCTCAAAGTTAACTATTAACAGTTCAGTGTATTTTCTCTCAGGTTTTTTTTTCTATGAATACAAAAAGATTATTTTTAAACAAAAATTAAGTTATTCTATACAACTTTGTTCTCACTTAATAATATATTTGAACATCTTTCAAAGTTGGTAGAAAAGACCTTTCTCATTTTTTAAAAATGTCTACATTGTAGTCAAAGCCCTTATCCTTGGATATTTGTTGTTTCTATTATAACAGCAGCAGCAACAACAAAACCTGCAGCAAATTTTATTTATTTGTGTAAGAATTTCTGTAGGATACATTTTTGGAAGTTGAATTTCTGGGTCAAAAATGTAAGCACATTTTAATGACACAAAAAGCACAGGCAAGAAAAACAAAAATAAACACGTGGGACTACATTAAACTGAAAAGCATCTGCACAGCAAAGGAAACAGCCAACAGAATGAAAAGGCAACCTATGGAATGGGAGGGAATGTTTGCAAACCAGATATCTGATAAGGGGTTAATCTCCCGGATATGTGGGGAACTCCTACATCTCAATAGCAAAAAACTTATAACATGATTTAAAAATGAGCTAGGGACTTGAGTGGTCCTTAGCTCACAAAGATGTGCAAATGGTCGACAGGTATATGAGAAGATGCCTCAGAAGTCACTAATCAACAGGAAAATGCAAATCAGAGCCACAATGAAGTATTGTGAGTTATTGCCTCACATCTATTGGGATGGTTATTATGAAAAATAACAAAAGACAACAGTGACATCGAGGATATGGAGAAATTGGAATCCTTGAACACTGTTGATGGAAATGCAAAATGGTGCAGCCATTATGAAAAACAGCATGGAGATTCCCCCAAAATTTAAACATAGAATTATCATATGATCCAGTGTTCTCACTTCTGAGCATTTATCCAAAAGAACTGAAATCAGCCTCTTGAAGAAATATTAGCACCTCCCCATGTTTATTGCAGCACTGTTCACAGAGTTTGTTTTTGACTATTCACAGTGTCAAAAATCAAACCCTGCATACTGAATAAAACAAGGCAGAAAGATGAGTTTATTGCAAGGCTTTCAACCTGCAAGTGAGGAAACTCAAGGCTACAAGGGGCGATGAGTTCTGAGTTGCTCACAGATTAAGGGATTTTTATGGTGTAAGTGTGGAAGTTATTTGGTTTTTTTCAGCTGATTGGTTGCCTAGTGGTCTTCTTTCTTATTTGGATCAAGGTAGCTGAGTCAGGGGAACAAAGTCTAGAAATAGTGTGAACAGACTTGGTGTTTGAGGATTGGGTGGTATCCTCTGCTGATTTCTGAGAAGAGCTGTAAATTCCAGTAAGGTTAGATTAAGTTTTCTGTATGTGCTTGCTTTGACCATCTCCATTTTGTCCCTGACATAAGTGACTCATCTTAGTTTGGTTCCACAACACTAACCAAGATGTGGAAACAACTTAAATATCATTGACAGGTGAATGGATAAAGAAAGTGTTATTTATATATATATATATATATATATATATATATATATATATATGGGATACTACTCAGCCTTAAAAAAGAAGGAAATTCTGCAATATGCTACAACATGGATGAACTTTGAGGACATTATGCTAAGTGAAATGAGCTAGTTATAGAAAGACAAATACTACATAATTTCACTTATATGAGGTACCTAAAATTGTCAAATTCATAGAATCTAGGAGAGGAATGATGATTGCCAGGGGCTGGGCAGTAGGGGAAACTGGGAGTTACTAATCAAGGACATAAAGTTTCAGTTAAGCAAGATTAACAAACTCTTAGAAATCTGCTGTACAACACTGTACATTGTACACATAGTCAATGATAATATATTTGTACACTTAAAAATTTGTTAAGAGGGTAGATCTCATTTTAAGTGTCCTTAAACAAAGTAAAATTCAAACAAACAAAAATACAAAGTGACTGCAGCATTTTACATTCTGACCAGAAACATATAAGGTTCCAGGTTTTTTTTGCATCCTCATCAACACTTGCTACTGTTTGTCTTGCTGATTATAGCCATTCTAGAAATTTTATAGTGGTATCTCACTGTGGATTTTTATTTGCATTTCCCCATGCTGGGTGTCTTTTTGCGTGCTCGTTACCTATCCATATGTCTTCTTTGGTGAAATGTCTACTCAAATACATTGCCCATTTTCTTAAATGTCATCTTCTTATTGTTGAGCTGTAGGTGTTCTCTATATGTTCTGAATACAAGTCCATTGTGGTAAAGACGGCTTGCAAATATTTTCTCCCACCCTCCCCAAAATATATAAGCACGTTTTATTTTTTATTTTTATTTTTTTAACATGTTATTTTATTTTATTTTTATTTTTGGCGGCATTGGGTCTTCATTGTGGTGCACAGGCTTCTCATTGTGGTGGCTTCTCTTGTTGCAGAACACGGGCTGTAGACACACGGGCTTCAGTAATTGCAGCACACGGGCTCAGTAGTTGCGGCACACAGGCTCTAGGGAGCTAAGGCTTCAGTAGTTGTGGCTTGCGGGCTCTAGAGCATGGGCTCTAGAGCGCAGGCTCAGTAGTTGTGGTGCATGGGCTTAGTTGCTCCATGGCATGTGGGATCTTCCAGGACCAAGGATCAAACCTGTGTCCCCTGCATTGGCAGGCAGATTCTCAACCACTGCGCCACCAGGGAAGCCCACATTTTAAATGTTAATAAATATTATCAAATTGCTCTCCAAAGAGGAGGCATCAATTTATTTTCCCACCAACAGCGTATGGCAATGCTGGTTTCTCAGCACCATCACAAACACAGGATGCCAATCTTTGTTAATCTGAGATGAAAAATATTGCACCGTTTTAACTTTGCCTTCCTTTAATGATTAGGAGGAACATCTCACCATATGCTTGTTGACAAGTGCTTTTGCTCTTCTAAGAATTGCATGTTCTTGTTGAAATCTTGCATTCTTCAATTTTGCATCCCTTAAGCCCTAGTCATTATATTATTAAACATCCAGGGAATGTTCGTTGAACGAATGAAGTGTAATGTTGTGAAGAATAAATGAGATAATATACCTAAAGTACTAAACTCATAATTAGTGACCAGTTAATATTATTAGTTGAATCTAAGTCTGGAGTCAGGAAGTGAGAACTATAATGCCCTTGAATTCTTTCCTCTAGGATCTGGGATGGTTGCTAGGATTCCAAGAGGCCTGGTTTCTCCTGGTCCTCTCACTGTGTGTTTTAGGGTAAATCACTTAACTTCTCGGACCTTCAGTTTCTCTGCAACAGTCTACAAGCTGTATTATGCTTATCAAAAAGGGTTATTAGGTGAAACACATAAGATTAATTTACAATAAACATATATTCATGTATCACTTGAATAATTAAAATAAATATTTAAAAAAGTAAATGCAAGCATTTATAAGAATAGAGGGGAATAAAACTACAGAGATAAGGACAGGCCTAAAAAAAGAAGCTAGCTGCCCTTTTGATGACCTTATATTTCATTTAAAAATATGTGACCGACTTGGCCCAGCCTCTCTTCCATCTTTTCTCCAACTCTCTATCGCCCTCTACTGCTTAGGCTCTCTCATTTCAATGCAGTTCAACTCAGCAAATATGATTAAGGAAAAAGTATTACATATTTGTGGCCCAGTCCCTGACTTTAGTTATCTACATCACCCTCAACCAAGTTCTGCTCTATTTTTGGTCCTGTGTCCAGCACAACAGATATAGAGCTCACAGTCTGGTTGGGACACAGACTTTTATGACTTTTGGGGCTTGACAAGAAACATTTCTAGAACAGGAATGACTCTGAGCTAGGCACTGTGCTAAGCATACTGCATACATGCAGTTTTAGTCCTACTGACAGCCATACAAGGGATCTTCTTTTTTTTATTTATTTTTGGCTGCATTGGGTCTTCATTGCTGTGTGTGGGCTTTCTCTAATTGTGGTGAGCAGGGGCTACTTTTTGTTGCAGTGCGCAGGCTTCTCATTGTGGTGGCTTCTCTTGTTGCAGAGCACGGGCTGTAGGCACGCGGGCTCAGTAGTTGTGGCTCACGGGCTCTAGAGTGCAGGCTCAGTAGCTGTGGCACAAGGGCTTAGTTGCTCTGCGGCATGTGGGATCTTCCCCGACCAGGGCTCAAACCCATGTCCCCTACATTGGCAGGTGGATTCTTAACCACTGCACCACCAGGGAAGCCCACTAGGGATCTTCATTTACAGAAGAGGAATCAGGATCACAAACGTGAATTGGGTCAAGGTCACAACTTAGTAAACATAGGACATAGACTGACTGAGATCTGTCTGCCCTCCAAAGCCAGTCATCCCCTACTACATTATATCAGAATAGACCAAGTGGGATGGAACACTGAAGTCAGAGGATCTAAATCTACTCTAGGAGTGTATGGTTGTTGCATCTGGGACGACATTACAGAAGAGACGTTCTCTGATTTGAGAAGGGTAGTCCACGCATCAAGAGCAATAGTAAACAGGGACACAAACCTGGGACCGATCCAGAGAACAGAAAGTTGGGTGGGATATGGGGGAGGAGAGGCAGGAGATGAGGCTAGAATCAGATTGTACAGGGCTTTGGAGGCCAGCCAAAGGAAGGTGAACTCAAAATCAAAGGTCAGGCTTCTCTATCTGAGACGTGTAATGAGGAAATCTCCCAAGGTGATCGGGGGTTTGAGAAACCACTAGTAAATGTGGCATAGCAACTGGAATGTGTTATGCTACGAAGGATGTATTATGGAATTGAATGTAAAAACAAATGAACTTTTAAAATAAAACTGGGATTTCAAAGACATTTCCCACGTACAGTAGGCTGCTCTACAATAAGGACGTGGTTGGAAGTAGTCCACTCTCTGATGCCGTTAGGGATAGGTTAATAATGAATCCATTTGGGAAGCATTGCTATAGGTGATGGGAAACCATGGATTGAGCTCCACTGAGGGCTCTAGAGGAGGAATGGCTGGGACTCAAAGATGAATAGGAACTGACTGTCTTTGGAGAGCTTTCAGTCTAGGCTCTAGGGAACCAATGATTCTGAGCAGGAGAAAAAGCAAAAACCAGCTGAAGTTCCTCTCCTCTTTCCCATGTCTTTGACATGTTCCTCTTGTACCTCATTCTTTTATTTTAAAAAGATTTACAGCACAACTCTCTCACTTCCTGTGTAACCTTGGACAAGTTAACCTCTCTGTACCTCAGTTTCCTCATTGGGGGAATGGGGATAACAATAATTCCTACCCCATAGGGTCACAATGAGTGCCATGAGAATTAGTATAAAGCTCTTAGAATAGAATCTGGAACAAAGTTCAGCACTGTTTAAGCATTAGCTATTATAACAGTATTATTACTGCAACCAGTACAGCTACTGTGTTCCAGTTATCATCTTCCATAGCCATTCATTCCTTAGGTCATTCATGTTGGAGGCACGGGGTACGTCTGGGAGGAAAGCAGAGATGAACCAGATTTTTCATTGCACTTGTACAGACTTATGAACACTGGTTTGTCTAGCTACACCTGGCACATAGTAGGTGCTCAAAATACTTGCTGAATGAATAAACAAATGCCTTCCTACTAAACTGCAAGCTCTTTAAAGGCAGGGACCATACTTCCTAGCTGTTGTATTACTAAAACCAAGCACTTGGTGACGCACACAGGGGCGCTTAGGGAACACCGAATTAACGAATGAATGGAATAAATGCAGGCAGAGAAGCATTAAGACCACAAGGCTGGGACAAAGTGCTGCAGAAAGACTGCTACCACTTTCAGGAGTGGGCTGACCAGAGGGAAAGATGGGACGGCCAAAGACTAATAGCATGAGGACAGAGCAGAGACTAGGATCCGGGAACGGTGCCTTCCGGGCGCCCGAGTGACCGCGGACCTCGGCGGCACGCCCCTCCCAGGCCCCGCCCCTCCGCCGGCTCACGTGACCGTGGGGCGCGGGGGCGAGCGGCGTGGCCAGGGGCAGACTGGCTGGGTGATTTTGGCTGGGCGAGCAAGAGCGATGGCGGGCGTGGTGGACTTCCAGGACGAGGAGCAGGTGAAGTCCTTTCTGGAGAACATGGAGGTGGAGTGCAACTACCAGTGCTACCGCGAGAAGGACCCGGACGGTGAGCGCCGCCTGCACGGCCTTAAGGACACGTGAGGGCTCGGTGCGCAGGGGCGGGGGGCTGGACGGGTCACGCGAGCGACCTCTGAGAGGATCTGGAAGGGGCCGCGGGCCGGACATGCGGGGTCTGTAGGACGCGGACGGCTCTTTGTGTGTTGGGGAGGGGCGGGATGGGTTCCACGTGACTTGCGGGGCTCGCCGCCGGGGCTTACTCTGCCGGCACCGAGCCTGGAGGCCGGGCTGGAAGGGAGGAGAAGCGCGCGGGCGTTTGGAGTAGAGGGACTGGGGCTACATCAGTGAACTGATAAAACGTCCTGTCCTCGTGGAGCTTACATTCTAGTGGGGGTATTGGACAATAAACATAAGAAAATAAATGAGATAGTGTGTTAGAAGGTAGTAAGTGCAATGGGAAGAAGAGCTGACTGAGAGGTATCAGGAGTTCAGGGGGGCAATTTTAAATTGAGACGTCAGGGAGAATCATTGGGAGAGTGGCATATGAACAGTGTTGAAGAAGGTAAGGGAGAATCATGCCAGGCAGAGGTAACAGCTAGTGAAAAGGCTCTGAGGCGTGAATGTGCCCCGTGTGTTCTGGGAACATTGAGTTGACTTAAGTGTGTGGGTGGATGGTGATGTCCAGAAGGGGCCACCACCCAGAGCAGCCAGTACCTTTGGGTGGTTTTCTTCTTCTTACTTCATTTTTATAAAGGGAGGGAAAAAATGGCACTGGCCCCACCTTCAAATAGCTTGCAGTCTAGCTTGAAGCTGACCAACTACACAGAGTTGCTCTGCAGTGTAAGATGGCTTAAAAAGAACCCAGTGTTGTTCTTTGAGGGCTGGTCTATGCCCTGAGTGTAGGGAGATTTCACAGGAGTTGGAGTCACTGAGGAGCAGAATGGTTGGGGAAGACTTCTGGAAGAGGTCAGGAGGGATAGGCAAGTAGTGTTGATAAAATGGAACAGAGGAAGAGAAGAAAATGCTCTTTTGAAAGGTTGAAGTCAGAATGTAGTCAGAAATAAGATTGACGGGGACCCTGGGCCACAGTGTGTCAGACCTTTTTTTTTTTTTTTAACATCTTTATTGGAGTGTAATTGCTTTACAATGGTGTGTTAGTTTCTGCTTTATAACAAAATGAATCAGCTATACATATATATATATATCCCCAAATCTCCTCCCCCTTGCGTCTCCCTCCCACCCTCCCTATCCCACCCCTCTAGGTGGTCACAAATCACCCAGCTGATCTCCCTGTGCTATGCGGCTGCTTCCCGCTAGCTATTTTACTTTTTTTTTTTTTTTTTTTTTTTGCGGTACGCGGGCCTCTCACTGTCGTGGCCTCTCCCGTTGCGGAGCACTGGCTCCGGACGCGCAGGCCCAGCGGCCACGGCTCACGGGCCCAGCCGCTCCGCGGCATGTGGGATCTTCCTGGACCGGGGCACGAACCCGTGTCCCCTGCATCGGCAGGCGGACTCTCAACCACTGCGCCACCAGGGAAGCCCCTATTTTACATTTGGTAGTGTATATAAGTCCATGCCAGTCTCTCACTTCGTCCCAGCTTACCCTTCCCCCTCCCCATGTCCTCAAGTCCATTCTTTACATCTGTGTCTTTATTCCTGTCCTGCCCCTAGGTTCTTCAGAACCACTTTTTTTTCTTAGATTCCATATACATGTGTTAGCATACGGTATTTGTTTTTCTCTTTCTGACTTACTTCACTCTGTATGACAGACTCTAGGTCCATCCACCTCACTACAAATAACTCAGTTTCGTTTCTTTTTATGGCTGAGTAATATTCCATTGTATATATGTGCCACATCTTCTTTGTCCATTCATCTGTCGATGGATACTTAAGTTGCTTCCATGTCCTGGCTATTGTAAATAAAGCTGCTATGAACATTGTGGTACATGACTGTTTTTGAATTATGGTTTCAGGGTATATGCCCAGTAGTGGGATTGCTGGGTCGTGTGGTAGTTCTATTTTTAGTTTTTTAAGGAACCTCCACACTGTTCTCCATAGTGGCTGCATCAATTTACATTCCCACCAACAGCGCAAGAGGGTTCCCTTTTCTCCACACCCTCTCCAGCATTTACTGTTTCTAGATTTTTGGATGATGGCCATTCTGACTGGTGTGAGGTGATACCTCATTGTAGTTTTGATTTGCATTTCTCTAATGATTAATGATGTTGAGCATTCTTTCATGTGTTTGTTGGCAATCTGTATATCTTCTTTGGAGAAATGTCTATTTAGGTCTTCTGCTCATTTTTGGATTGGGTTGTGTTTTTTTTTGATATTCAGCTGCATGAGCTGCTTGTAAATTTTGGAGATTAATCCTTTGTCAGTTGCTTCATTTGCAAATATTTTCTCCCATTCTGAGGGTTGTCTTTTCGTCTTGTTTATGGAGTGTGTCAGATCTTGAATGCTACGGAAAGGCATTTAGACTATTCTGTAGGCAGTGGAGAGCCATACATGCTTTTGTACTCTGGAGATGTACGGAGCAGTGAAGTAGGGGAGGGTGGGCATATAAGAAGGGCAGGCTGCGGCACTTTAGAAGGAGAGCCCGAGAGGAGGCTGTAGTTACTATAGCTACTTCTATATTAGTCTTCAAAATCATCATTTCTCACCTGGATTACTGAAATAGCCTTCTAACTTGGCTCTCCATTTGCACCGTCACTCCCTTAAAATCTATTCTCAACTCACAGACTGACATTTAAATTTTTATTTTGTTATTTTAAATGTTTATTAGTTTTTTAAATGACAAAATAACACATTTTTGTTATTATCAGTGTTGGAGTGTGTCCCTTCACACTTAACTTCCTCCATATTCATCCAGACCCATACAAACATATATATTAGAATGACCTTTTAAAAATGCAAATCGAATCATATTGCTTCCCTTCTTAAAACCCTCCAGTGGTTTGCCTTTGACTGGGAGTAAAATCCCAGTTTCTTCCTATCTTCTACAAGGCCCTGTGATTGGTCCCTGCCTTCTCCTCACTTCTTGCCTCTTTCTTCCCGGATCCAGCCACATTATACCTTATTTGTGCCAAGCTTATTCCCTCTTTTGGGTCTTTTTATTTATTGTTCCTTGTGCCTGAGACTTTCTGCCTCCTTCCCATTTCATTGTCTTTAAATAGCTAGTTCATTCACGTTATTCACATCTCAGCTTACACATCGAAGTCCCCAGTAAAGCCCTCCCTGATCGCCCAGTCTATGTTAACCATTCCCCCAACGTGCACAACGAACTATCTTATCGTCCTGTTTTAGTTCAGTCATATTTGTTTATTAAGGTTTGAATGCATCTTGCTAACCTATTTACTTATTTATTGTACTTCCTCCTCTACAATGTAATTTTTAGGCAGCCAAGTGACTGTATTCCCAGCAACTAAAGCAGTGTCTTGTACATTGATGCAGATAGATGCTCAAATATTTGTTGAATGAAAATGAACAAGAGATGGGATGGGTGTTATTGTGGATGAAAAAAAGGGACAGAGGAGAGAGATGTTAAGGAGAGGCTGGCTGGGACTAGAGACTGCCAAGGAGAGAGAGTCTACTTCCAACTCCTTTGGTAGCTGCCATTTCGACTCTTTCTTCTTAATGTACTCAGCCCGGCCAAGGATTAAGGTATAGTCATCAAAGCATCCCTTTCTTGCAGCTATGAAGACTAGCCCATGGACCCTGATGGTTCTCAGTGTTTTACTGCTGAACTTCCTGAGAAGTCCCAAAGCTAGCAAAGTTTCATTATGGAAGCCAGTGCGTCTTTGGGCCTTGCTGACAGGGAACAGAAGGCTGGTGAGTGGTGGAGCCAGTGCGGGGCCAAGGTCTCCCCAGTCTGTACATTGCTCAGTCCTAGGCTGAGGGCGGACAGTGCCATTTGTAGGAGTGGCTGAACACTACCTGCGCTCTTTGTGGCGAGGTCACCTTTAGGAGAGAGGCTGGTCCTAAATAAAAGGCACCTCTGGCCTGCCACACCTGGACCCTCCCCACTGCCCTAGACTTGAACAGCAGCTTTTGCCCTTTCCTCACAGGTTGCTATCGGCTGGTGGACTATTTGGAAGGGATCCAGAAGAATTTTGATGAGGCTGCCAAGGTGTTGAAGTTCAACTGTGAAGAGAACAAACACAGTGATAGCTGCTACAAACTGGGGGCCTATTATGTGACTGGGAAAGGTAAGGAGGGGCCTGCTTTCTTTGGTCCTTATCATTGATGGTAGTGCTGACATCACATCCTGAGACTCATACTGAGCCCTCTTTCCAGAAGGGTCCTCACAGGCATTGGGGAAGCATGTTGTAGGAAAATTTGGAGTCAAGAGTTTAGCAAAGTGATGGAGGGACGAGCGCAGCCTTTCAAGTCAGGCAGACCTTAAGGAATGCTGTTTGCAAGTAGTGGGACCTTGAGCCGGTCACGTTAACTCTGTGCATCAGTTGTATCACCTGTAAAATGGAGAAAAAAATAGTACTTGCTTCATAGGGTTGTTGTGAGGATTAAATAAGGTAATGTAGGTAAAGGCATCAGCATGTGCCTGGCACAGAAGAGGGGACCAATAATTAATTCCTTTCCATCTGCTTTTCTCCTCATGACCTAAATGCAGTTGGTATTCAGTAGTGTTTAAGGTATCTATTGCTAAATAACAGATTATCCCAACAAATCTATCATTTCACATAGTTTCTGTGGGTCAGGAATCTGGGAGTGGCTGAGCTGTATGCCTCAGGGTCTCTCGGTGAGGTTGCAGTCAAGACATTAGCCAGGGAGCCAGGGCTGTAGTCCTTTGAAGGTTCGACTGGAACCAGAGTTTCCAATCCTAAGCTGGCTCACTCACATGGCTGTTGGTGAAAGCTTCTGTTCCTTGCCAGCTGTTGTCAGGAGACCTCAGTTCCTTGTCACATGGATCTCTTCATGGGCTACTTGTATGTCCTGGTGACATGGCATCTGGCTTCCTCCAGAGTGAGTGATCCAAAGAGGGAGCAAAATGGAATCCACAGTGTCTTTTATACTATACCCTTGGAAGTCACACACTTTTCATTTCTATTCCACTCTGTTTATTAGAAATGAGTCAGTAAGTTTAGCTTACACTAGTTGGAGAAAACTTAAATTCCACCTGTTGAAGGAAGGAATATCAAGAATTTATGGGCTGGGACTTCCCTGGTGGCGCAGTGGTTAAGAATCCGCCAGCCAATGCAGGGGACACGGGTTCAAGCCCTGGTCCAGGAAGATCCCACATGCTGTGGAGCAAACTAAGCCTTGCTCCACAACTGCTGAGCCTGTGCTCTAGAGCCTGTGAGCTACAACTACTGAACCTGCATGCCACAACTACTGAAGCCCACACACCTAGATCCCATGTTCCACAACAAGAGAAGCCACCGCAATGAGAGGCCTGCACACCACAATGAAGAGTAGCCCCCACTCACCACCACAACTAGAGAAAGCCCACGCACAGCAACGAAGACCCAACGCAGCCAAAAATAAATTTATTTAAATAAATGAATTAAATAAATTTAACAAAAAAAGAATTTATGGGCATATTTTAAAACCACCACAAATAGGGAATATGACTTTAGACAGGCAGTTCTTTTTTTGCTCACTAGATCATGAGCTTCTTGAGGATGATCCCTTGTTCCCAGTACCCAGTGAAGCCTGGTTAGAAGGATGTTCAGTGAACGTTTGATGAAGAGGATGTCTTTTTAAATCTCTGGAGCTGTGTGGGCTATTTCTCCCTTCACATGGGACATGGGGTCTGTGGTAGTCTCAAAGTTGAAGAAAGTTTAGCATTAATAGGAATATCAGGTTCCCTTGTTTGAGCAGAGGAGCGTTTCTTTGGCCTAGTAACTCTCCTAGTATTTTTTCCTAAGGAAATAACTGGAAATGCAAATAAAGATTATATGCAAAGATTCTCACCCCAGCATTATCTATCTGGCAGAATTTTATTTTCACTAATTTATAATTTATAAGTAATATATAACTGCATTATGTTAATTATTTAAAAAAAAAATCTGGGCTTTTCTGGTGGCACAGTGGTTGGGAGTCTGCCTGCCGATGCAGGGGACACAGGTTCGTGCCCCGGTCCGGGAAGATCCCACATGCCGCAGATTGGCTGGGCCTGTGAGCCATGGCCGCTGAGCCTGTGCATCCGGAGCCTGTGCTCCGCAATGGGAGAGGCCACAACAGTGAGAGGCCCGTGTACTGCCAAAAAAAAAAAAAAAACTATGTGCCAACAGTAGCAGTTTAGTTAAATAAATAATGTTACTTCCCCCAGCTGGAATGTTATTTAACCCATTAAAAAATAATGTTTTGGGACTTTGCTCGTGGCACAGTGGTTAAGAATCTGCCTGCCGATGCAGAGGACACAGGTTTGAGCCCTGGTCTGGGAAGATCCCACATGCCGCGGAGCAACTAAGCCTGTGCACCCCAACTACTGAGCCTGTGCTCTAGAGCCTGCAAGCCACAACTGCTGAGCCTGCGTGCCACAACTACTGAACCCGCACGCCTAGAGCCTGTGCTCCGCAACAAGAGAAGCCACCGCATTGAGAAGCCCACGCACCGCAACAAAGAGTAGCCCCTGCTCGCCGCAACTAGAGAAAGCCCGTGTGCAGCAATGAAGACCCAATGCAGCCAAAAATAAATAAATAAATTTATTTATTTAATAAATAAATAATGTTTCTACATAAGCAGAACACTCTTACTGACATAAATCACAGCGAGATCCTTTTTGACCCACCTCCTAGAGTAAGAGAAATAAAAGCAAAAATAAACAAATAGGACCTAATGATAGTTAAAAGTTTTTGCACAGCAAAGGAAACCATAAACAAGACGAAAAGACAACCCTCAGAATGGGAGAAAATATTTGCAAACAAAACGACTGCAAAGGATTAATCTCCAAAATACACAAGCAGCTCATGCAGCTCAATATCAAAAAAACAAACAATCCAATCCAAAAATGGGCAGAAGGCCTAAATAGACATTTCTCCAAAGAAGATATACAGATTGCCAACAACACATGAAAGAATGCTCAACATCACTAATCATTAGAGAAATGCAAATCAAAACCACAATGAGGTATCACCTCACACTGGTCAGAATGGCCATCATCAAAAAATCTAGAAACAATAAATGCTGGAGAGGGTGTGGAGAAAAGGGAACCCTCTTACACTGTTGGTGGGAATGTAAATTGATGCAGCCACTATGGAGAACAGTATGGAGGTTCCTTAAAAAACTAAACATAGAACTACCATATGACCCAGCAATCCCACTACTGGGCATATACCCTGAGAAAACCATAATTCAAAAAGAGACATGGGCTTCCCTGGTGGCGCAGTGGTTGAAAGTCCGCCTGCCGATGCAGGGGACATGAGCTTGTGCCCTGGTCCAGGAGGATCCCACATGCCGCGGAGTGGCTAGGCCCGTGAGCCATGGCTGCTGAGCCTGCATGTCCGGAGCCTGTGCTCCGCAATGGGAGAGGCCACAACAGTGAGAGGCCCATGTACCGCAAAAAAAAAAGAGAGAGAGAGAGACATGTACCATGATGTTCATTGCAGCACTGTTTACAACAGCCAGGACATGGAAGCAACCAAAATGTCCATCAGCAGATGAATGGATAAAGAAGATATGGCACATACATGCAATGGAATATTACTCAGCCATAAAAAGGAATGAAACCGAGTTATTTGCAGTGAGTGGATGGACGCAGAATCTGTCATACAGAGTGAAGTAAGTCAGAGCAAAAGAAATACCGTATGCTACACGTATATATGGAATCTAAAAAGTGGTACTGGTGAACCTAGTGGCAGGACAGGAATAAAGATGCAGACGTAGAGAACGGACTTGAGGACACGGTGGGGAAGGGGAAGCTGGGATGAAGTAAGAGTAGCATTGACATATGTACACAACCAAATGTAAAATAAATGGCTAGTGGGAAGCTGCTGCATAGCACAAGGAGATCAACTTGATGCTTTGTGAAGACCTAGAGGAGTGGGATAGGGAGGGTGGGAGGGAGGCTCAAGAGGGAGGGGATATGGGGATATATGTATATGTATAGCTGATTCACTGTTGTACAGCAGAAACCAACACAACATTGTAAAGCAATTATACTCCAATAAAGATGTGAAAAAAAAAATAATGTTTTTAAATAATTTTTGTTGACTTCAGGAAAGGTTTATGATACAATGTTCAGTGAAGAAAGCTGAACACAAAATTACGTATGATGTGAGCTCAGCTATATAATACACTGTGCAAAAATAAAAATGTTCCTAGCTGTTTAGTCTCTGAATTTGTGTCTTGATAAAGTTTTGGGTTCCTTTTGTCTTTGTATCATATTTTACTACATTTTCCACAGGGACTTTGAGTTTCTTATTGAATTAAGGAGAACAAAAGAGGTTGTGGAGGTTGTGAAATTATTTTCCCTTCTCTTTGACAAACTTATATGATTAATGATTGTGCACTGAGACTTTTTTCTTTCTTAAGTGCTCCTTTGTTGAGCAGATTTTTAGTATTTACTCTGTACAGTGAAGCAAAGATGGATCAGTGTGGGGGAAGAAATGTTTTTTTTTCACCCCCTCCCCAGGGAAGGAGTATTTATACTAATACCTGTTAACCTGGGAGAGCTTGGTAAGTATCGTTTTGTTGTTGTTGTTGTTTTTTGCAGTACGCAGGCGTCTCACCGCTGCGGCCTCTCCCACCGGAGCACAGTCTCCGGACGTGCAGGCCCAGCGGCCACGGCCCACAGGCCCAGCCGCTCTGCGGCATGTGGGATCTTCCCAGACCGGGGCACGAACCCGCGTCCCCTGCATCGGCAGGCGGACTCTCAACCACTGCGCCACCAGGGAAGCCCCGATAAATATCTTTATAGAGAGACATGTAAAGTACTTTGGGGGTTCAGTTCTGGGAGCATGTCATCATCAGGGGGTGCTGAGAGGAGGAGGCATTGAAACTGGTTCTTAAAGGACAGAGCAGATTTTATCTGCTGGAGGTAGAATAGAGTTATGTCTTCTCTTCAGAATAGAGAGCAGGTAAGCAGGTGAAAGAACACAGAGTGTTTAGAGAATAATACTTAATCCTCTGTTAAACTGACATTGTTAAGTAATTTCCTCGAGGTCAGGTGTCCTCACAGGAGATCCCATTAGCTGATCTTTGCTACTCAGGCTCTTTTGGATTGTTAATTAGGAGACCTTGGGCCCTGCCCTGTCTAGAAACCAATACTGTTGACCCCCCTGCCTAGTTCTGAGCCTAAGAATTTGCCCTCTGTTCTGAAAACACACCCAGTGTCCTTTCTTGACAAAGACTGGTTAATAACTCTCCTTTTATCAAGGTTAGCTTGGGGCAGGGGGAAGAGTGGGAGGTCACTTTTCATCCTGAGCACTAATTGACAGTGTGGTATCAGGCAAGGTATTTTCCTTCCCTGAGCTACAAATACCTCAATGACAAAATTGGAGTAATAAGGTCAGCTCACACCTTATTCATAGGATTTTTCTGAGCATCAAATGAACTCACATGTGACTGCTTTGTTAAATTGTAAAATATTCTATCAGTGTGAACAGGTCTGGTTTGTGTTGGTTGCTGCAGAAGTTACCTTGGATTGGTTGGACACTTAGAGTGACCCAAGCAATATTTTGCCCAGGTGTTTTCATCAGTGAAATCAGCTTTGAACTATTTTTGTGAAGCCATTTAAATGTCTTATGAAAGGAAGTGGAAAGTAACTCTGATATATCTCTTTGATGAAATATTCTTAATAAAACATATGAAGATGGGTTTCTAATGGGGAGTGAAGAACAAACGCATGATTACAACATGTAAAAACAAGACCAAACTACATTGAAAAGGTAATAGGAGGAAATACACCAAAAATTAATAGTGGTGGTCTCTAGGATGTGGCAATGAATAAGTTAGTGATGATAATTGCAAACAAACATTTATCTCTAGGCAAAACCACTCCAGACTGCATATAGTTGACTGTTTACTGGAAAATTTGACTTGGAGTTCTTACAGGCATTGCAAACTTAACAAATCCAATATAGAATTCTTAATTGTTTTCCTTTTCTCCCAAATATTGCACCCCTGTTGTCTTCCAGTTTAGCAAGTGGTATCTCTCCATACCTAGTAGCTTGTGGCCAGTTTAGCTCTAAAATATGTTTCAGATCTGTCCTGTCTCTCCCTTTCCTGCTACCATATTTATCCAAGCCACCTTCCTCTCCTGCTTCATTAATGCAGGTATCTAATCTTTCCATAAGGCAACTAAAATGAACTTTTATAAGGATATAAACCATGGATTCAATAAAATATATGAAGCAACTATTTTCAGATATTGGAAAATGGGCAGTGCAGTACAGTGATCCCTGAGAAAAGGGAAACACACAGGATGAGCCCCATGAATGATTGCTTTGGCTTTTTGCCTGGAGGTACTTTTCAGACTAGGCACAAAGAGGTGGAAGCCAAGTAGAGTATGATAGTCTTGCTGAACTGATGAGGCAGAGGTCAGAGTTTCTGGCCACTGAGGCTGCCAGAGTTTGCAGGACAGGATACCAGAGAAGAAGGAGCTACACAGAGAAGGAGCTCCAGATAGCCACATAGGGGTGCTCTTAAGTCTTTGGCTCAGTGTTAAGCTGCACATGCATAGGAGGAAACTCTGAGAGACCTTGCAGTGAAAAGCTACTGGGGAGGTGTGAACTGAAAAGAGACTCCAGAGGTTTCACAGTGTTGGGAGTTGTTTGAATTCCACAAGCCAGAGTGGGGAGACCTCATTGAATACAGACTGCAGAAAGGCTCCAAAACTTAGAAACAAGCCTCAAAAGGATCAGGCTGATTCACCAGTGAATTAGTTACTTGTGAGAACAAAACTCAACAGTCTTTAGTAAAAGGTGAAAGATTTATGTGATCTGAAGAGATACCAGAGTATAACAGTCTTTAAATGAATACAACAAAACCAGAGTGAACAAAGTAGCATCTACAATGTCCAGCATAAAGTAAGAAATTGCTAAACAGAAAAAAAGCAGTCAATAGAAACAGACCCAGATGTGACAGGGATGTTGGAATTAGCAGTCAAATATTTTTAAACAAGGAAAATAAATTTATTAAAGGGTTTAAATAAAAGATGGACACAATGAACAGATGGGAAATCTCATCACAGAAATTGAAACTATTAAAAAGAACCAAATGAAATCCTGCAATTGAAAAACGTAATATTTGAAATGGAAAATTCACTGGACAGGCTTAATAGCAAATTGGACATATCAGAAGGAAATAATCAGTGAATTTGAAAGATCGGTGAACTTGAAGACAGGATTGAAGATGTTATGTAAACTGAAGCACTGAGAGAGAAAAAGCAAAACAACAACAACACAGAGCCTCAACCTGTGGGGTTCACTATCCCTTAATCTAACATAACGTGTATTGGAGTCCAGAAAGAGATGAGATTGGGGCAGAAAAAAGTATTTGAAGAAATAACAGTATAAAATTTCCAAATTTGATGAAAAATATCACTCCACAGATCCATGAAGCTTAGTGGATCCAAACAGGATAACCAATGAAATCATACCTAGACACATTATTACCATTTGCTGAAAGCCAAAGGTAAAGAGAAAATCTTAAAAGCGGTCAGAGAAAAAGACACATTGAGGGGAACATTGGTGAGAATAATCACTGACTTCTCATCAGAAGTAATGTAAGCCAGAAGACAAAAGAACATCTTTTAAATGCTGAAAGAAAAAAACTGTCAAACTTGAATTCTACTTTATTGAAAATATTTTTTTAAATGAAGATGGGGAATTCCCTGGCAGTCCAAGGGTTAGTACTCCACGCTCTCACTGCCGAGGGCCCAGGTTCAATCCCCGGTCAGGGAACTAAATCCTACAAGCTGCGTGGCACAGCCAAAAAGATAAATAAATAAATCAATGAAATAAAATAAATTCATTTTCAGATAAACAAAAGCTGAGTGAATGAGTCGCTGGCAGACGTACACTACAAGAAAAGTTGTTTGGGTAGAAGGAAAATGATAAAAAGGTGGACACTAGGATCCATACAAAAGAAGAAAGCACACTGGAATATACATGTAAATGTAAGAATTTTTTCCTCATTTCTTAATGTCTTTAAAAAACTGAAGCAAAAATAATAGTTATGTGTTATGGGGCTTACACTATATAGAAGTCAAACAAGTAATATATTTAGAAGTAAAACATGACAGCAGTAGTACCAAGGATAGAAATGTGGTCAATGAAAGGGTATTATTGTAAGGTTCTTACATTATATGGGAAGTGCTGTAATATTAATTCTTGGTAGATTGTGATTAAGTATACATAGTATTTTCACTAGGTAAACCACTGATAAAAGAAGTATTACTGAAAAGCCAATGATGAGAGTGAAATGGACTATTAGAAATATACAATTCAAAAGAATTGTAAGAAAGGGAAAAAAGGAACAAAAACATTTGGGACAAATGGGAAAGAAATAAGGTTGTAGACTTAAACCCAGCTATGTCAAGAGTTGCATTAAATCTAAGTAAACACTCCAGTAAAAGGCATAGATTTACCAGGCTGGATATAAAAGCAAGACCTAATTATATACTGTTTAAATAGAAAGGTGGCAAGAATGCATTCTCAAAACTGAAAGAACTCAGAGGCTGTAGAATCTATATGCTTTTCTAGAAAAATCTATCTGATAACCAGTAAGTAGGTGAATCAAGAGAAATAATTCAGAAATGGAGGAGCTCTGATGAAAAGACTGGTGATGAGCAGAATCGCATTTAGAATGAATGTTGGGCTAATTAGGGTTACGGAATAGAATGTAAATAATATAAACCTTTATGACATAAAAATGCTACAGCATTTACTGAGCACTTATTATGTACTAGGCTCTCTGTAATGACACATTTAAGCTTCCAGAATATGAAGTAGATACTATTGTCCTTATTTTACAGATGAGGAAGACTGAGGCTTTGTAGAGTTTAAGTAACTTGTCTAAGGTCACATTGCCAGCAAGTAATGGAGCCAGAACTGGCGCCTAGGTTTTCTGGCTACAGAGCCCAGGCTTTGGTAACCACTGTGCTCTGTGTCTCCCGAAGTTGAAATAACATATCTAACAAAAAATAGAAGGCAGGGCAAGAGAGGTAGGGAGAAGTGTGAGGTGACAACATCCTCATGAGTTAATACTGTCTGAAATTTGGTTAAAAAACAAAGCAGTGATGCTAACCTTTTAATAATCTATAACTCTAGAGGCTCATTTAGGAAATTTCTCTGTTGAAATATTCATTTGAAGTTAGCAGTTTCTTCAGTTTCACTTCAGTTTGGTTGTCTTAACGATAAATACAAGTAAAATCAAAGTTAAATTTTTTATTTACAAGTAGCATGTGTAATCCAGTTTTTCAGAATACACCTGATCCTTGAACAACATGGGTTTGAACTATGCAGGTCCACTTACAGGTACATTTTTTTTCAATAATTAATACTACAGTAGTACTACACAATCCTCTGTTGGTTGAGTCTGCCAATGTGGAGGAGCCACATTTAGGGAGGGCTGATTCTTAAGTTATTCTTGGATTTTTGGCTGTGTGGAGAGTGGGCGCCCCTAACCCACATATCATTCAAGGGTCAACTCTACTTCTGTCTAGCTGTCCATTCAGCCAGCCAACATTTAATTCGAACACATGCTATAAAGATGACTGGAATGGTGTCCTCTTAATGATAATGATGGTTATTTCTAGGTGGTATGTTTGGAGTGACTTTAAAAACTAAACGTTGAGATACTTAAAATGTTTCTCTTTTTGAGAATGGAGATTTGAAATGTTCCATTAAAAAACAAAACAAAGGAAAAAGTGAGCCCTGTCACCACCTCTCCTTAAAATGATCCATTAGCAGTTTCCCATTGCTCCTAGGATTAAGTGCAAGGTCCTTAAGGAGACCCATCAGACACTCCATGATCTGGCCCCTGCCTGCCTCTCCAGCCTCCCTTCCTTAGCGATTTCTGGGTTCTAGCCACATGGGCTCCTTTTCTCTTTGTATCCTATTCCTGCTGCCTGGAACAATTTTCTTTGCCTTTTTCTTTCTTTTTTTTTTTTTTTTTTTTTTGCACTACATATTTTATTTTCTTTTTTCCATTATATCACAGCTCAAATGTCCCTTCTTTGGGGAAGCTTTCCTTTTTTTAAATTAAATTTTATTTTATTTTATTTTTGGCTGTGTTGGGTCTTCGTTGCTGCACGTGGGCTTTCTCTAGTTGTGGCGAGCGGGGGCTACTCTTCGTTGCGGTGCGCGGGCTTCTCATTGCAGTGGCTTCTCTTGTTGCGGAGCACGGGCTCTAGGCACGCGGGCTTCAGTAGTTGCGGCACATGGGCTCAGTAGTTGTGGCTCACGGGCTCTAGAGCACAGGCTCAGTAGTTGTGGCACACGGGCTTAGTTGCTCTCAGGCATGTGGGATCTTCCCAGACCAGGGCTCGAACCCGTGTCCCCTGCATTGGCAGGCAGATTCTTAACCACTGCGCCACCAGGGAAGTCCCTGGGGAAGCTTTCCTTGACCTTGCCTCCTAGTTCAGAGCCCTGATACATTCTCATAGCATTCTGTACTTTTTCTCCATATGCTTGTCACACTTATAATCATACATTTACTTGTGTGCTTGTTTAACGTCTGTCTCATTAGACCACAGGATTCACAAAGGCAGGGACAGTATCTGTTCCTTAGAACCTAGCATATTAATTGGCAAATAATACACATTTAGTATATATTAAAATTAAGTGTTTAATGAAGTGCTTATAAGATGCTATGATCTTGCTGTTACCCCCAGAGGTAGATATTATCATTTTACCCTTTTTACCTGTTTAAGCTTCCTTACAAGATACCATTTGAACAGAAGATTCCATGGCTAAAAAAGCTGGAAAGTCTGTGCAGTATACCAGGACATCTTCTTTTCATGCTGCCTTAGCTCAAAGTATATAAACTATATTCAGGAATTGCTCCCTGACTTTGGCCTGAGACATTCAGGTTCTGCCCTGGCTCAGGTTGACTTTTTTTTCCTTCCTCCCAGGTGGACTAACCCAGGATCTGAAAGCTGCCTCCAGCTGCTTTCTGATGGCATGTGAGAAGCCGGGAAAGAAGTCCTTGGAGGCATGCCACAACGTTGGTCTCCTGGCACATGATGGACAGGTCAATGAGGATGGCCAGCCCGATCTGGAGAGGGCCAGAGACTACTACACAAGGGCCTGTGATGGCAGCTATGCCTCTAGCTGCTTCAACCTCAGTACCATGTTCCTGCAGGGCGCCCCCAGCTTTCCCAAGGACATGGGCCTGGCATGCAAATACTCAATGAAAGCCTGTGACCTAGGCCATGTCTGGGCCTGTGCCAATGCCAGCCGCATGTACAAGCTGGGGGATGGTGTCGATAAGGACGAAGCTAAGGCTGAAGAGCTAAAAAATCGGGCCCGGCAGCTGCACAAAGAGCAGCAGAAAAACGTCCAGCCTTTAACGTTTGGGTAGTGTGGCCCACCCTCCTAGTCAACAGTCAGCTTGAGGCTGGCACCTCCTATTTCTGATGCAGCCCTTGGAGGTCGACCTGCTGGAGCAGAAAGACTTGGGATTTAATATCAGTAACTCTGATTGTATAAACCCATTGCCCCAGAGTGTCACCTACGGGGATGTAGTCTGAAATGTGTATTTCAATCAGTATTCCTTTATCTGGTGTGATCCACATTTATGGGATTTGGGTTCTCAAACTCTTGCAGCTCTGTGAAAAACAGCAAACCAGTGAGCCATAGAGATTGGAGGGGTGGGCAGGAGAGACAGAGCAGGGAGTTGGAAAAATCAGCAGCCACGGGGCCTGAAAGAATCAGACATCGTCATCATTATCATCATTATTTTAGTCGGGAGGGCTTAAAAAATCAGAAAGTATCTTGATTTACGTAATAGCGGGTTTAAGGAGCTAAGAACAGTTAAATAGTCATGACTGCCGCCCTCTGACTTAATCATTGGTGTGGGCTTCCTTTTTTCTTTTAGAGTCAGATCTTTCAGCAAATTCAGAGATTGGGAGTTACGTGTGATGTAACAGTTAGAGGCCATTACTTCAGGGTTGCTAAAGAGGATACAACATAAGCCTGCCTTTAGTGGAGACATTCACACGTTAAAAATTAACATCCCCAGGCTACTCATCTGGCACAGCTCATAAGATAACCTCAGCTAGGGATTTGTATGCAAGGGTTGGTGATACGTTTTGTCCCTCAGAACTGAACCTTTTTAATTGTCCCTGTGAATAAACTATTTTGATTGATTAGTAATTTGTGTTATTAGTATTCGCTCCAGATTCTTGGTAAGGTAGAGATTATGTTCTTTGTGGTGGTTGTGCCTTTTAAGAATGTTTGCTTTTTCTGTTATCTTCCTTACTTGACACTAGGGGGCGAGCTTGTTATTTGCCTGCTGATGACATGATCATTATTTCTGTCATCACAATGTTTTCGGGCTTTCAGTTTTGCAACATGTATTGGAGAGGATGTGGAGAAATTGAAAGCCTTATACATTGTTGGTGGGAATGTAAAATGGTGCAGCCACTATGGAAAACAATATGGCGATTCCTCAAAAAATTAAACATAGAATTACCATATGGTCTAGTAATTCTACTTTTGGGTATATATCCAAAAGAATTGATAGCAGGGTCTCCAAGAAGTATTTGTACACCCATGTTCATAGCAGCATTCACAAAAGCCAGAAGGTGGAAACAGGGACTTCCCTGGTGGGACAGTGGTTAAGAATCCACCTGCCAGTGTAGGGGACACGGGTTCGAGCCCTGGTCCTGGAAGATCCCACGTGCCGCGGAGCAGCTAAGCCCGTGTGCCACAACTACTGAAGCCCGTGCTCCGCAGCAAGAGAAACCACTGCAATGAGAAGCCCGTGCACCACAACGAAGAGTAGCCCCTGCTTGCTGCAACTAGAGAAAGCCCACGCGCAGCAACGAAGACCCAACGCAGCCAAAAATAAATTAATTAATTTTTTTTAATGCAAATAATAATAATATCTTGTCCAGCAGGGTCCAAGGCCATTTCATATCCAGGTTGCTATGAGAAGGAATAGGTTGATAAGAGCCAGCATGGTTGAGTTTCTCACTTCTTTGCAACCTTTGAGGTAAGGTTTGAAAATGGGTTTTCACACTCTGGTCTCAGCAAACAAGATCATTACTCTGTCTTCTGGCCAGCAGGCAACTATATCCAACATTTTTCCTCCATCCCAGCCTTGAGCTGGATGGTGTAATAGGGAAGAAGTTTCATAATTGACCAGTGGTTTGTGTTCTCGTTAGTGTTCTCACTAAAATCTCAGTATAGTGCTCAGGGCTGTGAGAAAGGGAATCAGGAGTCCCAGAGAGAGAGGAGGAGGCTGGGGAGTCTGGAGATTTGGGTGTTGTCATACAGAGTCACTGATGGGTTTTGAGCGGGAGAATGAAATGATGACATTTGGAAATTAGATCACTGTAGTGTGGAAAATGGATTAAAGAGCCTGTGGGAGTAGGAGGAGGGTGGAGTCAAGCATGGGGTTAAAAAAAACCCTGATTTCTAGCCTGGGCACATGGATGGATAGGGGAGCCACCCATATTGATTTGGAGCCTTTGAGATCAAGGGGAACAAAAAAACTTTTTTGAGCTGTTTGCTAATTTTTAAAAAATTTAGAAATACTTTACATTTTAGTTTGTCAAAGTTTTATGAAATTGCTTGAAAAATTTTGTGAGAGGCAGCATGGCAGAGGGAAAGGGCCTAGACTTCAGGCCCTACAGATGTGGGCAACTCTGGCTTAGTCAAAGAATTACTAAGTGCGAGTGTTAAAGAATGAGAAAATACAAATTAAAAAATAATTTTATGTATTTAAAAAGCATTAAGTAATCACTTTGGGGGAAAAAAAATCAAAACTGCCTTGGCTTCCTGACATTCGTTTTGCAGTTTAGATCTCTTGTTTTGAATTCTGCATTGAGGTTGGTGGCACCAGACTCTTTCCAGTTCCTAGGTCTGAAGGTCTTAACCTGGGTACTAATGTGGGTTTTGCCTTTTATTAGCTGTGCCATCCTGGGCAAGTTACCCAACCTTCTGGGTCTCAATTTTGTCACTTCTCACATGGGGATAACAATGCCTTCTCCTAGGGTTGTTAAGAAGATTAAATAGTAGCTCCTATCACAAATAGTAACTGTCCCTTTAGAAAGATTTTTATGGGACCAGATTTTACAATTAGATAATTGTTTTCTCTCCAAGTGGCAATGTTTGCTTGTGAGGTATAGTCTAGCTTCTAAAACAGCTGCCTTTGCTGCCATTCTTTTCACATCCAGGGAGCTGATGGGCCTTAGCTCTCTAGGGATGTGCAGGGATCAAACAGCTGCAGGAGGCAGGCCTGATGAGGGGCTGGGGTGGGCCCTGCCTTGCCTCCTCCCTTCTCTTGCTGCCCCAGTGGTGAGAGTCCCTGAGAAGACTTGCACCTGCTGGGGGCCCAGAGTGGAAACTATTCCCAGCTGGTGCCCCTCCCCAGGCTTGAGGAATGGTGATTGTGTTACAGTTTATAAATCAGGCCTCCCCACTGTCTAAAGGGGAAAGGCCAAAATTCTTTTCCCAACACGTATCCCCACCCCCATGATACAGTCCCTCCTCTGTATTTAGCCCCATCTTGTTCCTAACAGGCTTCTGCAACAGCGAACTGCTTGTACTTTCTGCACTCCCCCACCGACCCCCCGATCCCTCCCCACCGCCACCCCCCAGCCAAAAAAAAAGTAATAACAAAAACACCCAGGCTGGTTTTTTACTGCTTTGATTTTTGTTTTGCTGGTTCCTCTGTCTGGAATGCCCTTCTACCTATTAAGTAGAATGCCTTTGCATCCTTTTTTTTTTTTTTTTTTTGGTGGTACGCGGGCCTCTCACTGTTGTGGCCTCTCCCGTTGCGGAGCACAGGCTCCATACGCGCAGGCTCAGCAGCCATGGCTCACGGGCCCAGCCGCTCCGCGGCATGTGGGATCTTCCCGGACCGGGGCCCGAACCCGCGTCCCCTGCATCTGCAGGCGGACTCTCAACCACTGCGCCACCAGGGAAGCCCGCCTTTCATCTTTTAAGGTTCTGGAAGCATTCCCTTCATCCCCCAGGTCAGGATAGAGGTTTTCTCTATGCACTAGTGCCCCGAGTTTCCATCTGTCACAGTGCTGATCACACTGTGTTATTTGTGTATTTATGGTCTCCCCGTCCAGCAAGACGTGGAGTTCCTGGAGAACAGGGACTTGAGCCTGGGTACATGCTAGGCCAACAGTGGCTGCTTGCTGAGATGAACAGCACAGAGTGGCATCTTAGCCAACCACCTCAAGATAAATCAGGCTCAGGCTCCTCTCTGCACATCCAAGAGCCGGTATAAGCTGCAGGACTGTACTGGTTTTGAAACTAACTGCTTATCAAGTAAAGCTCCTGTCTAAGCCGGAGCTGGCACATGAATGGATCGGTACTCTTTCTTGGATTCTATTCAGGAAGATGTCTTTTAAAAAAAGAATGTTTTTGAAACAATGAAGGAAAAGGACCCAACACAGGGCCACCCTGGCACCCTAAAGTACATGCTCAGTAATGTAATGCCAGCAAACCAATATTAATATCCTCATGACTAAAGAATCACAAGTCCAAGTATGCCACACTTTTCTTTTGGAATACTAAGAATATCTTTCTTGAAATTCTAAGAATTAATGGTCTTTGCTCCTCATGATAATTACTTATTTTCCTGTTTGTCTCCCTGGTTAGTCTATGAGGTTCCAAAGATAGGGACCAAGAATTCTGTCCTCTTTGAAATCCTTCAAAGACTTTGGCCCTTAGAGCAGTGGTGACCCCCTACTCCTCAGTCTCTTGGGGCACCTACTTAAAACAGAGATTCTTGGGTCCACTTAGACGTACTAAAAGAAAATCAGGATTTTTTTTTTTGGCTGCACCACGTGGCTTGCGGGATCTTAGTTCCCTGACCAGGGATCAGACCCAGGCCCCCTGCAGTGGAAGTGCAGAGTCTTAACCACTGGACCACCAAGGAATTTCCGAAAATCAGGATTCTAAATAAGCAAATCCCAGGAGATTCTTATGCACCTGCTCAAGTGGTATATAGTCTGAGCTTCTTGGCATCAGGTCCCCCGTGCAGTCTGGGCTCCACAGCTTCAGCTCTTTGCACAGTAGTTCCACCAAAACATCCTGCTTTCTTGCCCTACTTGGGACAAGCCTGGCCAACTCCTAATAGCCCTTCAAAACTCAGTCCAGATGTCACATACTCCAGGAAGCCCTCCTGGACTTCCAAGGTCTGTGCTGCTCTGACAGTCCTTGTGCTTCTGACTCTAGTTCTTTTCACATGGTTTGGAGTAGGCTGTAAGTGTGCCAAGCACATGGATTATGTCTGACTCATCTCTATTCCCAGGGCCTAGCTCAGGGCCTCACAGATAAGGTACTAAATAAATCTTTATTGAAGGAAAGGGAAGGGAAGGGACTCTGGGAATCTTATTTTCCAGTGGGCCAATTGAGTATTGAAAAGGTAGTGCTTTGGAGAAGGATCTGGATTTAAATCATTTCTCTGCCACATACAAATGTGTTACGTTATGTCTCTGAGCCTCATTTTTCTCATCTCTGAAGTAGGGATAATATTTACTTTTCAGGGCTAATGAGTGGGTTAAAGGGTTAAATGAGATAAAGTAAGTGAGGTGCTTAGCTGAATGCCTGGAACATTCTAATTGTGTAATAAGTCGCTGAGGGACTCTCTTCTGGAAGTAGAACTAGGCTTACTCCGTACAGCTCCAGAGAGCAAAACTAGGCCCAGTGGATGGAGGCTGCAAGGAGACAGACTTCAGTTCATAGAGGTCTGAATAGAAGGAAGAACTTTTTACTTGACAGAATGTAAAGACATGGGAAGAGGTGAACTTCCCATCATAGGAGTGTGCAAGCCGAGGGTAAATGCTCACCTATCAAGGCTGATGCAGAGGTGACTGATTCTACATGAGGTTTGGGGTGGGGGTGGGTTTGAGTGTGGTGATAGATGGGACCCCCATGAGGCATTGCCATTCAGTGCCTCTGTAACTCATTATTCTTTCAACCAACACTGAGAGTGTCTTCTTGGCTGGGCCCTCGGTTGGGCACTGGAGACATAGCCGAATCTGACAAGTTCCCCATCATTTAGGAGCTCACAGTCTAAATAATTATCATTTACTGAGCATCTACTATGTGCCAGATGCTCTCATCCTCTCAACAACCCTCTAAGGAAGTTTTTATTCTCACCATTTTTCAGACAGACTGAAGCCCAGACAGAAAAAGTGGCTGGCAAAGAGACACACAAACCCAGAAAGTAGTGCAGCTGGGGTTAAAATTTAGTCCTGCCTGTCTCCTAATCCCTCTTTCCTCTGTCTAAGCCTGCTTGTCATCCAGATGTTGAGAATTCTTTGCAGTCTCTGGGAGATTACCCAAACAGCACCCTTCTGGGCACCAAGTAGATGCTAATGAACATAGTTAAAGGCTGAGGTCAGCTTCAGGAGGACGTGGTCTCCCCGCAGCACACTCTGCCCCAGGGTTCTCTCCAGCCTGGGCCATGTGGAGGGCCCGGGAGAACATGCTGAGGTCTGAGCTCATGGCTCACATGACCAGCTGAGCCGCCTGGGTCAGGGCTCCTTGAGGGAACTTGAAACCTGGCTGGGTTCCATCAACTCCAAGAATAGCAGCTGACCCTACTCTCCCCAAGCCGGTGGCCTCTGATCAGGTTCCAGGAGGCCCCAACAGACTCCGGCCATCAGTGGCAGCAAGCTTTGACCTTGAAGCTGCTCTGGGGTGGGGTAATAACGGCCACGTTTATTAAGGGCCCACTGTGTGCAGGGCACCTCCTGGAGGAGGGGACATCCTTGGAGGAAGGTCTAGGAAGTATGGAACCCATTTTACAGATGAAGATGTTGTGGCTCACAAATGTTGAGAACTTGCCCAAGGTCACAGTGAGTATGTAGCAGAGCAGGATTTGAGCCTGGTGTGCCTTTGCCAGTGGCCCTGCTTCTGTGAGAAGAGAAAAGTACTCTCTAGACCCCTGAAGTGTCCTAGGCAGAAGGGACAAATGACATCAGCTTTCAAAGTGATGTTATTACTGCAAAGTGGGGCTCGTGTGCTTAGAAACACAGGATTTGAGAGGCAGCAGAGATCCCCATTCACTTGAGCCTATTTCGTCATCTATAAAATGAGAATCACACCCACATGTCAGGTGAATAAGCATAAGCATAGACTTTGGAGCCAGGAAGGATTAGAGTCCTGTCTCTGGCATTTCCTAATGATACGACCTTAGACAAATCACACCACTGCCTCTCTGAGCCTGTTTCCTCATTCATTTGTTCCACAAATAGCTTTTGAGCACCTACTGTGTGCCAGGCATTGTTCTAGTAGCTGGGGATACATCAATGAAAAAAGCAGACAAAAATCACTACCCCTGTCAAGTTTATATTTTAGAGTTCTGGAAAATACCTCAGGATTGTCATGGGGATTAAATGGAGAAATGTACAGTGGTATCATATGTCTGGTAATGTAATGGTGTCTGGCAAATAATAAGTAGTTAGTTTAATGATATGATTATTATAATGCAAACTTGCCTGGTCAGTGCTCCGTGAAAAAACATTTCATTTGATACTGAATTTAACCATTTAATTTAATAGGTAAAGAAACGGACACCAGAGAGGGCATGACATGCCTCCAGTGGTCTAGCAAGGCAATGGTAAGTTCGCAACTCCTAGTCTGATGTTTGTATCACCATCCACTAAACCCAGAGGGCTGTCTCTGACAAAGGGAGCCAAGGAGGGAGGGGGGAAGACTGAGTCTTATAGCCAGTGAGGTCCAAGGTAGGCGTTTAAGTAACTGATAGACTCCAGAACCCAAGTGGGCTTTAACTCTCTTGGTGCCAAATTCTTCCTGTGTTTCTCAGGTGTGCCAGGAGCTTCCCAGGCCCTGCCTCCACATGGGCATATGGTAGGATGGGCTGA
Source organism: Mesoplodon densirostris (assembly GCF_025265405.1). Classification (NCBI taxonomy): domain Eukaryota; kingdom Metazoa; phylum Chordata; class Mammalia; order Artiodactyla; family Ziphiidae; genus Mesoplodon; species Mesoplodon densirostris. Next base: position 45,458,207 of record NC_082662.1, on the reverse strand, counting down.
GGATGGGGTGGGGCGATGAAGAGCTGAAGATGCAGGGTGCTTTTCAGGGCCAGCTTCATGGATGTGCCACCCATGCATTTGCACAGGGCCCCATGCTCAGTTTAATGCTCTGCCATCACCGTCTTGAAATTCTTAATAATTTTTGAACAAGGGGCCCTGCATTTTCATTTTTATTCCACTGGACCCCACACATTTTGTAGTTTATTTGTGTAGGTGCTGTGCTCTGGGGTGGGAGGCAACCGCCCCCAGCCTGCTGTGGTCCTGGGACTTGTCAGAGCCTCATCAAATCCTATGGGCCAATGGCTGAGTCACCAACAGACAGGAAAGAAGCCAGACCAAGTCCCACCATAACGGGTCTGACCTGTGACTGCAAATCTCTAAGAGGCTATAACCGGGCAAGGGAAAGACAGGCTCTAAGGAGGTTCTGGGGATACAACAGGAACCCACAGAGAAGAGGCATGATCTGAGGGGGGTTTCTGCTCAGTGTGAGAAGGGCTTTTCTAATAGTCAAAATATAACCCCAATATATAAAGCATACCTCAATAAAACTGTTAAAAATATAATCATAATACTGGCAGCTAACATTGACTGGGTGCTTACAACGTGCAAGGAGTTGTGCTAAGCACTCCACTGAAAACATAGAGGACAGCAGAGTGGTTGAGAACGCAGGCTCTGGAGCCATACTGCCTTCTTTCAGTCCTGGCTCCACCACTTATTAGCTATGTGACTTGGAGCAACTTAATTGACCTCTCTGTGCCTCCGTTTCATCATCTGGAAAATGGTGATAAGAATGGTATCAACGTCCTGGTGTTATTGTTATTAAATGAGTTTACAGTTTGAATTATAAAAAAACCCCAAAAACAAAAACAAAAACAAAAAACAAAAAAAAAATCTGAAAAAAATAGATTTATATATATACACATACACACACATACATATATATGTAATATATGTATATATATGTATGTATAACTGAATCACTTTGCTGTACACCTGAAACTAACACAACATTGTAAATCAACTACACTTCAATTAACGATAAAGGGAAAAAAGATTCAGTTTTCTAAAAAAAAAAATGAGTTTACATATGGAAAACACTTAGAACAGTGTTTGACATATACTTGTATCTAAGTGTTTGTTAGTTATTGTTTTATTTAATCTTCAAGACAATCCTGTGGCATAGCTATTATTTAGCATTATTCCCATTTAATAGATACATAAACTGAGCCTTAGAAAAGGTCAGTATTTGCTAATCACAGAGTTGGTAAGTGGTGGAGCTGGGATTTGGCCAACAGTCAAGGAAGTTTCACCTTCCACCTTAGGACTTAGGTCAGACTTCATAACAATTAGCCCACTGTTTAGACCAGAGTAAGCATCTACTCTTTGCTAAATTAATCAGTTAGTCATTATTTCTTTCATCTCTGAGATGCTAAGCCTCTGGGAAATGTGTGCTCTGCTGGAGGAGGATTCAGGAACCCAGCTGTCTTGGGATTTCTTACCAATTGTTGACCTCCACATAATTAAATATCAAGTATGACCCACGCTACGCCTTCTGAATTAATTGCCTAGGTGTTCCGTCCTTTCTTCCCTATGGGCATTGCCCAAGCTCCAGTCTCATTATCCCTCTGGACTCTGAACTTAGCACCACTGTATACTAACCCTGGTCTCTCACATCTGCATAGCATTTTGCATTGTGCAGGCCTCTGAACAGATCCCAGCCAGCCAGGGCTACCTGCCCTAGGACCAGAGCAGACTGCATGAGAGCAGTGTGCAGTCTGGACCATGGGGGAGCTTGGTGAGTTGCTGCTTTCTGGGTGGTTATTTGGGGATCTTCTAAGGCAAGGAGTGGACTGAAAGGGGCAAGGCCCTCACCAGTGTTCACCGTCACTCACGCTTAAGATCTTGGATTCAGAACCAGTGCTCAGGGAAGATTGTCTGAAGGCAGGCAGTCCTCAGCTCCTCTAGAAGTTTAGAAATTATCCCTTCATGAAGTTCCAACTACAGAGGGCTGGGGCCCTAAAACTGGTCCCTGCCACAGAATATCTTTTTCCCAAATTGCTATCAACTTATATCCAGGATTGCTGTAGGACACACAGTGAAGTGCCACCATATCTGTATTAATAATAAGAGCAAACACTCACTCTGTGTCAGGTACTGTTCTAAGTGCTTTGTAAATATTAACTCTTTTAATTCTCACACAAACCCCATGGGGTGGGTACTGTTTTTATTTAACTTACAGAAATTCAACTTTACTTGCTGTTAATAAAAAGAGATGGAAAGAGAAAGCCCAATAATATATTAAATATTTCACCCACTCAGCATATGCTGCAGGATGAGTGTGTCATGGGAGAGGTAAATCTGCTGTTCCTTCTGTTGGTATCAGTCCCTACATGCCTTGTACAATCCACGGTGTGTGCACATTTCACCACACTGAGTGCGATTCTAGTATTTCTTGCCCCCAAGCAAGCCAATCTCTTCATCAGAAACCTCCCCAAAGAACCAGCAACCTGTTCCATTGCTAGAGGACAAATTGGCTGTGCTGTTGAGAGATGGTTCTATACTCCTACTTGATGGGTGATTGAAAGGCTTTCCAAGGATAATCTTGACTACACACAATTCTGTAGAACCTTAGCCCAGGTAAGCTTTGACTGACCTTTAACTCACAAATAAGGTGACCAACCAATCTCAGTTTGCCTGGGACTAAAGGGTTCCTGGGACGCGAGACTTTCACTGCTAAAACTGAGCAAGTCCCAGGCAAACCGGAATGATCTGGTCTCTCTATTGCGTAACACATCTCTGGGGCTGCGTGAGAGCCCTGTCGAGGTCATGGTCCATTCTGTCATTCTTTGTGAGGCTCTCAGGAGAAATTCTTGTCTGATCTTCATACCAAGAATAGTTGTGTGTCTCCTGAGGAGTAAGTGCTTTGTTTTTATCTCATGTACACAGTGAACAGCTTTCCCCTTTTGCCTTGGCTGCTGGAAGTCTTAGAGCTAAAAATGTGTGATGCAAATTTAGCTGTGCCCGTCACTATGTTCTGCACTTTTTGCATCATTCCAGGCTCCACTTTGTCCGTATTTTGTTTTTCTCAAACTTATCTTGTCCTGTCTTAAACTTAATGATCTTGTTTTACTTAAATGTCTTTCTGGATTAAGATAGGGTAAAAGTAAACAGTTCTTAATTTAGAGTCTAGACTATCTTGCCCATAGTCATTGAAAATCTGCAATGATCTGCAAAATTTATGTACACATACATTGTTTTTCTGGGGAGAAGGGGCCATGGATTTTAATTTTTCAAAGGAGTCTGTATTCCCCAAAATATTAAGAGCCATTGGTATAAGTGAACCAAAAAACAACTAAATGCTTTTAGTCCAGGGAAGTTGGAAGGTTGAAAGTTTCAACTGGTTGAAAGTTGAAAGTTTCATAATGGTCTTTTAAAATGTTGGAGTGATGGTATGGAGGAATGTTGGTAGGGTAGAACATTGGAATGGCAGAGAGAGGAAGGCTGGTGGGGTGGAGTGGCCCCCCATAATGGAATGGCAAGGTGAAAGAATGTGGTGTGCTGGGACATTATTGTGTTAGAATATTAGTATTTCTGGAATGTTGATGTGACTGGGTTCCTAGAACACCTCCTTCTAGATGTACTGGCATCCTCCTTGCTTAGTTTTACCTTAGGGTTGGGCTTCTATCTGATTCAGCCTCTATATCTTCCACATCTCCTACTCAGTGTCCTATTAAGAGCCCAGTGAAGATTGGTTGCTGGAGCCTTGTGCCAATGGGCACCAGGCTGGCCTATGGGCTTCTGTCAATTTCACACTGAGATGCCTATTCCTTTCTGACTTTGCCTATTCTTCTTTGAGATATATCTCAAATACCTTGCAGACTCAGGACCCCATTAGACCACCTTGTCCATTTCTCTGTCTTCAGTGCTTGTCTCAGGGTCTGCCCAGAGGGCATGCCCAGTTTATGGCTACTCTAGGGCATGCCAAGCTGCTGGCCATTGGGCCACCTGCAGATGGGGCTCTCAGGACTGGAGTTCAGCTTCTGGGGATGTTAGGCTGAAGGCAACTCAGGATCCTTGGAGTTGGTCATGAGAAGGGGAAGCCAGGTCAGAATAAGTTGTGGGGGAGTTCCATTACCAGAGGAACCTGATCTAAAGGCCAAATTCAGGTGTTGGGTTAGGACAGAGACTGCTGCCCTTAGCCTGGAGTTTAGACTGGAAATGGAGAAGGAGTTGGGGTGAGGGCTAGCTTCTTGGATGTTCTCTCCTCCTTTTCTCCATCCATTCATTCAATTAGCTAACATTCGCTGAGACCCCTCAGTGGCAGACCATGTCAACTCCATGCCCTGGAGTTGACAGTCTGTAACGGAAGAGACCAGCACGGACACTGACAACCCAGCGTGGTGAGGGCTGCAACGTAGGGAAGTTGTAGGGGCTGTGGAAATTCAAAAATGTTCCTAGAGGAATGCTGTCTGAGCTGACTCAGGAATCAGGATGCAGTTGGGGGACACGTGTGTGGTGGGAAGGCTGCCTCAAGGGCCAAAGCACATGGATATTCCCTAGCATCTAGGTGGGGGCCTCAGATCAAGGACAATTGCAGACTGTCCAGTTCTTTGGGCCCATGAGTTTGATCTGTCTAGGTCTAATATAGTTGCCTTCAGACCCCTCTCCCCAGCTATTCCAGTAACTGACAAATTTAAGTCTCTTGCAATCATTTCCAACCAGGAGAAGATAATTGATTCTAATGTTTGGAGACATTTCCTGGTTACGAGAGAACAGGATGTTCTGGAGGTGCAAAGCCTCCTACCGCCCAGCCATCCTGCTGCCATGCCCTTTCCTCCTGGCCCACACCTTAGCCAGGCCCTCATCCCAACAGCTGGGTGGGCCACGTATTCTCCTGCTGTCCATCTCAGTTACAGCAACTTTAAAATGAGCTCCAGAGTGGTGTGGGGGAATGCTCACTAAACGGGGAGGCAAGGGAACTGCATTCAAACCCTGGCTCTTGAATGAGGCTTCATAGATGGCACTGTGTGAGGTTGGGGAGGGCACTTCCTCTCTCTAGGCCTCGGCTTTGCCATCAGTGAAAAGAGGGAAAGGATGCGAAGATTGCTAAGACGTCTTCCTGCCCTGACATTCTGTCTCTGTTGAATCCTGGATGTCCTGCTTTCAGCCTGCTCCTTTGAAATAAAGGCCATGTGACAGAGCAGACTCTGGAGACAGAAAACCTAGACATGATTTGGGTTCTGACTTGCTTTGTGAGCTTAGGATAATCACTAAACCTCTCTGAGCCCCAGTTTTCTCATTTGGTAAACTGAGGTAATACCTACTTCACAGGGTTTTGTAAGGCTCCAATGAGCTAAAAGGACTATGATGATGATGGTGGTGGTAGTGGTGATGATGAGGATGGTGATGATGATCTGTCTGCATTGCAGTCAATCTCTTGGAATAAATTACAATTGTACACATAGCTAGAAAGTTTGGGGAGAGCTCCAGAGTCATAGGGAATATGAACAAGGTTTTAAAATCCTTCCCCAGGACTTCCCTGGTGGTCCAGTGGGTAAGACTCTGCGCTCCCAAGGCAGGGGGCCCGGGTTCAATCCCTGGTCCGGGAACTAGATCCCGCATGCATGCCACAACTACGACTCGGTGCAGCCAAAATAAATAAATAATAAAAAGAAAAAAAAAAAAAAAAAAGCCTTCCCCATGGCTGAGCTATTACTGAGGAGGAAAGGGGGATTCATCTTTGCTAACTACCCACATCCATATTTTTTTCCCATTCCTACGAGGTGGGTATTAGTGTACCCACTTATTAGCTGGGTGACCAGTAGATAAACCCTTCAGAGACTCAGTCTCTTCATGTGTAAAGTGTAATATTACCTGACTCAAGATTGCTGACACCTGTAGTGGACACTGCCTAATTTTGGCTGCTCCGAATCCAAACACTTTGCCTACTTGGAGGAATTCCAAGCTACATGGAAGCTGAAGGGGGCAGCTGCTCTTCACCTGATCCCTGAGGGTCTGGGCTTGGCCAGGTTGGTGCCACAGCTGGGCCTTGAATCTGCTGGGAGTTAGAGGGGTGAGGACCGTCAGAGATTACTTCAGGAGGAGGCTGCAGTGGGGACCAGAGCCCAACATTGCGGTGGTGAGCCGCAAGAGGCTGTGTGGCTTGAGGTGGAGTCTGTCCTAAACAGTTCCTAAGGCAGAACTTTGGCTGTGCCCAGCTGCCCCTGATTCATGCCTAGTTCTCCAGTCTCCCCATCATTTCAGTGAGCCATCCAGTAGCCTTCTGATAAAGCTCTTTTTAACTTAGTTTTGCCAGAGATGGTTTCAATAGTTTGCAACTGCGAATCTTAACTGGTATGGAGTAAATCATGTAACATGCCAGACACAGTGCCTAGCATATAGTAAGCACTCAAAAAAACTACACAGGGCTTCCCTGGCGGTGCAGTCATTGGGAGTCCGCCTGCCGATGCTAGGGGACACGGGTTCGTGCCCCGGTCTGGGAAGATCCCACATGCCGCGGAGTGGCTGGGCCCGTGAGCCATGGCCGCTGAGCCTGTGCGTCCGGAGCCTGTGCTCCACAACGGGAGAGGCCACAACAGTGAGAGGCCCGCATACCGCAAAACAAAACAAAACAAAACAAAAAAAACTACACACACACACACACGCACACGCAAACTAAGGTTCAAAAAAGTAAAGAAAATTCCCTGGCGGTCCAGTGGTTAGGACTCCATGCTTCCACTGCAGAGGGGCACGGGTTCAATCCCTGGTTGGGGAACTAAGTTCCCACAAACCACATGGCGCAGCCAAAAAAAAAAAAAACAGAAGTAAAGTAACCTGCCCAAGGTCACACAGCAAGGCTGCGGTGCTGGTATGGGACTGACCATGAACATCTTAGTAGTACAGTGTATTTATATATCACTTTCCATCACACATTATTGTTGAACAGTTCATTGTTGATACGCTGGTTCAAAAGCCTCAAAACACCCCATGAAGCCCATAGGACCAGAATCCTTTCTTTGGATAGAGAGGAAGGTACTGCCTCAAGGTAACCCTGTAAACAGTAGTAGCCTGGAACTCGGGTCTCAAGTTTGCAGCCCAGCACTGGTGCTCTGGTGGTGTCCACGCATGTGAGGTCACATATACATATGCTGCTGCATCCTGTGAAGCAGACCCATCTGAATACGTGGATCCCTGGTACATTAGAGACCTGGGGTGAGTCAGAAGCTGCCTGTGAGGCCAGCAGGGAGGGAACATCATGTACCAGAACCTAGAGAAAGGAATGCTCCTTAAGCCACTATGCTGATCTGGGGTGTGAGGGAATAAGGGTGTTTGGGGTACAGGGTGGGGGTGGGGAGGTGGGAGGTGGAATCATCTAAACTGGGGCCTCCTCTGCTGGGCTTCCTAATCAAGGGGTTTTGATTCCTGTAGTGCTGGCAAAATGGCTTAATTGGACCTAATGGGAGAAAATGTGTGGTGAATATGGATAATACAGGAAATGAGGCCCCAACAAAAGCTGGCTGGAGGAAGGCTGATGAACTGAAGACAGGTCTGATGGGAATTAGGCTAAGGCTCCATGGGTGAGCCCAGAAGGTGAACAGCAGGGACAGCTGCTCTGCCCCAGGGGCCTAGGACCATACTGCTCACCTGGGTCTCCTTCCTGCCCTGGCCTTCAGACCTTGACTTCACACTTGAATGGAATCAGAAAATGTCAGACTCACAGGGTTCTGGGATTAGAATCAGGCTCAGGATTCTAGAATCACAGACTTTAGCATCACATATGTTAGTCATAGAAAATTTTGGAACCTAATCATTTGACAATTGGAGACCCTTGGGAAAAATTTAGGAGATCCTTCTCCAACCTTCTTTTAATAACAATAAATAACATCTGTTGAACATATCACAACTTCCAAAGTCCTTTCACATCACTGCATCACACTGGAGTGGGTGGTATTCTACCTTCAGATTAAGTAATGTGCAGGAGATCAAAATGAGCCAGTTGGGACTGGAACCCAGCTTTGCAGAATAAATTCTATTTTTCATATGCCAAAGTTTTGATACCCTTGTCTTCCAGAGTTGTGAAAACACTTTTAACTACTTGGTATAATGTATCCAAATTTTTGGATGTTTGTTGTGTAAATTCTGCACGGTCATGTACCATTTTTCTTAATGCATTCTGGCATACTGCAGTGCTCTAAAATGTGATTATCCTTGTTGCATCAGCATAATCAGGGCTGGTACATTCTGCGATAGCTTTTTAGCAGCTTTTATCGTCCAGCACTATTTTCAGTGAACAAAGGACTTAAACAACATATCCAAGAATAGATTTAAAGTCACTAACGTAAAGACTGAACTTCAAATCACTCTAGGTTTAGTCAGAACACGTTCTGATCTTCTTAGAATAAAAAATTAAACTACCAAAAATGCAGAAAGAAGAAAAAAGGGAAAACAAACCTCCCTGATTAGGCGCACGTAAGGCCACACAGAGGGATGGTTGTGGTGAGGAAGGGGTGCCCCTCGTGGAGCAAAGCTGTGTTTATGATTCTGCCAGTAACAGGCTGCTGGTAACCTGCGGCAAATCCCTGCCCTTCTCTGGATCTCAGTTTTCCTCGATTTCAAATGGGGATAATAATTCCTGTCTTGGGAAAGTTCGGGAGTTTATCAGCCCTGGGGGAGATCTGCAGCCACAGGAGAAACAGCTTAAAGAGAGGGTGAAGGGGGAGGGGTGCGGAACAGCAGGGTGTTGCGCGGGGCTTACGGTCTCCATGGTAACGCACGGCAGCCAGGAGAGGAGGCGGGGCTTGAGAACCCGGAGCAGGAGGTTTTGAAAATGAAGGTTTGACAAAGAAAGCTCCCTCCTCCCTGGAGAAAGGCCTTCTCGGAGACAGAGCTCTGCACTCGAGCAGCCCTCTGTGCCGGGTACACGTTGCTTCTTTGCTCATGTTACAGACAGGTCCAGAGAGAGGTCGAGTGTCACCAGCAAGGCACTGGCAGGGCGGGCATTGGAACCCAGCTGTGCTGACCTCTGATCCTTGCTCTTCTCTGTACCAGAATGTTGTTTCTCTGAACCTTGGTCTCCCCATCTATACAATGAGACAGTTGAAAGGTAGGTTTCCAAGGGCCCTTTGAGCTCTGACAGTGTTTGATCAAACTATTAGTAAACACACCGGAGGTGGTGAATACTAAGAGGAGGATCATGCAGTCTGTGAGGCATGGGCTGATTTGTCTTTGCGTCCTCCACCCCAATACATGGGGAGGCACAGGGGAGACATCTGGTATTTGTGGAATGAATGTTTATGCAAACGGACACATTCTTCTGTTCCAGAAGGTTTAAAGAGCACCTACTGTGTGCCAGGTACTGTGATAGTTCAGAGAAGGTCTCGCTCACTGAGGGCTGAAGGCTTGCTGGAGAAGGAAGCCCTGGGTGAGGGAAAGGTGAGGAAAAGGGTGCCCAAGTGGGCGCAGGTGAGGGAGAGGACTCTAGTGCCTTGAGCTGCCCTACGAAATGCCCTGCATTCATGTCCTGGGGCTTCCCAGCCAAGCATGATTTCTCTCCATCTCCAGTCTCCAGAAGGATGATTTCATTCTCAAGGCTCCTGCTGGGCAGCGAGGCAGGCAGCGGGGCCAAGACCTTTTCTTGGAAAAGGTGAAAAAATTCTGTTGAAGAAGAGGGTGGGGCAGGTGACCCCCTGCTGGCTTCTCCTAGGAGGGCCCACTTTGTTTTTGTTTGCTTTCCCAGCTGGCTTATAGGACGGAAGGTGTGTTGAGGTCATGCCTCTTCTTCAGCTGGTATGGCAAAAACAGCACTGAACTGGGAGTCAGAGACCTGGATTCAAATTCTGACTCTACCTCCAGCTCAATGTGTGGCCTTGGGCAGGTTGTTTTTGGTTCCTTGGTCTTACTTTGCTAAAAAAAATATGGGGATAGTGATCTTCAGAGTGGTGTAGTGAAACTCAAATGGGAAAATGGTTATGAAATCCTTCCTACCTCCTCACCAAAGTCATACTTATCATTTACTGTGATCCACAGGTTTTACAAACATTATCTATCAATACAATCTGAGCAACAATCCTGCAGTGTTGCTCTTTGTTATTTAACGTATGAGGAAACTGAGGCTCAGAGGAGTGAAGAAATTTGGCCGAGGCTACACAGCTAGGAAGCCACAGAGCCAAGATCCAGACCCAAGTCTTTCTGACTGAAGTATAACTCTAACAGCAGATCGCTTGGAATTTTTATTCCTTCACCAAATGACATTTATTGAGCATATACCATGAGATAGCTGGCAGCTGGGATAGATTAATTAATACAACACTATCAATCAGGAGGAAATAGATGGCATTTCTCAAATTGGGTAATTTGGGTAATTTGAGAAGAGTTTAATAAAGGGATTTTGTAATACAGGGACAAGGAATAGGGCAAGTAATGTTAGGGCACTAGTTACTACCCTTAGGCCTAAAGGAGTAAGGAGGGAGAAATTACAAGAATCTGGAGTCAAAGAGAGCTGTGGTAAGGACAGTGTGACAGGAGCTATGTCCTTCCTACAGAGATGCAGCCAGCCCATGATGTAACTTCAGGGAGGAAGCTAGGGGAATTTATACTCTGCTGGGACTTTAGTTGACCAAACCCTAACAGAATCCAAAGGGCACAGTAGTGCCTTAATGTAAATCATACAAATCATCCTTCTAAGATATGGAGAGTGGGTCTGGAGTGGCAAACAGAAGATGGCACAAAGACGTTTCTTTCCTCTAATGAGGGGCTTATCAAAAAACGGAGAAGACAGGTATATTCACAATTGTAATGAAATATGTGAAAAGAATTATACCAGTAATCTATTGCTGTGTAAAAAACTAGCCCAGGGCTTCCCTGGTGGCGCAGTGGTTGAGAGTCCGCCTGCCGATGCAGGGGACGCGGGTTCGTGCCCTGGTCCGGGAGGATCCCATGTGCCACGGAGCGGCTGGGCCCGTGAGCCATGGCTGCTGAGCCTGCACGTCTGGAGCCTGTGCTCCGCAACGGGAGAGGCCACCGCAGTGAGGGGCCCATGTACTGCAAAAAAAACACAAACAAAACAAAACAAACTAGCCCAAAACATATGGCTTAAAACAGTAACCATGTGCTTCCCTGGTGGCGCAGTGGTTGAGAGTCCGCCTGCCGATGCAGGGGACACGAGTTCATGCCCTGGTCCGGGAAGATCCTACATGCCGCGGAGTGGCTGGGCCCGTGAGCCATGGCCGCTGAGCCTGCGCGTCCGGAGCCTGTGCTCCGCAACGGGAGGGGCCACAACAGTGAGAGGCCCGCGTACCGCAAAGAAAAAACAAAAAAAAAACCCAGTAACCACTTATTTGCTAATGAGTCTGTGGATTGGCACTTTGGGCTAGGCTTAGCTGGCGGTTCTTCTGCTGATCTCACCTGGGGTCACTCAGTAGTTGCAGTTATCTGGTAGCTCAACTGGGAGCTGGTTGGCCCGGGGGCCTCAGTGGAGAGCTCACGTGTATTTTACATGGTCTCATCTGCCAGCAGGCTAGCCCAGGCTTCCTTACATGGTGACGTGGCATTCCAAGAGGGTGAGAGAGGAAGCTGAAAGGTCTTTTGAGGCCTAAACTCAAAATAGCACAGTGTCACTTCTGCCACTTGCTGTTTGTCAAAGCAAGTCGCAAAGTCGGCACAGAAACAAAGGATGGAAAAATACATTCCACTACTGGATAGGAGGGGTGGCAAAGTTACATTGCACTAATGCAATGCCATGTAGGCTTGTATAACCTATCTTAGTGGTAAGCCATCGTTCAACCGATGAATGAATAAAGAAATCATAGCACTTTCCAAACTATTGTAATTGTGTATTAACCTATCAGTCTTTCCCCAATAGCCTGAGAACTCCCCAAGAGCAGGAATTATGACTGATTCATTTCTTTGTTCCTAGAGCTCAGGGCAAGGCACACAAAACATATTAAGTGTAGTTTATTGAATGACTATGGCTGGGGTGGGGTGGTGAATAGTCTACTCGTCCAAAGCCCTTGGAGCCACAAGTGGTACCCTCTTTAAATATAAAGTTGACATTATAGAACACTTCCTCTACCTCACTGAGACCCTTCAAATATTGCCATGGTCCATCAAGGTCAAATTCAACCCCCTCTTCCTCCACAAAGGTGTCCAAACTACTTCTTTTCTCCTGTTTTAGAATCTCTGCAACTCTAATGGCCTTTTACCCCACAGCTTGGCATTTGCTTTCAAAAATCTTATTGCTCTCTAGGGATTTCATGGGTCAAACCTACTTTTCATCCCTAGTGAGTAATTCCCTAAGGGCAGGGCTGCATCATCTATCCCTTAAGGCTTGTCACAGTGCTGGGCTCACAGTACATCCTCAGTCAACACTCCCTGGGACTTCCCTGGTGGTCCAGTGGTTAAGACTCCACGCTCCCAATGCAGGGGGCTCAGGTTCGATCCCTGGTGGGGGAACTAAGATCCTACATGCTGCATGGTGCAGACAAAAAAAACCCAAAACAAAAACCACTCCCTGAGTGGACCACCCACTCTAGATGGCCTTGATCCTGTGAGGTATGTAGAAAGTGTGCAGGGAGCCACTCACACCCTTGTGAGTGTTCCACACATGAAAGCATCCCAGGTCTCTGGGACAGAGCAAGGCATGTTGCTCCCCTGGGCTCTGGCCTGTGCCCTGGGCTTTGGTTGCCTATACTCTGGCCCCTGAGCTAACTGGACATAGACCAGGAGGAGCAGTGTCCCAAAGGGCAGTGACATGGCCTTCTCCTGACAAGAGGAGAGATGTCCAAGGCTTGAGCCATTTCTTGTGGGCACACGATCCATCACTGTCCATCAGACTTCTGACATTTCAGGAACCAAAGGGGCAGCTGTTGAATAGGCCCTGAAAGCAGAGCTCCTGGTGCCAAATTTTACTTCAGGGTCATAAAGAACATAAAAAACTATCGCATAAGGTGCCGAGTTCCTTCCAATGCTTTAAACCCTTTCCTATGGCTCCTCCTTGCCAGGAGGATGAAGCCCAAGCCCCTTGATGGGGCAAAGACTTCAGGACTTGGCCCTTATATCCCTCCAGCTTCATATCTCACCATCCCTCACCTTGACTGTAGTGTTCACCAAACTCAACTACTTCTTTTTCCTTGAAATCATCATATGCTGTCTCTTAGCTCTGGGTCTTTTTGTATCAGTTCCCTCTGCCTTGAATGCTATTCTCTGTCTTGTACCACAAACTCCCGTTCCCCCATCAGTGGATCCTTCAAGACAATTCGGGCATCACTTTCTCCAGGAAGCCTTCCCTGAAGTTTTTGGCTGGGTTAGGGATCTCCCATAGATGCCATAGTCATGAACTCCTTGAGGATGGGGACTGGGATTTCATTTAGCCCAGATCCTGGCAGAGAATCACTGTCAATCAATGTTGAAGGAACAAACAAATGTGCATATTTGAGGACAGGCTAGAAAACCACCTGACAGGAGTGCCATAAAAGTGAGTGGAAGGTTCTAATATTTACAAGTTCTAAGATCCAAGAGTTCCCTAATTCTTGGCTGAAGTTTGAGACTTGGGCTCCACTCCATCTAGAGCCCTCTCCCCAGTGAGCCACCTCCACCCGCCTGCCCTCTGAGTGTTTGTTCTCAGGCAGGCACACACACATGTTCCGAACATAACCAGGAAAGCAATTTACAAGAAATAATTGCCGGTCAATGTGTGCTTGGGAGCAGCGGTGAGCTCAGACTATTTCTGTCTGTGCGTCAGCCCACCCGGCTTCCTTCCTCCTTGGCTGCCTTGTGGGAGGGGGTTCCTACACCACCAGTTGGGCAGTTTGTTTCCAACCTAGGACTCAGGCAAGCCATTGTGAGCCAGCTCTGGGGGCTGACTGAATTCAAACGAGAGAAGCTGAACAAGGGCGATGAGGAGTAGATTTTTTGGAGGCGGGTGGGGGAGGAGCTTTATGGGACCTGGGATGTGTAGGTCAGCAGAGGAAGCACAGAAATCTACTTTCTACCTATCCCCACCCCATCCACAGAGGCTCTGGCTGGGGAAAACCTACCAGGCCTCCAGCCCTGCTCAGTGTGAGGTCTCCTCCTAGCCTCCCCAGCTCCGAATTCTCTTTATTCTTCCAGGCCGGTCGTGCTCAAAGGGTGGTCCCAGCCCAGCAGCAGCAGCATCACCTGGAACGAGTTAGAAATGCAAATTCTGGGGACTTACTCCAGACCTACCCAATCAGACACTCTGAGGGCAGGGTGGGGGCAGGGAGCAACAATCTGTGTTTTAAACAAGCCCTCCAGCTGATCCTGATGCAGGCTGAAGTTTGAGAACCAGGGGTTTAGGCCACTGATGACCACTTGAGTTTTTAGAATTTACAGATCATCTCCCCCTAACAGACCATGAACAGCCTAAAAATAAGGTCTTTATAGGATTCTTCCTTGTAACCTGCCAGGCCAGCACAGAAAGTGTTCTGAGAAAAACTGAATTTTCCTAATGGGGGTACCAAGGAGAGAGACAGGATCTATGCTGTGAAAGGTCACATAGAGCATCAGTGACTAAATTTCCCACCTATCACCCATTCCTGCCACACACACACACACACACATACACACAGGTACCCTAAGGTCTCTCTACAACAAATAACTTGCAATTCCTGGGCTGTGCTAGGCTCTCTCTCACTGTTTTTGAACAGGCTGTACGCTGGCCGTAATTTCTTCTGACTGTCTCACCTAGAAACTTTGACTCATCTTTGATGATTCAGCTCAGACATCACTTATTCCTCCCTCCAGTTGCATGAAGGGCCCCCACTGGGGGCCCTTTTGTGTGCCCACCTCACCCTCCAAATGAACCCCTTGAGGGCAGGAGCTGTGGCTGATTCCCTGTTGTTTCTGGTAACCTGCACAGGTCCTGGCACAGGATAGACACCACGGAATGTACAATAAGGGGACAAAGGTGCTGGGTTTAGAGTGCTGAGCATAACACATACACACACACACACACAAGGCCACAAAAAAAGCAAGACCAGAACCAAAATCTCTCATTTTGCAGCCTAGGGCACTTCTGAGGTGACTCACCCTGCCTTGCTGCCCATCATATACCCTTGGCTGGTTCAGGCCCCATGCACAGATATCTAAGAGTGACCATTTCACTGTTGCCAAATCCAACAGTGAGTCATATCACTGTCAGAAATGTCAAGAACTGCCTTTAGTGGCTACTGAGTCTCCCCATCTTTGCCTTGCGCCCCCAAGGCAAAGCCTAAAGCCATTGCCAAAATTAAGATAAGGAGAGCAGCTGGGAGAGAGGGGAGGCAGTCAGCATCCTGCCCTAAGATTCCTTTGCTATCAGACTAATAATATTTTAAAAACCCAATAATAATAGCTAACACAATGCTTTCCGTTAGCCAACACTGTTCTAAGTGTGATGCTTTGCATGGACTCAGTAATTTAATCCTCCCCCAAGCCTTACGAGGTAGATATTACTGTTATCCCTGCTTGTACAGATGATTAGGCACAAATGTTACTTAGCAAGTAAGGGCAGCGACCAGATTTAAACTAGGCATTTGGCTCCAGAGTCCCTGCTCTTAATTACTAAGTTATATTGAAAAACACTCACCTGTAATTTTTGGAATTTTTGTAGCACTTTCATGTTCAGGAAGAGAGTTCATATCCATCAACTCATTGAACAGTCACCATGACCCTGCAAGGGAACTGAGGCTCAGATAGACTAAGGGACTTTATCCAGGCCACACTGTGGAGCCTATTAACCATTCGTTCCCTCACTCACGCCACATTCACTCTTTCATTCACCTGAGGAACTGAATGATATTAAACATGGCTGGGCCCTGTGTATGTACTCTACACTCCCTCTCCTTCTGTTCCTTGGCAAGGGACCCCCTCCAGGAGCGACACAGAGCTGCTGGAGGGGCACGAGTCACTTGCCCCTGGGTCCTGGTCATCTCCCCTGGGCTTCCTAAGTATATCTGCTCTGTGGCAGGAAGACCAAGTCCGAATTCTCTGACTCCCCAGGTTAGGCGAGGGGCTCCTCTGAATCTCCACAGGCCCCAGGCTTCTCCCTGATCGCCTGCAGTTGTTAGGACCATTTTACCAGGGACCCATGTCTAAACTCCCTTCGGCCCACAGTGGGCCAGGCAGAGCACCATGGCTGGATCCACAGTAAGACCTGAGTGGGTTTGCTAGGAAAAGCCCTCATTTATGCTGCTAGGTTCCAAAGTCCCTTTGATTATCCCCAGCCCCACCTTTTTACCAAGAAGAGAGAATCCAGAAGAGGATGGTGTAGAGACATTTATTGGGTGTTTATGGAGCTGGGTCTAGACTGGGGACAGGGGCCTCCTCAGGGCTGCCTGGAATGTCACCGGCTGTCACTGTAGCCATGAAGCAGTGCTGGAGGAGGCGTTTGGGGTCCACAGCCTGCTCTTCATTGCAGTCCGGCCATGGGTTCAGGAAGGGTGACTCTGCCCGAGAGGGCTCACTCCCGGCACCTCCACTGAATTGCCCATGTTCCCACCTTGGCGGTCAGGCAGTACCTCATCAGGGTCTGGAAAACAGCAAGCCGAGGGCATGGGGCTTCCTCCTGCAGCCCTTCCTTTCCATCGGGATCATACACGCTGAACTTCCCTGAGTGCTTACCTTGGGCAGGATTGTGCTCAGAGTCTTAAATGCATCATTCATTTAACAAATATTCATTAACCATATACCACATCATGAACTAGGAGCTGTCAATGCTTCTCATGAACTTAACGTTTAATGGGGGAGACAGACAATAAACAATTGTTAGTACATATGAAGACTTCACCTTCACCATAAACCTGTGTGGTAGGTACTATTAAAAACTCATTTTTTAGGTGAAGATACAGGCTTACTACACAGCTAGCCTTCAGGGAAGTGCTGGAAAACTTAAAAACATATATTATTCTCTGCTTTAAGAATAGATTTCATGAGTCTCTTCAATGGCTGCTTAATCCTCTCCTCCTTTTATACCTGAGCTTGATAGGAAGCTCACTTGGCCTTATTATATCCCACTTCCCATTCATGACTTATTCTGCTGCAGCTTACTTGGTTTCTGCCCTCAGTAGAACTTAAAACTTTTTGTCACTGAATCCCATGGTTACTTATAAGTTATTGTCTCCCTTGGCTTATCGGGAGCATTTCACACAATTAAGCATTCCTGCCTTCTTGGATAAAAAGTATATCAAGTGTTCAAGCCAGAAATGTGAGTCAACTCTCACACCTCCTACCCCTACCCCTTTCCAAAGTCAAGCAATTCACCAGGTCCTGTTGATTCCACCAAATCACTATCTGCCATATCCACCCATTCTCTCCATCCTCAAGGCCACCACACTAGGTCAGGCTTTCATGTTCTTCTGCCCAGGCAAAACAGCCTTTGGTTGGGTCCCCTCCAGGCCACCTTCCAGGCTATAGCTAGAGAGATCTTTTTATTTATTTTATTTTATTTTTTTGGCTGTGTTGGGTCTTTGTTGCTGCGCGCGGGCTTTCTCTAGTTGTGGCGAGCGGGGACTATTTGTTGCAGTGCGTGGGCTTCTCATTGCGGTGGCTTCTCTTGCTGCCGAGTAGGGACTCTAGGCACGTGGGCTTCAGTAGATGTGGTGCACAGATTTAGCTGCTCCATGGCATGTGAGATCTTCCCGGACCAGGGCTTGAACCCCATGTCCCCTGTATTGGCAGGCAAATTCTTAACCACTGCATCACTAAGGACGTCCAGGGAGATCTTTCTGAGGTGAAGTGAGTCCATGTACTGCTCTTTCTCAAAAGCATTCAGTGTCTTCCCATTACCTGTGATCCTTGAGGTGCATTCAAGTTTCTTCATGTACTAGCCCCATCATCCCTTCTCTAGCTTTTTTACTACTACTCTTCCCTCAAGAACTCTATGCTTTATTATACCAAAATTTCATTGTTCCCTGAATGGGTCCATTCCTTCACATCTCTGGGTCTCCACTTTTACTGTTTCTTCTGCCTAGAATGACATTTTATACCTTCTTTGTCTAGAAAACTCCTATGCTTTAAAACCCATTGATGGAAGAGACCGAGGATGAACGGTGCCTCTGAAACCAAGGGAAGAGTGAATTTCAAGAAGGAGGCTGTAAGGCTTCTCTGGTGGCGTAGTGGTTAAGAATCCGCCTGCCAATGCAGGGAACACGGGTTCGAGCCCTGGTCCGGGAAGATCCCACATGCCTTGGAGAAACTAAGCCCGTGCGCCACAACTACTGAGCCTGTGCTCTAGAGCTCGTGAGCCACGACTGCTGAGCCCGCGTGCTACAACTACTGAAGCCCACGCACCTAGAACCTGTGCTCTTCAGCAAGAGAAGCCACCGCAATGAGAAGCCCACGCACTGCAACGAAGTGCTCGCCGCAATTAGAGAAAAGCACTTGCGCAGCAATGAAGACCCAACACAGCCAAAAATAAATAAGTAATTAAATTAAAAAAAAAAAAAAAGGGAGGCTGTATGAGACATTGGAGTTGGCTACGCAACATCCATTCCACCTCTTCCCACCCAGTAATAGCAATTATGTTTGGGTAGGATAGGCCCCATCTCAGCTCCAGCAGGGGGGCCTGCTTGATCCCAGCCCATCAAGTAGTCCTGTTCCTTTGCTACAGGGATGAGAAATCAGTGCATAGCATTTCCCTGGGTTCAGTGATTGGTTTAGGGTGGGCACAGGACCTGAGGTAGTCCAATCAGGGTAGAGCTCAGGCCTTTTTTTTCCTCCTGGTTGAAGGAAGAGATAGCTCCCTCTTTCTCCTCCTGGCTAGATGGGAACAAAAAGCACAGAGTCCCAGGGACTGCTGGCAGCCAACTTACTACCATGGGAAAAATCAGTCTGAGGAGAAAGCCAACACAAGATAGAGGGCAGAGCTGAGAGAATCTCAGAGGACAAAGCCGCAAGCATGAGGACATTGTGAACTTCTATTGAAACCATTCCTAAAGCTCATCCTACTTTTGGACTTCTCATCGACAGAGCCAAAAAATTCCTTTTTTGTTTTTTTTGTTTTGAACTTCCTATTTTTAATAATTTAAGGCTCACAAAAAGTTACAAAAATAGTAGAGAGTTCCATTGTACCATTCACCTAGCTTTCCCCAATGATAACATCTTACATAACCATGGAGTAATTTCAGAACTAGGAGACTGCCATTGACATAGTACAATTGACTAAACTACAGATCCTATTCAATTTTACCCATTTTTATATGGACTTTTTTTTGGTGTATAGTACTATGAACGCTTATCACATGTGTAGATTTATATAATCACTACCACAATCAGGATTAAGGACTGTTCCATCATCACAAAGAAATCTTCTCATGCTACCCCTTTATAGTCATACCTTCCTCCTAAACCTAACTCTGGTAACCACTAACCCCTTCTCCACACTATAGTTTTGTCATTTAAGAAGTGTTATATAAATGGAATTATGCAGTGTACAACTTTTCAGATTGGCTTTTTTCACTCTGTTTAATACCCTTGCAATCTACTCAAGTTGTTATGTGTATTGACAGTTCATTCGTTATGAACATTTGTATATAGGTTTTTGTGCAGACACACATTTTCATTTCTCTAGGACCACTTAGGAGTGTGATTGCTGTTTTGTATGGTATAGTGGATTGAATGGTGACCCCCAAAGATATCAGGTCCCAATTTCTGGAGTCTGTGAATGTTACCTTATATGGTTTTTGCAGATGTGATGACATTAAGGCTTTTGACATGAGATTATCCTCAGTTATCTGGATGGACCCTAAATGCCACCACAAGTGCCCTTATAAGAGAAAGGCAGGGATTTCCCTGGTGGTGCAGTGGATAAGACTCCACAGTCCCAATGCAGGGGGGTCAGGGTTTGATCCCTGGTCAGGGAACTAGATCCCACATGCATGCCACAACTAAGGAGCCCACGAGCCACAACTAAGGAGCCTGCGAGCTGCATCTAAGACCCGGCGCAACCAAATAAATAAATAAATAAATAAATAAATAAATATTTTTTAAAAAGAGAGAGAAAGGCAGAGGGAGATAGACACTCACAGACAGTGATGTAAAGACAGAGGTAGAGATTGGAGTGATACAGCTACAAGCAAAGGAATGCTGGCAGTCACCAGAAACTGGAAGAGGTAAGGAACAGATTCACCCATGGAGCCTTTGATTTCAGCCCAGCAAAACTGATTTTGAATTTCTGGCCTCCAGAACTGTGAGAGAATACATGTCTGTTATGTTAAGCCACCAAGTTTGTGGTAATTTGCTACAGTGGCCATAGGAAACTAATACATATAGTAAGTATGTTTAACTTTATGAAAACACCAAATTGTCTTCTGAAGTGGCTATACCATTCTAATTCCCACTAGAAGTATATAAGAGATCCAGTTGTTCCATGTCCTCACTTTGGATTGTCAGCGTTTTTACTTTAGGGTGCTGATAGATGAGAAGTGGTATCTCATTGTGGCTTTAATATGTGTTCTAGCTCCATTTATTTAAGTCTTCTTTGCTTTTCTTCACTAGCATTTTGTATTTTTTATCGTATAGCTCCTGTACATGTTTTGTTAGTTTTATACCAGAGTATTTCCTTTTTTTTCCAAGTGACTATACATGATATTATATTTAAAATTTTGGTCTCCAGTTGTTTGTTGCTGGTATATATAAATACCATTGATGTTTGGGTCTGACCTTACATACTATGACCATACTGAATGCACTTATTAGGTCTAGAAGGTTGTTTTGTGCATCTCTCTGTGTCTGTTTTGCAGATTCTTTGGGATCCTTTGTTATTTAAGCTTGCATTTTAAGGCATTCCATTTGGTACAGGGATTTAGTTCAATCTTCTATTCAATGCAAGAATCTCTTTCACTGAATCCCACATTTAGCCTTTTCCTGGTTACCTTCCAGGCTTGGGGGTGCTCTTTTTTTTTTTAAACCAAGAGTTACAATTGACGAACTAAATACGACCCATGGTGATGAGGGTGCACTTTACAAAAGTATTTCAGGTCTTATTCTAAGAAAGACACAGCTTTATTGAATTAACATTCTGCCTTCCTATGGCTTCCCCCACTGATCCTAACTCTGTTCTCTGGCTTCTCTCAAAATGTCTCTTCCTCGCGCCCCAGGGTAGCCTTGCAGAGACTGGAGGTCCTAGGCTGTGAACACTGAGACTCCTTTGCTTGAGGCCAAATGTCCCCAGCTCTTCAGTCGATACTCACATAATCTGGTTCTCAGACCAAGCTGGTCACCTGCCTCTGATCACCTTCTGATTGGTCAAAGTTCCTCTGAAATTGTGGGTCTCTGAGCAGCTGGCAGTCAGGGCTCAGGGGGAATCCTTGGGCTTCTAGGAGCTATAAAACCTTGGCTCAAATCCTCATTCTGATATTAAATCATTGTGCTATCTTGGGCTAACTTCTTCTCCTCTCTGGATCTCAGTTACTATTCTATAAAATGGGGTAGAAAGTAGGGCTGGTCTTGTTTTTCTCTTTCTTTTCCCTGGAATTTCAAATTGTAAAGGATTCTGTCTGTATAATAGACTGCCTTTATTAGGTACTAGCTCCCCCCTCCCATTTTCTATTAAAGAGTTCTGATTAGCAGGAAAGAGCCCGTGCTAATTACCCTCCTTGGACTAATATAATTCTAGCTCAAAACTAAGAAACTTGGTTCCAGTAAAACCTTTGAAATATTGGAAATTGCTCAGGAATCCTCATTGCTATATTTGGGGACCCTTCAGTGATATATTTGGAACACAAAGTTGGGAACCTGTGGAGTGGGTGCTAAAATGTTACCTCTGAGCTGTGACAGCTGATGCATTCTATTCAACTGGGAGTAAAGAAGGACCATCATTCCCTTGCTTCCAGACTCTATAATTCTGTTATTGTAATCTGAGCTTCCACTCACCCTTTTTTGGCAGATACATCACAATGCAGGTTCATTCTGAACTTGTGGACCCAGCATGTCTTTTTTATATGATTATCTTTCCCAGATCCCACGGATTCCCTCACATATGTATCCCAGGGCCTTCAGTTCCACAACCCTTCAATTCCCTTCCAGGGAAACCAGCAGAATAGGCAATGGTCCAACTCTTGAGTACACATATATATTTCTGCCTCTTCCTCTGGCTAATATATAATGAAAGTTATTAAAGTCCCTCAGTGGTGCCTGAAACCTGGGGGAGGGAGTTCTATCTTATCAAGGTGCTAGCCAAGAGGCACTTGGAGAGGAGGATGCCTAAAGGCAAATATAAAAAGTTCAATTTTCAAGTTACAATAAGATCCATGTTTGGCTAAAACACGCTGGTACAACAATCTTATCTGATTCTCCTAACAACTCTCTGAGGTAGGTGTTATTATTCCATGTTATAGATAAATAACTGAGGCCCAGACAGAGAAGGTTAGCACTGACACAGGTATTAAGTATTGGATCCAGGATACACTTTCCATTCTGCTTGATTCCAAAGCTTGGGCTCTTTCCACAGAGCAAGCATACCTTTAGTATAGGTTAGGAATTCTGTTAGGTGCTGGGGATACAAAGGCACTTAAGACATGGTTCCTATATTTGAGATATTAACAGACAGGTTGAGGAGACTAACATGTAAAAATCTAAGTGCCTAATAATAATAAAAATGAGGGTTACTCATCGTTAAAAGTCTACCATGTATCAGAGACTAAGTAGCTCCTATGTAAACATCACCTCTAGGTTTACAGTTTTCTTGGTGGGTATTATTGTACACATTTTACAGAGTAAACTGAGGCCCAGAGAGAAGTGACTTGCCTAAGGCCACACAATAAGAGTGACAAAGCCAGGATTAGAGCCAGGTTCTCTGACACCCCAGCCCAGGGTTGTGCTTTCCCACCTTTTTCCAGGGACCTTTTGGCCAGTCCCCCCATTACCTGGGGTCTTAGCCTGTAGTGACCAGCCAGGAAAGGAGTTCTCAGATTCTCTCCCTGCTTAGAGATGAGTCAAGACTGACCCATCACTGAGGCTTGTTTGGGTTATAGGTACTACCTCCCCAAGCGTGGTTAATTAAAAAGCAGTGGGCTCTGAGGAAGTGGAACCCTTCCTGGAAGGTAAGAGGGCCTGCTACAGGAAAAGATCTTTGGCCCAGGAGGCAAAGGCTTGGCCAGATGCCTGGGTGACCTTGGGCACATGAATGTCCCTTTCTGGGCCTCAGCAACCCATTGATACAGTGAGAACATCAGACTTGATTTCTAGGAGCCCTATGAATTAGTGAGAATGGCTGATTAATGATATCCTCACCAACACTTTTCAGAGGAGGATGAGAACTGAACTCTTACCTTTCTTTTTTTCCCCCCCACTTTTTGTCTCTTATTAAATGTACCTAGGTTGGAACATCAATTCCACACTTACCTCACTCACCTCATCTGTAAAATAGGATTGATAATAACCACCTGATAAGAGTAGTTGAACGGGTTAAATGGGATAATATGTTTAAAGTCCTTGGCATAGTGCCTAGCACAAACATAGAAGCTCGGTCAGCCTTCTGATCAAGCTAGTTCCTCACAAAGTACAAGAATAAAAAAGTTTACGGTCTTTGTTGCATCCCAAGTTTGAGGGATGGGGTAGGGTGGGGGTAATGGGACAGTACAGAACATCTGGGCAGCAGAAGGAGCCTATTTTCAGAAGCTCTGTTCTATTTCCACGCTGCTCTTGCCAAGGAACTCCCCATCCCGTCCTTGCCCCCAGACTCAGCGATCAGGACCCCAGGTACCATGTGCAGTGAGTGTGGGCTTTAGAGTCAGGAGATCGAGGTTGACATCCCAGCAGTACATGCTCACCAGCTGTGTAGACTTGGCCATTCACTTCCCTTGGCTGAGCCTTGATTTCCTCTCCTGTAAAATGGGGCTAATGATCTCTCTACATGTCCTGCCAGTGAAGGAGATGGAAACAGATGAAAGTCTGTGTAAGGGGGCAAGCTCTGATGAGTGTAAGGTAGCAGCCTGTAAACGTCTCAGATGCAGGAGGGACAAGAGGCTCCTGGGTTGATGCTGTGGGTTCAGAGGAAGGAGAGGACAGCACTTAATGAAGAAAAAAGGGAGGTGCTAAGAGCTGAGTTTGGGCAAAAGGCAGAGAGAGCCAAAAACTGTCATTTAGTGAACAGTCAGGAAATGCATTTTCCATCTGAAAAACAGGAAGCAAATAGCAAGAACACAAGCTGTGTCAAACCCTGGTGACTGAATAATTGAATAATCCAGCTGGTGGCTGAGCAGTGAAAAGCAGGAGGGTGGTTTTTATTCACAGGACCGACGGACGGGTGAACTGTGTTCCCTTGAGTTAGAAAGGCTACAGGGGATAGGGTGGGGAGAGATGAGGGGAGTAGGGCACAAGCAGAAGCACCCCACACACCTGGCCTGGTGAGGTAGAAAGAGTAGGACTTTGGAGGCAGAAAAACACACATATTTGAATTCCAGCTCCGCAATTTACAAACTGTGACCCCTTGGGCAAGTTATCTGACCTCCCTGGAACCTGGTTTTCACATCTGTAACATGGGTGATAATAACACCTACCTCACTGGGGTAGTTTGGAAAATTAGACAAGACAGTGCATGTAAAGTTTCAAATGGTATCTGGCATAAAGTAGGGACTTCCCTTTCTCAGCACAGGGATAAGGAGAGGAAGGAAGGTGGAGGTGGAGTTGGCTCTGTCGCTCACTCACTAGGTGACTGAGGCCTCGGTTTCCTGATCTGTAAAATGGATAGTAATAAGTTCTGTACTCTGCCTGGTTATTGTGAAGAGCAAATGAGATAGTCTATATAGAGCTAATTCATTCCTTTTAACTGCAGTATCATATTTTATTATTCCTCTACTGATGGACATTTAGTTTGTTTCCAGTGTGACAAGCTGTCATGGAATCCATCTTTACAAGTCCTCTCCTAGTGCAACTATATCTCTAAGGCAGATAATTAGAAAAGTGGAATTACTGAGTTATAGGGTATGTACATTTTTAGTTTAAATGGATAGTGCCAAATTGCTTTACAAAGTGGTTTTACCAATTTATTCTTATCAGTGGTATATGAGAGTATCCATTCCCCCCATGTAAACTTCTCACTATTAATGTGATCCATTTTTGGATTTTTGCCAATGTAATCATTTTAAAAAAAGGTATGTCATTCTTAAATTGCATTCTCCTGATTATTAGTAAGGTTGAACATCTTTTCATGTGTGTTGGGCATTTGTATTTCTTAGTGGATTATGTTTTTCCCACTTGTTCAAAGATATGCTTATATATTCTGGATATCAATCCTGTCTCTATTTTAGATACAGTTGATTCTCATTAGTCGCTGTAGTTATGTCCAAAAAAGTCACCACAAACACTGAATTAGTGAATACTGAATTATTGCTCCTTGGGGAAATACAAAGTTAGGTTCCTGTGAGCCTCTGGTCACATTTTTGTCAGTCGATCAATATATAACTTTGTTTTGTGTGTGTTTCTGTTTAAAAACACCTTATTTAATATATATTGCTAACTCATTAACATTTAACTCATGGCCAACAGCACTATACCTCCTGTCTGAGCAAAGTGTACTGAACACATGTATTTTTTCCATAAGGCACGTGACAGCCTTGTGCTGAGGAATACTAGACAGAACTTCAGCATTAATTTGGGGGTCATTTTCAACAGCGAAACCACCAACAAAAATCATAAAAATGCAAAAACGTGGCACTAAATATACCACGAAGAGGACACTTGTTTACTGTATAAGAGCAGAAACAAGAAGGCAGAGCATGGCCTTCCTTGTTCAACCTCAGCTGAGAATGTGTGTGATAGGGCAACTCAAATTTTTTGTTGCTCTGTGCACATCCACATCTGCACATGACCTCAAAAACACTGAAAGTATTGATTTTTGAGGTTACAAATTAATTCTAGCAAGTAGGCAAATTCACAAGTATGGAATCTGCAAATAATTAGGATTGACCGTGTGTGTGTATTTATATCTTTGCAGTCCACCACTTGTTTTTTAACTTTATGTATGGTATCTTTTGTACTATTTGTATTTGATGTCTATTTGTATTTGATGTAGGCAAATTTGCCAATATTTCCCTTATTTTTAAAATTAAATATTTTATTCATGTTACTATATTCTTTAATTAGTCTGTTTCTGGAGTCTCTTTCTATTCTAGGGTTTCTCAACATCAGCACTATTGACATTCTGGGTCAGATAATTCTTTTTTTTTTTTTTTTTTTTGCGGTACGTGGGCCTCTCACCGTTGTGGCCTCTCCTGTTGCGGACGCGCAGGCTCAGCGGCCATGGCTCACGGGCCCAGCCGCTCCGCGGCATGTGGGATCTTCCCGGACCGGGGCACGAACCCGTGTCCCCTGCATCGGCAGGCGGACTCTCAACCACTGTGCCACCAGGGAAGCCCTAGATAATTCTTTATTGTAGGGTGCTGTCCTATATATTGTAGGATGTTTAATAACATCTTCCTGTAACA
The DNA here is from genome assembly GCF_025265405.1 of Mesoplodon densirostris. Classification (NCBI taxonomy): domain Eukaryota; kingdom Metazoa; phylum Chordata; class Mammalia; order Artiodactyla; family Ziphiidae; genus Mesoplodon; species Mesoplodon densirostris. The sequence continues at coordinate 45,431,787 of NC_082662.1, read as the reverse complement.
AATAGGATGCTGACTATAATCAAATTATTTTGATTAACAATGAACACATGGAAGAGTTTGGGATGGAAATGTTCATATCATGAACCTCCTGAGAAATGTGCTGCTGCTTCAGAATATTCCAGAAACACTTTTGAGGCAAATGTTCCAAATATCATTTCTAAATATCTCCCCTCTGCAAAGGTGCTAACCTGCTGAATACAAGGAAATCATGTGACCTCTTTCTTACCTGTAGTCTGTAAGCTTAATCCTGGGTCCAACTTTGTGTGGGGTTTTGAGCTGATGAACAGGTAACAAAGCACACAGGCGGTGACAATGAAGGCTGGGAGGACCACTGCTGCTATGGACAGGCCCACAGGAGCACCAATACTGGGGAGAGAAAACCATAAGGGAGCAGAGGGTCAGGAAAGGACTTGGGAAGCAGCATGTTATAAGAGAAGTATTGTAAGTGTTATAGGAATCAGCCAACTTTAACTTTTGTTCTGTCTCTCCTTGCCTTAAACAGGCTTTCTGGGCCTAAGCATGGGAAAGAGCATCAACTATGTGGCAAGTACTCACCACATACATAACTTGACATGGCTCAGTGTCACCATGTAGTTGGGACTCAGTATGTGTTCCCTTTCTTCTCCTCTCCTTTCCTCAACCTGCTGCCACCCCAGGAAGCTAGAGATGATCTTAAAGAGCCCTCCCCACACTGCTGTTTCTTAAAAATCAAGGGACTTCCCTGGTGGCGCAGTGGTTAAGAATCCGCCTGCCAATGCAGGGGACACTGGTTCAAGCTCTGGTCCAGGAAGATCCCACATGCTGCAGAGCAGTTAAGCCCGTGTGCTACAATTACTGAGCCTGTGCTCTAGAGCCTGCGAGCCACAACTACTGAGCCCACGTGCCACAACTACTGAGCCCACGTGCCACAACTACTGAAGCCCGCGTGCCTAGAGCGCATGCTCCGCAACAAGAGAAGCCACCGCAATGAGAAGCCTGCGTACTGCAACGAAGAGTAGCCCCTGCTCGCCACAACTAGAGAAAGCCTGCACGCAGCAACAAAGACCCAACGCAGCCAAAAATACATAAATTTATCAAAAATCAAGACACATAGCAGGCCTTAGTTCAATACCCGCTGTCCTTCCAGACTCAAGGTAACTTCTGGCCCAGTCTCTAGTGGGTCATCACACCAGTGTGGACTCCATGTCTAGAACACCTCCCTGCTGCTGGTCCCTCACCCCACAACCTCACTGCCTCTGCCCCAAGTCAGGCCTTGGTCACCTGGTCTCCAGACAACTACCTTCTGGCTCATTTTGGGGGGCCACTGTCTTTCCTGTTTCACATGATCTCTCCCATCATCTCCCCACATCAGAATTTCACCTGTCCTTGAAGGCCCATCTCAAATGTCTCCTCCTCAGTGCTTTCCTTGGTCCTCTTTCTCTCTCCTTTCTTCTTCCAGGCCAGGCCCACCCAGCCAGGACATCTACTCTGGGCCTTTAGCACTTCCTACTTGGTCAGGCAGCCCAATGTGGTAGGGAAAGAACAAAGAGCTTTGGAACTCTTACAGACGCACCTGGTTTAGGACCCAGGTCTGTACCTAACTCGATGTGAGATCTTGATAAAATTACTTAGCCTTTTGAGCCTCAGCTTCTTTGTTGGAAAAGTGAGAATGATCAAAACCCAGCACCTCACAGTTGGTGGTGAGGATGAATGATATATGTAATATTCTTGGTGCATAGAAGTTCAACATATTCCTCATGTGTTCTTTGTAGGGAGACTGAGACCATGTTTAACTGGCTTTGTTCTCTCCTTGTACAAGCTCCAGCACATAGTAGGCACTTAGTAACTATTATTGAGTACCTACTTTTTGTCAAACACTGTGGGATGTTCTCCCAATAGTAGGGGATAGGTAGCACCAGGGTTGTTTGTGTGTCCTTTCTGCCTGTGATTCCTGCAGCTTTTCTGCCCACCCCTCCCAGCCCTGACCCCAGCCTCAGATTCCTGCCTTTGCCATTTCTGTTGGATTTCACTCCCAGCTAGCTGATGGCTAACTTCCACTAAACAGAAACACCTTAGAGCTTTGGAGAGTCTGTTTTCCCAAAGCTAAATAAATTACTGGATATCCCTGCAGTGGAATAGTATACAGCTATTAAAAACATGTTTTCAAATAATATTTAAAATCAAGGATAAATTCTGATGAGATAATGTTAAGTGAAAAAAGCAGGACCCACTACTAATTATATAGTGTAGTCCTAACTTAAATAAATAAACATAAACATAACATATACATGCATAACATAACATAGGTAAGGTTGGATGTAAATACACTAAAACGCTAACGGGCTGTCTCTGGGAGTAGCACAGGCTGTGGATGTCCTGTCTGTGTCCCATTGGGTCTTACAGTTGTGGAATATTCTGGCCAGGGTTTCAAAAGCCCACAAATGTACCTCTTTGTCTGAGGGCTTTCTTGGGCCCAGAACAGTCTCTGTCTGCACGTTGAACAGGTCAAAAGTACAGGAAAATTAATGCCTCCCTTCTCCCACAAGCACACAGCCAATGACTGAAAGAAATTTGTATGTAAATACCCAGCTTCCTGGCCCTCAGATGGGATGACTCTGAGAGTATGTTCTACACTGGCTGGCAGAGTTCAGCAGTTTAAGCTCTGGTGGCCCTTGGTGGTGACTTGCTTGGTAACACCATCATTAGCTCCTTCCCTTTCCCATCTCACTTCCCCACCCTGTACCAGTATTTTCTAGGATTGCTTGTCATATAAACTACTTGCCCTCAAATCCTTGTTTCCAAGTCTTCTGGGGAGCGCAAGCTAAGACACTGGATTTCTCACGGATGCTTTCCTTTTCTGTTTCTCCTGTCCTTTCCACATTGAGCATATAGTACTTTTTAGTTCTTTAGTACTAGCTTACTACTTGTTAGTTTACTGTTTAACTAAGTATTATTTCCTTTCTTGAGATATACTCACTGTTTATAAGGCTGTTATCTGGAAGACTCGTGCTCAGGTTGGGACCACAACCTTTACAAGGGACATCCATGGGCACCTAGCTGGAAAAAGCCCTGTAAAAATAGGATCCTTTGAGGAGTGGGTGAGAAAGCTGGGGGGATATATTCCAGATCAGCGGTCAGTCAGGTAGTGGGCACTGCTCTGATGGTCTGTCTGGGAACGGAGGAACAAGCTCCCAAGGACAGAGCTGGGAACAACAAGGGAGGGTCCAAGGGGGAAAATCTGTACTCAGTATAAGATGAACTCAAATGATCAGAGTTTTCCCATGGTGAATGTACTGCCTCAAGAGGTGGTAAGTTTCCTATTGTTGGACAGGTTTGCACAAGACCTGGATGAATCCACCTTTCAATGAAGTTAGAGGTTCCTGCCTATGGTGGGAAATTGGATTGAAGAGCTGCTAGCCTTCTAGGATTTCACAGATCTATGACTCTGAAAGATAGGTAACCCACTGTGACTTCTAGGAAAGAACTGGAGGGATGGTCTAACATTTGTTAGGGTTTTTGAGTCAGACAGTTCTAAGTGTGAATCCTGGTTCTCTCACATATAAGCTGAAAAATCCTTCACCCTTTGAGCTTCATTTTCTTCATTCATAAAAGTTACTATATCACCAAGTGTCCATAAAGATTAAATGAGATAGTGTATATACAGTGCCTGACCGCCAGTCCTGATAAAAAACAGAACTACTGATAAAGGATGTTTGGAAAGTCAGCCAGACATGTGATAGCACCAGCTGCTTCTCCACAGGGAGTCTTCATTTCCTGAGACATGCTTTTTTTTTAAAATAAACTTATTTATTTTATTTATTTATTTTTGGCTGCGTTGGGTCTTCATTGTTGCACGTGCGCTTTCTCTGGTTGCGGTGAGCGAGGGCTACTCTTTGATGCAGTGCGTGGGCTTCTCATTGCAGTTGCTTCTCTCCTTGCGGAGCACAGGCTCTAGGCGTGCGGGCTTCAGTAGTTGGGGCTCACGGGCTCTAGAGCACAGGCTCAGTAGTTACGGCGCACATGCTTAGCTGCTCCGTGGCATGTGGGATCTTCCTGGACCAGGGCTCAAACCCGTGTCCCCTGCATTGGCAGGCAGATTCTTAACCACTGTGCCACTAAGGAAGTCCTGAGACATGCTTTTAAAGACAGCAATTCTTCTTGAGCACTATCCAAGGAAACAATGTTTACCTGCTGATTTTCATGTTTTTAAGGGCCAGCTTTCATGAAAAGGGCCAAATGGAGTCCAGAACAAAACAAGTTCTCTACCCTGCAATGGCGGGGCTTTGACATCCCATGCTGGAAGGGTTGTTTCAGGGTTTGGAGTATACTGATCACCTAATGTCCTGAGGACCCCAGTTTCCCTCCTCCACTTTGCAATTGTCTGTGATGTTTATGAACCATATTATAGCCATGCCTAGGAAGAGTCAGCCCTGCAGGCTAGAACCTTTCAGCTGCCCTTGGGGTCATAGAATGGAAGCATACAACATGCAATGTGACCTCAGAGATCACCCCATCCAACCCTCTAGCTCACTGTCTGAGCCACTAAAGCACTCTATGTCTCAAGAGGGTCCAAGGCAAAGAGAGGGACCACAAGGGGTGTATAGGGAAGGGGGTGGTAGTAGTGGGATGGGATCCTGGCTGGGTGCTGAGGAGTTTACTCATCTCTGTGTCTCCAAGTGCTACAACAGTGTCCAGAAGACAGCAGAGGGTCAGTGAGTATCTTTTCAAGTGATCTGAGTAGAGCAGGTTATGAGAGCCAGGCTAGATTTAGACATTTGTGCAGCAGGTCAAGCCTGGGCTTGGGACCAGACAGGCCTGAGTTTTCATCCCAGTTCTGCCACTTCCTCTCACTGGAGTACTCTAAGATAGTAACTTAACCTCTTTCATGTTTTCTCATTTGTAAGATGGAGAGAAGATGTGCCAGCGTTGTGAATGTGTGAATGCATCTAGCCCTTGGATGGTGTTAGGTAATGTTCTTTAAATCTCAGTGTACCATGACATTGCTGGAAGATCTTGGACAATTCACTTTTATATTCTGAGTTCACTTTCCCCACCTATGAACCAGGGAAAGGGAACTCCCTTTTATTGAGCACTTACTATATGCACTAGTCACTTTCACATGCATTATTGCACTTAATCCTCACAATAATTCCATGAGACAGGTATTACTATTGCCATTTTAAGGATGACAAAAGAGACTCGGAGATAATTTGCCCAAATTCACATAGCTAATAAGGGAACAGAGCCAAAGTTTGGACCAGGTTCTAACCAGCCCCAAAGCTCCACACTGCTTCCATACCTCAAAGGGAGGTCAGTGGTGTCATAGTTCAATACTCAGCTCAGTACTAAGTACACAGTGGGTCTTCAACAAATACTCCATTGTTATATTTTAGATGCACGTCATATCTCTTTAAATGGACTGTGAGCTCCTCAGAGAGGGAATCATTGATTTCTGTGTCTCTAGTGCCTAGCCTAGCACCTGGCACAAAGCAAAGGCTATAATGAATGGATGAAAATATGGATGAACAGAGAATATATGAATATAATTCCCCAGGTGACAGCAACCAAATGTGCAGGATCTGAAAACCTGGCCATCTGAAAATCCTTTGGAATTACAGATTGAGCAGTCTAGAAAACCAATAATATCTGTAATTGTTAGTGGCATATGCCAAGTTGATTTTACCTCTTGATCTCATTTGGTCCTTGCCCTAGTCAGAAATCATCCTCCCCATCTGATAGATGAAAAGACAGAGGCTCAAAGAGGTTTTAGAGGCAGACTGTCCTTTCCCACCCAGCAGGCACACAGCCTCTGGTCACATACCTCCAGGGACAGGAAGATCACTGTCTACTGAGGCAGCCCACTCCATTTTCGTTGATGCCTGTTTCCCAGAGCAGGCTCAGGGTCAGGTCCTATTCTCTGGGTGAGGCCTTTGGAGACCCACAGAGATTGAGACCTGTTGCCCTCTCAGTCCCACACTTAGGTTCCAGGAATGTCAGCACTGGCCTAACCACCTGCTTCTCTGAACTAGTGGGGAAACTGAGGTCCTGTGGTGGGGATTCACCCAAATTACACTGATCTGGCTTCTGCTGTGGCATTATGTCATTGCCTTGTTATGCACTTGGAGACAACTCTGAGTCTTTGGACTTCTGCCTTAGCTCAGAACTCACCACAGGGTCTGGCATTGCTAAGGCCTCAGGAAGGGGTGGCTGAAAGAATGACTAAATATGAGGGGGAACAAAAGAATTGAGGTTGGGCTGAGGCTCAGGTTGAGTTGGGGTGTAGCATCAGGTGAGGTATTAAGGCTTGAGAGTGAGGTTTGAATGTAGGTCTAGACAGTGTTTGGAGTTGGGGTGAGGAAGGAGAGCTGAGGTGGGGTTGCAGGGAGGACTGAGGTGGAGGTTAGGGCTGCTGATAGAGTAAGTACTGGGGAGTGGGTAAGGTCAGGGATGACGCTGACGATGGCATTAGGGAGGGGACGCTGGTGGGTACTTGGATAAGGGAGGAGTCTGGGTATCCTGTGAAGGCTGCAAGATGGGAGTTTGCTGTTAGGCTGGGGCTTGTTATGTAGTTTGAGGTTGGGTTGAGGGTGGTGGATGATGATGTCTGGAGTGGGGATGAAGTGAAGGTTTTTCAGGGTGGAGTTGGTGTGAGGTTCAAGGATGGATCTGAATAACGGTTGGGTCAAAATGGGGGAATGGAGCGGAGAAGCGGCCACAGGGGGAGCTGGGTTGGTGACAGGGCGAGAGCCTGAGGGGGTAACGACTGGGTGGGTGTCGGTGCTGACGTGGTGGTGGGCACCTGGATGAGGATTGAGACTTTAGCAGGCGGCCGGGCCGAGGATGGAGCACGGGGGCTAAGACTGGAGTGGGGTTCTAGGTGGGGTTAGGGCCAGGGTCAGTACCTGAGCCACTACATGTAGCTGTGCTCGCAGGGGAAGAAGCTGTGCGGGTCGTCGCAGCAGTACTTGTGGTCGCGGAAGCCGCAGCAGAAGACGGCCGCCGAGAGACGGACGGACGGAGACAGAACTGAGCCCGAGAAAGATACAGGGAGAGAGGCAGAGATAAGCCGAGAGACAGAGATTGACGCAGAGACGAGGAAGACACAGCGAGGGGCGCGGAGACGCAGCGGTTAGAGACCTAGAGTCCCCGAGGACGGAGGGAGACGACCAGGTACGCCGACAGGGCTCGGCAGGAGGGGAGATGGAGGAGGGAGAGGGAGGGAGGAGGAGGGCGTGGAGAGCGGCGGGAAGGCGGGCGGGAGACGAGAGGAGGGAGCCGCCTGCGTCTCTGCCAGCGTCCCCCACCGGCCCCACTACGTTCCCAGTTTATGCACTAGGGCGCTGGGTGCTCGGAGAGACAGCGCATGTGCGGGGTGGCAGAGCGGGAATCGAAGCCACCTGCTTGGATTCCACATCTGCGCTGAGCGCCCGCCCTTGTGCTAGGCGCTGTGCGCGGCAGTCCCAGGCTAGCGCAGGACACAGACAGGGGACCTGCCGTGGACCACACATTAGGGTCAGTATAGGGATGATCAATGCACGACCTCACTTAAGCTTCACAACAACCCAGAGGACCAGGGGTTTTCATACTCATTTTATAAATGAGAGCTTAGAGTCAAATTAAAGTCATTTTCCGGGGCTCTTAAGCCCATGGGATTTTACGTGGGTCTGCCTTGTTCCCAAGCCCTTGCTCTTTCTCGGGTTCTGTCAGCGCCTCTTTTCCAGTGACTTTTATATGTTGTCATCCTCTGGCTTCCTTGCCTGCCACTTCCTTTCCCTGAGCAGCTAACTCATGCACTGACATGTTCACGCTCCCCTGTTCATACTCTCTGCCACACTGGCCTAGGACAAGGGGGGCTAGTGGATGTCCAGATGGTAACTCCACCCAGCAGGAAGCAAAGCCAACACACCTCTCCATTCTCACACATCATTTCCAGATCACAAGGTTGGTGTTCTCACTAGGATCAGAGAACCACAGTCTGAAGGAACTGTATGAAGCCTTTGGAGACTGCCTGTCTGTCCTCTCAGGGTACACTGGGGAAACCCAGGCTCTGAGAGGTGCACAGTATGGCCCAATTACACTGAACCAGGACTAGGGACTGCTGAACTTTAGTTGTCAATACTTCCCATGCAGCCAATCACAGAGTGTTGGGGCTGAAAAGGACCTATGGGTCATGTAATCTGTTACTGAGTTACAGCTGGCATTAAAAAAAAAAATTAATGGAATAGAAAATGCACACTGCAAATAGCAAAGTTAAGTATTCTTTCATAAAATGTTTGTTTCATTTACATGTGTCTCTATGTACTGTGGTCCAGATCACAATGTAAAATGCATTTCTTATTTTGAGTCAGGTCAAAAAGGTTTGAAAACCACTGAATCTGACACCTCCCATTGTACAGATGGGCAGGGACTCACTCAAGATTAAAAAGTATTTAGCTCTCCTCATTTCTCACAGCTCTGGGTAGAGTAGGAAATGGCTAATGTGATGCCTTGGGGGTCCCTAATTCCTCCATCCCTTGCTTTCAGTGTGTATGGGATAAATCATGGGCATCAGGGGATCTGGGCTCAAGCCCTAGCGCTACCCCTTCTCTGCTTTTTCTCTCTGTCCTTCAGGTTCCTTTTCTTCCTCCAGGTCAGCTCCTCAGATACGGATGTGTGCCATGCCCTTGACCTGGGCTCTGGGGCCCCTGAGACAGATCAGATCTGGGTCTGCCCTTGAGAAACACAGTATAGTGGGGGAGTCGGACAGATGATCACAGGACACGTCAGTGAAGAGGGAAATTCAGGGACCATGGCCACAGAGGGATCACCATCTGAAGGAGAAGGGAAGAGTTTTGAGGGGGTAGTGTCTTCAAGGGTCACTGTAAGATCAAATATGAAAACGGGAAGGAATTGTTATTATCCTCCAGAAAATTCCTCCCCTCAGCTGTGAATCTCTGGAAACTGGGAACTGTATGACTACTCTAATGGAGGTGCACTTTGGCCTCTTTATTAGATGGAGAGCAAAGAGAAAGGGTGCAGTCCTGTGGAAAGGATCAGGGTCTCCTGGAGACATGGGATTCAGCTGTGAGGTGCAAAGCACTCTGCTCTGGCTTTTGGCAAAATTGGGAAGCTGTCAACAGTTTCCAAAGCCCTTTTCCAGCCAAGAATTAATTTGTTCCTCCAGCAACCCTGTGGAGTGAGCCAAGCAGGGATGATCGTGCCCCTGAGAGAAATAACAAGGCCAGTGTCACAAAGCAGCCAGTGGCCCAGGCAGGACTAGTATCCATGTCTGTCTAGCCAAGGGTCCTCTCTAGCAGTCTGATGAAGACTATGGTCCCCTATTCAGAAGAATATTTTTACCTACAAAAAGTAAATTACTTAGGATTACAAAGGATACCAATTATGTAGAATCATTATCAAAATAGTTATTTTGTGAATTAGTTCTTTTTTAACATTAAATAATGAGATTGAGAGATTCGTCTATTAACTATTGTAACTTTGAGATGGTGAATGAGTGTAAACAGTATTTCAAGATATTGCTACTATAATGCAATACAAAAATAACTGATTTCTATTGGTGACAAAGTGACAGGTTCTGCTAATACTACTGTGATTTGTTGCTTACATGCATGATAGAAGAAAATGCTAAATTTGACTTAGAGGTATGAAAACAAGGATGTAATCTTTTTCAATCCAAGTTCATGGACCTCTCCCATGCTGAACTCTATCAGTGGACCCCTTGGGCTCTTTGGAATCTATGCTAAAATCTTCTACCTCTTCTGCTCTAGAACCTACCCTAATGCCTGTTCCTTCATCATGTGCGTCATGTTTCTTCCTACAGACACTTACTGCAGACCTACTATGTGCCAGGCAGTTTCCCATCTTGCATGTCATGTAGTCCTTGAAATACTTTCTTTGAGGTAGGTGTTTTTCTTCCCATTCTGCAGGGAAGGTAACTGAGACTCAGAGAGGACAAGTGATTTATCCAAAGCCACACAGCTAGTAAATAGACCCCTCCTTCCTCCCAACCTGAGGTCTGGGGGCCAGAGTCTCCAACCAGAGGGGAAGGAAAGTGTAGGAGGGAAGAGTAAGCAGGGAGAACTCATATTTATGGAGAACACACTGTGAACTAGAAATTGTGCTCTGTGCTTTTCATAGTCTCCTTCAGTCCTCACAACTCTGTGCAGTGTTACTCTCTTAATAAAGATAAAAACAATTAAATATGTACATATTTATTATAAAACAACAAATTAGAAAATACAGATAAACCAAAAGAAAAAATATCACCCATTACCTCACCAGGTAGAAATATCTCTTAATACTTTGGTATGGAGTCTTCCAGATACACACATAATTTTGCACCCACTCTACCCATAGGAAAACTGGACCCAGAGAGGTTAAGTAACTTGCTTAAGGATATACAAGTAATAAGCTACAGTCACCTGCGGTGTGACCTTAGGCAGGTCACTTTCTCTCTCTGCATTAGGGCAGTAGTGAAGATGGAAGAGCATGAAGCCTGGCACCCAGTGAGTCACAGTAACTGGAAGCTCCTTCCGCGTGGTTCTCAAAACAATGCACTCTAGACCTGGCAGCCTTGCTCCGGAGCCCAGTCCTCAGGGGTTTGGAAAGAAACGTCCCTCGCTGTCGTGGGCCGCGCAGCTCGGTGACCGAAGCCCACGGAGGCTGAGAACCCGGGCACAACCCGCGGTGAGGACTCGGTTCGCTCACCGGGGGGGTCTGCCCGGAGTCCTTGGACTCTGGACGCAGCGGAGCACCCCCCTCTCCCCTTGCCCTACTGCCTCCAGCTGTAACCGCCCGACGCCCCTCCCCGATGGCTCTCCCCATCCCCGACCCGGCTCCGGTGCCAGCTTGCAGGTCACCGCAGTTGGAGAAGCAAAGAAAGGACGCTGACGTGCATTAAGCACAAGTGCCAGTTCCTCGCACGACCACTCCCTTGATGCCCAAGACTGATTCTTTCCCTTCTTTTCCAGAATGAGGCTCTTGCGTCTCATCCTGAGAGAAGTGACTTTGCCACGTTGGAACATGAAATCCAGGGACAAACCGGACTGAGGCTCAGATCTCCTGATACCAGCTAAGCTCTCCCCCAACTCTAAGTGGTCACTCTTTGGGTTTAGGTTTTCGTTAGTTTGCTGTTTGTTTGTCTTCCTATGAAATCTTTAAAACACACAAACAACATAAAGAATAATACAAGAACCACCCATGTACTACTCAAATTTAAGAAATGAAAAATTTGATCAATCCTGTTTGAAGCCCCACTCCTGCCCTCCATACTCCTCATTCCCCACATAAGTATTCTCCTGAATTTGGTGTTTATCATCCCCATGCTCTTATTCATGCATTTATCACATATGTGTGGATCTTTGAACAATGTATGAAATTGCTTTACATGTGATTACATCTTAAATAAATAGCATCACATTGCATGTATTCTTCTGGAGCCTGCTTTTTTTCACTCAGTCTTATGTTTTTGAGTTTTGTCTATATTGATGTGTATGCTCAGTCTGGCTCATTCATTTTTACTGCTATATAGTTTTCCACTTAGTGAATATATGATAATTTATTATCCATTTTCTGCAAAGTTCAGATTCCTTCCAACTTCTTTTATTACTGTATAATGCTGTTTCTCTTGTGATTTTTTTTTTTTTTTTTGCGGTACGCGGGCCTCTCACTGTTGTGGCCTCTCCCGTTGCAGAGCACAGGCTCCGGACGAGCAGGCTCAGCGGCCATGGCTCACGGGCCCTGCCGCTCCGCGGCATGTGGGATCTTCCTGGACCGGGGCACGAACCCATGTCCCCTGCATCGGCAGGCGGACTCTCAACCACTGTGCCACCAGGGAAGCCCTGTGATTTTTTATTTTTAAAATCAATTTTACTGAGGTATATTTTACAAACAGTAAAATATACCCATTTTAAGTGTACAGCTTGGTGACTTTATACTCATGTAACTACCACCACAGTCAGGATACAGCACATTTCCATCACTTGTCACCATCCATTGTGCCACTCTGCAGTCAGCCCTCCTCCCCACCCCTAGCCTTGCCTTAGACAACCACTGCTCTGCTCTCCCTTCCTATAGATTAGTTCTGCTTGTTCTTGAATTTTTGTCTTAATGGAATCTGATAGTATGTCCTCTTTTGTGCCTGACCTATTTTGCTCACCACAGTGCCTTTGAGATACACAGAAATTGTTGCATGTAGGAGTAGTTCCTTCCTTTTATTGCCGAGTACCTGGAAATATACTCATTTTATGAAATACTGCAATTAGTCCATTCAACTGTTCATAGGCATTAGAGTTGTTTCCAGCTGGGTACTATCATGAATAAAGTTGCTATAAAACTTTTTGCATATATGCTTTTTTGGGGGGGGGAGGGGGGCCTATGTTTTCATTTCCCTTGGGTGAATCCTAGAAGTGGATTTTGGGGGTAATAGGGTGGATGTCTGTTTAACTTGATAAGAAATTGCCAAACTGTTTTCCAGAGTGTGGTTGGAACCATTTTGCATCCCCACCAGCAATGTATGAGAGAGAGTCAGGGCTCTACATCCTCACCAACACTTGGTATTGTCAATATTTTTTATTTTGGTTATTCTTGTAGACGTGAAGTAGCATCTCATTGTAGGTTTAATTTGTTTTTTCCTAATGGCTAATGATGAATAACTTTTCATGTGCTCATTAACCATTCATGTATCTTCTTTGGCAAAATGTATGTTTTGCCTGTTTTTTAAAAAATAAATTTGTTTATTTATTTATTTATTATTTGTGGCTGAGTTGGGTTGCTGGGTGCGGGCTTTCTCTAGTTGTGGCGAGCGGGGGCTACTCTTCATCGTGGTGCATGGGCTTCTCATTGCAGTGGCTTCTCTTGTTGCAGAGCACAGGCTCTAGGCATGCGGACTGCAGTAGTTGTGGCACGTGGGCTCAGTAGTTGTGTCTCATGGGCTCTAGAGTGCAGGCTCAGTAGTTGTGGCACACGGGCTTAGTTGCTCCGCGGCATGTGGGATCTTCCCCGACCAGGGCTTGAACCTGTGTGCCCTGCATTGGCAGGCGGATTCTTAACCACTGTGTCACCAGGGAAGCCCCGTTTTGCCTATTTTTAAATTGGGTTATCTTCTTATTGAACTGTAACAGTTCTTATATATTCTGGATACAAATCCTTTATCGATATATTACTGTAAATATTCTTTCCCAATCTATAGCTTGACTTCTCATAAAATTTTTTTTATTAAAGTATAGTTGATTTACAATGTTGTGTTCTTTCTCATTTTTCTTAATGGTGTTTTTTGAAAAGCTGAAATTAAGAATTTTGATAGTTCAATTTATCACTTTTTTTCTATTAAGATTACTGCTTTCTGTGTTCTATCTAAAAAAGATCTTTGCCAGGACTTCCCTGGTGATCTAGTGGTTAAGACTCCATGCTTCCAATGCAGGGTGTGCAGATTCAATCCCTGGTCAGAGAACTAAGATCCCACATGATGTGGCGTGGGGTGGGGGGGCGGCCAAAAAAAAGTTTTAAAAAAAGATCTTTGCAGACCCCATGATAACAAAGATTTTCTCCTATGTTTTCTTCCAAAAGTTTTATAGCTTTATCTTTTACATTTATGCCTCTGATTTTTTTGAGTTAATTTATGTGCCAAATATGAAGTAAAAGTAGTTTCAAAACCATCCTTTGAAAGGACTATCCTTTCTCTATTGAATTAACTTGACATCTTTGGCAAAACTCAATTAACCATGTATGTGTGGATTTATTTCTGAATTCTCTATTCTATTTCATTGACCTGATCTGGATCTATCCTTATGCCAGTTCCACTCTGTCTTAATTACTGTAGCTTTATAAGTGAGTCTTAAAATCAGGTAGTATAAGTCCCCTAGCTTTGTCCTTATTTTTCAAAATTGTTTTTGTGATTCTGGATCCTTTGCATTTCCATATAAATTTTAGAATCCACTTGTCAATTTCTGCCCCCAAAAATCCTGCTTGGATTTTGTTTAGGATTGCATTGAATCAATAGATCAATTTGGAGAGAATTAACAACTTAATATTGAGTTTCCCAATCCATGAACATGGTATATATCTCTTCATTTATTTAGTTCTTAATTTCTCTCAGCAATGTTTTATACTATTCCATGTACACATCTTATACACATTTTATAAAATTTTTCCCTTTTTCTTATTTTTGATGCTATTGTAAATGACATTTTTAACGTGATATTCCAATTGTTTGTTGCCAATTTATAGAAATACAACTTATTTTCCTATATTCACCTTGTATTCTGAGATCTTGTTAAATTCAGTTAGTAGTTCTAGTAGCTTTTTTTATAGACTAAGGATTTTTTTATGTTAACATGAAAAAAACATGATTTCCTCACAGGCAACATATTATGTTGCTTGTGAATAAAGGTGGTTTTACTTTTCCTTTCCAGTTGATGCATTTTATTTTTTTCTTGTTTTGTTACACTGTCTAGGATTTCCAGTACAATGCTGAAGAGAATTCTTTTGACTTTTGAGGCAGAGTTATGTGATTCTTTTTTCTCTGCATTTGATTCTTTCCCATCACACACTTATCAACAGAGGGGTCCTCTGAAGGCTTCACCTGAGCTGTTGAAGTAGCCCCAGTGGTTCTAGTCTGACCTGTAAAATCTGAACTCTCCATACCTCTCCAACTATACCTGCCTCTTCTCTCCTACAGGAAGCCTCTGTTTCAGCCAATCCGACCTGGGAAGGGAGCCTCCTCTCCCAAGTTTTTGCTTATATAGTTCCCTTCTTTTGCTTATCTAAATCCTCTATACTCTCTTGAGGACCCCCCGCCCCTGAAAGCACCATTGTTTATTGCAGCATCTGCTCTGTCTATGTGTACCATTCATTGAACACTTCCACGTGCCATCATCTCACTTAGGAACCACAACTTCAGACTATGGGCTCCTCTAGGACAAAAGTTATACCTGCTCAGTGCTGGCTTCACCACACTTAGTCTAGGGCTGGTTCTCAAGCTGCTGCTTTGTGCCACCTTTGTTCTTTTGTGCGCTTTTGTGCAAATCAGAAAAAAGTGCCCCTTGGGACTTCCCTGGTGGTCCAGTGGGTAAGACTCCAAGCTCCCAATGCACCGGTTCAATCCCTGGTCAGGGAAGTAGATTCCGCATGCATGCCTCAACCGTGAGCCTGCATGCTGCAAATAAGAAGCCTGCGTGCCACAACTATGAGCCCGCATGCTGCAACTAAAATATCCCACATGCTACAACAAATGATCCCACATGTGGCAACAAAGATCCCAAGTGCCTCAACTAAGACCCGGTGCAGCCTAAATAAATAAGTAAATATTTTTTAAAAAGTGTCCCTTCCTCTGGCTTTATATAGCTCTATGCCAAAGGCAAGGCTGAGTAAGTAGAGTTCAGGCTAGATTTCAACTCCTAATTGTCCTTTCTGCTGGCCACCTTCAAAATCTGCATAGCCATATAGGTTAAGGGAGGAGGAAGAACTAATAAATGAACGAAAGAATGGTTCTGATGAACCTAGGGGCAGGACAGAAATAAAGACACAGATGTAGAGAATGGACTTGAGGACGTGGGGAGGGGGAAGGGGAAGCTGGGACGCAGTGAGAGAGTGGCATGGACATATATACACTGCCAAATGTAAAATAGCTAGTGGGAAGCAGCTGCATGGCACAGGGAGATCAGCTCGGTGCTTTGTGACCACCTAGATGGGTGGGATAGGGAGGGTGGGAGGGAGATGCAAGAGGGAGGGGATATGGGGATGTGCATATGCATATAGCTGATTCACTTTGTTATACAGCAGAAACTAACACAACACTGTAAAGCAATTATACTCCAATAAAGATGTCAAAAAGATAAAATAAATGAACGAATGATTCTGAATGGGTATTTTATATATAAAGATATTGAGCCTCAGAGAGGTTAAGTTCTCACCCAAGGACCCAGCCAGGAATGGCAGAAACTAGGATTTGTCCTGGGTTTGACAGTCCCCAAAGTTCAAGGAAACAAACACTGCCTTTGTCTACCTCCTTCTTTGGTCTCAACATGAGTCCAGCACTTTATTTGTTATTAAGCATTTTTCATATTCACAGTTCTTTTTCAGTCTGAGATCAGCCACTTCTGCAATTTACTCCAAGACTGCTGCACCATGGATTGAACGGCCTTCTCCCAGAATCAAAATCTCCAACCCTAAACCCTCCCTGTCCCTGCTGGAGTGTTACCAGAGTCTAGGGAGCAGAGAACAGAGGGAGAGGCAGGGACTTTGGTACTGGGTCAGCCTGGATTTCAATTGCTACTTGGCAATTGACTTGCTGGGAGACTTTAGACTTCTCACTTAGTCATATCTGTAAAATGGAAATCATAATACCTACCTTAAGAGATGAGATATAGGTTATGTGAGCACTCAGTAAAGGTTAGTTCTCCTTTTCCTTCCACTTTGCTGAGAGCAAGGATGGTGTCTCATGTTAGGTCCACACACAAGAAAACTGCAGCCTTTGTCTACAGAAGATTCTTGGTGACGTTTGACAACCCCATGACTAGAACTGCTTTTTCTCTTGACCTTGGGCAAGTCTGTTCCCCTCTCTGAGTCTCAATTTCCTATCTTTTAAGAGGGGACAGTAATACTTAAATAACTATAAGAAGAACTATCATTTACTGAATGTTTACTATGTATCAGGTACTCCAGTGCTTTATGGGTGTATTTTTATTTAATCATCAAAACAGGCCTATGAGGTAAGTGCTATTAATATCCCAGATGTCCCAGAAGAGGACACTGAGGCACAGAGAGGTAAAGTCCATGAGTCGTCCAGCTGCTAAGTGGTAGAGCTGGGATATAAATTCTGCTTGGCAGTACTCTAGACCATGATTGCTCAGCCTACTGACATTTTAGGCCAGGTAATTCTTTGTTGTAGGGGATAGTCCTGTATACTGTAGGATGTTTAGCAGCATCCCTGGCTTCTGCCCTCTAGATGCCAGTAGTACCCATTACCCAGTTGTGACAACCAAAATGTCTCCAGACATCGCCAAGTGTCCCCTGGTGAGCAAAATCACCCTTAGTTAAGAATCACTGCTCTAGACACTAGAGTCCTAGACAATGTTTTTCCCCTACAATATGACCAAACTAGGGAAACTTCTTTCCCCTGAAGGTTTCAGTAAAGGAAATCAGCTAGAGATAGGTGCTACACTAATACTAATACTGTTTCACATTTGTTACAGCCCACCTCCACTTACAAAGGGCCTTTTCACACATTAGTTTGTCTGAACATTCCAGGGGAGACAGCACATATACAGAAGTGTCTAGCACAGTGCCCAGCATTTATTAGGTAAAATCTTGGTTTCCTTTTATTGGCTAGATGAAGCAATGGAGGTTGAGGTAGATTAAGTGACTGTCCCAATGTTACACATCTAGTAAGGGGATATTGTCATTTGTTATGTAGATTAGCCTATTAACTATGTTCTTAGCTCTTTGACTTTAATCCTGAGTTTCTGCTTTCATTGGGAGTTACAAGGTGAATCAGAAGAGTTAGAAGCTTTGTTTCCTAGAGTTGAAAGGATCCTAGACGCTATCTAGTTCAACTTCCTACTGCATGGTATTCAACCCTGGATTAGTGTTGCCAGATAAGATGCAAGACGGCTGATTAAATTTGAATGTCATATGAAAAACGAGTAATTTTTAAAATATAAGTTTTTCCCATGCAATCATCACTAACACCAGGGACGATTGTAGCCCTGGGACCTCCTCTGGAGAATGACCAGAAGGGCGCAATTGGTCATGTGCTCAGAGGGGAGCACTCATATTCCAAGAGATTAGAAGGGGCCTTCTGACTGGGCTTTCCCATCTTACTGAGATTGGTCACCCCTTCCATGGGAGGATTTGAGCCTTTTACGGGGAACCTAGCTGATGCAGGGGCTGAGACAGTCTTTAGGACACTTAGAAACTGACATAGGTGATGACAATGAGGTAGTCAGTCAATATATGACTTTTGAACACCTACTATGGACCAGGCATTTCTTACGTTCAAAGAATACAGAGATAAGGTGCATATGAGGGAAAGGAAGAGAATTTCTACTTGTGCAATGGGAGGAAGAAATGAGAGAGAATATAGCAAGCAATTTGGTGCTGTAGCAACACCAAAGGTGAGAAATTGAGGAGGATGAGGCGCAAGGACTTTGAATGACAGTTTAAAGAACCAAGCCTTTATTCCAAGGATAAGGGTTGGGGGGCACACTGAAGCAGAGAAGTGATATGCTCAGGTCTGCTTTTTGGAACATCATTCAGCTTGTGACATGAAGGATGGATTGAAGGAGGGAATTGGGGCCAAGGATATGAGCCAGAAAGATGATAAATCCTGAGTTAGGATAGTCATAGCAGGAAAAGGAGAGGAGAGAGATTTGAAAAATGTTAAGAAATAGCACAGAGATGGGTATTTGTCCCTGACCCCTGCAACATCTGTTCTCCCCTTCTTTTATGTTAATGGAACTCAATTTTTATATGGGCACATGGCCATACAGAATAAAAACTATTTCCTAGTGAAAATAAATTATGTCTGGGTACGGCTATAGACTAAGTTCTTCTGACTTGTAGAATGTGATGTAGTCATGCCCTTAAAGGCATAGGGGTGAGGTGATCAGCTGTCTTGGGTCATGCGGCTGATGACAACATCCTAGGGATGCCAGAGCCATAAGCCCGGGCCCCTGACTAATTCATGGAGCAGGTAAAGGTCCGATTTTTACATGGTATAGAAAGAACTTCTACTTTTTTTGAGACTGTGTTTACTTTGGGTTCTTGTTACAGCTGCCAAATCTCTATCCTGACACAAAGTGGTAAAAGTCACAGGCAAGGGCTAAGATGTAGGGACTGAAAGAGATGTGGGGAGGAGAGGAAGCTGCAGAGTTTTTTTTGTTATACCCAAGACAGTGTTTCTTTCTTGAAATGTAGCCTATTGACCACCTGCAATGTAATCCCTCTGGGGCCCAGGAATCTATGCAAGCAGTTTGGTGATTTGTAGCAATCCAAGCCTCAGCAATTCCCTCCAGCAAACACCAGGCTGGCCCTGCTGGAGCTGGGAGGTTTCAGATCTGCCTGCCTTCCACAGGTGTCTCCATGCTGACCAGTGCTCGGGGTAGCCCCAGAACCATCTACTTCTCCTATCTGTAGTTCAGTGTCTGCCTCTGCACCAAGGGTTTATTTCTGGCCTTCAGGTTTGGGACTGAAGACAGACTCTGTGATGCTAAGTCAAGTCACTATCATTTCTTACCTGGATCCCACAAGACCTTGAATGATCTGGCCCCTGCCTACCTCTCTGACCCTTCTTCCTATCACTTCGCTCCAAGCAGCACTGGCTCCATTCTGTTGAGCATCTTCCCTCATTAGGGTCTTTGCTCCAGCCACTGCTTCTGTTTACAAACCGTCCCCTCTACTTCTTTGCCCTAACTCTTTTTTTGTTTGTTTGTTTGTTTGTTTTTGCGGTATGCAGGCCTCTCACTGTTGTGGCCTCTCCCATTGCGGAGCACAGGCTCCAGACGCACAGGCTCAGCGGCCATGGCTCACGGGCCTAGCTGCTCCGCAGTATGTGGGATCTCCCGGACCGGGGCACGAACCCATGTCCCCCGCATCGGCAGGTGGACTCTCAACCACTGCACCACCAAGGAAGCCTTGCCCTAACTCTTATTAAAATTTCAGCTCTCAGCTTAAATGTCATTTCTCAGGGAAGCCTCCACTGAACTCCAGAATATGTGCAATGCCACTTTTATACATGCTTATGGTTCCTTGTACTTCTTCCTGGTGTTTATCATAATTATAATTGTATAATAATTGGTGTAATTATTTGTTTAATGTTTCCCACTATTTCCCACTATTCTCTGAGCACCATGACAGCTGGGAACATGGGTGTTTTGTTCACTGATGTATCCCTAGAACCTAATGCAGAACTTGACACATAGGCAATGCTCAAGAAATATTTGTTGATGAATGAAAGTCCCTTCCAACCATAATTTTCCAGAGATTCCCCTCATAGTCATGCTCTCCTCCCTCTACATTGAAGCTCAGCTCAGAGAAATAAATAAGCAATTAGGATGGGTCCACCCTCTCTTTGAGGACCTAGGGCCAGTTGATCGTGAATGAGAATCATCTGAGGGTGAAAAGAGAGCTCAAAAAAAGACAGAGGCTATTGCCGTATTGGCAGCCAGAAATGACCCCTTCTCCAAACTCCTAACTGGTGGTCCCAGGCTTGCTTATCACCTCTAAATATAAGAGAGCTTAGTGATCGGTAATATGATTTAAGCAGACAACTAAAATATTGATTAATAATTAAGTGTTAGCAAATACCTAAACTGCTAAGTGCTAAGACATAACCTAATAAATAAAATATTTGGCTTATAAGTAAAGTGTTAGAAGATAATTAAGGCATCAGTAGAAAATCAGATATTAACTATTCAAGTGTTAGATGATTACCGAGGGATTAATTTAAAACTAAGTTGTTAGCAGATATTGCTTAACCAATGACTGAGGTAACAGTTGATAACAACATAAAATGAGATTTTTCCTAGGAGGACTCTTGCACATTAGAGGGGACTTGGGAGCAGCAGAAAGCTGACACAGCCTAGGAATGAAGGTCTAACTTGGAGTGCAAAATCCTCAGCTGGACTCTAAACTGCTGGGGGGAACTGTTTGCTTGTCTTTGGTTTTCCAGATAGGGTCTAGGCAGGGACAGCATGGAGCCAGTGCTCAAAATGCTTCCCATATAATTAAATTTAAGGGCCAAGGACTGTGCTGAGGAGAGAAAGGAAGGCAGTTGCTTAAACAATGAGAATGTGGTGAGTGAGCGAGTGAGTGGTGTGTGGAAGGAAAGGCTTAGGGGGTTTGTGAAGGCTGGGGATAAGGGAGAGCGGGTGTGTCAGGGAGAGGTGATGAGTTTAGTTCTGGAGACACTGAATTGAGGTGTCTCTAGTCATGCCCAGTAGGCAAGTGGGTATGAGTCCAGCATAGACACAAGGTAGAGATTTAGGTATCATCAGGGTGTAGACGGTGGTCAAAACCATGAGAAAAAATGAGATGGTTGTGGAAGAGTATATGAAGTGAGAAAAGGGACCTGCCTAAGGAAGCCTAAGGAAGACCAACAGGGAAGGAGTGGGCAGAGGAGGAAGAGTCATGGACAGACATCAAGAAGGAAGGAGCGCTCAGAGAGATGGGGGAAAGCCAAGAGAAGACAGGGGCAGGAAAACTAAGAAGGGAAGAGAATGTGTCAGGGAGAAGAGTCATACAATCAGCAATGTCAGAAGTGGCTGACAGGTCAAGTAGGGTGAGGTCAGAGAAATCTCCATTGAGAATGTGGTTCTGAGGTGTTCATCACAAAAATTTCTGTGATAGCTGGATTTCACTCTGTGTGTGTGTGTGTGTGCGCGCACGTGCACCTGCACACACGCGGAAAAGACCATGTGCAGAGCCAGAGCTTGGAGGAGGGTGTGTAAGGACAGGCTGGAGGCCACCACAGGGTGGTGTGTGGTCAGCCCACAGAAAGCCTTCATTTCCTCTTGCAGCTTTTGGGAAGGATCATTAAGGGAGGCTTTGAGTACAGTTCAACCCTTTCACTGTCCAGTGGGAAAGTGGAAGACAGCAGAGAGGGAAAAATTTGCTCAGCCTGTGAGTCAAGGGCACAGCCAAGACTTGAATCTGAGTTTCCTTCTTCTAGAAGAGTGACTTTGGGAGAAGTAGACATGAAATTCTCATTGGCCAATAAATTACCTATCAGTGACTCTGCTCATCACCTCTTTTCTATATTTATATAAAAGTGAAATACGTATTTTTACATACAAAATTCAAACATTACAAAACTACTTAACAAAGAAAGTGAATGACTCCTGTTATCCCACCCCACGCCCTCACAGACAACCACCATTAACAGTTTGGTCTACATCCCTCCCTCCCTCCTTCCCTCCCTCTCTCTCTCTCACACTTAACATTGTAAATTTTTAATAAAAATATTATTCTTGTTTGTACTGGGTGTTTTCTTGTGTGTGCATGTGTTCATTACAACTTGCCATTTTTTCACTTTTGGACAACATTCTATGGTAGCATAGAATTTAATTCATTCATTTGAATAACCATTATTATTATTATTTTATATATATTTTTATTATTTCCCTTTTTAAAAATATTTATTTATTTAATTAATTTATTTTTGGCTGTGTTGGGTCTTCGTTGCTGTGCACAGGCTTTCTCTAGTTGCGGCGAGTGGGGGCTACTCTTCATTGTGGTGCGTGGGCTTCTCATTGCGGTGGCTTCTCTTGTTGTGGAGCACGGGCTCTAGGTGCACAGGCTTCGGTAGTTTTGGCACGCGGGCTCAGAAGCTGTGGCTCGCGGGCTGTAGAGCGCAGGCTCAGTAGTTGTGGCGCACGGGCTTAATTGCTCCACGGCATGTGGGATCTTCCTGGACCAGGGCTCGAACCTGTGTCCCCTGCATTGGCAGGCGGATTCTTAACCACTGCCCCACCAGGGAAGCCCTGTATTAGTTATTATTATCATTTGGATTTGTACCGTAATTTGTTACCAAACCATACTGATGGACACAAGAATTGCATCGAATTTTCACCATTATGAACAATGTACATACATATTATTGTACACACATATTTGCACAGTTTGGGAGTTTTTTAAAAGGAGAAATGGTGGATCAAAGCATATAAACATTTTGTTTTAAAAGATATTGACAAGGGATTCCCTGGTGGCGCAGTGGTTGAGAGTCCGCCTGCCGATGCAGGGGACATGGGTTCGTGCCCTGCCCCGGTCTGGGAGGATCCCACATGCCACGGAGCGGCTGGGCCCGTGAGCCATGGCCGCTGGGCCTGCGCGTCCGGAGCCTGTGCTCCGCAGCGGGAGAGGCCACGACAGTGAGAGGCCCGCATACTGCAAAAAAAAAAAAAAAAGATATTGACAAGTCATCCTCTAAAAACTTGTGCCAGTTTGTTGTCCCACCAACAGCTTATGCGAATGCCCGTTTCCCCACATCCTCACCAATGACAGGTATTGTTTAACAAAATCTTTCCAACTTGAATGAGGCTGAACATCTTTTCATATCCTCATTATCCGTCTCTATTTTTCTGTGAATTATCTGTTCTTATCCTTTGCCTGTTTGTAATTGTAGTATACTTTTGGTCAGTGAATTCTTATTGGGCAATAATGATAGGCTTGATAAAAAAAAAAAGTCTGGGAAGACTTGGTACCAAACTGCTAACAGTGTTTACCTCCAGGGAGTGACCATATAGGAAATGAGGGGGATAGTTTCATTTTTATTTTGTATCATCTTATTTTACAATGAATTTGTATTACTTTTGTAATTGAAAAAAACACATAGGAAAACAATAACAACAACAACAACAACAACAAATGTTTGGCCTGGATTCTCATGGCTGGAGATTCATGTTGGGTTCAAGTTTTTATTGATCACAACTTATTTTTTGGTTCATATGCAAAAAACATTTATTGAACGCCTCCTAGTTAGCTGGCACTGCCCTAGGCACTTTCATAGGCCTTTCATCCTCAATCTCACAACAGCCCTGTGAGGTAGGAATTGGCCTCATTTTAGAGAGTTCATAACAGGTAGGAGATTATTGCTTGTACCTCTATTTGCCACGTGTTTTCAGGGGCTAGAGGTTCTTATTGGTTGTTGAGTCATTGGTCAAGAGCTGTCACTGGTCAGGGGTTCTTACAGGTTGCTCTAAGATTCAAATAATCAAACTACTAGAATTTTCCCCAGACAGGAGTGATGGGGTAGGTGGGATAAGAGTGGAGGAAGGAGAGTCAGTAGTCTCTCCCTTGTAGCACCATTTGAGTTTGCTTTGGTCACTCGTGAACAGTGAGGGGAGGGGACAGTGGGAGAGGAGGGAAAGTAGTTATAAGTCTTCTCGCTTCTTCAGGATGAGCTTCCTCACATGCGATGTAATCTGGGGCCTTATCTCCTCCACCGACACGGTTGGGTCCCAAGCCCCTATCACCTTTCCATCTGGGGCCACTAGGTACTTCCAGAAGTTCCAGGTGGGCTCCTTTCCAGAAGTCTCTAGAGCAAAGGAAGAAGGAGAGCAAAGTGTGCTTCCCTGTGTCCCCTCTCCTGGAATTCCACTATTGGTGTCCATC
Source organism: Mesoplodon densirostris (assembly GCF_025265405.1). Taxonomy (NCBI): domain Eukaryota; kingdom Metazoa; phylum Chordata; class Mammalia; order Artiodactyla; family Ziphiidae; genus Mesoplodon; species Mesoplodon densirostris. Next base: position 45,407,700 of record NC_082662.1, on the reverse strand, counting down.
CCTCCCTTGAAGTAGTGGTTCTATTAGTTAGAACGAACTGGAGAGCTTTTAAAAATCCTGATGCCCAGTCCATACCCCCAGACCACTTAAGTAAGAATATCTGGGGGTGAGACTCAGGCATCAGTATTTTTCAAACGCTTTCCAGGAGATTGCAATCTGGTGCCCAGGTTGAGAGCTATTGCTTTATGATTCTGTGAAGTGCTGGGTAAGGCAATATCAGATCTTCCTTAATTAATGACCTCAAACTACTACACAGTCTATATCCTATTTTCTGATTAAATCTCAATGGCTTCCAAATGTTAGTCCATGGACTCCCTGCATCTGAATCATGGTGGTGGTGGTGGTGGAGGAGGGGGGTTAATATAAACAGATTCTTAGACTCTGCTTCAGTAGGTCTCAGGCTAATGCATTTTTAAGAGCTCCCCAGGTGCTTCTAAAGCACAGCCAGGTTTGATCTATAACTATGGGAACTGAGAAGGAACTAATAAAAACACACAGGGGAAAAAAACCAAATATTAGGATTGACCCACAAAGCAAAATTCAAATTGCCTCAGTAAGGGACCTTTTGTTTGCTACACTGTTGTTTGTTATTTACTCTTCCAGGTGAATGGATTGGCAGGGGGTGGTAGTGAGGGATATGAAGGCAACCAGAAGCATGGAATAGGAGGTGAGAGAAGGCAAAAATGGAACCCCCAAAGGAAGGAAAAGGCCTGAGAAAGGAAACAGTACTTAATGACAAGCTTGGCTAATGACCCCATTTTATGGTTCTGAGCCTTCTGCAGAAGGAATCTATTTCTCAAATATTAAGATCTGTTTGGTTTTTTTTTATGGCTGCGCCACACAGCTTGCTTGGGATCTTAGTTTCCCAACCAGCGATTGAACCCAGGCCGGGTAGTGGAAGTGCCGAGTCCTAACTGCCGCACTGCCAGGGAATTCCCAAGATCTGGTGTTTTAGCTCAGAAGGTTTCTCTCCTGTGGCCTACACACTTTGCCTCTGACTCAGGACAGGAGATACGGGCCGGCCTTCTCCAGGCATGTGGCGTCCCCTGCCTGCAGCTAAGTCCATAAGCTCAACTAATTCACACTGACTAAAATCTGAGGGTCCAGTCTCCTTCTAGGAGCCCCTGCAGATGGAAACAGGAGCCCAGAGAAGTCTGCAAGAGTGACTCTGAGGGAGAACTGCAAGGCAGCAGGGGCGGAGATATTCTTAAGCAGGAACACTCCTCAGCTCATCCTCAAAGATTAGTGCTAGAACAGACCATCAACCCGCCTGTGTGGGTCTAAGGGGCCCCAGGTCATCCAGCCAGCCAGTAGCTTCTGCTGCTCAGGGAGCCACAGCTTCAGCCAGCTGAGGGAAGGTGAGGGAAAGGCTCAGGACTCACGGATCAGGTACTTGAAGGCAGGGTGGGCACCAGTGCCGGTGACTGTGATCTTGCTAAACATGGGGAAAGAGACACTGTAGGTGTGGCGGGCAAAGCTCTCAATCTCCTTGTTGCTGTTGGGCTCCTGCTGGCCAAACTGGTTGCAGGGAAAGGCAAGCACGTTGAAGTGGTGAGGCCCCAGGTCCCGCTGTAGCTGTTGCAGGGCCCGGTAGTGCTGGTCTGTGAAGCCACACTCGCTAGCCACGTTCACCACCAGGGACACCTGGGTGGCAAAAGCAAAACCCAGACACATACACAAACCAGTGAAGAGGCACACACTTGTACATGGCCTGACATGCCCACGTATGTGATGCCCCCTCAACAATTAATGCTCTCTCTCATAAACATGTAGGGTCTTATAGATGTGTGAAACACATACATAAACATTCATGAGAATAAGTACACAATACACATGAATGGGTATTGCCTGTGCCCCACGACACAAAGATACATTAGCACACATCACACATACCCACAAACACACAGAACACCATGACAGAGAGAGGCACACATACTGGTGAACTCACATCAGGAAGTGATACAGGAGAGAGAAAAGGCAGACCTGGGTTCAATTTCTGGCTCAGTCAACTAGCGCTCATCATTCTACACTGTAGTTGCCTATACATGTGTTGGTCTTCCTTCTAGAATGTGAACCCACTGAGGGCAGGAGCTATGTTCACTTCATTACTGGGCCTGACACATGGAAAAGTCTCAGAAACTATGTGCTGAATGAATAAGTAAGTGTGCACATATATATGATCACCTGAATGGGTACATAGACAGACATGGTTTTCTTGATAAAAGGATCCCGAGAACCTCAGGGCAATCCCTTTTTGCCCCTCTCCCTCCGGCAAACAAATACCACTTTCTTCTATCACTAGACTAACCCTTACATTTATGATTGCCTTATAATATATTTATTTATTGCCGTTCAGTGATAAATATAAATCTGGCTGATGGAACTTGATTATATTACTGCAGTTACAATTTTGGCACCAATGCTATGTTTTTAGCTTCTAGTTATATATTATTAAAGGATTTAAATTCTCACCCTGTGTTTAGGTAGCCAAGCCCTATCTCTCTGGCCACTCCTTATTTTATTATTATTTTTTAAATTTTATTTATTTATTGATTGATTTTTGGCTGCGTTGGGTCTTTGTTGCTGTGCGCGGGCTTTCTCTAGTTGCGGCGAGCGGGGGCTACTCTTTGCTGCGGTGCATAGGCTTCTTATTGCTGTGGCTTCTCTTGTTGCGGAGCATGGGCTCTAGGCGCATAGCCTTCAGTAGTTGCAGCATGCAAGCTCAGTAGTTGTGGCTCACAGGCTTATTTACTCCACGGCATGTGGGATCTTCCCGGACCAGGGATCGAATCTGTGTCGCCTGCATCGGCAGGCGGGGTAGGAGTTTATTAATTTATTTTATTTATTTTTGCTGTGTTGGGTCTTTGTTTCTGCGCGAGGGCTTTCTCTAGTTGTGGCAAGCGGGGGCCACTCTTCATCGCGGTGCGCAGGCCTCTCACTATTGCGGCCTCTCTTGTTGCGGAGCACAGGGTCCAGATGCACAGGCTCAGTAGTTGTGGCTCACGGACCTAGTTGCTCTGCGGCATGTGGGATCCTCCCAGACCAGGGCTCGAACCCGTGTCCCCTGCATTGGCAGGCGGACTCTCAACCACTGCGCCACCAGGGAAGCCCGCAGGCGGATTCTTAACCACTGCGCCACCAGGGAAGTCCTGGCCACTTTTAAGAAGAGGCAGGATTATACCAGCTGGCTCCATAAAGAGGGCCACCTTCCAGGGGCAGCCTGGGGCACTGGACATGCTCAGGCACAGACTGCTGAGGCTGGACAGGGTTTCTCGACCTCAGCACTACTGACACTTGGGGCTGGATAATCTTTGTTGTGAGGTGGCTGTCCTGTTCATTGTAGAATGTTTAGCAGCGTCCCTGGCCTCCACCCACTAGACGCCTAGTCTTAACAATCAAAAATGTCTACAGACATTGCTGAATGTCCCCTGGGGAAAAAGATCACCACCAGCTGAGAACCACTGAGCTAGGCGATGAGAACCACTGTGCTGTATCTCCCTCACCCATTCCTTGGGGCCACAGGCTGTTAGAACAACCTCCCCCATTTTGTCAGCATATGCCATATTGCGCCTGTGGTGGTGAGAAACTGGGACTCGTAGCTCCCTTCACTAGTTAGAGGTCTTCCTCTTTCTTCTTTACTGGATCCTTGGGCATTGAGAGCATTAAAGGTTGTTTATTTCTAACCTACATCTTGTGTGTCTGTCCATACTTTTGGAAGGAGGGAAATCCTATTTCTATTTCCGTGCCTGAATCCAAAAAGCTTATCTTTTTTTTTTTTTTTTTTTTTTTTGCGGTACCCGGGCCTCTCACTGCTGTGGCCTCTCCCGTTGCGGAGCACAGGCTCTGGACATGCAGGCTCAACGGCCATGGCTCACGGGCCTAGCTGCTCCGCGGCATGTGGGATCTTCCCGGACTGGGGCACGAACCCGTGTCCCCTGCATCGGCAGGCGGACTCTCAACCACTGTGCCACCAGGGAAGCCCCAAAAAACTTATCTTTAAAGTGACCAAAACACAGACAGATACACCTAAATACACACAGTAAATTTACATATACATATACCAGCACAGATGCAGACTCAGATGACTACACAGAAGCAAGCAAACAAATGAACCATTCACATACACACGACACTCAGGCCTATATGTACATAACCTCACAGTGTAGGCAAGGGCATTCCTGAGTGTCACCCATTTATCTACACTCAACACTGGTCTAAATGACTGTCTTCCCAGTTAGCGTGAGGGCACAAACCATACAATTTTGCTTGTGGCTATGTCTCCAGGGCTGGATCCAGTGGCAGGCATGTAGTGCCTATAAAGAAGCCAGTGCTTTTTGTTTCCAATTTTTAAAAAACCCATGGTAAAATACACATAATGAGCCAGTAGCTATTTGCAGGTGAATGAATGACCATATTGCCCAAGTGGCAAACCAAGCTTGGGTTAACACATAGTTTCACTTACAGGTTCCCTGGACTGACTGTTCCTGGTTTCCCTCGAAAGCTGGAAATAAGCTGGAAATTAAGACATGGGCTCTGGAACTGGACTGCCTGGGTTCAAATTCTAACTTTACCTCGTAGCAGGTGTGTGACTTCATTTTTTTTTTTTTTTTCAGTTTCTTTCTGATTGATTTCTAGGCCTCTTGCTCCAATGCTTTTTAGGATTTACCAGTGACCGAGAGGATGAAAACACTCAGAATCCTGGGACTACTTTCCAGGTAATTTTTCTCCAGGATTTCTGTTCCTCACATCTTGGATGCCTTATTACTTCTGAAAACAAATAGCTTTTGTCTGTTTTTGTCTTAGCATCTATTACTATTAGGAATTACATTGTTCATTTCTCCGTTCCTTGTTTATTGCCTTTCTCCTCTCCACTGCATATAAGCTCTGTTAAAGGGGAAACTTAGCTGTTTTGTTCACCATTGTATCCCCAGGGCTGGCACAGTACTTAGTATACAGTAGGTGCTCAACAATAAATAATGAATTAATGAGTAGCAGAGCTGGTCAAGTGCTAAACCTGGGGCTCTCTGGTGAGCTGCACCAGAGGGAAGGGAAGGCCTGAATCGCAATGGGCCCTGCTCTTACTGGCCCTTTGCCCTGAGTCCTGGATGAGGTTCCTGCTGGGGCCCAACAAACACAAGCACAGAGCACTCTACCAAGTGCTTCCACATTGTCACCTCAGTTGAAACTCACAATACCTGGAGGGGGTGCCAATCAGGACAAGGACTACTATCCCCAGTACTCCCAGGATAATTGAGAATTCCAAGGCTTAGAGAGTACTTTCTTCACTAAGGATGGCCTTGCTCCTGGGAGAAGAATGCTAACAGCCATTTGTGTGTGTGTGTGTGGTCCATCCAAATCTGGATGCTGGGCCTCCCTGTCCATTAGAAACCAACTCCCCACACTTTCCACACCACAGCCTGAGGCCCACCTTGAGAAGTGAACTTGGAGGGCTCTTCATTACACACAGTGCAACATTTCGGTCTCTGAATGTAGCGTTCAAGGCCCCTCTTGGTCCCTCCCTAACCTCTTCAGCCTCATCTTTCACCCTCATGCTTTATACTCCTTCAAGCACAACTGCCTGAAGACCTCCCCACCAGCATCACCATTCTTGCTGTTTAGTTCTGAGTCTTGGCATTTGACAGTTCTCTTTGCCTGGAATGCTCTTCTTGGTCTTACTAAAACTCACTCTTGTTTCAGAGACTCACCCAGGCACACTTCCTCTCTCAAGTCCTCTCTGAGCTGAGATTCCCTCTCGGTAAGCAGGTAGCAGTTATACTGGATGACACTTAAATCTCAGCCTGAGTTGCCAGCTTAAAAGTTTGCCTAGAGTACGCCACGGATGGATAAGCCGTTCTCCTCCAGGCTCCGTGTTTTCTAGCGCTGTGTGACCTTCCCTCTCTGGGCCTTAGTGTACTACTCTCTAAAGGATGATCTGTGTAAGGTCCCCGTGCGTCTGAAATGATAACTCCCTCTGCACCGAGCTTTCATTTCCACAGTGTTCTCACTGGACTTAATATCACCAACTCCCTCTGTTCCGGACGCGGAAACTGGGGATGGGAGGCCCTAGGATGCTAGGGTTACTTTTTAGACCAGTGCGTGAGAGGCTGGGCCCCGCTGCCCAAAATCGCTGGTTGGGAGATCGGCGCCAGCAGCGAGAGTTTCGGGTTTCACCGCGCGCCGGGCCATGCCACGTAGTGGAGGGACAGACCCGGCGCAGGATCTGGGGGCGCCGCGCCCGATGGGATGTCTGGGTGGGGCTGGGGAGCCAGGGCAGGGTGGCCGGGCGGCCAGAGCCCCTTGGAGCCACACCCGGCAGGGTCCCGGGCCGCCGGGCGCCCCCGTCAGGCCCCGGCTGGGCGGCGCCGAGGCCCGGCGGGCGGACACTCACCGAGCCGCGGTACTTCTCCAGAGACACCAACTTGCCCCGGATGTTGACCGCCTTGAAGTTGTAGAAGTCCTGGTCCCGCTGCGCGCAGGCCGCAGCCGCCAGGAGCAGCCATGCTGCCGCCAGTCCCGCCACCATGACTCGCTCCCGAGCAGGCGGCGTGGCAAGGGCAAAGGCAGGGCTGGGGTCACGGGCGCGGGGGGCGGAAGGAGGCGGCCCCGGATCCAAGCGGCCAGCCGGGCAGGACGCGCCTCCTTCTTCTCCGCGGGCGGTGGACCGCCGGGTTCTGGACCTCAGTCTCCCTATCTGTACTGCGGGAGCGTTGGACTCCGCGCCCCTTCCCGGACCCTAGAGCCATGGTTTCAGGATTCAGCCCACTGAGACCGGAATTCATTTCGATGAGGCTCCCTCTTGCTCCAGGATGCAGCGACTAGGTAGGGAAAGGGAGGTGGAAAACTGCATCTGGGAGCTTAGCTAGTTTTTAATTAGTGCAGTGCCCTTAGGCTGGTCGCTGCACCTCTCTGGGCCCCAGTTTCTCCATCTGTTGCCTTCCTGATGCACCTAGACAGTACAGAATGAGAGTAATAGAAAAATGGATGTGAAACTTTTTGTCAGCTGAATGGTGCCTACGAACTTTAGGTGAATGAATGGACGTCCCCTGAAAGGGATGAGACAGAGGAGAAGAGAAAAGAGAGGGCCTATTTCAGGATGGGTTCCTGAGAAGCAGATTCTGAGATGGAGATTGCAGTGCAGGGTGTTTATGAGGGAGTGCCCTTGGGATCTGCACCTGTGGAAGGGAGGGGGAGGGAACAGGAGTGGGCAGAAGAAGTCCAGAGGGCCACGCAGGCCCAAGGACAGTCATGGCTGACCCCACAGGGGCTCTGGAACTAGAATGGCCCATCAGAGTTGTCCCCAGATGAGCTAAGATGACCAGACCGGGCCTCTAATATCCCTGCCTTCATCTTTCATGGGATGTGGGGCCATCTGGGAAGGGCTATGACAGGAGCCAAGGGGGCCCTGTCCCTGGGGGGCTGACAGTTAAAGGCTCTTCACTGACAGCATTCCCAATAGCTGGTGTTACAAGTCTTCACTGATGGGGGATCTGGGCGGCACTTCACAGTGTCTCCCAAACTTGGAAAACCGTTATGGAGCCCCACTAAGTGCCAAGCACGGTGCTGGGTGCTGACGCTGTACTAGTTCTCCAGGAGCTCACAGGCTGGCTTGAGAGAACTGGAGCTTTCATGTAATGCGGTACAGGCTAAGCACTTACACAGTCATTCAACAAACATTTCTTGATAACCCATTCTACACCAGCTTCTGTTCTAGGTGCCTCTAGTGCAGTGATGAACAAGACAGCATGGGGGAGACAGTTATCAAATCATTCATAAATAGCTCTAAAATTACTATTGTGGTAAGTGCCACCTAAACTAGCCTGGGGAGGGGGTACAAGGAGGGCTTTCCAGAGGAAAGAAGTTTTGTGGTGAGCTCTGAAGAATGAGTAGAAATTAGCCAGGGTAAAGCAAGTGCAAAGATCCTGAGAGAGAAACATGGTGCATTGAGAAACAAAGACTAGTTTGGCTGGAGCAGAGAGAGCAAAGGGTGAGAAGAGAAAGGTGGAGAGGCAGCGCAGGGGTGAGGTCACACAGACCTGGCAGGCCACAGTGAAGATTATGGTCTTTAAGCCAAGAAAGGAAACTTCTTTCCTTTCTTAAGCAGGGGAGAGGCAGTAAGTCCTATGTTGTAGAAAGATTCCTCTGGATAGTAAGGGGCAAGAGCAGATGTGCTCCACATGCTGGGATAGAGGAAGCTCTGGGGTTTTGTGGCCATTGCTAGACTAGCCGTCAGGAAAAGCCTCCTGGGGGTAGTCACACCAGAATCATGTCTTGAAAGAGAAATGGGAATTCTCCAGTTTGGGAAGGAGGAGGGGAAAGATGTCAGCTGAGGGGACAGTGTCTGTGAAGACACAAAGCCCAAGAGAAGTGCTTGGCTGTTGGCTGAGAAGGGGTTTGGGGTAGATGAGGCTGGAGGGATCATCAGGGGCCAGATGGAGAAGGGTCTTGAGAGCCAAGCCAAGGAGCTTGGACTTCACTCTCTAGACTAGCGGTCCTCAACCTTTTTGGCACCAGGGACTGGTTTCGTGGAAGACAATTTTTCCACGGGCTGGGGGTGGGGCGGGGGATGGTTTCGGGATGATTCAAGCGCATTACATTTATTGTGTGCTTTATTTCTATTATTATTACATTGTAATATATAATGAAATAATTACACAACTCACCATAATGCAGAATCAGTGGGAGCCCTGAGCTTGTTTTCACTTGCCGCTCACTGATGGGGTTTTGATATGAGTCTGCAAGCAATTGATTTATTATGGTCTCTGTGCAGTCAAACCTCTCTGCTACTGATAATCTGTATTTGCAGCCGCTCCCCAGTGCTAGCATCACCGCCTCAGCTCCACCTCGGATCATCAGGCATTAGATTCTCATAAGGAGCGCACAGCCTAGATCCCTCGCATGCGCAGTTCACAATAGGGTTCGAGCTCCTATGAGAATCTAAAGCCTCCGCTGATCTGATAGGAGGCGGAGCACGGGCGGTAATGCGAGGGATGGAGAGTGGCTGTAGATACAGATGAAGCTTTACTCACTCGCCCGCGCTCGCTCACCTCCTGCTGTGCGGCCCGGTTCCTGACAGTCCACAGACTGGTATCGGTCCGTGGCCCGGGCCTTGGGGAGCCCTGCTCTAGACTGTGGCAAGCAAAGATTTTGAAGCTGAGCACAAGATTATACAGTTAACAGGACTCAAACCCGGGACTTCAGATTCAGAACATGAGATCTTTCTGTACTACCAATCAACCTCTCTCTTCAGAAGCAGATAACATTACACGGAGAGGTAGAGAATAGGAAAAAGGGTACCCTAGGCAAGGGCCAAGGCAGAAATAAAGTACTTCTGCCCTTCATACTCCTTTCTCACACCCTTCCTGTGGTAGTCTTGAGCCTCTGATGGGTCCTGTGGAATTAAATGGTCCGCTCTTCTCTGCTTTGCCCTTGTGAATCTTTTGGTCTCCTTTCCTTGGGTGTCCCAATAACCAGGAGTTCTCAAATTCTGCTCCACACAACTTGGAGTTCTGCAAGCTTGGCCAGGCTATTTCCTGTTAAAGTCCAGATAGGTAGGCATTTCTAGTAAGCAGAAGGGGGAAAAATTATAATGAAATGTCTCTCATTTGTACATTTCTCTCTGGGATTTTCCCTCCTCCCTAATCATGCTTCAGAACCTAGCTCAGATATCATCCCCCTCTGCTACTACACGTAATCATTCTCTCCTCTCTGTTGCCTTTGTACTTAGGACATTTTCCTGTTAGAGGGATGATGATAATATTGTATAGTTGTCTGTTTCCATGGCCTACCTTCCCCATCAGACTGTGAGCTCCTTGGGGGCAGGCAGGATTGTACCTGAATCATCTTTGTGCTCCCAGGCACATACTAGCTACTCGGTAAATACTCATTCTTCTTAAACCTTCTGGTGACTTTTACTACTTGGCTATGTTGGAATCTAATATGAAATGTTGATTTTAGCCAACAGTGTATATTTTATCATTTTATTTTCAGTCCACTATGAATTTTTGGTGTTCCTGAAAGAGCACAGCTATTTCTAGGTGGTCCATCTATACAAACAGGAGACCTACAGGCACAGACAAATGCACACACAGTCTCAGCTGAGCACCTGGAGGAGTAGAGAACTCAATTGTGGATCCCCCCATATTCCTCTTTCCCATAACAAGCTCAAAGAAGCTTTTTATGGGTATTTAGAATACCTATTAATGTTTTGTTTGTTCAACAAATTGTTGAGCACCTACTATGTACAAGACACTAATTTAAGGGCCAGGAATATAGTAGTTAATAAAACAGACAAAAAATTCTTGAACTTACATTCTAGTGGGGGCAGGAAAGGATAATAACTAAAATTTATAATATGGAACATATAGTACATTAGATGGTGATAAGCAAGAGAGAGGGATAGAGAATGTGGTGGTGGGTGGGAAGGGATTGCAACTTTAATTCAGGTGATCAGGGATCCTCACTGGGAAAGTGGCATTTGAGCAAAGATCAAAGAAAGAGAGCAAACAATGGGGAAAACTGGAAGAAAAGTAACATTACACGTAGAGGAAACAAGTAAAAGTCCCCGAGGCAGGAAGTGATGTGTTTGGAGAACAGCAAGGAGGCTAGTGTAGCTGCAGTGGAGTGAGGGAGGGGAACCGTAGCAGGAGATGAGGTTAGAGAGGTAATGGGATGGGAGTTGGGGCAGAGACTTATAAGGCATTTTAAAGATATAGGCTTGGAATCTGAGTGAGGTGGGAAGCCATTGAAGAGTTTTAAGCAGGGGAATGACACTTCTATTTTAACAGAATCACTCTGACTGCAGTATTGAAATGAGACCAGTCAGAAGGCTATTGCAATCATCCACGTGGGGGAGCATGGAGGCTTAGATCAAAGTGATGGCAGTAGAAGTGGGATGTAGTCAGATTCTGAATGTATTGTGAAAGTAGAGGCAAAAGGATTTCCTGATAGGTTAGATGTAGGGTATGAGAGAAACAGAAGACTCATGGATGATTTCAAAGTTTTTGGTCAGAGCGACTGGAAGGATGAAGTTGCCATTAAATGAGATGAAGACACCGTCTTCATTCAGCAGGGACAACTGGTTTGCAATGGGACATCAAGGGTTCACTTTTGGACATGTTAAGTTTGAGTTAACGATTAGCAGTGCTTTGCTGGTAAATGTTTAACAACTGGCTCCCTAGGGGAAAAAAGGTGTATGTGTGTGTGTGTGCGCGCATGTGTGTGTGTACCCATAGAAGTTTATTATAAAGTTTACTCATATAAATGATGCATAGCAAATAATTCACAAATGATAATAAAATATACAATACTCCTTATTGTGAATTCCACATGGCCAATTTATTCTCACAGAATGCTTTAATCGATTTTTGCCAAACTTGTATTGGCAGCCAACTAATGGCTGCAACTGCTGAACAAGGATAGTTCTAGGATGAATGTTTGTTGATATTTTCGTTTGCATTAATCGTAAGATGAAAGTGAAACAATAAAAACATGTTGGAACTTCACTAGTCAATGACACAAGTGTCTTCTTTGCTGAATTGGATAGCAGTTTTCCAATACTAGAAGGATATTTCCTCAAGTTTTTAATGTTATTTACAGTGTAATAGCTACAGACACAATACACTGTAAATTTATTCTGCATTATTAATATTTTTCCGTCACTTTCTTAAGTCTAAGCAGTCAACAAAACAATAAATCAAGCTCTCACTGGTAGCATTTGCCAATTTTTGTGGTATAATACTCTCACCATGGTTGATTTCGAGCTGCCAACATGACGTCACTGAACATGGAGTTAGGAAGGGATGCAAGAGTAGCACACCGTAGTATAGTATTTCCATAATACAGACAGAATAGATGCAAATAACCCCGAGTATAAAAATAATAAAATATAGTAAAATAATTAGAAAGTGATGTTTTTAATATTACTTTTGCTTTTAATATAATTTATTTTATCTTTAAAGTTTACATAATTTAATTTTCAGTAGTGGCTGTGTTTAATACTCTGGTTCCTCTTCAGATTGTATGCGTCTTTCGCCCTTTTCAGTAATAGCTGTGTTTAACAAGAGGCTGAAAAAATTCCTGAAAATGTAACAGTTGGCTGTAGGAGTTAGCTCCAGACACCACTGTTATCTCTAGTTAGGTTGGATATATGAGTCTGGATTTGGAGGAGAGATCTAGGTCAAAGATAGAAATTTGGGAGTGGACAGCACTGAGTATTTGAAACCATGACACTGGATGATGATGGAGAGTTAGTGTAAAGACAGTCCTTGGGACTCCAACGTTCATCTTCAGGGAGATGAAGACATCAGGAAAATGAGAGGGAACCAGCAGAGGAGACTGAACAAGAGTAGCCAGAGGAAGAACAAGAACCAAAAGAATGCAATGTCATGGAGGCCAAGTGACAAATTTGTCCCAAGAAGGAGAGAGCGCTAAATTGGTTAAATCCTGCTGATAAATCTAGTAAGAACAGGACTGAGAACAGAGCATTGGATTTAGCAATTTGTCCTCCACCAATAAAGGGAATTAAACAAACAAAAATACAGTATTTTCATACCTCTTTGCCGTTGCTCATGCTGCTCCCTCTGCCTGGGTTTTTTTTTTTTTTTTTTTCCTTCCTTATCCTTATAGCAAGCTCCCTTACTGCTTCTAGGCTTTTTCAGTCAGAGTGTCAGAAGGAAACAGATGACACACTGAGATTGGGATAATTAGACAAAGGTTTATTCACAAGGGGACTAATTTCAAACTTGTGGGTGGGGTGTAGAGGAAGACAAGGGATAGTTCAGGAACCTATCTGGGCTGTTAACACCCCTTGACCTGAATGGGTGGGGAAGTGGGGAGAAATTACAGAATCTGGAAAGAGTCCTGTTCATCAAGCCATCTTGAAAGGGGCAATTACCTTCAGAGGAGGTTCACAGCCAGCCCAAGGCAAACTTACAGGGAAGTAGCCAGGAAATTACTACCTGGCCCTCCTTCCCCTCTCTCTCACCAATCTCCTGCAAGGGTGTGGGCCCATACCTAAGGGGAAGCCAGGGAGCAAAGGAGCCCATTGACTTACTCTGTACAGCTTCAGTGTACTGGGCAGACAGTGAGTGGACAGTGGATCTAAAGGACCAAACAGAAGGTATTCAGCACACAAACTCAGTTCAAAAAACAACTTCTCTTTGAGGCTTTTCTCAGTACCTTTAGATAGTTAGATGCCCCTATATTATGCTCCCCTTTAACGTAACACTTATGCTGTATTGCAGTGATCCTCAGTCCCAAGTGCACCTTAGAGTCGCCTGGGGAGCTTTTAAAAGATACCTATATCCAGGCCCCATCCCAGACCAATTGAATCAGAAAGTCGGGGAATAGAGCCTCAACATTAACTAGTACTTTAAAAAAAAAAATCCTCCAGGTGATTCTAAGATGCAGCCAGAATTGAGAACCAGTGCTGTGCTTTCATTGTCTATCTACCTGTGTTTCCTTAAGGAGTCTGTGAGTGCTTTGAGGGCAGGACTGTGTCTTGATTCAAACCTGTGTCTTTAACATGCAGCACAGAACCTGATACAGGGCATTAAAGAGTATGATGACTTCACATTTTGTGTAATTTTATTAGGATTGTGGTATATAGTCACCTAGGGCCTTGTTTTTCAAACTGTGTGTTGCAATCCATTAGTACGTCATAGAATCAATTTAGTGGCTTGGAGCAGCCTTGAAAAAAAAAAGAATTGAATAGAAAATACTGAGTGGGTCCTGTATAGTAAGGATTAGTATAATATTGTGAAATAGGTATGTGTGATCCAAACTATAATGTAAACAATGTTTCTACTATGGGTTGCATTCGAAATGCTTGAAATCCACTGACCTAGGACAAGTAATATAACTCCCTTTGCTTCTGTTTTGTTATCTTTAAAATGGGGCTAATAATAGTACCTCCTACCTCATGGGATTGTAATGAAGATGAAATAAGCTAACATACATAAAGTGCTTGGTGTCTAGCACAGAGTAAATAATCAACAGCAGCTGTTTTATTGTTCAACAACAAAAACATTTTTCAAAAGCAGAATATAAAATTTTGTTTATCCTGTGATTACTGCTGTATAATATTAGGCATACAGATAGATAAGGGCTTTTTGTCTTACTATTTCAGATCAGTTATTATTGGTAAATGCTATGGCAATAAATAACCTTTTACAAATAGGAAGCTGTGTACCCAAGCTCTTTCCTTTTCTTGAGTCCAGGAACATTGTGGGGCCTGATTGGGGCAGTGGAGGTACTGCCTTAGATTCTATCTGAGGCTCTGTCCTATTAATATCTCCACCACAAATGACCAGTGCCCACAGGCTATCTCTGCACCTGCTCTTGGAAAATTAACACAGCTCTGTTTAGAGGCCCCGGGAGGAGGGACTCAGCAGGGCTTACTTATTTAAGTACCCAAAGCACTTAGCAGCATGCCTGGCACTCAATAAATTTGGGCTAAATTGAATTGAACTATTGATAACTGTTGTGTGACCTTGATCAAGTCACTCCCACTCTTTGGCCCGGAGCTTCCTGTGTGTAAAGTAAGGGAGATTGCATGGAAGGTTAGAGGTAGAAGGCACCTCTGATTTTATAAGTGGGGAAGCTAAGACTCAACTAGGAAAAGGGACTTGCCCAAGTTCACACCACAAGTTAGTAAAGAGGCAGGGGCTATAGCCGAAGTCTCTCCACTCCATAGTAAGGCACTTTCTACGACATTGTATTGTCAATCCAATTCTTTAATTCTAGGAAACAGAGACAACAAACTAAAGGTACACATAGTAGCAGGGATAGATCTTAAAAAACAGGTACACAAGTGTACAAAGTAAGTTACAGAATGAGAACCATAATCCAGCACCATTTACATAAATGTAAACTGTGTGTACACAATATGAAAACACACATTTACAAGAACAATATAAAGTTACACAATAAATACATTAAAGAGTTATCTGTAGGGGTCGGGAGAGGAAAGAGGGTAGAAGGGAATAAATAAGTAGATAAGACAAAAGACCAGAGAAGACAACTGAATAATATGTTTAACTCAACTCTCTGCACTTGAAGTCAATAAAATAAAATAAAATAAAATAACCTCTGCTTTCTCGTGGATTTTATTTCTAGCAGTATGTGTAAAATACAAAGCACATAGGCTCCGTCATTGATTTCTAAAAATCTCCCTCCTCTCCCTGGCCTCTACCTTCATTTAGGCCTCAGCTTCTCTCACTGGGACTCCTGGAGCAGCTTTCCCCTTGATCTCCCGACCTCCACCCTTGCTCCATCCAATCCAATGCAATTTTCCACAGAAGAACCAGAATAATCTTTGTCACACAAAAAATCTGATCCTGGTTCTCCATTGTTTAAATACCTTCAGTGGCTTTGTGACAAAATGACCTAGGCAGCATGGAGCAGTGATCTAGCACGCTGGAGTTGTCCGAGTGGGTGTGTAGCCCAGTTCTGCCGTGTTCTGTGGGATTTTAAGCAAGTTAATTAACCCTACTGTGCCTCAATTTCCTCACCTATAGAATAGGAATAATAGGCACCTACTCATTTTGTGGTTGGCAGATTAAATAAATGTATATATGTAAAGTATTTCAAACAATGCCTGTTATACCACAAACATTTAGATATCATGATTGTCATTCCTAGGCTCTTGACAGTTTGAGTCTCATGTAACCCTTCAGTCTCACGTCCTGCCTCTTCCTTCTTGTTTCTGATGCCTGTAAGGCCTTGCCTCCTCTCCCTTGTCTGATAGACTCCCACTTGATTAGAAGTCCCTTTCTCTGGGAAGCCATGCTTCAGTCCCCTTGCCTCAGATGGGGTGCAATTGATGGGGAGTCCTTTCTCTGTGCTCCTCAGACACCTGTGTATTTACCCCTGTTGTGTTGTAAATTTCTTTTCAAGTGTCTGTTTGCCAAACACATAGAGCCTGGCACATGGTAGGTATTCAGTAAACATTTCTTTTTTAAAACTTTTTATTGATGAATAATATATGTACAGCAAAATTAATATATCTTAAGCATACAGCCTTAATAAATTTTTGAAAACTGCACACACCATATAACCTGCACCCAGATCTATAAACAGAACATTTCCAGGACTCTGGAAGCCCTCCTCATGCCACCTTCTAGTCACTGCCTCCCAAGTCCCCAATCCTGACTTTTGCAGCATAGATTACTTCTGCCTGTTTTTGTACTTTATCTAAGTGTAATCATATAGAATGTACTCTTTTCTATCTAGGTTCTTTCCCTCATCATATGTTTCACTCAGTCTTCAATATTTCATATTTTTGTGTATAGTTGTAGATTGTTCATTCTCCTACTGTGTGTATACTATTAAGTTGTATGAATATGCTATAACTTTATCCATTCTACTGTTGATGGGCACTCAATAACTATTTCTTGAATAAGTGAAGAAATCTGTCCATGCTGCTACATTTTGAATTTCTTGAGGAAAGAGACTGTATTTTATTAATCTTTAAGTCCCCAGGACCTAGCACAGGGCCTGGCACTTGGTGGGAGCCCAATGAGTAGTTGAGGAATGAACTGATGCATAATTCCCCTGAGACTTTGTAATTAAACTGGTCACTTCCCCATCCTTGGTGGGGCCCCAGCTTCAGAGCCCTGGGTGATGCAGGTGAGTTGCTAGGCAACAGCATGAGGTTGGCTCCGGGGTCACAGTGGAGAGTATGCTGCGGAGGAGGCTGAGGCCGAGGTAATTGGAAACATTTCTATTCAGCAGCCTCTGAACTGCCTCTGGTTTCTCCCCTCCAGCCCATCCCCCACACAGCTGCAAGAGGGATCTTTCTAAAACAGGCATCGGACACAGCATGCTCTATTCCAAAACCTTTGGGATCTCAGTTGAGGGAACTAAGGTTCTGAGATTTGAAATAACTTGCCCAATGTCCACAGAACAAGTCAAGTGCAGAGCTAAACCCAGATTTGTCTGATTTTAAAGCCCAAGCCCTGGACTTTCCTGGTGGCGCAGTGGTTAAGAATCTACCTGCCAATGCAGGGCACACGGGTTTGAGCCCTGGTCCAGAAAGATCCCATATGCCATGGAGCAACTAAGCCCGTGCGCCACAGCTACTGAGCCTGTACTCTAAAGTCTGGGAGCCACAACTACTGAGCCCGTGTGCCACAACTACTGAAGCCCACGCGCCTAGAGCCCCTGCTCTGCAACAAGAGAAGCCACCACAATGAGAAGCCCACTCGCCACAACTAGAGAAAGCCCGTGCGCAGCAACGAAGACCCAATGCAGCCAAAAATAAATTAATTAATTAATTAAAAAAACAAAAAAGAGCTTTAAAGCCCAAGCCCTTTCCAATATTTTGATTTTGAACAAGTTGGATCTGGGGTGCCCACAGGTCATTAGGTGGAGTGATTCAGGAGTTCGTGGGTCACATTGATGCCCTCCCCATCAAAGCCTTCAATGGGGTAGGTATTTCAGCAACAAGTAAGAACAAGAAGGCTGGGAGACCAGTTCTGTGTGGGAGAAGGATGACCTTGATGGTTCCCTCCAACTTGGTATCTGGGGTTCCAATTGGTGGGCTTTGATCCAGAGAACAGCAGCATCAGGACACCAGAGCTTCTCTGCCTAACCTCACTGACCCCAGAAAGGCATAACATAGTGGTAAGCGCTTGACCCAGACTGGAAGGACGGAGTAGGGCTGCCAGGAAAGGATTCTAGGACAAAGGGATTAATATTGAACAATGAGTAAGAGATCAGGTAGATACAAGGGGAATGTGATGAAGGCAGTTCAAATGGCTAGATGTGGGCTTCCCTGGTGGCGCAGTGGTTGAGAGTCTGCCTGCCGATGCAGGGGATGTGGGTTCATGCCCCGCTCCGGGAAGATCCCACGTGCTGCGGAGTGGCTAGGCCCGTGAGCCATGGCCGCTGAGCCTGCGCTTCTGGAGCCTGTGTCCCGCAACGGGAGAGACCACAACAATGAAAAGCCCGTGTAACGCAAAAAAAAAAAAAAAAAAAAAAAAAAAATGTCTAGATGTATGAGTTTAGGAGAGATTTAATAATCTGGTTGAAGCCTACTTTCATAGGTGAAGTTAAAGTTCTTTCAAGCATTCATCCATTCCACAAATATTTCTTGGTTGAGCCATGTACCCTATGCTTTAGTCATACTGAACTCACTGCTCCTAACACAATAAACAAAAGCTCTGTGCCTCGCCAACGTTTGCATATGTACACAGTTCTATGGGAAACCATGGCAGTAATTCAGTCTAGATGTGGGATGGAGAAAGGGCATGTGAAGGAAGGCTTCCAGGAGGAAGTGTCATCCAAACTGTTACCAGAAAGATGTGTATTGTTAACCAGGTCAGGAAGGGGGAACAGGGAACTGGTTTAGGTAGAGGAACAACATGTGTAAAGGTTCAAAGGCAAGACAGCATGGACAATTGGAAGAAGCGTCTCACGGCAAATTCTTACACATTCTTCAAGTTTCCACTCAAACATGTCCCTTCTCCTTGTGGAGCTGTTCCCAGTTATTCCAAGGAGACTTACATCCTCTCCTGTTCCCTGAAAACTGACAATGTCTTTTCTTAGCAGATTCATTACATTATATTGTCATTTATCTGGATTGTAATATTTTGTACTTGTCTTTTCTCCTAAAGACCATACATTCCCTGAAGGCAGGGAACTATGTCTGATTCTGCTTTGTGACAGCAACTAGTAAACGGTGGTACTATCCCTTTATATCCCCAAATGAAAGGGGATTTTTTTCCACTCATCACTGGGAGAAGACTGGAGTGCTGTCCCTCCTACTCAGGGACCCCAGATTCCAATTTACAACCTACTGACTCAGTGTTACATGCTCAGTTTCCCTTAGACCTTCCCATTTTCCCCATCCTTTTGCTCACTGCCTTGTACCATCTGTACCTGTCCATCTCCTCCTTAGACTGGAAGTCCTTGGAGAGCAAGGATCAGGGTGGATTAATACCTTGGCTCCTCAGTGCCTGGTACAATGCCTGGCACACAGGGAGTGCTTCTCATTAATCACATGTGAAGGAGAAATATAAAGAATAATGAGTTGAATAATACATTCAGGGTGATTACAGACTCTAATTTAACTCAAAGACATCCCATTAAAAAAATTCTTTCCTGGTAGCAATTTTCTATTTGGGGCCAGTGACTTGGTTTATTGAGAGACCTTAAAGTGCTGTCGATGTGATCCAAAGAAGGTTCAGAAAGCCTTTTCTTGGCAGGGACTCAGTCCTTTCTATTATGTCAGTTTCTTTAAACAAAAAAGGATTTAAAAAACCTTTTTTAATTGATTCTCTTCTAAACACTCAAAGAAAGAATGTCTGTCCTATGGCTGGACTGTGATTGACTCTAAAGAATAAAGTGGAGGTCTCTTAATTGTAAGAATGCGAAATGTCTGAACCTCCCCTACTACGTATTGAGTGTAATTAGCAATAATTTCCCCTTCCCCCACTCCCTGATTGAGAGACAGCTCACTTCGCATTAGAAGAAAACCAGACCACTAACCTGGGAACCTGAGTCTTGGAAAGAGTTTATTTTACCAGAGCATGCTTCCAGAGGGAGCAGAAAGCAGGAAGCCTGCATTTTCTCTCTGCTTCAGTCCACCTGGTACCTGGACTTATCACCACGCTTATGATTGGCCTCAGCTTTCCCTCCTCTCTCTTGGGACACTTTGCAGCCTTCGAAATATTTGGGCAGATGTTTCCTGTGGAAAATATTCCACAGGGCTGCCCTCTGTTATATGAGTTTCTGGTAGAAGTATCAAAGCTCTGAATCTGGGCCGCATATCGAGATCCTAGGAGGTATATTGTGCTTGTAAGTGATCTGTTGTAATATTAGAAAATTCCTTCTTAGAAATTTCTTCACATTACCAACAATTTAAAATCTCTTCTTCAGCAGGCAAACTTTGTAATATGTCAGACTCCTGGCCCTACCACTTATTGGCTGTATAGTTTTAGACAAGTTGCCTAACCATCTCTGAAACTTAATTTCTTTTGAGGAAATAAATTTTTTTTTTGAAATAACAGTTTCCACCTCCAAGGATTGTTATGAGGTAGAGAGAATAGGCATGTGAAAGAACCTGGCACCTAGTAATCACTAATAAATTATAACCATTATTAGTGTTATACCTTGGAACCAGAGGCTCAGTTGGTTTCCATATAAACACTTCCACTGGAGTTAGGGAATTCCTCTAGGCTTCCCTTCCTACCTGCTGCTTTGCACCACCTAGCCCACTCTTTCCTGGGGTCCTGCTTGGCTTCACACCTTGACTCTTCTCATCTTGCTCTGTTTGCATATAGTAATTTTGTTCCAATGCCTGGTTTGTAACTGACCAGAAAATATTTGATCGATCACTAAATGCAATCAGGGTTTGTATTAGTTTGCTGGGGCTGTCATAACAAAACACCACAGACTGGGTGGCTTCAAGAATAGAAATTTATTTTCTCTCAGTTCTGGAGGCTAGAAGTCTGAGATCAAGGTGTCTTCAGGTTTGGTTTCTCCTGAGGCCTCTCTCCTTGGCTTACAAGTGGCCACCTTCTCATTGTATCCTCACATGGTCGTCCCTCTGTCCACATATGCCCCTAGTGACTGTGTGTCCAAATTTCCTCCTCTCATAAGGACACTAGTTAGATTGAATTAGGCCCATCCTAATGGCCTCATTTTAACTTAATCACCTCCTTAAAGGCCCCATATCCAAATATAGTCACATTCTGAGGCACTGGGGGTTTGGGCTTCAACATATGGATTTTGATGGAAGGAGACACAATTCAGCCCATAACAGGGTTCTAAGTAGTAAGCAACAGAAATTGACTCATTGATTTTAGCAGGAAAAAAACTATTAAAAGGGCACTGAGGATTTTACAGAATCACAGGGAAGCCTTGGAAAATAGGCAGGAATGAGAGAGGGGAGGCAGTGAGTAACTAGACCACAACTCAGATCACATCACCAAACCAGTCTGGTGAGGGCATTGCTGCTGTGACCGGTGGAACTGCTGTCTCTGGATCCTGCATGCTGCCACTGCCCCACTGGCAACTCAGCATGCCTGCTGCTGCTCCCACTTTGCCACTAGAATGGATTCTCTATGGCCCCTACTCCTCTGGGTCACCAGCTCCTGATTCAAATTTGAGGTGGCTGTATCTGATGAGGACACATGCCCTTGCTTACTTGCAAGGGAGGCTGGAAAAACAATCAATCATCTTGTGTTCCCTGCTTCTCTATAAGGCTCTGCCTTCCACCAAGACTCAAGAAGTCTCTCAACATAAGGAGATTCAGAGCTGGGGCACTCAGAATTACGAGTGTCCACTACACTTAACAAACATTTATTGAACTTTTTTTTTTTTTTTTTTTCGGTACGCGGGCCTCTCACCGCTGCGGCCTATCCCGTTGCAGAGCACAGGCTCCGGATGCGCAGGCCCAGCGGCCATGGCCCATGGGCCCAGCCGCTCCGCGGCACACGGGATCCTCCCGGACCGGAGCACGAACCCGCATCCCCTGCATCGGCAGGCGGACTCCCAACCACTGCGCCACCAGGGAAGCCCTATTGAACTTTTAATATCATGCCTTGGGAATACAAAGGTGACCAGCATCTGCCTTCAAGAGTTCCAAGTCTAGTATGGTGGGAGACAGATGAGTAAATGGGCAATTTGAATACACTGCGATAATGGTCATGATGGAGGAAATCAGGAGGGGGCTGTTGAATTACAGAGAAGAGGAAATGACTCACATCAGGAGAAGTCAGGGAAGATATTCTGGGAAAGATGATGGCGTCTGAGACCTGAAGGACAAAGGAGTGCTAGCTAGCTAAGAAGTACATCTCCCTCCTACTATTCCAGGTGCCTGTTTTCAAAGCCTCTGATATGAGACACTGCTTGGCATTAGCATCCAACCTAGAGCTGTAGACACTATTGGCCAGGTACCCCAGCCTCCTGATCTAAGGACAGAGATTGGACACAAGTTTCCACAATACAGAGACATACCCCCATATGCATTGAATTCATTCATTCCTTCATTAATATTCTCAATCTCTTTTGGAAATTTCTAGAACTATCCAGCCCTGTGCTAGGCAGAGGTAGGAGATGAAAAAAGAGAAGCCATGGTCTGCTAGGCAGAGGTAGGAGATGAAAAAAGAGAAACCATGGCTGTGGAGAAAAACAGGCCTGCAGTGGGGCTAAGGATGTGGTCCTGGGGAAGGTCTGCTGGTCACTCGGACTCATTCCCACAGACTGGTACATTACCATGGTCCAGCATCCTGACAAGCTCAGAATCTTGATTTTTGTGGCACATGAAAAGTGGCTGCATCTCTCAGATTGGAGACATATCCTCAGACTCACATTAACAAAGGTCACTGTGACTGATGCATAAACCAAAAGTCCATTTATTAATTTGCAAAAAAGAAGCACTATTTGCAAGGCCAATTTAATTCCCAAAGCAGACCAGAACACACATCAGAATATCCGTGCATTTTCTCATGGGAAGCCAAGTATCTGGGGGTAGCCTGGTAGGCCTGGAATCAGAGCAAGGCGTGTGAGTCAGTCTCAAGAGAGACCTCTCCATCAGTGAACTTAGATACTCTACCTCACTTCAGCTGTTTCTCAACCCTGATTGCACATTAGAAGCATCTGGGGAGATTTCTTAAGCGCTCATGCTTGGGGTCTCTCTTCGAGGTTCTGATTTAGTTGGTCACAGCAAAGCCCAAATAGGAATCTTACTTTAAAAGTAGGGCTTCCCTGGGGGCGCAGTGGTTGGGAGTCTGCCTGCCGATGCAGGGGACACGGGTTCGTGACCCGGTCTGGGAAGATCCCACATGCCGCGAAGCGGCTAGGCCTGTGAGCCGTGGCCGCTGAGCCTGTGCGTCCGGAGCCTGTGCTCCGCAATGGGAGAGGCCACAATGGTGAGAGGCCCGCATACCACAAAAAAAAAAAAAAAAAAAAAAGAAAAGTAGCTGAGACTGGGACTTCCCTGGTGGTCCAGTGGTTAAGACTCCGTGCTCCCTATGCAGGGGGCCTGGATTTGAACCCTGGTCAGGGAACTAGATTCCGTATGCTGCAACTAAGAGCCCACATGCTGCAACTAAAAGATGCCGCGTGCCGCAACAAAGACCCAGCGCAGCCAAATTAATTTATTAATTAATTTTTTAAAAAGTAGCTGAGGCAAGTCTAACATGAAGCAAAGGGCTGCTTTCTAGGTCTTGTCAAGGAAATCATGATGTTAATGTTACTTAGCTAAGACTTCTCATCCCAGGGCAGTGTCTGGAGAGATACCTATGACTTTCCCTTTTCAAGTTTCCATGGTTGACCATCCTCCTTTTTTTATTCACACAGATGTTCTCCAAACAGAATATGTTACAATTGATATGGTTTCCACTCATTAAATTGCAGTCAGTTTCTAGGTCTGTAGCTTTGAGAATACTTCCAGGTCACCTTGGCCACTTGGTGAGAGTTTTGAGTGTTCCCAAACTTCTCTGACAGTTTTACACAGGGGCTCTTAGCTTCCTACAGATGGTTAATTTCATTTATGGAGAGTGGATTTTATTTCAGGGGCAACCTTATTCTCAGTCTTTTTGAGGATGTCCCACTGTTTGCCATCAAGCATCCAGAGATTAATCTGAGGCTGTGGAAATTCAAAGAGAAAGTTTAATTACGAGTTAACTCTGACTATTATGGACATAGTGGTGGCTCAATTGAAACAATCAGAGAGGTTTTGACATTTTCGGGGTATGCGACCTTGGGCAAAGGCTTTATCACCCTGAGTTTCATTTGTAACCTGTGGATTATCATGCCTAGGCTTTTTTTTTATATATATATATTTTGGCTGTGTTGGGTCTTCGTTTCTGTGTGCGGGCTTTCTCTAGTTGCCGTGAGCGGGGGCTACTCTTTGCTGCAGTGCGTGGGCTTCTCATTGCAGTGGCTTCTCTTGTGGCGGAGCACGGGCTCTAGGCGTGTCGGCTTCAGTAAGTGTGGCACACGGCCTCTAGAGTGCAGGCTCATTAGTTGTGGCACACAGGCACACAGTATTCTGCGGCATGTGGGATCTTCCTGGAAGAGCAGGGCTCGAACCTGTGTCCCCTGCACTGGCAGGTGGATTCTTAACCACTGCTCCACCAGCGAAGTCCTATCATGCCTAGGCTTTAGAGTTGTGGTGAGCAGTAAAGATACGATATGAAAAATCCTTGGCATGATGTAAGCACTCAATGAAAATAACTTTTAATATTGATATTATTGAAGGAATCTGTTTTTCAAAAGTTAGGGAGTATTTCCTCAGAACCAAACTCCTTCTCTCTTTAGTTTTTTAGAATAGTAATTTTATCATGCTTTAAAAATAGTAATACATGCTCATAAAAAATTCAAGCAGTACAGAAAAACACAAGGAAGAAAGTAACAGATCACTCTTAATTCTAACACTCAAAATAACATCTTTAACATATGGTGAAAATCATTCTGAACATCTCTATATGTATTTATACAGGATAATTGACACAGAGAAGTAATTTTAAAGGGCTCACACTGAGCAAGATGTTTCAAGTAAAATATTTAATTAAAAAGCCTTATTGAAGTTAATTTAACAAATAAAAAATGATGAAAGGATTGATGAATGATAAGTTATAAAAAAGATTATGAAAATAATTGGAGTTGTCATTTTTTTAAGCTACACATTTTAATGTTAGACAATATTGACTATTGTCTATCATAAGGATGATTAATACTCTATATTTTTCCCATCTCCTCTCCTACTGTCTAATTTTTGTTATTACTTTTACTTTGCCAATATTCATAATGTTTACACTAATTCCTCAAGTTGTTTAGGCTAAGTTCTAGATTTAAATAGATGCAATCTTTGGGACTTCCCTGGAGGCACAGTGGTTAAGAATCCACCTGCTAAAGAAGGGGACATGGGTTCGAGCCTTGGTTCAGGAAGATCCCACAGGCTGCAGAGCAACTAAGCCCGTGCACCACAACTACTGAGCCTGCACTCTGGAGCCTGTGAGCCACAACTACTGAGCCCCTGTGCCACAACTACTGAAGCCCACACGCCTAGAGCCCATGCTCCGCAACAAGAGAAGCCACCCCAATGAGAAGCCCGCACACTGCAATGAAGAGCAGCTCCCGCTCGCCACAACTAGAGAAAGCCTGCGAGCAGAAATGAAGACCCAACGCAGCCAAAAATAAATAAATAAATCTATTTAAAAAATTATTTTAAAAAATAGGTGCAATCTTCATCACCAATGCTTCATGGTAGCTTATTTTCTTTATTTACGTTTGTGTCTTGATTAGCTGGATTTCAGCATCAAGAAATTTTTTCAAGAAGGATGCTGGATTCTTTAAATTTTTTCAATTTTAATAATAGTTTTAA
Source organism: Mesoplodon densirostris (assembly GCF_025265405.1). Classification (NCBI taxonomy): domain Eukaryota; kingdom Metazoa; phylum Chordata; class Mammalia; order Artiodactyla; family Ziphiidae; genus Mesoplodon; species Mesoplodon densirostris. The sequence goes on along the minus strand of NC_082662.1, from coordinate 45,382,367 downwards.
CAATTTAAAATTTTTAAAGCACCTGTTGCTTTTTAATTTAGCTGACAACATAGTTGGGTAAAATATTCATGGGTTACACTTTCCCTCAGAATGACATAAACTTTTGCTGTGGAGAAGTCTGATGTGAATCTGATTTTATTCCTTTTTATAGATAACTTGCTTTTTCTGTTTGAAAAAAGAATTCTTTCTTCATCTGTGAAATTCAACAATTTGACCAGTATTAATCTCTCTTTTGATAGTATCACTAGAGAATTTATTATTTGCCTGTAATTTGCTGAGTGACCTTAGGTTAAGACCTTGTCACTCTCTGGGCCTCATTTTCCCCAAATGTACAATGAGGGAGATAATGAGTCCTTTCAGCTTTGTCAGTCTATGCTCCTCTGATTGGATTCGTGAATGAGCAAGCAGGTAGTTTTCCTTTTATGGGTTGTTAGCAAAAAATACGTAAGAACTGAGTTTGAAGAGCTGCTTATGGAGGTTATTGCGGGACTTCAAGTTCTTGTGGGAAAGTGGACTAGAGCAACCATGTACAAGGTCCTTTTCCATGCCTAGAGTGAATCTTGAATAAAGATGCTTTGATATGTTTCTGTGACTGGGGGCCCAGTTGGCCACAGTCTGATGTTTCATAGAAGTTTAGAATAGGAATGTGTCTTTCAGCCCTTCTAACCCTATGTTTATCAATGTACACATTAGCAACTGGATGCTCAGAGAGGGGGTATGGCTTGTACAAGGTCACACAGTGAGTTAGTGGCACAGCAAGGACTGGAATTCAGACTTTATAATTCTCAACCTACACTTTCTCCTCTGCAGTGCAGTATGATGATGAGACTTAGAACAGATCTAGACCCCAGATGAGCCCATTAGCTTGACTCTGCCTTGCCATTGTTAATTGACACCAATGGGTCATCTATCTTTTTAGTGGGAACCTCTGGACATTTCAGGTGGCGGTAAGGAGAAAGGATGAGAGTAGACAGATGCCCTCCTCTTTCATTAATTCCTTTCAGGTCCTACCCATCCTCATAATGGCAGTTTCCATGTCCTCTATGAAGGCTTCTGATGCCAGAGTTTGAGGAGATCTTACCTACCTCTCCATCCATCCATTCATCCAGCCATCCAACCAGTCATCCATTTACTTGATAACTACTCACTGAACATCTTTTTTGTGCAAGGCTATTAGCTGGGGACTCATCAATGAATCAGTCATGTCGACACTTTCATGGAGCTACCAGGGCAGGAATAAAGGCAAATATGATGCAGTGCGATAAACAGGCCCTCAAGACTCCCAAAGCAACCTGGCCAGTTTTTCACTTTGAACCTACTCTCGTCCTCACTTATGGAGATGGATTTTAATTAGAATTGGGGGTAAATTTTTGAATAAACAGTAAAGTGACAAATCATAAAATAGTTATGAATAGAAAAAATGTTAAACTATAGCACTTAAATTTCTACAATGTTTACTAGACTTATTGTTTTACCTAAATTATTTCCTGAATAGGTCTAAATTTAGAAAATTCAGAGTGAATTTGAAAAATAGCAAATGGCAAATAAAACTCTAAGGATATTAAGAGATTACAAAATGACCTCAAAAGTAAGTAACTACAGGGAATTCCCTGGCATTCCGGTGGTTAGGACTCGGCGCTTTCACTGATGGGGCCCAGGTTCAATCCCTGATTGGGAAACTAAGATCCCACAAGCTGCGTGGAGTGGCAAAAAACAAACAAACAAAAACACCCACATAAAAATACATACAGTGGAAATGAAACTATAAAGAAAGTAACTGCAAAGGACAATTATTATGAAGCAGACTAGAAATTAAGAAACATAAAACTGGAACAAAGAAATAAACTAAAAGAAGACAACTTACCATGTTGATGCAGCTACACAATATGCAAGAGTAATTCACAAAGAACTGTTAATAGAGGAATTGAGTGGTTGGCTGTTCAATAATACTCTCCTACAGTTACAGTGTCCCTAAAGTATGAGCTGGGCAACCAACTTTGCTTTTTGTAGGGAAACTGCCTGCAATCTATAAATAACTATGAGTGACTAACAATAATCTTTACAGTTGGCAGCTCTATGACTCACAGAAAAAAATACAGAGAATTTATCACACAAAAGGCTACTAGTAAGATAACTGCTAAAGTGAACAAACCAGAACTATATGTATCAATATGGTTACATCTCAAAAATAAATGTTGAACAAAAAACCTCAAGTTGTAAAAATATATTTACATATGAAACCATTTATATAAAGTTTAAAAAATGCAAGTTATCAGTATCAACTCTTGTTTTGAAAAATCTCTTTCAAATACATGTAGAAATAAATATAGATGTGTATGTATATGTGGGTTAGTATACGTATAAATATTTCCTAGCTCTGTCTGCTTCAAGCACTTAGAAGCAGTAATACCCCAGTAGCAATGATCACATCTAGTACCCAGATCTTTGTTTCTAATTACCTGTTTTCAATAAAAAGAATCAGTACTCCTTGGAGAAGTGATTGATTCCAGGGCTGGGAAAATACAAGATGAGCCTGGAGCATCTTGTGGTGCTAGGATAGAGACATATCAAAAAGACACAGAAACCAACCAAAAGAGTTCCCAATGGCCAAAACTTGAATAATTTGAGCAACAAAATAAATAATCATAGTTTGGATTATAACCCAAAGAATGAAACAAAATCACTAAGTCCTTATTGATATAAATAAATGATTGAATAAATAAACAAATGAGGGAGAAGGAAAATGTCTCCCTTACAGAGAAGTTTCGATAAATAAAAGTAGAAGGAATTAGGGAATTAGAAAATCACATTAGAATATCAAAGTATTAACTGCATCAAGCAAGGTCCACTAATAAATAGTGCAATTAGCGGGTTAAAATTTAAGATGAAACAAGGCATCTGCAGAGCTTCAAATTATATCTCCCCAAATATTTTTTTAGAAAAGGAAAAATAGTAAGTTTACAACGGAGAAACGTGGCAGCCCCATGTTAACCAAGTGATCAAGATAAATATCACAAGTAATAAGATGTATCAGTATTGTGTATGCCTGACTGGATGCATTGAAAAGGGCACATAGCTTTTGTGATACTCTTCCCCAATATCCATAGCCTTAATTGAATCATGAGAAAACCTTAGACAAACCCAAATTGAGGAACATTCTACCAAGACTCTTCATAATTCTCAAAGTCATGATAGAAGAGGAAAGACTAAGGAACTGTTACAGATTGAAGGAGACTAAGGAGACACGATGATAACTAAATGCCTATAGGGTCCTAGATTGGATTCTAGAATAGAAAAAGGACATTAGTGGAAAAGCTGATAAAGTCTGAATAAAGACTTTAGTTTAATTAATAGTATGGCATTTATGTTAATTTCTTACTTTTGATAATGATACCATGATTGTGTAGTATGTTAATATTATGGAAATTTGGGTATATTATTTTGTATAATTTTTTGTATATTTGACATATTTCATTAAAAATGGAATATAGGGCTTCCCTGGTGGCACAGTGGTTGAGAGTCCGCCTGCCGATGCAGGGGACGTGGGTTCGTGCCCTGGTCCGAGAGGATCCCACATGCCGTGGAGAGGCTGGGCCCGTGAGCCATGGCCGCTGAGCCTGCACGTCCGGAGCTTGTGCTCCACAACGGGCGAGGCTGCAGTGGTGAGAGGCCCGTGTACCGCAATAAATAAATAAATAAATAAATAAAAATGGAATATATAGTTCAATGCCAAAATGAACATTTGTGATAAGGCCTTACCCTCTTCCCTTGCACTGAACAATAGCCAAAACTTGAGCTACCCTCCCCTTGCTCTTGCCTTTGATTTAAGGGCAGAAATGTGAGTTGGGGGCAGATCGTAAAGGACCTTTAATGCTTGCACTTTATCCTGGAGTAATGAGAAGCTGTTAAAAGGTTTTCAGCAGGAGAGAGATGTGGTCACATGTGTTTTATGAATACAACTCTGATGTGATACACAACATTAACAACTTAAAGAATAAAAACCATATGATCATCTCAATAGATGCCGAAAAAGCTTTTGACAAAATTCAATATCCATTTATGATAAAAACTCTCCAGGAAGTGGGCATAGAGGGAATATACCTCAACATAATAAAGGCCATATGCTGTGGTTGAGAGTCTGCCTGCCGATGCAGGAGACATGGGTTCGTGCCCTGGTCCGGGAAGATCCCACATGCCACGGAGTGGCTGGGCCTGTGAGCCATGGCAGCTGAGCCTGCGCATCCGGAGCCTGTGCTCCGCAATGGGAGGGGCCACAGCAGTGAGAGGCCCGCGTACCGCAAAAACAAAACAAAACAAAACAAATAAAGGCCATATATGACAAACCCACAGCTAACATCATACTCAATGCTGAAAAGCTGAAAGCATTTCCTCTAAGATTAGGAACAAGACAAGGATGCCCACTCATGCCACTTTTATTCAATATCATATTGGAAGTCCTAGCCACCACAATCAGACGATAAAAATAATCCAAAATAAAAAAGGAATAAAAGGAATCCAAATTGGAAAGGAAGAATTAAAATAGTCACTGTTTGCAGATGACATGATACTATACAGAGAAAATCCTAAAGATGCCACCAGAAAACTACTAAAGCTCAACAATGAATTCAGTAAATTTGCAGGATACAAAATTAATATACAGAAATCTGTTTCATTTCTATACACTAACAGTGAACTATCAGAAAAAGAAATTAAGGAAACAATCCCACTTACCATTGCATCAAAAAGAATAAGAGGGGCTTCCCTGGTGGCGGAGTGGTTGAGAGTTCGCCTGCCGATGCAGGGGATGCGGGTTCGTGCCCCGGTCCAGGAGGATCCCACATGCCGCAGAGCGGCTGGGCCTGTGAGCCATGGCCGCTGATCCTGCACATTGGGAGCCTGTCCTCCACAGCGGGAGAGGCCACAACAGTGAGAGGCCCGCGTACCGCAAAAAAAAAAAAAAAAAAAAAAAGAATAAGATACCTAGAAATAAACCTACCTAAGGAGGTAAGAGACATGTACTCAGAAAACTGTAAGACACTGATGAAAGAAATTGAAGGTGATATAAACAGAAGGAAAGATATACTGTGCTCTTGGATTGGAAAAATTAATATTGTTAAAATGGCCATACTACACAAGGCAATTTACAGATTCATTGCAATCCCTATCGAAATACCAATAGCGGGGACTTCCCTGGTGGTCCAGTGGTAAAAAATACACCTTACAATGCAGGGGACATGGGTTCGATCTCTGGTGAGGGAACTAAGATCCCACATGCCGCGGGGCAACTAAGCCCGTGTCCCACAACTACTGAGCTTGCGTGCTTCAACTAGAGCCCACAGGCCACAAACTACAGAGCCCATGTGCCCTGGAGCCTGCATGCCACAACTAAAGGAGAGAAAAACCCGCATGGCACAACTAGAGAAAAGCCCACGCATCACAACAAGAGCCTGCATGCCACAGTGAAAGATCCTGCATGCCTCAACGAAGATCCTGCATGCCACAACTAAGACCCGATGCAGCCAAAAATAAATTAAGTAAATAAATAATAAATCTTAAAAAAATACCAATAGCATTTTTATAGAACTAGAAAAAATAATTTAAAAATTTGTATGGAAACACAAAAGACCCTGAATAGCAAAAAACAATCTTGAGCAAGAAGAACAGAGCTGGAGGAATTATGGTCACTAACTTCAGACTATACCACAAAGCTATGGTAATCAAAACAGTATGGTACTGGCACAAGACAGACATATAGATCAATGGAACAGAATAGAGAACCCAGAAATAAACCCACGCACTTATGATCAATTCATCTATGACAAAGGAGGCAAGAGTATGCAATGGAGAAAAGAAAGTGTCTTCAGTAAGTAGTTCTGGGAAAACTGGACAGCTACATGTAAAAGAATGAAATAAGAACATTCTCTAACACCATACACAAAAATAAACTTAAAATGGAATAAAGACCTAAATGTAAGACTGGAAACCATAAAAATTCTAGAGGAAAACATAGGCAGAACACTCTGACACAGATTGTAGCAATATCTTTTTGGATTGGTCTCCTAAAGCAAAGGAAATAAAAGCAAAAATAAACAAATGGGATCTAATTAAACTTAAAACCTTTTGCACAGTAAAGGAAATCATAAACAAAATGAAAAGACAAGCTACTGAAGGAGAGAAAATATTTGCAAATGATATAACCGATAAGGGGTTAATATCCAAAATATATAAACAGCTCATACAACTCAACATCAAAAAAACCCAACCCAATTAAAAAATGGGAAGAAGACCTGAACAGACATTTCTCCAAAAAGGACATGCAGGTGGCCAATAAGAACATGAAAGGGTGCTCAACATCGCTAATCATCAGGGAAATACAAAACAAAACCACAATGAGATATCACCTCATACCTGTTAGAATGGCCATCATTAAAAAGAACACAAATAACAAATGCTGGAGATGTTGTGGAGAAAAGGGAACACTCAAACACTGTTGGTGGGAATGTAAATTGGTGCAGCCACTGTGGAAAACAGTATGGAGATTTCTCCAAAAACTGAAAATAGAACTACCATATGACCCAGCAATTCCACTCCTGAAAGAAACAAAAACAGTTCAAAAACAATCCAAAAAAGTGGGAAACACTAGTTCGAAAGGATACACGCAGGGACTTCCCTGGTGGTCCAGTGGTTAAGACTCCCAATGCAGGGGGCCTAGGTTCGATCCCTGGTCAGGGAATTAGACTTCGCATGCCGCAACTAAAAGAAAAAACATTTTGCATGCCGCAAATAAAGATCCCGCACGCGGCAATGAAGATCCTGTGTGCTGCAACTAAGACCTGGCACAACCAGATAAACAAACAAACAAACAAACAAGCAAATAAATAAGAGTTAGCTGGTTGTATTGTAAAATATATGTGCTATTTTCCTTGTAGTAAAGTTTTCATACTTAAAAAATATATATATTATTTTATAGCTCAATTTCAACTTAAGATATATGATTAGTGATTTTAAAATGTACCAAACAGATAATGTTAATATTAGACTCTATGAATTGATAAATTCAAATGTGAAACCTGTACTCATTTCTACATGAGAATACATATGCAAATTATTCATGAAATAACTTCTAAAATGGACTTGCTAAAAAACAAAAAGAGCTGGATGATGAGCTGGGGATATGAACAGGAAGAGACAGTTGGAATGGCATTGGCACGTGGAAAGGCCCACAGGCTTTAGGAGCCAAATGTTATTCAGGAAACTAAAAAGTGCATATTGACTGGAGCATACAGTATAGGACGTGAGACGAAGCTGAGAGACTGCTGGAGGTCAGCTCATTTAAGACTTTACAGTCATGTTGGAGTACTCATAGATCCTCTCGCTGGGACTGGTTTTGTTCTGGGTACCAGGGATATACAGAATTGAACCAGACTTTAAAGTACTTTAACCCCAGGCCTTAAATAGCTCATCAGACGGGGTAGAACCACTCTGACAATGGCTGTGCAGCACGACAAATATGATGATAGAGGTAAGAAGAGATTTTCATGGGAATTCACAGAAGAGGTACTTAAAGAATAAAATTATTTCATCATATTGCCTTTTGAGTTATTGCATATTGCCTCCAGACTCATATTAGATTAGATTAGAGTAGATTAATCAGTTGTAGGATTAAGTTTAGATTAATGTTCTTTTTAGACACACAGAAAAATGGTTTAGCCACTTAGGCAACCAAGCAATTTCTAGTATAGCTCTTGCTTATGACCTCTTTCTTTCCTTTTCATAAACTCTCACTTACCCTTTAAGACTCTGCTGAACTGTCCCCTTCCCACTGTACTCCAGATAGAGTTAGAAATCTTCCCCTCTGTGTCCCTATTATAGCATTTATCATAATACACTATTTTTATTTTCTGTATCCCCACAAGACCCTTTTTCCCCCCCAACTAGACTTCTTAAGCATAGAGATTTCATCATGCTCATCCTTCAGTCAAGTCATTCAACAAATATTTATCAAGCACGTACTATGTGATGGTCATCAAGTTAGGTGCTGCAGATTCAGTGATAACCCAGATAAGATTCAGTCCTTGCTCTCACAGAGCTTATAGTCTAGTGCAGAAGGCAAACAAGTAAATGGGCAAGAACAGTAAGTATGACAAATACTATGATAAGGAAAGTGTAAAGTGCCATGGGGAGCCCAGAGCAGGGGCACATAACTTACTTGAGGGGGATAATGTAAGGCTTGCAGAAAGAAGTAATTTAAGCTGAGAACTGAAGGATAAGCATGAGTTAGCAGGGCAAACCAGCAGTCGAGGTTCCAGAGCTGAGCAAGAACACAACACATTAAAGAAACTGAAAGAAGTTCACAGAGCAGTGGAGTTTGTGGGGAGGTAGTGGCGATTGGGTGGAGGGGTGATGGGAGAAAGCGGGGAGCAATTAGAGATCAGTGTTTAACATGGTGGTATACACATAGAAAGCACTATGTAAATATTTGTTGGATGAAATGGCTCATTTACCTGAAGAAGTGAGACCTTTGGGAAAGCCAAGTTTGTGTGCAGTTGTTTGTCCTCTTGTTCTCTGGAAGGCATTTGTATTGGGTTGGTTAAAAGCCTGGTTTCTGACACCAACTACTTAGATTTGAATCCTGGCTTTGACAATTAGTAGCTGAGGTGACCTAGACAAATTACATAAATGCTTTTGTGTCATTTACCTTATCTTTAAGTTAGGGACGATAATAATACTACATAGGATTGTTGTCAAGATTAAAGATTAAGTTAGTATATGTAAAGCATTAGAACAGAGTCTAGAACTAAGCACTGTGTGTTTACTATTATTATTCCTACGTTCATCAAAACATTTATTGAGGGACAAGTACTGTGACAGCTGTGAAAATAAGATGTGGCTCCAACCATGGAGGAGGACCATAAAGTCTGGTGAGGGAGAAGATTCATAAATAAGTAATTACAACACTACATGATCAAGCAGGGTGATAGCAGTAAGTGCTACAGAATTAAAGAAGAGGGAGTGACTCATTTTCTCCGAAGAAGCCAAAGGAGAATACAGAGGGAAGGAGGCATTTAGGCTGGGTGAAGAAGAATGAACAATTTGCCAGCAAAGAAAGGCAATAGAGCTTATCAGGCCAAGGAAGCACTATGTTGCAAAGGTTTAGTAGCATGCAAGCCTAAGGCATGTTTAGCAAATGGCCAGGGACACTAGAAATCTTTTATGTTCCAGGGTCTATGTTAGGCACTTTAAAAAAGTTATTTCTTTTACTTTTCATAAGAACTGTGACATGTACCCACTCTACTTGATACTTATATAGTATTTACTGTTGCAGTCACCTTGTATATATTAACTCAATCCTTATGACAACTGTATGAAATAGGTACTATTATTATTCCCATTTTGCAGATGAGGAAATTGAGGCAAAAAAGGTGAAGTATCTTATTCAAAGTCATACAGCTAGGAGATGGCAGGGCCAAAATTCAAACCTGCAGTTTGACTCCAGAATCTGTGGTCTTAACCACTACTAACTTATTCTTCACCCCCGACTCCCACCCACTAGTTGTTGATTTTGATCTGCTATAGTTATGGAAACTAGATATCCAAACTTGTTGGAACTGCGTGTCAAGTAAGAGTTGAAAGTCACTTCTGGGAGAAAAGTGCATGAACTCTCCAGCATGTGCAGACTGCACAAGACTGTACATAAAAATGCTTGAACATAACTCCTTCCCCTCTCTGACCCTCGCATTTGCTTTAGCCAGCAAATGTGGGTTGGGGGTAGGGTGGATATTTATTGGATTACACAGGATGTCTCAAGGCACACATGTTTCTCTGGGGGTCCATTTTAAACTTGAATCCTCCAACCAGCAAGTTGCTCTCTCTGGAAACAAAAGAAGTTTAAAATACTCCCTTCACTGTAGGGGAGGACAAAAGTGGGCAGAAAAGTTAGGATTTTATCTAGAGCTAGGCAGAGCCATACTAATTCACAAAGAGTAACATTTCAGGGGACCATCAGGAATAAGAAGAGAGAGTTTTGCAGGCTTATTAGAGGAAGCAAACTTCCACAGAACTATGATAGATTAAAACTATACCTAAAGTGAACCTTGAGCAAATACATCCATGGAGATTTAGATTAAGGGCTCCAGGCAGAAGAGAATTTATAGAAATTGCATAGTGCAAAAAGGAAAGTCGAAATTGGACCTGAGGAATTCATATTGGTTAAGAGCTTTCCCTAAGTTTTTTAGAAAGAAAGAACTGAAAGTTTAAACCAGAACCTAATAAACCACCTTTGAAGATCTTTATACAGATTTACGTGTAAGTCAATGGGTGGTAAGCTGTACATTCTCATTTCAGAGCGTGGGCTCAGTCTTTCTCAGTGAACCCTTTTGTGACCTTCATAAAATCTCCAGTTAAAGAATCACTCTATGTATGACCTATAGATAGCAATCTGGAAGGCTAGACCTAACTCGATATGTAGTCAAAATTCTGTTTTCCAGAGTGGACGAAAAGAAGAGAACACTTCTTTTTTAGTCTGAGTGTAATATATAGAACACAAACTTCCTGACAACTTTGAGGATGTTCAGAGTTCTTCTTGCGTGTGAAACTGCTTGAGAGCTGGATTCTGGATAGGTGGAATTTATAGCAACATTATGTCCCAGATTTTTGAGGACAGCTCAGATTTCAAACATTGTATCTTGTAACTATAAGTAGGCTTATAAACCTGTGCTCTTGTGTATCCTAATTTGGATAGAGAGGAAAACATGGGCATAATATAAGTGATCCTTTCTTGGACTTTATGATAAGGATAAGTACCAGAAGGAAGTCATGTTTGGGTTAGAGAGGTAACAGTGCTCTTCTAAGAGTATTCCTTGGTAACAGGGTTACGAAAGCTGTCTTATGTATGAAAAATGCTGGAAGAAACTCCTGCAAAGTTGAGGATGTGTGTGCCGTTTGGAGAGAATAGAAAAGACTCGGGGAGAGAAGTCTGGGGACAAAACAGAGAGAGGCGGCTCCTAGTGAAGGTCAGCTGTGTCCCTGTTGAAGAGGAGGAAAGGGTTGAAAGTTTGAGAAAACTGGGAGAGGGAGAGGGAGAAGGAGAAGATAGCATTAAAAGAGAAGCTTAGAGAGAAACTTAAAAGACTCAGGAGAGTGAATGTGAGGAGAGAGGAGGAAAAGAAGAAAGACTAGGGAGAACAAGAGGAGAAAAGGGAGTGAGAATGTGCAGAGGAGAGCTACAGCAAGTAAGCCTTCATGGGTCAGAGAGACAAAGGGGAACCCTGAGGTTTCTCTCAAGGTTGTAGAAGTCTGGAGGGCCCCTCGGAGGAGCGTTGGGAGAGATCTAAGGCAGGGCAAAGATTCTGGAACTGGACCAAGGGCTGTCTAAACAAGAAAAATCAGAGCTGCATGTAAGATGAACTGGTGAACCCTCCAAGGATCCCTTTGACAGCCTACCCTCCAAAGCGGTACGTGATCTTGGGTCGTATTCTCTGGGGAACTTTGGCGACACAGCAAGATTTTCCGTTGATGTTGTCTAACCTTAAGGAAATCTCTCTCTAAAATATTGTTGTCTTGCAAGGTGGGGGTACTTAGCTATTTAGAAGGTGTGTTTCTCAGGCTCTCAGAAACATCAAAGTAAGTGATGTGTGGCAAGTCTTCCCTCTCCCCAAATCTGGCACGTCTATGTTTCCAGTCAGTATTTTTTTTTTGAAGGAAAATATATCTGTAGATACTATAGCCTTTGCTCAGAGACTCTGAGAAGCCTATCATTTTTAAAGTTTGAAAATATTTGGTTGGTTTTCTCTCCCATATAATAGTGGAAGTGGAATTTAGGACAAACCTCTTAAATCAATTTGGCAGTACACATCAGGAACATTTAAAAATTTCACACTACTTGATATAGAAATCCCACATCTGAGAATTTTCTCTGAGGAAATAATCTTATAGTGCTTTATACATTTATGCAAAAAGCATTATTTAGAATAGAAAAAAATTAGAAGTAACTTAAATGCCTAACAATATGGGACTGGTTAAGCAAACTCTGGCACCTTCTCTTATATAATATTTTGCAGTTGCTAAAACTGTATTTACAAAGAATTCTTAATGATGGGGAGAAATACTTATGATAAAATATTAAGTAAAAATATATTATGTGCAAAGTGTGATCTCAACTATGCTAAAATGCATTAAAAAAAAAGACTGAAAGGAAATATGCCAAAAAGTTGTTTAGATTGATTGTCTTAAGACAGTGGGGTATGGTCTATTGTTATTGTTATTTTCTTCGTTAGGTTTTTCTAAATTTTCCAGATTTTCTGCAAAGGGCATGTAATTCTATTATAATCAGAAAAAATAAAAATTTGTTTTAAAAGTTTAAGAAAACAGAGGACTAAATATTTACAAACATAAGTCATTTAGTCAAAAATAATTTTACAAAAGATTTAGAAGTTGTAAAAAAATGTTAAAGGAAATAAAGCAAAATTGTTAAAAAGAATAAAATGAAACTTATATTTAAAAATATTAATTTAAAATTTGTTTATTAAAAATAAAACTTAAAATGCAAGTGGTTATGAAAACTATATAACAACATGAGAAATGAATATGATTTAAGGTTAAAAGAAAATAAGACAAAATCATTAAGATTACAACTATCCAGTCCAACACTGGACTGTAGTAAGCAACTACATTCAGCTCACAATATGCAGTAGGCACCCAGTAAAAGGGACTTCTGCATACATACTGCCCTCCTACAGCGGCTAGCACTTGAACTTTTCCACCCTTTGCACTCTTGCCCTTTGCCTCCTCATTTTAGACGCATATTTCTGACTTGGTTTTCTTTTAGATTCTGCCTTGCTCCTGCCAAAATATGTTCAGAGACTACTTTTAGTTATGCTTCTCCATATCTGACCTAGTCCTTGGTACTCTGCTATCAGCATAGGCCAGCTACCTTATCTTGAAGAGTGAAATGTTTTTTTTAAAAAAGAAGAAAGACTAGTAGGAAGTCCAGTATACCAAAATGCTAATAGTACTGTAGTAGGATTATCTATAGTTTATGCCACTTTTCTTTAGGTTTGAGATTTTTGCAATGTGGTTATGTTAGGTTTATTATTTAAAGTTTGAATTAAAGTCACTTGCCAAGTACTTTCACAGGTAATTATTGAATTCCCCTCCCTTTCATGATTTCCAAGGATGGATATAAAATTGATAAACCTTTAGCTAAGAAGATACTGGGTCTGAGATCCTAGCTGGGTCAGAGAAACTCTTCTTCACCTTTTTTCTCTCCAAAGCAGATTCTGCACAGCCAAAACAGAGATATGGGATTATCTAAAATTTTAGATACTCTTCAACAGCTGTAGGAACAAGTCCAAACTCTTTAATATGGCTCCCCAAACCCTTCACAATCTATTGCCATTCTACTTCCCCAACTTTTATATCCCAGTAATCTGCTAACCTTCTTCTTTCTTCCTTACCCTATGCTACATCAGACTACTTGCCATTCCTTAAACACATATTAACTTTTTTCACTTTTTTAAATTGATATATAAGATTCATATAGCAAGAAGCACAAAACTTAAGTGCACAACTCAATGGTTGTTCACAGATGTATACATGTGTGACCACCACCCAGATCAAGCCCTAGAAAATTTCTAATACTCTAAAATACTCCCCTGTACCACTTTCTAGTCTGTATCTACATCCCCACCCAGAGATTACAACTATTCTGTCTTCCATCAACAAAAATTAATTTTCTGTTTTTGAATTTAAAAAAATGGAAACACACCATATACATTCCTTAAAACACACAGTATATCTTAATGTTTCCTCTGAGAATAGGAATGTTAACTATCTGTCATGTGCTAGTGTTCTCCCATTCAGCATCCATGGCAGACATTACTAATTCATCATTCTTTCTTATTGCTCCTAGATTGAGTTTTAGGCTCCTTTACTAAACTGCATACCAGCAGTCACTACTGGTTGTTCAGAGTTGGCGCTAGTGAAACCTCCCTGGATAAGAATAACCTCTTCTACATGAGAACTTTTATCTCTGCCACTCACAACACAGTTAATAAGTCATTTAACTCTCGTTATCCTATCACTGTAACATCTCTCTGATCTGTCCCTTTTTTCTATTCCTACTGCTTCTGCTTATTTCAAGCTTTCATAATCCCTAACCTGATTTTCTACAATATCCCCTTAGTGTTTTCCCTGCCTTCAGTTTGGCTCCTCTATTCTTATCTACCCACTGCTAATTAATTTTTTAACATTGAAATATGACTATGTCATTCTCCTGGTTGAAACCCTTTAAGGACTACCTTTCAGGTTAAGGCCAGGTGCTTAGCATGGTATTGTAGGCCTCATGATCTGGCCCTGCCCATCTGTCCAGTATCTCCTGTACCCTGCCCTCCAGTATGCCAGCTTCTTGCAGATTCCTGAAACATGTCCTGCCCTTTGCCTTCTCTACATCTTGAATGCTCCTCCTCTCCTTTAGATGGCTGTTTCACTCACCCTTCAAGGCTATTTCAAGAATATTTATTATCCAAACTTTTGTTGATCATTCTTTCCTAACAAAAGATTATTCTCTCCCAGACATAATTAGTTATCCCTTATTTGTGTTCTCATACATAACCTTATTATGGCAAGTATCATGTTCTATCAGTACCTGTTTACATTTCTGAGAGCCCCTTGAGGGAAAAGAGCTTTGCAGCTCCAGAACTCATCAGAGTGCATGTCATTTTTTTTAAACAATTTTTTAAAGCTCTGGTAAAATACACATAACATAAAATGTACTCTTTAACCATTTTTAAGTGTACAGTTCAGTAGCATTAAATACATTCATATTGTTGTGCAACCATCACCACCATTCATCTCCAGAACTTTTTTCATCTTGCAAAATTGAAACGCTATACTTATTAAATAGTAATTCCTCATTCTCCCCTCTCCCCAGCCCCTGGCAACCACCATTCTACTTTCTGTCTATGATTTTGTCTATTCTAAGTACGTTATGTAAGTAGAATCACACAGTATTTGTCTTTTTGTGACTGGCTTATTTCATTTAGCACAGTGTCATTAAGGTTCATCCATGTTGTGGCATATGTAGAATTTCCTTTTTAAAAAAAAAAATTGGAGTATAATTTAAAAGTACAATATTGGAGTACAATATTGTGTTAGTTTCTGCTGTACAATGAAGTGAATCAGCTATATGTATACATATATCCCCTCCCTCTTGGACCTCCTCTCCCCCCTCCCACCATCCCACCCACCTAGGTCATCATAGAGCACCGAGCTGAACTTCCTGTGCTTTATAGCATGTTCCCACTAGCTATATATTTTATGCATGGTAGTGTATATATGACAATCCTAATCTCCCAATTTGTCCCACCCTTCCCTTCCCCCCATGTCCACATGTACGTTCTCTACGTCTATGCCTCTATTCTTGCCCTGCAAATAGGTTCATCTGTACCATTTTTGTAGATTCCACATATACGCCTTAATATATGATATTTGTTTTTCTCTTTCTGGCTTACTTCACTCTGTATGACAGACTCTAGGTCCATTCAAATCTCTACAAATGACCCAATTTCATTCCTTTTTATGGCTGAGTAACATTCCATTGTATATATGTACCACATCTTCTTTATCCATTCATCTGTCAATGGACATTTAGGTTGTTTCCATGTCCTGCCTATTGTAAATAGTGCTGCAGTGAACATTGGGGTACATGACTCTTTGAATTATGGTTTTCTCAGGGTATATGCCTAGTAGTAGGATGGCTGGGTCATATGGTAGTTCTATTGTTAGTTTTTTTTTTTTTGTGGTACGCAGGCCTCTCACTGTTGTGGCCTCTCCCGTTGCGGAGCACAGGCTCCAGACGCGCAGGCTCAGCGGCCATGGCTCACGGGCTCAGCTGCTCTGCAGCAAGTGGGATCTTCCCGGCACGGGGCACGGACCCGTGTCCCGTGCATTGGCAGGCGGACTCTCAACCACTGCATCACCAGGGAAGCCCTATTTTTAGTTTTTTAAGGAACCTCCATACTGTTCTCCACAGTTGGTGTATCAATTTACATTCCCACCAACAGTGTAAGAGGGTTCCCTTTTCTCCACACCCTCTCCAGCATTTATTGTTTCTAGATTTTTTTTTTTTAAAGAAGATGTTGGGGGTAGGAGTTTATTAATGTTATTTTTATTTATTTTTGCTGTATTGGGTCTTCGTTTCTGTGCCAGGGCTATCTCTAGTTGTGGCAAGCGGGGGCCACTCTTCATCGCGGTGCACGGGCCTCTCACCATCGTGGCCTCTCTTGTTGCGGAGCACAGGCTCCAGATGCGCAGGCTCAGTAGTTGTGGCTCACGGGCCTAGTTGCTCTGCGGCATGTGGGATCCTCCCAGACCAGGGCTCGAACCCATGTCCCCTGCATTAGCAGGCAGATTCTCTACCACTGTGCCACCAGGGAAGCCCTGTTTGTAGATTTTTTTGAGGATGGCCATTCTGACTGGTGTGAGGTGATACCTCATTGTAGTTGTGATTTGTATTTCTCTAATAATTAGTGATGCCGAGCATCTTTTCATGTGCCCCTTGACCATCTGTATGTCTTCTTTTTTTTTGTGTGTGTGTGTTCACTTACTTTAATAACACTACATTTACCATGTTATCACCATGGAATGTAAATTCAGGTTAGACAAGAGAATTTCACAAGTACAACAAAGCATTCTGTAGTATACCAAAGTTTGTATAATGTCTGACCAAACCAGCTTACTCATAAATCACTTCCATTACAGGCAAGTTATTTAGTTTAACATTTATGATTCTTTCAGAGAAAATAAACAGACTGCACACATTTAAAGAGTATTTTTCATTTACCTTTGCATTAACACTTAAAATACACACTTCTATTTCAAAATTCCATTTAAAAATTATTCTAATATAACAGCAGCAAACTATAATTCTGCAATTACAAAACAGCTAAATGGGGATCTACAGTTACGTTATTCTCATGTTTACAACTATGATTCTGAAACAGATACTACTTCAAAGCAGCTGTTACCAGGTCTTTAGGTTTGGTTTAAAAACACACACATAGTTGCTGGGAGGTTTATAATGTTGTATTCCGTACACTGTTCTGAAAGAGTTCTTAAAGAGCCAACCAGACCTTAAAAACAGTACTCAGTCCACAAGGCAGTCAGAAAGAGTTAAATTACCCGGGGTAAATAGGATTCCTACATTACATCAAAAGTATATGATATTCTGCAGCAACTGGGAGCATTTTCAGGTTTGGCATGTTGTCCTCTTTACAACGAATTTTATCATAATAGTTTAAGAAGGTGGACACTGTACCACTATCAAGTGCATTTAAAAGTGACATGTTTTTGTGCTAATCTGACTCCCCTGAATGACCTAGCTAGTGAACTAGTCACTAGGCAAATCAAGGCTGCAAGAAAGGAAGCCAATATTCAAATTACCATGTTATTGTCTGACCCACAGAATTTATTTTCAACATAAACATATAACTTCAATATGAGATGTCTAACTAAGGCAAGCACCACCAAGACCAAGACAGCATCTCCTCTTCTAAGGTTTAGGTTTTGCCCGGAATTCTTGATACATGGAATAGCCCATATCAAGAGTCATTGCTCCCACAACAAAGCCTTGGGCTGCCACGCACATGTGGATCAGGTGAACAGACATTTTAGTATTGCCCCTGCTCTTCAATTTATATAATCCATATACAACGATTGCTGCAAAACCTGCCATTCCAATGGGGACAAATGGTGCCTCTCTAGCTTTATGGATAAGTTTAGATCCCTGATCTTCATCATATGAAGAAAGAGAAACATCTGTGTCACTTGACATAGTGATTGAAGAATCTTCAGGCAATGGCATGACGTCGCAGGCTCCTACTGGCTTCTCTGTATGTCTTCTTTGGTGAAATGTCTATTTAGGTCTCCTGCCCATTTTTGGATTGGGTTGTTTTTTTGATATTGAGCTGCGTGAGCTGTTTGTATATTTTGGATATTAATCCTTTGTCTGTTGCTTAGTTTGCAAATATTTTCTTTCATTCTGAGGGTTGTCTTTTCATCTCGTTTATGGTTTCCTTTATTGTACAAAGGCTTTTAAGTTTAATTAGGTCCCATTTGTTTATTTTTGTTTTTATTTTCATTACTCTAGGAGGTGGGTCAAAAAAGATCTTGCTGTGGTTTATGTCAAAGAGTGTTTTTCCTATGTTTTCCTCTAAGAGTTTTATAGTGTCTGGTCTTACATTTAGGTCTTTAATCCATTTTGAGTTTATTTTTGTATATGGTGTTAGGAAATGTTCTAATTTCATTCTTTTACATGTGGCTATCCAGTTTTCCCAGCACCACTTATTGAAGAGGCAGTCTTTTCTCCATTGTATGTTCTTGCCTCCTTTGTCATAAATTAGGTGATCATATGTGTGTGGGTTTATCTCTGGGCTTTCTATCCTGTACCATTAATCTATATTTCTGTTTTTGTGCCAGTACCATACTGCTTTGATTACTGTAGCTTTGTAGTATAGTTTGAAGTCAGGGAGGTTGATTCCTCCAGCTCCGTTTTTCTTTCTCAAGATTACTTTGGCTATTTGGGGTTGTTGGTGTTTCCATACAAACTGTAAAATTTTTTGTTCTAATTCTGTGAAGAATGCCATTGGTAATTTGATAGGGATTGCATTAAATCTGTAGATTGCTTTGCATAGCATAGTCATTGTCTCAATATTGATTCTTCCAATCCAAGAACATGGTATATTTCTCCATCTGTTTATGTCATCTTTGATTTCTTTCATCAGTGTTTTATAGTTTTCTGAGTATTTGTCTTTTCCTCTTTAGGTAGGTTTATTCCTAGGTATGCATTTCCTTTCTTTTTAAAGCTGAGTAATATTCCATTACATGTATATACCACATTTGCTTATCCATTCATCTGTCAATGAATACTTGGATTGCTTTCACTTTTTAGCTATTGTGAATAATGCTGCTATGAATATGGGTGTAAAATACCTCTTTGGTACCCAGTTTTCAAGTCTTTGGAGTATATGCCCAGAAGTGTAATTGCTGAATTATATGATAATTCTTTTTTTTGTTTGTTTTAAAAGAAGGAGTGTGTGTTTCTAGAATTTTTTTTTTTTTGGTTGTGCTGGTCTTAGTTGCGGAAGGTGGGCTCCTTAGTTGCAACTTGCCAGCTCCATAGTTGCGGCATGCATGTGGGATCTAGTTCCCTGACCAGGGATTGAACCTGGGCTCCCTGAATTGGGAGCGTGGAGTCTTTTTTATTTTTTAATTAATTAATTTATTTTTGGCTGCATTGGGTCCTCGTTGCTGCATGTGGGCTTTCTTTAGCTGTGGCGAGCGGGGGCTACTCTTTGTTGTGGAGCTCAGGCTTCTCATTGCAGTGGCTTCTCTTGTTGTGGAGCATGGGCTATAGGCATGCAGGCTTCAGTAGCTTTGGCACATGGGCTCAGTAGTTGTGGCTCACGGGCTCTAGAGCGCAGCCTCAGCCTCAGTAGTTGTGGAACATGGGCTTAGTTGCTCCATGGCATGTGAGATCTTCCCAGACCAGCGCTTGAACCCATGTCTCCTGCATTGGCAGGTGGAGTCTTAACCACTGCACTACCAGGGAAGTTCCTATATGGTAATTCTATTTTTAATTTTTTGAGGAACCACTATACTGTTTTCCACAGCAGCTGTATCTTTTTACATTCCAACCAGCAGTGCACAGGGTTCTAATTTCTCTACGTACTCACCAACACTTGTTATTTTCTAGTTTTTTTTGTTTTTTGTTTTATGATAGTAGCCATCCTAATGCGTGTGAGATACAATGGTATCTCATTATAGGTTTGATTTGCGTTTCCCTAATGATTGGAAATGTTGAACATCTTTTCATGTGCATACTGGTCATTTGTATACCTTCTTCAGAAAAATGTGTATTCAGGTCCTTTGCCCGTTTTTGAATCAGCTTGTTTGTTTTTTTGTTGTTGAGTTTTAGTTCTCTCTATATTGTAGATATTAATTCCTTATCAGATATATGATTTGCAAATATTTTCTCCCATTCTGTGGGTTGCCTTTTTACTCTGTTGATCCTCTCTTTTGTGCACAAAAATTTAATTTTCTTGAAGTCCAATTTGTCCATATTTTGTTTGTTGCCTGTGCCTTTGGTGTCATATCCAAGGAGTCATTGCCAAATCCAACGTTGTAAAGTTTTTGCCCTATATTTTTATCTAACAGTTTTATTATTTTAGGTGTTACACTTAGGTCTCAGATCCATTTTGAGTTAATTTTTTCATATGGTGTTAGGTAAGGGTCCAACTTCATTCTTTTGCAGTGTGACTATCCATGCACCATTTTCCCAGTCAAAAAGACTTTTTCCCATTGAATGGTATCAGCACGATTATCAAAAATCATTTGACCATATATGTGAAGATTTACTTCTGGACAGAATGCATGACATTTTATAGGATACAAAGATGAATCAGAGTGCAGACTGTCCTAACACACTAGAATGGGTCATAAGGAGATTGTTAGAATGGAGTTGGATCTTATTTTTGTTTTGGAGAAAAAGGGGGAAGAAGATTTGATTTAGAGAAAGTAAAACAGATGACTTAAAGGGAGTTCATGTCAGAATTAAAGACCTTTAGACTCTTTTCCTGCCCTAGTTCATCTAGTTCACATCCTTGTTTTTATATATGAAGAAAAAGAGACATGGTGTTACTCTTGAGGTAAGAATTACCAAAAAACAGACATTATAGTAGAAAGATTTCAGCTCAGTAAAGGAAGAACTTCTAACATCTAGCATAGATAAATGTGGGAAGAAATGAGCTCTCTATTAAGTACAAATATTCAAACAGAAATTGTGTTACCGAATTAGATTCGAGGCCCCCCTCTTGGGGCCCTAGCTGAACTGAAGATCCCCTGGCTCAATCAGGGAGCTCTTTCTCACTCAGCTTCACACTGCCAATAATGAAACTGAGTTTGGTACAAGCAAGACAGGCTTTTATTCAATGGCCAGAGAATGGAGAAGGGGAGCTCATGCTCTAAAAGCACCTCTCTCCAAAGGGAGAGGAGTAAGGGAATTTTAAGCAAACAGGTCAACAGAGTTCTAGGAAAGGAGCAGAGATTTTCATGGGCAGCCAGGGCATGCACAGTCTTTCATGTTCCTTTTCATGCACCAACTGTCCCTAGCAGAGTACAAATACCCACTTTGGGTGGAGATCTTAGCATCGTAATGAAGTGAAGGTAACTTTCAGATACCTCCAGGTTTCATCTGGGCAGGAACATTCCTGTGATCAAGTCAGAGCTGGTTAGGAGCAGTTGACCATTGTATATCTCTCAAAGCACGTATCTCTTAAAGTACAGCTGCAAAGCATCTCTGCCAATACCAGGAGGTATTTTGAAACAAACACAGAGATAAATCAGGGCAAGTGTATTTCAGCTCTCAGGGGTTGGTATGGAAACACAGAGATAAATCAAGGCAAGGAAAGCAGTGACCTTTAGCCTACTTTGCCCACCATTTTGGATCTAGTCTTTTCAGTCTGGTTTTATTGTGGTCCTTTGTGGCATCCTGTTGATAAAATACAACTAGCTTGTATGGTTAAAAAATAACAATAAAAATAAAAATAAAAATAAAAGTAACAAAACAAAAAACCAACAGTTTCTGTGCCTGGGGCCTGGGCTGCATAGCATGTAAGTTTTGCTGTAGAAAGCAGGTCTGATCATCTCTCTGCCTTGCTTGCAAATGTTCTGTGACATTAACTTCAGGAAAAAGGCCACTTTTTGAAATGGCATACATGGCCTTTATAATGTGGTCCTAGGCTACAATTATAGCATCATTTCCTGGCCTGTATCTATGTTCTTGATATATCCAACTATATGAACTCTAATGTCTTTTCTAACTCTCAGATCTTATTCACATTAAAGAAGAAGCCTCCTTGAAAAATAAAAAACAGACCTTTTTTTTTTTTTTTTTGCGGTACGCGGGCCTTTCACTGTTGTGGCCTCTCCCGTTGCGGAGCACAGGCTCCGGACGCGCAGGCTCAGCGGCCATGGCTCACGGGCCCAGACGCTCCGCGGCAAGTGGGATCTTCCCGGCACGGGGCACAGACCCGTGTCCCATGCATCGGCAGGCGGACTCTCAACCACTGCGCCACCAGGGAAGCCCGCATGCATGCTATTTTTAAGAATCACAATAATTTTAAACTTTGAACTTATCATCTGCTTTACAGACAACTTAGAGTGTCAACAAGCAATTTCTAGGTACTTTCTGAGCATCAGAATTGTTCTGGGTGCTGGGAATACACAGGTGAAGAAGACATGTTTAGGACCACATTATGGGACTCTTTTTGACTGGAGCTCATCATCAGCCAGGGTCTGTAAAAGGTCACCAACCACTGAAGTCTCTCTCCTTGAAGAAATCAGGTATATAGAAAAAAAAGGAGCCTCAGAAAGAAAACTTTAGCAGATCTGATCATATCTCTCCCTTACTTATGAATGTTCAGTAACTCCCCATTAACTACAGGATAAAACCTGTTTTTTTGAATAACATACATGGACCTTTCTGATTTGTTCCCTTTATGATTTACCAGTAGATCTTGGTTTCAGCGGACTTAACTCTAAGGTACCTTTCTTGTTCTGATTTAATTTACTCACCAAATCACCTTTTCATCCAATATGATGATTTTTGGATTGGGTTTTCCTATCACCGAGGAAGAGAATAGAATATGAATACTGATCCATTGGGCAATTATATTCCTCATTACATATGATGAAATAAGATTTTTGGTGTAAGTAATTTTCACCTGAGTTTGGGTGAAATTGAGCTCCCTGAACTTCTGAACTGGTAGGCTAAATTTGGAGACTTAACCACAATCATGAGGTCTTCCTTGCAAGTATCAGATATAAGTCCTTAGTATATATATACAGAGCAGTATCAGATACAAGTCCTTAGTGTATTTATACAGAGCCGTCAGATATTTACCATTCAATTTCTCATTAAGCTGTTGGTGATTCAATGGAAAGAACACAGAACTGGTATTCTAGGCCTGCCTGTGACTTACTGTATGACCCTGGCCACTAATTAAGTCTCTTATACCCTAAGTTCCCTCATTTTTCCCATAGAAATACTTGCTCTATACGTGTTCTGTTGTGATGATAAGCAAGAGTATAGTTGCCAAAATTTTCCATTCAAGGAGTATGTAGGCATTATAAGGAATACAAATGCTAAGTATTTGCACTCAAGTTGATAATTTATTGGAGTCAGACTCATAAAAGTAATGTGTAGGGATTCAGAGAATGGAGGAATCACATTCAGTGATGTGTGCGGGGGTGGTGATCAAGATGATTTAATAAAGGAGGTAGGAGTTGAGCTGGATCTTGAGGAATAGGAAAGGTGGTAGAAGAGAGTTAGCTGGAAGGGATAAGAGCAGAGAGGCACTGGGATTCTCAGTCTGGCCCCAGCCTTTGTTTTCAGACTCATTATCTTCTGCACACTCCAGACAAAATGATGTTCTCCGAATCACAGACTTGTGTCCGGCACGTAGTAGGCAAACCTCCAAGGTTCAGCTTCTACCTCTTCCGTTAAACCCTCACCCAAGTGGAATTTATCATGCTCTCCTCTGCATCTTAATGTCTCTACAGGCGTTAAATTTGGGACCTGCTACTTTCCCTACATCCTCTCTGTCAAGTAGGTATTCTGCCGTTGAAAACTTACAGATAAACTCAGAGGGTGTATTTGGCCAAAGTCAAACAACTGATAAGTGCTGAAGCCAGGTAGAGCTCTTTTGACTTGAAATCCACTACTGTATGCCCTACACTGGAGCGCCCTGGCATGAAACAGGTGGAGTAAAATGTATTGATACTTAATTCTCAGAGC
This sequence comes from Mesoplodon densirostris, assembly GCF_025265405.1. NCBI lineage: Eukaryota > Metazoa > Chordata > Mammalia > Artiodactyla > Ziphiidae > Mesoplodon > Mesoplodon densirostris. The sequence continues at coordinate 45,358,516 of NC_082662.1, read as the reverse complement.
TCTAATTTTCTCATTTATAAATGGGAGCAGTAGCACGGACCTCATGGGATTGTTTTAATTTTTTTTTGGCCACACCGCTTTTGGGATCCCAGTTCCCTGACCAGGGATGGAACCCGAGCCCCCTGCAGTGGAAGTGCGGAGCTCTAACCACTGGACCAACAGGGAATTCCCTGTTATAAGAATTAAATGGTAAAATATGTGAACTCCCTAGCTCAATGACTAGCATTTAGTGGTCCCTTCTCACCAAGCTTCAGATTCATGTAGGTATAAATACACAAATAAGAAATATCCAGTTCTGGGCTGCAAAGAAAACGGATTCTGCAGAGAGGCCTTCTGTAAACTTTTACAGGCCCCAGCCTCTGAGTCACGTCATGAGAAATTTTATAAGGCAGCATCTTGTAAAGACTTTAGATTTTGCATTTTCCCTCACGTCCAACCTATCATATCCTTTTCCTGCCTTAGCATGTGTCAAATGCAAGGACTGTAGTTGTGTGACTTGTCCAGCTTTGAGGTTAGAGGGTGGTTGAATAATCTCCAAGGCTGGGATCCTAAAAAAAATTAACCAAACCATTCTTTCCGATCGGGACTTTTAATTACTACGTGGAGGAACCTACATTAAAAGCAAGAGGGGCAGAAGGCTCATGGATGGTAGTTGATTCCAAACCCACGTGAACCTAAATAAATGATTTCTTAAATCTTTTACCGGGGTAGAGGGTGGGATACTCTTGTGATTTCTCTCGAGCTCCTTAACTCCAGAATTGGCTGCATTTTAAAAGAAAAGGATTCCAGCTTCGGTGGGCTGGTGGCAAAGTGAATAGGCGGGGAATGGTGGGGCGACCCGGGAGGATTCCTCTGTCTACCTACTCGCTGGTGTTCAGAAGCCCGCTCTAGCCGCCAAGGGTCCGCGGAGGCGCGGGCCGGGTCAGTTCCGTAAGCCAGGCTCTCAGAGGTGCACGTCCAAGGCCAGGGCTTCCTTCCCCTGGGGGACGGCTTTCGGGCCCTATTCCTGCTTGGGGGCCTCCGTAGGGAGGTCCACAGACAAGGAAGCAGACCTGAGCGGCGCGGCAGTGCCCGCGACCCCGGCCTCCTCAAGCACGTCAGCGTCCTCGCGCCGCTCCCCGGGGGGCCCAGCGGGGGAGATGGACTTCGCGACCCTCGCTCGGTGGCCCCGCCCCTCCCCGCGAGCCCGTGGTGACTTCAACCTTCCCCCAACGCTAGAGGGCCCCGCCTCCTCCCCGCGGGCTAAAGAGTGTCCTCGCGCGCTCGCCCCTTCCCTCAGCGTGAGTGTGAGCGCGCTGTCCTCTCACCTCGGCGTTGTTTCCCTCCTCCCCATTGTTTCCCGTCTCTACCACAAGGCCACGAACGTAGCCCCTCCCCCAAGGGTGTTTACTACCCCCCACCCCAGTTTAACCAGTGCCCAGGGGACCCCAGAACGGAGGGAGGGGGCACCCCCAAACTCTTCCCCCTGCGCCTCTTTTCCGGGGTCTCCTGTGCATCTATTCCCTACCCCCGCCCGGGTCAGGACTCCATTCGGGGATCCGTCCCTCTCTCCCCTCCCCCTCTCCCCCGGCTCCCCTTCTCCCTCGGCCCCCTCCCCTCAGCGGGTCCTCCTCTTTCTCTCCCCCTCTCTCCTCCCCCTCCCCATCCCTTCCCCCCCACAATGCAGTTCGCGGCGCGGCGGACATGGCGGTGGAACCCTGAGCTCGTCGTGTCTTGGCCTCCAGCGGCGGCGGCAGTGACGGCGGCAGCGGGAGGCGGAGGCGGAGCGGGAGCCACTGAGATGAGGAGGCGCCGTGCGCGCCTGTAGCTCGCGGGCCTCGCAGGTACGGAGGTTCCGGCCGCGGCGCAGCACCCGGCGCCCAAAGGGGTGTGCTCGGCGCAGGCCGGGCGGCCCCCTCTTCGCCCTCAGGTGCCGCGGCTCGCAGGTGTCGCGGGCCCGGCCCGAGCCCGTGTCAGCCGCCCTCTTGGGGCCTGACACTTCTTTCTTTGCCGGAATGCGCTTCGGGTGTCCCAGGGGAAGGCAGAGATAAGGGAGGTAGGGGCGGCGGCCTGGGCTTCCTGAGGAGGGCATCGGGGAGCTTTGGGGCCGAACTCCACAGCGAGGCTGGGGCGCTCGGCCCCCGAGCTGAAACCTGTAGACCCGGGCAGCGGATTTTGAGTTAACGGGATAGGAGTGAACATTTTCTGGGGTCCAGTATGATTCCTTGTCATGTGTGCCTTTTCTTTCACCCCTGCTTAGATATAGACGTACGTATATAACATGTAAATACACAAACACGCATATAATACATTAAACATTTTTTTCCGGGCTCGCCCTTGTCGGGATGAGAGAACGTAGAGATGTCTGTGAGGATATCGCTTCTTGCTCGCCCGCCTTCTCTCTCCCCCGCCCCCCGGTCGAATGGTGGTAATGAACGCTTTTGACGTGGGAAACTGAGATTCGTATTTGTAAACAGACAGCACTCGCCGAGTGTGTTGTACGCCTCCGCGAGAGAGGTTTCAGGTCCTTTTGGTATACGGATTGCAAAAGAATGAGATATCTAGACCTGAAAGAAAGATATCATCGGGATTTCAAGTCGTACCTGAATGTGGTGAATTACTGTTATTTTAACAACGTTGATTAAATACTTTCTTTTTAGAAGATTATCAAATTTTTAATCATGAATTTTGTACCTTCCGCGAGATCTTAGTTTCGGTATACCATGTTTCTTCGTTTCGATATATTTTTCATACAAAAGTAGTTCCTTACACATTTGACATTCTACTCCCTTTTGTGATTTCTTTAGTGTCCAGAAGTGCAATTCGAATTGTGTATTGTTGGCATGCATTTAATAATTAGCTGGAGCGGATCAGGTTACCTTTTGTTTCCAAAGATCGCCCCCCCATCCAGTCTTGTAGTAGCGAAATGTGTAACACTTGGTGAAACGGAACATATCCTTTTTCTGTTTTTAAAATAATGAGAGCTATTAGCTAATAAAATTGGATAATTGCAACTGGTTATGATAATTTAGAGAGAATGCCGTATCAAGGTGGTGAATTGTAGGATGGTTTTTTTAAAAAGTTTTTTTTGTTGTTACTATCAGTCAGCGTGTTCTGTATATGAGTAAAATGTACGCTGAAATTTTTTTTAGGCTCAGAACGCTTGTATGTCTCCTTAGAAATTGCTGCACTACATTGCATCCTAGTACTGATTAGTCACAACTTATAAAGTTTGAAATATTGATTCATTTAGAAAACTGTGCTTAAGATAATTAATGAATTCACTAGTGTCTAGTGTATTATGATCCTTTTATAAACAAATTTTAAAGAGTGCTTCTTAAAAACCGTATACTTTGGGGAAGATAAGAATTTTAAGTTGTTTTATGCTTTAAAAAGATGATATTTAATACAAACAAAATAGTTACTTTTTCAAAAAGAGCTATTTTAGATAAATTTTCCTGCTGGTTGTAATTTTTCATTTGACTTCTGTGGAAAATGAAAAAATAAAGCTTCCTTGAAATAATACAGAAGCGGAAGTGAAAGTTATTGACACTTAATGTTTTAAGTCTAGCAAATATCTAAATACAAAAAGGAAATTAAAGTCTTTTCATTGCCCTAGGTCAAGTTGTTAGTAATACAGATAAACTAACAAGATGTTATGATGCACATAAGTTTAGTTCAATATTGTAAATCCTAAATCATATCTAGAATTACATATATTTTTAGTTAATGTAGCTGGAACAGTATAGTGTCTGCATTATAATTTCAGACCTTTTAAAATAAAAATTTTTATTTGTAATTATAAATGTATGATTAATGAAAAGCTGTTTAAAGAGAATTTTTATTAGTTCTCAGAGTAGAGTCATTTTAGTAAGAGTAATTGGATGATTCTCTTTGACCTCGAAGTTAACCTTGACATGCACAATAAGCAGGATTAATTATGTTGTGTTCTTCATATAATGTCAAATCAGGATCTTTGGGTAGACAAAGGTGTATGAATTTTATTTCTGCAGAAAGTTTCTGGTTTCAGAGAAACTATAAATACGACTTACCTGTAAATGCTGATGCCAGTAAATTTTGTTTACCCTTAAAAAAAAAAAGACCATTTTGATATAACAAATTCAGTGAGATGTGTTACTTCCTAACATAAACTACAAATGCTTGAATTCAGTTGATTGTTACTGCAGATAGAAATATGTTCTAAAAAAGAAGAGTTCTAGAAAGACAAATAGGCAAGGGGAGTAAAGCAGGATATATAGACTTTTTTCTTCTTAGAGGAATTAAGATTAATTACACTGAACTAAGTAAATTAGAATTTTTTTACACTAAACTAAGTTTTACCTGTTTTGTTTCAGGCATTGTGCTAGACATGTTTATGTATTTTTTTCACTTGTTCAGTGTAACAACCCTATGAAACCTGTTTTATAAATGAGGAATCTCTGACTCAGGTTAATTTGCAAAAGATCATAGAGTTAGAAAGATTGAAAGCAGCTCTGTGTGTTCTTCCTATTATATATGTCATGTTGCTTCTCAGATGTATCAAGTGTTCTCCCAATTTTTTGGGAGAAACTGCCTAAGGTTGCTTGTTCGTTAATCATTTATTTCTTCAAACATTTGCATTTGTACTTTATGCTAGACATTGCTAGGTTTTAGAGATATAAAATTATTGAAGACAACCTCTTGCTTCAGGGAACTCAGTCATATAATATGTACAGATAAATTGCAACACACTAGATTATGGGAGTTCGGAGGGAAGATGCCGGCTCTTGAGGGATGAGTAGGAGTTTTCCAGGTGGAGAAGGGGATAGACTGGAGGCCATTCCAAAGTAAAGGAATAATATGTGTGAAGGTGGTAAGTTGTAATAGGGCTTGGTGTTTAGGGGAGAGTGAGAAATTCAGTGTGGTATGAATTGAGGAGTTAATGGATAGAGTGGTGAGAGAAAGAAATGGTTTGAAGTACCTGGCAGATTGTGAAGATTATTGTGTATGTTAAATGAAGAACTTCGGATTTTTATCGTGTAAAGTGAGATCACCAAGTGGGATAGTGGTTGAGCTGTAATTAAAATTATGTTTTTTGATTCCTATTTTAGTATTTCTTTCTCCTTGGCTTCTCCATCAATAGATTTACCCTTGTTTTCATTGGATAGTCAAGCCATCTTTTGTATGCTGCTCTCTTCTCCTCTCTCTAGTTGCTGTATTCCAGACTGGTTCTTTGAGGATCCTGTGATCCAAGTCTTATTGTCTAAGAATGTTTAATTTCTTAGAGGAGTCTTTTGAGGTAAAAATAACTCTGGGAGAAATCACCTTGTTATGGTTACACAGGAAGTGTTTTCACTCCTTGGCTTGGGTTAGTTGACTGCTTTCTAGTTTACCACTGGAAAGCAATAACATAGGGCATTGGGGAATGTGGGCTGGAAAGCAGAGGCAGGATTCATACAAGCTCGGTGTTCATCAGTAAAGATGAGCAGAGTCCTACTGATCTTTATACAAAGCAATCTGTATTTTCAAAAATTAGGTATTTTGTAAGACACAATAATCTGGTCATTTTTAATGGGTATTTGATTTACAATGATAATAGGTAACTTACTTCATAGTTACTATGTTTTAATTTATTGCTAAAGATCTTAGAAGTATTTATCGGCCCTCGCAACAACTCCTTTTATATTATCAGTATTTATAGGTGAGGAAAGTAGCTGCAGAAAAACTAAATACCTTGGATAAGATCTCAGAGCTAGTTTGCTGCTGAGCCAGGATTTGAACTCACGGTGTATGAGTCTAGAGTTAGAGCTCTTAACCACTATACTATGTTGCACCTCAAGCTTAGGTTGTCAAATTTTAGTATGCAGAGGATGTTAAATTCAGTCTAGTTGCATAGGTTGTCAAAAAATGTTTTGTTAAGAACATAAAGTATGAATTAAGATGATAACGAAATCTGATTGCATTTTGTCAGTCTCAGCTGTACACTGTAGTTTAAATAATTTAATTAACATTAAAATTGATTGGTCATTAACTATAAATAGCTCAGCTTGTGCTGAGGGTTAGTTTAGGTCAGCGATATTCAAACTATGTTTGGGGACCTTTTGGGGGTCTCTGAGTCGTAACTGTTTTCATAATAATATTAAGAAGGTATTTACCTTTTCCCCTTTCATTTTCTCATCTGGAATGTAGAGTGATAGATGTATGTGAAAACATTATTACTTTGATGGTACTGGAATGTGTAATAGTGTGTTCTTTTTTTCTTTTTCTTTGAGAGATAATTTACAGTACTATAAAACTCACCTATTTAAAGCATGCAGTTCAGGGACTTCCCTGGCAGTCTGGCGGTTAATACTCTGCGCTTCCAATGCAGAGGACACGGGTTTGATCCCTGGTTGGGGAACTAAGATCCCATATGCTGCGTTGCGTGACCAAAAAAAAAAAAAAAAAGCATGCAGTTCAGTGTATATTCGTAAGGTTATGTAACCATCACTACTGTTTAATTCCAGAATATTTTCATCTTACCAAAAGAAACCCTGTGCCCATTAGCAATCACCCCGCATCCCCCCCACCTCAAGCTTTTGGCAGCCACTAAACTGCTTTCTGTCTCATTCTGTCTTTGGAATTGCCTATTCTGGATATTTCATGTGAATAGAGTCATATAACATGTGGCTTTTTGTGCCTGGCTTCTTTCACTAAGCATAATGTTTTCAAGGTTCGTCCATAATACATCATGTATTAGCACTTCATTCCTTTTTATGGCTGAATAATACTACATTCTGTGGAATGTATTCTATAGAGATACCACATTTTGTTTATCCATTCATCATTTGATAGACATTTGGGTTATTTCCACTTTTTGGCTATTATGAATAATGTTTCTTTGAACATTCATGTAAAAGTTTTTGTGAGGATGTATGTTTTCATTTCTCTTGGATATATACCCAGGAGTGGAATTGCTGAGTGTTTTGATACATTTATGTTTAACTTTATGGAGGAACTGCCAAACTGTTTTCCTGAGAGGCTGCACCATCTTATATTTTCGCTAGTAATGTACGAGGCTTCTAATTTCTCCACATCCTCACCAACACTTGTTATTGTCCATCTTTTAAATTATTGCCATCCTAGCTAGTGAAGTGGTATCTCATTGTGGTTTTGATTTGCAGTTCCCTAATGACTAATGATGTTAAGCATCTCTTCATGGGTCTGTTGGCTCTTTGTATATCTTATTTGGAGAAATGTCTATTTAAATCCTTTGTTCATTAAAAAAAATCGGATTATTTTTATTGTTGAATTGTAAGAATTCTTTATATATTCTGTATACTAGACCCTTATCAGATAAATGATATGCATTTTGTGGGTTGTCTTTTCATTTTCTTTTTTTAAATTTAAAAAATTTGGCAAAATATATATATAACATAAAATTTACCATGTTAACCATTTTTAAGTGTATATTCACAGTGTTGTGCAACCATCACCACCATCCATGTCCAGAACTTTTTCCTTTTTCCCAAACTAACACTCTGTGCCCTTAAGCAATAACTCCTCATTCCCTCCTCCCCTCAGCCCCTATCAACCATCATTCTACTTTCTGTTTCTATGAATTTGACTACTGTATGTAATTAGAGTCATATAATATTTGTTCTTTTGTGACTTACTTCATTTAGCACAGTGTCTTCAAGGTTCTTCTGTGTTATAGCATGTGTCGGAATTTGCTTCCTTATTAAGGCTGAATAACGTTTTGTTGTATTTATATACCATATTTTTGTTTATCCGTTCATCCGTTGATAGACACTTTGGTTGCTTCTGCCTTTTGGCTATTGTGAATACTGCTGCTGTGGATGTGGGTGCACAAATATCTGTTTGAGTCCCTGCTTTCTGTTCTTTGGAAATGTACCCAGAAGTGGAATTGCTGGATCATGTGGTAAATCTATGTTTAGTTTTTGAGGAACTGCCATTTAATTCTTTTCATTTTCTTGAGTATGTTTTTTAAGCACCCAAGTTTTAGATTTTGATAAAGTCCTATTTATCTACTTCTTCTTGCGCTTTGGGAGTCATATCTAAGAAATATAAGCCAAAATTATAAAGATCTACACCTGTGTTTTTTTCTAACAGTTTTACAGTTTTAGCTTTTACATTTAGGTCTTTGATCCATTTTTAGTTTATTTTAATTTTTTAATTTTTTATTTTTTTGCGGTACATGGGCCTCTCACCGTTGCGGCCTCTCCTGCTGCAGAGCACAGGCTCTGGACATGCAGGCCCAGTGGCCATGGCCCACGGGCCCAGCTGCTCCGCGGCACGTGGTATCCCTCCAGACCGGGGCACGAACCCGTGTCCCCTGCACCGGCAGGTGGACCCTCAACCACTGAGCCACCAGGGAAGCCCCATTTTTGGTTAATTTTTGAATGTGGTGTGAGGCAGAGGTCCAACTTCATTCTTTTGCATGTGGCTATCCAGTTATCCTAGCACCATTTATTGAACAAGACTGTTCTTTCCCTTGTTGAATGATCTTGGTGTCATTGTTGAAAATCAATTGACCATAAATGTCTCTGTTTCTGGCTTCTCAATTGATTCTGGATTCTCCATTGATTTGTATGTCTGTCCTTATGCCAGTAACACCCAGTCTTTTTTCTTTTTTTTCCCTTTTATTTATTTATTTATTTATTTTTGGCTGCGTTGGGTCTTTGTTGCTGTGCCTGGGCTTTCTCTATTTGTGGCGAGTGGGGGCTCCTCTTCCTTGTGGTACGTGGGCTTCTCGTTGCGGTGGCATCTCTTGTTGGGGAGCACAGGCTTTAGGCGTGAGGGCTTCAGTAGTTGCGGCACACGGGCTCAGTAGTTGTGGCTTACTGGCTGTAGAGTGCAGGCTTAGCAGTTGTGGCACATGGGCTTATTTGCTCCGCGGCATGTGGGATCTTCCCGGACCAGGGCTCGAACCCGTGTCCCCTGCATTGGCAGGAGGATTCTTAACCACTGCACCGCCAGGGAAGTCCCATCACCCAGTCTTGATTACTATAGCTTTGTAGAAACTTTTGAAATTGGGAAATTGAAGTTGAAGTTGTGAGTTCTCCAACTTAACTTTTCCTTTTCAAGATTATTTTGACTGTTCTGAGTCCCTTGCATTTCCGTGTGCATTTTAGGATCCACTTGTCAATTTTTGAAGAAAATCTTGTACTTCTTTTGTTATTACTTTGATGGTATTGGAATGTGTAATAGTGTACTCTTTCTTTTTCTTTGAGATATAATTTACAGTACCAATTGTAAATGGAATTGTTTTCTTTTTCTTTCTTTCTTTTTTTTTTTGCAGTACGCAGGCCTTTCACTGTTGTGGCCTCTCCCGTTGTGGAGCACAGGCTCTGGACGCGCAGGCTCAGCGGCCATGGCTCACAGGCCCAGCCGCTCCACGGCATGTGGGATCTTCCCAGACCGGGGCACGAACCCGTGTCCCCTGCATCGGCAGGCGGACTCTCAACCACTGCGCCACCAGGGAAGACCCTACAATTGATTTTTGTATATTGATATTGGATAGTAATCTTGCTGGACTAATTTATTAGCTCTAACAGGTTTTTTGAGGATTCCTTAGGATTTTGTATATATGGGATCATGTCATCTGCAAATATAGGTAGTTTTACTTCTTCTTTTCCAGTCTGGATGCTTTTTATTTCTTTTTCTTGCCTAATTGCCCTGGCTGGTACAGTGCCAAAGAGAAGTGAAGACAACGGAATTCCCTGGAGGTCCAGTGGTTAGGACTCGGTGCTTTCACTTCTGCGGCCCGCGTTCAATCCCTGGTCAGGGAACTAAGATCCTGCAAGCTACGCGGCCAAAATGAATAAATAAATAAATAGATAAATGTTAAAAAAAAAAGTGAAGACAGCATATCCTTGTTTCTGTTCTTAAGGGAGAAAACATTTAGTCTTTCACCATTAAGTATGAAGTCACATGTAGGTTTTTTGTCAGATTGAGGAAAGTTTCTTTTGATTCCTAATTTGTTGAGTGTTCTTATTGTAAAAGGGCGTTAGATTTTATCAAATGCTTTTTTTGTGTCACTTGAGCTGACTGTGTGGTTTTTGTCCTTTATTTTATTAATATGGTGTATTACATTGATTGATTTTCATATTGAACCAACCTTGCATTCCTGGTATAGAATACACTTGATCCTGGTGTATAACTTTTTGTTGCTGGATTTGGTTTGCTAGTATTTTTTTGAGGATTTTGCATCTGTATTCTTAAGACACATTGGTGTATATTTTTATCATAACGTCTCTGTCTGGTTTTGGTATTAAGGCAATACTGGCCTCATATAATGAGTTAATAGTGTATTCTTGTATTTGAAAATTTTCTCAGTTTTAATATCTAATGATGTAAGTGTCAATAGCTATAACTCACAAAAACAAAAGTTCTTGGGATTCTTGGTAATTTTTAGGAGTATAAATGCATCCTGAGGTCAGAAAGTTTGAGAACTGCTGGTTTAGGCTAAGGACATACCTTAGTGCCTAAGCATTGAACCAAAAAATATGTCTCTTCTTTCTTGTCATAAACCAATCCCATTTGTGTCATTTTAGGCAAGTCATACACTCAGCATGCCTCATTAATATATAAAGTGGAAATACTGCAAGACTGTTAACTTTACAGATGTGAAAAGATAAATGAATGGGCATGTTAGGCATATATTAGCTGATACTGTATCTTCAAAACAAACCTGTTTTTAAAAAATTTTTAAATTTTATTTAGTTTTTTTATACAGCAGGTTCTTATTAGTTATACATTCTTTGCATATTAGAGTATATATGTCAATCCCAGTCTCCCAATTCATCACACCACCATCCCCCACCACCACTTTCCCCGCTTGGTGTCCATACATTTGTTCTCTACATCTGTGTCTCTATTTCTGCCCTGCAAACTGGTTCACCTGTACCATTTTTCTAGGTTCCACATATATACATTAATGTACGATATTTGTTTTCCTTTTTCTGACTTATTCTGTATGACAGTCTCTAGATCCATCCACGTCTCCACAAATGATCCAATTTCATTACTTTTTATGGCTGAGTAGTATTCCATTGTGTATATGTACCACATTTTCTTTATCCATTCATCTGTCGATGGGCATTTAGGTTGCTTCTGTGACCTGGCTGTTGTAAATAGTGCTGCAATGAACATTGGGGTGCACGTGTCTTTTTGAATTATGCTTTTCTCTGGGTATATGCCCAGTAGTGGGATTGCTGGGTCATATGGTAATTCCATTTTTAGTTTTTTAAGGAACCTCCATACTGTTCTCCATAGTGGCTGTATCAGTTTACATTCCCACCAACAGTGCAAGAGGGTTCCCTTTTCTCCACACCCTCTCCGGCATTTGTTGTTTGTAGATTTTCTGATGCTGCCCATTCTAACTGGTGTGAGGTGATACCTCATTGTAGTTGTGATTTGCATTTTTCTAATAATTAGTGATGTTGAGCAGCTTTTCATGTGCTTCTTGGCCATCTGTATGTGTTCTTTGGAGAAATGTCTATTTAAACAAATCTTTTTTTTTTTTTTTGTGGTACGCGGGCCTCTCACTGTTGTGGCCTGTCCCGTTGCGGAGCACAGGCTCCGGACGCGCAGGCTCAGCGGCCATGGCTCACGGGCCCAGCCGCTCCATGGCATGTGGGATCTTCCCGGATTGGGGCATGAACCCGTGTCCCCTGCATTGGCAGGCGGACTCTCAACCACTGCGCCACCAGGGAAGCCCAAACAAATCTTTTTTTAAAACTGAAAAATTTGTAAGGGCTCCAGGGCTTTTTGTAGGAACTTATGGTATTGTTATGAGACAGTGTCTTGAATTCTGTCATACAGGTAAAAAGTTGTTAGTTTGTGTTTGGAACTTGTATTTAAGCTTTCTGTGATAGTACCAGTTTTAAACCAGTGATTTTCATTATATGAGAGGTACATCTCCTTAGGAAGGTGTTTCATAATCACTTTGGAAGGTCTTTTAAACCACTCACAGCTAGTCTCTCCCACCCCCCATTCTTGTGTTCCTCTTTATTTCTGTTGGCTGTGTATTCTGTTTCTCAGATGGGTTAGAAAAATGATTGAGAACCATTATTCTGAATCCTCTAAGGGGGTTTGTAGCTTGTTCCCTTCACACCTCCTTCCTCAAAGCCAGAAAACCAGACCCATGTTTTTCTATATAGTGTCTGTCTATTCTTCTATTCTCCTCTAAAATTCTTCTTTTAAGACTGGTGCCCTACTGCCAAGGGCGGAAAGCGGCAGGGGCGTGGTGGTGGTGGTGTGATGAATTGGGCGATTGGGATTGACATGTATACACTGACGTGTATAAAATTGATGACTAATGGAACCTACTGTATAAAAAAAAATAAAATTCAAAAATTCAAAAAAAAAAAAAAAAAAGACTGGTGCCCTACTGGCTGTTTCTTACCTGACTTTGTTATTTCAATCTAGGAACCTCTATGTCACTCCCTTATGTTCACTGATACTTTGGTATAATTCTTGATATCATATCAGGCAGTTGGAAGCATAATACTGAAGGTTACCTAACATCTTAACTTTATTTTTCCTTAATTTCTGTATTCCAGTGGTATTCAACTCTACTTTCCTTGACACACCTACTCATATGGTTCAAAAATGGTTCTACTTCTGACCAAAATCTCCTTAATATCTGTATGTGCATCTTTCTCATTTCTTTAGTTTTTTCATCTATCCCTAATCTCTTTGAATATAACCTCTTTTGGGCTTTATCCTTCCCCCTCACCAGTACCATTACTGTTGTGTTCGCTTACCCTATTGAAATATTCATTCTGTCAATCCCCTACCCAGTATGAATTTAAATATCTGTAAATTGTATAAACTAGTAGACTGGTGTGTTATATATGTAGTTAGGTCTTTAACACAGCTGGGCAGTATTTTAGTCAGATTTCTTTCCTGTTTCTCACATTTAGTGTTGTTTTACCCTGGCCTTAAGCCCTCTACTGCCCTCTGCCTTTTTCAGTCAGTGTTGGCTTTCTGTTTCATAGAACAATGTTATAAAACTTGTGTTCCTCACAGTCCTTTGAGATACTGATAGGTGGTCCTGGTAAAAAATGTTTCTTTAGTCAAGTAAATGTGGGAAATGTTGCAAATTAGATCTCGCTCTTAGAGATTTACAGTGCTTATTAGGATATTGAAGCATCTTCTGGGAAGAAACCCATTTAACTTTAACACAACTTTTCCCTCTCCGCAATCCCACTAAAATTGCTTGTATTAAGGCCCTAAATAACCTTTTAATACTTTTTACTATTATTGATAAGTATTCTTGTTTACTTCAGTGACATCTCCTTTTCCTCTCTTCTCTGTCTTCCTGTTCTGCAGAAGTTAATCTGAAGCAGAAATTGTGCTACTCTTCTGCTTGTCATCTATGGCTTCTCTTTGCTAAAGTCTAACCTTGAGTTGGTGTGCAAATATGTGTACCAATTTACATTCCCAGTTCATCTCCTGTATTCATCATGCATGCTATTTTACATCCTAAAAAACTTGTCAGAGTTTTAGAAATATATTTTGTCTACTACATACAAATCTTGCCTTACTCCTTCTCTTAAGTGAGAAATTCTTTCTCAGCTCAATATTATCTCCATGTAGAAGGCTTTTTCTTCGGCTCTTTCCTCAGGGTTTCCTTAGCATGTGTCACATAATATTGTCATTATTTGTTTATATGACTATATCCCCTTTTAGACATGAGCCTATTATTTATCTTTGTATCCCCAGCTTTTAACTGAGCACCTTATATGTGAATGTTGAAAATTAATCTTTGTTAAAACTAATTCCAGATTTATATTTGTTTACCTGAGCAACTAAAAGCGCAGCTACATAATTTGCAGGGCCTAGTGCAAAATAAAAATGCAGGTTCCCTAGTTCAAAACGCAGGAAAAAAAGTGCTGTTAAAGTTACTAAAACATAAAGTTTTTTTCTTTCTTCTTTGATCTCACTCTCAGCTCGTTTTGTTTATTTTCTTTTTAATGTCATTGTAAATAAAGAACATTGAAATTGTTAAATAAGCGTGAATTTTACTGTTCAACTTTGTATTGTGCAACGCCAGATTTAAATGCAAATATATGATTATTTAACTCTTAGGTGGAATTGCTCGAATTTCATAGCTTGTACATATGTATTTCATTCTTACCAGAACAGGGAAAACACTGCGCAAAACTTACTCGCTGTTTTTATTTCATTTCTTACACTTGAACATTCTACCAACAGTTTTTACCTTTGATTTGGCAGGACTGAAAGGAAAAGGAACTGTGGCTTGCTCTATCTTTCCCTTTCCTTCTGTGTTGTCACTTTCAGCATAAGTGGTTGGTTAATACAGGGAAGTAACATGAGTAAGAAAAGACATGATAGGCTTTTTGATCATTCATGTTTCTTAGAATTCCATTGCCTTTCCTCTGTGTTTGAAGCAAGTTATGGTTCAAACAAAATGTGGCTTCTTGGGCTGTTAGTACCCTTGCTTACTTAGTTGTAGACAACATGTTTACTTAATATTCACATTGAGTCTTGCTGAACTCCCCACACATCATGGATCCACCGATATTCTGTGTTCACAGGGCATCACCAAAGCTATATGAGAATGAGGTGGAAACGAATGACAAGGTATACATTTTGCATATATCTCCTGCTCCTGTGCATGTTCTATTGTCCTATTAGACTTCACTACAAAACACAGATTCACAGGTAAAATTATTAAGAATTTCAAGTTGGTGACAGGAGAGCTTTAAACCAAGCACAGCGTCTTTCTGAGCATGGAGCCCTCTGTAACTGCACAGATCACATGACCATGAAATTAGCCCTGAACAAAGGGATTGGAGGGAAATAGTAACATGGATCGAGACAAAGAGACTGCCTTATTTCACTTTGTACTAATGTGATAAGCCTTGTTACTGCTCCTTTATTTTGAGGCATTCTGAATGTTGTGTTCCTTATTGCCTTGAAGTTAGGTGCAGCCATGTGGCTTTTTTTGGTAAATGAAATGTGAGCAAAGGTGACCAGTGCTATTTCTTCTCTCTCTGTATTGCTAATATGGGAGGTAACATAAGATTAAAACAGCTTGGAATGCTGAGCCAATGCATAAAGGATAGCTGCCTTAGAGAGTTACCTTAATTCACAGAGGATTTTGCATGAGTTGTTAAATCAGTGTATGTTGTGATAAACATTGAGTTGTAGAGGTTGTTATTGCAGCATAACCTGGCCCATTCCAAGGGATACAGTATATGAAATTTCAAAATGAGTGTGATGTTAGTAGCGCAAGCATTGTAGGACCAGCACAGTTACATATCACAGTTTTTGGACCTATGGGACAAACTTTGTCTCCCCAACAAACAAGTACTACTTAAAAAGTGTTAGCTACATTGTTATACATAAATACCAAAGAGCTGCCTGATATTGCAAGAATCAAGAACTTTCTAGTGAATCTTGCATCACAGAACTCTTCATATAGGTAGAGCTTGTTCTTGATTATTTGTTTATAAGGTAAAAGAGGAAAGTGTGGCTTGGATAATTAGGGGATCCAGATGATCTCCATATCTCATTTGAAAAAAGCCCAAAAAACAATTGACAACCTCAGGCTGTTTTAATCAACAAATTGCTTGTGAAAAGAAGCATGACTTAAACTAAACTTCTTTGACCAGTGGCCAAAAAAGCTTTACCAGATGAACACAGAAGGAAAAGGCTTGAGTAATCCAGAAAACCTAGCTAATTGGGCTTTAGATGAGGATCTTGGTAATTTAGTTTGGAAATCCCATTTATTTACAAAACTGGATTTGAGAGAAGAGGGCACAGTTCTACTTGCCTTTGATCATAAAAACTTTGTCAGTTGATTTACGCATATAAAAAGTTATGTTTTTTTAAACCTTTATCTATTTTAGAGAATGATTGACATTTAAAATTTGAGGTTTGTGATACTTTATATAAGCTTAATACACATTATTTCGATTAAATTTTTTGAGTTAAAATTTTTTTAATTGTGGTAAAGTATACATCACATTAAATTTATCGTTTTAACCTTTTTAAGTGTACAATTCAATGGCATTAGTACATTCACAATGTTGTGTAACCATCGCCACTATTTATTTCCAAAACTTTTTTATCATCCCAAACAGAAACCCTGTACCCATTAAGCAATGACTTCCCATTCCCCTCTCCCGCTAGCCCCTGATAACTTCTGTTCTACTTTCTGTCCCTGTGAATTTACCGATTCTCAATATCTTATATAATTAAATCATACAATATCTGCCATTTTGTGAGTGACTTATTTCATTTAGCATGATGTCCTCAAGGTTCATCCATGTTGTAGCATGTGTCAGTTTCCTTCCTTTAAATGGCCGAGTAATATTCCATTGTGTGTATCCCACATTTTGTCTATCCATTCGTCTGTTGATAGATGCTTGGTTGCGTCTACCTTTTGGCTGTTGTGAATAATGCTGCAGTGAACATGGTGTACAAATATCTGTTTGAGTCCCTATTTTCAGTCTTTTGGATATATGCCTACGAGTAGAATTGCTGGATCATATGGCAATTCCATGTTTAACTTTTTGAGGAACTTCCAAACTGTTTTCTGCATCAACTGCATCATTTTATTCCCACCAGCAGTTGCATGAGGAGTCCCACTTGGATTTTTGTTTTTTTGCCTTGGTTGCCTTTGCTTTTGGTATCAAATCCAAAAAAATCATTGTCAAGATGGATGTCAAGGATGAAATTTTAAATTTTGGTGAAGACCAATTTATCTGTTTTTTTCTTTTGTCGTCTGTGCTTTTGATGTCATATTTAAGAAACTGTTGCCAAATCTGAGGTCATGAAGATTTATAGATTTTATGCAGTTATATTTATGTGTGTGTTTGTGTAGAGTATAAGGTATAGTTTTAGTATAGATATTAAATTTAGGTCTTTGTTCTTTTATTTTTGTTTTTATCCTTGCATTGTTTATTTCTGAAAATATAGGTATATATATATTCTCTTCTTTCTTACAAAAAATTAGCTTACTACACATGCCTGTGTATATTACTTTTTTTCACTTAACAGTATATCTTCACTATCACTCCATAACAGAATAGAGATTTCCCCAGTCTAGTTTACATCTGTATGGTAATATATTTTATTGTTTTATGACAGTTTTTCTATAATTTTTCAAAAGACTCAAATGGTCATTTGAGCTTTTTTCCTGTCTGCTGCTTTTATAATTAGTGTCTTGTCTTATCTGATCCATTTTGAGTTAATTTTTGCAACTGGTGTAAGGTCAGGGTCCAGCTTCATTCTTTTGAACAGGTGTGTTCAGTTTTCCAGCACCATTTATTGAAAAGACTGTCCTTTCCCCCATCCAGTACTCTTAGCACTGTTGTCAGATCGAATGACCATGTATGTAGGGCTTATTTATGGGCTCTCTGTTCTGTTCCATTGATATATGTCTTTCCTTATGCCATTACCAGACTGTTTTGGTTATTGTAGCTTTGTGTAGTAAGTTTGGAAATAAGAAAGTGTTACTCTTCCAACTAATTTTTTCCTTTTTTTAGATTGTTTTGCCTATTTAGAGTTCTTTGAAATTCCATATGACTTCTAGGATGGGTTTTTGTTTCTGCAAAAAATGCCATTGTGATTTTGATAGTGATTGCATTGAGTCTGTAGATCACTTTGGGTAGTATTTTTTTTTTTTTTTTTTGGCGGTACGTGGGCCTCTCACTGTTGTGGCCTCTCCCGTTGCGGAGCACAGGCTCCGGATGCGCAGGCTCAGCGGCCATGGCTCACAGGCCCAGCCGCTCCGCGGCATGTGGGATCCTCCCGGACCGGGGCACGAACCCATGTCCCCTGCATCGGCAGGCGGACTCTCAACCACTGCGCCACCAGGGAAGCCCAGTATTGTTAACAATATAAGTCATTGGCAATGACTTAAGTGAAGGAAACAAATGGGTGCGTGCACAGTGGGCTGCAGTTTATGAATTCTGCCCAGTCTCCAGCTTTTGGCAGCACTGGGAAAGCAGACTAAATAATTTTGAGGACTCTTGATGTTGATAACAGTAAGCAAGGGGTGGAGTACTTAATTCTTTTAAGGTGAATGATAAACATTGTAAAAGGTGTGTTTTCGACTGTTCTGCTCCCTTTGGCTGTAGGTCACATGAACTTAAAATACTTCCTGCTTCCTTAGTTACCCATAGGCAGTGACCAAAGTCTGAAAAGGGAAGAGCAAGAAAGAGGTAGGTAGGGAAAGTAGACTGGAAAGAATCTATGAACATGGGATGTCGCTGCATTTATTTATTTAATTTCTTTCAGTAATGTTTTGTAGTGTAATGTTTTCAGGGTAAAATTTTTTTTGCCTCCTTGGTTAAATTTATGCTTTTTTACTTTTTTTTTTTTTTTTTTTTTTTTTGCGGTATGTGGGCCTCTCACTGTTGTGGCCTCTCCCGTTGTGGAGCACAGGCTCCGGATGCACAGGCTCTACGGCCATGGCTCACGGGCCCAGCTGCTCCGCGGCATGTGTGATCCTCCCAGACCGGGGCACGAACCCACGTCCCCTGCATCGGCAGGCGGACTCTCAACCACTGCGCCACCAGAGAAGCCCCTAAATTTATTCTTAAGTATTTTATTCTTTTTGATTCTATTGTAAGTGGAATTATTTTTGTAATTTCCTTTATGGATTGTTCATTGCTACTGTAAAGAAATCTGTGTGTTGATTCTGTATCCTGCAACTTGTTGAATTTGTTTATTAGCTCTTTTTTGTATGTATTCTTAGGATTCTGTTACATTTAAGATCATGTCATCTGCAAACATAATTTTACTTTTTCTTTTTCAGTTTGGATGCCTTTTATTTCTTTTACTTGGCTAATTGCTCTGGCTAGAACTTCTAGTACTGTGTTAAATAGAAGTGGCAAAAGCAGACACCTTTGTCTCATTGTGGGTCTTAGGGGAAATTTTTTTAAGTCTTTCACTAATGAGTATGATGTTAGCTGTGTGTTTTTCGTTTTGTTTTCGTTTTGGGTGTTTTTTTTTTTTTTTTTTTTTTGTAGATGGCCTTTATTATGTTGAGGAAGTTCCTTTCTGTTACTAGTTTGAGTGTTTGTGTCATGAAAAGGTGCTGGATTTTGTCAAATGCTTTCTTCTGCATCAGTTGAGATGATCACGTATTTTTCTTTTCCTTTAGTCTATTAATGTGGTTTATCACATTGATTGATAATTCATATGTTCAATCACCCTTACATTCTGAAGATAAATCTCATGTGGTCATGGTGTATAACCCTTTTAATATGCTGCTGAATTTGGTTTGCTAGTACTTTGTTGGTGATTTTTTGCATATATATTCAGAGTATCAGAGTAATGCTGACCTCATAGAATGAGTTAGGAAGTGTTTGCTCATTTTCAACTTTTGGAAGTGTTTGAGAAGGATTGGTATTAATTCTTTACATGTTGAGTAAGCTTCTCCAGTATAGCCTTCTGATTCTGAGCTTTTTTTGTTGAGGGGTTTTTGATTACTGATTCAATCTACTTATTTGTTGTAGGTGTATTCGTATTTTATATTTGCTCTTGACTCAGTTTTGGTAATTTGTGTGTTTGTAGGAATTTGTCCATTCCACCTAGGTTATCCAATTTGTTGATGTACAGTTCATAGTATTCTTTTATAATCCTTATTTTAAAAAATTATATCAAATATCCTTTTATCTCCATTTAAAAATTGTGGTAAAATAATACATTGCTTAAAAAAATACATTGTTTTCATTTGTCTCAAGGTATTTTCTGATTGCCCTTGAGATTTCTTCTTTGACCCATTGGTTGTTTGCGTGCATTGTTTAATTTTCACACATTTGTGAATTTTCCAGTTTTTTTCCTGTTATTGATTTAATTTCCAATTTCAGTCTACTGTGGTAAGAAAAGATAATTTGTATGATTTCGGTCTTTTTAAA
This sequence comes from Mesoplodon densirostris, assembly GCF_025265405.1. Lineage (NCBI taxonomy): Eukaryota > Metazoa > Chordata > Mammalia > Artiodactyla > Ziphiidae > Mesoplodon > Mesoplodon densirostris. The sequence goes on along the minus strand of NC_082662.1, from coordinate 45,338,654 downwards.
TTTATTAAGACTTGTTTTGTGGCCTAATGTAATAGTCTATCCTTGAGAATGTTCCATGTGTACTTGAGAGGAATATGTATTCTGCTGATGTTGGGTTGAGTCTTCTGGATTTATCTGTTAGTTCTCATTGGTGTATAGTGTTATTCAAGTCCTCTATTTCCTTATTGGTTTTCTGTCTGGTTGCTCTAACCGTTATTGAAAGAAAGGTATTGAAGTCTCCAACTATTTTATTTATTTATTTAATTGAAGTATAGTTGATTTACAGTGTTGTGTTAATTTCTGCCATACAGCAAAGTGACTCAGATGTATATATATATTATATATAATATATATAATATATGTATACATTCTGTTTAATATTCTTTTCCATTGTGGTTTATTGCAGGATTTTGAATATAGTTTTCTGTGCTATACAGTAGGACCTTGTTTTCCATTCATTCTGTATGTAATAGTTTGCATCTACTAACCCCAAACCCCAGTCCATCCCCTCTCCCCACTCCCTCCCACTTGGCAACCACAAGTCTGTTCTCTATGTCTGTGTGTCTGTTTCTGCTTCATAGATAGGTTCATTGTGTCATACTTTAGATTCCACGTATAAATGATATCATATGGTATTTGTCTTTCTCTTTCTGACTTACTTCACTTAGTATGATAATCTCTACTTATGTCCATGTTGCTGCAAATGGCCTTATTTTGTTCTTTTTTATGGCTGAGTAGTATTCCATTGTATATATGTACCACATCTTTTTTTGTTTTTTAAAAATTTTTATTGGAGTAGAGTTGATTTACAATGTTGTGTTAGTTTCAGGTGTACAGCAAAGTGAATCAGTTATACATATATCTACTCTTTGTTTTTTTTTAAGATTCTTTTCCCATATAGGCCATTATAGAGTATTGAGTAGAGTTCCCTGTGCTATACAGCAGGTTCTTATTAGTTATCTATTTTTTATATAGTAGTGTGTATATGTCTGTCCCAATCTCCCAACTTATCCCTTCCCCCCTTATCTCCTGGTAACCATAAGTTTGTTTTCTACATTTGTGTCTCTGTTTTGTAAATAAATTCATTTGTACTCCTTTTTTTTAGATTCCACATATAAGTGATATCATATTATAGGTGTCTTTCTGTGTCTGACTTACTTCACTCAGTATGACAATCTCTGGGTCCATCCGTGTTGCTGCAAATGGCATTATGTTCTTTTTTATGGCTGAGTAATATTCCGTTATATATATGTACCACATCTTCTTTATCCATTCATCTGTTGATGGTCATTAAGGTTGTTTCCATGTCTTGGCTATTGTGAATAGTGCCGCTATGAACATAGGGTTCATGTATCTTTTTGAATTATAGTTTTGTCCAGATATATGCCCCAGAGTGGGATTGCTGGATCCTATGGTAGCTCTGTTTTTAGTTTTCTAAGGAACCTCCATACTGTTCTCCATTGTGGCTGCATCAACTTATATTCCCACCAACAGTGTAGGAGGGTTCCCTTTTCTTCACACCCATTCCAGCATTTGTTATTTATAGACTTTTTGATGATGACCATTTTGACTGGTGTGAAGTGGTACTTCACTGTAGTTTTGATTTGCATTGATCTAACAATTAGTGATGTTGAGCATCTTTTCATGTGCCTCTTGGCCATCTGTATGTCTTCTTGGGAGAAATGTCTCTTTAGATCTTCTGCCCATTTTTCGATTGGGTTGTATTTGTTGTTGAGTTGTATGAGCTGTTTGTATATTTTGGAAATTAAGCCCTTTTCAGTCTCATGGTTTGCAAATATTTTTTCCCATTCTGTAGGTTGTCTTTTTGTTTTGTTTATGATTTCCTTGGCTGTGCAAAGGCTTGTAAATTTGATTAGGTCCCACTTGTTTATTTTCATTTTTATTTCTATTGCCATGGGAGACTGACCTAAGAAAACATTGGTACAATTTATGTCAGAGAATGTTTTACCTATGTTTTCTTTCAGGAGTTTTATGGTGTTATGTCTAATGTTTAAGTCTTTAAACCATTTCGAGTTTATTTTTGTGTATGGTGAGAGGGTGTGTTCTAACTTCATTGATTTACACGTGGCTGTCCAACTTTCCCAACACCAGTTGCTGAAGAGACTGTCCTTTTCTTATTGTATATTCTTGCCTCCTTTGTTGACAATTAATTGACCATAGGTGTGTGGGTTTATTTCTGGGTTCTCTGTTCTGTTCCATTGATCCATATGTCTGTTGTTATGCCAGTGCCATGCTGTTTTGATTACTGTAGCTTTGTAGTATTGCCTGAAGTCTGGGATGGTTATGCCTCCTGCTTTGTTCTTTTTTTCAGGATTGCTTTGGCAGTTCTGGGTCTTCTATGGTTCCATATGAATTTTAGGATTATTTGTTCTAGTTCGGTGAAAAATGTCATGGGTAATTTGATAGGGATCCAGCTATTATTATAGAATTATCTATTTCTCTTTTCAATTTCGTTAATTTTTGTTTCCTATTTTGGGGGCTCTGTTATTAGGTATATATATGTTCATAATTGTTACATATTCTTGTTAGACTAAACTTTTTTATCAGTGTATAATGCTCTTCTTTGTCTCTTGTAACCATTTTTGACTTAAAGTATATTTTTTTCTGACAGTCATGTAGCCAACTCAGTTCTCTCTTGATATCTTTTTCCAGCCTGTATTTTCAACTTCTTTGCTTCTTTGTATCTAAAGTGAATCTCTTGTAGGTAATATGATAGATGGATCATGTGTTTTTTAATCCAGTTTTCCAATCTCTGCCTTAAGAGTCTAATTCATTTTTGAATTGGCCAAAAAATTCGTTTGGTTTTTTCCATAGGATGGCTCTAGTGGTCCTTTGTTGTCTTTAACTTCATTTGAAACAATTTTGTTAGATTGTATTGTGACAGCTGTCATATTAGTGTGCCTTTAAAAAAACTTATCAAGGGCTTCCCTGGTGGTGCAGTGGTTGAGAGTCCGCCTGCTGATGCAGGGGACATGGGTTCGTGCACTGGTCTGGGAAGATCCCACATGCCGCGGAGCGGCTGGGCTCGTGAGCCATGGCCGCTGAGCCTGCGTGTCCAGAGCCTGTGCTCTGCAACGGGAGAAGCCACAACAATGAGAGGCCCATGTACAGCAAAAAAACCCCAAAAAACAAAAAAAACAACTTATCAAAATTGGTGAATTTTTGTGTTGCCATTTTAAAAGTTGAAGGTGGAAGAAAAAAGCAACATTTTTGGCATGTAATGCTTTATTATTTCAAGAACAGTAAAAACACAACTGAAATGCAAAAAAAGATGATTTGTGCAGTGTATGGAGAAGGTGCTGTGACTGATCGAATGTGTCGGAAATGTTTTGCAAAGTTTTGTGCTGGAGATTTCTCACTGGACAATGCTCCATGGTCCGGTAGACCAGTTGAAGTTGATAGTGATCAAATCGAGGCATGAATTGAGAACAATCAACATTATACCACACAGGAGATAGCCGACATACTCAAAACATCCAAATCAGGCACTGAAAATCATTTGTACCAGCTTGGTTATGTTAATTGCTTTGATGTTTGGGTTCCACATAAGTTAAGTGAGAAAAACCTTCTTGACCATATTTCTGCATGTGATTTTCTGCTTAAGTGTAATGAAAACGTTTGTTTTTAAAACAATTTGTGATGGGCGATGAAAAGTGGATACTGTACAATGATGTGGAACAGAAGAGATCGTGAGGCAAGCGAAGTAAATCACCACCAACCACACCAAAGAAGATGATGTTGTGTATATGGTGGGATTGGAAGGGAGTCCTCTATTATGAGCTCCTTCCAGAAAACCAAACAATTAATTCCAACAAGTACTGCTCGCAGTTAGACCAACTGAAAGCAGCACTTGATGAAAAGCATCCGGAATTAGTCAATGGAAAATGCATAATCTTCCATCAGGATACCGCAAGAGTGCATGTTTCTTTGATGACCAGGTAGAAACTGTTACAGCTTGGCTGGGAAGTTGTGATTCATCCACCATATTCACCAGACATTGCACCTTCAGATTTCCATTTATTTCAGTCTTTACAAAATTCTCTTAATGGAAAAAAATATCAATTCCCTGGAAGACTGTAAAAGGCACCTGGAACAGTTCTTTGGTCAAAAAGATAAAGAGTTTTGGGAAGATGGAATTATGAAGTTGCCTGAAAAATGGCAGAAGGTAGTGGAACAAAAGGGTGCATACGTTGCTCATAAAGTTCTTGGTGAAAATGAAAAATGTGTCTTTTATTTTTACTTAAAAACCAAAGGAGCTTTTTGGCCAATCCAGTACATTTAAAGTAGTTATTGATAAGGAAGGATTTACTCCTGCTCTTTAGTTTTTTCTTTTCTGTATGTCTCATACTTTTTCTTCCTCAATTTCTCTATTACTGCCTTTTTATGTATTCAGCTGACTTTTTTATAGTGTGCTATTTTAATTCATTTTTTTCCTTTTTTGTATTTTTAAACATTATTTTCTTAGTGGTTGCCTTGCAGATAACAGTGCAACTAATATCTTAAATTTGTAACAGCCTAGTTTGAGTAATACCAGTTTAGTTTCAATAGTATACACACGCTCTGTTCCTATATGTCTCTGTTCTTTCTCATTGTTATTGTCACAGATTATCTTTATACATTGTGTGCCCATTAACATAGGTTTATAATTGTCTTCTTATGTATTTGCCTTTTAAATCATGTAGGAAAAAAAGAAGAGTTACAAACCAGCAGTACAGTAATATTGGCTTTTATGTTTACTTGTGCTAAGTTACCTTTACCAGTGTCCTTTATTTATTATGGCTTTGAGTTACTGCCTAATTTCTTTTCATTTTAGCCTTAAGAACTCCCTTTAGCATTTCTTGTAGTGCTAGTCTACAAGTCTGCTAATGAAATTTCTTAGCTTTTGTTTATCTGGAAGTGTCATACTTTCTCTGTCATTAATAAAGGATAGTTTTTCTGCATGGTTAGAGAATATTTGGTTGACAGTGTTTTTCATCCAGGATTTTAAAATGTCATCCCATTGCCTTCTGGCCTCCATGATTTCTGATGGGAAATCAGTTGTTAATTTTATTGTGGATTCTTCATGTATGAGAAGTTGCTTCTCTCTTGTTGCTTTCAAAATTTCTTCTGCCTTTAACAATTTAACAATTATGTGTCTTGGTGTGGAGTCCTATGAGTTTATTCAGCTTGGAGTTCATTGAGTTTCTTGGATGTGTGTAGTTGTGTCTTTCATCAGATTTGGGAAGTTTTTGGCTATTATTTCTTCAATTTTTTTTTTTTTTTTTTGGCCATGCCGCACGGCTTGTGGGATTTTAGTTCCCCAACCAGGGGTTGAACCTGGGCTCGAACCTCGGCTCACGGCAGTGAAAGCACGGGGAGTCCTAACCACTGGACCACTAGGGAATTCCCTCTTTAAGTGTTTTTTCTTTCCCCCTCTATCTTTTCCTTCTGAGACTCTTATTATGTGTATGCTAGTATGCATGGTAGAGAAGAAGGAAGGCACATGAGGAACTCAGGAACCAGACAATACAGGGAGCAGAAAAAAGTTCCAGAAAAATTGTTAGTGTTTTCAGAAATAAGAGATGAAGATCAGAGTGCTATGAAAAGGAATAATCAGAGAATTAGAGAGTTCTTAGAAGTGAAAATATGAAAGGTTTTCTCCATGCCCCCCCTCCAAATATAGAAGGGTTGGAAGATAAATTTGAGTAAGTCACCCAGGAAGGACAAAAATGAGATGGGAAATGGAGAGAAAAGATAACTGGAGGATCAATGTAAGAGGCCTAAAGTTCAATTAATAGGAGCTCTAGAAAAAGAGCAGAGAAAATGAAAGGGAGGAAGTTATGGAAGATATAATATGGAAAAAATTTCCAGAAGTGAAGGACTTGAGTTAGAGATTAAAAGAGCCAGCTGAGGGCCTCCCTGGTGGCGCAAGTGGTTGAGAGTCCGCCTGCCGATGCAGGGGATACGGGTTCGTGCCCCGGTCTGGGAGGATCCCATATGCCGCGGAGCGGCTGGGCCCGTGAGCCATGGCCGCTGAGCCTGCGCGTCCGGAGCCTGCGCGTCCGGAGCCTGTGCTCCGCAACGGGGGAGGCCACAACAGTGAGAGGCCCGCATACCGCAAAAAAAAAAAAAAATTAAAAGAGCCAGCTGAATGCACAGCAAAATGAATAAAGAAGTATCTGTACTAGGACTTATCACCTGTAAATTACAGAACACTGAGGCAAAGAGAATATCCTAAAAGTTTCCATAAAGAAAAAAAAAACAGTTCAGTAAAAGAGATGGAGAATCAGAATGGCATAATTTTCTCAGTAGTAACACTAGAAACTAGAAATTGTTGAAACAATACCTGTAAGATTTTGAATGAATGATTTTTAACCTAGAATTTCAAACCTAATTAAACAAAATATGAAGAAAGAATAAAGGCATTTCAGGCATGCAAAGTCTTATAAAACTTGCCTACTATTGGGGCTTAAGGGAGCCCAATAAATAGCACTGTCTTTCCCTTCCTGAATTCTGAACAAATTGGGAGAGATAAAGGAAGCATATGGAGACCAGAATATTATTTTTATTATGGATAAGATTCACATTGGAGAATGGGACTTATATTTTCAAGTGGCTTGCTAATACTCAATGCCAGAAATAGAAAGATTTAACCACTCAGGCATAGGCAGAGCTGAACAGTGATAGGCCCTGTGTGGGGCTTGCAACTGTAATGTTAGAGTATGAATGAGAGAATGGAATTTTCTTTCCTGAGAACAGCTAGATGCAAAGAGGAAGGAGAGGGGAAGGTGCTAACTTTTGCCCAGATCATTTTTCTAAACTCAGTGATGAAATAAGTTACCCCATCTCCCTAGGAAAGGAATGAATGGAGTGGAAAGAAAGCAGGAATGTTATGATAATGGTTGTCCCTCTACATGAAATGAAATGTCAGAAGTAGGGCATAATTATTTTCTTCAATGCTTTTCTTGTTTTCTTTCTTAGAAAGCTACTGGAGGATATGCTACACCAAAAAAGAGGGAGTAAGTTGTGGACGAGGAAAATAGAAGAGTCAGTCAGCATGGAGAGTAGATGGGAATTGGTAGGATGATAGCAAAAGGAAAGTCTCAGGGTGACAAGTGTGGTGGAAATCTAGTAGTGATCAGAAGGTGCCAGATTGGATGTCCAAGGAGAGAAAAATGACAATAAAAACAGACATATGGGTTGCTTGATGTATTTGAAGACATTGAGAGAAGCTTTACAGTTCTGTCAATGAATTATTGACAGATATATAAAAAACTTAAGAGAAGTGAGACAATTCCAGGTAAAACTGAAAAGTATACCAAAAGAGAAATGTGACTATAGTATATATGTTGCTTAAGTCAAAAGCCTAGGCCCCTGTGATAAAGAGATCCAATAGTATAGTGACCTAAGAAACAGTTTTATTTCCGTCTCATGTAATAGTTGCTAGGTGAGTAGTCACCAGATCCAAATGAATAGTTTATTGTGTGTGGTCATTCAGGAGTCCCAAGTTCCACTGATGATTTTTGTCCAGTCAAAAGTATGGCCAAGGGCTAACAGTGTGGACTTTACCTGGGCTTGTTAGACTAAATGCAGAATGTTAGTCCTCACTCCAAACCTACTGAATCAGAATCTGCACTTAGGGACTAGCTGATTCCTGTGCACAAAAGTTTAAGACCTATTGGTCTGGATTGGAATTTAACTGTTGGCTATGTGATTGAAGATGGATGACTGAGAATTTTATCCAGTGAGAAGGGGAGAGCATTGAGGAGGTAAGAACTTGATCTTAAGGACACACCTAACTGCAGAGAAGGTTGGGAAATGTAGTTTAGCTATGTGCCTAGGAAAAAGGAGAAAATGAATTTTGATAGATATTTAGAAAACTCTGTGCAATGGTATATTTGGCTCAGCCATAAATAATATTGGCATATCATATTATAGTCATCCTGGGAGGATGGTGGTGGGATGGGAACATAAGTGTGTGTACAATTCTGTCTGTAGGAAGTCAGTAGATAATATCTAAATCTAAAACAAAATAGGTAGTATCAGCTTAAGCATGTAATTTAGAAATATGGAGATAAACCTCAGAAGAAACAGCTAAAAGAGTTGACAGTAGTTGCTTCTGAGGGGAGAGATTGGTAGTTGGTAGGAGAATGCTGTTTTGCCTTGCCATTTACTTTTTCAACTGTGTAAGTGTATTTGTTTTATAAGAAGCACATTGGAAAAAAATTTCCTGTAGTCTAAATAGGAGGTAAACACATGAAATGTGTTAAGTGCTAAGTACTATGAGAAAGGTAAGAACAAAGTCCATAGAAAGAGGCATACTTATCCAGGCCACCCTGGGTGGTAGGAGGCTAGGGGATGGATTGGGAAGCGAGACATTTTCTAGTTACATTGTAGACAATATACAGTATGAAGCAATTAAATATTTTTTGGATCTATTATATTTTAAAGTGTTTAGTTTTTAAAGTGTGAATAATTAAAAATAATTTAAGCTAAGTTTTTATTAATCCACTTAACAAATTTATTGAGTGTCTACTTTGAACTAGGCACTGTAATAGGCATTGAAGATATAATGGTAAGCAAAATGAGAAATGGTTTCTTACCTCTTAGAGCTTATCATCTTGTGTATAAGATTATACAGAAGAGTTTGGTTTTCCTTCACTTCTACTTTCAGAAACATTCCTTAGAGCATTGATTTTTCAAATGTAGTTCCCAGTCTAGCCACATGAGAATCACCTGGGAACTTGTGAGAAATGCAAATTCTTAGGCCCCAATCCCAGACCTGTTGAATCAGAAACTCTGGGAATGGGACCTTCCAGGTGATTCTAATGAATGATAAAATTTGAGAACTATTGCCTTAAAGGTAATCAATATTTTAACCTTGGTTTATTACTGCTAGTATTTTAGAAATAATCTGATTTCCATAATATGTAGTATACAAGCTATTTCTAGTATAGAAATTATTTAACAAAATGTAGTATTTTCATTTGTTTATAGTTTGTGCTCTGTGGTAAAAGTGTAATAGTTGCTATTATATTTTAGAACAAAACGGATTCTGATTTTTTTCTTTCTATTATCTTTTTTCTAAACGTTATTATTCTTTTAGAGCAGTTTTAGTTTCACAGCAAAGTTGGGCAGAAAGTACGGAGTACCCATGTAACTCCCTTCCCCCACACAGGAATAGCCTCTCTCACTATCAACATCCCTGCACCAGAGTGGTACATTTGTTACAGTGAATGCACCTACATTAACACGTCATTATCATCCAAAGTCCGTAGTTTACCTTAGGGTTCACTCTTAGGGATATCCATTCTGTGGGTTTTGACAAATGTATAATGACATGTATCATCATACAGAATATTACTATAACTATCAGACTCTGGGATCCTGTTGGTTTTTAAAATTTTTCTTACCTCAGAAGAATTTATTTAAACTGCTTTGTACTTTGGAGCTGGAGAAAGTCTGTTGACGTTGGTTCCCCATGTTTAGAGTGTCAAGTTAGAAGTAGGTTAGCAGTATAAATAGGTGGTATTTAGTAGGAAAGTCATGTGGGAAAGGTCTTACCACATAGTCTTCTATAAACTGATTCCCTATGTTGCATATAGATTGCAGTTCTTCTGTTATTTTTACCACTTAGTCTTCTATAAGCTGATTTCCTATGTTGCGTATAGATTGGAATTGTGTTATTTTTGTTCCATTTCTTTTTATGTTAATTGTGGTACATCATTGCAGGTTTTATTTCCCTTTTAGTTGAAATTCTTATTGAGTAATGTAAAACAGCATTTTACTTCTGAAGTTCCCTTGTTTTGATGTCATAGTGCTAGAATTACATTAGAACCTCCTTTATGGGCGTTTCGCTGTTACTTACTAGAGTAAGTCTAGAAGTCTAGAGTCTAGAAGGATTTTAACTCCTTCTCATATAGTTTTCAGAGTTTAAAAATTTTTATTTTTTACTCTTCAGCTTTTTACTTTATTTTTATTTTTGGCTGCGTTGGGTCTTCATTGCTGCGCGGCTTTCTCTAGTTGTGGCGAGCGGGGCCTACTCTTCATTGTGGTGTGTGGGCTTCTCATTGCGGTGGCTTCTCTTGTTGCGGAGCACGGGCTCTAGGTTCGTGGGCTTCAGTAGTTATGGCGCACGGGCTCTAGAATGCAAGCTTGGTAGTTGTGGTGCATAGGCTTAGTTGCTCCGCGACATGTGGGGTCTTCCCGGACCAGGGCTCAAACCCTTGTTCCCTGCATAATCAGGCAGATTCTTAACCACTGCGCCACCAGGGAAGCCCCGCTATTCAGTTTTGAGAGTAAATTGTAAAAGTTTTTTTTATGTCTAACCAATTTTTTAGAAATGGGTTTTGCGTTTTAAATAACAGATTTTTTTTTTTTAATCCAATAGTTTGCTTGCCTAAACTGGATTTGAAGCAATTCAGACTACTGGAGATCTGCCACTTTACAATATCACAATTGGAAAGAAGCAGGTTTTCAAATAATGGAAGAGTCTAAGACCTCTGAAAATGAAAATCATGAACCAAAGAAGAATGCTTGGGCTCTTTCTGAAGAAAGCAAATCAGTTAAATTTATAACTAATCAAACTTTGAAAGCTAGAAATGATAAATCCATAAAAGAAATTGGGACCAACTCTCCAAATAGGAATAGTAGTAAAAAAAATAAGCAAAATGATATTTGTATAGAAAAAACAGAAGTTAAATCATGTAAAGTAAATGCTGCCAGTGTTCCAGGCCCTAAAGATTTGGGGTTAGTCCTTCGAGATCAAAGTCACTGCAAAGCAAAAAAATCACCGAATTCACCAGTGAAAGAAAAGGTACCTGTTTCACAGGCAAAAGTAGAAAGGGCACCCAGTTTACAGGCAAAAACAGAAAAATCACCAAAGTCACTTAATTCACCAGTGAAAACAGAAAAGGCGCCCAGCTCACAGGCAACAGCAGCAGAAAAGACACTTAATTCACAGAGGAGAGCAGAAAAAGCACCTGGTTCTCAGATGAAATCAGAAAAGGTGCCCAGCTTACCATCAGAAGCTGAGAAGGTACCCAGTTTACTGTTGAAAGAAAGCATGAGACAGACAGAATTACAGCAGATTGGAAAAAAAATTCCAAGCTCCTTTACTTCTTTGGACAAAGTGAATATTGATGTTGCAGAGGGAGAAAAGTCTGCTCTGGAAAGCTCACAACAATCTCAGAAGCAACAAACATGTACAGATAATACTGGTGATTCTGATGATAGTGCTTCAGGAACTGAAGACATATTGGATGATTTGAGTAAGTACAAATTAGATTATTCCACAAGTCACATTTTTGGAGAGATTTTTTAATATTAATGTTCTTTAGATTATCCTTAGTTTGATTTTAACTACAAAAAGGACATTAATAATATGGGTCTTAGGTTGAAAACATTTATTATGGGAGGTACAAAGCCTGTGCAAATACAAATTTAGTGGCTCCTATAGTTGATGTGTACACACAGACAGACAGACAGACAGACACACACACACACACACACACACTCTTTCACTCTTCTTTTAAATGGTCCTGGTAATACATTGCTCATTCATTCACCAAACATGAATGTATTGAGTTCCCATTATATGTCACGCATGTGTTTACAGTGGAAAACCAAAAAAACACAGCCCCAGACCTCAAGGAAGCTTCTAGTTAGTTGAGGGTGATACAGATAAGTAAGATGGTAATTTAGCTCAGTGCCAAAAACTTAGAATCGAGAAAGTACATGATTTAATTGAGGTATTTAGACTTTGGGTTGAGAAAATGCATGATATAAATGTGAGACTGCAAGTGTGACTGAGATTCAGTATGACTGCAACAGGGACTTGCGGGGGAATGTGGCAAAAGATGTAGCTGAAAAGGCACACAAGAATTGGAAAGTAAAGGGTCTTTTAGGATATAATAAACAGTTTGGACTTTATTATGAGTGTTTTGGGAAGCCACTGAAGAGTTTTAACCAAGGTAGCACTGTGATCACATATATATATATATATATATATATATAAATATATATGTTTATCTTTTCAGCAAATTCTTTGACAGGAGCAAAACTGGAAACAGATTGAATAGGACACTGTTGCAATTTACTTGAGAATTATCATTGTAAAATTCATTTTCTTATGAGATCTTGATCTTAGCGTTACTTAATTGTTTATAAATATTGTCCGTGTCTCTGTTTAAATTAATGAATTTTCCTTGGCAGTCTTTTTTCCTGATGTTTCTGTGGCTAAGAGAATAAAACCTTTTCTTAATGTATAAACAGAAAAAGCTATTTCTTTTTTTTTTTTTTTTTTTTTTTTTGCGGTATGCGGGCCTCTCACTGTTGTGGCCTCCCCCGTTGCGGAGCACAGGCTCCGGACGCGCAGGCTCCGGACGCGCAGGCTCAGCGGCCATGGCTCACGGGCCCAGCCGCTCCGCGGCATATGGGATCCTCCCAGACCGGGGCACGAACCCGTATCCCCTGCATCGGCAGGCGGACTCTCAACCACTTGCGCCACCAGGGAGGCCCAGAAAAAGCTATTTCTAAATCATTATTTACCACACTTTGAGGAATCCTGACAGAGAGTTCAGAAATAGCTTCTTTTTATTTCTGGTGGTACACAGATGATGGTTTATTGACAAACCCTTTTTTAAATTTAATAGAGGTACCTTTGTATGTAAGAAGAAATGTCAGTAATTTCATAAGTATGGCTTAGGACAAGGCCCAAAAAAGTAATTCAATTTAAAGACAATATCAAATAAATAACAGTACTGCTAGTGTTTAGATATGGCAGATCTAAACATGACAGTATGTGATTGATTGAAGTTGGGAAATACTGGTGCATAAGATCAGCTACAGGGGTCTGGTCACTTGAATTAATGAAAAATATGATTTAAAGATTATTTTCTTAAAAAGGTGACAAAATAAGGTGACAGAGTGAGGTGGTTAAGATCGTGAGCTCTGGAGTAAAATTTCATAGGTTTTGAATCTTATCTTCCCCACCTAATAACTTTGTAATCTTGGATAAGCTGCTTATCCTTTAAAACATGTCTAAGTTACCTCATTTTTTAAAATGTGGAGATGCTGCTGCCTTTGTTATAAAGTTTAAGTGAAATAATTCAATAGAGTGTTTGATGTAGTCCCTGACACAGTAGGCAGGCAATGGCAATGAATATCCTTTATTATTATTATTTCTCCAATTAAATGCAGTTTTGTTAACATGGAGAACAAGTTGAAATAGCTTAAGGAAGCTAGCAGACCAAATAGAGGTCCTTTTGGAAGACTTGTTTTAACAAACTAATAAGAATGAGGGACTTCCTGGAGGTCCAGTGGTTAGGACTCCGTGCTTTCACTTCATGGGGCATGGGTTCATTCCCTGGTTGAGGAACTAAGATCCTGCAAGCTGTGTGGCCAAAATAAAACAAACAAAAAACCACTTGTTACCAAATAGGTAAGTATGTTTTAGGACTTCCCTGGCGGTCCAGTGGTTAAGACTCTGGCGCTTTCAACATGGGGGCTCAGGTTCGATCCCTGGTTGGGGAACTAAGATCCCACGTGTCACATGGTGCGGCCCACAAAAAGAAAAACCGCAAAAACCCAAAAATGATTTATATGGGAATTCCCTGGTGGTCCGGTGGTTAGGACTCCAGGCTCTCACTGCTGAGGGCCCAGATTCAATCCCTGGTCGGGGAACTAAAATCCCACAAACAGTGTAGTGCAGCCAAAAGATTAGTGGATTAATCTCCATTAGGTCCAACTTTAGCTCCCACCTAGCACTTCCACCATTTTTCCTTTTGCCGTTTGTACATTCAGTAAATATTTGGGTGGTCTCCGCTATGTGCAGGTACTGATCTAGTTGCTAGGAATATAACAATGAACTAAACAGATAACACTATACTTACTTATAGAGTTAATATTCTAGTGGGAGGAGACAGACAACAAACATAGTAAATAACAAAAGTATATAATAAGTTAGATAATGATAAATCTTATAAGAAAAATAAAACAGGAAATGTCATAAGGAATGCTGCTGCTGTGTCTGGTGGTGGTGTTTCAAATTTAAATTGTCACTGAGAAGGTGACATTAGAGCAAACACTTGCAGGTAAGAGGTGAGAGAGTGAGCCTGGTGAATATTTGAAGGGAGAATATACTATATCTGCGCTTCTCAAACTTTAATGTGCATATGAATCAATTGGGAATTGTATTAAAATTCAGATTCTTGGGCTCCATTCTCTGAGATTTTTGATTGAGAAAATCTAGAGTCTGAGATACTGGATTTCTAACAAGCTCCTGAATGAAGCTGATGCTGCTGGTCAGGATCATGCTTTTGAGCAGCAGAACCTAACTCATCTTCTTACTTTCACTTATACCATACTTCCTTGTGTTTTCAACATAGCAGCCAGAATGATCCTGTTAAAATTACTCAGATCATGTTACTGCTGTTCATCATATTTCAATGGTTTCCCATATATCAGAGTAAAAGCTAGTGTCCTTGCTGTGACCTTTGTGATCTTCGGCACTCCCCCCCACTTCTCTGCCCTCATTTATCTACTTCTCATCATTTCTCTCTGTTCCAGCCGCATGATATCCTTGCAGTTCCTCAAATGTGAAGGCAAATGTTCACCTGATGGCTCTTGCATTTGCTTTTTCCTTTGCCTGGAACACCCTTCCCCCAGATGTCCATATGGCTAGCTCTCTTACCTCCTTCACCTTCTCAGTGAGCCTTTTGCTGGGTCACTTATCTAAAATTTACAAACCTCACCTCCACCTCTAGCACTCCTTATTCTTTTTACCTTTTTATTTTTTCTCCATATTTCTTACTATCATGTCATATTAAAAATTTTTATTTACCTTTTTTTTTTTTTTTTTTTTTTTTTCTTTTTGTGGTATGCGGGCCTCTCACTGTTGTGGCCTCTCCCGTTGCGGAGCACAGGCTCCGGATGCGCAGGCTCCGGATGCGCAGGCTCAGCGGCCATGGCTCACGGGCCCAGCCGCTCCGCGGCATATGGGATCCTCCCAGACCGGGGCACGAACCCGTATCCCCTGCATCGGCAGGCGGACTCTCAACCACTGCGCCACCAGGGAGGCCCTTTATTTACCTTTTTATATTAGTTTTATTGAGATATAATTCACATGCCATAAAATTTGCCATTTAAAAATATACAATTTAGTGTTTTTTAGTATATTTACAAAGTTGTGTAGACATTACTACTGTCTAAATCATGAATATTTTCACCACCTCCAAAATAAACTCCATACCCATTAGCAGTCACTACTCATTACCCTCTCCTCCTAGGCACTGCCAACCACTAATTTAGTTTCTGTCTCTATAGACTTGCCTATTTTATATGAGTGAAGTCATAAAACATGTGGCCTTTTGTGTCTGGCTTTTTTCACTTAGTATGTTTTAAGATTCATCCATGTTGTAGCATGTATCAGTACAGCATTCTTTTTCATTGCTGAATAATATTCCTCCTGTGCTTCTCTTGTGGTAGGAGACACATCACCTCCAAAGAGAGGCACACTATTTTTATTCAGAAAATTAGTGCTATCAAAAGAGAAGTGAATTTCAGGGTTCTTGTAGATGGCATGTAGAGTGGCTTTTGAGGGCGGAGAGGAGAGGTTTATTGATTATCTATGAGCATTTACTTTTAGAAGTGCTTTTAGATACATCCAAATCAATTTCTTTTTTTTTTTTTTTGTGGTACGCGGGCCTCTCACTGTTGTGGCCTCTCCCATTGCAGAGCACAGGCTCCGGATGCGCAGGCTCAGCGGCCATGGCTCACGGGCCCAGCCGCTCCACGACATGTGGGATCTACCCGGACCGGGGCACGAACCTGTGTCCCCTGCATCGGCAGGTGGACTCTCAACCACTGCACCACCAGGGAAGCCCCAAATCAGTTTCTTTATTCAACACACTATTATTAAGTGTCATCTCTGGTCTAGGCATTGTATTAAAACCTGAAGGTACAAAGTAGAATAAGATCTGGTCATTAGCATCAAGGAATTCATTATCTAATTGTAAGAGGTAGATAAATAAATACAAATTACATTGCTGTGAAAATGTGAGATAATAGCGGGTGCTATGAGAATATAAAAAATATCAGACTGTCTTATTTTTTAAAAATTAATTTATTTTTGGCTGCGTTGGGTCTTCGTTGCTACGTGCAGGCTTTCTCTAGTTGCGGAAAGCGGGGGCTACTCTTTGTTGTGGTGTGTGGGCTTCTCATTGCAGTGGCTTCTCTTGTTGCGGAGCATGGGTTCTAGGCACACGGGCTTCAGTAACTGTGGCACGTGGGCTCAGTAGTTGTGGCACATGGGCTTAGTTGCTCTGCGGCATGTGGGATCTTCCCAAACCAGAGATCGAACCCTTGTCCCCTGCATTAGCAGGCAGATTCTTAACCACTGCACCACCAGGGAAGTCCCAGACTGTCTTCTGAAACAGTTGATGCTTAAACTGAATTTTGCAGGACAGGTAAACATAACTAGTTGAAGTAGGAAGGGCCTTGATGGTGGAGGGAACAGAACATGTACAGGCATTGATACTTGGAGTAGCAGTGATCCATTCTAACACATTTGGTATGAATGAAGTGAAGAGTGTTAGGGCAGGATATAAGATTAGAGATATAGACAACTTAGCTCTCTTTTTTTTTTTTGAGGTCTTGGCTTAAAGTCTCAGAAAAGCCTTCCCTGACCCCCATATCTAAAGTTTGTTTCCCTCTCAGTTACTTGTTTTTTTCCTTTATAGCACTTACTACAACTTGGGATTATTGTATTTAAACTGTTGACTGCCTTCAAGAGGGCAAGCACTGTGTGTTACATTTTAAACTTTATTATGAACTCCATGAGAGCCTGTTAAGTATTTTAAGCAAGAGAGTAACATGATTCAATTTGTATTTTAAAAAATCACACTGGTGGGCTTCCCTGGTGGCGCAGTGGTTGGGAGTCCGCCTGCCAATGCAGGGGACACGGGTTCGTGCCCCGGTCCGGGAAGATCCCACATGCCGCGAGCCACTGGGCCTGTGAGCCATGGCCGCTGAGCCTGCGCGTCCGGAGCCTGTGCTCCGCAGCGGGAGAGGCCGCAGCAGTGAGGGGCCTGCGTACTGCAAAAAAAAAAAAAAAAAAAAAAAATCACACTGGTGGTGGAACCTACTATATTCTAAGTATATATTGGTAGGTGCTGGAAATGCAAAGATTGAAATGAAAGCACATAATCTGTGCCTTAAAGAGATCACAATCTAGTTAGGAGGCAGAGAAGCAAAGAAAAAATATTGGTGTGGTGGAGATATCCATGAGTTCAGTGAAAGCAAAGAAGAAGGAGCCTCATGTGAGTCTGTGGTCTAGAGTATATATGTTGTTTTAGCTTCTTTTTTATAGTGATAAAGTCACTAAAGTGACTTCAGTTCATTGAGTCATCTTTGGGACTTAAAGTAGATTTATATCATATTTACTTCAGAGATTCGACAAAATGGTTATGTTATGTTACCCTTGTATAGTGAGTCTCAGTCTTATTTGTCTTCTTTGATATAGATTGGTTGGAAGAAGATAGGCATTTGACCCATGAAGTAGATTTTTCTTTGTGAATTTTGATATCATGTATATCTTTTACTTTTATGTTACATAGATATACCAACGTGCACAACAAAGGAAAACATAAAGGAAGAATATTTTTTCTGTATGTGTATAAATTGAATGTCTGTTTTTCATTAAAAAATTTTAATTTACCAATTCTGATGATGGTAACTAAGTGATTGCTTCCTTTTCTAGGTAAAATGAAGAACGATGAATCTAATAAAGAAAATTCTTCAGAGATGGACTATTTAGAAAATGCCACTGTGATAGATGAATCCGCATTGACACCTGAGCAGAGGCTAGGCTTGAAACAAGCAGAAGAACGCTTAGAAAGAGATCACATCTTTCGACTTGAAAAAGTATACTATGTGTTTTAGTTATTTGGAGGAAAATGCATGTTTCATAACTTTTCTTTCCCAAGTACAGCTCTTTTTATTTTTCTTATTATATTCCTTAGGCGGAGATATCATGCATCTTTCCTTCTTTCCCTATTTCCTTTCCTCTTCTCTCCCTCTCTGTCTTCTTTCCCTCCATTTGTTCAGCAAATCCTAACATCTGTGAGTCTGACTTCATTCATTCATTCCAGGCTCGACAAACTGTGGCCTACCACCTTGTTTTTATTTTTTAAAATTGTGGTAAAATACCTCATGTTTTTATAAACAGTTTTATTGGAACACAACCATGCCATCCTTATTATCTATAGCTGCTTTTCTTGCTACCACGGCAGAGCTGAGTTTTGAGAAGTTGCTATGGAGAGTATGTGGACCACAAAGCATAAAATATCTACTGTTTACTAAAGCATAAAATATTTACTGAAATATAACTTTGTCCCTTTACAAGAAGTTTGCTGACCCCCGATTTACTCACTTATCAAATAGATACTGAGAGCTTGTTATGTTCTAGATACTGTGCTAGGCACTGGGGATACATGTTGGTGAAAATGGCACAGTTTCTGCCGATTAGAAGTTAACGGTCTATTTGGAGTGACAAATAAATTAGCGAATACTACAGGATATACCAGACTTCCTCCTTTCCCCCTTGGTTTTCTCTTTCCTCTTTTTTCTCCCATATTTACTGAATATCTCCTATGTATTAGGAACTGTTCTAGCCATAGGTATCTTGTTGCTGAGTACTCATTAATTTCTTAACCTAGAAATACAGATTCCCAGCCTTAACAGTAAAAACACTGCTAGATATTGAAGGAAAGAATCATAAATCAGTCTGTTCTTAAATAGATACTTGGGATATTTGTTAGTATGCATACAGGGAAATAGGTCATCATTCTTGATAAATAAGGAAGGAAAGAAAGGAATGGTATGATTTTGTATAGCTTAGAAAAACAAGATTATATTTAAATTGAAGAAGGCAATCCTGAGTCATTAATAGAATTTATGACAGAGTAGTCACCCTGTGAAAGTAGGAAGGAATATCAAGTAGTAGAGACCCATAATGTAGAAAAGAGTTTGGATTATATAGTTAGTCTCACAAGATCCTAGTTAGAAGGAAGTCTTTTTTGCAATTTGCTATTTTATTTTGTTTATAAATTTATTTATTTATTTTTGGCTGCGTTGGGTCTTCATTGCTGCACATGGGCTTTCTCTGGTTGTGGCGAGCGGGGGCTACTCTTTATTGCGGTGCAAGGGTTTCTCATTGCAGTGGCTTCTCTTGTTGAGGAGCATGGGCTCTAGGCACATGGACTCCAGTAATTGTGGCACGTGGGCTCAGTAGTTGTGGCTCGCAGGCTCTAGAACGCAGCCTCAGTAGTTGTGGCACACGGCACGTGGGATCTTCCTGGATCAGGGCTGGAACCTGTGTCCCCTGCATTAGCAGGCGGATTCTTAACCACTGTACCACCAGGGAAGCCTGCAATTTGCTGTTTTACATAGTTCTGTCTTTCCTCTCACTTTCCCTTTCCTAAGTTTGAAATTAGTCTGGATCTGTGCATTATCAAGATAAATATTGAGTACCTTTCATGTGCCATGATCTGGTGATAAAAAGTTGAATTGGGGCATGCATGGTTTTTTAAAAACCATCATACTGCCTTTCTAGGAGTTTCTTTTAGAGAAAGGCATGTAAGCAAATAATAATAGTAATAACAATATTGTTTGAAAATAGGATCTTAGACAAAGGAGTAACCAACTTGATTTGGGGTATAGAGGCATCAGTTTGGGGAATGCTTTATAAGTAGGTGACATTGGAACTGAGTCTGAAGGAATGGCTAGGAGTTGGGTTAGGGAATGGTTGGTGTAGGTAAATTGTATGACATGTATAAAGGGAATGTGAAAAATGTATTTTCAGGGAATATAGCAGGGGACTGGTTGGGAAGATATGTAGTATATGAAGCAGGAAAAGTCAGTTCTTGGGAGAAGGAAGAAGTTGGGGTGGAATGGATATTTGATAGTAGTAGGAAAGAATGGCCTGGGGTGAAAGAAAACTTGGAAGCGTGGAAAACATTTTGTTGTTGAATTTAGATTAGCAGTGATGTAAAATCAGTGTGCCAATACCAGCATAGATGTCTATAATCTCTTATTCTTGTGACTCCTTTTTGGTTTTCGTGCCATCCAAAACCTCTTGTTGTCAATCCAGTATACTGTTAATTAAAATTTTTCTTTACCAATTTTAAAATACTCATTAAGAATATTCTTACCAACTTGCATTTGATTGCATCAAGTATTCGGTTCACAGTGTACTTACTTACACATTATCTAATTGAGGAGTAAAGATGTAGATTTTTAACCTGTACTAAAGAAGGAATAAGTCCAAACTGTTAGATCAGAAGAGTAAATTTCCGTATAGCAAGTGTTGAATATTGACTAGGAAATACTTAGAATCTCCATGCCCAGGAATCTTTTTTTTTAATTTCAAGTTACTACTTTTTTTTTTTTTTTTTTTTTTTTTTTGCGGTACGTGGGCCTCTCACTGTTGTGGCCTCTCCCGTTGCAGACCACAGGCTCTGGACGCGCAGGCTCAGCGGCCATGGCTCACGGGCCTAGCCGCTTCGCGGCATGTGGGATCTTCCCGGACCGGGGCATGAACCCGTGTCCCCTGCATCGGCAGGAGGACTCTCAACCACTGTGCCACCAGGGAAGCCCCCAAGTTACTACTTTTATTTTTTTCCAGTTTTATTGAAAAATAATTGACATACTTGACTGTATAAATTTAAGGTGTATAGCATGATGGTTTGATTTACATATATTGTGAAATGATTACCACAGTAGGTTCAGCTAATATCTTCTCATATAGATAAAATAAAAAGAAAAGAAAGAAAAAAAGAAAAAAAGGAATAAATATTCTTGGGATGAGAACTTTTAGGATTTACTCTCTTAACAACTTATATATCATTCAGCAGTGTTAATTACATTCCTAGTGCTTACTTATAACTGGAAGCTGGTACCTTTTGTCCACATTCCTCCAGTTTTCCCCTCCCCTCCTCTGGTAAACACAAGTCTGATTTCTTTTCCTATGAGGCTTTTTTTTTTTTTTTTTTTTTTAAGATTCCTCATATAAGTGATTGTACAGTATTTGTCATTCTCTGTCTCATTTTACTTAGCATAATGCCTTCAGGGTCCATCTATGTCATTGCAAATGGTAGGATTTTCTCATTTTTTATGGCTGAATAGTATTCTATGTCATATAAGTTTCAGGTGTGTGATATAGTGATTTATAATTTTTAAGGGTTATACCCCATTTATAGTTATTAAAAAATATTGGTTATATTCCCCATGTTGTACAGTATGTCCTTGTCGCTTATTATATACATAATAGTTTGTACCTCTCTATCCCCTACCCCCCTATTGCCCCTCCTCCCTTCCCTCTCCCCACTGGTAATCACTAGTTTGTTCTCTATAACTGTGAGTCCGATCTCTAATTAATTTATTTCTGCTCTGATTTTGATTATTTCCTTTCTTCTGCTGACTTTGGGATCAGTTTGTTCTTCTTTTTCTAGTTCCTTATGGTAGAGTTAGGTTGTTTATTTGGGATCTTCCTTGCTTCTTAATGTAGACATTTATTGCTATGAAATTCCCTCTTAGAACTGCTTTTGCTATGTCCCACGAGTTCTGATATGTTGTTTTTCCATTTTTATTTGTCTCAAGAAACATTTTTATTTCCCCTTTAATTTTTTCTTTGATCTGTTGGTTGTTCAGGAGACAAATCTTTATTCTAGCTGGTCTACAGAAACTTTAAAAAAGGCTTATCGATATGTTTGTTTAATGGTAAAATAAATATTTTAACTATAATAAAGGAATTTTTAAACATTTTTCATGTGTCCCTTCTGTGAAACTAGAAGCTTCATGATACTGAGGACATTTTTGTCTTATTTACTGTTGTGCCTAATACAGTGCCTTGCACATAGTAGTTGGTCAGTAATTAAAGGTAACAGTTTGCTTAGTGGTTAAGTGTATGGGCTTTTGGAGTCACTTGGTCTAGCACTGCCACTTACTGGTTAGATGATATTGGATAAGTTATTTAACCTCTTTAAACCTCAGTTTCTATCTATCTATCTATCTATTTATTTATTTATTTATGGCTGCGTTGGGTCTTCATGGCTGTGCACAGGCTTTCTCTAGTTGCGGTGAGTGGGCGCTACTCTTCGTTGCGGTGCACGGGCTTCTCATTGTGGTGGCTTCTCTTGTTGCAGAGCATGGGCTCTAGGCGTGCGGGCTTCAGTAGTTGTGGCACGTGGGCTCAATAGTTGTGGCTCACGGGCTCTAGAGCACAGGCTCAGTAGTTGTGGCACACAGGCTTAAATGTTCCGTGGCATGTGGGATCTTCCCGGACCAGGGATTGAACCTGTGTCCCCTGCACTGGAAGGCAGATTCTTAACCACTGCACCACCAGGGAAGCCCCAAATCTCAGTTTCTTTATCATTTAAATGGAGTCGATAAAAATAACGACACCTCGCTTATTGGGCTGTGATGATTAAATAAGATAATACAAATAAAGTTCTTAACACAGTGCCTGGTATGTGCTAAGCACAAAATAAAGATTAGCTACTTGTAGAATTGAATTATTTTACCAAGTAGGGCAGTTTTTATTATTTCATTTTACGGGTATAGAAGCAGGATCAAGAGTTAGAGATTTATCCGAGATCAATTGAGATGTCATTTCAGGCCTCTGGCTCCCCATTCAGTGTTATACCAAGCTTTTCTTACTAAAAGATTCCAGACGCATCGTTGTCTGCTCACATTTTACAATTGAAAAAGTTGTCCAATGAGTGCTCTCATGACTGCTGTAGTGACTTCATCAATATGCATGTCTTTAGGAATTCTGTGTTTATGCTTTCAACTCCTGAATCCAACCCTTCTTGCCACTTACACCACTCTTACCTTGAACCAAGCCAACCAACATCATCTGGATTATTGTAGTATGCTCATAATGGCATTAGACTCATCTTGTTTCTATTCTTAATATAGAAGGCAAGTGATCCCTTTGAAATTAGATCTTGTAATTCTTTGCTCAGAAGCCTTCAATACCTTCCCCTCACACTTAGAATAAAACTTGGAGTCCTTATGAGGGGTCTTGTCATCTGACCCCCATTACCTCTCTGTTCCAGTCATAGTAGCCTTTTTGTAATTTCGCAAACAAATTAGGCACATTCCTTCCTCAGGGCCTTAGCATTCACATTTATCTCTGCTTGGAATGTCTTTTCATATATCCACACAGTTCAGTCTTTCACTTAAGTCATTTTATTAATAAGTAATGACTATTTTTAAAAAGGAGATAATACCTCCCCCACATTCCTATTTATTTCTTTGTACATTTGTTTATTTATTACCTGTCTTCCTACAGTAGAATGTCAATTCATGAAGACAAGGATTTTCGTTTGTTTTGTTTACATTATTATCCTCACCTCCTAGAAAAATGTTTGACATAGTATGAGCTCAGAAAATACTTGGTGAATTAAGAAGTAGCTGTGGCTGGAAACTGAGAGAAAGAAGTCTGTGAGGGCTTAATTCATTCCGCAATAAAGACAGATTTGAAATAGTTTTAAACTAAAGAATTGAAATGACTAGATTGAGCTGAATTTTCTTATTTGCTTGTTGCCTTGGGCAAATTATTTACTTCTAGGGATTTAGTTGCTTTGCTAGTAAAATGGGGAATCCTCATACGGATGTTGCAAGTTTAATAGATACTCTATAAATGAAGACTATTTTTAGTCTGTGGCAGGACTGTTTCTAAACTTGGGGCAAGTTTCCTATTTAAAGGAAATTATGTTATATTCTGAAGTGAGAATCTTTTTGTGAGGAGTTGCAGCCTATTGAAAGTCAACCTGAGATAAATATTAAGCATTGCTGCAATTTCAGTGTAAGACACCAGAAACAATATTTTAAAATACAACATGTATTTATTGTTTTTTTAAATTTTTAAATTTTATTTATTTTTTTATACAGCAGGTTCTTATTAGTCATCAATTTTATACACATCAGTGTATACATGTCAATCCGAATTGCCCAATTCAGCACACCACCATCCTCGCACCACCGTGGCATTCCCCCCTTGGTGTCCATACATTTGTCCTGTACATCTGTGTCTCAACTTCTGCCCTGCAAACTGGTTCATCTGTACCATTTTTCTAGGTTCCACATACATGCGTTGATATACGATATTTGTTTTTTTCTTTCTGACTTACTTCACTCTGTAGACAGTCTCTAGATCCATCCACATCTCAACGAGTGACTCAATTTCGTTCCTTTTTATGGCTGAGTAATATTCCATTGTATATATGTACCAGAACTTCTTTATCCATTCGTCTGTCGATGGGCATTTAGGTTGCTTCCATGACCTGGCTATTGTAAATAGTGCTGCAATGAACATTGGGGTGCATGTGTCTTTTTTTTTTTTTTTTTTTTTTTTTTTTTTTTTTGCGGTACGCAGGCCTCTCACTGCTGTGGCCTCTCCCGCTGCGGGGCACAGGCTCTGGACGTGCAGGCTCAGCGGCCATGGCTCACGGGCCCAGCCGCTCCGCGGCATGTGGGATCTTCCCGGACTGGGGCACAAACCCATGTCCTCTGCATCGGCAGGCGGACTCTCAACCACTGCGCCACCAGGGAAGCCCTGCATGTGTCTTTTGGAATTATGGTTTTCTCTGGGTATATGCCCAGTAGGGGGATTGCTGGATCATATGGTAATTCTATTTTTAGTTTTTTAAGGAACCTCCATACTGTTCTCCATAGTGGCTGTATCAATTTACATTCCCACCAGCAGTGCAAGAGGGTTCCCTTTTCTCCACACCCTCTCCAGCATTTATTGTTTCTAGATTTTTTGAAGATGGCCATTTTGACCGGTGTGAGGTGATACCTCATTGTAGTTTTGACTTGCATTTCTCTAATGATTAGTGATGTTGAGCATCTTTTCATGTGTTTGTTGGCCATCTGTATGTCTTCTTTGGAGAAATGTCTATTTAGGTCTTCTGCCCATTTTTGGATTGGGTTGTTTGTTTCTTTAATATTGAGCTGCATGAGCTGTTTATATATTTTGGAGATTAATCCTTTGTCCGTTGATTCGTTTGCAAATATTTTCTCCCATTCTGAGGGTTGTCTTTTCGTCTTGTTTATGGTTTCCCTTGCTGTGCAAAAGCTTTGAAGTTTCATTAGGTCCCATTTGTTTATTTTTGTTTTTATTTCCATTACTCTAGGAGGTGGATCAAAAAAGATCTTGCTGTGATTTATGTCAGAGTGTTCTTCCTATGTTTTCCTCTAAGAGTTTTATAGTGTTCAGTCTTACATTTAGGTCTCGAATCCATTTTGAGTTTATTTTTGTGTATGGTGTTAGGGAGTGTTCTAATTTCATTCTTTTATATGTAGCTGTGCAGTTTTCCCAGCACCACTTATTGAAGAGGCTGTCTTTTCTCCATTGCATATCCTTGCCTCCTTTGTCATAGATTAGTTGGCCATATGTGTGTGGGTTTATCTCTGGGCTTTCTATCTTGTTCCATTGATCTATGTTTCTGTTTCTGTGCCAGTACCATATTGTCTTGATTACTGTAGCTTTGTAGTATAGTCTGAAGTCAGGGAGTCTGATTCCTCCAGCTCCGTTTTTTTCCCCTCAAGACGGCTTTGGCTATTCGGGGTGTTTTCTGTCTCCATACAAATTTTAAGATTTTTTGTTCTAGTTCTGTAAAAAATGCCATTGTTAATTTGATAGGGATTGCATTGAATCTGTAGATTGCTTTGGGTAGTCATTTTCACAATATTGATACTTCTAATCCACGAACATGGTCTATCTCTCCATCTGTTGGTATCATCTTTAATTTCTTTTATCAGTGTCTTATAGTTTTCTTCATACAGGTCTTTTGTCTCCCTGGGTAGGTTTACTCCTAGGTATTTTATTCTTTTTGTTGCAGTGGTAAGTGGGAGTGTTTCCTTAATATCTCTTTCAGATTTCTCATCATTAGTCTATAGGAATGCAAGAGATTTCTGTGCATTAATTTTGTATCCTGCAACTTTACCAAATTCATTGATTAGCTCTAGTAGTTTTCTGGTGGCATCTTTAGGATTCTCTATGTATAGTATCATGTCATCTGCAAACAGTGACAGTTTTACTTCTTTTCCAATTAGGATAAATCCCACTTGGTCATGGTGTATGATTATTTCAATGTGTTGTTGGATTGTGTTTGCTAGTATTTTGTTGAGGATTTTTGCATCTATATTCATCAGTGATATTGGTCTGTAATATTCTTTTTTTGTAGTATCTGTCTGATTTTGGTAGGGTGATGGTGGCCTCATAGAATGAGTTTGGGAGTGTTCCTTCCTCTGCAATTTTTTGGAAGAGTTTGAGAAGGATAGGTGTTAGCTCTTCTCTAAATGTTTGATAGAATTCACCTGTGAAGCCATCTGGTCCTGGACTTTTGTTTGTTGGAAGATTTTTAATCACTGTTTCAATTTCATTACTTGTGATTGGTCTATTCATATTTTCTATTTCTTCCTGATTCAGTATTGGAAGGTTATACCTTTCTGAGAATTTGTCCATTTCTTCCAGGTTGTCCATTATGTTGGCATAGAGTTGCTTGTAGTAGTCCCTTAGGATGCTTTGTATTTCTGTGGTGTCTGTTGTAACTTCTCCTTTTTCATTTCTAATTTTATTGATTTGAGTCCTCTCCCTCTTTTTCTTGATGAGTCTGGCTAATGGTTTATCAATTTTGTTTATCTGCTCAAAGAACCACCTTTTAGTTTTATTGATCTTTGCTATTGTTTTCTTTGTTTCTGTTTCATTTATTTCTGTTCTGATCTTTATGATTTCTTTCTTTCTGCTAACTTTGGGTTTTGTTCATTCTTCTTTCTCTTCCTTTAGGTGTAAGGTTAGATTGTTTATATGAGATTTTTCTTGTTTCTTGAGGCTTGTATAGCTATAAACTTCCCTCTTAGAACTGCTTTTGCTGCATCCCGTAGGTTTTGGATCGTCGTGTTTTCATTGTCATTTGTCTCTAGATATTGTTTGATTTCCTCTTTGATTTCTTCAGTGATCTCTTGGTTATTTAGTAATGTATTGTTTAGCCTCCATGTGTTTGTGTTTTTTACTTTCTTTTCCCTTTAATTCATTTCTAATCTCATAGTGTTGTGGTCAGAAAAGATGTTTGATATGATTTCAATTTTCTTAAATTTACTGAGGCTTGATTTGTGACCCAAGATGTGATCTATCCTGGAGAATGTTCTGTGCACACTTGAGAAGAAAGTGTAATCTGTTGTTTTTGGATGGAATGTCCTATAAATATCAATTAAATCTATTTGGTCTGTTGTGTCATTTAGAGCTTCTGTTTCCTTATTTATTTTCATTTTGGATGATCTGTCCATTGGTGTAAGTGAGGTGTTAAAGTCCCCCACTATTATTGTGTTACTGTCGATTTCCTCTTTTATAGATGTTAGTAGTTGCCTTATGTATTGAGGTGCTCCTATGTTGGGTGCATATATATTTATAACTGTTATATCTTCTTCTTGGATTGATCCCTTGATTGTTATGTAGTGTCCTTCCTTGTCTCTTGTAACATTCTTTATTTTAAAGTCTATTTTATGTGATATGAGTATTGCTACTCCAGCTTTCTTTTGATTTCCATTTGCATGGAATATCTTTTTCCATCCCCTCACTTCCAGTCTGTATGTGTCCCTAGGTCTGAAGTGGGTTTCTTGTAGACAACATATATATGGGTCTTGTTTTTGTATCCATTCAGCAAGCCTGTGTCTTTTGGTTGGAGCATTTAATCCATTCACGCTTAAGGTAATTATCAATATGTATGTTCCCATGACCATTTTCTTAATTGTTTTGCGTTTGTTTTTGTAGGTCCTTTTCTTCTCTTGTGTTTCCCACTTAGGGAAGTTTCTTTAGCACTTGTTGTAGAGCTGGTTTGGTGGTGCTGAATTCTCTTAACTTTTGCTTGTCTATAAAGCTTTTGATTTCTCCATCAAATCTGAATGAGATCCTTGCTGGTTAGAGTAATCTTGGTTGTAGTTTCTTCCCTTTCATCACTTTAAATATATCATGCCACTGCCTTCTGGCTTGTAGAGTTTTGCTGAGAAATCAGCTGTTAACCTTATGGGAGTTCCCTTGTATGTTGTTTGTCGTGTTTCCCTTACTGCTTTCAATAATTTTTCTTTGTCTTTAATTTTTGCCAGTTTGGTTACTGTGTGTCTCGGCATGTTTCTTCTTGGGTTTATCCTGTATGGGATTCACTGCGCTTCCTGGACCTTTGTGGCTATTTTCTTTCCCATGTTAGGGAAGTTTTTGACTCTAATTTCTTCAGATATTTTCTCTGGTCCTTTCTCTCTCTCTTCTCCTGGGACCCCTATAATGCGAATGTTGTTGCGTTTTATGTTGTCCCAGAGGTCTCTTAGGCTGTCTTCATTTCTTTTTATTCCTTTTTCTTTATTCTGTTCCGCAGCAGTGAATTCTACCATTCTGTCTTCCAGGTCACTTATCCGTTGTTCTGCCTCAGTTATTCTGCTATTGATTCCTCTTAGTGTAGTATTCGTTTCAGTCATTGTATTGTTCATCTCTGTTTGTTTGTTCTTTAATTCTTCTAGGTCTTCGTTAAACATTTCTTGCATCTTCTCGATCTTTGCTTCCATTCTTTTTCCAAGGTCCTGGATCATCTTCACTATTGTTATTCTGAATTCTTTTTCTGGATGGTTGCCTGTCTCCACTTCATTTAGTTGTTTTTCTGGGGTTTTATCTTGTTCCTTCATCTGGTACATAGCCCTCTGCCTTTTCATCTTGTCTGTCTTTCTGTGAATGTGTTTTTTGTTCCACAGGCTACAGGATTGTAGTTCTTCTTGCTTCTGCTGTCTGGTGGATGAGGCTATCTAAGAGGCTTCTGTAAGTTTCCTGATGGCAGGGACTGGCGGTGGGTAGAGCTGACTGTTGCTCTGGTGGGCAGAGCTCAGTAAAACTTTAATTTCCTTGACTGTTGATGGGTGGGGCTGGGTTCCCTCCCTGTTGGTTGTTTGGCCTGAGGCAACCCAGTACTGGAGCCTACCTGTGCTCTCTGATGGGGCTAATGACAGACTCTGGGAAGGCTCACGCCAAGGAGTACTTTCCAGAAGTTCTGCTGCCAGTGTCCTTGTCCCCACGGTGAGGCACAGCCACCCCCTGCCTCGGCAGGAGACCCTCCAGCACTAACAGGTAGGTCTGGTTCAGTCTCTATGGGGTCACTCCTCCTTTCCCTGGGTCCCGATGTGCACACTACTTTGTGTGTGCCCTCCAAGAGTGGAGTCTCTGTTTCTCCCAGTCCTGTTGAAGTCCTGCCGTCAGATCCCACTAGGCTTCAAAGTCCGAATCTCTAGGAATTCCTCCTCCCGTTGCCGGATCCCCAGGTTGGGAAGCCTGACGTGGGGCTCAGAACGTTCACTGTAGTGGGTGGACTTCTGTGGTATAAGTGTTCTCCAGTCTGTGAGTTACCCACCCAGCAGTTATGGGATTTGATTTTACTGTGATTGCGCCCCTCCTACGGTCGCTTTGTGGCTTCTCCTTTGTCTTTGGATGTGAGGTATCTTTTTTGGTGAGTTCCAGTGTCTTCCTGTCGATGATTGTCCAGTAGGTAGTTGTGATTCTGGTGTTCTCACAAGAGGGAGTGAGAGCACGTCCTTCTACTCCACCATCTTGGTTCCTTGTATTGTGTTTTTGTAAATTTTTTTGGTATCATCTTATGGGTGGAGTCTTGGCTTTGGATTCAGATATACATGAAATTAAATTCAGCATCTACCATGTAATATTGTTGTATCCTTGTGAAAGTTGCAAGGTCTACAACCTTTTTTTTTCACATCTATAAAATGAAGATAATACCAATCTAATTGGATTATTAGGGGAGTTAAAATGACGAATTATATGTCAAACATCTAGCATAGTGCCTAGCATATAACAGGCACTTTGGAATTACTAATTTTTTATTATTTCAAGAATATATATATAAAGTATGATTTAAGTATTGTGACTGATACTTTTCATGTGTCATAATTGTTTTTCCCTTCAGAGTAGTCAACTCAAGAGGTTATCCATTTGTTCCCATGTGATTGTAATTGAGTAGAGTGTTTTCAAAACTCAGATTTTGGAATTGTCTTCCATATTTGCAATTCATTCTTTTGAAATGCCCAATTTGAGGGTGAATTTTATTTTTTATGGTAATCAAAAAGACTGAAACTTTTAAACCAGTTTTTGAGACAGTGTTGGAATAAGACTAAATAATAATACTGCCTTTTTTATCTTACATTGGATTCTGAAGACTATTAGGTAAGTATCAAACATATTTAGGATTATCATGATATTGTTTGAAATTAGTATATTATCACCTATGATGACTATTTTGAAAAGGACAGCTATCTCTTGGGTATATGAGTACTGAATTGTTTATTAAAAAGTATTCATTCACTGCTTATTTTTGTCTCATATATTTACATAGTTGTACCCTTCACATATATAGTAAAAATTTTACTTTTGTTTTCTGAAAAAATGTTTTCAACTTTTTTTTTTTAGCGCTCACCAGAATATACCAATTGCCGATATCTGTGCAAACTCTGCTTAATTCACATTGAAAACATCCAGGGAGCTCATAAACATATAAAAGAGAAACGACATAAGAAAAACATTTTGGTAAGTCTTTTTACAAAATATTTTATTTATTTATTGAGTGGTAAAACTATATCAAATATTTTTTATTAATGAAAGTAAAAATCAAGTATTTGTCTAGTCATATAGTAGTAACTAAAATGGTAGCGTTGAAAGCTGTGATTGCCTTTCTTATCTTAGGTGATCAGGAGGGGAACCTTCTCAGAGAACAGTTTGCTTATCCTAAAGTATGTTGATTCATAAGCTTAAAGGTACAATCAGTTAGTCCAACCAATATTTATTGAGTTCTTATGTGTTAGTTGTAGGGAGTGGTGAATAAGATAGTCATGATTCTTGTCCTCAGAGTTTCTAAAGTATTGGTGAAGGCATACATTGAATAAGGATTTAGGTATGATGAGTTTTATTAAAGGGGCAATTGTGGTGTTAAGGAAGTGTACAGGATATTTTACTTAATTTAGAGGAGGGCTAGTTTCTTTGAGAAAGTGACATTTGTTGAACCTTGAAGTAGAGGTTGAGTGGCATAGAAGGGTGAGATGAGAGCATTTTACACAAAAAAGCGGTATGAAGGTCTCTAAGTTATGAAAGGACATGGCATATGAGGAGCTGAAAGAGCATGATTGGAGCAAAGAGAGCCAGGAGGAAAGTGATACAAGATGAAGCTGGAGAAGCCGAGATCATGCAGGGCCTTTTAAGGTTTAGCCTTTGGGAATTCATAAGTTTTCAGTGATTTTTATTATAACATTTCATATAGACATAGTATAAGTAGAATGTTTTCTTTTAAAAATTTATTAGTATGTTAGCTATTTAATTTTTTCTTTTCAAAGTTATAATATTAATTCTATGTGATTTCTTACTTATCACTAAGATATCTTTTCTGAGAAATACTCTTTTACTTGACCTTCCCAACAAGTCTGTGTTATAGGTACACTTTCTTGGTGCTCCCATAGTGGCTTGATCAGAAAACCTTATATACTGTGTTATAAATGTCTGCCTTCTCTCTTCTTCTAGGCTTCAGTATCCAGTATTTTAGAGGACAGGTTTAATTTCTTATTTATTTTTGTTTCTGCGTTGCTTAGTACAGTGTCTGACACGTAGTAGGTGCTCAGCACACTTTTATTGAAAATAATGAATGCATTGAAAAAATTCAGGAACTTAGAAGGAAAAGAACTCATTCAAATTTTATCAGCCTATTATTTTGATTTAATTAGCATTTCAGAAGACTTAATAGAACAGAGCCAAAGTGGTAGTTTAGGAGATAATAACTGAGAAATTTCAAGAAATGTTCAAAGATGCTGATCATTAGTTGCAGGAAGCTCAGGGAATTCCAAACAGACTTAAAAAGAAAGCCATTATACATTATATACATTATAGGGAAATTTTAGAATATTACAAAAAAACAAACTAACCTTAAAAGCAGCTGTACTGGACTTTTGGTGAAGTTGGAATAACAGGGCCTGGATTTACCTTCTCCTCGAAATAACAAACAAAACAAAACAAAAACAAAAACAAAAAAAGACAAAAATCACTAATAATGTCTTCTTTAGGCAATGAAGGACCAACAGTGAATGGAAAACACATGAGCTCAATGATTACTCCAATTTGAGAGAGTTTCTGGATGGTATTATAAGGAGTAGAATGCAGTGGACTCCCAGGGTTGAGGAGATGGACGAGTCCAGGGAGTACAGTGTGGCTAGAGTTTGTAGGACAGAATGACAAAAATGAGAAAGCTATACAGAGAGAAACCCAGAGATCTGTGGACAGTCCCCTCAGAGTATTCAGCACAATACTGTGGTGCATGCATGTGGGAGAGCTTCCTGAAGCCAGGGAAAGAGTCATCTGAGGGGATTAGAACAGTGCTTGGTGCTCACACAGAGCTGGGAGTAGTATCTTCTAACTCTCCAGACTGAAAAGCCTCATACTTTGTGGGGTATTGGGTAGAGTACTCAGAAAGGTCTTGTTTTAGTAATGGGGAATATTTAACCCTAAACTAAATGTGGTCTGGTCCCAACTAAAAAGTTTTAAAGGCAAGATACAAAAGAATAGACTATTTCCAAGTATTTCATGTCATTAAGGAACAAAGCTTGAGAATATTTATAGGAATACAGAATATCCATCACTGCCAAAAAGTTCACATTGTCTGCCATTCAGTCAAAGATTATCAGGCATACATGGAAGCAGGAAAATACAAGCCATGAAGAGAAGAAAGATCAGCCAATCAAAACTGACCTTGAACTGACCCAGTAGAAAGTAGAGAAGGACATTAAGGCAGTTAATATAACTATATTCCTGATGTTCCCAAAAATAGAGACATGGAAGATATAAAAAAAGATTCAAATTGTACTTACAGAAGTGAAAACTACAATGTCTAAGATGAAAAATACAGTGCGTAGGACTAATGGCAGATCAGACATTGCAAAAGAAAAGGTTAGTGAGGGGCTTCCCTGGTGGTGCAGTGGTTAAGAATCTGCCTGTCAGTGCAGGGGACACAGGTTCGAGCCCTGGTCCGGAAACATCCCACATGCTGCGGAGCAACTAAGCCCATGCGCCACAATTGCTGAGCCTGTGCTATAGATCGTGTGAGCCACAACTACTAGCCCACGTGCCACAACTACTGAAGCCCACGTGCCTAGAGCCTGTGCTCTGCAACAAGAGAAGCCACCAAAATGAGAAGCCAATGCACTGCAACGAAGAGTAGCTCCCGCTCGCCACAACTAGGGAAAGCCCGCACACAGCAATGAAGACCCAATGCAGCCAAAAATAAACAAATAAAATAAATAAATTTATTTAAAAAAAAAGGTTAGTGAACTTGAAGATAAAGCAATGGAAACTATCCAAAATGAAACAGAAAGAAAAAAGAAAAATGAACTTGGGAAAAAGAAAGAAAAGAGGATCATTGAGCTTTGGGATAATTGATACGTATGTACCAGTTCTACATAAACTCTTCCAGAACATTGAAGCGGAAGGATGCTTCCCATCCCAGTCTATGAGGCCCACATTACTCTAATACCAAAAGCAGGAAAGGACATTACAATAAAAGAAAACTTCAGACCAATATCCCTCATTAACATAAATGCAGAAATTCTGAACATTATTTTAGAAAATTGAATCCAACAGTATATTTAAGGAAGAAATACATCATGACCAAATAGGAATTTATTACAGGAGTGCGTTGTTGGTTAACATTAGAAAATGAATCAATGTAATTCATCATACTAACAAACCAAAAAAGAAAACTATATGATCATCTTAGTAGATGCTGAAAAAGCATTTAAAAGTCCTGATTAAAAAATCTCAGCAGGGCTTCCCTGGTG
This sequence comes from Mesoplodon densirostris, assembly GCF_025265405.1. Taxonomy (NCBI): domain Eukaryota; kingdom Metazoa; phylum Chordata; class Mammalia; order Artiodactyla; family Ziphiidae; genus Mesoplodon; species Mesoplodon densirostris. The sequence goes on along the minus strand of NC_082662.1, from coordinate 45,304,748 downwards.
GCGCAGTGGTTGAGAGTCTGCCTGCCGACGCAGGGGACATGGGTTCGTGCCCTGGTCTGGGAAGATCCCACATGCCGCGGAGCGGCTGGGTCCATGAGCCATGGCCGCTGAGCCTGCGTGTCCGGAGCCTGTGCTCTGCAACGAGAGAGGCCACAACAGTGAGAGGCCCGCGTACCGCCAAAAAAAAAAAAAAAATCTCAGCAGACTAGGAATAGAAGGGAGCTTCCTCAGCATAAAGAACATCTATGAAGAAGTTACAGCTAACGTTATACTTAATGGTGAAAGACTGAATGTTGTCTCCTTAAGATTAGGAAAAAAGACAGGTATGAAAATGGTATAGCTGCTGTGGGAAACTGTGTTGCAGTTCCTCAAAAAGTTAAAAATGGAATTACTGTGTGATCCAGCAATTACACTTTTGAGTATATACTCAGAAGAATTGAAAGCAGGGTCTTGAAGTGATATTTGTACAGCCATGTTCATCGTAGCATTATTCACAATAGCTTAAACATAGAAGCAGCTCAGTTGTCCATCAACAGATGAATGGATAAATAAAATGTCACATATACATACAGTGAAATATTATACTGCCTTAAAAAGCAAGGCAGGGAGGACTTCCTGGTGGTCCAGTGGGTAAGACTCTGTGCTCCCAATGCAGGGGGCCCAGGTGTGATCCCTGGCTGGGAAACTAGATCCCACATGCATGCCGCAAGTAAGAGTTTGCATGCCGCAACTAAGAATCTGCATGGTGCAACTAAGAAGTCTGCATGCTGCAACTAAGAGCCTGCATGCCACAACTAAAAAAGATCATGTGTGCCGCAACTAAGCATGCCACAACAAAGATCCCGTGTGCTGTAACTAAGACCTGGTGCAGCCAAAATAAATAAATATTTAAAAGAAAAAAAAAAAGCAAGGCAGAGACTTCCCTGGTGGTCCAGTGGTTAAGACTTTGCCTTCCAATGCAGGGGATATGGGTTCGATCCCTGGTCGGGGAGCTAAGATGGGACATGCCTCCTGGCCAAAAAACCAAAACGTAAAACAAAAGCAATATTGTAACAAATTCAATACAGTCTTTGAAAATGGTCCACATAGAAAAACATAATCTTTAAAAAAAAAAAAAAAGGCAAGGCAATTCTGATACGTTACAACATGGAAGAACCTTGAGTAAATTAAAGCTAAGTGAAACAAGCCAGTCATAAAAAGACAAATACTGTACGATTCCACTTATATGAGGTACTTAGAGTAGTCAGAATCATAGAGATAGAAAGTAGAATGGTGGTTGTCAGGGACTGGAGAGATGGAGGAATGGGGAGCTATCCTTAATGGGTGTAGAGTTTCGGTTTTACAAGATGAAAAGAATTCTGCTGATGAATGATGGTGATAGTTGCACAACAAATGAATGTCCTTAATTCCACTGAATTGTACTTGTAAAAATTGTTAATATAGTAAGTTTTATGTTATGTATATTTTATCACAATAAAAAAATTGGAAAAAAAGATAGATATGTTCACTCTTACCACTTTTTTTTTTTTTTTTTGCGGTATGCGGGCCTCTCACTGTTGTGGCCTCTCCCGTTGCGGAGCACAGGCTCCCGACGCGCAGGCTCAGCGGCCATGGCTCACGGGCCCAGCCGCTCCACGGCATGTGGGATCTTCCCGGACTGGACTGGGGCACGAACCCATGTCCCCTGCATCGGCAGGTGGACTCTCAACCACTGCGCCACCTGGGAAGCCCCACTCTTACCACTTTTATTCAGCATTTTATTAGGGGTTCTAGCCAGTGCAATCAGGCAAGAGACAGAAAGGCAAGCTATCCAAATTGGAAAAGAAGAAGTGAAACTATATTTGTAGGTAATATGATTGTTTATATAGAAGTCTAGAAAAGAGTTATTCATTAGAATTAATGAGTGAGTTTAGCAAGGTTGCAGAATACAAGCTCAATGTGCAAAAATCTATTATATTTTTATATACTAACAGTAAACAGTATAAAATTGAAACTTAAAAAACTGCTATTTATAATAGCATCAAAAATAGGCAAAACTTGTGTACAGAAATTACAGAACATTCCTGAAATTAAAGAAGAGCTAAAGAAATGCAGAAATAAACCTTTTTTATATGTTGGAAGAATTGATATTGTTAAATTTCTTTCTAAACTGACCAAAATCCCAAATTGAAAAGCTGATTCTAAAATTCATCTGGAGGGACTTCCCTGGTGGTCCAGTGGTAAAGAATCCTCCTGCAATGCAGGGGATGTGGGTTCAATCCCTGGTTAGGGAACTAGGTTCCCACATGCCACGGGGCAACTAAGCCCACGCGCCACAATTAATGAGCTCACGTGCCTCAACTTAGAGAGCCTACGTGCTGCAAAACTGCAGAGCACAATGCCCTGGAGCCTGCGCGCCACCGCTAGAGAAGAGAAAACCCGCATGCCACAAGTTCGAAAAGCCCGCATACCTCAGCGAAGATCCCGCATGCCGCACCTAAGACCCGACACAGCCAAAAACAAACAAACAAATAAATAATAAATAAATCTTTTTAAAAAAGCTATAATGGAAAAGAATCTGCAAAAGAATCTGTCTGTATAACTGAATCACTTTGTTGTACACCTGAAACATTGTAAATCAACTATACTTCAATAAAAAAGATTAAAAAAAGAAGAGAAAAGCTAAAATTCATCTGTAAATGCAAAGATTCTAGAAAATCTAAAACAACTTTGAAAAAGACCAAAGTGGGAGGACTAACAACACCTGATTTCCAGACTTATAAAGCTACAGTAATCAAGACAGTGTGGTATTGGCGTCAAGTAGACAAGTAGATCAGTGGAGCAGAATAGTGAGTCTAGAAATAAGACTACAGTTCTATGAACGACTGATTTTTGACAGACATTCAAAGGTAATTCAGTGGAGAAATGATAATCTCTAAAACATATGAATAGTTAGATATCCATGTACAAAGAAAGACCTTTGATCCATACCTTGCACTACGTAAAAAAAAAACTCAAAACTGGATTACAGACCTAAACGTAAAACCTAAAAGTATAAAATTTCCAGAATAAAAAATGAGATAAAATCTTTATGACCTTGGATTAGGCAAAATTTCTTAGGTATGATACCAGAGGAGAAAAAATGATTAATGGGACTTCCTCAAAATTATAAACTTCTGCTTTTTGAAAGATATTTTTGAAAGAACAACAATATCAGCTGCAGACTGGGAAAAAATATTTGCAAATCATATCTGGTAAATGATTTGTATATAGAAGATATAAAAAACTTTCAAAACTCAATAATAAGTATAGTAATCCCCCCTTATTCGTGGTTTTGCTTTCTGTGGTTTCAGTTACCCTTGGTCAGCCATGTCTGAAAATATCAAATGGAAAATTCCATAAGTAAACAACTTACAGTTTTAAACTACATGCCATTCTGAATAGTGTAGTGAAATCTCATGTTGTTCAGCTTCATCCTGCCTGGGATATGAAACATCCCTTTGTTTAGCATATCCATGCTGTGTATACTACCTGCCTGTTAATCACTTAGTAGCCATCTTGGTTATCAGATTGGCTGTTGGTGGTATCACAGTGCTTGTGTTAGAATAATCCTTATTTTATTTAATAATGGCCCCAAAGTGCAAGAGTAGTGATGCAGGCCATTTGGGTAGTCTCTTAATGTGCCTAATTTATAAATAAAACTTTATCATAGGTATGTATGTAGAGGAAGAAAATAGTATTTACAGGGTTTGGTGCTATCTGTGGTTTCAGGCCTCCACTGGAGGCTTTGTAACATATCCTCCAAGGATAAGGGGGGACTACTGTAAACAAACAAGAAAATAAAAATATGGGCCAAAGGTTAGAGCCAACACTTTTTTAAAGAAGACATACAGATGTCAAACACATGAAAAGATGCTCAACATTATTCGTCATTAGGGAAATCACTACAGTTATTAGAACAGCTAAAATTGAAACGATTGACTATGCCAAGCGTTGGCAAGGATGTGAATGAATGGCAAGTCTAAATCAGGGCTGGTGGAAATGTGAAATATTACATCCACTTTCTTTTTATTTTATTTATTTTTTTAAACTTAAAAAAAATTTTATTTATTTATGTGGTTGCACCGGGTCTTAGTTGTGGCTCACTGGCTCCTTAGTTGCGGCTCACTGGCTCTTTAGTTGTGGCATACGTGTGGGATCTAGTTCCCTGACCAGGGATCGAACCTTGGCCCCCAGCATTGGGAGCACGGAATCTTATCCACTGCACCACCAGGGAAGTCCCCTCCTTTCTTTTTAAAGATTTTTTTCTTTTTTAATCAAAAAAATTTTTAAAAATTTATTTGGCTGCATTGGGTCTTAGTTGCGGCACTTGGGACCTTCTTTGTGGCATGCACGGTCTTTTCATTGCAGTGTGCGGGCTTCTCTAGTTGTGGAACACAGGCTCCAGAGCTCGTGGGCTCAGTAGCTGAGGCATGCAGGCTCTCTAGTTGTGGCATGTGGGCTCTAGAGCACACGGGCTTAGTAGTTGTGGCCCGTGGTCTTAGTTGCCCTGTGGCACGTGGCATCTTAGTTCCCTGACCAGGGATCGAACGCGCGTCCTCTGCATTGGAAGGCGGATTCTTAACCACTGGACCACCAGGGAAGTCCCGAAAGGTTTATTTTAGAATTATTTTTAATTGAGAGTTGGTTGACATATAACATTATATTAGTTTCAGGTGTATAACATAATGATTCAATATATGTATATTTTGTGAAATGATCACAAAATCTAGTTAATATCCACCACCACACATAACAGTTTTTTTTCTTGAGGTGAGAACTTTTAAGATTTACTCTCAGCAACTTTTCAATATACAATACTGTATTATTAACTATAATGTCAAGCAGTATATTATATCTCCAGGACTAATTTATTTTATAACTGAAAGTTTGTACCTTTTGACTACTTTCACCCATTTCGCTTACCCCCAGCCACCCACCCCTGCCTTCGGCAACCACCAATCTGTTCTCTGTATGAGTTCAGGTTTTGTTGTTGTTGTTGTTTTTAGATTCCACGTGTGAGATCATAGAATATTTGTCTTTCTCTGTCAGACTTATTTCATTTAGCAATATGCCCTTAGGGTCCGTCCATCCATGTTGTGGCACATGGCAAGATTTTCTTTATTTTTATGGCTGAATAGTATTCAGTTATATATATGGACCACATTTTCTTTATTCATTCATCCATCAGTGGACACTTAGGTTGTTTCCATGTCTTGGCTGTTGTAAATAATACTGCAGTGAACATGGAGGTGCAGATTTCTTTTCCCGTTTGTGTTTTCATTTCCTTTGGATAAATACCCAGAAGTGGAATTATTGGATCATATGATAATACATCCACTTTTGAAAACATTTTGGCAGTTTTTAAAAAGTTAAACATACACCTAATATATGATTCAGCCATTCAATTCCTTTGGATTTATCCAAGATAAGTGAAACTATATGTCTCTGCATTTACTTGTATATGAATATTCATAGCAGTTTTATGTGTAATAGCCAAAGAGGCGAACAGATATACAAATTGTGGTATATCCATACCTTGTTACACTATTTGGTGTAAAAAGGAATGAACAGCACAACATAGATGAATCTCAAAATAAGTATCCTGAGTGTAAAAAGCCAGACAAAAATGACTATATACTGTGTGATTCCATGCATATGAAATTCTAGAAAATGCAGTCTAAGCTATAATCATAGACAGCAGGTTGGTGGTTGCCTGAGTATGGGTGTGGAAGAGGGAGGGAGTGATTACAAAGGGATATGAGGGAATTTTTGTGAGTGATTGATATGTTTATTATCTTGACTGGGCCGATGGTTTTATTATATACATATGTCAAAAATGAACCAAATTGTAAACCTTAAATATGTGCAATTTGTTTTATATAAATTATATCTCAGTAAAGTTGCTTTTTGAGAAGCAGCCAGAAAGAAAAGGTAAGGTCATTCATAAAGGTGTGGAAGTTGGGAATGTGGCTGACTTATCAGTAGTAGCAATAGAAGCCAGAAGACAGTTGAATAATATCTTAAGAGTTCTGGAGAGAGGAAAACCTCCTGTCAACCTTTATTTCTATATTCAGTGAAATTATCTAACAATAATCAATACAGAATATATATATATATACACACACACACACACACTTATTTATTTTTTATATTTATTTTATTAAAGTATAGTTGATTTACAGTGTTATAATTTCTGCTGTATAGCAGAGTGATTCAGTTATACATAATATATACATTCTTTTTAATATTTTTTTCCATTATGGCTTATCCCAGACATTGAATATAGTTCCCTGTGCTATACAGTAGGACCTTGTTGTTAAGCCATTTTATATATAATAATTTGCATCTGCTAATCCCAAACTCCCAATCCCTCCCGCCCCCTCCCCCATCCCCTTTGGCAACCACAAATCTGTCTCTGTCTGTGAGTCTGTTTCTGTTTCAAAAATAAGTTCATTTGTGTCATATTTTGGATTCCACATACAAGTGATATTATATGGTATTTGTCTTATTCTTCCTGACTTACTTCACTTAGTATGATAATCCCTAGGCTCATCCATGTTGCTGCAAATGGCATTGTTTCATTCTTTTTTATCGCTGAGTAGTATTCCATTGTATATATGTATTGTGTCTTCTTTATCCTGTTGATGGACATTTAGGTTGTTTCCATGTCTTGGGTACAGTGACTGGTGCTACTATGAACATAGGGTGCATGTTAACATCTTTATTGGAGTATAATTGCTTTACAATGGTGTGTTAGTTTCTGCTGTATAACAAAGTGAATCATCTATACATATAAATACCTCCCCATATCTCCTCCCTCTTGCGTCTCCCTCCCACCCTCCCTGTCTCACCCCTCTAGCTGGACACAAAGCACCTAACTGTTCTCCTTGTGCTATGCGGTTGCTTCCTACTAGCTATTTATTTTACATTTGGTAGTTAGTGTATATATGTCCATGCCACTCTCTCACTTCGTTGCAGCTTACCCTTCCCACTCCCCATGTCCTCAAGTCCATTCTCTATGTCTGCATCTTTATTCCTGTCCTGCCCCTATGTTCTTCAGAACCATTTTTTTTTTTTTTAGATTCCGTATGTATGTGTTAGCAAACGGTATTTGTTTTTCTCTTTCTGACTTACTTTACTCTGTATGACAGTCTCTAGGTCCATCTACCTTACTACAAATAACTCAATTTCGTTTCTTTTTATGGCTGAATATTATTCCATTGTATATATGTGCCACATCTTCCTTATCCATTCATCTGTTGATGGACACTTAGGTTGCATCCATGTCCTGGCTATTGAAAATAGTTGTGCAGTGAACATTGTGGTACATGTCTCTTTTTGAATTATGGTTTCCTCAGGGTATATGCCCAGTAGTGGGATTGCTAGATGATATGGTAGTTCTATTTTTAGTTTTATAAGGAACCTCCATACTGTTCTCCATAGTGGCTGTATCAATTTACATTGCTACCAACAGTGCAAGAGGGTTCCCTTTTCTCCACACCCTGTCTAGCATTTATTGTTTCTAGATTTTTTGATTATGGCCATTCTGACTGGTGTGAGGTGATACCTCATTGTAGTTTTGACTTGCATTTCTCTAATAATTAGTGATGTTGAGCATCCTTTCATGTGTTTGTTGGTAATCTGTATATCTTCTTTGGAGAAATGCCTATGTAGGTCTTCTGCCCATTTTTGGATGGGGCTGTTTGTTTTTTCGATATTGAGCTGCATGAGCTGCTTGTATATTTTGGATATTAATCCTTTGTCAGTTGCTTCGTTTTCAAATATTTGCTCCTATTCTGAGAGTTGTCTTTTTGTCTGGTTTGTGGTTTCCTTTGCTTTGCAAAAGCTTTGAAGTTTCATTAGGTCCCATTTGTTTATTTTTGTTTTTACTTCCATTTCTCTAGGAGGTGGGTCAAAAAGGATCTTGCTATGATTTATGTCATGGAGTGTTCTGCCTATGTTTTCCTCTAAGAGTTTTATAGTGTCTGGTTTTACATTTAGGTCTTTAATCCATTTTGAGTTTATTTTTGTGTATGGTGTTAGGGAGTGTTCTAATTTCATTCTTTTACATGTAGCTGTCCAGTTTTCCCAGCACCACTTATTGAAGAGGCTGTCTTTTCTCCTTTGTATATTCTTGCCTCCTTTATCAAAGATAAGGTGACCATATGTGCGTGGGTTTATCTCTGGGCTTTCTATCCTGTTCCATTGATCTATATTTCTGTTTTTTTGCCAATACCATACTGTCTTGATTAGTGTAGCTTTGTAGTATAGTCTGAAGTCAGGGAGCCTGGCTCCTCCAAATCCTGAACAAAATACTAGCAAACAGAATCCAACAGCACATTAAAAGGATCATATACTATGATCAAGTGGGGTTTATCCAAGGAATGCAAGGATTCATCAATATATGCAAATCAATCAATGTGATAAACCATATTAATAAATTGAAAGAGAAAAACCATATGATCATCTCAATAGATGCAGAAAAAGCTTTCGACAAAATTCAACACCCATTTATGATAAAAACCCTCCAGAAAGTATGCATAGAGGGAACTTAACATAAGAAAAGTCCAAATATATGATGTACCCACAGCCAGCATCATTCTCAGTGGTGAAAAACTGAAACCATTTCCACTAAGATCAGGAATGAGACAAGGTTGCCCACTCTCACCACTATTATTCAACATAGTTTTGGAAGTTTTAGCCACTGAAATCAGAGAAGTGAAAGAAATGAAAGGAATCCAAATTGGAAAAGAAGTAAAACTGTCACTGTTTGCAGATGACATGATACTAAGAGAATCTTAAAGATGCTACTAGAAAGCTACTAGATCTAATCAATGAATTTGGTAAAGTAGCAGGATACAAAATTAATGTACAGAAATCTCTTGCATTCCTATACACTAATGATGAAAAATCTGAAAGAGAAATTAAGGAAACACTCCCACTTACCGTTGCAACAAAAAGAATAAAATACCTAGGAATAAACCTATCTTAGGAGACAAAAGACCTGTATGCAGAAAACTATAAGACACTGATGAAAGAAATTAAAGATGATACAAACAGATAGATATACTATGAGAGATATACTATGTTCTTGGATTGGAAGAATCAACATTATGAAAATGGCTATGGTACCCAAAGCAATGTACGGATTCAATGCAATCCCTATAAAACTGCCAATGGCATTTTTAACAGAACTAGAACCAAAAATTTCACAATTTGTATGGAAACACAAAGCAATCTTGAGAAAGAAAAACGGAGCTGCATGTATTTCTTTGAATTAGAGTTTTCTCTGGATATATACCCAGGAGTGGGATTGCTGGATCATATTCTGTTTGTAGTTCTATTTGTAGTTTTTTAAGGAACCTCCATACTTTTCTCCATAATGGTTGTACCAAGTTCCATTCCTACCAGCAGTGGGAAGGGTTCCTGCATCTGCAGGCGGACTCTCAACCACTGCGCCACCAGAGAAGCCCTATTTGTAGACTTTTTAATGATGGCCATTCTGACTGGTGTGAGGTGTACATCATAATTTTGGTATGCATTTCTCTAATAAGTAGTGATGTCGAGCATCTTTTTGTGTGCCTGTTGGCCATTTGTATGTCTTTGAAGAAATGTCTATTTTTTGGTCTGCCCATTTTTCGATTGGGTTGTCTTTTGTCATTGTTGAGTTGTATGAACTCTTTGTTTATTTTGGAATTAAGCCCTTGTTGGTCACATCATGTGCAAATATTTTCTCCCAGTCTGTAGGTTATTTTTTCGTTTTGTTTATGGCTTCCTTTGCTGTACAGAAGCTTATAAGTTTGATTAGGTTCCATTTGTTTATTTTTGCTTTTATTTCTGTTGCTTTGGGAGACTCACCTAAGAAAACATTGGTATGATTTATGGCAGAGAATGTTTTGCTTATGTTCTCTTCTAAGAGTTTTATGGTGTCATGTCTTTTTTTTTTTTTTTTGCGGTACACGGGCCTCTCACTGTTGTGGCCTCTCCCGTTGTGGAGCACAGGCTCCGGACGTGCAGGCTCAGCGGCCATGGCTCACAGGCCTAGCCACTCTGCGGCATGTGGGATCTTCCCGGACCGGGGCACGAACCCGTGTCCCCTGCATCAGCAGGCCGACTCTCAACCACTGCGCCACCAGGGAAGCCCGGTGTCATGTCTTATGTTTAAGTCTTTAAGCCATTTTGAGTTTACTTTTCTGTATGGTGTGAGGGTGTATTCTAACTTCATTGATTTACATGCAGCTGTCCAACTTTCCCAACACCACTGAGAGCAGAGTATATTGATGGACAAATGAAATGAGAGAGTTAACCTCCAAAAGACCCTCAGTAAAGGAAATTCGAAAGGATGTATTTTAGATGAAGGAAAATGATCCTCAGGGAAACATGAGAGATGTGAGAAGGAGTGGAGAATTAAAGACATATTGGTTGAATAAAATAACAGTAGCAGCAACAATAACAACAGCATTCAATTTGTCAGGGACAAATATACAGGCTAGAACTCAAGTACTCAGCAATAATAGGATGTCAGTTCGGAGAGGGTTATCAGTGTTACAGCTTTTAAAAAATTTCTGGTTTGGGAAGAGAATAAAGATACCGGCTTATTTTTTAGATATTTTTAAGTTAAGTATACATGTTGAAATACCTAGGTAAGCAGTAAAAGATGGGCGGTAGAGTAAAGCTTCCAAACTAGTATAGGAAGAAAGATTAAATAAGTTAATGAAAAAGCCTCCATCCTAAAGGATGGGCAGGTGTGTAGGGTAGGGTGGTGGGCTGAGGGTGTCAGCAAAAGCAGATGAAAAAGAAAGCTGCATCAAAATTTATCTTACACATATCCAAAAAGATAAATGAGCTATATTTTTCCAGTTAAAAGACTGGTACAAATTTTTGATTTATAAATAATTTATTGTGTATCTTCAGCTTCTGTCTTAGGCACTGATAGTATAGAGATCTAAAAAAATAAAGCATTATAACATGTGGATGTAGGGAGTTCACAGGTTTTGGGAACTGGGCATATAAGCAAAGGGTTGAAAGAGTGTGGTAAGTGTGATAGTAGATGGTTTTTAGAATATGCTGTGACAGCAGATTGGGACTTACGTAATAAAGTTTGTGTAGTGAGTCAGAGAAGGCTTAATAGAGATGGTGAATAGAGAATCTGATCCTAGTTCTTAAAAATATTAGCCAGGGGACTTCCGTGGTGGCACAGTGGTTAATAATCCACCTGCCAATGCAAGGGACACGGGTTCGAGCCCTGGTCCAGGAAGATCCCACATGCCACGGAGCAGCTAAGCCTGTGCACCGCAACTACGGAGCCTGCGCTCTAGAGCCTATGGGCCACAGCTGCTGAGCCCGCATACCACAGCTACTAAAGCCTGTGCCTAGAGCCCATGCTGCACAACAAGAGAAGCCATGACAATGAGAAGCCTGCGCATCACAACTAGCGAAGCCCATGTGCAGCAATGAAGACCCAAGGCAGCCAAAAAAAAAAAAAAAGTTAGCCAGGTAAAGAAGTGAGAATACATCTTTACAGAAGAGAAACCAGCATGTGCAGAGTTACTGAAGCAAGAAACGGCAGACTGTGTTCAGGGAAAAACTAGTAGCTTAGCATAACTGAAGAAAACTGGCAAAGGGAGGGATGAAATATATGATGTTGGAGAGTTGGGCAAAAGCCTGATCATGAATGAATATGTATACTATGTTGGAGTGTTTGGATTTTATTCTGAGGTGTATGGAGCTTAATGACACGTATTTTTGCAACATTACTCACCCTCGAATAAGTGTGAAAGAAGCCTTTGAAGGGTCTAGGTTGGGGAGACCAGTTAGTCTTTTTTTTTTTTTGCCGTGCCTTGTGGCATGTGGGATCTTAGTTCCCCGACCAGGGATCATACCCGTGCCCCCTGCATTGGAAGCATGGAATCTTAACCACTGGACCTCCAGGGATGTCCCACCAGTTAGTCTTTCATGATAATCTAGTCAGGCAATGAGGAACATTTGATATGAAGTAGTAGTTAGTGAGAATGGACTTGAGCTTAGAGTTTTAAGAGCAATGTAGGATATAGAATTGTGGAAGTAGAGGCCTAGGATGTCTAAAATGATCATAAGGTATCTGATTTGAGATGTTATTATAGATTGTGATGCCATTAACTTAGAGGAAATACTAAAAGAAAAACGATTTAGAACATACTCAGTTTGATACACTTGTAGGACATTTCAAGAAGAGATGTTCACCCATCAGTTGAATATAAAGATCTGGAATTTATATTAGGAGCTGGAGAATCATATTTGGTAATCTTCAGCTTATCTAAGTCATAGATGTAGGTGCGATCACCCAAGGGAGTGAGAAGGAGAGAAGATCAAACAACACAAACATTTAAGGAACTAATAGCGGAGGAGCAACCAATAGACTGGAAAATGAACAGAAAAATAGGAAAAATGGAGAAAGATATCACAGAAGCCAAAAATAAGGAGAGTTTTAAGAGGATAGTCCAAAGTCTCTGATAATATAGATAAAAATAATCTAAGAACGTAAAATGTTTGGCAATAAGGAGGTTTTGATAATCCTGTAAGAGCAGTTTCTGTTTTAGAGCTAATGATATAGTTTTGAGTGAACAGGTTAAAGGAATGGTGTATGGACTCAACCTTCACTAAGTTTCGTTGTGAAAAAAGAGTAAGGAAGTTTGCTGGAGTGTCACACAGGATCTTTTTTTTTTAGATATGGCATAGTGGAACTCTCATCATGGTTCACAGCTTTAATTTTTTATTAATTTCAATAATTGTGTAATTAATCCTTATTTCTCTCTTGACTGTAAACTCCATGAGGGCAGGGATTATATGCATTCCTTTTTTCCCGTTGTATCTCCATTGCCTAGCACAGTGCCTGATACTTAGATGCTCCATAATATTTGTTGACTAATTATTACATTGGAAGTGGAAAGTGCACAGACATGGGAGTTAAACCTAGATTTAATTCTCATTTCCATCTTGTGATTCTAGAAAGATACTTAACATCCCTGAGCCTCAGTTTTCTTATCTATAAAATGATTATTTTTTCTTTTTTCCTTTAAGATCTTTATTGGAGTATAATTGCTTTACAATGTTGTGTTAGTTTCTGCTGTATAACACAGTGAATCAGATATATGCATATGTATATCCCCATATCCCCTCCCTCTTGTGTCTCCTTCCCATCCTCCTTATCCCACTCCTCTAGGTGGTCGCAAAGCACCGAGCACATCTCCCTGTTCTACGTAGCTGCTTCCCACTAGCTATCTATTTTACATTTGGTAGTGTATCTGTGTCAGTGTTACTCTCTCACTTTGTCCCAGCTTACCCTTCCCCCTTCCTGTGTCCTCAGTACATTCTCTATGTCTGTGTCTCTATTCCTATCCTGTCCCTAGTTTCATCAGAACCATTTTTTTTTCTTTTTTAGATTCCATATGTATGTGTTAGCATATGGTGTTTGTTTTTCTCTTTCTGACTTACTTCACTCTGTATGACCGACTCTAGGTCCATCCACCTGACTACAAATAACTCAATTTCGTTTCTTTTTGTGGCCAAGTAATATTCCATTGTATATATGTGCCACACTTTCTGTATCCATTCATCTGTCCATGAACAATTAGGTTGCTTCCTTGTCCTGGCTATTGTAAATAGTGCTGAAATGAATATTGTGGTACATGACTCTTTTTGAATTACAATTTTCTCAGGGTATATGCGTAGTAGTGGGATTGCTGGGTCATATGGTAGTTCTATTTTTAGTTTGTTAGGAACCTCCATACTGTTCTCCATAGTGGCTGTATCAATTTACATTCCCACCAACAGTGCAAGAGGTTTCCCTTTTCTCCACAACCTCTCCAGCATTTATTGTTTCTAGATTTTTTGATGATGGCCATTTTGACCGGTGTGAGGTGATGCCTCACTGTAGTTTTGATTTGCATTTCTCTAATGATTAGTGATGTTAAGCATCCTTTCATGTGTTTGTTGGCAATCTGTATATCTTCTTTGGAGAAATGTCTATTTAGGTCTTCTGCCCATTTTTTGGATGGGGTTGTTTGTTTTTTTGGTATTGAGCTGCATGAGCTGCTTGTGTATTTTGGATATTAATCCTTTGTCAGTTGCTTTGTTTGCAAATATTTTCTCCCATCCTGAGGGTTGTCTTTTTGTCTTGTTTATGGTTTCCTTTGCTGTGCAAGAGCTTTTAAGTTTCATTAGGTCCCATTTGTTTATTTTTGTTTTTTATTTCCATTTCTCTAGGAGGTGGGTCAAAAAGGATCTTGCTATGATTTATGTCATGGAGTGTTCTGCCTATGTTTTCCTCTAAGAGTTTTATAGTGTCTGGTTTTACATTTAGGTCTTTAATCCATTTTGAGTTTATTTTTGTGTATGGTGTTAGGGAGTGTTCTAATTTCATTCTTTTACATGTAGCTGTCCAGTTTTCCCAGCACCACTTATTGAAGAGGCTGTCTTTTCTCCTTTGTATATTCTTGCCTCCTTTATCAAAGATAAGGTGACCATATGTGCGTGGGTTTATCTCTGGGCTTTCTATCCTGTTCCATTGATCTATATTTCTTTTTTTTTGCCAATACCATACTGTCTTGATTAGTGTAGCTTTGTAGTATAGGCTGAAGTCTGGGAGCTTGATTCCTCCAGCTCCGTTTTTATTTTTCAAGATTGCTTTGGCTATTCAGTGTCTTTTGTATTTCCATACAAATCGTACAGTTTTTTGTTCTAGTTCTGTGAAAAATGCCATTGGTAGTTTGATAGGGATTGCATTGAATCTGTAGATTGCTTTGGGCAGTATAGTCATTTCACAATGTTGATTCTTCCAATCCAAGAACATGGTATATCTCTCCATCTATTTGTATCATCTTTAATGTTTTTCATCACTGTCTTAAAGTTTTCTGTTTAGAGGTCTTTTGTCTCCTTAGGTAGGTTTATTCCTAGGTATTTTGTTCTTTTTGTTGCAGTGGTAAATGGGAGTGTTTCCTTAATTTCTCTTTCAGATTTTTCATCATTAGTGTATAGGAATGCAAGAGATTTCTGTACATTAATTTTGCATCTTGCTACTTTACCAAATTCATTGATTAGCCTGAGTATTTTTCTGGTAGCATCTTTAGGATTCTCTATGTATAGTATCATGTCATCTGCAAACAGTGACAGTTTTACTTCTTCTTTTCTGATTTGGATTCCTTTTATTTCTTTTACTTTTCTGATTGCTGTGGTTAAAACTTCCAAAACTATGTTGAATAACAGTGGTGAGAGTGGGCAGCCTTGTCTCGTTCCTGATCTTAGTGGAAATGGTTTCAGTTTTTCACCAATGAGAATGATGTTGGCTGTGGGTTTGTCATATATGGCCTTTATTGTGTTAAGTTCCCTGTATGCCTACTTTCTGGAGGGCTTTTATCATAAATGGCTGTTGAATTTTGTCAAAAGCTTTTTCTGCATCTATTGTGACGATCATATGGTTTTTCTTCTTCAATTTGTTTATTTGGTTTATCACATTGATCGATTTGCATATATTGATGAATCCTTGCATTCCTGGGGTAAACCCCACTTGATCATAGTCACTGATCCTTTTAATGTGCTGTTGGATTCTGTTTGCTAGTATTTTGTTGAGGATTTTTGCATTTATGTTCATCAGTGATATTGGCCTGTAGTTTTCTTTCTTTGTGACGTCTTTGTCTGGTTTTGGTATCATGGTAATGGTGGCCTCATAGAAAGAGTTGTGGAGTGTTCCTCCCTCTGCTGTATTTTGGAAGAGTTTGAGAAGGACGGATGTTAGCTCTTCTCTAAATGTTTGATAGAAATCGCCTGTGAATCCATCTGGTCCCGGGCTTTTGTTTGTTGGAAGATTTTTAATCACAGTCTCAATTTCAGTGCTTGTGATTGGTCTGTTTATATTTTCTATTTCTTCCTGGTTCAGTCTTGGGAGATTGTGCTTTTCTAAGAATTTGTCCATTTCTTCCAGGTTGTCCGTTTTATTGGCATATGGTTGCTTGCTCTTTTTGATGGGTGGTGCCGTATTCCTGTCTTACTGGTTGTTTGATTTGAGATGTCCAGCACTGGAGTTTTCAGGCAGTTGA
The DNA here is from genome assembly GCF_025265405.1 of Mesoplodon densirostris. NCBI lineage: Eukaryota > Metazoa > Chordata > Mammalia > Artiodactyla > Ziphiidae > Mesoplodon > Mesoplodon densirostris. Next base: position 45,288,654 of record NC_082662.1, on the reverse strand, counting down.
GTAGAGCTGGGCCTTGGTGGTGAGATGAGGACCTACGGGAGGCCTCAGTCTGATTAATATTCCTTGAGGTCTGAGGTTCTCTGTTAGTCCAGTGGTTTGGTCTCAGAGCTCCCACCACCGGAACTTGGGCCTGACCTCCGGCCTTGGAACCAAGATCTTCCAAGCTTCATGGTGTGGTTAAAAAAAAAAAAAAAAAAAAAAAAAAAAAGCAGTACAATATCAAAGAATAAAAAAATAAAATTAGAAAGATAAAAAATACATTAGGAAAAAATAAAACTGTAATTGAAACAACTGCAACAAGGTAAAATAAAACCACAGCAGAAAAAAGAAAAAAAAAGTAAAGAGGGGGGAACTAGCCAAAAGGGGAGAACAATAACAAAGTATAAAGAATAAAATAAAATTTGAAAAATAAAAGATTTATTAGGAAATATAAAAATATAAAAGAATCAAGAACAATGAATCAACAAGGTAAAACAGAACCCCAATCTAAAAGAGGAAAAAAAAAAAAAAAGCCTTGGCTATGGGGGTGGAGTTTAAGCGGGGGTGGAACTGAGGCAGGGACCTAGGCAGGTGGGGAGGGTGATGCTTGAGTGGGGCTTATGCAGGGCACTATTCAAGCATGGCCCAGCACCTCTGCTTAGGATGTGGGCACTGAAGGGGAGGGGCAGCACCTGGAAAGGAGGGCCTCTGGAGTGTGGAGTTCTGAAGTTTGGAGGTAGGGTGTGTGAGGGTGTGTGGGTGGGGTTTAGGCCCAGTGCATTGGAGGGTGTCTCCGAATGTAGAGGTAGGGACCTGGATGGGGGTGTAGGGGCAGGGCTTGGGCTCTGAGCGGCAGGAGGGAGGCTCCCAGGGCAGAGGTTTAGGCCTGGGGTGCCTAAGTGGACTGGGAAAGTACTGGCCCGGTTCTCTTCCGTTCCTTCGTGCTCCTCCCCACCATCTTCCCCAGGGTCTCCACCGTTGCCGCTGGACACCTAATCATGGGTGGGTCCCTCTGGGTGTAGGAACTCCTCCCCTTCCCCAGCCACCCCTCAGGGGTGCTTGTCCCAGAGGTCCGGCCTTTACTTTTGCTCCTCCTTCCCTCCTTCCCACTCCCTAAGGACCCACTCTGCTGGAGAGGGCCTCAGTGGGCAGAGGATCAGGCCCAGAACCTCAGCAGGTTCCTGGGGGCTCAAGTGGGCAGGGGAAACCTGACTGGCCACGTTCCCTTTTGATCCTCTGCCCTCCCAGTGGTTCCCTAATATCCTCCTTCTGGCGTGGGATCCCTTACCCTCCCCCAGCCTCCCCTCAAGGGCACCAGTCCCATCCCACCTCCACTTCTCCTCCCCCATCACTCCTCCCACGCCCTACATCCTACCCGGTCGCTGGGGGTTCGCCCTGTTCCCTTAGGTGTCCGTGGTCCTGCACCAGTGCCTGGTAAGTGCCCTAGTTGTGAGTAGATGCGAATCCGTGCTCTCCTAGTATGCCATCTTGACCCTGCCCCCTATAAAATGATTTTGATGATAGCTCCCTAAGGAGGTGTATTTTAAGACTTAAGTGACATAATATCTCTAAAGCCCCTGGCACAATGCCAAGCCCATAGTGGGTACTCAATAAATGGTGGTGGTTGTTGCTGTTATTATAGAGGTAGAGAGTGCTTACTTGTTGAAAACACAAGCCAGTAGATGAGGCAGTGTTTAAAATGAGGAGAATAAGTGATTACCTCAGGAGGTAAAGTGATGGAATGCATAGTATGTTATTAATCATGAATTAAAGGGAACATTTCATTATGTTGGAAAGGGAAAGACATTAAGAAGCCTTCACTGAATATTTGACATTTAAGTTACAACTTCAGGGATTAGAGTTTCACCAGATGGATACAAGAAAGATATCATGATGTGAGTAATGATGTGGAGACCCAATATCGCATATAGTCTTTGGAAGCTGCTGACTATTTAACTATGGATATCTGCCCCAGATGTTATGGGGAGGGAATGGTTGGAGGAGGGCCTAAAAAGGCATGCTGAAACTAAATTGCTGTATATTCCATGTTAAGAAGGTGGTGCATTATCCTATTGGTGCCATTGAAGGTTTAAAACAATTTTTTTATTGTGGTAAAATATACATGACATAATATTTACCATTTTAACCATCTTTTAAGTGTACCGTTCAGTGACATTAAGTACATTCACATTGTTGTACAATGATCTGCAATATCCATTTCCAGAACTTTTTCATTAACTTATATTGAAACCCTGTATCCATTAAACAATAACTCCTCATTTCTCTCTCACCCTTGCTCCTGGTAACCACCGCTCTACTTTCTGTCTCTGTATTTGACTATTGTAGGTGCCGCATATAAGTGGAATTATATATTTGTCCTTTTCTGCTTATTTCACTTAGCGTAACGTCTTTAAGCTTCAACCATACTGTAGTGTACAGTACGTGTCAGAATTTCTTTCCTTTTTAATGTTGAATAATATTCCATTCTATGTAGTATATACCATGTTTTGTGTGTCCATTCATCCATGGATGGATATCTGGGTTGTTTCTACTTTTTGCTATTGTGAATAATGTTGGTATGAACATTGGTGTAGAAATACTTGTTTGAATCTTTACTTCCATTTTTTTTGTGTATATACCCAGAAGTGGAATTGCTGAGTCAAATGGTAGATTTATGTTTAATTTTCTGAGGACCTGCCATGCTGTTTTCTGCAGGGGCTGTGCCATTTTACATTCCCACCAGTCATACACAAGGGTTAAATTTCTTCATATCCACAAACTCTTGCTGTTGTTTTTTCTGTTGTTGTTGTTTTGATAATAATCATCCTAGTCATATATCATTGTGCTTTTGATTTGCATTTCCCTAATGATTAGTGATGTTGAGCACCTTTTCATGTGCTTATTGTCCATTCATATATCTTCTTTGGAGAAATGTGTATTCAAGTCCTGTGACCACTTTTGAATTGGGTTATTTTCTTGTAGTTGAGTTTAAGAGTTCTTCATATGTTCTGGATATTAATTCTGTATTATACACATGACTTACAAATTTTTTATTCCATTATATGAGTTACCTTTTTACTCTATTAGTAGTGTTGTTTGATACAGAAAAGTTTTTAATTTTTGTGAAGTCCCATTTGTCTATTTTTTCTTTTGTTTCCTGTGTTTTTGTTTAATATCCAAAAAATCATTTCCAAATCCAAGGTCATGAAGCTTTTCTCTTTTGTTTTCTTCTAAGAGTTTTATAATTTTGCTCTTATGTTTAGATCTTTGATCCATTTTGAGTTAATTTTTGTATGTGGTGTAAGACAAGGATCCATATTGCATGTGGATATCCAGCTTTCCTAGCACCATGTTTTGAAAAGGCAGTTCTTTCCTATTGAATGTTCTTGACATTTTTATTAAAAATCATTTGACCTTATATATGAACATCTATTTCTGGGCTCTCTTATTTTTTTTTTTTTTTGCTTTATAACAAATTTAGTCAGTTATACATATACATATGTTCCCATATCCCCTCCCTTTTGCGTCTCCCTCCCACCCTCCCTATCCCACCCCTCCAGGCGGTCACAAAGCACCAAGCTGATCTCCCTGTGCTATGCGGCTGCTTCCCACTAGCTATCTACCTTACGTTTGGTAGTGTATATATGTCCATGCTGCTCTTTCACTTTGTCACAGCTTACCCTTCCCCCTCCCCATATCCTCAAGTCCATTCTCTAGTAGGTCTGTGTCTTTATTCCTGTCTTACCCCTATGTTCTTCATGACATTTTTTTTCTTAAATTCCATATATATGTGTCAGCATACAGTATTTGTCTTTCTCTTTCTGACTTATTTCACTCTGTAAGACAGACTCTAGGTCCATCCACCTCATTACAAATAGCTCAATTTCATTTCTTTTTATGGCTGAGTAATATTCCATTGTATATATGTGCCACATCTTCTTTACCCATTCATCCGATGATGGACACTTAGGTTGTTTCCATCTCCGGGCTATTGTAAATAGGGCTGCTATGAACATTTTGGTACATGTCTCTTTTTGAATTATGGTTTTCTCAGGGTATATTGGGCTCTCTTATTTTATTTTATTGGCCTCTGTGTCTGTATTTATGCCAGTGCCATACTGTTTTGGTTACTGTGGCTTTGTAGTAAGTTTTGAAACCAGGAAATGTTAGTCTCCTAGCTTTGTTCCTCTTGTTCAAGATTGTTTTGGCTATTTGGGGTCCCTTGAGAGTCCAGGTGAATTTTAGGATCTTTTTTCCTATTTCTGCAAAACAAAAAGTCATTAGGATATTGATAGGGATTGCATTGAATATGTAGATTGCTTTGGGCACTGTTGACATCGTAACAATATTAAGTCTGCCAATCCATGAACTTGGATTCTCTTTTTTTTTTTTTGCGGTACACGGGCCTCTCACTGTTGTGGCCTCTCCCATCGTGGAGCACAGGCTCCAGATGTGCAGGCTCAGCGGCCATGGCTCACAGGCCCAGCCACTCTGCGGCATGTGGGATCCTCCCAGACTGGGGCACGAATCCGCATCCCCTGCATCGGCAGGCAGACTCTCAACCACTGCGCCACCAGGGAAGCCCAGAATATCTTTCTCTTTATTCATGTCTTCTTTAATTTCTTTAAGCCATGTTTTCTCTTTTTCACTGTACACCTCTTTCATCTTCTTGGTTAATTCTTAAATCTTTTATTCTTTTTGATGCTATTTTAAGTGGAATTATTTTTTTTCAGGTTGTTCATTGTTAGTGTATAGAAATGCACATGATTTTTGTGTGCTGATTTGTATCCTGTTAGTTTGCTGAATTTGTTCATTAGTGTTTTTTTTTGTTTTTTTTTACATCTTTATTGGAGTATAATTGCTTTACAATGGTGTGTTAGTTTCTGCTTTATAACAAAGTGAATCTGTTATACATATACATATGTTCCCATATCTCTTCCCTCTTGCGTCTCCCTCCCTCCCACCCTCCCTATCCCACCCCTCTAGGTGGTCACAAAGCACTGAGCTGATCTCCCTGTGCTATGCGGCTGCTTCCCACTAGCTATCTATTTTACGTTTGGTAGTCTATATATGTCCATGCCACTCTCTCACTTTGTCACTGGTTACCCTTCTCCCTCCCCATATCCTCAAGTCCATTCTCTAGTAGGTCTGTGTCTTTATTCCTGTCTTACCCCTAAGTTCTTTATGACATTTTTTTTTCTTAAATTCCATATATATGTGTTAGCATATGGTATTTGTCTTTCTCTTTCTGACTTACTTCACTCTGTATGACAGACTCTAGGTCCATCCACTGCATTACAAATAGCTCAATTTCGTTTCTTTTTATGGCTGAATAATATTCCATTGTATATATGTGCCACATCTTCTTTATCTATTCATCCGATGATGGACACTTAGGTTGTTTCCATGTCCTGGCTATTGTAAATAGGGCTGCTATGAACATTTTGGTACATGACTCTTTCTGAATTATGGTTTTCTCAGGGTATATGCCCAGTAGTGGGATTGCTGGGTCATATGTTAATTCTATTTGTAGTTTTTTAAGGAACCTCCATACTCTTCTCCATAGTGGCTGTACCAATTCACATTCCCACCAGCAGTGCAAGAGTGTTCCCTTTTCTCCACACCCTCACCAGCATTTATTGTTTCTAGATTTTTTCATGATGACCATTCTGACTGGTGTGAGATGATATACCTCATTGTAGTTTTGATTTGCATTTCTCTAATGATTAATGATGTTGAGCATTCTTTCATGTGTTTGTTGACAGTCTGTATATCTTCTTTGGAGAAATGTCTATTTAGGTCTTCTGCCCATTTTTGGATTGGGTTGTTTGTTTTTTTGTTATTGAGCTGCATGAACTGCTTGTAAATTTTGGAGATTAATCCTTTGTCAGTTGCTTCATTTGCAAATATTTTCTCCCATTCTGAGGGTTGTCTTTTGGTATTGTTTATGGTTTCCTTTGCTGTGCAAAAGCTTTGAAGTTTCATTAGGTCCCATTTGTTTATCTTTGTTTTTATTTCCATTTCTCTAGGAGGTGGGTCAAAAAGGATCTTGCTGTGATTTATGTCATAGAGTGTTCTGCCTATGTTTTCCTCTAAGAATTTGATAGTTTCTGGCCTTATATTTAGGTCTTTAATCCACTTTGAGCTTATTTTTGTGTATGGTGTTAGGGAGTGATCTAATCTCATACTTTTACATGTACCTGTCCAGTTTTCCCAGCACCCCTTATTGAAGAGGCTGTCCTTTCTCCACTGTACATTCCTGCCTCCTTTATCAAAGATGAGGTGACCATATGTGCGTGAGTTTATCTCTGGGCTTTCTATCCTGTTCCATTGATCTATATTTCTGTTTTTGTGCCCGTACCATACTGTCTTGATTACTGTAGCTTTGTGGTATAGTCTGAAGTCAGGGAGCCTGATTCCTCCAGCTCCGTTTTTCTTTCTCAAGATTGCTTTGGCTATTCGGGGTCTTTTGCGTTTCCATACATATTGTGAAATTTTTTGTTCTAGTCCTGTGAAAAATGCCAGTGGTAGTTTGATAGGGATTGCATTGAATCTGTAGATTGCTTTGGGTAGTCGAGTCATTTTCACAATGTTGTTTCTTCCAATCCAAGAACATGGTATATCTCTCCATCTATTTGTACCATGTTTAATTTCTTTCATCAGTGTCTTATAATTTTCTGCATACAGGTCTTTTGTCTCCTTAGGTAAGTTTATTCCTAGATATTTTATTCTTTTAGTGCAGTGGTAAATAGGAGTGTTTTCTTGATTTCACGTTCGGATTTTTCATCATTAGTGTATAGGAATGCCAGAGATTTCTGTGCATTAATTTTGTATCCTGCTGCTTTACCACATTCATTGATTAGCTCTAGTAGTTTTCTGGTATCATCTTTAGGATTCTCTATGTATAGTATCATGTCATCTGCAAACAGTGACAGCTTTACTTCTTCTTTTCTGATTTGGATTCCTTTTATTTCCTTTTCTTCTCTGATTGCTGTGGTGAAAACTTCCAAAACTATGTTGAATAATAGTGGTGAGAGTGGGCAACCTTGTCTTGTTCCTGATTTTAGTGGAAATGCTTTCAGTTTTTCACCAATGAGGATGATGTTTGCTGTGGGTTTGTCATATATGGCCTTTATTATGTTGAGGAAAGTTTCCTCTATGCCTATATTCTGGAGGGTTTTTATCATAAATCGGTGTTGAATTTTGTCGAAAGCTTTTTCTGCATCTATTGAGATGACCATAGGTTTTTCTCCTTCAGTTTGTTAATATGGTGTATCACATGGATTGATTTGCGTATATTGGAGAATCCTTGCATTTCTGGAATAAACCCCACTTGATCATGGTGTATGATCCTTTTAATGTGCTGTTGGATTCTGTTTGCTAATATTTTGTTAAGGATTTTTGCATCTATGTTCGTCAGTGATATTGGCCTGCAGTTTTCTTTCTTTGTGACATCCTTGTCTGGTTTTGGTATCAGAGTGATGGTGGCCTCGTAGAATGAGTTTGGGAGTGTTCCTCCCTCTGCTATATTTTGGAAGAGTTTCAGAAGGATAGGTGTTAGCTCTTCTCTAAATGTTTGGTAGAATTCGCCTGTGAAGCCACCTGGTCCTGGGCTTTTGTTTGTTGGAAGATTTTTTTTTTTTTTTTTTCCCGTTACGTGGGCCTCTCACTGTTGTGGCCTCTCCCGTTGCGGAGCACAGGTTCCGGATGCGCAGGATACACAGTCTCAGCAGCCATGGCTCACGGGCCCAGCCTCTCTGTAGCATGTGGGATCTTCCCGGATTGGGGCACGAACCCGTGTCCCCTGCATCGGCAGGCGGACTCTCAACCACTGCGCCACCAGGGAAGCCCTGTTGGAAGATTTTTAATCGCAGTTTCAATTTCAGTGCTTGTGATTGGTCTGTTCATATTTTCTATTTCTTCCTGATTCATTCTTGGCAGGTTGTGCATTTCTAAGAATTTGTCCGTTTCTTTCAGGTTGTCCATTTTATTGGCATAGAGTTGCTTGTAGTAATCGCTCCTGATCTTTTGTATTTCTGCAGTGTCAGTTGTTACTTCTCCTTTTTCATTTCTAATTCTATTGATTTGAGTCTTCTCCCTTTTTTTCTTGATGAGTCTGGCTAATGGTTTATCAATTTTGTTTACCTTCTCAGAGAACCAGCTTTTAGTATTATTGATCTTTGCTATCGTTTCCTTCATTTCTTTTTCATTTATTTCTTATCTGATCTTTATGATTTCTTTCCTTCTGCTAACTTTGGAGTTTTTTTGTTCTTCTTTCTCTAATTGCTTTAGGTGCAAGGTTAGGTTGTTTATTCGAGATGTTTCCTGTTTCTTAAGGTAGGATTGTATTGCTATAAACTCCCCTCTTAGAACTGCTTTTGCTGCATCCCATAGGTTTTGGGTCGTTGTGTCTCCATTGTCATTTGTTTCTAGGTATTTTTTGGTTTCCTCTTTGATTTCTTCAGTGATCTCTAGGTTATTTAGCAGTGTACTGGTTAGTCTCCATGTGTTTGTATTTTTTACAGATCTTCTCCTGTAATCTATATCTAGTCTCATAGTGTTGTGGTCGGAAAAGATACTTGATGCAATTTCAATTTTCTTAAATTTACCAAGGCTTGATTTGTGACCCAAGATATGATCTATCCTGGGGAATGTTCCATGAGCACTTGAGAAAAATGTGTATTCTGTTGTTTTTGGATGGAATGTCCTATAAGTATCAATTAAGTCCATCTTGTTTAATGTATCATTTAAAGCTTGTGTTTCCTTATTTATTTTCATTTTGGATGATCTGTCCAATGGTGAAAGTGTGGTGCTAACGTCCCCTACTATGCATGTGTTACTGTCGATTTCCCCTTTTATGGCTGTTAGTATTTGCCTTATGTATTGAGGTGCTCCTATGTTGGGTGCTTAAATATTTACAATTGTTATATCTTCTTTGATTGATCCCTTGATCATTATGTAGTGTCCTTCTTTGTCTCTTCTAATAGTCTTTATTTTAAAGTCTATTTTGTCTGATATGAGAATTGCTACTCCAGCTTTCTTTTGGTTTCCATTTGCATGGAATATCTTTTTCCATCCCCTCACTTTCAGTCTGTATGTGTCTCTAGGTCTGAAGTGGGTCTTTTGTAGACAGCATATATATGGGTCTTGTTTTTGTATCCATTCAGCCAGTCTGTGTCTTTTGGTGGGAGCATTTAATCCATTTACATTTAAGGTAATTATTGATATGTATGATCCTATTCCCATTTTCTTAATTGTTTTGGGTTTGTTATTATAGGTCTTTTCATTCTGTTGTGTTTCTTGCCTAGAGGACATTCTTTAGCATTTGTTGTCAAGCTGGTTTGGTGGTGTTGAATTCTCTTAACTTTTGCTTGTCTGTAAAGGTTTTAATTTCTCCATCAAATCTGAATGAGATCCTTGCTGGGTAGAGTAATGTTGGTTGTAGGTTTTTCTCCTTCATCACTTTAAATATGTCCTGCCACTCCCTTCTGGTTTGCAGAGTTTCTTCTGAAAGATCAGCTGTTAACCTTATGGGAATTCCCTTGTGTGATATTTGTTGTTTTTCCCTTGCTGCTTTTAATATGTTTTCTTTGTATTTAATTTTTTGTTCATTAGTTTTAACATTTGTTCTTAGACTCTTAAGGGTTTTCTATCTCTCACCTGGACTATTTCCAATTTATCTCACTTCTTGCCCTGCCCCATCCCCCCACCCAGTCTTCTTCATTTAGTAGCCAGAATTGTTCTTTTAAAGTATATCATATTACTTCCTACTTATAGCCCATTAGTAGCTTCACAACTTAAAATAAAATTCTAAGCCCTTATCAAGTTTCATGAGGTTATACAATATTTGGCTTCTAGTTAACTTTTAAGTTTCATCATGTTTCACGGTCACCATTTTGTTACTCAGCCTCAGACATATTGCTCTCTTTAAATAAGATTAGGTACTTTTTTGCCTCTGAGTCTTCGCATTTACTGTTTTCTGTGTCTTGAATGCTCTTCCTCCAGAAATTTAAGTGTGTCTCTTCTTCACTTTCATGTCTCTTCACCTGTTTAGAGTGGCTTTCTTTGTCTACTCTATTCTAAAATAATACCATCTTCCCAACAGTCTGTAGCCTCTTACCCTGTTTTATTTTTCTTAATAACACTACCTGACATCATAATATATATTTATTTATCTGTTGTCTGTTTTCTCTAACTAGAATATAAGTTACAGAAGGGTAGGGATTTAATTGATCATATTTATGACAGAGGATATATGAAGATATCAGGTTGACATGAGGATGATCAATGATATGAGGATATAAATGAGAATGTTTGATGGAACAGTATCCTAAAGGAGGTAGAATAGGCTTATTTTTAAAACATTTATTTATTTATTTATTTACTTTTATTTATTTGGCTGCGCCGGGTCTTAGGTGTGGCAAGCAGGATTGTTGCAGCATTTGGGATCTTTAGTCGCAGCATGCAGGCTCTTATTGCAGCATGCGGGATAGCATAGATAGAAGAGTGTTCATTGTCTTTTATCCTCTTATTTTCAATCTAGAAATAAAGATAATTTTGTTGCATGTTAATTTTGTATCATTTTTTCATTAAGTATATTGCTGTTAATACCTTGGGTAAATCCTAAAAAGAAAGTAGTCCTGAAAACTTAGATGCTCATCTAAGATGTAGTTTATAGTTAAGGTTGCAGAAATGATCTCAGAAACTTATAAAAACAAAGTTATCTTACTTCCTTTGTTTGATTATTCTGTACCATAGGTAAACTTGATTTACATTAAGACTGAATATGGTAACAAAGAATAGAATTAGGAATAGACCAAAGTCTTTGTTTTACTATATTGAGTTGGGGAGGGGGAAAGAATAAACTACTTTTGATTATTCTTTTGGGAGCTCCGTATCTCAAAAAAAATAAGAGATTGTTTTTTGACTGAAATGTGATAATAGAAAATGTTTTTGTTATAATGTTAAAGAAATGGTATGGTCTGTTATGTTGAAAATGTATGGAGTAGTAGGATGTGAGCTGGTGGGTGATTTTCTTCTTTTCTTATTTTTCATGTAGCTTTTGCAGTTAGCATGTAGTTTTTAAAATCAGAGTAATCAGTTAATTTTAAAAATCACTGTGCATATATAATATAGTCCCTCTTCAACTCCTTGCTTTAAATTGGCTTTCAAACTTTTAGCAGAATACAGGTTTTGTGTTTTTTTTAACATTTTGCCTAGTTTTGTATAAAATAACAGCGAAATCAGTTTTAAATGGGAGGCAGTGTATCAAATACATGGCGATATTGTTTAGGATGTTTTCCTGTGACCATTTAATCTGGTACTGTACATGCCAATCAGAGACATTCAAGACCTTCTGCTATACCTAAGACAGTCTGTCTTGGCTGCAACAAAATGATCAGCTAAATGTTGTTACTTATGGAATCTTGGCTTTGATGTAGCATTTCAGAATTTATGCAGACAGTAAAGTAAAACAGGTTTTATTTTTTAAATGTTTAATAGCAACCTCCCCCACAGCACCTCTCATTCTTTCAATCCTGCTTCACAAAGGCAGGGATCTCTGTCTCTTTTGTTCAGTTCCATATCCTAGGTTTCTTAAATCTGGCAATAGAAGGTGCATATATATTGATGATGTCCTTCTCTCCTAAATACGAGGACATTAAAATAGAAATCTTTTTTTATATTGTTGTTGTTAAACGTCACACTAATAGGAAAAACAGGAAGAAAGTGAGCTTCGTTCTCTGCCACCTCCTTCCCTTGCCCACTTGGCTGCTTTAAGTGTTGCAGTTATTGAATTAGCAAAAGAACAAGGAATAACAGATGATGACCTCAGAGTTCGTCAGGAAATTGTGGAGGAAATGTCAAAGGTTATAACAGCATTTTTACCAGGTACAGCTTCATTTTATACTTAATTTTTAAAATGACACAACTCTTCTTCTTGCTTCCTCTTGAACTTAGGGTAAATTCTTAATGTTTTTCTTTCTCTTTTTTTCTCCATCTTCAAAGTAGACTAATTTAATTATTAGTAAATGACTTTTGGGGGGAGATATTTCAGAAAAGGAAAACGGAGAATTACGGCACAGCATAATTTTTGTAATAAGAAAAAAAGATTTTTATAATGTCAGATACAAGATTAATTGCTTAGTACTTGAATATTATATTTTATATTAAATTTTCAGTATCATTGACTTCTGAATGGACATTTTAGTCATATTTATTTCAGTATATACAGTTGAACTAGTTACTGAATAAAATTCCTATTCCTTGATAGTGGGGAAAATTAATTTACTTTAAGGATGTTAGAGGTAAAATTTATACTTTTATTTCTTTTTTTGACTCTTGATCTTTCTTTACAGAAAGCTTATGTTTTTGGCACAAGGGGGAGTTGGGTCAGGTTTATTGTAGACATTTATGTATAGATTATTTGCTTAGCCCTCATCATTTTTTTGCATTAATACTGAATTTAAGTAAATGGATATTAAGTAAGACTTGTTTCTTACCACCAAAGGGATTTTAGACAGTTGATAAATTATAATTTTATATCAAGCCATTGTGAGATTTATAAGAAAGAATATAAAATTGAAATTGAAGTTTTAATTTTTCTTTATTATTTCTATAATGTAGTTTTCTATCTAAAACAGATTGATACTAATTTAAATTATACATAGGAATAATTTACTTATTATTATAAGAATAGAAGTGAAATATTTATGATTTTAATGACTTGGATGACTTTCAGACATTTTGTGAACTTGAAAAGTAGACTTTTATATATTCAACTGAGTACAAACTTAACACTTCCTAACGTACTAAACATCTCATGATCAGTCCCAATCATGTTATTTTTCAACTTGCCCTCTGCTGAGATCCTTTAAAAATTTACCTTATTATGATTTTTTTTTTCCCCCGGTACGCGGGCCTCTCACTGTTGTGGCCTCTACTGTTGTGGAGCACAGGCTCCGGACGCTCAGGCTCAGCGGCCATGGCTCATGGGCCTAGCCGCTCCGCGGCACGTGGGACCTTCCCAGACCGGGGCACTAACCCATGTCCCCTGCATCGGCAGGCGGGCTCTCAACCACTGCGCCACCAGGGAAGCCCCTTATTATGATTTTTGAAATAACATATTTGATAGTTTGCAAAAGATGTAGGTAGCATGTTATTATTCCTATTTATTTTGTTCTGTGAACTCTTGAAAGTCATAGGGTTTTTTTTGGTTTTAGGTCTGCAGTATCAATTGACTTGGCTTCACTTTGTGTTTTTAAAGAGCATTGGCTGAATGTCTGTGATCCCTTCCCCATTTAAAGAGCTATTTCTTAAGTAAATATAAATATCTAAAAAAATATGTAGTTTGTGACAGTAGCTATAGCTAGGTTAGTGCATTCTTTACTGTTACATATTAAATGTGAAACATACTTCTAGTTATTCCTAAATGAATTACTACTAAAATTTTGTTTAAACACTGAACTTGAATGAGTTATTTCTCTCTTCCTGAGCCCTATAACTGAAAAACATTTTTATTATTTTGTATATCAGTTAGAAAAGGGTATTATTATACTATAATTGCTGTATTAGAATTGGAAGTCACAGAATTGAAATATATGCAATTTTCCTATCACTGTTTTTTAAAGTTCTCATATTTGCATGCTGTTTCATGCTATGATATTTTTCCTTCATTTCCAGAGTGTTCACTTAGGTTGTATGGCTCATCTCTGACTAAGTTTGCTCTGAAAAGTAGTGATGTTAATATAGATATAAAATTTCCTCCCAAGGTAAGTAATTAGACAAGACCCTTTTCTGTATGGTTCTTAATTAGTACTTGGTATTGTTTATTGATTATCTTTTTTAGAGAAGATATAGGGGAATATAAAACTCTGGCTTGTAGAATGTTACCATCATGATTTAACAGTGCTTTTGGAAAGTACTTTTTAGGTGTCAGACATAGGTGGAATTAAAGAAAATAAGGGAGAAAAAAAAAGGAAGAAGAGGAAGGTGGTCAAAAAAAAAAGGGAACATGCTTGTATTTGAACGTATTGAACAGTTATTGCTTATGCTAAGCAGTATGGAAAGAGGAAAGAATTTTGAAATCATACATCTGTAGATGTTCAAATCTTGGCTAAAATGAGCAAGTTACTTGACCTTCTTGAGCCTCAGTTTCTAATTTCCAAAATAGGAATAATAACTTCAATATTAGATAAGTGATATATACCAAGTATTTTTGTATAGTGCCTGGTACATTATAGGTACTCTTTTTTTTTTTTTTTTTTTTTGCGTTACGCGGGCCTCTCACTGTTGTGGCCTCTCCCGTTGCGGAGCACAGGCTCCAGACGCGCAGGCTCAGCGGCCATGGCTCACGGGCCTAGCTGCTCCGTGACATGTGGGATCTTCCCAGACCGGGGCACAAACCCGTGTCCCCTGCATCGGCAGGCGGACTCTCAACCACTGAGCCACCAGGGAAGCCCCACATTATAGGTACTTTTAATAAGTAGTGGCTAGGACCATTAGCAAAATACCAATATTGTTTAGCATTGCTAACATTGCTTATTTACTGACATATCAAACATTTAAAATAATCAGTTGATATTTTATGTGTTTTTAATTTTTTGAATAAGTTTATGCTCGAGGAGGTTTGATTTGGGTGAAAATTTGATGTTTTAATTTCTAGTCTGATATAGTCATTAACTTACAAGTAAGGTATGATTATTAAATACTTTTTAAATAGCAGCAAAGTACACATTTAAGCTAAATATTTGACGTGCTTGTTATTTAAAGTAGTATTTTAATCTAAGACTTTTGGCCATGCTGCCAGTTGTCAATATCCCTTAAATTTCTTATCTCAACAACTTCTCTTTAGAAATCATTTGGTAAACTGATTTCTTTTTTCATTTGTTTTGATATGAAATTACAGAATCTTTTCTCACTCTAAGAACTCACTAATTCTAGTAGTGTTGCTGGAATAATAGCACTGTATGATTTATTAGATTCTACTTCCTCCATGAACAAGATTTCTTAACATAAAAGTAGAACACTATTCTGTTTTCATTATTTTAAAATACAGAGCATGATTTTACTTGTATTTAATGAAATTGAATTATCTCTAAAGTTCTGAAACTTGAACTTTGAAGTTAGTGTATTTATTAATTTAAAACTTCTTTTAGATGAATCATCCAGATCTTCTGATACAAGTGCTTGGGATTTTAAAAAAAAGTGGTGAGTTTCTTTTTAAAATTGTTTTTTCTAAAGAAAGTTCTTTAAAGGTATGTGCATTGTGTTGTTTATGTATGCCTAAGCAAGTTAAACTAAAACTGCTAGCATATTTGCGTCATTGTATTGCATATGTATTTAATAGGTGTACTAGAACATTTACATGTTGGTTAGATCAAAAGTATCATATTTAAAATTGATGTATTAAAAACGATTGCCTTTTGGGTAATTTCAAAATGTTGCCTTTGAGTATTATGGATGCTTCTTGTGTAAAATGAGCCAGAAAACCTGTAATCATTAGGAGATTGTTGATGAAGGAAAATTTAGGGAGAGACTTGGGGAAAAAATGTGTGTATGCATTGAGTAAATATGTTTTTTCCCCACTTAAAACAATGTTAATCATTTATAGTACATCAACCAAATTATACCTAGTAAGTCTTTCATATGTGGCTCATCTGTCTGGATTGATTTTTATGTAAAAAGACATTCATATAGGTAACAATACTTTTTAAATAAAAATTTTAAAATTTACAACTTTCTCAAAGCAGGTCCCAGGTCATGTAGTACAGTCTGGAATATTATTTTCTTCGTTTTATTTACTGCTTTTCTTGTTATATAAAGTAAATGCTTAGGAGCTCAGAATCTGAAGCCAGACTTTCCAGGTGCAAATTTTAGTTGTACCACTTACTGGTTGTGTGTCCTTTGACAAATTACTTAAGTGTTAATGCTTCAGTTTTCTCATCTATAAAATGGCAATAACATAGTATCTTTTTGATGAGAGGGTTGTTTATGAGGATGAAATGGGTTAAGCCATAGCTTAGAAAAGTACCTGGTTTACAGTAACTTCTTATTAAATTTCTGCTGCTGTGATTGTTATTATTATTACTATTGTCATCTTAAATTTTATGAATCATAATGACCTGTCAAAAATATTTCCATTTTGGCTTAGAAGAGATAGCTTATTGATTTTAGCCATACCCTCTCATTGGCTCTAGTGTCAGTTCTAAACTTCTTTTCTTCTCTCTGTCTGCCCTATCAGCTCTCTGTTATTTTTCAGCTTTTTGGCCATTTTCCTGGGATATTAATATTTAAGGGATGATTTTGGTCCAGTTTAACTTGTAAAGGAAGTTTTCTTCTGTAATAAATAGTTGACTCTCATTGCACAAAAACTCTAAAGCATAGTATAGATAAGTGCTTTTACCTCTTTAGGCTCACTAGACATTATCAACATAGCAAAAATATTTTAAATATGTTTCCCACTAGAATACATGAGTAGATCATCTTAAGTCACATAACATAGGTTTTTAAAATTCAGTCTGAATGTAAAATTGATTATTCCCTCCTTTATGCCCTCTGTACTCTTTAAAGACCTCTATCCTGTTATCTACAGGATTTATTTGTTTATATATTTGTTTTCCAAATCCCTAATTGAGCTCTTTGTATCTATTCATTGTCATATCCACCATGCATAATGTAATTCCTGACATAAAGCTCTTCAGCACATTTGTTTTGAATAGATTAATAATTCCAACAGGTACTACTAAGAGATTTTTTTTGAACTTCAAATGAGATGTTAATCCATCTATTTTTGTTTAGATTAGATATTTTATGGCATGGGGCCTACCTTGGAGATGTAGAGAAAGACTTCAGAGTGGAAGTGTGCTTCACCTGTTAGTCCTTCCTTAAGAGCTTTGGCAGACTCTTCATATATTAACAGGAAATAGGGCCAGTAGAGTTAGCCTTTTACTGCCATGGATAATTTAAAAGAACTATATTGTCAAAGCATTGTAGGTTCTCATTTCATGACTCCTGTGGAAATAGCCTTCAGAAGTAAGTGGTGTCCTCTGTTTGCTATATCTATGAAGGTTTAACAACTTTGACTAGATTGTATATTTACTTGGAAATATTCAAACTTTTAGGGATGTTAAAACCTTTCTTCTTAAGGTAATTATAATGTTCGGACAGTATTTGGGACTCTGCCTGTCTGTGGTTTGTGATAATACAGCAAATGACACCAAGAGAGGTAAGAGATTCTGTTGGGTTGATGCTCGTAACGAGAAGAGTGGATTATCCCACAGAAGCAGTGAGAGTGATTTTTTAGAAGGAAACGATTACTTAATGTTTACCATAGAGCAAACATTTGAGAGATGTTGACATTAGCTTACATGTTTTATTTTTTTTCTTTATTAGTATTATATGTAGATGTGGAATCTGATTTTCACGCTAAAGTTCCTGTTGTGGTGTGCAAAGATCGGAAAAGGTCGGTAACAATGAAGAGAAAATAAAGTTTAAAAAAAAATTAACAACAACCAAGTATGCCGTGGATATCTGTAAGAGAGAAGAGTTTTGTTTTAGATTTCTCCTTGGATTAATTTGACTAAGCTAGTTTCTATTTATTAAAATTAGCAAGCCTGCTAAAAGCATGTGAACAAGAAATAGAGTTATTAGAGAGTTAAAAATAAAACATTCTAATGCAAAACTTTTCATTTGTTTATTCACCCAACAGTATTGAGCATTTACTATATGTTAGTACTGCTTTGCTTATTTCAAACATAAATAAGAAATAGACTCTCTTCTCAAGGATCTGTCTATTAGAATCTAGTTTTTAGTTCACTGAAATTCAAGGAGTCATTGAAGATTGATCTTCGCTTTCTATTCAGATATTTATAGGACTGAGAGCAACATGCCTTTGACAAAGGAAACTGAAATAATCGTATTTGAAACCAATGTGGGAGAGATGGAAACAATACGGAAATAATAATGTATTCTTTTATTGATTATTATTATTTCTTACATTTTAAGATTACTCTGTTTTCTTATTCAAAGCTAGAAGAATCTTTGGAGATCTAGTTCAACTTCCTTATTTTCTAAATTAGAAAATTGAGACCTGGAGTGATTAAGTGATTTGTCCAAATTCAAATTATTCAGGGGAAAATCAGAATTGGAATAGAGGTATTCTGACTTCGAGTGTTTTTCCTACCACATTGTGTCAAATTGCCTCTGCGGCAACCTCAGTCACATTCTTTTCCCTGCCACAAAAATTTTCTTCTACAATTCTGTCACTCTGTTTAAGGTAGCTCCTATTTTCACTTACATATAAGCATTACTGTGGATTAATAGATAAATTCTTTCTGATCCCTAATCTGGAAATAGCATATCAATAAAGTCATGAAAGCTTGGATAGGAAAAATTAGAGTCAAGAAGTATAGCTAGTCAGTTCAGTATTTTTTTTTTTTTTTTTTGCGGTACACGGGCCTCTCACTGTCGCGGCCTCTCCCATTGCGGAGCACAGGCTCCGGACGCGCAGGCCCAGCGGCCATGGCCCACGGGCCCAGCTGCTCCGCGGCATGTGGGATCCTCCCGGACTGGGACCGGGGCACGAACCTGTGTCCCCTGCATCGGCAGGCGGACTCTCAACCACTGCGCCACCAGGAAAGCCCCAGTATTTCATTTTTTGTTTTTATCATGTGCAAAGCAAAAAGAATTGAGTAGGAAGGTATGTTGTACTATTTGACATTGATGATATCAATGTCTTTCCCCTCACATAAATCAACTTTTGGTGAATCTTAATGCTGCTTTTGAAATTAACTTTTCATGAACTTAAATACTAAGTGAGGTTAAACTTTATTTCTGAAGTATAAATGAATAGTTAAAACATCTTTAATTTGTATGGAACTCTAGTGATGGAAATGATACATAGTTTTCTGTTAGCTCTAAGTTTATTAAAACATTTGTTTTTATTATGACTTCTTAGGTGTTAATTGTGGTTACTGGAAAGGATAGCCACAGGATTTGAAGTATTCTGGTTTTTAAGGTATTAGTACAGTGAAAATTTGTTTCTTTCTCATTCACAGTGGTTTACTTTGTAGAGTGAGTGCAGGAAATGATATGGCATGCCTCACTACTGATTTATTTGCTGCTCTTGGCAAAATGGAACCTGTCTTTACTCCCTTGGTGTTAGCCTTTCGCTATTGGGCTAAGGTAAGTGGAACAGAGGAAAAAAGTACCTAACATTTAAGATAACTGAGGCTTTTTCTTGCACTAACATGTAACATAAATCATAATAATATGGGGACAAAATAGTTATCTGTGGATGGAAAGTGGTGTGGCAGGTTCTGATAATGGACATGAAAATAAAGTTTCATAGGCATGTAGAGTTTATTAATATACTTTAGAATGTTTAATTATTATACTTTATTCTCTTTTATGCAGGGTAGAAATATTCTTTTTCACATCTTAGTATTTGAGACTCAAGTTTTCACTCTTATTGTAAGTTAAGGTTGTAAGGTTGTAAGATATGGTTATGCAAGTTAAGATTCTTTTGTTAGCATATTTTTTCCCCAGTCTCTGTCTTAGAACATTATTCTCTTTCCTCTAAATTATTGGTAACCTGCAGCAATTTCTTTCTTTCTTTTTTTAAAAAAATGAATTTATTTATTTATTTTTGGCTGCGTTGGGTCTTTTGTTGCTGCGCGCGGGCTTTCTCTACTTGCGGTGAGTGGGGACTACTCTTCATTGTGGTGAGCGGGCTTCTCATTGCGGTGGCTTCTCTTGTTGCAGAGCACAGGCTCTAGGCGCATGGATTTGGTAGTTGTGGCTCACGGGCTGTAGAGCTCAGGCTCAGTAGTTGTGGCGCACGGGCTTAGTTGCTTCGTGGCATGTGGGATCTTCCCGGACCAGGGTTCGAACCCCTGTCCCCTGCATTGGCAGGCGGATTCTTAACCACCGCGCCACCAGGGAAATCCCCCCTGCAGCAATTTCTGAATGGCCAGCTGCTAAGAATTCATTATCTAAGTTTCCTAAATTAGAATTAACATATTATTAAATACTGTGGTTCCCCCTGTGCTCCAGGTTATCCCTTGGAGGTGGCGAGGAGTGGTAAATATCAGTCCAAATGACTAGAGAGAGAGAGATTTTAGTTTTTTTATATAGTATTCATCAGTGTAGTATTCATTACTTGTTAGACTAATGACGAGTAAATTCTCTGTCTTACACAAAGAAGATGAATTAGTGGGGTAGTGGTGGAGTGATAACTTGAGAACAAAAACAGCCAAAGGATCCTTTTAGAAATATTTTGTCTTGACTTTTGATTCTCCCCATAGTTGGGACAGAACCAGCTGTCTGAGTAAGGAACAGCTTGAAAAGTATGGAACAGCCAGAAAGCCTAAGTTGGGGTGTCTTCATACCTAACACCTTTGTGTTTGCTATTCCCTTCATCTAAAATGTTCTTACCCCACATATCCAGAATGGTTCACTCTTTTACTTTTTTTCGAGTTTCTGCTCAAATTTCATCTTACCAGAGTCTCCTGGACCACCGTGTATAAAAAGCATTGCCTCCATCACTCTCTCTGCCTTTACCCTGCTTTATTTTGTTCATAGCACTTACTGCCACCTTCCATACATATTCATATATTTGTTTGTGATCTGTTTTCTTCCATGAAATTATAAACCCTGCAAGGATAGGAATTTTAGTCTGTTTTATTTATTCACGGCTGGTCCTAGTGCTTCTTATTTTACTGTGCCAGTGCAGAGTAGGCATTTAATAAATATTTGTTGAATACATGGCCCAGTTCTTCAGAAAGATTGTTAATCCTTGGAAGTGACTGGGAGCAGTGAACCAGTCTGAGGGAGGGTGAATCCCTCCTCTTATTTATCTCATTATATTCTGTGCCTAGCATAATGCCTGGCATACTACAGAAATTTAGTGCTATGAAATGGAATAAACCAATTCCAACTCTAATTTTTATACTAAATATTTATGTCATTTTGAGCAAGGCACTTCATCTATCTGAGCCTCAATTTTTCTATCTGGAGAGATTATTTCAAAAGTGATATGAGGGGGCTTCCCTGGTGGCGCAGTGGTTGAGAGTTTGCCTGCCGATGCAGGGGACACGGGTTCGTGCCCCGGTCCGGGAAGATCCCACATGCCGCGGAGCAGCTGGGCCCGTGAGCCATGGCCACTAGGCCTGTGTGTCCGGAGCCTGTGCTCCTCAACGGGAGAGGCCAGAACAGTGAGAGGCCCGTGTACAGAAAAAAAAAAAAAAAGTGATTTAAGATAATGAATGAGAATATACTTTGAATTCTAAAATGCTACACAAATCTTTTTTGTTCAGTTGGCAAGTGAGATTATTTAAACAACGATAAGTCAGCAGGGACAGGACTGTTGTGACAACCCTAGTAACTAAAGTTTCTCAGAGTATGGGATGAGACTGGTAGACAAGGACTAGCCATTACTCAAGAAACTAAGTTTATCAACTCCAGGAAGGTTAGTGGCTTCATAAGGAGTGAAGGAATAAATAGCTGCCTCTGGGATGGTACTGTTTAATTATGCCTTAATTTTTTAGTGGTCTTAAATAGTCTTAGTTTTCTCACACACTTCTTTTGTTCTTTTAAGTAGACTGCGTTAGAAGAACTATAAATGGTATTCAGCTTATTTTCATTTGGGAAAAAAAAAGTGGCCTATAAACTTTGTTTCCTAAAGTGGCTCTTTGAAAAGGTTACTCAAATTTATATTGATTCTAAACATACCAATTAGTGAAGGACACTAAAAAACGTGTTACAAAGCTGGTTGCAGAGTGGTTCCTTTCTGTTTCCAACAGAACGATGTGTCTCATTTTTGGCAGCTGTGTTAGTTGCAAAGAGCTTTCCCCAGTGGTTTTCATTTTCTGAGTTTATTGTAAGAAACCTAGAAATGATTCCTCTCAAATAATTCTTCTCAAAGATTTTTTTCCAACAGCTTTATTTATCTTGAAGTTTTAATCCACATTGTACGTTATTTAGTAAAGCGCAGATTTTCCACGATTTGAGGGTTCAGAAAAATTGTAGTATATGAATATAATTTATTCTTGTAATTGATATCATGAGATTGCTGTTGATTGTTCTCTGGCTGTCTCCACTCTTAAGCAGATATATTCTTAGCATTCTACTAATAAGAAATTGTTTTCTGGGAAAGCCTATTAATACTCTGGGCAGCAAAACTCTTAGCCTTATCAGTCCATTAGAGTCAAGTTTCCTGACTAAGAGCCACTTTTTGTGGTTAACATAAGAATTAATTTTAGCAATATCTGACATCTAAATGAGGTTCCTGGGGTTTTTACTTTATTTTTATTTTTTATTGTATATATTTAAGGTGTACAACTTGGTTATTTGATATATGTATACATTGTGAAACAGTCACCAGTCAAGCTAATTAACATATCTGTTACCTCACATAGTTACCATTTTAGTTACCATTTTTGTGTGTGTGGTGAGAAAACACTTGAGATCTAACTTCTTAACAAATTTCAAGTATATAGTACAGTATGGTTAACTATAGTCACCACGCTATACATTAGATCACCATAACTTCTTATTCATCTTGTGTAACTGAAATTTTATACCCCTTGACCAACATCTTCCCATTTCCCTCTACCCCAGCTTCCGGTAGCCACCAATCTCTTCACTTCTAATTAGTTTGACTATTTTAGATTCCACATATAAGTGAGATATAACATTTGTCATTCTGTGCCTGTCTTATTTCACTTAGCATAAATAATGTCCTCTAGGTCTATCTGTATTGTCACAAATGGCAAAATTTCCTTCTTTTTTAAGGCTAAATAATGTTTCATTGTGTGTATATAGCACATTTCCTTTATCCATTTATCTGTCTATAGACATTTAGGTTATTTCCATATCTTGGCTATGAGATCTCCGTGTTTTAAGAGCTCTCTGTTAAACTACCTCAGTGTTTTTCCTCTGTGAGATGTCTGATAGTGTTAACAGCTTACATGAGCAGCTCCTTATAGTTGCAAAGAAGTTTCTGGTTAACTTGACTTATTCATTAGGCAGCATACCCTTTGTCCTAATACCCTGGATAAATGAGAATTTATTCTAGTGGAATATTTCGAGCTCCTTTTCAAATTTATTTATTTAAATAAATAAATTTATTTATTTATCTATTTTTGGCTGTGTTGGGTCTTCGTTCCTGCGCGTGGGCTTTCTCTAGTTGTGGCGAGTGAGGGCTCCTCTTTTCGTTGCGGTGCATGGACTTCTCACTGTGGTGGCTTCTCTTGCTGCGGAGCACGGGCTCTAGGTGCGCAGGCTTCAGTAGTTGTGGTGCGTGGGCTTAGTTGGTCCATGGCATGTGCGATCTTCCCAGACCAGGGATCGAACCCCTGTCCCCTGCATTGGCAGGCAGATTCTTAACCACTGCGCCACCAGGGAAGTCCTAAGCTCTTTTTATCAGTGTTTTTTAATCTTCTTTTATTTCAAATTATATTCTTAAATTTACTAAGCCATTAAGGCTTTAGTGATTATGCTACATCTTTATTATGTAAAGAAGAAAATAATAACAGTCCAATTACAGGCTGATCTTAAGTAAATGCAGAAGTCTAAATAAAATATAAGAAAGTGGGGATGTCCCTGGTGGCACAATGGTTAAGAATCCTGCTAATGCAGGGGACACGGGTTCGATCCCTGGTCTGGGAAGATCCCATATGCCGCGGAGCAACTAAGCCCACACACCACAGCTGCTGAAGCCTGTGCGCCTGGAGCCCATGCTCCTCAACAAGAGAAGTCACTGCAATGAGAAGCCTGCACGCCGCAACGAAGAGTAGCCCCTGCTTGCTGCAACTAGAGAAAGCCCATGCGCAGCAACGAAGACCCAATGCAACCAAAAGTAAAATTAAATAAAAAACACAATATAAAAAAATATATATAAGCAAGTGGAATATATTAGTGTATCAAAAGGTAATATACCATAACCATGCAGGATTTATTTCAGGAATGTAAGGCTAGTTTAATATTAGGAAATCTTTTAACATAATTTATTTTATTAACAATTTGAAGCAGAAAAAAACATCCTTGATGCTGATAAGGCATGTTCTTCCTTGAAAAAAAAGAACTCTTAAGTAAACTAGAAATGGAACTAAATGATAAACACTATTTTCAAAAACCCCAAAACAAAACAGTACCAAACATCATTAAAAAAGTGAATTACTCAAGCCATATGTGTTAAAATAAGGAATATTACAAAGATGTTCATCAATTATGTTATACATTGTTTTGGAGATTTAAAAAATGCAGCAAGGAAAGAAAATGAAGTAATGAATGTAAATATTAGAAAAACAATAAGATGTTTTGTTTGCTAATGGTATGATTGTATACCTAGAACACCCTAGTTAAAAACTGCTAGAATTTGTGATGACTAAATACACTATAAACATACAAAAATCAGTAGCTTTTCTCTGTCATAAAAATAATCTTATAGAATAGAAGCAGGGAAAAATATTATCTTCATGACAGTGACACAAATTATAAAATACTAACGAATAAATTTAATAAAGGTACAGGAAGAAAATTGTATTATTGAATGGTGAAAACAAAATCTGAACAAATGTATTTATTGAGCAAATATTTGTTCAATGCTTCCTATGTAAGTTCTATGTAAGTTCTTCCTAAGTACTGTTCTTAGGTGTTGGAAACATCTAACAAGATGTACTGAGTCCCGCTGTCATGAAGCTTACATACTTTTGGAAGAATCAGCCAGTAAACAAATATATAAATAACACAATATCTGGTAGAATTTAGTGCCATTAAAATGAGGTGATGTGATAAGAGAGTTGACATTTCACTGGATGGTCAGGGAAGTCTCTTTGAGGATGTGATATATAAACTCTGACCAGCATAACCAGCCACTTGATCGTCTCAGGGAATAGCATCCAAGGGATAGCTAGTAAAAAGCCTGTAAGGTGAGAATGAGCTATTAAGGAGCAGAAAAAGGCAAGAGTGACTGGAATGAAGCGAGTGAGAGTGAAAGTTGTAGAGGATGAGGTTAGACAGACACTTCCAGTGGTAAGGAACTTGTATTTTAATTACATTGGGAAAGCACAGGATAAGTTTTAAAAGCAGTATATGACTTGATGTGATTTATGCTTGGAAAAGGTCTTTTGGGGGTAAAGAGTAGAAATGGGGAACCCAGTGAACTGGCTGTTGTGGTAGATCAGCTAGAGAGGATAATGATCTGTGCTAGGTTAGAATGGATATGAAGCCAAGTAGACAGATTTGGGATAAGTTTTGGAAGTAGGACTTGAATAGGTAATGGATGCAAGAGGTGAGGGAAAGTGAGTAATTGATGACAACTCCTAAATTTTTGGAAAATGCAAATACACCAAGTTATTGGATAGGGAGATGGTATCCCTAAAATGTAAAGTCTCCTTAAACTAACTTTCAAATGTACAGTAATTTCAATTAGAATTTGGGAAAAAAATTATAACGTAATCTTAAAGTTAGTATGGAAGAATAAATGTTTGAGAGAAGCCAAAATAATTCAGAAAAAGAAAAGTAGTGAAGGAGAATGTACTTTACCACTATAAAACTGCTTTAGTCAAGTGTATACCATTGCATAGGAATAGACAAGTAGATCTGTGGAACAGAATAGAAAGCCCATAAGTAGGTTCTAGTGTAAATGAGATTTTATTCTATGAAAAGAATAAAAGATTTCAGTGAGAAAACAATGGTTTATTTAATAAATGGTTCTGTCAGAACTGTATCTTTCTTGAAGAAAATAATGTTGGACCCTTAGCACACTAAATGCAAAAATAAATTCCACTCAAATAAAAATTCAAAATTTTAGAAGAAAATTTAAGAGTATGTATATGTAACCTGTGGATTGGAGAAACATCTTTACCATGGTAGGAAACCTAGAAGATATTAAGCATATTTAACTATTTATATAAACAATACATTTTATATGATAAAAAGTACCATAAATGATGCCAAAGCAGATTAGGAAAAAATAACATTTTTCAAATGCATATGTCAGATATAAAGAGTTATTATTTATAACATAAAAAAGAACACGTACAAATTGATATGTATTGATGAAAATAGAAAAACTGGCAAAAGATTTAATAGTTCAGAAAAGAGCAAATCCAAATGGTTAGTAAATACATGAAAATTTGTATAACCTCTTAGCATCAAGGAAATGCAAATTGAAGTAACTATCAGATATTATATCTCACCCATCTTGTTGACAGGTTTTTTAAAGTGGTAACACCTGTACACCTGAAACTAACACAACTTAGTAAATCAACTTTAATTAAAAAGAAAAAATAAAAAAAATAGGGACTTCCCTGGTGGCGCAGTGGTTAAGACTCCGCGCTCCCAATGCAGGGTGCCTGCGTTTGATCCCTGGTCAGGAAACTAGATTCCACATACATGCCACAACTAAGGAGCCCTCCGGCCGCAACTAAGGAGTACATGTGCTGCAACTAAGGAGCAGGCGAGCCACAACTAAGGAGCAGGCAAGCCGCAACGAAGACCCAGCACAACCAAATAAATAAGTAAATAAAGTAAATATTTAAAGAAAAAAAAGGTTGTAACACCTAGTATTGGGAAACGTGTATACCTTCTTGTTACTGATGAAAAGAGAAATTTCTGTACTGATTTTGGAAAACAATCTTACAATATTTATTAGAATTTAAATATATCACATTTTAAAATCCAGCAAACACATTCCTGGGAATATAGGTCATAGAAATGAGCACCAGTATTTAGGAAAATGTATAAGGATAAATATTACAGGACTGTTTAAAGTGGCAAAACCGGGAACAAAATGTGAAAGTCCTTGGGTGAGGGAACTATTGAATAACCATCTGATCATAGGCTATAATTTAACCATTTTAAAAGATGTGTTAGATATATACTAATTGACTAAGAGGGACTTTCTTGATGCATTGTTAAGGGAGAAGAGTAATATACAGAGAGATGTCTATTTTGGTAAAACAGTGACAAAAACTATAAAATCCTCCCTGTATTTATATAGAAAATAGGAATGTATGTATATTTGTATATGGTTATTTGAGTATAGAAAAAGGCATGGAAGAGTACATAGAAGATCGTTAACATTGAGGCAGAAGTAGAGGCAAGATAAGAAAATAAGATTTTAAAAAGATGTCCACAGTAAAAGCACTATGTGTGATATGATTCCATTTAACTAAAATATATATGTATCTTCATATGCAGTAAGGAAATGAATGGAAAGGTGGTTACCAATATATAAATAGTTATTTCAGGGTGGTATGACTTCAGGTCATTCCTTATATTTGTCATTATTTGAAGTTTTAACAATGATTATGGTAGGAAGATAAAAGCTACTTTTATTTTGAGGAGAACAGAAAGAAAGTTAAATGGTGGTACTTTTTTCCCCTTCATTTTGCAGTTGTGCTATATTGACTCCCAAACTGATGGCGGAATCCCTTCTTACTGTTTTGCTTTAATGGTGATGTTTTTTCTACAACAAAGAAAACCCCCTCTTCTTCCTTGCTTACTTGGAAGTTGGGTAAGCATCGGTTTGTAACATGTATGCACATGTGTATATGTAGTTCATTCTTGCAGAGTGCTCTGTTCACACATTTAAAGCTGGAATTCTGGTTTGTCTGTTTGTCCATCATTTTTTTTTCTTTTAATAATTTTCCACTACCAATTTGGAATGCCTTTTTATATAGATTGAAGGCTTTGACCCAAAAAGGATGGATGACTTTCAGCTGAAGGGCATAGTAGAAGAGAAGTTTGTGAAGTGGGAATATAATTCAAGTAGTGCAACTGAGAAAAACTCAATTGCTGAGGAAAACAAAGCTAAGGCAGACCAACCAAAAGATGATACCAAGAAGACAGAAACAGACAACCAAAGTAATGCCATGAAGGAAAAACATGGCAAAGTAAGCTTCTTTTTGTTTTTGTTTTTGGCTTTTCTATCTGTAGAATTTGTGATGCCTTCAGTTGAAACTATTTTAATAGTAGATTGACTGACCTTGAGTAAGCCTCTTGGCCTCATTTTCCTCATCTGTAAAGTGAGGGGTTGATCTGGTTTAGTTTTTCAGTACCAAGATTCCCTAATAAATATATACCTCATTTTGAAAGGCTTGTATTGTTTGAATCATATCAAGGTAATTCTTTGTATCTTTTTCATTTAGATAAGAAAAATTTCCTTCATGAGTTGGGCTGTGACCAGAGCTTTAGCCTATGGGGATTATGTTGCCAGACTGGTGAAGAAATAAAGGCCTTGTGCTCCTTTAGAGGGTGGCTGGCTTACTTAATCATTCAAACTTCATTTATTAAGTAAGGACCAGCTATGTGCCAGGCATTATCTTGAGTGCTAGAGAACCCAAGATGTATATTCATGGATTATGTCCTCCAGAAGCATGTAGTCTTCTGAAGTAGACGTTATTACAAAAATGTGAACATTACAGAAATCATTGCTCTAGCTATACTGAAGTATATGTAGTTCCCGAGCACATGTTCAGTTCTTCCACTTTCCTAGACTACCTTCTACCCTCTTCTCAAACCATCAATACTCTCAGCTAATGATCTTGCTTATTATTACTTCTCTGAGAAAACTGAAGCAATCAAAAGAGAACTTCCCACTCCCACCACCATCTCCCACTATCTGTACTCACATACTCTGCCTTGCTGCCGGCTTTCATAAAGAAAGTTCCTGTATTGCTATCTAAAGTCATTATCTTAACTTGTGTGTTTAGTCCCATCCCTTCTTGTCTGTTCCGGAACATTGCTCTAGCAGTTCTTCTCTTTCCATCCTAGGTTACCAATTTTTCATTCTTTACTGAATCATACATGGTTTTACATCTCCCACTTTAAAGAAAAATCTTGACACCATTTCCCCTCCCAGCTATTTCCTTGCTCCCTTTTGCAGGAAAACTTCTTGAAAGAATTGTTTATATACACTATTTCCAATTTCTCTGTTTCCTTTTAACTCACTCTACTCAGGCTTTGACCCCTATCAATCTGCCAAAACTTGTTTTGCCAGTGTCAGTATCCTCCACATGGCTAAATCCAATAGTTATTTCACAATTTTTATCTTTTTTGACTTACCAGCAACATTTGCAGTTGATTATTTCCTTCTCTAAAAAATTTCTTAACTTGACTTTCAGGATACCACACCCATGCCTGATTATTCCTTCTCAGTCTCTTTGTTGGTTCTTCCTTTCCTCTCCAATCTCTTTAATGTTGGAGTATTCTAGGGTTCAGTCCTTGACCCCTGCCTTTTTTCTGTATCTACACTCCCTTGGTGATCTCATCCAATCCCATGGATTTTAAGTACCATCTATATGATGATGACTCCCAAGTTTAAATGTTAGGCCAAACCTCTCTCCTAAACTCTATAATTGTGTTTCCAACCTGCTATTTAATGTTTCTACTAAGATGTCTAATAGATGTCTTAATCTTAATGTGTCTAAAACTGAACTCTGGGTCTTCCCCTTGCTCCACATGCAGTTTTCCCATCTCAGTTGATGGCACTTCATCTTTTCAGTTGCTCAGTCAAAAACCTTGGAGTCATCCTTTACTTCTCTCTTTCATACCCCATACTAAGTCTGTCAGGAAATCCTGTCATTTCTACTTCAAAATATATCCACAATTTGACCACTTCCCCTGTTACCATCCTGGTCCTAGCCATATCATCTCTGGCCTGGACTACTACCACAGACTCATAATAAGTTTCCCTGCATTTACCCTTGCCCCCTTTATAGTCTCAACACAACAATCAGAATGGCTCTTCTAGAGCTTAGGTCAGATCATGCCCTTCTCCCTCCCCACACTTGAAATGCTTCAGTGGCTCCTCATTTAATTTAGAATAAAAGCTAGAGTTCTTACTGGTTAGCTCTTTGTTTCCCTCTTTTCCTCTCCTCTCTCTGCCACACTAGTCTTCTTTTTAAAGCTGTTTACACTCCTACTTTAGTGTGTTTGCTCTGTTTCTTATTCTTAGAACCCTTTTTCCTCTTCTTCAGATCATACCTTCTCAACAAGTCCTATCCTGACTATATTTAACACTGAAATCGGCTCCCATATCCCATCCCCTTTACTAAACCCCCTCAACTTTTTCTTATTTCCACAGCATTTTTCTTCTTCTAACTTACTGTGTAATTTACTTATTAAGTTCGTTGCTTATTGTCTTCTTCCCCTAGAATGTAAGCTCCACTAAGGCAAGGCTCTTTGTTTTTTTTTGGGTTTTTTTTGTTTTGTTTTTTTTGCGGTACGCGGGCCTCTCACTGTTGTGGCCTCTCCCGTTGCGGAGCACAGGCTCCAGACGCGCAGGCTCAGCAGCCATGGCTCACGGGCCCAGCCGCTCCGCGGCACGTGGGATGTTCCCGGACCAGGGCACGAACCCGTGTTCCCTGCATCGGCAGGCAGACTCTCAACCACTGCGCCACCAGGGAAGCCCTGGATCTTTGGTTTTTTTCACGGATATATCCCAAGTGCCTGGCACATAGTAGGCACTCAATGAATAGTTGTAGAATGGAATGAGTGAATGATTTTTATGCCTTTATGGTCACTTTTAACCGGCATTCATTTAGCTAATTGCTTTAGAATTCAGGTATTACCTTTTCTGTTAAGACCCCCCTGATTCAGAGACCCATTTTAGCATGTAGCCTTCATTGTAATTGTTAAATGGTCTCTTCCTCTCCTAATAGTCTGTGAAATAGGACCTCATCTTGTCTGAGTCACAGTGTGCTATAATGATTAGCATCACAGACCCAGTAGCCAGGTGATCCTGAGTCAGATCCTTGCCCTGTAGTATCTACTTCATAGCTGTTAGATTGAAGGAATTAGCTTTTGAAAGCCCTGGGCATTTATATAGATTTTAAAAGTAATTGCTGCAATGGAGGAACTATAGTAGTTGTTATACAGTGGTTAGCAACCTTGGCTGCACAGCATGGGACACTTAGGAAGCTTTAAAAATCTCAGTCCATTAAATCACAGTCTTGGGAAAGGTATGGGAGATGGGAGTGGTGTCAAGCTCAGGTGCTGGTGAATTTTAGTGCTCTCAATGTGATTCTAATATGCAGCCAAGGTTGAGCATCACTGGTTTAGTGGATAGAACACAAAATTCTAGGAGTCAGTAATCTGGGACACTCTCTTCCCAGCTGTGCCACACATTGCTTTTTGGCAACCTACTCTTTTATGCCTCAGTTTTTGAAAAGGTGATCTCTAAGGTCTTTGTAAATTGAAAGTTAAACAATTCCATAGTTTTGTGAAGCTTAAATGAAAGGTATTTTTTCTTTTCCAGTCTCCTTTAACATTGGGAACACCAAATCAGGTGTCCCTGGGACAGTTATGGTTAGAGCTGCTAAAATTTTACACACTGGATTTTGCTTTGGAGGAATACGTCATATGTGTACGGATACAAGATATTTTAACAAGAGAAAACAAAAACTGGCCTAAAAGGCGAATAGCCATTGAAGGTGAGATGATATGTTATATTTCATTTGGAGAATTTTGTGTGTGCCACTCATCATCTATTTCTAATGTAGTGTTATAAATTTTATCCCTTGGCTTTGTAGCACTATATGCCACTAGGTTGTCACTATATATTTTGGATAAATTCTTTATCAAGCCATGATAGCTTTATAGAATTAATGCTTGCTTAAAAGTTTCCAATCTGTAACTATTATAATGGCTAGGGTAATTAGCTTGTATACATGCCTTTATTTTTATTTTTTAATTGTGGAAAATTTCAAAAATACAGAAAAATAGAATAGTTATCCGAATACTGTAAGATATTTTTAAATATATTTGTGTCATAAAATTATGTTAAAGTATAATCTTAAAATCCAGTTTTTCATTGTCTTGTGAAGTACCTCATTTATTAAATATGGCTAAGCTAAAGGAAAAAAGAACAATTGATGCAGACAAATAAGGTTTCACATCAAATCCCAAGAACATTAAGATCTTTAGAGATACAGAAATAAATAGTATAGCTTCTAAATTCTTAATAAAAAATTTAAATTCCACAACATTTTGCTCACTTTTTATAGATAGGAAATGGAATTTCTGTCCACCATCTTAGTCTGTTTAGACTATACATTCTTCTCTTTCCTCCATCCTCTGCAGGGCTTCTCTACTGTGAGTTGGACTTACAAATATTCTCATACACTCAAACACGTACTCACATCTTGTACTCGCTTACATATGGTAAATAAATGAGCTCTGAAGCCTGCAGCCATCATAATTTCTCTCTGCCTTTTTTTTTCTTTTTCTTCTAGAAAAGGGAAAGAGGCTAAGTAAAGCTTTTAAAAGCCTATGGATTTAGATAACAGTAAAAAGTAACAGATGCCCCAGTCTTAACCTGAAGCCTGGCCTGTTAATCCTTTCACTTAATGATCTTCAGTAGTGGAGAAAACGTGTATCGTCTTTTGGGTGGCACTGTTAGTTTTTCCTGGGGCATATTTGTATTTAAGGCTTATAAAATCCAAAAACCCGGAAACATTTTCAGAACTCTGTTCTATGCTCTTAATAATGAGGATTCAGTTGACACAAGCCTTTTCAGCATAGCCATTTAGACTGGATCAGAGTTTAAATTTTGGTTTAATTTTTACTTTCTTAGGTTTTTTTCTACTTTTCTTTCTATTATTTCTCCTTCTTTCTCTAATTTTCTGATATTACTGAAGTTAAATCTTAAAATCAGTATAACTTGAAGCCTGGAGAGTTTTAGGCTATATTTTATTTGTTTAAATTGCAAGGAGTATATAACTGAAGAATACTGTGACAAGAGATGAAAATTATTACTAGGTCTTGGAGCTTGAAAAATTTCATTCAAAGACAGGATAGGGAAGCATATTGGCATAGCTTTTTCTAGCAATTTCATCATTGAAATTTTGTAATTACTGAGTTGGCCTCCTCAGCCGTCCTCTCATTAATTACCTTATTTTATTCTTTTCTCTCTTTTTCTTTTAGTTTTTTATTTTATGACAGAAACAAAGGAAAGATGTTGCTATTTTATTTCCACTACTCAGTTTGCAGGAACTCTCATTGGGAGCTTACCTTAGAAAAATTTTGGGAAAATGCACTCTGCTAACAATGTAGCTGTTTGTATAAGCTTGGAAATGTAGTTTGTTAATAGATACTTAGCTACTGACCTTTTTTTTTTTTTTTTACTAGATCCATTTTCAATCAAGAGGAATGTTGCACGGAGCTTAAACAGCCAGCTTGTTTATGAATATGTTGTGGAGAGATTCAGGGCAGCTTATCGGTATTTTGCCTGTCCTCAGAGGAAGGGTGGAAATAAATCTACAGTGGATTCCATGAAAAAAGAGAAGGGAAAAATAAGCAATAAGAAACCAGTGAAGTCTGAAAATATGGCATCCAGTTGTTGCATTCTACTTGGGGAAAGCACAGAAAAAATAAGTGCAGAAAGAGGTCAGCCTGATAAATATGAAGAAATGGAATGTACATCACAGAGATGTATTACTGAAGATGATAATTTGTTGATAAATGAACTAGATTTGGCTGAACATGGACAGGAAGCTTCATCTCTTTCCACCAGTGAAAGCAGTGAATTAGAGCCAAAATCAATTAAGAAACAAAATGTTTTAGTACCTTCAGAAACTTGTTTTAAAAAGGACCTCACCCAGTGTAATTGCATTGATTGTAAATCCCCTGAACCAGATGAATCTGCTGGTACAGACTGCAGGTCAAATTTAGAAACAGAAAGTTCACATCACATTGTATGCACTGACACATCTGCTACCTCTTGCAACTGCAAAGCTACAGAAGATGCTTCTGACCTTAATGATGATGATAACCACCCCACCCAGGAATTATATTTTGTGTTTGATAAGTTTATTTTAACCTCTGGCAAGGTAGGATACAGTTTATAAACAATCTGCAAGGTTTTGTGGTTGTTGTATGACTCTGTATTTATAGTTTTTAGATTCAGAAATGTAAAGATAGCTTCTATGATGGTAGACTATTGTTTTGGAATGGTATTTTGGTGTATATGTTTCTTTTACTTTTTGTATTTTTGCCTGTAGATGCCTTTTGTTTTTTTGGTTTTTTTTTTTGCGGTACACAGGCCTCTCACTATTGTGGCCTCTCCTGTTGCGGAGCACAGGCTCCGGATGCACAGGCTTAGCGGCCACAGCTCACGGGCCTAGCCGCTCCGCAGCATGTGGGATCTTCCCGGACCGGGGCACGAACCCGTGTCCCCTGCATCGGCAGGCGGACTCTCAACCACTGCGCCACCAGGGAAGCCCCTGTAGTTGCCTTTTAAGAATGTATATGAAACCTGAAATGTTTCAGCACTCTATTACTAGTTGGTTTGCTTAACTTTCTCATATATGAAAGGATTCATCAGATATCTTATGAAAGTGAGTTTGGTAAAGGCAGCATATATTTTAAATTTTGCTAATTTTTTTTACATATGATTATATTTACTTCCACAAAGGAGAATACAGTGTCTGTAAACTTTAATAGTATTCTGTTTTAAAGTTTTTTTGGTGGGAGTCAAAGGTTGGTATATAAACTTAAGATAGTTGAGTTAAAACTAAGATCGGGAACCAAAAATAAAATGAATTCAGATCCTGTGTCTGCCACTGAGCTTCTCTTTGGATTTTGGCATATCCCTTATGAGTTATAGGAGTCTTAACTTTTCCACTTTTAAAGTGGGATAGTCTGAACTTTAACTTGATAAATTATAGAAAATAAAAACCTGAGTGAGCAGAAAATAAGCTACTTTGTAACAGAAGATAATTACTTTGTTAATAAAAGTTTTAGCTAAGTTACTTTGCTTCAAGTGTAGTGTGCATGATAGAAATAGTATCAGCACCTAGGCTGAAAAAATGATTATACAGATAATGTGTAAATCAAGTAGAATACAAAAAAACCCCCTGAAAAGTCATCAAGTTTTATTGATTTATCGATAATTGTTTATTGACAAGCTTTAGAATTTTTAAGCTAATTACTAAGCTGTGTTTCTTCATCCATTGTAAGGATACTCTGTCCCATTTTGTTTAGGCTGTATTATTTAGGGCATATGGACTACTAAAAAAGATGAAATAAATGGCAGATATTTAGAAAAGCCTCTTAGTAATATAACTGCAGTTTACGTTTCTTAATACTTTTTTTTCCTGGAACCTTATCTTAGGGTAACTATTTCTCCAATTTTATTTCTCTCTCTAGTTATTTGTAACACTTTTCTAGAATTTTCTGTTATGTCATTTTTTAAAAGCTTTAAAAAGCTGATAAAAGGGCTTCCCTGGTGGCGCAGTGGTTGAGAGTCCGCCTGCCGATGCAGGGGACACGGGTTCGTGCCCCAGTCCGGGAAGATCCCACATGCCGCGGAGCAGCTGGGCCCGTGAGCCATGGCCGCTGAGCCTGCGCGTCCGGAGCCTGTGCTCCGCAATGGGAGAGGCCACAACAGTGAGAGGCCCGCATACAGGAAAAAAAAAAAAAAAATTCTATGGTACTGTTAATTAGCCCACAGCACAGCATTCACACAAAGGGAGGTTTCTGTATATATTTGGCTAGGTAAATGTCCAGGCTAACCCTGGATGAAGAAGCTAGGTTCCTAGGCATATTACAATAAAGAAAAGAGTAGTGCTCTTCCTTAACCGTATGAGTTCTTTTTTTTCAAGTAGTTGGGGTGAATTTTTACTGTTTTGGCCACCTGTATGGTAGTCTGTTAGAATACATTTGAAATGGTGTTGCAGGGTTTGAAAGTTAAGTTTGTGGCTATTGCATAAGAGTTGTTCCTTGTGTGAAGCTGAGTCACTTTGGCTTCTTGAGTACCATGCTAATGTAGTGAAATTGAACCAACTAGTCAAGCAGTGGTTCTATAAATGACTGACTCTGAAGATAGAAAATGTTTCAAGTGAAATGAAAGGTGCCACTTGAAATTTCTTTATAATCTACTTTGTTAAAAACCATAATAGGTTAAAATGTGATGTATGCATTTCATTTTGGGAGCTGATCACACTGTTTGAATTAACCTATACCTTTTGTATCTCCTGGTATTTCCTTTATCTTACATCTTCAGGTAAATCTAATCCTTGGTAATATCATTTTAGTGGAGAAGAAAATTAGTGGTTGGCTCAAAATGTGTTTTTTTTTTACATTTAATACTGAATTTCATTAACATGCTTTTCTTTTTAACCTCTTGAAAGTGCAGGTTATCAGACTGAGTTGCATAAAAGTTTCTTTTTGTACGGCTTTATAAGTGATGATGAAGTCCCTCAATAGTTTATTTGATTATTAGATTCTTTTTTTAACCTTTGTATAGCCGCCAACAATAGTATGCAGCATCTGCAAAAAGGATGGCCATTCAAAAAATGATTGCCCAGAGGATTTCAGGAAAATTGATCTAAAGCCTCTACCACCAATGACAAATCGATTTCGGGAAATACTTGATTTAGTATGTAAAAGATGTTTTGGTAAGTCTTTTATTACTAGAACTACTTCCTAAGACTAGATTATTTCTTAGATTTTGAATATTTATTTTCTTATTTGAAAATAGTTTGCTTACATTTTGTTTGGGTAGAGGTTTTTAAATAGTTTAGAGACCCAACCACATATATTTATTAAATGCCTACTGTGTGCAAGGCACAGTGGTAAATGCCAAGGGGAATGCAGAGTCCATCGTGTTGATTTTAAGGAGCTTGGACTCTGGATTTGTGCTGTCTAATATGGTGGTCACTAGATATATGTGTCTATTTAAATTTAAATTAGCTAAAATAAAATAAAAAATTAAGTTACTCAGTTATACTAGTCACACCTCAGGTATTGAGTAGCTACATGTAGCTAGTGGCTACTGCACTGGACAGTCTGGATAAAGAACGTTACCGTCATTGCAATTTTCTTGCACAGTGTTACTCTAAATGGTTGTATAAGACATGTATGAAACCTGCCATAATTGGAAGCAGAATGTGTTACATTCTATAGCAGTGGTAAACAAAATGCAGTTCAGTCAGACACAATTAATTTTAACTGGAGTGGGTCAGAGGAATTGGAGTTAATGATGTGGCATTTGAGATGGACTGCATTTTCAGATATAAGAGATTATGCATAAAAGCATAGCATGTAGTATTTGTTTGAGAGAATAATTGCCTTAAATTTGGTAGAGTATAAGAAAGGTAATAGAGAGAGATAAGGTTATAAAGATTTGGGTAGAGCCTTACATACCATTTTTCAATACACATTTATGGTGTACCTGGAATAAACCTTCACTCAGCAAACATTTTTTAAGTACTTGCTGTGTCCCAGGTAAGATAAAGTTTCTGATGTCATAACATTAGTTCTCCATTGTAATCCCTCCCTTCTACCCTTCCTTATCTTCACCTCCTGCCAGGCAACTACTTATCTGCTTTTGGTCACTATAGATTAATTTGAATTTTTCTAGAGTTCTAGGTAAATAGAATCACATGGAATATACTTTTTTTTTTTTTTTTGATGAGGGGATCTGGCTTCTTTCACTTGGCATAATTATTTTGAGATTCATCTATGCTGTGATGTGTGTCAGTGGTTCATTTCTTTTTATTTCCGAGTTGTGTTCTGTTGTGTGGCTATACCACATTTTGTTTACCACTCACTTGTTGATAAATATTTTGTTTGTTTCTAAATTTTGGCTGTTATAAATAAATATACTGTGTACATTCATGTATGAGTCTGAGTATGGACATGTGTTTTAATTTCTCTTGGGTAAATACCTAGGAGTTGAATGGCTGGACCATGGCACATTCTTCTTTAGCAGCTTTATTAAGATATAATTCACTACATTTCTTTTGATTTATTGAGTCATATATTTATCTCAGTATGGACTCATAGATGTATTATACTTTGGGTTATAATCCAATACTACTATTTTTGTTGCCCAGATTGTTCCAAATTTGGCTGTTGGGAGTGCTTTCATTTGGTTCCTGTGACCTTTTGATATATTCCCATCAGTGTGTGAAGTTTTTTGGTTTCTTTTTGTTGTTGTGGTTAGTTTGTTCCTTTGTATTTTAGCACTTTCTTACTTTCTGGCCCTGCAAGATACTCCAGGATCATCATGTAAATTTCTGTCTCAGTCCTCGAATTAGACATTTTCCCAAAGAGCCCTGGTTCCCTTATTGGAGAATGGTGTTAGAAACCAAGATCTGGGTGTTAGAGTGCTTGTTGTGTTACTAGGTATTGTTGTTTCTAGGTCCTCTACGAGCAAGAAAATTTATGTGTGTATACTAATCCATTTATATACACGTATCTATAAATATTTCCATGTGACCATCTTACCTTTATTAAGCTAAGCATGACTTTGTACTGATGTCTCCAAGTCTAATACATTACCACATGGCTCTTTCTGATTATCTGTAAATGTCCAACTCCAACAGTGAGAAACCTGGCTCCCACCATGTGCCACCCATTTATTTAATTGTTCCATTTAAGTACACATGTATAGCATTATCAGAACTGTTATCCTGTACCTTGATGGGAAGCAACTTTATCAATTAGAGTACAGTACTTATGTGCAGTTCCTTTAACCCTTAGTCTTACAGGCTCCACTTACTTTCAAAGTTAGATTAGCACCTCCCCCCCCACTCCCTTGAGTGAAGTTTTCTTATACATTTATAATGTAGCTGGATTCTTTGTTATAGACTGCATTCCATCCTGAGATTCCCTGACCTCCTAGATGATTTTTAAAAATTTGCATACCATAAAGTTGACTCTTGGTACTGCAGAGTTCTGTTGGTGTTTACAAGTGCATCATGTTATATATTACCATTAGAGTATCACACAGAATAGTTTCTCCAATCCAAAAAAAAAAAAAATCACCTGTATTTCAGCTATTCAGCTTGCAACCACTGATGATGCATTTGTTTTTCAAAAGCTGAATATTAATTTAATTCCTTACCATATTAACTCTTGGGTATGAGTCTGGAGGAGGAGATAGGAAAAAAAAGACTATTCTTAAGGAATGTATGGTCTTATTTGGAAAAGTAAGATGACTATAAATGAAATAACTAGAAAACTGAAAGGACAGTATAAACTAAACTGGCAAGTGGTTTGAAGAACTAAGGAAATTCAATTAAGGAGAGGTCATTAAAGGCCGTGATTAGACAAAGAAGCTTATAGGGAAGGTATGAATCTTGACCAGGCATTTGAGGGAACTGTTTGATTTGATTGAGTTGGGTACCTAGTGTAACAGTATGAGAATAGTCTTAACAGGAGGAGAAAAACCAGCATGTATATGGGAGAGAGTGGATTGTCTGAAAAAAAAATTAAATAATTTGTAGAAGAAAGTATATCTTGTAGCTGTTTCACAGGGAAAATGATCATGTGAAATGTACATAGATCTGTAAAGTTATTTTTCTATTCTTTCTCTGCTCCTTCCTTCCCCAGTAACATTTATGATTTTAATGTCAGAGAGTCAACAAATAATGAAGAAAAGTAAAGTTTTTAGGGTAAAAAATTGAATACATTTTCAGATTTCATTCTCCTTACTTTTCTTTTTCCTTTTCTTTTTTTAACTTAGATGAATTGTCACCACCTTTTTCTGAACAACACAACAGGGAGCAAATTTTAATTGGCTTGGAAAAGTTTATTCAAAAAGAATATGATGGTATGTTGTATGTCAAAGTTGATTGCTTTTGTTATTATAGTTACCTGGTCTGAGTTTCATTCATTTGTTTAAAAAGTGTTTATTGCATGTTATATGTTAGGTACTATTCTAGGTGCTGGGGATACAGTGCTAATAAAAGAGGTGAAACCAGCTCTCATGAAGCTTATATTAAGAGGGGTGACAGATAGTCAACTGACAAGTAAATAATATATCAGGAAATAATAAACACTGTTAAAGTACAGGAGTTAGAACGATAGTGATGAGGTGTTATGGTAGTTCTCTCTGATAAGGTGACATTTGAGCAGAGCCATTAATAGTATAAAGGAGCAAATTATTATGAATATTCAAGGAGAGAACATTCGAGAGAGAAGGAGCAGCAAGTACAATACCCCATGACTCAATTATGTTTGACGTGCTTGAAAGTTAGTGTGGCTTGAGTGGAGTGTGTGAGGTAGACTGTAATAGAAAGGTGAGATCAGAGAGTTAACCTAGATTTTGGATCATTAGAGTCTTATAGGTGTTAGTAGAAGGACTTTGAATTTTATTTTGAATGTCTAATGAGAAGGCTTCTGGAGGGTTTTAACACGTAAGTGACATGATCTGAGAGAATGGAGTACAGGTCCATAAGAATAGAAGCAAGCAGAACATTTAAGAAGCTGTTGCATAAGTTCAGATGAGACATAATAGTGATTTGGAAGAGTAGGTGAAAAGTGGTTAGATTGAGAATATATTTTGAATGTAGAGTCAACAGGATCTTCTGATGCATTACATGTTAGATGTGACAAAAAGAAAGGAGTCAAGGATGGTTTCAGGATTTTTCCTTCACTAGTTGGGTGGTGCTATTTAATTGAGATGGTAAAAAAATAGCAGAAGGGAGCAGGTTTTGGGCATGAGGTAAAGAATCAAGAGTTCTGTGGCCAAATATTTTAGAAAAGGATGAAGAGTTGATTTATAATCAGAATGAACTTATACCTTTAAAATATGATCTGTTTTGTGCTACAGGATTCTATTTTTAATTACATTTGCTAGTGTATAAAGTATTGACCAAATCTAAGTTCTTGTTATATTAAACCCATGCACTTTTTATTTGCTGATGAATGTAGCTTCTTTTATATCTCTCAGTTGTCATTGATTTCAAGTGGGGCATCAGAACTAAATAGGAGGATTAAGTTTGAAAATACAGAATTTGTTATCTAAATATGTAGGCTACAAGAATTAATAGGGAGAATAATCCAATCTTGTTAAGCCACAGCTTATTGAGTGACAATAATAAGCATGAAGGAATAACCCTAATAATATATATATATATATTATTATATATATAACTATATATATAATAATTGTATATATAATTTATATCAGATAGATTAATCCCTCACTTTAGAGGAGAATTAATTCTGTATACTAAGATGATATTTGTGAAACTACTTGACTTGTGCCCTGAAGAAACTAGTTTATTTCCAAGATATAAATCTCTAAATATTGATCTTAACTATTGGTATTGATGTTGCGAATGAATAAAAGTAGATGAATTTATGAGGTCGTTAAGTTGGAAGAAGGTAAAGGACTTGGTAAGTGTTTGGATGTGAAAGTTGAGAGGTGTAAGAACCACATGTGTATTTCTGAATAGTAGGTTTGAGGTGAAGTTGCTAGTTTAGTTTTGACTTGTTGAATTTATGATGTCTGTGGAAAAATGGGAAAAGCAGTTAGATACATGGGTGTGAGATTTTGGGGAGAAGACCTGGGCTTTAGGTGAGTGTTTTGGAATTTCTCAGTGTATCTGCTAATGGTAGCTAATTTAAGCCGTGGAATTGGATAAGATTATCCTGTGGTAGGCCATTAGTAGTTAATAGAAGACTCCTCTTTCCTGATAATTATAAAACTTTTGACTTTTATTTTCCTTTGCTTAGAAAAGGCAAGATTGTGCTTATTTGGCTCTTCTAAGAATGGATTTGGATTTCGTGATAGTGATCTGGATATTTGTATGACCCTTGAAGGCCACGAAAATGCAGAGGTAAGAGTTAGTGTTTGGAAATCGATGTGGAAGTTTATTTTCTTCTAGTGATGAGTCTGTTTTTAATTTTGTATGTAGAATTGATAAAAATGTAAGGTGTCATTCTCTGTATAAATATATTAGTAATAGCAGTGTTTGAAATGTAAAAGCATTAGCATCATTTTAGAAGACATTCAAGTATTTAAGTAAGTAAATTTACTGTTTCAGTGATTTTATAATGTGAAAACCATGTCACAGATAGTTAGTGCTTTTTAATGAATTTGTGGAAAAAATATACCATAGAGTTGGAATTTTTTTCATTAGCGC
The DNA here is from genome assembly GCF_025265405.1 of Mesoplodon densirostris. Classification (NCBI taxonomy): domain Eukaryota; kingdom Metazoa; phylum Chordata; class Mammalia; order Artiodactyla; family Ziphiidae; genus Mesoplodon; species Mesoplodon densirostris. The sequence goes on along the minus strand of NC_082662.1, from coordinate 45,246,790 downwards.
CAATGAAAAACTGTTGCTTCAGTTTGGTAGTGAACATTGATCTCACTTACTCTGTCTTTTCATATCTCTTCCATTAGGTGATGTCTCTGTATCACTAAAGATAGAAAATAAAGGTGGACGTTTAATTTATAAATGGATTGTGTTCTACAAGTTGATTATAATTTGGGGGTACTCAAAACACATTTTTTTCCATAGAAGCATTGTCATAAATTATGTGTTCTAGGCTAGCTTTTAGAAACTCATTTTGGGCGGGGAGGGGAACTAACATTTGAGCCCCCAGTATACACTTTTACATACATTATCTCATTTCACTCTTACAACCACCTTCGAGGTAGATAATTTCCCCCATTTTACAGATGAGGAAACTGAGGCTTTGAGAGATAAACTGACTTGCTCAAGTTCACACAGCTAGTAAATGTTGGAGCCGGGATTCATACCCAGGTCTGTCTGACTCCAGAGTTCATGCTCTTTCCATTGTATCCCACTGCTTCTCTGTAATTTATTTAACCCATAATGTAGTTGAAATATAGTACTAATAGTACTGTAGAACCTAACCCCTACTTTCTGAAATTGAAAGCTTTCTGAGTTCCACCATGAGATGCCAGGAGCAAACCTTCCCCCAGAGCAGTCTCAGCAGTGAGAGTGGGTACTTATGTTTTCCTTTTTTGTGTACCAGGCCTCAACAGTGGGAATGAGTTTGTCCGAGCTCCAGTAAAGAAAGGGACTGAATGGACAGGAAAGAAGTGTCCCAGGTCTTCCTAGCAGCAACTAGAAAAGGAGGGTATCTCTGTAGTTGCTCGTTTCTTTAACAGCATAGCTGTTGGTATTTATGTTTCAAAATCAGGGACTGCTTGCAAGATTGGGGTGAGGCCAAGCTTCTGGCATCTTTAGTGGTGTCAGTATAGCCTCTGTTGTATTATAAAAGAATTCAGCAGAATAGTGTACCTGTGCATTTTGGAAATAGTTTTTTCAAAAGGTGTTTTTAAATTGTTAGAACCAAAGAAAAGATGGCAGTGATACCTGGTAGATGCTTATTTCTGGTCCCAAGAAATTGCTTCTGGTGTTAATATCTTTTTGTTCTATAAAGAAAATGAAAAGTTATAAATTTTTTAGTTCTCCTTAACCCACTTCTACTCAATGCCATCTCCTTGGAAAGAGGCTTCCCCTTTCCATTCTGGAGGGCAGGAATTGAGGGAATAGGAAGTGGTTTTTACCCAGGAAGGAGGTTAGGGTTTTAGATCCCTTCTATGTAAAATTTAATAATCAGATGTCTCATCACCAAGGGTTTGTATACTATATATTACCTGTGCCATTCACTCTGGAAAGTTGAAACAATGAAAATGAGTAAATTATTTTCTTCCAGATGAGCCATAAGGGAAACTTTCAATTAGTATAAATTGTATCTTTGTATAATAAAGAGAAAAACAACCTCTTGTATTATGTGTTAATTCTAAAGATTCCCTTGAAATCCCCAGGTTAAGCTGCAATGACTACTGCTCTCTTGTAGCTAAAAAGAGCATGTTGGGGATGTGCAAAAGTGATTTTAGTAGTAGATGTGGGCATTGAGCTTAATCCAGTTAATTTATGCTGTTATCTTCCTTGTTCCTTATATTAGGGTTATCGTTACCATATCAGCTTTGCTGTCTAGTTTTTAAATAATCAACACATTTAAATTTGCAGAGGTAAGAGGTTTTTTTTTGAAGAAGTAGGTGCTGGTAATAGTAGGATTATTCTTCTTTTCCTCATGAACATATGATAATAAATAGCTGACAGACTTAAATTGCTACTTTGTATGAAGTATGCTGCTGAATGCTTTACATAGGTGTCTCATGTAATCCTTCCAGCTCCTTTATAAAAGAGTAGGAGTTGATGATTATCTTGATTTTATAAGTAGTATGAGGCTCAAAGGGGTTAAGGATCTGGTCAGAGTCACACAGCTAGTCAGTACTTAGTTCAAGATTTGAATCCAGGTTTGTCTAAATTCACAGCCTATGTTCTTAATCACTATACTGTTTTGCCTTCACCAAACCCATCTCTAGTTTTTTTATACATGTATTTGAAAACATTATTCTCCTGTTTTTGTGCTTCTCAAACTTAATGTGGATGTGAATTACCTGGGAATGTTGTTACTATGCAGATTATGATTCAGTAGACTGGAGTGGAGACTGAGATTCTGCATTTATATCAAGTTTCCAGGTGTTGGTGATACTGCAGGTCTGTGGACCATGTTCTTTGACTAGCAAGGTTATATAAACCTTCTGGCTGGAGATTTTAAGTGCTAATATTAAATGTCTAGATTAAAATAGAATTTGCACAAGACCAAGTTGAGTCAGACAAACTTTATGATTTATTTCTTTTGTTTTTTAGAAATTAAATTGTAAGGAAATAATTGAAAATTTGGCGAAAATTCTTAAGAGACATCCAGGTATGAACTTTAAAACAACAGAAAAATTTTTTTTTCATTTTATGAAAATTATTTAACCTAGTGAAGTTTTTTTTTTTTTTTAAATCAGGTTTAAGAAACATTTTGCCTATAACTACTGCCAAAGTGCCTATAGTAAAATTTGAACACAGACGAAGTGGTTTAGAAGGTGATATCAGTTTATATAATACGTTGGTAAGTTTCATTGTCTGTAAAGACCCAGGTATGTTTACAGTTGTCATTTTAAAAGTTTACAGATCACTGACTGTACCTTTATGTTTAAAACTTACGAATGTGGTTAGTATAGGGAAAAAAAAATTTTATCAGTCATCTTAACATTTTCTTCAGATTGAAGGTTAATTTTTGCTTGACTCATTTACAGGTATTTTAAGTTTAACATTTATATATATTCTATGTGGAGTTTATCTTTTTAGCTGATCTGTAAGTTTAATTTTAATAAATTTGAAATGCTTTCAAATATGTAATTTATTTTTCAGGCTCAGCATAACACAAGAATGCTAGCTACATATGCAGCTATTGATCCTAGAGTGCAGTACTTGGGATATACTATGAAAGTGTTTGCTAAGGTATTTATGAAAAAGCTAATGATCTGCTTTGTTATAATACTCATGATATTAAAGTAAAACATGCTGATGTCAGACTTGTGACAAATGTTTTCTCAGTTTTGTTTACCTGAGATTTTAAGAAGAAACTGTCAATATTAAATGGTTTAAAGTTATACCTTTCAGAGTAGGGTGATTCTTAGTTTTTTTCTGTGTTTGCTCTCCTCTCATAGGTAACACTCTAGTAAATTTCTCATAGTATAATTTCTCAATGCAGTAATGATTTCCAACCCTAGTCCTGGGAGTTGGCATACCATCCTAGTTAAAAGGCTCTGGGTTAGGAAATCTGGTGTTTGGGTTTAGTGGTAAATTTTTCTGGCCAAGAAAACAAAGCAATACCAATAAAACCTAATGTTTCCCCTGTTATAACACTTAAAATACTGAATTCTGTTTTCTTGGTTGTTTTGCTAAGTGAGTAAACTCCATGAGGGTTGAGGCCTCTGTATCTTTATTTCAGTGTAGTGCCTGCTTTATGGTAGGTGCTTAGTAAATAGTTAATTTTGTGAATGTGTTGGTGGAAGGGTTTTAGTAGAGGAGTGACTTGGTTACATTTTCATTTCATAAAGCCGACTCTTCCAAAAGGGAGACATATTTGTTTAGATATTCCTATACATGTCTTTATGGACAGAGTCATCTTAGAAAAGGAAAGCATCCAGCCACATACTACAAATCATTTGATACAGCTAGTCTTCTACATTCACCTCACAGAATAACTCCAACATGACAGTTCCTTACTCTCATTGAGTTTGGGTAGTGAAATCAAGTGGTTCCATATATATGGAATCTATGAAAAAAAAATGTCATGAAGAACCTAGGGGTAAGACAGGAATAAAGACACAGACCTACTAGAGAATGGACTTGAGGATATGGGGAGGGGGAAGGGTAACCTGTGACAAAGCGAGAGAGTGGCATGGACATATATACACTACCAAATGTAAAATAGATAGCTAGTGGGAAGCAGCCACATAGCACAGGGAGATCAGCTCAGTGTTTTGTGACCACCTAGAGGGGTGGGATAGGGAGGGTGGGAGGGAGGGAGACGCAAGAGGGAAGAGAGATGGGAACATATGTATACGTATAACTGATTCACTTTGTTATAAAGCAGAAACTAACACACCATTGTAAAGCAATTATACTCCAATAAAGATGTAAAAAATAAAAAGATCAAGTGGTTCATGTCAGAAAAATCATTCCTTTCCCTTTATATAATATCAGCTAAAGCTTTACTCAAATGAAGTCTCTGAGGATTCTTTCAGGGTTTTTTGTTTGTTTGTTTGTTTGTTTGTTTTTGCGGTACACGGGCCTCTCACTGCCGTGGCCCCTCCCGTTGCGGAGCATAGGCTCCGGATGCGCAGGCTCAGCGGCCATGGCTCACGGGCCCAGCCGCTCCGCGGCACGTGGGATCCTCCCGGACCGGGGTATGAACCCGTGTCCCCTGAATTGGCAGGCGGACTCTCAACCACTATGCCCCCAGGGAAGCCCCCAGCGTTTGTTTTTAATTAAAAAAAATTTTTTTTGAATAGCCAACGTATTCATGTTCAAAAATTAAAAGGTCTAATGGGATTTATGGCAGAAAATCTTCTTCCACATCTGTCTCCTAGCCAACCTTTGCCTCTTAGAGGCAAACCGTGTTAAACGTTCCTTTGTATCCTTCCAGAAATATATTATTCCAGTGCAAGCACATTTCCTGCCACTTTTTATTATAGGTATAAACACACTGAAAACACTGTTTTGTACTTTGCTTTTTTAACTGAGCAATAAATATTGGAGATTATTTCCTATTAGGTATACTAAGAGTTTTCCTTTTTTTTAATGGCTACATACTGTTCCATTGTGTGGATAGTCATCAGTTTTTTAAACCTGTACTTTACTGATGAGCTTTAAGTTCTTTCTCATATTTGCTATTAAAGTAGTGTTACAATAGAAATTTTATTTAGTCATTTCACATGTTTCTTGGCATATTTGCAGGATAAATTCTTAGAATAGAATTGATACATTAAGGGAGATGTGCTTTTATAATTTTGATATTGCCAAATTATTCTTCATGAAATTTGTGCTACTGTATACTCTTTAATGTATGAGTACCTGTTTACCCATACCCTTTATAACAGCTTGTTATTGAACTTTTGGGTATTTGATGGTTTGATGGGTTTAAAAAATGGTGTCTTAAGGTAGTCAATACTTCTGCATGGAATAAGATTCTGAAGTTTTATTTTCAATCATTATGTTTTTTTAGCGATGTGACATTGGAGATGCTTCCAGGGGAAGTTTATCTTCATATGCTTATATCCTTATGGTGCTGTACTTTCTGCAGCAGAGAAAACCACCTGTTATCCCAGTTCTACAAGAGGTAAATGTTTAAGAAAACTATAAAGGCATTTCTACATAGGTGTATACACTCTAAATATAGTAAATCTTGCTCAGTTCATGAGATCATGAAAGATTTTTCCATCATGGATATCCTAAGTTTTCTTCTTTCATTAATGGTTTAATCAAATAATGAACCTTTTTGAAAAGCTTATTATGGGAGAATATAGACTACCAAAAGATTACTAGATGAATGGCACTATTGAATATCTTTTGCAACGTTTTTGTATTTCATAGTCTTAGAATGCTGCCAATGATAATGAAATTTGTAGCCATTCATGAACTTATATATTATAGTCTCTGAGATGCAAATACATAAGTTTCTTCTTTTCAGAGTATTCTCCCTCCTCCTGCTTGGCAATGAAGTTTTGATTTATTCCTGTATATACTTTGGTCAACTTTGTGAATTTTGGTTGAGAAAGAAACACAAGGAAATTCTTCCTTACCTCTGTAAGGTCATGTAAATTGCATTAAGCATAAGAATGTACATCAAAAGAAGCAGATTATACTCATATTTACTCGGATTTGGTGACTCACAGAGTCTCTTTTTGTAGTCAATTTATACTCTCTAAAATAGAAACAAAGGAGTTCTTAATCATCCATCTGTTCCTCCTCATTCTTGGCACAAAGTGGATTTGCAAGCATTGGGGTGGATCAGGTTCTAATTTCTTAGCTAGGTGGTTATTTTGAGGTAGGTGAGAAGCATCAGAATTGTTTGGAAAATCACATATTCTGATTTCACATAAACTTTGATAGTCATGGCAAAGAAGAGTATCACAAAATAGCAAGCCATATGTGCGTGTCAGATGGCCTTAGTAAGTTTTTAAAAGTTCTAATGAATGCCATGTGGTTTTAACAGCATTTCTTTCCCTCTTTTAAGCAAATAGTGGGAGAGAAATAAAAAATTTAAACGTCCTTTCCTAACAGAAAAATTTAAGTTGCTTGAATCTATGTTGAGTGATGTTTGTTTTTTAACAAGGTTGTTCACTATAGGATATTTAAAACTTTGCATGAATTAATTAGGCCTGCCAAGGCCAAGATTATTCTCTCTATTAGTCTAATTGTTGTTAAGGCTTTAAATTTGGGGACCTTAAGCATAATTGCCCCAGTAATATTATAGCAGCCATTTGCTATAATTTGCTGTGACTTTGATAGAATACTGTGATTAACCCAAATGGAACACAAATTTTGTTTTCATTGTGGTTTGTCTCTGTTCTCTCATTATGTTACCCATGGATGAGGAACCATTGAGGCAGCATGATATAATGGAAACAGCGGTCAGAGCATGATTTTGGAGCCAGAGATAACTGGTCTGAATCCTAATTTTGACATGTGGCCTTCAACAAGCTGCCTGACTGCCACTAGTCTGAATTTTATCATCAGCAAAAATGTAATAATAGTAGTATTATTTCCATGTTGATGTAAGGAACAGAGACATCAAATGCCTTTGAATGTAGTAGATGCTAAAGTAGGAGTTTATAAATGGTGATTGCTCTTATTATTAATTTTATTATTATTATTATCATTAGCAGCTTTATTAACATTATTATTGGAAAAATGTAGGTAGGATTTCTGTAGCCAACTTCAAGAACTGTTCCATTATCTGCTTAACAGACAGTGATTGATGAAATGAGAGACAGTCCATGGGATGTTTTCCATCATAATGAGCTCTGATTGTGGGGGGCTTTGTGATACATATGAACTGATGATATATGGATTTTTGCTTCTGGCCTTTTTTGCTTGTCATATGGGACCCCTTGTCCATTGCTCTGGCATCATTTAAGTATTGATCATTGGCATCGATCAACTTTTAAGGGTAAGGATATGTTTAATGAAGCTGATGATCTTTGACTCCATTTGTAATTGAACCTAAACTTTAAGTGACTGGGTGTAATAAGTAAGGCACTGCTAAGAGTGTTTTTCATGATCAACAATACAGAGTTCTTTAGGTCAAAAGGAGCTTTCCTAAGCACAATGATCTTGCTCTGTTCCAGCAATCATCATAAGTAAAAGTAAATTTTCACATAAAAATTAATACTAAGAGAGGATTAGGGAGTGTTAGTGTCACTTGATATTATGAACTATGTTTTCTTAGCTTATATCAGCTTAAAAATTGCGACTGAATGGATGAACCTTGAGGACATCATGCTAAGTGAAATAAACCAGTCACAAAAGGACAAATACTATATGATTCCATTTATAGGAGATACCTAGGGTAGTCAGATTCATAGAGACCGAAAGTAGAATGGTGGTTGCCAGGGGCTGGCAGGAGAGAGGAGTGGGAAATTATTGTTTAATAGGTTCAGAGTTTCATTTGTATAAGATGAGAAGAATTCTATGGATGGATGGTGGTGATGGTAGCACAACAATGTGAATGCACTTAATGCCACTGAACTGTACTCTTAAAAATGACTTAAGATGGTAAACTTCATTATGTGTGTTTTACCACAACTAATAAAATCACAATTTAAATATAACAGTAGATATATATATATAGCTTATTTTATATATAAAATACCATAATAAAATAAAAAAATAAATATGGAAATGTACAGGGTCACTCCTTGTACAAACTTGTTTGGTGAGGTTTTAGAGAGAAGGCTTGAGTGCTTGAGTAGAGGATGATTGCTGTTGAGAGAAAGAAAAGAGAGAAACAGAAAGAGAAGGTAAATGTGTTGTGTGTGTGCAAAAGAAAGGATAGTATTAGTACTTCTAAGGGCTGAAACAGAGTGGATAGTTAGGCACTATGAAACATGAGAGTTCATTAAAACAGGTGGCAAATCAGTGATTAAATGCCCTCCAAAGCCCACAGGTCATTTACTGTGTTATTAGCCAACATAATTGGGTTTGGATGTTGGTTGTTTCTCAAAAGTAAGAATTCTGTTAAAGTAATCAAGGTCTAAAGAGGCAGCTTGTATAATAGCATCTTAATCTATGATGGAGCCATGGGGACAGCCTTATCTAGTGGTTTTAAAGTATGTTTTGGTAAGCTCTAGGAGCTCAATAGTGTATGTGTGAGGAGTGGAGGAAGGAAAAGATAAGGTATAGTTTTCTCCACTTAGGCTTTTATCAGAGTACCTCTGTTTTTATCTGTTTTACATGTTGAATTTACAGGAAGGTTCCATCTTAGGAAGGGGTTCTACAGCTTAAAAGAAAAATAAAATTTCAAGAAAACTGACCTAATTAAGCTAATCTCTTATTTTCATTGGGAAAACTGAGGATTTGGAAGGATAATTGTCTTGTCCAGAATCACTACTTGGCAGGACTAAGACTAGAAATGAGGTCTGCTGACTCTGAACTTATTCCAACTTTTTACTTTATTGCTTCTCTTTCTTAAAACTCCTATAGAAAATAATTCTCAAAATTGCTTGTAGAGGTCAGTTGTGCCTGTACAGTCATCTTGTGGAATTCTTCTAGTAAAGTAGCATTACCTTCCCCCCTTTCCTTAGGACAGTGAATTACTATTCATAATTAATCATGAAGATTTCATGATCTTTATCAAAATGTCAAGGAAAGCTACCTAATTTTCTGTTTTAAAATATCAGTGTCCCAGCACTTTTCAACCTCATCTGATACAGATAACTGATTGAAGGTACTAGAGCCCTTCCCCACAACAAATAGCTTCTTTGATTTCCTTTAAGGTGTACAATCAATAAGTATTATCTCTTATGTATTTCTGCGTCTGTGATCCTTTGATGAAAATGCTATTTTCATCTGCTTTTTCTTTAGTTTTACTTCATTAAACTTGGGCTGGATGTGTTTTGATAGCCAAATAGATAATATCAAATGTATTGTTTGGAGAGTCTGAGGTTCTTAAGATATCCTTTCCCAGCTTTGGTCTTTCAGATACATTTTATTCATTAATAACTTGACATCAGATTATACCATCTTGACATGTTCCTTTTGGAATAAGTGTTTCACTATGTCTATTATAGGTAAATTCTAAAATGATATGAGGGTATTTAGGCTTTTGGGTTGGATGGCTTGAAATCTAATAGTAAAATTGATTTTTTAATGCAGATCTTTGATGGAAAACAGATTCCACAGAGAATGGTTGATGGATGGAATGCTTTTTTCTTTGATAAAACAGAAGAACTGGTAATTTTTTCATCGTTTTTATGTTATGGAATGCTCACTGATGCATGTTTAAGATGTGCATAATTTAAGTTAATAACTTTACTTGGACTTGGAGGTCCATATTTTGGATATGTATAGACATGTCTCTCTCCTTTCTTTTTTCTCACCTGTAGAAAAAACGTTTACCTTCACTTGGAAAGAACACAGAAACATTAGGAGAGCTTTGGTTGGGACTGCTTCGCTTCTATACTGAAGAATTTGATTTCAAAGAATATGTAATTAGCATTCGGCAGAAAAAGCTATTGACAACTTTTGAGAAGCAGTGGACATCCAAATGCATTGCTATTGAAGGTAATCATTCAGCTGATATTAATTCAGGAACAACATGAAACAGAGCAAAACAGAACAAAAAGCCAGAGTTTTATTTGGCCAGTGAAACTGAGGGGAAAACTGAAACACATTAGAATTTGGAAGATTCTTCCTCTTGGTTTTTATCAGTTTCCATCCTTTAATCTATAATTATAAAAGAATAATTTTCTGACTTTGATGGTCTGAGTTACGTAGTGTTAAACTCTAGTTATGGCTACTAACTATATTTATGTTACAACGAGCATAATTCTTAAATAAAAAATATTTCTTTTCTAGACCCTTTTGATTTGAATCATAACCTTGGTGCTGGAGTTTCTAGAAAAAGTAAGTTTTAAATGTAGAAATCCCCTACTTTTAAAGCTCTTACACATTAAGGTCTGCATCTTTATTGTTTTTCTTCTTTCTTCAATAGTGACCAATTTCATCATGAAAGCATTTATCAATGGAAGGAAACTTTTTGGTACCCCCTTTTATCCACTCATTGGCAGAGAAGCTGTAAGTTTACATAATTTGAATTCTGAATCTTTTCTTTTTCCTTATAGAATTTTTTTTTTCTTTCTTTTTTTTTTTTTTGTAGTACAAGAAACCTAATCCTGTTCCAAGTTGGTGTTATTTATTTGGCTGTGCTGGGTCTATTTGTTCTTACTGCACTTATCATAGTCCATAGTAAGATATATATTTGCTAAATTTTGTTTATTTATTTAATCTATTTGTTAAATTCTGTATCCCCCACTAGACTATATAGCTCCATGAGGACAGGGTTCATGTCTGTAAGGTTCACCATCGTATTTCCAGTGCCTGTTACAATTTCTGGCACATAGGAAGCATTTGTTGAACAAATGAGGGTGGATAGTCAAGACTCAGGATCCTTTAATCTTGAATTTGAGGTTCTGCCTACTGCCTCTCTTCTGTCTCTTGAAATCTTGATGAAAATATAAACAGAGAGGTCAACACTGAAGTAATACTTTATTTGCTGAGGCTTCTGCTTTAATTTTGGTGTAGCCCTTGGTAAGCTGAATTAGCATGGAACTAAGAGGATTCTTTTTTTTTTTTTTTTTTTTTTTTTTTTTTTTTTTTTTTTTGCGGTATGCGGGCCTCTCTGTTGTGGCCTCCCCCGTTGCGGAGCACAGGCTCCGGACGCGCAGGCTCAGCGGCCATGGCTCACGGGCCCAGCCGCTCCGCGGCATATGGGATCCTCCCAGACCGGGGCACGAACCCGTATCCCCTGCATCGGCAGGCGGACTCTCAACCACTTGCGCCACCAGGGAGGCCCCCTAAGAGGATTCTTTTTGCCTGAAATGGGTGGTGTAGTGTCCCCCATTCCTCTTGGTCTTACTCTGGTTTTGGGTTGCTTTCTAATGGGAGGATGTCATAGTTTCACAGTGAAAGAAATGAGAAGAAGTCTCAAAAGAGAAACCAGGTCTCTGTTTTTGCATAATGAATATCCTTGATCTTGTTCAGTCCAGTTTCATCACTCTTTCTTGGAGTGTGGGGTAAGAAAAGCAGAAAAAGTCTAGAGCTTTTTCCCCATGGAACATTTTTGATAGTCCTGCCTAATAGGGGGTGGGGGTGATAATAACTATAGTGGAAATAAAATAACAGGAAATTTGAAACAACACAAAATTCTTGCAGGAACAAAATGTCTAACAAAAGGAAAATACAACAATAATTTTACTAACATATTAATTAAAATAGCAGTAAATGAAAAGCACAGTCAGATCACAACAAATCTGGTGATGCACTGATAAAACATTTTACCTGAAAATTGTGGGAATTCTGTTCGTGTGTATATGCGCATATGTTTGGTGGGAACCTAGCAGTTTCGTGCAGTCAGACTTTTTAGTAAAATACTAATGTAGTGTCCTCAGTAAATTGGAAATGTGCTAATTTAGTCTGTGAATACAAAGTTTTAGTAACTCTTAATTATTCAGTATGTTATAAGTAGTCCTCATAGATATCAAAGTCTTTGGTCTTGAATGTGATTTAGTCTAAGAACCAAACATCAGTTTGGAGCCCATCACAAAGGGCCTGTGGATCTGCCAATCATCTTTTAATCTACTTTATTCTGTTATAAAGTCAATATGTGGTATTTTATAGCTTGGATATACCAGTTTAACTATTCTCCTTTGATGGACATTTAGGTTGATATCAGTGTTATAACTGATATAGTAGAAAAATAACCTTGTTACATAGTCTTTCATGCTTATATTTTCCATAGTAAAGTTTATTATTTCAACACATATTTACTGAATTCCTACCATGTACCTATTTCTCTGCTATGAACTGGGATTATAACAGCATACAAAGTAGATGTGTTTCATCCCCTTAGATTCTAATGAAGATGAAGACAAGTATATTTTCTGTTCTTTCACCTTTCTTGCTCACTTGAACATTCCCACTTCAACTATTCTTCTATTCACTAGGTCCTCTGACATATTGACACATTTTTTCCCAATCTATCAGCTATCTACTGTCTTCATTTTTTTCCCCCATTTAAACAGATTCCCTGGTACCTCCAGCATATACCTTATATTCCTTTGTACGATTGTCCTTCTTTTGCACCATTATGTGTTCAACCTTAACATGAACTCAGCCATCCACCATTTCTCTATGCTTAGCCTAAGCACTGATGGAAAAAAAGTCTTAAAGCTAGGCAGTTTTGTTTATATAGCACAACTATAAATTAATGTTCATCAGCCTCAACTGGACTTTCAATACTATCTGACATTCTTCTACATTTCTTTAGTTACCTGTGTCTCGCATTCAATAAGAACTATTTCATATTTTATTTATTTTACTCAAAATTCAGTACCCATCTTTCTTCTCTGCCTTTCTCATGCTTACGTGTTTTCCCTTTGAGACAAAGATGATATTAGATAGATAGATACTCCTTCAACTTTCTGCTACCAGATCTATAAATCTGCTTACATTTTCAGATATCTCTTCTTTTTTTAAAATTTTATTTCATTTTGGAGCATAGTTGATTAACAGTGTTCTGTTAGTTTCAGGTGTACAGCATAGTGATTCAGTTATACATATACATATATCTATTCTTTTTCAAATTCTTTTCCCATTTAGCTTTTTACAGAATATTGAGCAACATTCCCGTGCTATACAGTAGTAGGTCCTTGTACAGATACATACAGTTGGTTATCTATTTTAAATATAGCAAAGTGTACATGTCAATCCCAAATGCCCAATCTATCCTTCCCCCCGACCCTTCCTTCCCAGTAACCATAAGTTCTCTAAGTCTGTGAGTCTATTTCTGTTTTGTAAATAAGTTCATTTGTATCATTTTTTAAAGAATCTGCGTATAAGCAATATCATATGATATTTGTCTTTCTCTGTCTGACTTACTTCACTTAGTATGATAATCTCAAGGTCCATCCATGTTGCTGCAGATGGCATTATTTTGTTCTTTTTAATGGCTGAGTAATATTCCATTATATATATGTACCACATCTTCTTTATCCATTCATCTGTTGATGGACATTTAGGTTGCTTCCGTGTCTTGGCTATTGTAAATAGTGCTGCAGTAAACATTGGGGTGCATATATCTTTTCAAATTATGTTTTTCTCTGGATATATGCCCAGGATTGGGATTGCTGGATGATATGGTAGCTCTATTTTTAGTTTCTTAAAGAACCTCCATTCTGTTCTTCATACTGGCTGTACCAATTTACATTCCCACCAACAGTGTAAGAGGGTTCCCTTTTCTCTACACCTTCTGCAGCATTTATTATTTGTGGTTTTTTTGATGATAGCCATTCTGACCGGTGTGAGGTGATAACTTCGTTGTAGTTTTGATTTGCATTTCTCTAATAATTAGCAGTGTTGAGCATCTTTTCATGTGCCTCTTGGCCATCTGTATGTCTTCCTTGAAGAAATGTCTATTTAGTTTTTCTGCCCATTTTTTGATTGTTTTTTTTAAATTTAATTTATTTTTGGCCGCGTTGGGTCTTCGTGCTGCGCATGGGTTTTCTCTAGTTGCAGTGAGTAGGAGCTACTGTTTGTGGCGGTGCACGGGCTTCTCACTGCGATGGCTTCTCTTGTCACTGAGCACAGGCTCTAAGTGTACAGGCTTCAGTTGTTGTGGCTCATGGGCTCTAGAGCTCAGGCTTAGTAGTTGTGGCGCACAGGCTTAGTTGCTCCACGGCATGTGGGATCTTCGCGGACCAGGGCTCGCACCTGTGTCCCCTGCATTGGCAGGCAGATTCTTAACCACTGCGCCACCAGGGAAGCCCCTTGGTTGTTTGTTTTTTTGATATTGAGCAGCATGAGCTGTTTGTAAATTTTAGGGATTAATCCCTTGTTGGTCACATCATTTGCAAATATTTTCGCCCATTCTGTGGGTTGTATTTTCATTTTGTTCATGGTTTCCTTTGCTGTGCAAAAGCTTTTGAGTTTCATTAGGTCCCATTTGTTTGTTTATTTTTTTATTTCCATTACTCTAGGAGATGGCTTGGGAAAGGTATTTCTGTGATTTATGTCAAAGAGTGTTCTGCCTGTGTTTTCATCTAAGAGTTTTATAGTATCTGGTCTTACATTTAGATCTTTAATCCATTTTGAGTTTATTTTTGTATATGGTATTAAGGAATGTTCAAATCTCATTTTTCTACATGTAGCTGTCCAGTTTTCCCAGCGCTATTTATTGAAGAGACTGTCTTTCCTCCATCGTATAGTCTTGCCTCCTTTGTAATTGATTAATTGACCATAGGTGTGTGGGCTTATTTCTGGGCTTTCTGTCCTGTTCCAGTGATCTATATTTCTGTTTTTGTTACAGTACTGTACTCTTTTGATGACTGTAGCTTTGTAGTATAGTCCAAAGTCAGGGATCCTGATTCCTCCAGCTCCGTTTTTCTTTCTCAAGATTGCTTTGGTCATTCAGGTTCTTTTCTGTCTCCATGCAAGTTTAAGATTTTTTTGTTCTAGTTCTGTGAAAAATGCCATTGGTAATTTGATAGGGATTGCATTGAATCTGCAGATTGCCTTGGGTAGTATAGTCATTTTGACAATATTGATTATTCCAATTTAAGAACATGATATATCTCTCCATCTGTTTGTGTCATCTTCGATTTCTTTCATCAGCGTCTTATAGTTTTTGTAGGACAGATCTTTTGTCTATAGGTAGGTTTATTCCTAGGTATTTTATTCTTTTTGATGCGATGGTAAATGGGATTGTTTATTTAATTTCTCTTTCTGATCTTTTGTTGTTAGTGTATAGAAATGCAAGAGATTTCTGTGTATTAATTTTGTATTCTGTAACTTTACCAAATTCATTGATGAGCTCTAGTAGTTTTCTGGTAGCATCTTTAGGGTTTTCTATGTGTAGTATCATTTCATCTGCAAAAGTGACAGTTTTACTTCTTTTCCAATTTGGATTCCTTTTATTTCTTTTCCTTCTCTGACTGTCATGGCTAGGACTTCCAAAACTGTTGAATACAAGTGGCGAAAGTGGTTATCCTTGTCTTGTTCCTCATCTTAGTGGAAATGCTTTCAGCTTTTCATGGTTGAGTATGATGTTAGCTATAGGTTTGTCATATATGGCCTTTATTATGTTGAGGTATGTTCCCTCTATGCCCACTTTCTAGAGAGTTTTTATCATAAATGGGTGTTCAATTTTGTCAAAAGCTTTTTCTGCATCTAATGAGATGGTCATATGGTTTTTATTCTTCAACATGTTGATGTGGTGTGTCACACTGATTGATTTGCATATACTGAAAAATCCTTGCATCCCTGGAATAAATCCCACTTGATCATGGTTTGTGAGTCTTTTAATGTATTGTTGGATTTGGATTGCTAGTATTTTGTTGAGGATTTTTGTGTCTATGTTCATCAGTGATATTGGCCTGTAATTTTTTTTTTGTGGTATCTTTGTCTGGTTTTGGTTTTAGGGTGTTGGTGGCCTCATAGCATGAGTTTGGGAGTATTCCTTCTTCTGCAATTTTTTGGAATAGTTTCAGAAGGATAGGTGTTAACTCTTCTCTGTTTGATAGAATTTGCCAGTGAAGCCATCTGGTCCTGGACTTTGGTTTGTTGGGAGTTTTTAATTTTATTACCATTATTTTTTAATATTTATTTATTTATTTTTGGCTGCATCGGGTCTTAGTTGAGGCACGTGGGATCTTTTGTTGCAGCGTGCCAGCTCTATTGCGGCACGTGGGCTTCTCTCTAGTTGTGGTGCGTGGGCTCCAGAGCGTTCAGGCTCAGTAGTTGTGGCACACAGGCTCTGTAGTTGTGGCACGTGGGCTCTGTAGTTGTGGAGCGCAGGCTCCAGAGCATGTGGGTTCTGTAGTTGCAGCATGTGGGCTTAGTTGCCCCGCGGCATGTAGAATCTTAGTTCCCCAACCAGGGATCGAACTTGCGTCCCCTGCCTTGGAAGGCAGATTCTTAACCACTGGACCACCAGGGAAGTTCCTGTTGGGAGTTTTTTAATCAGTTTCAACTTCAGTACTTGTGATTGGTCTGTTCATATTTTCTATTTCTTCTTGGTTCAGTCTTGGGAGATTGTACCTTTCTAAGAATTTGTCCATTTCTTCCAGGTTGTCCATTTTATTGGCATATAGTTGCTTGTAGTAGTCTCTTATGATCCTTTGTATTTCTGTGGTGTCTGTTGTAACTTCTCCTTTTTAATTTTTAATTTTATTGATTTGAGCCCTCTTCTTTTTTTTCTTGATGAGTCTGGCTAAAGGTTTATCAGTTTTGTTTATCTTTTCAAAGAAGCAGCTTTTAGTTTCATTGATCTTTTCTGTTGTTTTCTTCTTTTCTATTTCATTTATTTCTGCTCTGATCTTTATTGTTTCTTCCCTTCTACTAACTTTGGGTTTTGTTTGTTTTTCTCTGGTTGCTTTAGATACAAGGTTAGGTTGTTTATTTGTGATTTTTCTTGTTTCCTGAGGTAAGATTGTGTTGCTATAAACTTCCCTCTTAGAACTGCTTTTACCTGTTCCATAGGTTTTGGATCATTGTGCTTTCATTTTTATTTGACTCTAGGTATTTTTTAATTTACTCTTTGATTTCTTCAGTGATCCATTGGTTGTTTAGTAGCATATTGTTTAGCCTCCACGAGTTTGTTTTTTACAGTTTTTTCCTTATAGTTGATTCCTAATCTCATAGCATATGGTCAGAAAAGATGCTTGATATGATTTTTTTTAATTAACTACTTTATTTTATTTATTTTTGGCTGCGTTGGGTCTTTGTTGCTGCATGCAGGCTTTCTCTAGTTGTGGTGAGCAGGGGCTACTCTTTGTTGAGGTGTGCGGGCTTCTCATTGTGGTGGCTTCCCTTGTTGCAGGTCATGGGCTCTAGGCGTGTGGGCTTCAGTAGTTGTGGCACGCGGACCCTAGAGCACATGGGCTTCAGTAGTTGCAGCATGTGGACTCAGTATTTGCAATGCGCGGGGTCTATGGACGCAGGCTTCAGTAGTTGTGGTGCATGGGCTCAGTATTTGTGGCTCGTAGGCGCTAGAGCACAGGCTCAGTAGTTTTGGTGTGCAGGCTCAGTAGTTGTGGCGCACAGGCTTAGTTGCTGTGTGGCATGTGGGATGTGCCCAGACCAGGGATCAAACCCAGGTCTCCTAAATTGGCAGGTGGATTCTTAACCACTGTGCCACCAGGGAAGTCCCACTTGATATGACTTTAATTTTCTTAAATTTACCGAAGCTCATTTTGTGGCCCAGCTTGTGATCAGTCCTGGGGAATGTTCTATGTGCACTTGAGAAGACTGTATATTCTGCTGCTTTTGGATGGAATACTCTGTAAATATCAATTAAGTCAATCTGGTCTAATGTGTCATTTCAGGCCTGTGTTTCCTTATTGATCTTCTGTCTGGATGATCTGTCCATAGATGAAAGTGGAGTGTTAAAGTCCCCCACTATTATTGTGTTACTGTTGATTTCTCCTTTTATGGCTGTTAGTATTTGCCTTATATATTGGAGTGCTCCTATGTTGGGTGCATATATATTTATAATTGTTGTATTTTCTTCTTGGATTGACCCTTTGATCATTATGTAGTGTCCTTTGTCTCTTGTAACAGTCTTTATTTTAAAGTCTTTTTTGTCTGATATGAATATTGCTACTCCAGCTTTCTTTTTTTTTTTTGCGGTACGTGGGCCTGTCACTGTTGTGGCCTCTCCCATTGCGGAGCACAGGCTCCGGACGCGCAGTCTCAGTGGCCATGGCTCATGGGCCTAGCCGCTCCGCAGCATGTGGGATCTTCCTGGACCAGGGCACGAACCCGTGTCCCCTGCATCGGCAGGTGAACTCTCAACCACTGTGCCACCAGGGAAGCCCTCCAGCTTTCTTTTGATTTACATTTGCATGGAATACCTTTTTCCATCCCCTCACTTTCAGTCTGTATGTGTCCCTAGATCCGAAGTGGGTCTCTTTTTTGTATCCATTCAGCCAGTCTGTTTCTTTCGGTTGGAGCACTGAATCCATTTACCTTTAAAGTAATTACTGATATGTATGTTCCTATTGCCATTTTCTTAGTTGTTTTGCATTTGTTTTTGTAGGTCTTGTTTCTTCCCTTCCTCTTTTGTTCTCTTCTCTTGTGATTAGATGACTAACTTTAGTGTTGTGTTTGGATTCTTCTTGTGTGTGTGTGTGTGTGTGTGTTTGTGTGTATCTGTTGTAGATTTTCGGTTTGCAGTTACCATGAGATTTCAATTAGCAGTCTACATATAAACAAGATTGTCTTAAGTTGCTGGTCTCTTAATTTCAAATGCATTTCCAGTGTCCTGCATTTGTGCTCTTTTCTTTTCACAATTGCTGGTTTTGACATCATATTTGTGTGCAGATAATTTCCTACCTTTATTTGTTTCTAGTAGTGGCCTTTTCCACTTAGAGAAGCTCCTTTAGCATTCATTGCAAAGCTGGTTTGGTGGTGCTGAATGCTGTTAGCTCTTTCTTGTCTGTAAAGCTTTTGATTTCTCCATTGAATCTGAATGAGAGCCTTGCTGGGTAGAGTATTCTTGGTTGTAGGTTCTTCCCTTTCATCACTTTAAATATATCATGCCACTCCCTCCCAGCCTGCAGAGTTTCTGCTGAGAAATCAGCTGATAACCTTATGGGAGTTCCCTTGTATGTTATTTGTTGTTTTTCCCTTGTTGCTTTTCATATTTTTTCTTTTTCTTTAATTTTTGTCAGTTTGACTACTATGTGTCTTGGCGTGTTCCTCCTTGGGTTTATCTTGCCTGGGGCTCTCTGCCCTTCCTGGACTTGGAAGACTGTGTCCTTTCCCGTGTTAGGGAAGTTTTCAGCTATTATCTCTTCAAATATTTTCTCAAGTCCTTTCTGTCTCTGTTTTCCTCTGGGACCCCATAATGTGAATGTTGGTGCATTTAATGTTGTCCCAGAGGTCTCTTAGATTGTGTTCATTTCTTTTCATTCTTTTTTCTTTATTCTGTTCCATGACAGTGAGTTCCACTATTTGGTCTCCAAGCTCACTTATCTGTTCTTCTGCCTCAGTTACTCTGCTATTGATTCCTATATATTTTACATTTTTCATTTCAGTTATTGTATTGTTCATCTCTGTTTGTTTGTTCTTTAGTTCTTCTAGGTCTTTGTTAAATATTTCTTGCATCTTCTCAGTTTGTGCCTCCATTCTTTTTTCAAGATCTTGGATCATCTTCACTATCATTACTCTGAATTCTTTTTCTGGTAGATTGCCTATCTCCACTTCACTTAGTTGTTCTTCTGAGGTTTTGTCTTGTTCCTTCATCTGGGGCATATTCCTCTGCTGTCTCATTTTGTCTTGACTTTCTGTGATTGGCAGTTTCCTTTCTGCAGGCTGCAGTATTGTAGTTCTTCTTGCTTCTGCTGTTTGCCCTCTGGTGGATGAAGCTGTCTGAGAGGCTTGTGCAGGTTTCCTGGTGGGAGGGTCTAGTTCCTGCCCCCTTGTGGGTGGGCCTGGGTCTTGTCCTTCTAGTGGGCAGGGCCATGCTCAGGAAGACTTTAAGCACCCTGTCTGCTGATGGGTGGGGCTGTGTTCCCACCTGTTGGTTGTTTGGCCTGAGGCGTCCCAGCACTTGAGCCTACAGGCTGTTTGGTGGGGCTAGGTCTTGGGAAGGAAATGGGGTCTCCATGAGGGCTCATGCCAATGCGTGCTCACCAGAACTGCTGCTGCCAGTGTCTTTGTCTCCTCAGTGAGCCACAGCTGCCCCCACCACCTCCTCCGGAAACCCTCCAGTACTAGCAGGTAGGTCTGGCCCAGTCTCTTACGAGGTCACTGCCTTTTTCCCTGGGTCCTGGTCTGCACGGGATCTTGTGTATGCCCTCCAAGAGTGGGGTTTCTGTTTCCCCCAGTCCTGTGGAATTCCTGCAGTCAAACCCCACTGGCTTTCAAAGACAGATTCTTGGTGGGGGGGCTCCTCCTCCCATTACCAGACCCCCAGGCTAGGAAGCCTGATGTGGGGCTCAGGACTTTTAACTCCTGTGGGAGAATTTCTGTGGTATAGTTAATTTTCAGTTTGCGGGTTGCCCACCCAGCAGGTATTGGATTTGATTTTTACCGTGATTGCGCCCCTACTACCATCTTGTTGTGGCTTCTTCTTTGTCTTTTTATGTAGGGTATCTTTTTTGGTAGGTTCCAGTGTGTTTTTTATTTTATGTTTTTGTTGATGGTTGTTCAGCAGTTGGTTGTGATTTTGGTATTTTTGTAAGAAGGGGTGAGCTCATGTCATTCTACTCCACCATTTTGCTGGCCAATCACCAGATATCTCTTCTTTATCAGAGACTAGTCCTTCCATATGCACTCTAGATCCATTTGTATTCTCTTTACCTTAAATCTTCAACCTCTTCATCTGTGAAAAACATTTTCAAAGATGAAATACTTAAAATATAATTGCAGATTAGCATTAACAAATGAACATTTGCCTTCTGTTTTAATGATAGGGAACACTAACTTTGAACCCCAGTTAAGCAAAATGTCTCCCCCGGAAAGTATCCTTTTTTTTCTAATTAATAAACTTATATAAAAAATTATACTCTATTATTGTTAGTATATTTTGAACTTCTTCAATAAAAAATTTGTGAAAATTTGCTTTCTCTTTTGTTATATAAGTACCTACATAATACCTTCAATTTTACCACAACACCTAAAATTTTAACTTTCTGGCTCTTTACAGAAGAAGTTTGCTGACCCCAGGTCTAGGCCACCTTAACTAAGACGGTGGGCTGAAGAAAGAAGAATATCTAAAGAGATAGATATTCAGGAGTAGAATGGATACAACCTGGTGATTAATTAGAGGTGATGAGTTAAGGAGAATAAGTTCAGGGTGATTCCTAGGTTTCAGCCATAAGCAACTGGGTGAACTGCGAAAGGCCTTCATTTTGTCCTGTCAGAAAATATGATGAGGAAGATTTTAATTAATTATATTGGTTTCATCAATGGTAAATGTATAGAATTATATTGCATCCTTTTTTAGAAATAGAACTTTACTGAGAAATAATTCATGTACTGTACAGTTCATCTATATAAAGTGAGCAATTCATTGGTTTTCAGTATATCTGCAGGATTGTGCAACCATCACTACATCTAGTTTTAGAATGTTTCGTCCTCTCTCAAGGAAACTCCTGTCCTCATTAGCAGTCAATCCTCATTCCTTTTTCGTCTCACAACTGTAGATTTGCCTACTGTGGACATTTTATGAAAATGGAATCATAGCATATGTAGCCTTTTGTGACTGGTTTCTTTCATTTAGCAGAATGTTTTCAGGGTTCACGTTGTAACGTGTATCAGTACTTCATTCTTTTTTTTATAGTTGATTGATATTCAGTTGTATGGTTATATTACGTTTTATTTATTCATTCCTATCAGTTTGTTGGAAATTTGAATTGTTTCTACTTTTTGGCTATTATGAGTAGTGCTGCTGTGAATATTTGTGTACAAAATCTTGTGTGGATATATGTTTTCATTTCTTTTGGGTGTATAACAGTAGAATTGCTGGGTCATTTTGTTAAGTTTATGTTTAACTTTCTGAGGAGCTGCCAAACTGTTTCCTAAAAGAGCTGTGCTATTTTATATTCCCACCAGCAATATATGAGGGTTGCAGTTTTTTCACTTCCTCACCAATACTTGTTATTGTCCTTTTTCTTTTTTAATAGCCATCCCAATCGGTGTGTTTCTTATTACTTTTATCCCTGACATTAGATAGATTTAAAGAAGAAATCAAAGAGTGCTAAGTGGACATGTTCTCTTGCGATCCAAAGATATGGGTACTATCGGGACAAACTAGTCTCTGTGATAGTGCAAAACTGAGGTAAAGCTTAGAAGCATAAGCAAGGTAGTAGGATAAAGCAAAAACAAGCCTGATTCTTCTAAGACTTGGGAAAATGATTTAATTCTTATTGGTTCTCTACAGTCTTTTTAGGTGTATTCTACTTTATATAGTAAATGTTATATATTATTGAAATGTTGAATGCAAATCCAGTGATATTTTAAATAAACCAGAGGATTGATTTCTTTACATAGAGCTCTTGTAAAGAGAATGATTCCTTTCTGGATGTAGCCTGGTGGGGCAGAAAACACGAGCTTTGTAATCAGGCAGACTTAGCTTTAAATCCTTTATCTGCTACTTACCAGCTTTTTTCTGTGGGCAAACGACTTCAACTTTCTGAGCCTCAGTTTCCTCATCTATAAAATGAGCATGGAAATAATATCTACTTTCATTGAGATATTACACAAAGGTGCTACAGATGAATGAGAAAATAATGTGGATGTGTAGTGGTTAGTACTGTTAGCAGCTGTGATATTGATGATGATAATTCTGAATCTTGTTTTCATATCATGGTTTTAGTTCAGTGAAATATTCGTTGATATTTATTTCCTTTTTCAAAAAATCACTTTGGCATCTTAGTCTCCTTTCAATTTGGATTCAAAAGTTTATAGTGATTTTTTTTCTAGTAAAGTTGTATTTTCTCCCTAGGAGTACTTCTTTGATTCCAGAGTACTAACAGACGGAGAACTGGCTCCCAACGATCGATGTTGCCGTGTGTGTGGAAAAATAGGCCACTACATGAAAGACTGCCCTAAAAGGAGAAGGTTGGCAAATGATTATGTATTAACATTGCAGGGAAAATAAATGTGGGACAAATTGAAGCTATGACTGTGTTCAGATATGTTTAAGTTGAGAAAGTTCAGGGCTTTCAGTTGAACCTTTAGGTCAATATATGTTTTGAGTGGCATTTTGTGAAAGAGTGGGATTTATTTCTGGTACAGTGGTGTCTCATGATGTTTATTCGTTCATTTATTCATTAATTCACTCAGGTTTTTTTTTTTTTAACTGAAGAAGCATTTATTAACACCTACTGTGTGCTGGAAACTGTGCTAGAATCCAAGGGGAAGAAAAGACCAAGATACGGGGTTCTTGCTGAGGACCTCACAGTTATGAAAACCAATAATTAAAATATAATTAATTGAATCTTTGAGGTATATGCTGTGAGATATGCCTATATAATATTTACCTTAAGGAATATACATCCTCTGTGCCCCCTGAAAATACATCTATGAAACATACTTTACTATGTTCTATATACTGTGTTAATAGGCCAGGATAATCCCTTCTTTAGTCATTAAGTCTTGCCTAATATAAAGAGCTTAGAACTTTTCAGACAGAGTAAACTCCTAGTTTCCATCACTGCTATTTGTTAAATTTAGAGAAGACACTTACCTTCTCTAAACCTCAAGTGTCTTCCACTATAAAACGGAGATAGTAAATACCAACCTCTAAGGATTGTTACAAGATTAAAATTTGATACTAAACATTACAAAATGATTATTGTATTATAAAACTACTAGAGTACCCAGTTTCTGCCATATGAGTAGGTGTGCTATAAATGTGAGAACCCTTGCCTTCAAAATGATGCATGAAACAATGGGCACATTAATCCCTTTATTGTGAGACTCATGCATAGTTTAGTTTGTTCTATAGTTCATTCAGTTTATAAGTCCCTAGCCCCACATTATTGGTATCAGCAGTTTACTGTTTAGACTAAAGAAGAAAGACAGTGAAGAAGAGAAGGAAGGGAATGAAGAGGAGAAAGACTCCCGAGACCTTCTTGACCCCCGAGACCTCCACGACACTCGAGACTTTAGAGACCCCAGAGACCTCAGATGTTTTATCTGTGGAGATGCAGGACATGTGCGAAGGGAGTGCCCAGAGGTCAAGCTGGCCCGTCAGAGGAATAGCAGTGTGGCAGGTAAATAGAAAAGGCCAAAAATAGTTTCTGGTGGAAATAAAGTCATTTATGTTTGTGTCATTCTAAGGACCCTGATTATTCTCTATTCTAAACATAGCTGTATGATTTTGGACCTTATAATTTATCAAAGAGAGAGAGATTTTTTCTGGGAACATATAGGAGAAATTATATCTCTTCCCACTGCTTTTATGAGAGAGGGAGATCTGTCCTGTTATGTATCGTAAGGAATTTCATGAATTAGAAACCCAAATGAGAGTTTATTGAAAGAAAAAAAATATAAGTGATGATTTCCAGTTATTCAGATTCTTGTTGCAGAAGTTATTTTCTTAAATAAATATATTGTCTCCTTTAGAAAAGGCAATATGACACTTGTTCTTGTTTCCAGGACCAGTGTATTTTTTTTTTAATGCTCTAAGGATTGAGAAATGGCTTAACAAACAAGAAAAAAAATGAGTTGTTAAAAGTCCTTCAGTAACATAATCATAGTTTAAAAGTCCAAGTTTATAAAATCTCAGATTTGAGACTGTTTTACCGAAGAAGAGAATTTATTGATTGTCATTTCTCTGTTATTTTCTTTATCTGTTGAATTTCT
This sequence comes from Mesoplodon densirostris, assembly GCF_025265405.1. Taxonomy (NCBI): domain Eukaryota; kingdom Metazoa; phylum Chordata; class Mammalia; order Artiodactyla; family Ziphiidae; genus Mesoplodon; species Mesoplodon densirostris. Next base: position 45,222,142 of record NC_082662.1, on the reverse strand, counting down.
TTTTGATGTCTTCTCTTAGCAGCCCAGCTGGTCCGCAATCTTGTAAATGCCCAACAGGTGGCTGGTTCAGCCCAACAACAAGGTGATCAGTCCATAAGGACTAGACAGTCCTCAGAATGTGTAAGTACTCTGCCTGCAGATGGGTTGGTCTTGGCAGGAAGATAGTACTAATTTTGGTAGGTGATAGGATCTTTCAGATTGGTAAATACAGTCTTCAAGATTACACAGTGCTTTATAGAGGTGTCCTTGCTAGGCACATCAGCTAGAATGTGCATTACTTTTGGAGTAATGTAGATCTGGGTTTATATCTATGGGCAAGCTACTTAACTTCAGTGAACCTGTTTCTTATTTGTAAAATAAGGTAACTACCAAATAAGGTTGTTGGTTGTGGTTGTATTAAAATGAGGTGATAGGGCTTCCCTGGTGGCGCAGTGGTTAAGAGTCCACCTGCCGATGCAGGGGACACGGGTTCGTGCCCCAGTCTGGGAAGATCCCACATGCTGCAGAGCAGCTGGGCCCATGAGCCATAGCCACTGAGCCTGCGCATCCAGAGCCTGTGCTCCGCAACAGGAGAGGCCACAACAGTGAGAGGCCCGCGTACCACAAAAAAAAAAAAAAAAAAAAAAAGAGGTGATAACTTTGATGTTTTAGCTTTTGCATAATGGAAGAATATGAGTACCATTAATTAAAAATAGACCCCAAAATTGAGGTGTATTAAGGGTTTAGTACTGTTAGGGCAATACATGCATGGCACTTCACTTGCTTGAAATTTTGTGTGTCTTCTTATCGCTGATATGGATACCTAGTGAAATATATCCTGTGAAAGATGGAGTATTTAATTAGAGTTCAGATTCACAGGTCTCATATTAACTTTGCTGAGTTGCTCTAACCTTTGTCTAAATCTGTATTCACCTTGCACTTCTTAAATTAATAGTTAAATACTAACTGAATGCTTACTCTAAATCTGACACTATGCTTTTAGTGCTTCACACGTATTATCACATTTAATCCTTTGAATGGACATGTGAAGTGGTAGGTATTGGTGTGATCAAATTTTACAAATTGGGAAGCTGAGAATAAGAAAAATTAAAAGATTCAAACCCAGGTCTGTGCAGCTTCAAAGCTGTTATCTGTTAAAACATGCTAAATCTTATGTGATCTGTATTTTAGAAAAAATTCTTAGAGAATTTGAAGAGCAGCAGTAGGGCTTGTCTTGGAAAAACATTTAGGAGCCCACTAACCCTACCTCAAACATTTGAATATGTACTACTATGGGCCTGACAGTTTCATAAAAGTTATATAATAACAATTATATTAACTAATATTTATTGAGTGCTGTGTGCTGTATATGCATTTGTTCTTCCTGTTTTATTAAAAATATTTTTAAAATGTTGAAAAATTATAGAAAATAATAAACATCCATGCACTACCACCAGGCTTTAACAATTCTTAATGCTTTGTTGTTTGGTTTATTAAAAAATTACCCACAGTTGACAACCCCTATGCATTCCTCTTAGATGCTTTTCCCATCTTAAAACCTTCCTACCATCCCTTCCTTGCTACTAAAACTTATCTACTATTCTGAATTTGGTGTTTATATTTTTGACATATATTGTTGTAGTTAATCTTCACAAAAACCTCTGATGTAGATTCTATTATTATTTATACCTTATGGGTGAAGAAGCTGAGATTTAAGTTTCTTGCATGAGGTCAACAGACACTTGGAACAAGAACTTGTATCCTTAGGTTCTGTCTCCAAAACCTGTGCTCTAATCACTTTCCTGTGGTGCCCCTAACTTTCTTCTTCTGCTTCTAGCACTCACTTTTTTCTCACCTGAGATTTGGGTAAGAGTCTGACTAATGAACATTGCTATTCGGAGGTCTCACAAAGCACTGCAGCTTCAACATATCTAGAATGTAGCTTATATTTCTTTCCAACTCCCCAGGTTTGCCTGTTCCTTCTGTGTTCTCCATCTCATTGAATGATCCTGCTATCTATCTAGTTTCCTGAACTACTACTCCTCCCTCAGCCTCCACATCCAGTCAGTCACAAGGTCCTGTTGTTTCTATCTGTAAAAAATAGCTTACAACCATTTGCTTCCCTAGCCTAGGCAACCATTTCAAATTCCAATTACTTTTTTTTAAAAAGGACATGTGTTTGTGTACCTATAACCTTTAATTATGTTGTTCCCTCTAACTGAATCTTCCCTTTTCCTTATCTCTGCCCTTTTATCATACTGTTTTCTATTTATCTTGAGTCTCAGCTTAAAGGCCACTTCCTTCAGGAAGATTTCCACTTTCCTTCATCTTATCTTCCCTCCTTCTCCCAAAGTGGGTTTAGGTGTTCCTGCTCTGGGATTTCATTGTATATTATACAGTGTTTATCATAGTAATTATTATACTCTATTGTGATTGCTTATATAATCTTTATCTGTTCCTCCTCTTTCCCCCATTGACTTTAAGCTTTATGAGGGCATACATGTTAGTATTATATTTTCAATACCTAGAACAATGCCCAGTACATAATTTTTTAAATTCTTTTTTTAATTTTTTATAAAATTACTTATTTTATTTATTCAGTTTTTGGCTGCGTTGGGTCTTCATTGCTGCTGGCAGGCTTTCTCTATTTGCGGCAAGCCGGGGCTACTCTTCGTTGTGGTGTGCGGGCTTCTCATTGCGGTGGCTTCTCTTGTTGTGGAGCATGGGCTCTAGGTACGTGGGCTTCAGTAGTTGTGGCACATGGGCTCAGTAGTTGTGGCTCATGGGCTTAGTTGCTCCACGGCATGTGGGATCTTCCCGGATCATGGCTCTAACCCGTGTCCCCTGCATTGGCAGGTAGATTCTTAACCACTGCACCACCAGGGAAGTCCCCCCAATACTTAATTGACACTCAGTAAATGCTTGTTGAGGAGCTGAATGAAAGTGACTCTGAGATATTTAGATGTAAATTTCTAGTTAAAATTGGAATTGTGGGTTCTACATGATGGGTATGATGTCTCGGCTCTCTCCTTTGGGCAGTAAAAAGGTTTATGAGATAAAACCTCTGTGAGAGAGGGTTTGAGAACTTTGGGGAAAACTCTGCCTTTATATAAAATGAGGTTCTGTTATTATTTGTTACTATGTATATCATAGAGTTCTATTTATAATATTCTAGTAAAATAACTCCATAGTTTTATATTTTGATAATCTTTGCTTTTATAAAATTAAGATGTTTGTAAATTAATTTTAAAATGTCTTTTTTTTTTTTCTCTGCAGTCTGATTCACCATCTTATTCTCCTCAGCCCCAGCCATTTCCACAGAACTCTTCCCAATCCACTGCCATTACCCAGCCTCCATCTCAGCCAGGATCCCAACCCAAGCTTGGCCCACCTCAGCAGGGGGCCCAGCCCCCCCATCAGGTCCAGATGCCTATGTATAACTTTCCTCAGTCACCACCAGCTCAGTATTCTCCCATGCACAATATGGGATTGTTGCCAGTGCACCCCCTCCAGATCCCTGCCCCATCCTGGCCTATTCATGGCCCAGTGATCCATTCTGCACCAGGCAGTGCCCCCAGCAATATTGGCCTGAACGATCCCAGCATCATCTTTGCACAGCCTGCTGCCAGACCTGTGGCAATCCCTAGCTCCTCTCGTGATGGACACTGGCCTCGTACTGTGGCTCCAAATTCCCTGGTGAACAATGGTACAGTGGGAAATTCGGGTAACCCTTCCTTTTCTTCTTTTGTATCTGTCTGTCTGTAGAAAGTTGGATGATTGGTATTATTGGTTGAACCTGGGAAATAAATGTGAGTAAAAAGATGGCAAGCAGTGTTTATGGAGGGGCAGTATAACATTAGATAAAGGTAAAGAGTATAGGCTGTGGATTCAGACTGCCTGGATATGAATCCTGGCTCTGCCATTTATTATGTGGCATTGGGCAGTTGCATAATCTATTTGTGCATTGGTTTCATCTGTAAAATAGGTGAATTAATAGCACCTAACTCACAGGGACGTTGTGAATATTAAATGAGGTAATAAACATAAATTTTAGTTATTATTTTGTTATTTTAAGTTTTTGCTGCAGTCTTGCTTGATGTAGGTATTATTAGCATTCATTTTACAGTTGAGGAAATTGAAGGGTTAAATAACTATCATCCTGTTATAATCATAGTAGATCCAAGATTTAAACCAGTTTCATTCTTCAAAACCTGTAAACTTTGCCCTAGACCCTTACTATCTTTTAGTAAGGAGCAATTTTTTTTTTTTTTTTTTTTTGTGGTACACGGGCCTCTCACTGTTGTGGCCTCTCCCGTTGCGGAGCACAGGCTCCAGATGCGCAGGCTTAGCGGCCATGGCTCACGGGCCCAGCTGCTCCGCGGCATGTGGGATCTTCCCGGACCAGGGCACGAACCTGTGTCCCCTGCATCAGCAGGCGGACTCCCAACCACTGCGCCACCAGGGAAACCCATAAATTAACTTGTTTTTTTTGGTTGTTTGTTTTGTTTTTAATATTTATTTACTTATCTGGCTATGTGAGGTCTTAGTTGTAGCATGCAGGCTCTTTTAGTTGTAGCATGCGGATCTAGTTCCCTGACCAGGTATTGAACCCGGGCCCCCTGCATTGGTAGCACGGAGTCTTAACCACTGGACCATGAGGGAAGTCCCCTTATAGTAAGGAGCAATTTTTAAAAAAGAAAAAGATTAGTAGCACTTTATAGCTTAAGAAAGAATAGTTTTTTTTTTTTTTTTACTGATATCTAAGTAATACATATTCTTTGTAGAGCATTTGAAAAAGAAAAAGAAAATCATATATAACCTCAATTCCTAGACAGAACTGCTCAGAAATATTTTGGTGTATTACCATCCAGTCATTTTTTTATCTTTGCATATTTAAAAATAGTTGATAAATTCCATTCATCTAGTTTTATATGTAGATTTTTTCTTACTAGGGAAAATTTGAAATGAACACAAAAGGAGAGATTAAAGTATAATGAACCCCCCCCAATACCCAGATTTAACAGTTATCAGTATTTTCTATTTACTCTTTGTGATTCTTCTGTAATTTTTGTCTGTGATTCTTTTCCTTATTAACTGCTTGATTATCCTGAAATATTGTTTGTATAGGAAATGCAGACTAAAAGCTTGATTCTTTCCCTTTATCAATTTTCAAAATAATTTTAGTGATAATTTTAAGCAAATATATATTATTCCTTAAAGCACTCAGATCTCTTTGGAATAATACAGATAATATATTTTGCTGAGCAGAAATTCCAGAATGTGGGAACTCATTTAAATTTCCAGGAACAAAGGATATATGTCATACATGGCCATTCTAATGTGGCCTCTGCTTCTCTCATTCAACAAATATTTATTGTGTGCATGCCACGATATGCATCTTGATAGTCACTGAGTTATATAACCATGAAGACAGACCCAATGCTTTGCCTTTTGATATATCGACTCAGTTTTAACTCCTTCTTCTCCCTACCTCCTTGATCTCTGTTTCAGTCTTAATGAACTAATTAATTAACATCCTACAAACACACCGTACTCTTACCCCTGATTGTTTACCTAAGTTGTTCCCTCTGCCTGGAATATCCTTTCCATTAACTCTCCTGCTCAGTCTCACCTCCTTCTCCTTTGCTCCAAAGCTTGGCTAACCTACTCATCCTCCATTTAAAAATTTAGATCACTTTCTTCAGGAAGCCTTTAATTCCTGTTGATCCTGTCTTCCAGTTGTATTAGGTATCATTTCTCTCCTTCATGTTTCCTTAGTATCCATATTATAACACTTGTCTTCCTGTGTTGAAATTGCCTGTCTACTTGTCTGCATAATGCATTAGACTGAACTTTTAGAGGTTATGAATTGTTTCTTGCCTGTCATTGTCTCCCTGGTGTCCAGTATAGTGCCTGATGTAAGGTAGATACATTATTTGTATAATATATTATTATTATGTAATAAAGTGTTATGCAGCAAATATTTATTATTTGTTGGATGGGTGCACAACTCCTAGTTAATATTACAGCTAAAGTTAACATTATGTTAAAAATGGAGAGACCAGATGGGGACATATTAAAATGATACTAGTGGTTGTATTAGAGTAGGAGGTTGTATGAGTAGTTTTTACCCCATTTTTCAGATTATCTTTAATGATAATTTTTCAGACTATCTTTAATTGTATTATGAAAATACTTGGTTGCAAAAAATGGCCAAGAGAGATTGAAGTATAGTCTAAAAGATACCCTTTTATGTTAAAACATTTCTCAATTGGTCAGGACCTCAATACAGTATACCCAGTCTTATTTTTTGTAAACTCTGAGCTCTGCAGCTTCAGCTCTTAGTTGTAACTTGTCTTTATGAACTTGCAGTGAACCAGCTGCTTTGTTTACCTGGTTAGCTCCTGAGAAGACTGAGCTTGGTAGGAGTGTGGCTAGTATGGGTTTCAGTTTACTTGCTCCCTATTCCTCCCTATCCTGTACCTCCTAACTTCCTGCTAGGAAGTTTAGTGAATAAGGGCAGTGTCTTTTAGATTATTTCCTGCCACATTGTGATCCTGAATGAGAAAAGCCACCAAAAATGATCCAGAAGATTCAGGGGTTACTGTGCTTTGAAAGACGTACTTAAAGATAGATCTTAAAGGGAAGTAGATTGGTGGGAGTGGTTTGCCATAGAAAGAATAGGACTCATATTTTTTGAGTTCCTACTTAATATGACAGAATTTGTGCAGGCCACTTTATTTTTGTTATCTCATTTAATCCTCATAACAACCTGGGGTTCATAATTAAACCTTAGTAATTTTTGTAACTGGTATTTGAACTTAGACCTGTTGGGCTCCAATGCTCAAGTTTTCAGCTATTTCACCACAGTGCCTCAGCTTCTAATAGGATCTCCTTCCAGGCCAAGATATAATTGATTCTGGTATAGTTGGCATTGTCTTTAGGATAAAATGTTAAGCTCCTTAGTGACCTACTAAGGTTCTTCGAAATATAGATCCTACCTACCTTTCCAGCCTTTTCTCTAACCGCTGCCTTCCTTTACCTCTGTCTCTGTATTGCCAGTCATTTTGCAGCTTCCCAAACTTGCTGTACTTTCCTGCTTCCTGGCTTTTGAACACACTATTCCTTCTGTCTAAAATGTCCTCCTTGTCCCATTTTGCGTAACTTGTTCCTTGTCCTTTAACACTCAATTTAGTCCATCATTTTAGGAAAACCTTCTCTGTCCTTGAACAATTGGGTTAGTCCTCTCTTTAGACACCTTCCACCGCTCTGTTATAGCAATTACCACATATTATTGTGTATGACTTCTTAAATGTTTCCTTTATGAATAATTTGAGAACAATTACAGTGTTTTTATTCCTTAAAAATTTTTTTTGGTATCCTCTGCATTTAGCATATTTCTTGGTCAGTGGTAGATACTCAATAAATCTTTGTGGAATGAAGGAATATTTGAATGAACAAAGTGATGTTTTAAAATTTGTCTCTCCTTTATTGTTGAAATGCAGAGCCAGGATTTCCAGGACTAAATCCTCCAATTCCTTGGGAACATGCACCACGACCCCATTTCCCTCTTGTCCCAGCTTCGTGGCCTTATGGTTTGCATCAGAACTTCATGCATCAGGGAAATGCCAGATTTCAGCCCAACAAACCTTTCTATACTCAAGGTACCATTGCTTACGTATTTATCACAGGCTGGGTGGGTTTTGTTCTGGGACAAGGGGCCTTTGTAAAGGCCAGTATCTTGGAGTGAAAATTTATGAATTCAGTAAATATTTATTGAGAGAGCATACTGTGTGTCAGACTGTGCTAGGTGCTTATTGCTCAAGCAAGAATTAAATAAAACCCCTGCACTTAATGCATATTTTATTAGGAAAGCCAGACCTGTAAAATAGACAAGAATAGGAGCTTAGAGGAATCAGTTAACTTTGCCCTAGCAGAGAGAGCAGAATATAGACACCAGGGATCAAATTGCACAGGATTTTGACAGTCAAATTAGATCTTGAAAGAGATTTGGGATTTTTTTCCTAGAGATCATGTAGAGATTAGAGAGGAGGAGTGTTCTTAGCTGAGGCCATAATACATGCAAAGTCACTGAGTTTTGCCTCAGTGAAAAGAATAGGAAAAAAGAGAAAAGAGAAAATAATAGGACTAGATGAGGTAAATGGGAAAATGTATAGGTGATGAGGCTAGAGGCGGTAGGCTGAGGCCATATTATGAAGGAGTTTGGACTTAGTAAGTGGTGGGGATCTAGTAGAAGTTTTTGAGTTGAGTAGTGACAGTCAAATTTGTTTAGCAAAACTAAGACTTGAATGACATTAGAATTGATTATATTCTGTTGGTCCTAATGTACCAATAATGGCTTTGATCTAAGTAATGAATAGCATTTTATCTAGCCTACTTGCCTCAGCAGTATCTCAGTTCAAATAGGGAACGTCTGAATCTGGCCTTCAACCCTTGGTTAACTTAGGAGATAAGAAAACTAGAGTCAGTTAATACAGTTAAACTAGGAGTTCAAGAAAGTAAAGAAAGGCACTCTGGGAATGTTGACTAAATAAAATAACTTCTAAGGGGAAGCCCCTGCTATGATTATCAGGCTTGATACACTTAAGCCTTCGTAAACTATCCATTGTACTTGGTGTGGCATTGCTGTATTATAGAATGGCAGAACCTTAACTATGGCTGGTTTATTCTGAGCAAAGAACTAGGGCTGAGGGAAATGACTATTGATTATACAAGCCCTTTTGGAGGAGGAGGAGAGTCTGAAGTTCTTCCCTGGTGGATTTTTTCCCCTTAATTCCTCCCCTCCATCTCTCTTGTCTCCTCTGTTTTCTTTCACATACTCACATTTTCCTTCCCTCCTCCTCCTTCTCCCCCCACTAAATGTTTTGACATGCTTCATCTCCTCTTTACTATATAAATAGGAAAAAAGAGAACTAGCTACAGTTAATTCTAAGAGGTTTTCAGATAAATAGGCACAAGCCTTTCAGTTTCCTGTCTGTGTTGTGTCCAACAGACAGATGTGCCACCCGTCGGTGTAGAGAGCGTTGTCCCCACCCACCAAGAGGAAACGTGTCGGAGTAATGCGAGTCCATTTTCTTTCAGCTGGTCTACCGATGCACAGCAACCAGCCAATCCTGCTGTCTCAAGGGTATCCGTACCTCAGTGTCAGTTACATTCAGCAGAAAAAGTGACATTTAATGGAAAGCAAAACAAATCAGGTCCTGATTTAAAATTTTAACACGTTTAGATAGCTTATTTAAATTCTAAGACTGTTTTTAAAGACTGTATTATTTGTATATAAATATGAACTATAGTTTTTACTAGTATCACCAAATTGAGTGATACAAATTTCATCTATTTTATTACCCTATTTTTAAGGGAATTTTATGTTTTGTTTAACCTTGATGAATTGTATAAAGAGAGAATTTAAAAATTACATTCTTTATTTTCTATTAGCTGTATTCATACTTTGGTTGCTTCAGACTTTATATATATTGTTCTTAAGAATTAGGAAAGACTTTCATGTGTTTTAAATTTGTCACTTCTATTCTTTACAGAACCTTGTAGTGCCAAAAACTTTTTAAAAGGTAAAAAAAATAATAATAAAATAAAATTTCAACATGAAGATTTAGAATTTTTTTCTTTTACATTCTTGTATATTGAAAATATTCCAACTTGAACAGAAATTTGCTTTTGTCTGTATTTGAAGTAATTCTATTTTAAGTTAATAAATCTTTTTGACAAGAGTCAAATTTTGTTAATTCATCTGCTTGTTTAGATGATAGGAATATAATGTAACAATTCAGAGATTTGTTTTACTCTCATTGAATAGAGTATTCTAAATCACAGACTTAGTTTTAGAAAAAGATCTAAGAATCTTTTCATGTTATTTTATTGGATCTTCACAGCACCCATATGAGGTTGATAGAAGTAGATCCTATCTCATTTTATCATTGGGAAAACTGAGGTGCGAAACAAAATGAATTCTAAAGTTAGCACAGTTACGTGTTGGAAATAGAATTGAATCAGATCTTTTGAAGTAGAGTTTAGTGGAGGGAAGGTAATTCTTATTTACTGAGGAACTAACATGTGCCAGGCTATCCATTCTGAGTCCTGTACTACTGCCTGGAAGGTATAGTTGTGAGGATGGTGTTTACCAATAATGCCTTGTGATCAGTGATTATAGTTGGATTTCAAACTTGTGTTGTTGGTGAGAGATTTTGTAGCTGGTTTTGGTACTATACATTGAAGTGAGGTCATCTTGTCTAAACAACTCAGAGATTTGCCAGGGATTTTAGACCAAATCATGCTATAGATTTATTTGGAAATCTGCAGAATAAGTAAATACAAATGTCTTTTAAGAACAGTATGTTATCTTTGTTCTGCTTCCTCAGATATGCATTCCTTAAATATGAGAGCACTTGGGCTTTTGCCATATTTTCCAAAATGGAAGGAAGATGCTTGAAATCTATTGCAGGAGGTTGAAGGCTTTCCTACGGTATTTATAGCCCTGGAAAGGCATTTATTAAATGTTAAGATCAAGTGTGTTTACTGTTAGTTTTTCATATTAAAGCTTCAGCACCCCATGGTGATCAGTTTGTAATGTAGAGAAATATTGAATCACTATGCTGTGTACCTGGAACTAACACAGTGTTGTTGATCAATTATACTTCACTTAAAAAAAAAAGAAAAAGAAAAGCTTCAATCAGCATCCCGCAGAATCCTACTAAGCGGTGGAGTTCAGCTTATTTTTTTGTTAATGAGATAACCTGGCCCAACATATACTTTTCTGTTAAACTGTGACTTGGAGAATTCAGGATTTTCTTTTAAAGTCAGTGTTCTAAGTATTTCATGTCCTTTCAGGTCTTAGAGAATAGGGTATTCATTTTACTGTTCTACTTTTGTATATATTTGAAATATTCATTAAAAAGAAAACAATCTGGGAATTCCCTGGTGGTCCAGTGGTTGGGACTCTGTGCTCTCACTGCCGAGGGCCTGGGTTCGATCCCTGGTCGGGGAACTAAAATCCCACAAGCCATGCGGTGTGGCCAAAAACAAAACAAAACAAAACAATCTGCCAGTCTGCAGCAAGAGACTGCCCCCAGTTCAGTCTTCCTTCCCAAAGGAAGGCAGTATACCACCTGGCAAAAGGTGTTTATGGGGCAATAAACCCCAGTAATCTAGGTTTTACTTGTATAACAGTGTTCTATATAGTAATTTTTAGCATCTCATTTATTCCTCCTTCAGTAATTGCCAGTGTTCAATAACTGCAAAACTGTTCGAAGTTGAAAAATAGAAAACTCTTAGTTTGTATTGATAATTTATGCAGTAGTAGCTGAGTTTCATAAGTTTACAAATTTTTCATATAAATTACAAACTTAAGTTTTTGATTATGAATTCAAATTCATTGTAGATCAATTGAAAAGTGTAAAATTATCAGTCTTCTGCAGAGAACACACACACTTAAGATCACATTGCTTTGAGATGTTTTGTATAATGTTTAATCACTTGGAGAGATTAATATTTTCTCTTGCTATTAAAGATTATTTAAAAATATGAATATTAATGACATACTATGTAATTTACTCATTCAGTCCCCTACAGATGGACATTTTTGCTATTTCCAGTTCTTCTCTACATAAAAATATATGTAAAATGATGATAGGATAAGGCTGTTTTTCTGTGTATTTGATTATAGTCATCCCTCAGAATCCACAGAGAATTGGTTCCAGGATCTGTGGCAGATACGAAAATCTGTGGATGCTCAAATACCATAGTCGGCCCTCCATATCCATGGTTCCACATCTGCAGATTCAGCCAACTTTGGATCATGTAGGACAGTAATATTTATTGGAAAAAACCCTGCATACAAGTGGACTCATACAGTTCAAACCTGCGTTATTCAAGGGTCAACTGTATTCTATTATGGTGAATTCTTATAAATGGGATTATTAGATAAAAAGGATAAAAGTTCTAAGGTTCCTGCTACATATTGCCAAATTGCTGTATTGTCAAAAAGTGGTTACCAATTTGCAGTTCCAAGAAACGATATATAAACTGTGTTGGTAAGCTTATAAAAAAAGCTCTAGGGCTTCCCTGGTGGCGCAGTGGTTGAGAGTCCACCTGCCGATGCAGGGGACACGGGTTCGTGCCCCGGTCCAGGAAGATCCCACATGCCGCGGAGTGGCTGGGCCTGTGAGCCATGGCCGCTGAGCCTGCGCGTCCGGAGCCTGTGCTCCGCAATGGGAAAGGCCACAACAGTGAGACGCCCACATACCGCAAAAAAAAAAAAAAAAAAAAAAAAAAGCTCTAAACTCCAAACAACTCAATTTTTCCTTGTAAAGGATAATTTAGCTGTGTTTATTACAAAAAAAAGCATTAAGTAAAAGAACAAAGTATAAAAATCACTCAGAAACCCATAAACCAGAAATTAATACTATTAATATCTAGTGAACTTCTTTTTTTCAAACCATCTCTAAAAATATATACATTATATACATATATGTACACATATATACAGATACACACATAGGAAAAGTTTTACAAAAGTGGGCTCATATGTTATATTTAGTACTCTGGCAAATTAATTTTACTTGGATTTAACAAAAAAAAATGTAAAAGTGAAGAAATGTTCAACTTAAAAATTTTTTCTACAAGAGAATCTAGTTCTAAAAGACTCCTTCAAAATTAAGGACAATTACAGAAAACATTAAAGAGGCTGGAGTAATTTTTTTCTAGCTTCTTGTATGTTTTAGCTTCTTGTATGTTTTAGAGGTAGTATCTGACTCCTGTCATAAAAAATGAAACCAGGACACTTAAAAGAGTTCCCCTACTTCCTGGTTATATTATTCGTATATAGACAATGTTAAGATATTTCATTTGTCTTATGATAATTTCCCATTTTTATTTATTGATTGATTGATTGGTTGGTTGGTTGATTGATTGTGGTACGCGGGCCTCTCACTGTTGTGGCCTCTCCTGTTGCGGAGCACAGGCTCCGGACGCGCAGGCTCAGTGGCCATGGCTCACGGGCCCAGCCGCTCCGCAGCATGTGGGATCTTCCCGGACCAGGGCACGAACCTGTGTCCCTTGCATCGGCAGGCGGACTCTCAACCACTGTGCCACCAGGGAAGCCCAATTTCCCATTTTTAATTTAAAATTTCTAAAATGTTTACTACCATTTCTTTTACCAATTCTTTTTTTCCCGAGTCCTTAATTTGATTCATTTCTTGCTGAGTAAATTTCATTATCAGGCAGTTTTTTCCCAAGTGGTTGTATGCTTTTAAGCACTTGCATACTTGAGAATGTCTATTCCCTTTATATTTTAAGGACAACTTTGGCTGGGTGTAAAGTTCCTGGCACACTTTGTTTTCCTGACCTTTGGAGCCTTTTGCTTCTCTGCCTTAATGAAGACCTGAGATCATCCTGATCTTTTCCCTCACTATACATGACTTGATTTCTCTGCTTGGATGCCCATATAATTCTTTATCTTTTAAATCAAGGTGGTTTTTCTTCTATTTGAATTTTTAAAGTTTGATTTGCTCAGTTCTCTTTATCAGCAATGTCAATTATACACATGCAGGATTTCTTTTCATGTCTATTCTTGATTATCTCTATACCTTTTTATTATTTTCCATTTTTTCCCCCTCCAGCCTATTTTCTCTATGCCTTGTCTATTTTGTATTTTGGGTTTTCTAATAAGACTTTGTTTCCCAATTTTCAAATCTTTGTTTCTTAAATTCTGCTATGCTTAATTTCCATCTCTTACGTTTTAATCTCTTTGAACTTGTATTCTTGCATTTTAAAAAACAGATTATTTTATCTCTTTTGTCTGTGGAAACTTGTTACTTTAACTTTTGGCTGGGAGTGGCCAGCATCTGTGATCATTCTTTTCTGATTAATGCTTATTTAAACTTAGGTCAGTCTACCAAAAATAATGGAAAGGGGCTAGAGAAATGAACTTTAAGTTGGGTTGTTATATTGGAAGCCTCTCACCAAATCCATTATTTCCTTTGCTCCTGAGAACACATATCTCTTCATTCCTTAGTATTAACAGGTCATTGTGCCCTATGGCAAAGCTTTTAAAGTAGTATAATTCACATTGTGGGAAGTGTAATCAATTTAGTGGTTTGCACCCGATAGTAAAACTGATACTGCATAAGAAATATCAGAATGTATTTTGCACAGGGAATACGAATTTTTTCCTGAAATTTCTTTTAGTGCAGAATATGTATGAGTTCAGAGGTAAGATGTAAAATGTGTCTCAATATAGGCCAGTCAAAAGTTGTAAAGCTATATAGTTCCAAGGCCTCACTCATCCAGTAGGCTAGCACATAGTTGACAGAAATAGTCCTTCAGCAAAGTCTGTACTAAATTCATCTCCTCTACAATTCTGTAATTTATCAAAATGATCTCTAGAGAGAGGTTCGACATGTCCCACTCTTAGGTATGCTTTAAGTTTATAGTTTATGCTTGGGGAGGTTTATTTCTGGCATTAAAAATTATTGGGGGGCTTCCCTGGTGGCGCAGTGGCTGAGAGTCCGCCTGCCGATGCAGGGGACACGGGTTCGTGCCCCGGTCCGGGAAGATCCCACATGCCGCGGAGTGGCTGGGCCCGTGAGCCATGGCCGTTGAGCCTGCGCGTCCGGAGCCTGTGCTCCGCAACGGGAGAGGCCACAACAGTGAGAGGCCCACGTACCGCCAAAAAAAAAAAAAAAAAAAAAAAAAATTGGGGTTTTGGGGTAGGTTTCTAAATTTTTATAGTTTAAAGATAAAGTATACTTTTAAAATTTTAACAGTATACTGGATGATGACTTGGTTGGTCCAAAGGTCATTCAGCCAGCATACATTTCTTTCCATTTAGAACACTTTGATAAAGAAATAACTGCTAGGACTCTATAGCAGGTACAAATAGAGGTGCTTATATTTAATTTTTAAAGGCAGTCCTATCTATATATAGTTATATGATGAACCATAATAGCTCTTATATTATCAGGAGAGCAATCAGTGAAGAACATGAAATCTCAAATATGATCCCCAAATGCTTTAATATTGATGCAAAAGTCCTTAAGTTCAACAGCAAGCAATAGGATGTTTATCCTATGACCAAACATGACTTCCCAAGAAACTGGATCCTGTGAGGCAGTTGGTCTTCGCAATTCTTGCCAAGGACAGAGCTGCAGGAAATCATTTGATCATTTTTTCCTTTTTAAAGGAGGAAAGGTAAGAACAGGTAGACAGAACTCTTCTAGCAAAGACCCCAACACCCTCTTGATTATCAATACCCGTGGACACTATTCAGTCCTTATTTTACTTCTGTGTCCTTAGCTTCTAAGCCCACTCTATTTCCTCTACCTTTCTGAATGATTCATTTCAGTTTTGTCGGTGTTTGCACTTCTTCCTCAACAGTGTTGGTGTTGCCTATGATTTTATTACTGGCTTTTCTTACATATACACACATCTCCCTGGGCACTGCATTCAGTTCTACACCTTCCACAATTACCTAAACATTGTCAATTCAGGGTTGGATCACTGTGCTCTTATTTACGATGTCTGGGCTTTATCTAGATATACCTTAGCTGTCTCGAATTAAACTTCAAGTTAAAATGAATGCATCATTTTCACTACTACCACAACTCTCACTACCTTACCTACCCCTCTAAAACCTGGTCTCTTCCTGCTGTATTTTCTGGTTATGTGAATGGTGCTATTGTCCAGCAACTCAGGTTAAAACCCTGAGTGGCATTAGATACTTTTCTCTCCATCAAATTTTTTCAACCTAGTTGCCCTACTACTACTGCCTAGATTTGATAATGTCAATGCCAGTAGTATAAAGGCGCTGAGCACCTTAATCTGGAATTCAAGGCTGAGGGGAAGAAGAAACAACACTGTGGAAGAATGCTATATAAAAAGTGTTAAGTTTTACTGTTTGTTGAACGTTCAGTGCAACTGTTAAATGATCCAGAAGAAGCCTTACAACTGAATTCATTCTTATAAAGCTGCTGCTAACCAGTCAGTTTTCATGTTTATTACCACTTGCTGCTGCTAGAAATAAAACTTGGAGCTAATATATTTTACTGACTTGGTTTTTTAACGGTACAGCAAGCAGCAGCACAAATTTCAGGATTCTCAGAACAGTTCTAATCACAGTGTAAACCAAAACTAAACCACAGAAAAACAGGAAATGGGTGTGTCAAATTTAATAACAAGAGGGTCACCAGGTGGCCACATCCTCCCCTTGTTTCATACCTTCTGTTCCAATCCATTCTGCCCTCATAAATTTGAGTACAAACAAGGTTGGTTGTACAAAGAGGTCAAAAGCAACCCTTAGGAAGCATTATCTCTCAAACATGTGGATTATGATTCAAAACAAGATACAAAACTCAGCACCTCTTTCATTTAAAAAAAAAAAAAACTTCTGGTAAAAAAAAAAAAATCCAGAATATTCTTATAGCTGCCTGGGGAGTAGATCTTCATTCTTCCACATAGACAGATGCCTTTATCTCCACAGAAGGCCACTTGGACTAAAACCAAACTGAGTCCGTTACTCATTCCCTCTCCGGCTCTTCTTGTGGCTTTTCTTAGATCTGAAATGGCAACACATACAAATCATTAAATTTAACAGCTGTTTGGGAACCTGGGCAAGGACTTTTGAGGAAGACTGGGATATGCCAACACTGATGGGGACATAGATGATACCCAACATTCATAAATATACTTGGTGTTTTTATGTTTAAGAATAACACCGAGTTAGGCATTATTCTCCAAAATTTACCATTGAGGAAATGACCTCTGAGAGATTGAGTGCACCTAACAGTGTACAGCATATAGAAGTTTCTAATAAAAGTTTTTCAAATGAAAGTGACTTGTCCAATGTCACTCAACTGTTAAGTGTTAAAAGTTGGGACTGAACCCCAGGTGTCCTGAGATTAAAGCTCATGCCTTTATCGAAAGCTGCAATTCTACAAAGGAAAAACAAAACACAGTATACATAATTCTAGTAATTTTCAGGGCAACAGCCCAACTTTGTCCTGTAATTAAGGATAATTCCTGAGTATCTCCATCAATACAAGAAAATTTCAGGTCCACCTTAGTTGTAATTGGGACTTTAATTTCTGAATAAAGAGTGAAATTCTTAAGTCAAAATAGAGGTTAATCCATACCTTTCAGGAGACTTTGAGTGGCTCCTGTGTCTGTGACTACGGTGATGACCTGGGGAAGAAAAGGCTGTTGAATGAGATTCTACCCTCCTATTCCTCCACTGTCATTTCTCCCAGTTCCTTTCATTGGCTTAATATTTTTTGGCCTATGATAGGGACACTGTTGGTAGCAGAGAACTGAACTCACTTCATATGTATTCACAAGGCTTTATGGCTAAATTTCAAAAATTTCACATTGGGTATTTACCACTAATCTGTTAAGTCTTACTCCTATAATTTCAGATGAAAAAACTGAAGCTCATCCTCCTATCAACAAAGCTGGTAAGTGACAGTCAAGATGTAAAGTCTAATTTTCAAATTCTATATCCACTTCCTTTTTTTCTAGACAATAATAAAGTAAGGTACTGCTGTACTGCAGGAGGCTAATTGCTCCTATTACATTTCTTTAAGACAACTAATAGCAAAAGGCCCAAATGCTATACCTGGGGACTTGGAGCGGGATCTATGCCGTCTGTCTCGGGACCTGCTGCGATGACGTCTTGGACTCTTGCTCCGATGCCTTTCTCGGCGAGGGGAGGGGCTGTGGAAATAACTGGTCAGACTCCCATATCTGTCTGACAGTATAAACACAACAACAGCATCCCCCTCCCCAAATCCCTATCCTTCATCACAAGTCACTAAAGGCCTACCTCCTTCTTTTGGGAGACCGACTCCGCCTATACAGAAAGAAAAAAGAGAAAGAAGAACTTTAGTAGGTGCACTAGATATCGTAAATTGCAAAAATTATCCCAGTTCTTCACCCAACTCTGTTATCCATGTCCTTTGTCATGTAACTTTAATACCCTCTGACTCCAAGTCAGGGTATTAAAACGCCAAGTCTGGGATTGGCCATGTGACTTGCTTTGGCCAATGGGATACTTGTACATATAATGCAAACAGATACTGGAAAGATACTTGCATGGTTGGGCTTGTTTGCTCTTGTATTCTGCCACTGCAATGGGAACAGGCCTAACCTAGCCTAGAATGTGACACACATAGAGAAGAGATGAGCTGCTCCAGTCATCCTAGCTAAGGCTGTCCTATACTAGCCAAAAGACAACTGATTGCACCAGATGAGGGACCATAGCTTATACTCAAAAAACCTCCTATCTAAGCCCAGCTTAAACCACTGACCACAGACGTGTGAACTAAATGTCTGCCACTGAGGTTTTGTGAGTGGTTGTTTTGTAGCAACTAATACATTGACAAGCAGACATTCTCCATAGGCTGGCATTTTTCCTTCCATGAAGTCTAAACTTCTACGCTACAGTGCTTAAAGTCTCCCTTGAAGAGGCCAATGACTAGGGCCTTAACCTTCTGGGAGACCGACTCCTACTCCTCCGATAGCGTAGTGTGGGAGAGCGCCGGGGCTTGTCCAAGTCTCGGTAGCTTCTCCGGCGGTGGTCAGGTGACGGCACTCTTTCCAACTGGAAAAGAGATAAAATGGGTCAGTGATGAGCACAGGCTTATAGGCAGCCATCTAGGAACACAGTTTACACTCTCCTCCCCATCCTGGCCCAAATTCCACCTCCAAGTGACTATAAAACAGTAGTTTGAATACATGGATAACCCTAAGGACAAAAAAAAGCAAATAAAATTTTTTTAATGTTTTTAATAATCCCATTATTGTTTAGTGCTGGTACCATTATTCTGGGACTGCGTAAGAGTAGTGAGAGGTAAGTATGCTTCTTAAGAAGATGGGATTTCCAATGTGAAAGAAAAGAGATGCAGATGTAAGATCGATAAGGTTAAGTACAAACTCATAGTGTACTTGAAGCTTAAAAAAATTTTTCCCGGGCTTCCCTGGTGGTGCAGTGGTTGAGAATCCACCTGCCGGTGCAGGGGACGCAGGTTCGTGCCCCGTTCGGGAAGATCCCACATGCCATGGAGCGGCTGGGCCCGTGAGCCTCAGCCGCTGAGCCTGCGTGTCCGGAGCCTGTGCTCCGCAACGGGAGAGGCCACAGCAGGGAGAGGCCTGCGTACCGCAAAAAAACAAAACAAAAACAAACAAAAAAACTGGATAAAAAAAGTATAGGCTAGCTGGGGAAATGTGAACACTGAATATTTAATGAGATTAAGGCATCATTGTTCATTTGGGGGGTGATGATGGTATATAGTTTTGCTTAAAAAAGGGGCCCTTGTCTTTTCTGAAATATGAAATATATGATGGCTGTGATCTGCTTCAAGGTAACTGGTGGGGGACAATTGGGTAGAGATGTGGAGGAAACAGAACAGCTGAGTTGATCATTGTTGAAGCTAGGTGATGGGTAGATGGAGGCACATTCTCTCCACTTTGGTATGTGATTAAATTTTCCATTAAAAATAAAATGCCTACTTTTGGTCCTCTCACCACAGAAGAGCACCTCAGCCTTGCCTGGCTTTCAATTCATTAATGATTGTGCTTCCTTTAGCACTTAACTTAAATGGAGCCTACTAGCTCAGAGCTACACTTCCATCTATACTGTCTCAGTATCCATAGGCCAGAATTTCTTATATTTCCCCCAGCCTTTTTCTATACATATTCTTATAATTTTAATCACAAAGGTTTTAGATCCTTTTTTTTTTTTTTTTTAACTTTATCACAAGCATTTCCACATTATCATATACTTTTTCTTCTTTCGGCCACACCACGTTATGCCAGATCTTAGTTCCCTGACCAGGGATCGAACCCGTGCCCCCTGCAGTGGATGCGTGGAGTCTTAACCACTGGACCGCCAGGGAAGTCCCTATCATACACTTCTCATAATACTTTTGATGGTGGCCTAATAGTCTGTTGAATTGATATGATGGTTTACCTGACTGCTCCCTGACAGCTTGCTTGTTTTCAACTTTTCAGCATTTTAACAAGTAGTGAAAGAACATGATCATGCAGTAGGCGTTTTTTCCCCCTAAACTAGGCTTACTCCTTAGTATGCATTCAATTATGAACAGTATTGTTTTTGTCCAAAGTATTTATTTATTTATTTATTTATTTTTTGTGGTACGCAGGCCTCTCACTGTTGTGGCCTCTCCCGTTGCGAAGCACAGGCTCTGGATGCGCAGGCTCAGCAGCCATGGCTCACGGGCCTAGCCGCTCCGCGGCATGTGGGATCTTCCCGGACCAGGGCACGAACCCGTGTCCCCTGCATCGGCAGGCGGACTCTCAACCACTGCGCCACCAGAGAAGCCCCAAAGTATTTATTTTAATAGCTACCACTTATTAGGCAATTATGTTCCAAAGCTAATGGCTTTATGTATATAATTTCATTTAATGCTCACAACAGTCCTAAAAGAAAGGTATCATAATCCTTGCTTTATAGAAGAGAAAATGGTGATTATGTAGTTTGCACAAGATTATACCGCTAGTAAACAGCAAAGCTGAGATATGGATCAAGGTCTATTTATCTCTAAATCCTATACTCTTAATGACTACATATTGTATTTTTTGGTTGAAGAAAGTTAAAAATTAAAGTTTGAAAACAAAAACCATTCCCATTGCCTGTAACTTTCCCTCCTCCAACCCTTAAGCTCCCAGGTGTCTGACCTTCTCATCCTCTTCTTCCTCCTCTTCGCTGGACTCCACGTCATCCATGTCTTCTTCTAGAGCGCTAACCCGAGGCTCCAGTTGCTCAGCTTCCTCTAGCACATAGCGTTTCTACAGAGAACACAGTGAGAGTTGGGGGGGGCTTGCTATCTCCTCTATGTCCTGAAGCTGCAACACTGGGCTTCTGGGAGTGACAGAAAACCTGTGGTGCAGCAGGTGAGGCAATTTCATTTCAAAGACATCCTAGACAGTTCAAGATTTTCCTAAGGAGTTTAGCATACCTGGAATCTATATTTTTTTTAAGTTCCCCTGTAAAGATATAAATACAAAGTGGAAGAGAGCATCACTTATGCCAGATATTGCCTCTATTCCCTGTGATCTTATATTCTAAGGTCACTAGAATATCAATCAGTATAGGTATAGCCTTGAATAAAAAATATGGGCTTCACATACAAAGGCCAATAGTTTGAGACTGTGTTGGCTGGTAGTTCTGCCAGGAGAGGCTCAGACCAGAATCTAACCCAAGAGATCCACTGAGACTCAGCCCAGTTTGGGGGTTTGGGTCCTGCTCTGAAGTAGCACCAACTCTCAACTAGACCCAGGATTTAGGGGAGCTGTCTACAGTCATGCATTTTGAACGAGGCTCAGGATATAAACAATCCATCTCCTGGTTCCATTTCTTCTAAGATGTGGCTTAGCAGTCCTTACTGAGTGACTAAGGACCTGAAAGACAAAGGTGAGTTTAAAACTGACAAATGGACTGGCTGGGTCATAAGACCCCTTACCATTTTTTGTGCCAAGGACATAGAGATCATTGGATAGCCCTAAATTAAATAGTAACATTTGTTCTCTATTTTGCTCTCACTCATCACTAACAACATTCTATAAAGATTAGGAGAAATGAGACAAAGATGCCATTTAGTGAAGTCAATCCCTTGAAAAAGGGCTCCTTGGAAAGGATCACCACAGTGTGGGATCTAGGACTGCATCAGACAGGGCGTCTAGAACCCCTAATGTTCACCAGACTTCGAAGTGACTGAAGTCAATGTATTAACTTACAGTATTTGTGTTTGACAAAATTAGAATTCATTCCAGAGCAACTCCTTGCCAATGTCAGGGCACATGAGAAGCTATATTGATGCCCTATGAGTTGCTTAATAGGAACAGAAGTCAAAGCAGAAGGTGGTCTTAAGGGTCATTTCATCCAGGACATAGAGAGGCCCACACCACAACACACCTCTTGGTGATATAACAGATATCAGTTATATTTCAATTTCTCTCTCCTCAGTGAGGGTTGCTTTGTGGTCTTTCCTTCTAGCCTCCAGGCAGACTACCTCATTTGCATCAATATGCTTGCTTAGAGATGACCGAGCTCTGGAACCCTTAGTTACAACTGACTGCACTTCAGAGTATTCCATTTCTTGCAGTATTTCTAAAAATAATAGTAGCAGCTAAGGATAATAAATGTGAGAACTGGGCCCTGAAATCAGGTTTTCAGATTTGAAATGTCATTCTTTTCACTACACAGTCTACAGTAGCCCATATGGAAAAGGAGAAATAATTTTCAGGATTATTTTCTAGGATTTTCTGTAACTGAGTCACTGTGGAGGAAGAGTGGTTCATTGCATTTAAGTGTGAGCACTCATCTACCAACTACATTTATCCATCTGGTTTGCTGCCTCGAGCAAATTTACCTCACCCATTTATTATGTATCTGTAATCCATTCTATTCTCTACTTTGAAGTTTATCAGATCCCTTTGATCTGTTTTTTATTGAGGTGAAATTCACAAAATACATAATTAACAATTTTAAAGTATAAAATTCAATGCTATTCCATTACCACCTCTCACTAGTTTAAAAACTTTCTCATCACACCAGAAAAACACCCCATACCTATTAAGTAATCACTCCTCATTCCCCCTTCCCTGAATCCCCTGGTAACCGTGAATCTGCTTTGTCTCTATGTATTTGCCTAGTCTAAATATACCGTATAAAGAGAATCATATACTATGTGACCTTTGATCTTTAAATTATTCCTTTTAGTTTATATCTAGCAAGGAAATGAGCACCTCAAAGCAGGTAGGATACAGCAAATTGCTTCAGAATTAGAGCTGCAGTAGGATCAAAAAAGAGACCTGAAGTTCTGGATCCTCCCAGTTTGGGTTTCTGTGGTTACTTAAAACTTAAGAATTTGCTCCCATCCCCCATCTTAAACAGTGTTTCTGCGACCCTTTCATTAATGCTGCTGATTCTTACACAGACATCAGAATAAGAGAATAGTAGAGCACTAAGAGCACAAGACCCTTACTCTACAGGTATTCCAGTGACTTCTGCAGTACATTTTATAGTTTCTTTGAGGTATAATCAATACACAATAAACTGTACATTTTTAAAGTATACAATTTTGATGAGTATTGAGTTGTACTATATACAACTGTAAGCCACTATATCAATATAATGGATATATCCACCCCACCCAACAGTTTACTTGTGCTCCTTTGTGATTTCTCATTCCCTTTCCTCCCCACTCCCTTACCCTGCACCTAGGCAACCACTGTTTCTTTTTGTCACTATAGTTTACATTTATTAGAAAGGAATTATATAGTACATACAGTTTTTTGTCTTTTTTCACTCAGCACAATTACTTTGTGATTCATCCATGCTGTTGTGTATCCAAAGTTCATTTTTGCTGCTGAGTAGTACCAATGTATGGACACATCACAATTTGTATCCACTCACTTGATGGACATTTGGGCTGTTTCCAGTTTCTGGCCATTATAAATAAAACTGTTACGATTACCTGTGCTTATGTCTTTGTGTGGACATGTGCTTTCATTTCTCGAGTAAATACCTAGAAGTGGAATAGCTGGATTGTATGGTTAACTTCTTAAGAAACTGGCTAACTTTTCCAAAGAGGTTGTACCATTTTATATTGTCACCAATAGGATATGGAGACTTACAGTTCCTCCACATCCTCGCCAACACCTGATAGGGTCAGTCTGATTTTACACGTTCTACTAGGTATGTAGTGTATATTACTGTGCCCTTAATTTGCATTTCCATAATGATTAACAGTATGGAACAACTTTTTATGTGCTATTGGCCAACTATATATTTTCTTTGGTAAAATGTCTGTTAGAATCTTTGTTCATTTGTCCACTGAGTTGTTATTCAGTTCAAGAGTCCTTTATATAGTATAGATTCAAGAACTTTGGTGGATATATGTTGCACAAATATATTCTTCCAGTCTGTGGCCTGCCTTTTTAGTTTTATAATAGTGTCTTTTGTTTTTGTTTTTGTTTTTTTTGCGGTACGCGGGCCTCTCACTGTTGTGGCCTCTCCCGTTGCGGAGCACAGGCTCCAGAGGTGCAGGCCATGGCTCACGGGCCCAGCCGCTCCGCGGCACGTGGGATCTTCCCGGACTGGGGCACGAACCCGTGTCCCCTGCATCGGCAGGCGGACTCTCAACCACTGCGCCACCAGGGAAGCCCTGTAATAGTGTCTTTTGAAAGGCAAGTTTTTAATTTTTATAAAGGCCAATTTATTAATTTTTAATAAATAATTCATGTTTTTATGTCTTATTATAGGAATTTGTCAAACCCAAGGTCACTAAGATTTTCACCTATGTTTTTCTTCTTTATGTTATACTCTTAGCTTTTATGAGACTATTATCCCCTTCAAGTTTATGAGCTAACAGTAGAGATTCATTGGTTTCCATATGGCTATTCAACTGTTTTAGCACCATTTGTGGAAAAGATTATCCTTTCTCAATTGTATTGCCCTAACATCTCTGTAGAAAACCAACTGACCATAAATATGTACACTTATTTCTGGTCCCTTTACTTTGTTCCATTTATCTACTTGTCTAGCTTTATGCCACCACAACACTGTCTTGGAATCAGGTAGTGTTTGTCCTCCTAATTTGTTCTTTTATTTTTGCGGTACACGGGCCTCTCACTGTTGTGGCCCCTCCCGTTGCGGAGCACAGGCTCCGGATGCGCAGGCTCAGCAGCCACGGCTCACGGGCCCAGCCGCTCCGCAGCATGTGGGATCTTCCTGGACCGGGGCACGAACCCGTGTCCCCTGCATCGGCAGGTGGACTCTCAACCACTGCGCCACCAGGGAAGCCCTAATTTGTTCTTTTTCAAAGTTGTTTTGGATATTCTAGGTTCTCTGCATATTCATATAAATTTGAGAATCAGTTTGTCAAGTTATATCAAATTTTATTTGGATTTTGATTGGAACTGGATTGAATCTACAGATTAATTTGGGAGAATTGACAACTTAACAATTCTAAGTCATGGTATAAAATATACCATGGACATGATATATCTCCATTTACTTAAGTCTTCTTTCGTTTCCATCAGTAATGCAATGTTTTATAGTTTTAAGTCTTACACATCTTTTGACAAAATTATCCTTAATTATTTTAAATTTTTTGATGCTGTTGTAAACGGTATCTTTTTAGCAAAATTTCAAATTCCAGTTGTTTATAGCTAGTGTACAGAAATACAACCGATTTTTGTACATTGACCTTGTACCCTGCAATTCTGCATCAACAGATGAATGGGTAAACAAATTGTGGTATATCCATACAATGGAATACTATTCAGCAACAAATGAAATAAAAAAACTATTGAAACGTGCAACAACATGGATAAATTTCAACTCTCCACTATAGGCCATTCTCTTTCTCTTTAGGCTACCTACGATATCTGTTTTCTGTTTGTATTTTACAATATTATTTTTAAAATCATATGCTGTAAGACTCATTCTTGAAAGATGCTTCACAGACAATCATTTCTCACTAGGAAAGGGAGGTAAGATGATAAAGATGATATTTAAGATGGGTCAGTCTCCCATTCCTGACCTTCCTTTCATCTGTTTCATATCCTAGATTTTTATATGAAGATCAATTTGAAAAACTGCTCACAAAGCTTTAAAACCTATTCTACTACAATCTCCTTAATATAACATTTTAAAGAACAAAATTTTCTTGTGTTATTCACTTTTAAAGCCCTACCCTTCAATCACTTTTTTTGTTTTCTTCTCACTCCCAATCTCCTATCTTTCTCATAGACATGAAGACTGCTAATTAGGAGGACCATAAGAAAAAAGCAAACAACCCCATTTAAAAAAATGGGCAGAAGAATTAAGTAGATATTTTTCCAAAGGGGACATGCAGATGGCCAACAGGCACATGAAAAGATGTTCAACATCACTAATCATCAGAGAAATGCAAATCAAAAAAAACACAATAAGATATCACCTCACACTTGTCAGAATGGCTATCATCAAAAAAAATGCAAATAACAAATGTTGGTGAGGATGTGGAGAAAAGAGAACCCTCATTTAGTATCGGTGGGAATGTAAATTGGTGTGGCCACTGTGGAAAACATTATGGAGGTTTCTCAAAAAAAAAAAAAAACAACAGAACTACCATATGACTCAGCAATTCCACTCCTGGGTAAATACCCCAAAAAACCCAAAACCACTAATTTGAAAAGATACATGCACACCAATGTTCACAGAAGTATTATTTACAATTGCCAAGACATGGAAGCAACCTAAGTGTCCATCAACAGATGAATGAATAAAGAAGATGTGGTACATATATACAATGGATTATTACTCGGCCATTAAAAAGAACAAAATAATGCCACTTGCAGCAACATGGATGGACCTAGAGATTGTCATACTGAGTGAAGTCAGACAGAGAAAGACAAATATATGATATCACTTATATGTGGAATCTTAAAAAAATGGTAAAAATGAACTGATTTACAAAACAGAAATAGAGTCACAGATGCAGAAAACAAACTTATGATTAGCAGAGGGGGAAGAGGGGGGAGAGATAAATTGGGAGATTGGGATTGACATATACACATTATTATATATAAAATAGATAACTAATAAGGACCTATACTGTATAGCACAGGGAACTCTAGTCAATACTCTGTAATGACCTATATGGGAAAAGAATCTAAAAAAGAGTGGATATATGTATAACTGATTCACTTTACTGTACACCTGAAACTAATATAACCTTGTAAATCAACTATACTCCAATAAAAATTAAAAAAGAAAACCTAAAGTATATTGTCATAATTACATTAATTTTTTATAAAGAAATACATATGTATATTTGGAACAAAAAATGTAGTCTATATATACAATGGAATACTACTCGGCCATAAAAAAGAATGGAATTTTGCCATTTGCAGCAACATGGATGGACTTGGGAGATATTATTTTAAAATTATTTATTTAAAAAATTTTATTTCATAATGTAGTACAGTACAGTATACAGTAAAATGATTCAGCTGTACAGTAAAGTGGTTCAGTTATACATATACTTATATCTATTCTTTTTCAAATTCTTTTCCCATTTAGGTTATTACAGAGTATTGAGCACAGTTCCCTGTGCTATACAGTATTGGAGGATATTATTCTAAGTGAAATAAATCAGACAGAGAAAGACAAATACTGTATGATATCACTTATATGTAGAATCTAAAAAATACAACAAACTAGTAAATGTAACAAAGAAGCAGACTCACAGATATAGAGAACAAACTAGTGGTTACCAGAGGGGAGAGGGAAGGGGGGAGGGAATTAAGAGGAACAAACTATTAGGTATATAATAAACTCTAATGATATACTGTACAATGCAGGGAATATAGCCAATATTTTATAATAACTATAAATGGAGTAGAACCCTTAAAAATTGTAAATCACTATACTGTATACCTATAATTTACATAATATTGTACATCAACTATACTTCAATTAAAAAAAAAGATTCTGGGCTCCATGGTGTTTTATCATGTATGCGTGTAAAGAGATCTTTACACATTTTATTATGTATTGTGTATTGTGTGTGTATGACCTTTATCTCTTACCTGTAGCCGGGGCAGAATGATATCACAGACTCTCTCACTGTGCAATAGTTCATCAATAAATTCATCCACATGCATCAGTTCAAACTCTGAAAAATAATAAGCTCAAGTAACTAGGAAATAAATTTAAATAGCCAAAAAGTAAAAGAAGTGTAAGACTCTTTATGTAAGATATCTAACAGGGTACTTGGTATAGAAAGTGTGAATTCTCTGCAGCTTCCCTTTGCCTGCACATTCACTAATAAAGCTATTGCAGTGTGGCAGTTACACTGAAGGGACTGTCAAACCTGGGCTCAAACTACAGCCTTTCATATTCTTGTCATCACCACCTATCTTCATTCATTCAACTCCCTTTTATTGAGGCCATTTATGTGCCATGCCTCTTCTAGGAGCTGGGGATAAAGGGATGAATGAAGCTGTCCCAATTAGCAGGAGAGACACAAAAACAAGCACAAAGAGTCCTGAATTGTAATGGGGTAATGTTCATGAATAAAATTTATAACTCAAGTGCAATTTCTCATGTGAACCCACTAAGTTCCTGAATATAGAATATGTATCTTTCCCCCTGCATGGGTCAGCAAACTTTTTTTAAATTGATGTAGAATTGACTTACAACATTATATTAGTTCCAGGTGTACAACATAGTGATTTGCTATTTTTAAGAATCATGTATCTTATATGGTAAGTGGAGCAATAGCTTTTTAGAATTTCTATGGTAAACATTACCTTAGTTCAGTGGTTCTTGGTTCTCAGTTCAGTGGTGTTGCCCCCTGCAACTATGGGGTGCTCTAGTGGGTAGAAGCCAGGGATGCTGCTAAACATCCTATAATGCACTGGACAGCTCCCCACAATGAAGAAATATCTGGCCCAAATTGTCACTAGGTTTAAAAATCCTATCTTAGTTTAACATAATATAGCCATAACTAAGTAATTTCATGATGGCCATGACCATGTCCATCTTGTTCACCATATTATTTTCAGTACATAGCATAGTACCTGCCATAACACTGACACCTAATATGTATTTATTCAATGAATGAATAAGTTAATAAAAGTTTAAAGAATAATACCGAATTCTTAACTTCTACTCCTTAGTGTAATATGTAGAGGGTAAAGGCAAATGCTACTAATCTTTTGTTATGATACTAAGTGAGAAAAAGTTCTGACTGCATTCCCTGAATCCCATTTTACCACAAAATGTGTCTCTTTGTAAAAGGTATGGAGCTGCCCCTCCTGGATACACTTATTATTTTTCAGTGGGATTCCTACAGAAGTATGAGTACAGTCTATATACTGCAGGGTGAAGTATCGTACAAGAGAGGCCAGTAGAAAGAACTGTGAAGGTGTAATGTATGGAAAACTAACCTAGTCTGGGAGGTCTGGAGAAGGATTTTACAGCAAAGGTCATTCAGGAGCTAGAACTTTATGGGATGGAGCACATGATGCAAAGCAAGGATTAACATGAGATGCAGCTGGAAAGACAGGCAGACGGGCAGACTGGGTAAGGTCAAAAGGAAGCTAGTAGTCTAATGGAGTGCTACTCCCCATGCGAGAGAAGGAGGACCTGACTGAAGACAGTAACAATCTGGATTAAGAGCAACACTCACAATGTATGTGACAATGTGACACTAGAGATACTGGTGAAATAAAAACTGGCTCAGGGATGAAGGTCTAGACACCTGGCACCATACTCACCTCCATTTCGGTTCTGGCTCTTGATTTTTCTATAGTCGTTGTATAGAGGCTCCAAGTACTTGTAGCAATCAATTGCAGTGCCTGTCAACCTCATGTAAAGTGCTCCCAACATGCGGACATATCTAACAGATAGATGACAGTGAAACAACAGGCCATCCTAAAAAGTTCCTGAGTTTTACAACTGGCTTTTCTCATGACAGTAGTGGATAAACAAGTTCTTTCTTCTCTTTGGCAGATAAGAAAGCTAAATTTTTAGAAGCAGCATGGGGCAGTAGAAAGCTAAAATATGGAGACCTGTGTTCAAGTTCTCATTCTACCACTTACTGGCTGTGGTTACTTAGGATATGCTGCTCAACTTTCAGGGTCTATTATATCATCTGTAAAACTAGGATACAACCTATTTACTTCATGGGATTATTTTAAGAATCAAATGAGATACTAAATTTAACAACCGAAAGTATAAGATTTATTTACTAACAATACAACCAATTTACATAGATATGAATATATAAATTGTTGCTAGGAAGCAGAATGCTGGTTATGGAAAAAAGTCAAAGTCATCTGGGTTTAAATTCTGATTCCATTATTTACTAACTCTGTAACACTGGGCAATTTACTTGCTTTCTCAATCCTTATAAAATGTAGCTGATAGTCCCTAATTTGATGGCTTGGTGTATTAAGTAAAAAATGTATGTAAGGTGCTAAGCATAGCATATAGCACACAGTAAGTGCCTAGTAAAAGTTAGGTGTTTTCTAGCCATTAATGTTTGTAAGATTCCTTTCTTTTCCCTTTCTCCTATATCCCAACTACCCACTCAAATCTCCACTTGGATAAAGAGTAGGCATTTGAAACTCAACAGTTTCTGTATATGACAAACAAAATAGAGTGTCAAAGGATATGGACTCTGAAACTAGCTTTGCCACTTACCAGCATTTGACCTTGGGGAAATCAATCTCTCTCTGCCTCAGTTTCCTCCCCTATATAATAGGGATAATAATTTTACAGGGTTTTTGTGAAGTTTAAATAAATTATTATATTAAATTTTTTAGAATAGAGGGTGGCACATAATAATCTATTATTATGTCTGTCTCCTATACTTGTCTGTGAGCTCCTTGAAAATGGATAATAAAATAATAAGAGCAGCTTATATTTCTGGGCCATATACCCTGCAATAGGCACTGTGTTGGGAGATTTACTGTTCTGTCTTCCTTAATCCTCACATCTATCCTGAGTTGCTATTACTGTTTCATTTTATAGGTAAAGTAAAATTTAGAAAATTAAGTAACTTCTCCAAGGTCACAGTTAATAAGTAACAGGGTCTGGACATGAACCTACATTTAACACCAAAGTTTCCCTCTTCTTTACCACACTATGTTGTTTTCTTCATCCTTAAGCATTCAGTGCTACCAACATATTAGGCACTCACTTCTGCTTAATATATGCTCAGTGAGTTTGTGAAATACTGTTTTGGGGGGAAAAGCCATCAAGACTGAGAAAGTGAAGGAGAAGGTCAATGCAATCAAAACAGGAAAAACACAAACTCAAGAGGCTCAAGAGCAAAATCCTAGAGTGGAACTCTGTGGAAATGAGATACACTGTTTTCACTCCTCTTAACTAAAGCCAAATTCTGGACCATGAAATTGAAGTTTTTATATTAGCTAATAAACATTTCACTCACTTGAAATCTTCATTTTTGATAAACTCTACAATGATATCCTTCTCGGGTTGAATCTGAAGCATCTTCAAGGTCAAACAGAGAAAGGGAGTTGGCTTTATGTTGCCACCATAGACACCACCCACAAATCTTAACTCCATGGCTTTATCAACTACAAGTTCAGCTAAAAAACAAAAACAGAGTGGCATCTCAGACACATCAGGACTAAGCTTTTCCAGGTTTGAAGTGGAGAGAAGTTAAAGTTAGTTCAACATTTGGTGCTCTTGAATTAACAGTTTAATATTAGGAGAATGAGAGTGTAATAATAATAATTAATAATAATAATAATAGCAGCAGCCAATATACACTGAAAGATGATTATATAACAGGTACTCTGCTAAGCATTTCATATTATCTCATTTAATTTTCACAACAAGCCATGGAGGTAAGTTCTAGCACTGTCCTTGTTTTTAGCTAGGAAAATGAGGGCTAAGAAAGATTAAGTGATTTGCTCAAGGTCCAAAGCCAGAAAGTGGCAGGGCCTGGGTTTTAATCCAAGCAGTCTAACTTCAGAGTCCGTGCTTGGCATCATGTTAGGAGAAAAAAAAAGCCAGATTAAGAGTTAGAAGAAACAAAACAATAACAACAAACAACTCCTCAATAGCTACACAACCTTGAGCGAACTTCATCTAGACAATGGGGATAATAACCTTCCAATACTGTTGTCAAAATCAAACACTAGGGAAATACAGATCAATGGAACAGAGATAAACCCACACACCTATGGTCAACTAATCTATGACAAAAGGAGGCAAAAATATACAATGGAGAAAAGACAGTCTCTTCAATAAGTGGTGCTGGGAAACTGGACAGCTACACGTAAAAGAATGAAATTACAACACTCCCTAACATCATACATAAAAATAAACTCAAAATGGATTAAAGACCTAAATGTAAGACTGGACACTATAAAACTCTTAGAGGAAAACATAGGAAGAACAGTCTTTGACATAAATCACAGGAAGATCTTTTTTGACCCACCTCCTAGAGTAATGGAAATAAAAACAAAAATAAACAAATGGGACCTAATGAAACTTAAAAGCTTTTGCACAGCAAGGGAAACTATAAACAAGATGAAAAGACCACCCTCAGAATGGGAGAAAATATTTGCAAGTGAATCAACTGACAAAGGATTAATCTCCAAAATATATCAACAGCTCATGCAGCTCAATATTAAAAAAACAAACAACCCAATCAAAAAATGGGCAGAAGACCTAAATAGACATTTCTCCAAAGAAGACATAAAAATGGGCAAGAAGCACATGAAAAGATGCTCAACATCACTAATTATTAGAGAAATGAAAATCAAAACTACAATGAGGTATTACCTCACACTGGTTAGAATGGGCATCATCAGAAAATCTACAAGCAAATGCTGAAGAGGGTGTGTAGAAAAGGGAACCCTCTTGCACTGTTGGTGGGAATGTAAATTGATACAGCCACTATGGAGAACAGTATGGAGGTTCCTTAAAAAACTAAAAATAGAATTACCATATGACCCAGCAATCCCACTACTGGGCATATATCTGGAGAAAACCATAATTCAAAAAGACACATGCACCCCCATGTTCACTACAGCACTATTTACAATAGCCAGGTCATGGAAGCAGCCTAAATGCCCATCGACAAACAAATGGATAAAGAAGATGTGGTACCTATATACAATGGAGTATTACTCAGCCATAAAAAGGAACAAAATTGGGTCATTTGTAGAGACGTGGATGGACCCAGAGACTGTCATACAGACTGAAGTAAGTCAGAAAGAAAAAAACAAGTATCACATATTAACGCATATATGTGGAATCTAGAAAAATGGTACAGATGAACTGATTTGCAAGGCAGAAATAGAGACACAGATGTAGAGAACAAACGTATGGACACCAAGGGGGGAAAGCGGTGAGGGGTGGGGTGGGGGGTGGGGTGGGTGGGGTGGGCGTGGTGGTGTGTGATGAATTGGGAGATTGAGATTGACATACATACACTAATATGTATAAAATAGATAACTAATAAGAACCTGCTGTATAAAAAAATAAATAAAAATTAAAAAAAATCAAACACCAGGGACTTCCTTGGTGGTCCAGTGGTTAAGACTCCGTACTCCTAATGCAGGGGGCCCGGGATCGGTCCCTGGTCAGGGAACTAGATACCACATGCCACAACTAAGACCCAGCTCAGCCAAATAAATAAATAAATAAATAAATATTTAAAAAAAAAAAAAATCAAACACTAGCTGTGTGAACCAGGGCAAGTCATTTCACCTCTCTTTGAGCCTGTCAGTTCAAATTTGAATAATAAAGGTACAAAGTTAAGGGCTATAGTAAGAATCAAATGAGATAATACAAACAAATGCTAATACCTACCTGACACACAGATAATAAATAAATAAATAAGTGTTAGGTACTATTAATGGGAAATCACTTTATAAATCAGACTTCTCCAAGTTCCCTTAGGATAAATTCTATATTAATTCATTCCATATTACAGTTGGCAATTTATAGTTAGGTGCCAAGTAGCAGAGATACAGGTAGAGGGATAAAGAAGAGGGACACAATGACTACTCTTATGGAGTTTACAGTCAGGCAAGGCAGAAAGCATTAAAAAAAATATTGAAAGTGTGATCAGTAGTTGAAAGAAGATGCAGAATGCAGTGAAAATGTATGACAAGGGAACATAACCTAGTGTTGGGGGGAAAAAAGGTCATGAGTTCACTTTTGGACATATGGAGTTGGCATGCCTTGGAATCAGAGACTTAGATCTCAGGGGAAGATTTGGGCTGCAGAGATAAATTTAAAGGCATCTATATATATGAGGTAACTGTGGTACGGAGATCATCCAAGAAGAAACTATGGGATGAGAAAAAGCCCCCAAAGTAAACCTTACATGACTCCAAAATTTAATGGTGACTCAGAGAAACAATATGACTCGTCCATGGACACACAGCTAGGGTGGTGGCAGAGCAGTAAGAGCACAGCAGTAGTTAACAACGGTAACAGCACCACCACCACCACTGATTACTGAGTGTTTTTTATTAACATATAGCTGTAACTATACCAGACACTCTTTTCATCTTGTTTATGTTTTCCTTTGCTGTGCAAAAGCTTTTAAGTTTCATTAGGTACCATTTATTTTGGTTTTTATTTTCATTTCTCTAGGAGGTGGGTCAAAAAGGATCTTGCTGTGATTTATGTCATAGAGTGTTATGCCTATGTTTTCCTCTAAGAGTTTTCTAGTGTCTGGCCTTACGTTTAGGTCTTTAATCCATTTTGAGTTTATTTTTGTGTATGGTGGTAGGGAGTGTTCTAATTTCATTCTTTTACATATAGCTGTCCAGTTTTCCCAGCACCACTTATTGAAGAGGAAGTCTTTTCTCCATTGTATATTCTTGCCTCCTTTATCAAAAATAAGGTGACATATGTGCGTGGGTTTCTCTGGGCTTTCTATCCTTTCCACTGATCTATATTTCTGTTTTTATGCCAGTACCATACTGTCTTGATTACTGTAGCTTTGCACTATAGTCTGAAGTAGGGAGCCTGATTCCTCCAGCTCCATTTTTCTTTCTCAAGATTGCTTTGGCTATTCGGGGTCTTTTGTGTTTCCATACAAATTGTGAAATTTTTTGTTCTAGTTCTGTGAAAAATGCCATTGGTAGTTTGATAGGGATTGCATTGAATCTGTACATTGCTTTGGGTAGTATAGTCATTTTCACAACGCTGATTATTCCAATCCAAGAACATAGTATATCTCTCCATCTGTTTGTATCATCTTTAATTTCTTTCATCAGTGGCTTATAATTTTCTGCATACAGGTCTTTTTGTCTCCTTAGGCAGGTTTATTCCTAGGTATTTTATTCTTTTTGTTGCAGTGGTAAATGGGAGTGTTTCCTTAATTTCTCTTTTAGATTTTTCATCATTAGTATATAGGAATGCAAGAGATTTCTGCATGTTAATTTTGTATCCTGCTACTTTACCAAATCATTGATTTTCTGGTAGCATCTTTAGGATTCTCTATGTATAGTATCATACATATCTCTATGTATAGTATCATGTATAGCATGATACTATAAAGCAAACAGTGACAGCTTTACTTCTTCTCCGATTTGGATTCCTTTTATCATACCAAACACTTTTTATACATTTCATTTAATCCTTAGAACAACGCTTTGACCTTTGAGTTCGGTATTACTATGCTCGTTTTACAGTAAAGAAAGCCATGGTTCGCTGGGGTAACACAGCTCCAAAAGAGGAGCCAGAATTCAACAAAGATCAAAGACTACCTGGAATATTTCTCTGAAGAGCATATATTTATATTAGGACTGGGATGTGGAAATACTGCAAATGGTTCAGATTTGAGTATAGGAAGATCATGAATTGGTTTCAGGCATATTGACATTCCTTTAAGACCTTCAGGGTCCCTGTGCTTAACACTGTTTGGAACCCATCAAGTTATTAAACATGGAATGACTCAAAGAACCGCAACGTGACACCCTTCCGAATGAGGTCCTATCAGATCCATCTGTGTTCCCAAAGCCCAACACAAGCCTAGGCACAGAGTAGGCGCTCAGATTTTTCTGAATGACTGTCAATGATTCCCCCCCTAGTCTCACCCCCAGGGGCCAGTCCTATCGGACTGGTCTGGAGAACTGGGCCACAAGACGACCGGGGTTGGGGCGGGGGGAACGGCGCGCTCTTGCTCACCTGTAAGGCCAAAGCACTCCTCTTTCCAGTATTTGGACTCATAAATGCGCGTCCGAATGATCTTCTCCACCAGATACTGAGGGTTGGTGCCGTGGATGCTGTGCGCGTCTTTTACAGTACGGTTCGCCATTTTACACCGCCTTCCGTTCTATTTCCGTCGGGTCCTTTAGGACGTCACATCCAGGTTAAAAAACCGGAGTGGAATGCAGAAGGATGGAGGAAGTCTCACTAAATAGTTTGGGCGACCATCTTGAACCCGGAAATGTTTTCGAGTCGGGCACTTTCTTGCGCGAACGGCGTAGCATACCGAATCAATGATGGCCTCTGCCCGTTGACGTATGTACGTCCTGCGTCCCCTCCTTAGATGGGCGGGGCGGAAGGGCTGGCTGCTGACGGAACGTGGAGACACCCTGGGGGCGGGGCTACGGCGTTAGCGGGAAATTTCTTCTCCACCTTCTTTCCATTCCTAGGGAGGCCCCGGCTTCGGCTCCGGTACGCGGCTGGTAGCTGTAAGAGGAGTGCCCCTGGGCAGGTAGACTTGCTGCAGCTCCACGAGCTCCTGAAGCGGGGACGGTGGGAAGCGGAGGGCTTGCGCCCAGCTCCAACAAACTGCGGCGCCCGGTGAGTGTGGAGTCCCACGGGCTGGAGAGGGATCTGAGCCGCGGGACTGAGGAATTTGTTCTCTGTGGACTCATTCAGCCATTATCCATTCAGCAGATATGTACTAAGCGCCTATTAAGTGCCAGGCACGTTCTAAACCGGTTAGGAACGTTTTACTTTCCACATTACGATTTCTAACAGCTTTTCTCTCGGGGACTGCGACCTTGTAGCGGGGAAACCGAAAGCCAACAACAGAAAAGCGTGAACACTCCTGTCCTCAGCGCCCTGAGACTCTCAGTAATGATCTGAACCATGTGAACCTTCCGTCTGCATGGCCCTTGTGAAGCAGTCGCATCTTTTCTTCATTTCAGTGTAGTGTATGTAGCAAGCACCACAGGGAAGGCGGAGCAGCAGAAGTTATTACCCGATTTTACGGATGTAGCAGTTGCTCCCAGAGAGAAAGAGACTTGTCTAAGTCCCTTTTTGTGACTAAGCGGCCTGAGCTCCAACCCAGGTCTTTTTTTCCCCAGAAGAGCTGCTCTTAACTGCTGGGCTCTCATCCACCTTCTTTCCGGGAGGAGGTGTAATGGCACCTCTTTTACTTTCTCTAGTCTAACCCCGGGATAAAAGGGCCTTCTATTTTGACAGTTGGAAAAAGCACTGGACTTAGAGGCAATGAGATGCGAGATTCTTATCTTGGACTATCTGCAAATTGCAATGATCGGATATGGCAGTTTTCGATTTTAGTTATCTATAAAAGTGGTACCCTCTTCCCTGCTGTACTGGGTGGTTGTGAATGCCATTGGAGGTTTCTGGTGTGAGATCATGTTTATCAATTCCTTCTGCAACAGTTTTTAATGTAACAAAGGGCAATATATGGACTTTAGAAGGTTTATGAATTCCCTGAAATTAAATGCAAAATTTTGTATGAATCGTATGGGTTTCATAACATTCATCAAATTATTTTTTTAAAAAAAGGATCACTGTCCCTTACACATAAATACAAGGGACTGGGAAAGTGAATTGACCATTTTGCATTTTCTCACTTAATCCTCAGCAATTCTAGAATAGTGCCTGGCACAGAATGGATGATTAATAAATAAATATTGGTTGAATAAAAGAAAGTTTCTATTCGTTTGGCCAAAAAGTTCGTTTGGGTTTTCCGTAACATCTTATGGCAGTTCCCGAATGAACTTTTCCACCAATCCAATATCCCCATTTTGTGGGTAAGGAAATTGAGGCCCATTTGACCTTTCAGTCAGCTGCTGGGAAGCCTGGCTTATTGTAATAAGCATACCAGAAGCAAGCTGTCTTAGACATGTATTAACATTATCTACTTTCACACAAGGTGTTCTAAGGTAAGTGCTTAAGAGCACAGTCATTGGAATCCAGCTGCTCGGGGTTTGAATTAAGCGTGTGCTATCCTGTATAACACTGGGACAACTTACCATCTTGAAGTGCTAATAGCATCTACCTTTTATTCATCAAATATTTATTACTAAGTGCCTACCTTGCACTTAGTATGGACTAGCATTGTTCTAGGATTATTGTGAGGATTAAATGAGATAAACGTATCAAGAGTTTTGGTTCTACCTCTGTCTTATTGGATCAATAAATATCTGCTATCATTATTTTTACTGCAACTCCCTTATCTGTTTTCCTTGGGTGTGGCTTCTGGACTGGGTAGTGTGCATGTTCCAGATTCCTGGTATCTGCAACATTAAGAGCCTGTAGTGGGTATCTCCTAGAAGCCAAAGCCTTTGCTAGGCCAAGTCTGGCCTGCCTTTCCACTCCATTCATCACCACTGTTGGGGAACCTCTTTGCTTATGGTAGATGAGATGCAGTGCTGGGTCGAGGGTAGGAAAGTGGCGTAACAGTGCAAAGAGGCCTGATATATACTATGGTTTCCTTATGCTGCCTCTTCAGAAGGACTCCTGATTAATTTTTTGAACTTTTCATGGAAAACAACCTGCATATAGAAAATGCACAAGTCATATACAGCTCAATGAGTTTTCTTGAAGAGAAAATACCTGTGTAACCAGCATCCAGATCAAGAAACGACATGACCAGCATCCCAGAAGCACTCCACTCCTGCACTGTGCTTCCTTTCAGTCACCAAGGTTTCCTTCTATTCTGACTTCTAACACCATAGGTTACTTTTACCTGTTTTTGACCTTTGTGTAAATGGAATCAGTATAGTATGTATCCTTTTGGTGTCTGATTTCCTTAGCTCATTGTTATTTTGTGAGATTTTCCCCACATGTGTGCAGTTGTGGTTGGTTTCATTTCATTGCTGTATAGTGCTGCTATGAACATTCTGGTTCATGTCTTTTGATGATATGTTTGTTTTTCTGTTGGATATATTCTGTTGGAATTACTGGGTCATAGGATATGCATATGTTCAGCTTTAGTATATACTGCCAAATTTCCAAAGTGGTTTTACCAATTTACATGCCCTCCAGCAGTGTATGAGAGTTTTGGCTGCTCTATATCCTTACCACACTTGGTATTGTCCTAGTGATTTTTTACAAACAGTTCATTCAGGACGTCCCTGGCGGTCCAGTGGTTAAGACTTCATGCTTCCAATGCAAGGGGTGTGGGTTTGATCCCCTGGTTGGGGAACTAAAATCCCACATGCCGCTTGGCACGGCCAAAAAATTTAGAAAACAAAAAACAAAAAAACCCAGTTCATTCATTCATTCATTTGTTCAGCTATTATGTGCGAAGTCCTAACCTAGGCCCTGGGGACGCAGTTATGAACAAGACAGACAAGGTCCCAAGATCCCTGCTCTTTTGGAATTTAACATTCTGATATAGGAAGTACAACAAATAAGAAAGTAATATAATGTTTATGGCTTTGATAATAGGTTGGTGCAATAGAACATGGCCCTAGGCAGTAGTATAAGGGGGTGGCAAGTAACTTTCCATTGGGTATCAGTGAAGACCTATCTGAGGAAGTTTCACTGGAGCTGAGACCTGAGCCATCTCTGCAAAGATATTCAGGAAGAGAGAACAGCAACTGTGTAAGTCTGAGGGCACTAACAACCTTGGTCTGTTTGAGGTTTGGAAAAGCAGGCCTGGAGCATAGTGACAGGCTGAGTTGAGGCAGGTTATGTGGTCCAGGCCTAGAGAGCCTTCCAATACCCCTGCCTGCTCACCCTTTGGTAAATCATCCACCTTTGCACGCATATATGCTTATACTGGTCTCAGTGAACACAGCTCATGATCTAGAAAAGGACTGTTAAATTTTATCTTGGCTTAGTTTTTGAAAGAGGGTGCCTGCTTTAGTAACTAAAATACGGTTTCTATTTAAAGGTGTTGAAAGCATGGATTTGATGACCTTAGGTATACATGAGTACCTTAGGAGTATGGAGATAGCCCTTCTGTATGCCAGCTTTTAGTTTGAAAAAGTGCGATCCTTATGCCAGTGTTATCAAATATCATAGACACTGTGACAAATCAGAGCATTTATCCTGCAATGGGAGAGGCCACAGCAGTGAGAGGCCCGCGTACGGCAAAAAAAAAAAAAAAAAACCAGAGCATTTATCCTGCAGTTAGATTATTCGAGAATTGTAGAAAATGTGTTGGGAGAGTCCACTTTACTACAAAGCACTCTCAGTGATATTCCAATTTTTTTTAGTGATGGAGCTTATTTACTTGCATCTTTTGTCTGTATCTCAGTAGCCTATTTTGCCTGATTTCATTGCAGAAAGGTGAAAAGTTACAAGTTTACTGATAGTTCCATGTTACATCTTCCATTAAAAGGAACGTATATTGAAGGTAAGTTAGACTTAATATATTTCCTTGAACATTTATTGAGACTCAAACACTTTTACTAACTTTTTACCAAAAGATTATTAGATATAATGAGTCCAAATGCATTTTTACTTGAGCACAAGTCTCCTACTTGTTTTAACTCATCAGTCTGCTGTTTGTTCATTTCTACAATGTATTTAATTAAAATTAGATTGATTTTAATAATACTGTGTTGTGAATTATACCCTAAATGTTCTTAATAGTAATCATTCAGGCATCATTTGTAAGCTGCGCATTTACTAATGACTCAGTATCTTCTTTTGGCTAATTAGTTTTCTCAAATTATATTAAAAAATACCTTTTTTAAAAGCAGAAAATCTTATGGGTCATAATGTTCCCAAGTAGAATGTAGGACATAATGCTACTGACTTTAGGAAACCAGATTATTTAATCAGGATGTCAATATGCTATTCTAATTCTGTTGTTTTCAACATGGACTGAAATTATTGGTCCCTCTAGCAGTAATTCAGAGAAATTCTGTCAGACTGGATTTAAAAAAAAATTTTTTTTAACCCCAGCTTTGTCAAACTTTAGCTCTAAAAGAAAAGTATTGAATTTAGAGGAAAGGATTGTTTTCTTAATAACTTAAACTTAAGATAATGAATTGGCATTATTATTAGGACTGATAGATTGTAGCTTCCAAATTGTAAAGAGGATTGTCAAATATGTTTGGATTTTTCATTCTCATTTCAGAATTGTCAGTAAAAATGTCTTTTTTCCCATGTACTTTAATATAGTTGTTTCGTTTCAGCTATTCACAATATTAATATCTAGGACCTGTCAGCCGCAAAGAAAAAGACCCCTTCCAACTGCCAGAGCAGTACAGGTTAGTGACCCTGGGGTTTTGTTTTGTTTTGTTTTTAAGGTAAGCGGAATGATACATTTGATAAAATCCATTGCCATTCCCCCAAATGCCCCTTGCATGTTTTTGCCTCCATCCCTTGGAAACCCTCATTTCATCCATCTTAGCAATAGCTACCCCTTATTTAACATTCATTTTAGAAAACCCCTTTAAGAAATCCTTCCTCCCTGAACAGTCACAAGACCTGGTCCTCTACCTTGCAGTAGTCTCTCTGGCTTTCTCTTGGCTCTTTGCACTGTTAGTTGTCCTTTCGTGTGTTTATATTTTATCCCTACCTAGATTATAAATGTTATAAAGATACTTACAACTACTGTATCACTGTCTTTTAGTTTGACGTTATTAGATGTTTCACATCTATCATTGTGCCTTGTACCTAGTAAGTACTTCTAAACATCTATAGTTTTTTACATATTGACCTTTCTGTTTCCCTGGATAGGAAGAGATAAGGCATAGTACCAGATGATACTGAATTGCCTATGTTTGATCTTCATAGAGCTTGACTTTTTCCTCAAAAAAGTTTTCTTTTTCCTAAGTCTAAAATGTGTGGGAGTGTAGCAGGGGCAGAAAAGAAGGCTGAACCCATTGAAGGCAGGGACTGTTCCCTAGAATCCATCAGAGCATGTCATGTTAACTCAGAGTTAGTGGCTTTTACACAGGAGCCATGGCCTACTGTCCTACAAGGCTGAGGACCAGACAAACTTATTCATGGGTTGGCAAGCCATTGGATCGAAAACTGCGCTACCAAACCTACAAGTGAGTGATAGAGTCCTTTGGTGGACTGGAACTAATAGCTTCTTCAAGCTGAGCTGTTAATAACTTGTATCCAGGGTGTTCAAGGTACTATAGGTTGAGGATTGAGGGACAGTGAATATGAATTGATTGTAAGGGGGTGTGGGTTTGTTTGATGGAAGAAGATGTTAGCATAAATATAGCAGCTGGTGATACAGGAAGATATTATGTCAGGTTAATAAAATTTGATATGTATGATAATGTCATATCTATTTAAGATAGGTTCTGTATAACTCTGCATGATAACAGGGTAGGATGGATGTTGTTACTACATCCTCTTAGCCCAAGACATCTCTGAACAATCTGATGTTGTTACTGGGCAGCTTTCATGTCTTAGGAAGCCTTTGTTGTTCTTTGTCAATAACTGAGAGAAGTTAGGGTTCATCCTAAGGCCTCTGGATTAATCATCCATGCTAAAACAGTTCATTCAATTCATGTTATCTACTCTTGCATGTGACTTTACTGGTAAATTGGTTTCTAGTAGGATTGGTCAGAAGAGAGAAACTATTCAGGGGGTTTTCTAGTTACAGAGCACATTCCTCTGTGCCCAGGGGTCTGAAGAGCTTGGCCCACCCTAAGAGATTTCCTAACATGTTTCTCTGTTATTTCCTAGGGAAATGAGTGTGAAAATAGAAGGTTGTTTGCCTGAGATTGACCTCCAAGTTGGACAGTTTGTGTTGATTGAAGGGGATAATGATGAAAATCCATATGTTGCTAAATTGGTTGAGTTGTTTGAAGACGGTGAGTTTGGGGCTGGAATGAAAAGTATTCCTTGTCACTAATGATTGGGAAGTGCTCTGTGGTGGGAACAGGGGTGGTTACTGATTCTTCTGTTCATAGCAGTATATAGGGTGTGCCTATGGGGTCACTTAAGCACCAGCTGTGCCCTCTTTCACCTAGTGAATGTCTTTACTCACTAGAGCAATATTGGGTAAAAATGGGAATGGAGGGCTCAAGAATTTAGCTTTTGCATTATTTTTAGGAGGGGGTAAGAATGGCCATGAAGGCAGGATTGTTGGAGTGGAGAGAAAGGATGAATTTAGGAAGAAGGGGGAAGGGAAATAATAGGTGATTTGTACTCTAGTAGAGACGTGTCCTTTAATTTTGGCATGAGGAAGTGAGTAGTTTTGCAAATGCAAAGTTACTTTTACTAGGGAGGCAGTAAGTTGGATTGGGTGGGTGTATCAGTTGATTGACGGTCAGTCAGAAAAACAGAAACACTTTAGGTGTTTTATTTACCGAGAGGGACTTGTGTATCAAGTGTTGAAAAGGCTGGAGAAGCAAACAGTGGTGTTTCCCAGAGATCAGTAAGTGCAGAAAGCCACTACTGCCCTT
Source organism: Mesoplodon densirostris (assembly GCF_025265405.1). Lineage (NCBI taxonomy): Eukaryota > Metazoa > Chordata > Mammalia > Artiodactyla > Ziphiidae > Mesoplodon > Mesoplodon densirostris. The sequence goes on along the minus strand of NC_082662.1, from coordinate 45,179,035 downwards.
AAGGCTAGAGGAGCAAAAGGGAAGGTAGTGTGAACTGGTGCCTGCAAGGCCACACTCACAGCCGCAGCTGATTTTCTTAGCTGTTAACCCTCTGCAGACCAGAGAAGAGCACAGAAAAGTGGGAATGGAGCAGAACTCCGAAAGGAAGATGAAAAAGGATAGCAATTTAAGCTATACAAAACGGCTTCTTTCAAAAGCTAGGCGAGGAGTAGGTGGAAGTTAGTCCTAGTCCTATGGCAGTTTGTATGCCTAAAAGAAGGAACTGATAGAGTGGATGAAGGTATTTTACATTATAGAGATAGGGAGGGTATTCAACAAGTATGGAGGAAAACTTCATCAAACTAACATCCACTAGGGGGAGCACATCAGCAGGATGGGCTTTTGTATTTGAGGTTTGGGCCTTTGTGTATAGATTTTAGAACCATGTATTGTGCTACATTGGATGGCTTCAGTCTTTCTCTGAAGAGAGCTAAGGGAGAGAAGAGGCAGTGATGATGGTGGCACTAATGAGCATATGTCCTTTCACGTGGAGCTAACACTGGTATGGAGTGATGTTAATGGTATATTATGATGATAAAGCTGAAGATTGCAAGCATATGTTTGCCAGAAGTCATCTCAGTGGCTGATCCTCTGTGTCTTGCTAGGAGTTTTGTTTTGATTTGCAAAATTTGTTCAGTAACTGTGATTAGAATTGCTCCTCTCAAACGCCTTTTACAATTTATGTGATGACCGATAGCACCATTTGGACGTGGAGCAAAGTGAGAAGAACGTGGGTGCTGGGTGGAGTCAGATTGCCGCTGGTTGGTCCTGTGACCTTTGACAAATGACTTAAGGGCCCTGAAATGTGATCACTTCACCGGTAAAAGGGAGACAGCCATAGTACCTACCTTGTAGGATTACTGTGAGGATTAAGATAATGTTTATGATCTTTAACCTTTACCTTTTCCATCTATCCCTCCTAGATTCTGAACCTTATTCCAAGAAACGTGCTCGAGTACAATGGTTTATCCGATTCTGTGAAGTCCCTGTCTGTAAACGGCATTTGCTGGGCCGGAAGCCTGATGCCCGAGAGATATTCTGGTATGATTACCCTGCCTGTAACAGCAACATTAATGCCGAGACCATCATTGGCCACGTGCAGGTAGGTGATGCCTTGATCCTCAGTTCTATCTTGAAGCTTATTTCTGGCTGATTCCTAAACTGCATGATCTCCAGGATATTATTGGCTCTCATTTACCTCACGGAAACGCATTTTTCCTGTTTGTCACTTTCTCTGCTTGCCTGCCTACTCCCTTTCAACAACAAATATTTATTGAGAGCACTTACCATGTGTTAGGAGCCTCCTGGAGGAAGTGACATTAGGTTGTGACCTGAGGGATGAGCAGGAATTAGCAGATGTATCTCAGTGGGAAATTATATTTAGCTGTGATTGTGGCAGGCATAAAGCACTTTGAGGCTGAACATGCTTGCTTAAATGAGGACTTCACCTTGAGTGAATCAGTACAAAGAGTGTAATTGCTCCAGGCAAATGTGTGTTATGAGATTTTATGATAAATCAGGTTTAAAGAGTTGTAGGCTGAATTGAGACACTGGTTTGGAGACTAGGATATGGGTTATTTATCAAGCTACTTCAGGCCCCCAAAATGGGATTAGATCCGGATGTGAAGTGTGGTCACATGGTGATTAGGTGGTTGGTAGGGCAGGGAGACCATGGCTTGGCATGGTCTATGGGCCCAGCATATCATGGGCCACAGAATAATTTATCTCTGAGTTAAATGAGTGAAGAAGTGAAAGGCAGATGTAGAAGTTGAAGCAGCAAGATGGGTGGATTTGGAAAGGTAGGGGGCATGTTTAGGCAGGAGCACAGTGGTGGGAATGAGCAGGACTGTGACAAGCCAAGCTTGACTAGTAGTGGAAAGCCATTTTGAAGAGCACTGAGCACTCAGGAGGTAAAGTGGGGTCAGGTTTTTAGAAGGCAGTGAAAATCAGTTTAAGTAATTTGATCTTGCGGAGTGGGTAGCCATTGTAGACTATTGAGCAGGGGGGCATGCTTAGAGAAGTTTTTATGGGAAACCTTGGCACGGGTGAATAGAATGGACTAGAAAAGAAAACAACATGAGGTATGGATATCAGCAAGGAGGGCTCTGTGGAAATATGCTATGCCATGTCCGTGCCTCTTTTGTTTAGAAAAGTAATTGTTCCAGGTAAGAATGCAGACTTAAATGCTCTTTAATCATAGCTCTCTCATAGAGCCTTCGTTGACTCTTTGGGTCCTCATTTCTTTCTATCATCTATGTTTCCTAAATTCAGGTAGTAGCTTTAGCCCCAGATGAAGTGATACCTATGGATCTGAAAAATGAGAAGACATTCTTTGTTAAACTATCTTGGAATGAGAAAAAATTCAAACCACTACCTCCAGAACTATTTGCACAGTTGGATAAGCTACAAGAAGGCAACCCTAGATGCCAGAAGTCCATGGAAGCCAAAACTAAAAGTACAGAAAGCCCTTCTTGGACCACAGCAGAACATGTGGTCAAAAGGATTGAATCAAGGCACTCCACCTCCAAATCTCGCCAAACTCCTTCCCATCCTGTCACCCCAAGGGCAAGGAAGAGGCTGGAGCTCAGCAGTAAGTGTAAAATGGGTCACAGTGGGCAATACTGAGGCTAAAGGAAAATGATAACATATTAATTCATGCTACAGTATTGAGTTAGTGCAGCAGTGAGCCAAGTACTAATTGGATGTCTCTTGAAATATATATCACATAAGATTTACCATTTTAATCATTTTTAAGTGTACAGTTTAGTGGCATTAAGTACATTCACATTGTTGTATAACCATCCCCATCATCTTCCGAAACAATCTCTCCAACCATTAAGCAATAACTTCCCATTCCCTCATGCCCCATCCTCTGGTAACCACCATTCCACTTTTTGTCTCTGAATTTGACTTCTCCAGATACCTCATATAAGTGGAATCATACAGTATTTATTCTTTTCTGACTGGTTTAATAAAGTTAGTATAATGTCCTCAAGGTTCATCATGTTGTAGCATGTGTCAAATTTTCCTTTTTTAAAAAAATTGAGATATAATTGACATCTAGCATTATAACATATTAGTTTCATGTATACAACATAATGATTTGATATTTGTATATATTGTGAGATGATTACCACAGTTAGTTTAACTAACATCCATCACCATACGTGCAGCTACTATGGAAAACAGTATGGAGGTTCTTTAAAAAACTAAAAATAGAGTTGCCATATGATCCAGCAATCCCACTCCTGGGTGTATATCTGGAGAAAATTCTAATTTGAAAAGATACATGCACTCCAGTGTTCATAGCAGCACTATTTACAATAGCCAAGACATGGAAGCAACCTAAATGTCCATTGACAGATGAATGGATAAAGATGTGATATATTTGTATATATATGTATACAAAAGAATACTACTGAGCCATAAAAAAGAATGAAATAATGCCATTTGCAACAACATTGATGGACCTAGAAATCATCATACTAAGTGAAGTAAGTCAGAGAAAGACAACTACCATATAACATCACTTATATGTGGAATCTAAAATATGACACAAATGAACTTATTTACAAAACAGAAATAGATTCACAGACATAGAAAACAAACTTATGGTTACCAGTGGGGAAAGGGGGTGGGGGAAGGGTAAATTAGGAGTTTGAGATTAGCAGATACAAACTACTATATATAAAATAGATAAACAACAAGGTTCTATTGGGCAGCACAGGGAACTATATTCAACATCCTGTGATAAAACATAATGGAAAAGAATATATATATATAGAACTGAATCACTTTGCTATGCACCAGAAACTAACACAACAATGTAAATCAACTATACTTCAATTAAAAAAAAAGAAACATCTGTCATGATACATAGTTACAGTTTTTTGTCTTGTGATGTGAACTTTTAAGATTTACTCTCTTAGCAACTTTCAAACATGCAGCACAGTATTAATTGTAGTCACCATGCTGTACATTACATCCCCATGACTTATTTATTTTATAACTGGAAGTTTGTACCTTTTGGCTACCTTAACGCATTTTGCCCAATTCCTCAACCACTGCCTCTGACAACCACCAATCTGTTCTCTGTATCTATGAGCTTGGTTTTCATTTTTGTTTTTTAATTTAGATTCCATATATAAGTGAAATCCTATGGTATTTGTCTTTCTCTGTGTGATTTATTTTACTTAGTATAATGCCCTCAAGGCCTATCTGTCTCACAAATAACAGGATTTCCTTCCTTTTTATGGCTGAGTAATATTCCATTGTATATACATACCACAGTTTCTTTTATTTTTTTAAAGTTTATGTAAGATTGGCTTCATTTATTTCCTTTTTTTAAAAATATTTATTTATTTATTTGGCTCCGTGGGTCTTAGCTGCAACACATGGTATCTTCCTTGCAGCATGTGGCATCTTTAGTTGCAGCATGAGGGATCTTTAGTTGTGGCATGCTAACTCTTAGTTGTGACATGAGAGATCTAGTTCCCTGACCAGGGATTGAACCCGGGCCCCCTGCATTGGGAGCGTGGAGTCTTAGCCACTGGACCACCAGGGAAGTCCCACATACAATATTTTCTTTATCCATTCATCCACTGATGCACACTTAGGTTGTTTCCATATCTTGGCTATTGGAAATAATGCTACAGTGAACATGGGGGTGCATTTGTCTTTTCAAGTTAGTGTTTTTGTTTACTTCAGATAAGTACGCAAAAGTGGAATTGCTGGATCATATGGTAGTTTTTTGTTTGTTTTAAATAAATTTATTTATTTATTTTTGGCTGCATTGGTTCTTCGTTGCTGCGTGCAGGCTTTCTCTTGTTGCGGTGAGTGGGGGTTACTCTTCGTTGTGGTGCACGGGCTTCTCGTTGCGGTGGCTTCTCTTGTTGCGGAACACAGGCTCTAGGCGTGCAGGCTTCAGTAGTTGCAGCACACGGGCCCTAGAGCATGCTGGCTTCATTAGTTGTGGTGCACGGGCTTAGTTGTTCCGCGGCATGTGGGATCTTCCCGGACCAGGGCTCAAACCTGTGTCCCCTGCATTGGCAGGTGGATTCTTAACCACTGCGCCACCAGGGAAGTCCCTCATATGGTAGTTTTATTTTTAGCTTTTTGAGGATCCTCCATACTGTTTTCCATAGTGGCTGCACCAATTTACATTCCCACCAACAGTGCATAAGTGTTCCCTTTTCTCTATATCCTCGCCATCACTTGTTATTTGTTTTCTTTTTGATGATAGCCATTCTGACAGGTGTGAGGTGATACTTCATCTTGATTTGCGTTTCTCTGTTGATTAGTGATGTTGAGCACCTTTTCATATACCTATTGGCCATCTGTATAGCTTCACTTGGAATAATGTCTATTCGGGTCCTCTGTCCATTTTTTAATCTCATTGTTTGTTTTCCTGCTATTGTATGAGGTCTTGATATACTTTAGATATTAACCCTTTTCAGATATTTGATTTGCAAATATTTTCTCCCATTCAGTAGGTTGCCTTTTCATTTTGTTGGTGGTTTCCTTGATGTCCAGAAGCTTTTTAGTTTGGTGTAGTCCCACTTGTTTGTTTTTACTTTTGTTGCCTTTGTTTTTGGTGTCAGATCCAAAAAATCATGTCAAGGAGCTTATTACCACCTATGTTTTCATCTAAGAGTTGTATGGTTTCAAGCCTTACATTCAAGTCTTTAATCCATTTTAAATTAATTTTTGTGTATGATGTAAGATAGTAGTCCAGTTTCACTCTTCTGCATGTTTCAATTCTTCTGTCCAATTTTTCCAGCCTCATTTAATGAAGAGTCTGTCCTTTCCTTATTGTATGTTCTTGGCTCCTTTGTTGTAAATTAATTGGTCATATATGTGTGAGTTTGTTTCTGGGCTTTCTATTTTGTTCCATCGATCTGTGTGCGCCAAAACCATACTGTTTGGATTACGGTAGCTTTGTAATATAGTTTCAAATCAGGGATTGTGATGCCTCCAGGTTTGTTTTTCTTTCCCAAGATTGCTTTGGCTATTTGGGGTAAAATTTCCTTTCTGTTTAATTTTTTGAGGAACCACCATACTCTTCCATAGCAGCTGCATCATTTTACATTCTTATCGGTAACACACAAGAGTTCCATTTCCCCACATCGTCACCAACTATTTAGATCTTGTTATTATTATGTTTTATATTGTTATTTTCTGTGGTTTGGGTTGTAGCTATGCTAATGGGTGTGAGGTAGTATGTCATTGTTACATTTCCCTAATGATTAGTGATGTTAAGCCCTGTAATTAGCTAATTCAAGAGCTTAGCTACTAAGGTGACATAGCTTTTAGATCCTTAGTGGAAGAGCTAAGAAATACATGTATATATATATTTGTTATAATATAGTATTAAAACTCTTAAATTCATACTCATACTTCTAATCTATACCATGGGGTTCTTTCCATCCTTCCCACATTCCATAATTCCAATTCAAAATTGATTTGCAGTTCTTTATGCCTTTAGAATATATTCCACTGAGGGAGTAACGTTACTTTGATTAAAATTTTTTCTTCCACCAGTGGTTACTTTATTGGTGATATACAGTTAGGTTCTTTCATTTCTGTTTAATTTTAGGGCTTTTCCCATCTTTGATTGATTTTCAAAACATTTAAAACATTAGCATAGTTAAAGAGTCAAAACTATTTAAGACAAGTGTACTCAGATAAGCCCCATTCCTTTCTTTACCCTTGCTCCCTGTTTCTACCACATCTTTTGTAGGTAATCAATTCTATTAGTTTCTGGTTTATTTTTCCTTTGGTTTTTGCAAAAATAAACAGATAAATCAAAACACACATAGACATATATATATATATACACAGTCATATACAAACATGCATATAATTTTTATTTTATTATAGTTTTATTTCCCATTCTTTCTTACCCAGTAGGGTATTATACTGGATGTATTCTTTTCCATCTTAACTTTTTTCAGTAATAATATATCTGAAAGCTACTCTATGGCTGTTCTGAGAGCTCATCCTCATCCTATTATGTGTCCTTAATTTTTCTGTTTATGTGCCAAGTTCATTGAGTATAAGTTATTTGCATTCTTGATAGCTCCTTAGTAGGAGCTATCAAGAATACAAATGTTTAGGAGCTGAATATAAACATATAAAACATTTTGGAAATGCAGAAGACTACTAGAGAAATAATTTGTAATACCACCATTTAGAAATAATTGAGTGTTTTTTTCACTGTTGATTTTGTAGGACATTGAAAGTTAGGGTAAAAAATTTAAACTTGACACAGTTACATAATTAGATGAGGCAGATATGATGAAAATATTTTGGATTGTTTTTGACAGAAAGATGGGGAAATGAGGCATGAGGGGACCAGGACATTGGGACATTTTTACATTAATCTAGACATGAGTTACCCTCATATTTACCACACAGGTACTAGATGACTCCTTACCTTGTCTGAAGCTATTCCACACACACCCTGTGCTATGACTAAAGTGAACTCCTGCCCAGTGCTTTCCTGCCTCGTTGCCTTAGCTCACATCAATCTCATTTATTCTCTTCACTTATTCCCCTCCTTCCCCTTTCAACTCTGTTGAAATTTTGCCTTTCTTTCAAGGTCTGTCTCAAAAGCCGTGTTTATTAGCACGGCTAATAAACCGTGCTAGGTGCTTTAGGACAATTTTTAAACTTCATACTATAGACGTTTATGTGTATCATCTGCCCTGTTAGTTTTGGCTGCGTTGGGTCTTCATTGCTGCATGCGGGCTTTCTCTAGTTGCAGAGAGCGGGGGCTACTCTTCATTGTGGTGCACGGGCTTCTCATTGCAGTGGTTTCTCTTGTCGCAGAGCATGGGCTCTAGGCACGTGGGCTTCAGTAGTTGCAGCTCGCAGGCTCAGTAGTTGTGGCATGCGGGCCCTAGAGCATGTGGGCTTCAGTAGTTATGGTGTGCAGGCTCAGTAGTTGTGGCTTGCAAACTCTAGAGCGCAGGCTCAGTAGTTGTGGTGCACAGGCTTAGTTGCTCCGCAGCATGTGGGATCTCCCCAGACCAGGGATCGAACCCGTGTCCCCTGCATTGGCAGGCAGATTCTTAACCACTAAGCCACCAGGGAAGTCCCACATATCTTTTTTTTTTTTGCGGTATGCGGGCCTCTCACTGTTGTGGCCTCCCCCGTTGCGGAGCACAGGCTCCGGACGCGCAGGCTCCGGACGCGCAGGCTCAGCGGCCATGGCTCACGGGCCCAGCCGCTCCGCGGCATATGGGATCCTCCCAGACCGGGGCACGAACCCGTATCCCCTGCATCGGCAGGCGGACTCTCAACCACTTGCGCCACCAGGGAGGCCCCCACATATCTTTTAATAGCTCAATTGCTATCTATGAATGAATGTCCAGGTTCTTGGTGCCTTTGGTTATGGTGAGAGAGGAGCAGATCCAAATGTGGCTCTGTGTATTCTTAGAACCCAGTTGGTTACCCCCCACCCCCACCCCCAGGGGCCCATCTTCTCTCTGTTGGTAGATATAATCTGGGTTAAGAAAAATCTAGGACTTGGTATTACTCAACAGAGCCATTGGTATAAATTTTTTCAGATGCTGTTGAATGGGGCCTGAGGATGTGCAGTATCACCCTGGCTGAGAACCACTCTTCTGGTAGATTACTTCACAGAAAACCTGACCTGAACATTTATCTATAAAAGCTGATTTAACTGTTGACGTATGGTTCTAGCTAGCAAAATTACTCGTAGAATTTAAGAGAGAGACTAAAAATAATAAGAGCTACCTGGCACAGGAAAAGAAAGCATAGAATAATTCAAAATATGGATAACTCATGTCTTTGTATTACTCAGTGAATGAGTTTATCTATAAAGAGATTAGGGGTGTATATAGTGCTAGTTATAAAATTCACACATTGTCTATGGTGATTTCTCTTGAACTTAGGTTTCCCTAGGACATATAACACTAGGATTTCCCAGCAGACTTCATGGGCCTCATTGGAGTCTTCTGGAAGAATGAAACGGAAAGTGGCCTTCTCTGAGATCACCTCACCTTCAAAGAGGTCTCAGCCTGATGGTCCTCAGAACTCATCTCCAGCTCTGAAAACCCCAGAGAAAGCTGGAGAGATTCAGCAGTGTTGGGCCAAGGATGACAAGAAGACTTCACCTGATGGTTGCATGATCCTGAGAACTCGAGTCCCAGCTTTGAAAACGACAGAGACTAGTGAAGAAAGAACACTTACTCCTATCAGGAGGGGACAGAAATCCTTGGTGGTGCCTTCTGTGATTCTGAAACCAGAAAACATCAAAAAGAGGTAACTGGGGATGCTCCCCTGCCTCCAACAGAGCAAATCCAGATCCTTCACATGATGTGAAAAGTGTGGGTCACAGCTGATAAATCTGCCTGTGTCACAGAATCACCAGCTTTTCCAAAATACAGATTTCTGAGCCTTTCCCTAGATGTAGGAAATTAACCTCCAAGTGTTGGGCCCAGAAATCTGCATTTTGAGATGCTCTTTGGTTGATTCTGACATACCCATCTGTCCTTTGGGGATCACGGCTCCAGAAGATAATTTCCCAAACCTGAACTGCTTCACAGTCCTGGATTTCATTACTTGCTGTGGCTCTTTGCCACATTTTAACAGTGATTTTCTTAAGTTTTTTTTTTTTTTCTTTTAAACTGGAAGCCATTTTCAAATACATACAGTACAAAAGATAATGCATCTAGAAAAAACTCTACAGTTTGACATTGGGCAATGTTTATAAATCATGGGCTGCACAGGGAATGTGACAAGCCTGAAATTTCAATGTTTCCTGGTCAGAAACTGCAGCACCTGGCTTACCTAGTTTGCTTGATAAATGCTTTGTATTGAAAATATAGCTGCATTTCTGCTAACCTTGAGTGGACAGTAAATTCATTGATATGTCAGAAATTAAAAAAGGATAAGAAACTCTGCCTAGGATTAGTATGTTCTGATCTCTAGTTGGAGAGGTGATGAGTCTGATTTAAATGATAAGCTTTTGGCAAACTTTAATCTCTGGGTTTGAGTCAAACTTCAGTTACAAACTTTTTAGCACAGTGTGATTAGCTCCTTCCAAAGTAGCTGCAGAAAGAATAGGAGCCAGTCAGGCCACCTGACTATCTTCTAGTCCTGCCGCTGATCCCTGGTGCCCAAAACTGCTTTCCATAACCTTGCTGTGGTGTCTTGCAGGGAGGCCAAAGAACCAGTTCAGGATGAAGCTACCTCTACTCCCCATCGTATCCGCAGAAAGAGCTCTCTCTTGACTTTGAATCGGATTAGGCAGCAGCTTAGGTAAGACTGCTGCTTGGCAGGCATAAAAACATCCTGCCATTTGTGAAATCTATAATCCTATTTCTTAAATTCTCTTTTTATTTGTTGTTTGCTAATCCACTGAAATTCTCATTTACCTAGTATGTCTGGAATTATGTTAATTTCACATAAACATCATAGTTTGAAAGAGGCAAGAAACACTGCCCTGGCCTTAGGTGGCTCCCAGGGCCCCATAATCATCACACCCAGCAAGACTGTTAGTGCGGTGCCTAAGAGCATGAACTTTGATTCTGATAGACTTGGATTTGAACCTGGGCTTTGTCATTTACTATCTGTGTAACCTTGGGAAGGTTACTTAACCTTTCTAAGCCTTGGATTCCTCATCTATAAAATGGGAGTAATAATAAACAAGTCACAAAGTTTTGCAGGGTTTAATGAGATAATATAAATAAAGCCCTTAATAGAGCTTCCCAGTAGCAAGAGCCCAAGAAGAGGAGCACATCTGATATTGCTCGGTTGCAGGAGAGACTCTGCAATACCTCGAATCCACACTGATCTGTTAGGAGCTTCTTATGTAGACTTCAAACATTGAATATCAGAAAATAATGTGTCCTACCATTCAGGTTTTTAGGTAATAGTAAAAGTGACCAAAAAGAGGAAGAGTTTCTGCCGGTAGCCGAGATTTCAGACTCTGACAGTGAGGAGGAAGAGGCTTCCACACCCCCTCTTCCAAGGAGAACACCCAGCAATGTGTCCAGGAACCTATGCTCTTCCATGAAGTCATCCTTACAGACCCCCTCCAAGACACCAAAGAAAACCGTAAGGTTCTTTTAGGTTTATTTCTTGTAATTTAGAAATTGTGGTGACTGACGTCACACAACTAATAACAGCTGGCTTTTGAGCATAGGTCTGTCATATTCAAAGCTATGCCACTTGGAGTATTCATGGAGGAAAGGTTCTTTTTCTTTTTTTTTAATTTAATTTTTATTTTATATTGGGGTATAGTTGATTTACAATGTTGTGTTTCAGGTGTACAGCAAAGTGGTTCAGTTATATATATATACATATATCCATTCTTTCTCAGATTCTTTTTCCATATAGGTTATTACAGAGTATTGAGTAGAGTTCCCTGTGTATTCATGGAGGAAAAGTTCTACGTGAACCCTAGGACTGAAAATGAACCCAGTAGACAGTGATAAAATTTGAGTCCAAGTTCCTTTTAAGATACGGAACCGAATGGCCAAGAGCCAAACTGCCTGAGGGAAGGACAAGAACTGTAAGAACGGACTCCTCATCTTTGCATTTCCCTTGAAAGCTGGCAGAGAGCTTTGTGCGTAGTCAGTGCTTAGTGGGTATTGAATCCAAGGCTGCTGAGCCGTGTCATTGGTTTTGTTGTGCCACTCAATGCACTTGAGGAATAGGGAGCACTACTAGGTGTTGGTAATGAATTGTGTAACAGAAACATGGGAGAGGTAAATGGATGTCTCTCTGCTTTCTGTGGAACTTTAGCAGAGCATTGAAAGCTATTAAGAAAAGAGGGTCGGGCCTCCCTGGTGGCGCAATGGTTAAGAGTCCGCCTGCCGATGCAGGGGATACGGGTTCGTGCCCCGGTCTGGGAGGATCCCATATGCCGCGGAGCGGCTGGGCCCGTGAGCCATGGCCGCTGGGCCTGCGCATCCGGAGCCTGTGCTCCTCAATGGGAGAGGCCACAACAGTGAGAGGCCCGCATACCGCAAAAAGAAAAAAAAAAAAAAAGAAAAGAAAAGAGGGTCTTACTGTGTTCAAACATGTTTGAGAAATGCTCGGATTAAACAAAGTTAAATTGGTTTCATTATCACATGATTTCTCAAGGCCATTAACTTATTAATGTTATTGTGAGGGCATTAGTATAGTAGGAGACATTTTTCATGGAGCATCTTGTTGTTTAGAACAATTTAGAAATGCCTAATTAGGGGCCTTTTAAAGCTGATCTCCATTTTCCCATATCAAGAAAAAATGTGGGGCCTCCCTGGTGGCGCAGTGGTTAAGAGTCCGCCTGCCGATGCAGGGGATACGGGTTCGTGCCCCGGTCTGGGAGGATCCCATATGCCGCGGAGCGGCTGGGCCCGTGAGCCATGGCCGCTGGGCCTGCGCATCCGGAGCCTGTGCTCCGCAACGGGAGAGGCCACAACAGTGAGAGGCCCGCATACCGCAAAAAAGAAAAAAAAAAAAAAAAGAAGAAAAAATGTGATTGGGCTTGGGTTGAAGTCAAAGAAAAGACCTTTAGGGAAGGAAATCCAATAGATCACCTTTGGACGAGGCAGTCTTGTAGAATAGCTCACCCGAATGATCTGGTTTGATTGCATCTCCTTGGTCCCACCCAGACGAAGGGATTTAGGGGCTGGGGGTGGGGTGGGGTGGGTGAGGGGCTCTTTAGCATAATAAAAAAGTCAGAAGTCCACCTTTTTAAAAAAAAAAAAAAAAACCTTCTCAGCAAGGTTTGTTATTATTTTCCTGTTTTCTCCAGAGTTAATAGATGTTAAGCTGTTAACAGGGTCTAAATGCTGTTCTGCGTTTGGGAAGAGGTGTAGAGACTATCACTTTATAGCTTGGCTACAAGCAGAGGGTGGGTAGGTGAAATGCCCCCACAAAAGGGAGTGCTTTGTGGAAACACCATGAATACTACTGGGTAGCAGGCCTGCTCTAATGTGCCAGCAGCAAGGAGACAACGAGAGTGGTGGAGTTGGTCTGCGGGCCGAGACTGAATGGCCCTGTGGTTTGAAGTGGACAAATCTGGGGAGGTTTCTTCAAGTACTGTGTAGTGGATCGTGGAAGTGCTGAGCTAAAATTGACCATATGTTCAAAGAAGTCTAGAGGAAGATCTTTTTTATTTATATTTTTTAAAGATGCTTTTTTATTTTAATCAGTGAATGCAACTCGTGGGGGCGGAATAGAGGAGGATCTTATGAATCAAACCCAGTTTATGCCTGCTACTGTACCCTATTTGGGCAGAGTATTTAGGATTTTTTAATAATTTTCCTTTCTTTGAAGATAGTATTTTACTTTGAAAAGTATTTAATCCATACCTTTATTCATTCTTTCCTCAGACTGACATTGTTTTCAAATCTTAATACTATATGTAAATTAGAAATAAGAAATTGTGTTTGGACTATGAACAAAATGTATGTGTAATATGAGGAGAGAAAGGGAGAATCTTGGTAATTTATACAGGAAGGAACTAAGAGGAATTCACGACCTCTCTTCTTTTTATCAGCTCATCATGAATCAGATTTGCTGATGCATCCTGGATGGAGTTTTGCTTTGTTTTTTCCTTCTGAAATATGTTCTGTCTCTCTCTTTATTTTGGAGTATAGGTGATTTACAGTGTTGTGTTAGTTTCAGGTGTACAGCAAAGTGATTCAGTTATACATATACATATATCCATTCTTTTTCAGATTCTTTTACCATATAGGTTATTACAGAATATTGAGTAGGGTTCCCTTTGCTCTACAGTAGGTCCTTGTTGATTATCTAAGTGTTCTCTCTTTTGAATACAGCTCGAGCCCAGGACACCACGTCATGCCACTCCTCGGATCCGCAGCCGAAACCTGGCTGCCCAGGAGCCCGCCAATGTGCTGGAGGAGGCTCGGCTGAGGTGACGCCGCTCAGGGGCCCCTGCTTTCACTCACATGAACTGGGAGTGCTTTGTAGTCATTGGTGTACATAATAAAGGTAGAGAGTAAGATGAACGTGTGTGTCTAGAAAGAAGAAACCTCAAGCAGTGTCTGGGTGAGCTACTGTGGACAGGCTCTGGGAGGAGTCTGTAGTCCACTGCCACCACTTTCTCAGGGTTGGAAGGTGATGAGTCAGGACACTGCTTCTCAGTTGCGGTACCCTTTAGAACTGCATGGGGACTTTTTCAAAATACATAAGCCTAGATCCTGCCAGAAATCAGCTGAATCAGAATCTCTTGTGGGATGAGGTCCACCCATGTGATTTGGGGATCCTTCCCAGGTGATATGTACTCTTAGTTAGAAGCACTGAGTTGGGTGATTTGTCTGGGTGGAGAAAGGCCAAATGAAGAAGTTTAAGAATGAAGGCATTCCCTTGGATGTGAGATTAAGGTTTCAGATAGAAACTATAGATAAATCTTTTCCATTTATTATTGAGTAGATAGTAAAATGCTTCTAAAGTCCTCCTTTTCCCTCATTTACCACCAACTTTAGGCTGCATGTTTCTGCTGTACCTGAGTCTCTTCCCTGTCGGGAACAGGAATTCCAGGACATGTACAACTTTGTGGAAAGCAAACTCCTTGACCACACTGGAGGGTGAGTCATGTTGAGGAAGCAGGATGCTCAGGGCAGAAGGCCTTGCTAGCGTACCACCTCAGGTGCTGTAGTTCACCCAAGCAGTCTTTCCCTGGTGTCAGAACAGGCAAGGCTATTGCTGAAGCCTAAGCTTCTGAAGCAGTTTTTGTTGTCAAAGTAATTCTATAGTATTCTGTCTTACAGAGAAAATGACACTGGCCTTTTTTGGGTGGGCACTTTGCATACAGCCTTGCTTATAGAATGAATGGTTCTATATAAACAGGTCCTGCTCTGATCAGCTTCCAAGGATGGTCCTTACTGCTCCCACCTCCACATTTCAGGGGCCTCTGTCCTTCCTTCAGCACACATTCTCATACTCATAACTGATGATAGTATAAGGTAGCTGCACAGACCTAGCCTGGGGTCTTCTCTTCTTGCCCCAGGTGCATGTACATCTCCGGGGTCCCTGGGACAGGGAAGACTGCCACTGTACACGAGGTGATACGCTGCCTGCAGCAGGCATCCCAAGCAAATGATGTTCCTCCCTTTCAATACATTGAGGTCAATGGCATGAAGCTGACAGAGCCCCACCAAGTCTATGTGCAAATCTTGCAGGTGAGCAAAGCTGTTTTTGGGCTTCTTGTTTTGGGCTTTTTGTTTTGGTTTTTTTGGTTTGTCTTTTGGTTTTGGGGTTTTTTTGGCCACACGGCTTGCAGGATCCTAGTTCCCCGACCAGGGATCAAACCCAGGCCCTCGGCAGTGAAAGCACGGAGTCCCAGCCACTGGACTGCCAGGGGTTCCCCTGTTTGGGCTTTTTGGAAAATACAGTTTCTGGGTGGCACATGAAAAGGGAAAGGTTTACTTAATTTTGTGCATATTACATGTTTACAACTTGCCAAGCATTGTCCTTTGTGTAGAGGTAGCAAGGGCAAAGAAGGCAGAATTCCTACCCTCAAGGACCTTGAAGTCTAGGAGCTGGATAGGAATTTCTGGAAGCTAGTACTTACCAACATGGTGAAAGCCATTTGTACACAGCAGGCATTGTGGCAAACAGAGGTAGGCCGAAGTTTGCATCTCACTTTTTCATTCATTAGCCGTTATCTTGGAACAAGTAACGTCCAGCTACAGAGTCATACACTAATGATTTTGGAGGGGCTTCTGGGGCCAGCCTGTGGCTCATTTGCATTTCAAACACTATTGTCTCTCTGTTGCCTTCTCTTCTCCTTCCAGTGGAAGGCAGAGGGTAGGATACTGAAGTCCTCAGGCTGAATAGCTTCCTCTATATGCGGATTTAACTTTAAGCCCAGGGGAGTAAAGTCCTTACGGTTCACCACACATTCCCCCACCCACCCTGCCCTACCGCATTGCAGAAGCTGACGGGTCACAAGGCAACAGCTCACCATGCGGCAGAACTGCTGGCTAAGCGATTCTGCACTCGACGGTCCTCTCGGGAAACCACTGTGCTGCTTGTGGATGAGGTAAGGAGGTGCCCATGGAAGGACTGGAGAAGAAGTGGCGTGGCACTTGATTGCAATGTTCCGGGAGCAAATACTGGGTGGGAGGAAAGTCCTGGCTCCCTTCTTCCTTCACTTTGGCCCATTCTCTGATGGTGAGAGGCATGTGTCCATTGATGTCCTTGCTGGTGGTGTGACCTGAGAGCACATGAAGCTAAGGCAGTGGTAACAGGCTTCACACCGGGGCCCCGGCTCCGTCTCTGTGGTTGACCCTGCGTCCCTTTCCATTTCCTGGCAGCTTGACCTTCTGTGGACTCAGAAACAAGACATAATGTACAATCTCTTTGACTGGCCCACTCACAAGGAGGCCCGGCTTGTGGTCCTGACCATTGCCAACACCATGGATCTGCCAGAGCGCATCATGATGAAGCGGGTGTCCAGCCGACTGGTAGGGCCATTCTCAAGCTGTTCTTACAGACCCATAAGCTGGGCCAAGGATTTCTCCAAAAATGAATACATAGGAATCTAAAATAAATAGGAAAAGTAAGAAATGTGATTTCTGAAATTCTTATAATTACTAAGTTAGAATTAAACATGTCACCATTGCACGGCTTTCTGCAAACATATCTTCTTGGTGTTCTGCTACATCCGCACTCTTAAACTGCACAGAGCCCTAAAGGTTTAATTATTTTAAAAAATACTTAAGTGCTTACCCTTGTCAGGCAGTGTTAGATGCACGGAGTATGGCTGTGAATGGGGCAGACACGGTCTCTGCCCTTGTGGACCTTGTGGTTCAACCGGGAGCCAAGCCGGTGCATGTTGTAGAGGCGAAGATCGTCCCACCCACTCTAATGAGAGCACCTCTGCTCAGATCTACTTGTAAATGATTCCAGTAGAAAAGAAGATTCTTTTAAGCTAAATGAAAAAACAGTTGAGAGCTACTGCCCTACAGGATCCCACAGGCCATTGTCAGTAACAAAAGGAGCTGAAAGCAGTGGTAGTCCTGGGATGAAATGTGTAAATTGTTACATGGGACTTGGAAATCGGGTTTGGGGACTTGCAGGTGGCTTTCCACCAGGACTATCGGAGTGGGAAATCCATGAACTTGTTCCTCTGTCATCTTGACTCCCCAGGGTCTAACCAGGATGTCCTTCCAGCCCTATACTCACAGCCAACTGCAACAGATCCTGGTGTCCCGACTCAAACATTTAAAGGCCTTTGAGGACGATGCCATCCAGTTGGTAGCCAGGAAGGTAAGTCGCCTTTGGGGAGCTCCTAGTCACACCGACAGTTTTTGCTGAGTACCTGCCCATGTGAGGCCCTATGCTGGGTGCTCTGGAGATGAAGAAAATATTAGGAAGTCCTGTAAAAACAAATATCAAAACGGAGAAACAAAATTCTGAAAAATTCCTTAACCTTCTTATTGTATCACTAATTAGAAGGCTCTGAGTATGGTGGACTTATATACAAGTGAAGATTAATTTATTCAGGGAGCTTTGTATAATCAAAAGGGCAACATAGTGAGTGAGGTAGACAAACCTGGTTTGAATTCTGGCTCTAATACTTTAATAAGCATGTGGAAGGTTACAGAAAAGTTACTTAAAAACTTCCTGGGCTTCAGTTTTCTTCTCTGAAAAATGGGAATAATAATAGTTACCTCATAGGGTCATTGTGAGAATTAAATGAGACCATGTCTGTAATGTACCTAGCAGGGTGCATGTTCCATGGTAGGTATGAAGTGTGGGATGCCTACCCCCTCCAGGCTTACTGGGAGAATGCCAATTGAGATTCCACTAAGGCTTCTCCGAGGCTGCTGAGGAACAACTCAGGTTAAATGTCCACCTTGAGCTGAATGAAAGACACCACATATCCACAGTATTTCAGCACTTAAAAGAGTTATAAACGTATTTCTAGTTTCTTACTGGAAATGATGTGAACTCTGAATGCCTATAGCAGCAACACACATCTGTAACCTGTTCAAAGCTGGGTACTATATTAAGTATTGGGGTCAGAGGTGAGCGAGATATGGTGTTTATCTTCAAGCTTTGCTTTCTAGGAGAGAGATCCTCAAAATTAACTATCTAACCCTTCTGTTGGTAGAGTTTTCCACCTCTGCAATCATGCAATTTCTAAAAGTTCTTTTTTTTCCTCTGAGTGGTCCTTTTATATACCATCCTACTTATTTGAGGTTGTTTTCACCCTTTTCCTCTAAGATGCTTTGTCTGTTGGTTTTGGTCTCTATCCTGCATTGTTAGACTTTCCTCAGCTGCCTTTGTGGTCCACTGAGGTCTAAGGGTGGAGATTACAGAGCTGATTGGGAGCTCTGAGTATATAAGTGGGGCTTGTTCATTGAGAGCTTTGCTGAGAGGGCCAATTTCTGATCGGGCCAATTTCAGTATCTTTAGTTTATTCCCATATTTTCTGGGATAGTCAGATTTCAAAGAGTAGGCTTCCCCTGTCCTGCCTGCAGGGCAGTGTTCTAGGATCAGGGGAGGTGGGCTGGAGTCAGGGAGGGTGGAGGTCTTCAAATTCAGCATGCAAATAGTAACCATCTATATTTAGTAAGGGACATCCCCTCCTCTGCAGCAATACCTAGTGTTACTGGTCCAGAGACCTTTTTGTTTATCCTTGCTTGAGAGTAAATTTCTGGTCTCCTGCCATGGTACATAAGAGGGATAATCTCCGGGGCAAAGAGCTTTATGGAAACAGTACAAATTACCAAGGCACAAAATTTTCTCACAGAGCCCTAAACCCTCCCTCAGTGGCCCTGATGTTCACCAACAGCATGAAATGGGGGAGAGGTCTAGGGCAAGGGTGAGCAAACTTTCTGTGAAGGGCCAGTAGTAAATGTTTTAGGCTTTCTGGGCCATAATGGTCTGTCTCCACTATTCATCTCTGCCTTTGCATTGTGAAAGCAGCCATGTATTATATAATATGTAAACAAATGCACATAGCTGTGTTACAATAAAACTTTATTTACAAAAACATGTGGTAGGCCATAGTTTGCCAACTCCTGATCTAGGGCATCCGTTTCTTAACTTTCAACCAGTCCTCTCTATTTTAGCCAAACTTCCCCTTTACCTCCAGTTCCAGCATCACTAACTCCTGAGCATTTTGAAGATTTTTAGTGTAATTTAGGTTTGTTCTTGGATTCCTCATTGTGGGCTTAGGAATGGGCTTTCTCAGTCTGCTAGGTTAACCAATACCCTGCCACTTCTTTCCAACTTTCGGAATTATATTGTTTACTGCTCTCCAGTTGCTTCCTTTTCTTATTTAGGGTTCTTGGTCTTTAAATAAGGTTTCAGAAGACTTCAAATTTGGCTGCTGTTTTTACCCAAAACTCTTGCCTGTAATTTCAAACCTCTTTTTATTTCTTAACATATAAACATACCTATATTGTTTATCTTATGATATCTGAAGTCTTTGTAGGTTAACTTCTGTTGATTGCTGATTCACGTGTCTATATGGCCTTGTTTCCTTGTTTTTTGTGTCTTGATTTTTTTTTTTTAACTGTATGCTCATGTTTCTTAAGAGCTTTATCTGAGAGTTGATTGAGGCCTGGGTTGAAGTTTAATTCATTTAGTTTGTGCTTCTGTCAGTTATTGAGGGGCACTACCAACTGGGACAACATCAGTTTGGGCTACAAATCCATGTGAGGGCTTGTGGTTGCAAAGACTAGGTGAGTTTTTGTCACCCTACACCCACCTAATGCCAAGGTCACAACAGGCCATTTTTCTTGCCATCCCTTCTGCATGATAAGTCTTTCACTCACCCTCATACTGGGGCTGTAGTGGAGGTCGGGTCCCAAGTTTATGCAAGGTCTTTTCTTAGATTCCATGTTGGGTGGCCCCAGCTTTTTCTTTTGTCTCCCTCACCCCAGCAGCAGTCAAAAAGAGTGCTTACGGTCACCAAGGTTCACAGGTACCCTCAGAGTGGGAAGTGCTTTGGGTGTTTTCTAGCCTCCCAGGGTCACCTGTCCACTTTGACTCTAGGCCTCTGAGCAGCCCTTGAGTCCCTGCTATTAACCACTGTATGGTGCTGCTTCACACAGAGGAAAGGAGGAGTGACAGGGCGGAAACATCCTCAAGACATCCTCACCAGCTGAATATGGGAGATTAGAAGGAGGGAATAATATATGCTGGTGCTCATGTTTCCGTCTTGGGTTACTGGAAAAGTGATTTTTGTTTTGAATGTCTTATATTTGAATTCTGAAAACAGAAATAGACACAAAACATTAAAAAACTCCTATAATCCTGTCTGTCATACTGAGTGAAGTAAGTCAGAAAGAGAAAAACAAATATTGTATATTAACGCATATATGTGGAACCTAGAAAAATGGTACAGATGAACCTATTTGCAGGGCAGGAATAGAGATGCAGATGTACAGAGCGGACATGTGGACACAGGGGAGGGGTGGGGTGGGGAGGATGCTGTGACTTTATCTCCAAAATAGGCTCCACCTCAGCCTCTTAGCTTTTTCTCGTCATGCAAGGAACAAGACCCTTGTGTCTCCAGATGGTTCAGTAATGATCTTGGGCCAAAGTTCTCTTCTTTTAGATTTCTTCATTTTTCTAATATTAAATAAAGTTGAGAATTTCTGTCTCTTCCATTCTGGAATTATCTGTAAGGCCAAGACAAAGGTGTGGACTTGGAGAAAAGTCCCAGACACAGTATAATAATTTATATCTGAGCGCCCACCAGGTTCCCAGCCAGGGCTAAGTACTTAATTTCATGCTTAAGTCCATTCCCAGCCCTGCCCTTCCTTTTTAGCTGAACACAGAATCAGTTGGTTTTTCTCCTGGGTTGAGATGGCAAGGGGATCTCAAGGAATAAAATGTTCCCTCTTGTAGGTAGCAGCCCTCTCTGGAGATGCACGACGCTGCCTGGACATTTGTAGGCGTGCTACAGAGATTTGTGAATTCTCCTGCCAGAAGCCCAACTCCCCTGGCCTGGTCACTACAGCCCACTTACTGGAAGCAGTAGAGGAGATGTTTTCATCGTCATACATCACTGCCATCAAGTAAGACGCTTCTGCTTCCTGACCCTGAACCTCCCTTGGAAGACCACTGGAGAGGGCCATGGAAGCATGCTTCCCTTTCAAAGCTTTTACTCATACAACCTGCATTTACTGACCGTGCTGTCCTTTTTCTTAAGGCACATAGTCTAGTCAAAGAGACAGAAATGTAATCCTAGTATAATAGGAGAAAAATTACCATGTATTGAGTTACACTATAGGTGTTTATGAAGTAAAGTGCTGTGGAAACAAGAAGGAAGTAGCTACTTCTCTCACATTGAATGATATACTCAACCATGAAATGGGGCTGCTGGTACATGTCCAGATATAGTTGCTGTGTTCCCTTACTTCCAAAGTGTTATTTTTCATATCATTTTGAGACTTTGAGGGGAAGGGAAATACTTGCCAAATCATATAGGAATATAGGAGGAAATAGTCCCAAGTTATTTCCTCTCTCTTCTCTAAAGACATAGAGAAGTTTTATTTGGCTTTCCTTGGGTTGGCAGTACAGCCACTTAGGAGAATTCACATCTCCTCATTTACTTTAAGGAATTCCTCCGTTCTGGAACAGAGCTTCCTGAGAGCCATCCTTGCAGAGTTCCGTCGATCAGGACTGGAGGAAGCAACATTTCAACAGGTGACTGATCTACTTTTTTAAAAATCCTATTTTAGTTTGGTGACTTTAAAATATAATATGTGGGAATTTTAACCACTGTGTAATAGTCTGTCTCTATTTTGTGCCAACCTGATTGTGCTAAAGAATATCAAACCAGCGCCTTTTTTTTTTTTTTTTTTTTTTTTTTTTGCTGTACGCTGGCCTCTCCCGTTGTGGAGCACAGGCTCCAGACACGCAGGCTCAGCGGCCATGGCTCACGGGCCCAGCCGCTCCACGGCATGTGGGATCTTCCCAGACCGGGGCACAAACCCGTGTCCCCTGCATCGGCAGGCGGACTCTCAACCACTGCGCCACCAGGGAAGCCCCAGCGCCTATTTTTATGTGATATTTAATTGAGTTGCATGAGAAGAGACCTTTAGCAAATGGTTTCTGCATATTAGATTAAGGCTTTACTATGTGCCAGATACTTTTCTGGGAGTGGGAGATTCAAAGATGAGCAAGACAAAAGTTGCTGCCCTGATACAGCTTATGGTGTAGTGTGGGGCAAAGCTTTCAGAACAAGCCTTGTTTAAAAACAAATCATAACCATCACCCTGATACCAAATCCAGACAAAGATGTCACAAAGAAAGAAAACTACAGGCCAATATCACTGATGAACATAGATGTAAAAATCCTCAACAAAATACTAGCAAACAGAATCCAAAAGCACGTTAAAAGTATCATATACCCTGATCAAGTGGGGTTTATCCCAGGAGTGCAAGGATTCTTCAATATATGCAAATCAATCAATGTAATAAACCACATTAACAAATTGAAGGAGAAAAACCATATGATCATCTCAATAGATGCAGAAAAAGCTTTTGACAAAATTCAACACCCATTTATGATAGAAACCCTCCAGAAAGTAGGCATAGAGGGAACTTACCTGAACATAATAAAGGCCATATATGACAAACCCACAGCCAACATCGTTCTCAATGGTGAAAAATGAAAACCATTTCCACTAAGATCAGGAAAAAGACAAGGTTGCCCACTCTCACCACTGTTATTCAACATAGTTTTGGAAGTTTTAGCCACAACAATCAGAGAAGAAAAGGAAATAAAAGGAATCCAAATCAGAAAAGAAGTAAAGCTGTCACTGTTTGCAGATGACATGATATGATACATAGAGAATCCTAAAGATGCTACCAGAAAACTACTGGAGCTAATCAATGAATTTGGTAAAGTAGCAGGATACAAAATTAATGCACAGAAATCTCTTGCATTCCTATACACTAATGATGAAAAATCTGAAAGAGAAATTAAGGAAACACTCCCATTTACCATTGCAATAAAAAGAATAAAATACCTAGGAATAAACCTACCTTAGGAAACAAAAGACCTGTATGCAGAAAACTATAAGACACTGATGAAAGAAATTAAAGATGATACAAACAGATGGAGAGATATACCATGTTCTTGGATTGGAAGAATCAACACTGAAAATGACTATACTACCCAAAGCAATGTACAGGTTCAGTGCAATCCCTATCAAACTACCAATGGCATTTTTCACAGAACTAGGACAAAAAATTTCATAATCTGTATGGAAATACAAAAGACCCCAAATAGCCAAAGCAATCTTGAAAAAGAAAAACGGAGCTGGAGGAATCAGGCTCCTGGACTTCAGACTATACTACAAGGCTACAGTAATCAGGACAGTATGGTACTGGCATAAAAACAGAAATATAGATCAGTGGAAAGGATAGAAAGCCTAGAGATAAACCCATGCACTTATGGTCACCTTATTTTTGATAAAGGAGGCAAGAATATACGATGGAGAAAAGACAGCCTCTTTAATAAGTGGTGCTGGTAAAACTGGACAGCTATGTGTAAAAGAATGAAATTAGAACACTCCCTAACACCATATATAAAAATAAACTCAAAATGGATTAGAGACCTAAATGTAAGGCCAGACACTATAAAACTCTTAGAGGAAAACATAGGCATAACACTCTATGACATAAATCACAGCAAGATCCTTTTTGACCCACCTCCTAGAGAAATGGAAATAAAACCAAAAATAAACAAATAGGACCTAATGAAACTTAAAAGCTTTTGCACAGCAAAGGAAACCATAAACAAGACGAAAAGACAGCCCTCAGAATGGGAGAAAATATTTGCATGTGAAGCACCTGACAAAGGATTAGTCTCCAAAATTTACAAGCAGCTCATGCAGCTCAATATCACAAAAACAAACAACCCAATCCAAAAATGGGCAGAAGACCTAAATAGACATTTCTCCAAAGAAGATATACAGATTGCCAACAAACACATGAAAGGATGCTCAACAACACTAATCATTAGAGAAATGCAAATCAAAACTACAATGAGGTATCACCTCACACCAGTCAGAATGGCCATCATCAAAAAATCTATGAACAGTAAATGCTGGAGAGGGTATGGAGAAAAGGGAACCCTCTTGCACTGTTGGTGGGAATGTAAATGGATACAGCCACTATGGAGAACAGTATGGAGGTTCCTTAAAAAGCTAAAAATAGAACTACCGTACGACCCAGCAATCACACTACTGGGCATATACCCTGAGAAAACCGTAATTCAAAAAGAGTCATGTACCACAATGTTCATTGCAGCTGCATTTACAATATCCAGGACATGGAAGCAACCTAAGTGTCCATTGACAGATGAATGGATAAAGAAGATGTGGCACATATATACAATGGAATATTACTCAGCCATAAAAAGAAACGAAATTGAGCTATTTTTAATGAGGTGGATGGACCTAGAGTCTGTCATACAGAGTGAAGTAAGTCAGAAAGACAAAAACAAATACCGTATGCTAACACATGTTTATGGAATCTAAAAAAAAAAAAACGGACAGGAATAAATACGCAGACGTAGAGAATGGACCTGAGGACATGGGGAGGGGAAGGGTAAGCTGGGGTACTAAGTATCCTGGAAAAGAAGTGTCTCATTTTCCTAAAAGAAGAAATAATGATTGGATACAGACCCAGGACTACCTTCTGGCAGCTGACCTCAGGTTTGTTTTTTGTTTCTAGGTATACACTCAACACATGGCACTGTGCAGGATGGAGGGTCTCCCGTACCCCACCATGTCAGAGACCATGGCAGTGTGCTCTCACCTAGGCTCCTGCCGCCTCCTCCTTGTGGAGCCCAGCAGGAATGACCTGCTCCTTCGTGTGCGGCTGAACGTCAGCCAGGATGACGTTCTGTATGCGCTGAAAGAAGAGTGAAGGGCTTCACAAGGAAAAACCGTGATCTGTTGTTTTTTTAAAGAGCCCTATTTCCATTTCCTAAGCACATGGAATCATTGTAGCAAAGTATACTGAACAGCAATGGCTGTCATGTATTTTGCAATTTGCCATTAAATCATTTGCTTTTTCTGGAGTGTTTGGGAAGTTTTACAGTCATTACAAACATCAAATTATAAAATGAAACCACCCTTCCTACACTAGGCCCTCTCTCTGGGGTTTATTTCTGTTAGTAGCCCTGACATTTATTTAATGGTAACATACCATGTATATAAATACATGCACACAATTACGGTATCTATATAAAATAGTTCCAGGAGAGTAAGTAAGAAATTACTTATATTGGTTGCCTCTGGGAAAGAACTGGGTGGCTACCTTCAGGGTTAGAGGAAGACATTCACTGTATGTCATTATGTATCTCTTAACTTTTGAACAATGTGAGTGTAATATACTTAGCACATAAAAAAGAACTGCTGGAAATAACATCAGTAATAAATAATCCCTAGTAACAAATAGCTAGAAAATGGAATTTTTTTAAAATATACCATTTGGGCCTCCCTGGTGGCGCAGTGGTTAAGAGTCCGCCTGCCGATGCAGGGGATAGGGGTTCGTGCCCGGTCTGGGAGGATCCCATATGCCGCGGAGCGGCTGGGCCCGTGAGCCATGGCCGCTGGGCCTGCGCATCCGGAGCCTGTGCTCCGCAACGGGAGAGGCCACAACAGTGAGAGGCCCGCATACCGCAAAAAAGAAAAAAAATAAAAAATAAAAAAATAAAATAAAAATAAAATATACCATTTATCATAAAAACAAATCTTTAAATAAAAAATACTTAGAAAGGGCCTCCCTGGTGGCGCAAGTGGTTGAGAGTCCGCCTGCCGGTGCAGGGGATACGGGTTCGTGCCCCGGTCTGGGAGGATCCCATATGCCGCGGAGCGGCTGGGCCCGTGAGCCATGGCCGCTGAGCCTGCGCGTCCGGAGCCTGCGCGTCCGGAGCCTGTGCTCCGCAAAGGGGGAGGCCACAACAGTGAGAGGCCCGCATACCGCAAAAAAAATAAAAAAATAAAAAAAAAAAATACTTAGATGGCACAGAAAATATAAGGTACCTAGGAATAAATCTAATAAATGTAATTAATCTCTAAATAGAAATCAATTCCAATTAAAATCTTGGTAGGGTTTTTTTGTATAACTTTGCAAGTTAATTCTGATAAACCAACAATAGAACAAACTGACATCTAAAACCTCATGTCAGCTACTGAGAAAATACATCATCCATGTCATAGTCCTGCCAGAAAGGTTTGACCTGAATCTACTGATGAGAAAAATTATCAGGTAAATCAAAATTGAGGGAAAAATATTCACAAAGCAATGATTCCTCTTCAAAAATATTCATATCACAAAAGAAGAAAAAAATGGAGAAACTATTCTAAACTAAAGGAGACTAGAGAAATGAGAGCTAAATAGCTTAGACTGTAAGAACCTTGATTGGGTCATGGATTTAGAGATACAAACAGTTATAAGCATTATTATGGACTATATTCATATTAGGTAATAGGATTATGTAAATGTTAAATTTTGTGGGTGTGATAAATTATTGTGGGTGTGTAGGAGAATGTCCTTGTTCTTAGGAGAATCATGATAAGACATGAGTGAAATATAACATCTGCAACGAATTAAATAGCTCAAAAAATACATACATACATTTATAACTGCTCGTAATGGACTAAGGATCAGTATCAGAATATTTTAAAGCATTATACAATAAGAAAAAGGAAAATGGGTAAATAAGGCATCCACAGAATAAGAAATATAACCAACAAAATGGAAACATAGTAAAAGAGGTCTGCAAATCAAAACACTTTCACATCTATTAAAAAAAAATCTTTCCATGGTGATATGGAACAATTGGAAACCAAATGCCCCATTGATGTAAGCGTAAACTAGAACAACTGCATTGGAGATAATTTGGAAATACTTAGTCTATAAAATTCTATGAGCCCCCAATTTCACTCCTAGGAATATACCCTAGAGAAACACACGTAAACACCAGGAATTATATACAAGAACATTCATAGCACTGTAATGGCAAGCCATTGGAAAAGTGAATTATTTTCATACTGTGAGATAACATACAGAAATGAAAAATAAAGTAATAAGTATCAATGGATGAAGCTAAAAACAAGGTCGAGTAAAAAAAGGAGTTGAAGAATATTTGCAGTGATAACAATGATATAATGTCAAAGCTTGCAAAAAAAATACTATGGTTTGCTTAAGGATGTACACATACATAGTAGAAATGCTCAGGAATAATAAACGCCAAATTCAGGAGAGTGAATATCTCTTTGGGAAAGGGTTGTAACCTGAGAGGTGGCGAGGTGGCTTCAAGCGTATTGTACTGGTTTTTCTTAAACTTGCGGTAAGTGCCCATGTATTTGTTAATTCACACAAGAAATAGTAACTATTTAGTGCCTACTGTGTACCATGCACTGCTCTAGACACTGAAGTTAAAGAACAAACAAAAGCTCCTGCCTTTATGGAGTCTGCATTCTAGCAAATGTGAAATATTGTACATTTTTGTATGTCTTAAATGTTTCATTATAAAACATTTTAAAGTTTAATGAGAAGAAATATGGGAGTGAAACTTCCATTTTATTTCTTTTCAACCCAAGAACTGCAGTCGGGGCCTCAGCAGTGAGATAACCTCTGGACCACCAGGGAGTTCCCTGAACCTTCCATTTTAAAATAGTAAAGACGCTCTCTTCAGGAAATCACCAAAAAGCAATAAGGAGGTGGAAAAGCCCTTTGTCCAAGGAAACTGGAAGATAAAAGTTTAGGAAATAGGCAGGAGGAAGTGATTTGCAAGGTTTTAGATGGAAGATTCCTTCCCCCTACCCTCCAATTGCATTGCATTGCACTGCCGGATAGGGGAGTAAGAACTTGGTGTTAAAAGACAGTAAGAACTGTCTGAAGTGACTTTATAAAGAGGTGCAATGAACACTGCCTGTCATATCTTAAGTATTCAACCCGCCTTCTGATTGGAAAAGGTACATTTAAGTGCTGAATGATTAAGAAGAAGATGGTGAGCCCCTTTTCTCTTTCTTAGAGACTCAGTTACACAGGGCACTGCGGAAGATGGTGAGCAGAGAAAACGCTCCTCTAGGGAGGAGGCTGCACCATCCTCACTTCCACGCCGAGGGGCGGAACGAGGACTTGAGGCTAGATAAGCGAGCTTGCGCCCCAACAGCCTCAAAGTGGGAGCGAGGGAGAAGCTTGGCGGGTAAATTGTATTAATAAATGGGCAAGGACAGGGGTCAAACCTGCTGCGTTTGCACAAGCAGCCGGACAACCCTGAACAGTACAACGACCTTCCGGGAAAACTTCGCGTTACCTGCCCGAAGGCGCCTGCGCGCTGAGAACCCCACCCTTGGGAGTCACCTGTTGGAGCGCCACGCCCGCTTTGCCTTGCGCATGCGTAATACGCGCCGCACCGGTCGTGGAGTCACGTGTTAGAGCGCGAGGCGCCTCCCGCCGGGGTGCTTCCTGTCGCGGCTTCTTCGGCGGCCCAGGGGCCGCGGGAGGCCTGGGCGGTCCCCGGCGGGAGAAGGCCCGGGTCGGTTTCGGATCCGCCGCGAGGTATGCCGCGATCACGCCCTCTGGCGAGGGAAGAGGAGGGGACGGCGGGGGAGATGGAGGCGGCTGGGCAGGGCAGGGCGGCGCGTCCTGCAGCTCGGGAGTGGGGTCCCCGGCTTCCCCTCCCCTGCGCACTCCCTGCCCTTCTCTCGCCTGAGCCCGGGCCTGGTACAGCACCGCTGCCCCCAGCCCGGTGCCCCCGGAGCCGCAGACTTGGCGCGTCTCACTGACCCGCTCGCTCCGTGTCACCCGCTCAGTTGACCGCCAGCCGTTCACCCAAGTCACTGAAATCTGACGCCTGGAGTCATCCTGTGCGCCCCCTCCCGTGAGCGCACATGCAGTTAACCTCCGAGCCCTGTTGATTTTGCCCCCTAACTCGAGTCGGTCCACTTCTCTCCATCCCCAACGCCGCCCCCACGCTGTCTCAGCTTCTCCCCTTTCGCCGAGACCATTGCAAGATGCTCGGTGCCGAGACGGCTTCCAGCCTGGGTTCGCCCTCCTACTACCTTCCTTTCTGCAGCCAGAGGGACGTTTCTGAATCGCCGACCCGATCGCTTCACGTCCATTGCCTTCAGAATCATGCCCAAACTCCTTTAGGCTTAAAGGTTTTTCTCTTTTGCCCCTTGCTCACATTTTCAGCTTCGCTTGTACCATTTCTTGTCTCACACTTTATGCCCCACTAATCCCAGTTTAGTTTTCCTGTGCAGGTCAAGCTGTTGTCACCTCAGAACCATTATCAGGTTGTTCCCTATGTTTGGAATCCTATTCCCCTTCCTTCCCCCCAAAATCTTCATAACTCAGCACTGGCACCACCGTCTCCAAGAAACCTTTTCTCTCTGCTGGGTAAGGGGCCGCCCCTGGGCACCCGTGGCCCCTGGCGCAGCCCTGTGTGGGTTTTGTCCAGTGATGAGGGACTCTCCGCCATGTAAATGTTCTTTGAGGACTGACACCATGTCAGATTCATTCTTACGCTCCCAATGCCCAGGACACTCTGATGCACAGTAGGTCCTATGAATGGTTGTGAGGTCTCTGAGTGAATCAGAATGCTGAGTCAGATTTCTCTAGAGCAGAACTGTCCAATAGAACTTTCTGCAGTGATGAAAATGTTCATTATTTGTGCTGGCTGATGGTAGCCACTAGCTGAGGAACAGGTTTTTTAACTTGATTAAATTTAAACATAAATAGCCACATATGGCTACTGTGTTTAACAGCACAGTTTTAGAGCCTTTCTGAATCCTACCCAGCCTTATGCCCACCCTATACCTAGAGTTACTTCTCTGAACCTGCCTTCTTAAGCCACTCACCACTCAACCACTTGGGTTTAATCCAAATTTGTCAGTCAGTTCGGTAACTTTTTATTGTGTCCACACTCCCCCCGCCTTAAGCCTATTAACAGGTGGCTACGTCCCTTTCATCTTCCATGGTGCTTGCTTCAGTGCTATACTTCCAGGGCTGGTGTTTCAGCCTTGGGTGTTAAGCATTGCCTTCTTTCTCTGAGTTGGGAGTTTACTAACCACACCCATTGGGGGCGGGGCTTGTAGGCTGCTCCAGTCTGAGCCTCTTCGACTCCCCATTAGACAAGTGTCCAGGCTGCCAAGATGCCAGGGCCAAGACCTCGGAAGGGCCCTCAGGCCAATGACCAGGGTGTGGCAGCTGCCAAGCAGGTACGGATATACAGCCTCCTTTACCTTCACCTTCACCTTCACCTCTGGGTCAGTCTGAGCGTGAGGGTCTCTGACAACTCGGGCAAACTGGGTCACCTGTGTGGTTTCCCTGTTCGTCTAGAGACTCTGAGCCATGCCTCCTGGAGTTGGCAGAACCCTTAGAGACCCTCTGACCCGCCCCTGCCACACACATGTGGGAGATGAGGCCTGAACTCTCGTGTGTTTCAACCCAGGCTTCCTCCTGCCATGGCCACCTCCATATGAGTGATCTGGAGGGTTCAAGAACTGCCAGGGTTTAGGGTGTATGATGGAGTCTCAGTGCTCTCATGGATTCCTCATTTAGGGCCACAGCTTTGCTTGCCCACAACTTGGGCTGTGGCCCAAGTCGGGGACTGATGGGGTCTCTAATTTTCTCCCTTTATTTCTTCTGGGTGCAAGTTCTGAGACTTCTTAGCCCATTTTTATTGTCTTAAAGAGGCAGGTAAGGG
The DNA here is from genome assembly GCF_025265405.1 of Mesoplodon densirostris. NCBI lineage: Eukaryota > Metazoa > Chordata > Mammalia > Artiodactyla > Ziphiidae > Mesoplodon > Mesoplodon densirostris. Next base: position 45,148,308 of record NC_082662.1, on the reverse strand, counting down.
AGGTGGTAGGATAAAGGGCATAGACTCAAGACACAAGACCTTATTTTAAATTCTAGCTCTGCTACTTACAAGGCTGTCTCAGTTTCATCTGAAAATGGAGATAAAAATAGGACCTTTACTTAGAGTAGTCAAATTCATAGAGACAAAGAGTAGAATAGTGGTTACGGGGGAGGGGGGAATGGGGAGTTGTTTAATGGGTACAGAGTTTACAGAGTTTCAGTTTTGCAAGATAATAAGTGTTCTGTGGATGGATGGTGGTGATTGCTGCATAGCAATGTGGATGTACTTAACGCCACTGAACTCTACACTTAAAAACTGTTAAGATGGTAGTGTTCATGCTACATGTGTTTTACCACAATTTAAAAGAAAATAGGACGTATCTCAGGATTATGAGAAGTAACTGAGATAATCACATAGAGTGCTACTACATACCCTGCCTGGCAGCTAGTGCTGTTATTGTTGCTAGTAATCATAATGGTAGTGTGGTCTTACTGGGTTCTTTGTAGAGTCACCAGGGAGATAAGCATCCCAGGGGGTAATGTTGCAGGCCTCAGTTTCCCTTTCTGCACATTAGGCCCCACAGACAGCGAAGGAGCCGCTGAGCTCCTGGAGGCTGGCTCTGGGGCTGGGCTCCACCCTCTGCCTCGTTGTGTGTCTCCTCTCAGCTTGGGCTGTTTATGGAGTTCAGCCCTGAGGACATGCTGCTGGGGATGGAGGAGACTGAAGATGATGGGGACCTGGAGGCTGAGCTGCTGGCCCTCACTGGGGAAGCAGGGACCACAGGCAAGAAGCCAGTACCCAAGGGTCAGGGTGAGTTTGGAGCACTTGATGCTGGGACCAGGTGGGCTCTGCAGGGGGTGGGGAGGGTCCTCTCCTCACAGCTGTGGGGAGCCGGCCAGATCATCTGGTCCTTCTGATATCCATATCCCTTCTGCAGCGTTCCCACCAAGAGGCCATCTTGCCCTGGTCACTTGCCTATGTGATGGGGAGCTCACTCCCTTCTGGACTGCGCCCTCTCCCTTGTGGACAGTCAGCAGTCTGAGTCGCAGGCTGACTCAGGTCCCTATCCTTAGCCCTAGCCAGGGCCTGGTATAGACTAGGGGCTCAGCACAGACTGAACTGGGCACATAATGAGTGCACAGAAATTGTGTCAAATGAATGAATAAGTGGCATCTCCCTCCCCAGCTTGGAAGAGGACAGAGACCTGAAGCCTGGGAGGGTCAGAGGGTCTAAACCAGGAACCCTTAGAGAGAACCATCTCCCATCCCATGTGCTCCTGAGCTGAGGACAAGGAGAGGACCCAAGAAGGGGCTCACTGGTCTGGGAGAACAATGGCCATCACTTCTCTCTCAGTCCAAACCTGCTTTGGGTTTGGTGAGCCTGGGTTTGAATCTTGGCTCTGCCATTTACCAGGATTGCAATGTTAGGAAAATTAATAAAGTTCTCAGTTTACTCATACATAAAATGTGGATAGTATTACCTGTCTTTTTTTTTTTTTTTTTTTTTGGCTATACTGCACAGCTTGTGGGATCTTAGTTCCCCAACCAGGGATTGAACCCAGGCCCTCAGCAGTGAAAGCGCGGAGTCCTAACCTCTGGACCGCCAGGAATTCCCAGTATTACCTATCTTGCATAATTACTGTGAAGCTCAAATGAATGTTAAAAATCCTTATATATATGTGAAAGGTGTGGTTAGGGGGAATGGATGGATATGTCTGTGAATAACTACCACAGCAAAAGTGCCAAGAAGGGAGCAGCTTGTTGCCTGTTGGAGGCCTGGACAGGTTTCCCTGCTGAGGGTCTTCTGTGCTGGGTCATAAAAGAAGAGCAGAGGTGGGCCTTTGGCTGTGGGAGGGAAGGAGGATTTCTTCCTGGGTGTGCCTGCCGGCTCAGTGGATTGAAGACCTTCCTTTACTCCTTGGGAATCTTCTCTGAGTTGCTGTGACCCTCTTCCCCCAGCCCCCCTGCCTATGGCCCACATCGAGAAGTTGGCGGCAGACTGCATGCAGGATGTGGAGGAGGAGGAGGAGGAAGGGCTGGAGGACGATGCAGACTTGCTGGTGCGTCTGCCGGGCTGGAGTTGGAGGGCTCTGTGGTCAAGCCTGCGGAGGAGGCCTGGGGTGTTTCCCTCTGTGTGCTCTGATGCTGACTGAGTGCCTTGCCCTTCTTGGGCCCTTTTCCTGACTGTATGGTGTGAGATCTGTCCCCTTTGATGTGTGATCTGAGCTCTGTACTTGGGGATTCTCAGATTTGGAGGCTTCACTGATTTCAAGCCTATCCCTGGTCAGATTAAAGGAGTGTTTTGGTAAAGGGGCCTTTCAAGCACAGTGAGTGATAACGGAAATACTGCTGGGGGAGCGTGTCCTTGATTCTCAGGTCCTGTCGTGGGTATGGTCATGAGGCTCCCCAGCTCCTGGGACTTGTGTCTCCCCAGACTGAGCTGCAGGAGGTCCTGGGTGCAGATGAGGAGGCTGGGCCCTTGGATGGCGATGAGACAGCCAGCCCAGGTGGCTCTGAGAAGGAACAGGAGAACATTGAACCTCCAGTGCAGACAGCTCTCCTAACAGCTTCAGTCCCAGCGGCTCAGGTGGGTTCTGGAGGGTCCAGTGTGCCTTTGTCCATGTCCCTTGTGCTTGCATGTCCGTGTATAACACACACGGAGGACGGCTTGCCTAGGAAGACTGTGGTAACCCTTTCCAGGGCCCTCCTTCAGCAGCTGCACCAAGCAGAGGCTGAGCCCAAGAAACTCCTTGGTGGTTGCCGGCCTCAAAGGCCTCTCTGTTCTCCCAGACCGCCCCCTGCAGCCATTTCCTGGCCTCCACAGATTGTCTGGGCCTCTGTGTTTGCCTCTGACATGGCCTCTGGCCTCTCCAGTGAGTCTTTGCCTCCCACCTTGAGGCTTTTAGGTTCTTCCTTCTCCTTGAATCCAAGAGCTTCATTTTCCGGGGCAGCTTCCTTGCAGGGAGGGAGCAGTAAGGGCCTAGCTGGCCCTGGAGTGGCCAGGCCCTGAACTCAAGTATCTACAGGCTGGAGGGCCTCAGGGGCTGCAGGCTCTGCTGGAGGATCGGATCCACAACTACCGGGAGGCGGTGGCCAGCGCCAAGGAGACAGGTGAAGCAGCCAAAGCCAGGCGCTGTGAGCGCGGCCTGAAGGTGGGTTGTGCTCGGCTGGGGAGCAGGGCTAGTAGTGGGGCTGAGGGCAGTGAGGGCAGAGGGTGAGGCACAGGAGGAGCTTGGGCCAGCGGAGGGGAAGCCTCCCCGCCAGCCTCGCGGAGGTGAAGGATGCTGGGCCTGTCTTTGAGCAGGGTCCAGGCCGTGATGGCTGGCTAGGTTTCTGGTTCTTCTCTCCCTCAGACTCTGGAGTCCCAGCTGGCTGCTGTGAGGAAAGGCAGGAAGATCAGTGAGGATGAGATCCCACCTCCAGTGGCCTTGGGCAAGAGGCCCCTGGCCCCTCAGGAAACAACCGACAGGAGCCCTGAAGCAGAGCCCCCAGCTGCCCGCTCCGTGGAGCCAGGTATCTGGAGAGAGTCAGATCCCATGCTGGTTCCCAAGGTCAGAGCTCAAGGTCAGAGCCCAAGGCCTGCCTCCCCATCCTGCCGTTGTTCCCTTGCTGTCGGTCACACCTTCCCTAAGAAGTCCTCAGGCGAACCAGACCTGGAGGCACTGGTGACCTTCTTCTTTGCCTTCATGTCCTCTCTGTGGACTTTTTGTTTCTCCGCAGACAACCCCTCCCAGCCTGAGACAAGCCTCTTGGGCAGCCCTAGTATTTCTGGCCCCCCTGATTCAGACCCAGACCCACGGGCCTTGCTGTTGGCCCGACAGAGAGAGTACAAAGTGGCTGCCCTGAACGCCAAGCGGGCTGGAGACCTAGATCGTGCCCGAGAGCTCATGAGGATTGGGAAGGTATGGCATCTGGTTCAGAGGTGCTGTGTCCAATCCCTCATTTCACAGATGGGGCGGTGACCTGCTCAAGGTCACACAGCTCGACTGAGCTTCAGTGAGACTGGCCTAAGGGGGAGTTTTTCAGCCCAGATCCTTGGGGTTCCCTGGCTTATGCCCACACCTGCTTTTCTTCCTACTGCAGAGATTTGGGGCCGTCCTGGAGGCCCTGGAGAAGGGGCAGCCTGTGGACCTGAGTGCCATGCCCCCTGCACCTGAGGGTCAGTGTGGGAATGGGCGGGGGGAGCCTGCTCAGGCTGGGGCTGGGGCTGGCCAGGCACCCCACCCACACCTACACCTCTGCTCTGGGTCCCCCAGACCTGAAGCCCCTCCCACAGGCTTCCAAGGCCTCCACAGCACCCTCAGATGTACACCCAGCAGTGCAGCGAGTGCAGCCAGTGATGGCCTCTGACATCCCGGCCACCCCAGGTAGGACCGGCTGATGAGACTATGGAGCCGGGGCCTGGGGGGAGGCAGGCAGAGCTGAGGCCATCTCCTTTCTCCTTTCAAGCGGCCCCTACTGAGCCACAGACAGTGCTAGACGCCCTGCAGCAGAGGCTGAACAAGTACCGTGAGGCGGGCGCCCAGGCTCGGGGCAGTGGGGATGAGCGCAAGGCCCGGATGCACGAGCGCATTGCCAAGGTGGGGCCTGCGGCTTCCCTCCTCGGCTGGCTGCTGTCTGTCCGCTCCCTGGTCTTTGAGTCTCCATCCATCTGTCTCTCTCTGGAGCTCTTGCTGCCTCAGGGGCTCTGTTTCCTCCTGGGGCTGCTCATCCTGTCTCTCCCTGAGTGGAGCCCGCAGACTGCTGCCCACCAGCAATCCCTCCCTTCCTTCCCTTGCAGCAATATCAAGATGCCATTCGAGCCCACCGAGCAGGACGGAAAGTTGACTTTGCTGAGTTGCCTGTTCCTCCAGGTGAGTGGGGCTTGGCCTGGGGGCTTATGAGGTCCCTGAGCAGGATGGGGGGAAGGGGAAATGATTTCTCACAGATCTGCCTCTGCTCTGGGGGAGCCACCCATCCCAGCCGTGCCCAGGAGGACCCACACAGGACCGGCCGCAATCCGGTGCCTCCCCAAGGCTACCCGAACCCTCTCCCAGTTGTCTCTCTTCTACAGGATTCCCCCCTATACCTGGCTGGGAGCCCACTATGGGTACTGAGGGCGATGTGGTGGCAGCTACTTCAGCAGCTGCCCAGAACCTGGCCTCCAAGGATGCAGCCCCCACAGAGGAAGATGAGGACGAGGACAAGGTTTGGCTGAGTGCCCGAGGCTCCAGGGGTTGGTGGGGGGAAACAGCAGATGAGGGGTGAACCCAGACACTGGTGTCTGTACTGTCAAGCCCAGCGAGGTAGATATTCTTTCTTCTACTTTACAGAGAAAAAACTTGGGCAAGGGCACCCAGCTAGGAATTAGCAGAGCTGGATTCAGACCCAGGTGTTTCTGACTCCAGAGCCCAGGTTTGATCCCCATTACCCTGCTGTTTCATGTTGAGAGGTTAACTCAGGGAGCTTCTGAGGCTTCTTCCAGCTCTGAGACTCTCTAGGGCCCACGAGGGAAAGCCATTCATTTCAGGTCACACAGTGAGTAGTACAGTGTTAGGAAGAGAGCCCGAGTCTGCAAACTGCCATGGCCGGGGTGGGGAACAGCCTCCGGTCACAGCCTCCTGGGAACCTGCAGGATGAGCCCCCAGCCCAGGCCCCAGTGGCCAAGAAGCCAGCACAGCCTCTGGTCCCTTCATCCCGGCCCCTGCCTGAGCCCAAAGCCTCGAGTTCTAAGGAGTCACTGAGCCCAGCTGGTGAGTTGGGGAGAAGAGGGATGGGGGAGTGAAGGCCCTAGTGAGAGGCAGGCATGGCTCTAACCAGCGTCCCCTCCCTCCAGTGCGAGAGCAGGTGGCCGTGCTGCAGGCACGGAAACTGCAGTACCAGCGGGCAGCCCTGCAGGCCAAGCGTGGCCAGGACCTGGAGCAGGCCAAAGCCCATCTGCGGGTGGCCAAATCCCTTGAGGCTCAGATCATCCAGGTGCGAGCTGGCCGACCTGTGGACCTCTCCAAGGTGAGTGTCGCCTGATTGACGAGCAGCAGGACTTCTCAGGCAGAGAGGTGGGTGGCCAGCTGGACGTGCAGACTGTGAACAAGGTGGCTGCTTGGAGGAGGTGGGACCTGAATAGGATGTGGTGACAGCTGAGAAAGCCTTGTGCGGATGCGTCTGTCTACCCCATGACCCCAAGAGAGGCCAGGGGAGGCCAGGGGGGCTGCCTGTGGTGAGAGCTGACCAGGCCGGGCAAGGCCAGAGGAAAGCAGAGCATTGTAGCAGCCTGGGATAGGATGGCAGGCAATGAGTTCACATCACTGGAGGTTACTAGAAGCTGGAGAAACATTTCGTTTGGATTCCTGTGTCTGTTAGGCTCAGTAGAGGAATAATCTGACTCTTGGGGCCCCTGAGGGGCCTTGTGACCTGGGCAGGTGCCTTCACCCTTAACGGATGAGGAGGGTGACTTCATCCTGATCCACCATGAGGATCTGCGACTCTCTCAGAAGGCTGAGGAGGTGTATGCCCAGCTACAAAAAATGCTTCTGGAGCAACATGAGGTCAGTAGACTGCTTGTCTGTCCTCCCCTTTCAGTGCCCACAGCCTCCCCTTGGTGAAAGGCAAGATAGGATTCAAATTCTAGCTCTTCGACTTACTTAGCTGTGTGATCTTGGGTAAGGCACTTCCCTTCTCTGAACCACCTTTTCCTCATCTATAAAATGGATGATTAATGCCCCTCTTGCAGGGTGTTTATGAAGTTCAAACAGAGTGGAGGGGGAATTACTTTGAAGATGGGAGGAAGAAGTGTTTGGGGAGACAGATTGTGTGTGTGTGTGTGTGTGTGTGTGTGTACATATGTAAGATATACATAGATGTATAGTTGGGTGTATGTGTATCTATCTGAACGGCTGCCTGCAAGTCTGCTTTCTAAAGTGACGTTTCTACTAGGTTTTTTTTAAAATTTATTAATTAGTTTATTTTTGGCTGCCTTGGGTTTTTTTTGCTGCGCGTGGGCTTTCTCTAGTTGTGGCGAGCTGGGGCTACTCTTTATTGCCGTGCGCGGGCTTCTCATTGCCGTGGCTTCTCTTGTTGTGGAGCACAGGCTCTAGGAGCACAGGCTTCAGTAGTTGTGGCTCGCGGGCTCAGTAGTTGCGGCTCGTGGGCTCTAAGGCGCAGGCTCGGTAGTTGTGGCGCATGGGCTTAGTTGCTCCACAGCATGTGGGATCTGCCCGGATCAGGGCTCGAACTCGTGTCCCCTGCATTGGCAGGCGGATTCTTAACCACTGCGCCACCAGGGAAGTCCCTTTCTGTTAGGTTTTAAAGAAGAATAGGAGTTTGCTAAGGGAATTTAGGGAAATGGCTATCCTCAGGAGAGGAAACAGCAAAAACTCAGAGAGGTGCAATGGGACTTGGGAGCGGTGAATTTGAGGTACCTGTTGGAGGAGAGGGGTGAGGCTACAGAAGGTTGGACCTTTCAGAAGTCAGGCCTCGAAGGCCAACCTAGACGGGTCCTGCTCTGGACTCTGGATTCACTCTGAGCCCCCATTTTCAGAAGTGTGTGCTGTTCTCCAAGCAGTTTATGCACCAGGGCAATGTGGCTGAGACTACCCGGTAAGTGCGGGGCTGGGGCTGGAGCTTGTGGGGTGGGGAGCAGAAAATGAGCCCTGCCATGCTGATGTGCACACCTGTCCCTGTCAGGTTTGAGAAGCTTGCTCAAGACCGCAAGAAGCAGGTTGAGATCCTGCAGCTGGCCCAGGCCCAGGGCCTTGACCCTCCCAGCCACCACTTTGAGTTGAAGACGTTCCAAACTGTGAGGTGCCAAAGCCTAAGGGAGACCGTGGCTCCAGGCAGGGACTGGGCAAGAAGCTGGGAGCCAGGGGTGGAGACTTAGGACCCTTGAGTGAGGCTTCCCAGGCTTGACCCTGACGTATGCCCTGGGGCTGGGGAGCAGTAGGACATGGTGCCTGTCTGAGGAGGGGCTCTGAGCTGTGTGGCGGCTGGGGAAGGAGCCCTGGACTAGGGGTCACAGACTGAGGTCTGCACGCCAGTTCTGCTCCTTCTGCTCAGACAAGCTTTGCTTCCCGGGGCCCTCTCTCCTCTCGGCCACCACCCTGCTGGGTAGGCAGCCACGGGAAGAGGGGACCTTTTCCTACTGCTCTCCTTCACTTTGGGCTCTTTCTCCTTGCTTCCTGGCTCTAGGATCTTCGCAGAACTCAGCAGCACAGAAATGCATCTGATTGTTGTCCGGGGAATGAACCTCCCAGCCCCTCCAGGTAGCCCTAGGGCCACCCCTACTCTAAGAGGCACTAGACTGTCTAGACTCTCTACTCCTGGCCGCTTAGGGAGGCACTGGCTCTCCCTCTGCACCAAGTGCTGGACTCCTGGCTACTCCCTCTGACCCTGACTCCTCCTTCTCCTTCATAGGGGTGACCCCTGATGACTTGGATGCTTTTGTGCGGTTTGAGTTCCACTATCCTAATTTGGTGAGATTCAGGTAGCAATAGGATCCTGTGAACCCCATCTTCCCTTCCAGGGCCCCGTGCTCTATTCTCCCCATCCCTGGAGTCTGGCTATAGGGAGGGGTTTGAAGACCCTTGGGCCCATTCCCTCTATGTGTCCCTTCCCTCAGCACTGATGTAGCCCAGAGTTCCTGGCCCTATATCTCCTGTTTTTTCAAGCTGTCCTGACTCCTCTCTTCTCACTGTTTTAGGACCAGGCTCAAAAAAACAAAACAGCTGTGGTGAAAAACACAAACTCTCCAGGTAAGGACCCACGTGAGGGCTGCTTTCTCCTCCCTCTCACCCTCTGATATATCTGTGCAGCACTTGTGTTTCCAGAGTGCTTTCAGATCTATTATCTTACTTGGTCTTCTCAACTTAGGAGATAAAGGCAGGTATTACTACTACCTCTCTAAGGTAACTGGGGAAACTGAAGCTCAGAGAGGTAGAGGGACTTGCCTAGGGCCTCACAGCAAGGAGATGTTGGAAACAGGACTTGAATCCAGGAATCCTGACTCCAAGTTCCAAGCCTTCCCATTTTGGTTTGATCTGTGTCTAACAAGAACTGTCCAAGTGGACTTCAAGGCCAGGACCTCAATGCTCTCTCTACCTCCCTCTGGTGGCAGTGACTCCGAATTGCAGGCAGAAAGATTGAGAGGGGAGGCCAGCCCTGGGCCAGTTTCCACTTCATCAGGGAATCCCTGGGAGCCAAGTTCCTCTATCTTCTCCCCACTCTTGCAGAATTTGATCAGCTCTTCAAACTAAACATCAACCGAAACCACCGGGGCTTCAGGAGGGTGATTCAAAGCAAAGGAATCAAGTTTGAAATCTTCCACAAAGGGTGAGGGCTCTGGTCAGTCACACTGCCAAGGTGGGCTGGGAGGGAGGATTGGTTTCTGTTGCTGCTGCTGCCCCTGCTACTAGTCAGTGTTCTTGTGCTGGGTTTAGCCAGCTCATTTCTGCCTTCCCTGCCCAGTCCAATCCTCTGCCGACTCTTGGCTTTCCAGATCCTTCTTCAGAAGTGACAAGCTGGTCGGCACAGCCCACCTGAAACTGGAGCGTCTGGAGAAAGAGTGTGAGATCAGAGAGATTGTGGAGGTAGGGCGGGAAAACCGGAGGACTTGGCAAGAAAAGAGCCAATGTTCACTGAACATCAGTCCCTCTTGTGGTTTTTTTGTGCCCATTAATTTAAAAATATCCAGAAGTGTGCTATAGAGTATGTGCTATACCCATTTCACAAATGAAGAGATTCAGAGGGTCTGAGAAAATTTCATAGCGTCACCCAGAAAGGAAGTAGCTACAATCCTTCCAAGACGCTCTGCACTACTCAGGTTCCCAGGGATGGTGGATCAGGGGGCTTTTGAGGGGCCTGATCATGGCTGTCAACTTGGCACACACAAATTCCTAGGTGTCTGGGGGCAGGTTATGGTTGAGGCAGTTGTCTGGCAACATGATGAAGTAGAACCACCTCTGGACATAAAGTTAACAATGTATTTCCAGAGGAGGGACCCACCAGAACACAGCTAGTCCGTGTTTAGGAATCGGCCCCAGGAGCTCCTTAAGCTTCCCTGAACTCACTGAATTTCACAGGGACTCCCAGAGCTTGCCCCTGATGACGAGGCAACTGAGGTTCCCAGAGGAGAAGGGTGTTCAACAAGCTCGTACAGAGCATCTCTGGCACAACTAGGCCCAGACCCTGGCTGATGCCTTCGTGGGCTGGGGCTTTTCCCACTACATTGCCTCTGCCTGTTTGGGGGAGTTCTTAAGTGGGGCCTGCTTTGTATCAGCCCCAGTGAGGTTGGTTAGACTTCACAAGCCTGTAGCACTGCTTTGAACTCCAGCCGCCCCTTCTCCTGCATAGGAGGGAAGCAGCATGGCAGCTGGCAAGACAAGCAAGTCCTGACCTTGCTGCACAGTGGCTGTGTGACGGTATCATTCACTTCTCTCTGGGCCATCTGTGAACTGAAGGTTTGGGCTCAGTCGTTTTTCAGGCCGCACCTTGAAGCCAGAGCATTTCTTCCAGGAGTTGCCAAGGGGACTGTGGGGAAAACTGAGTAAGCAGAGCTCTAGGTTTCTCACTTCCACTTCAGAGCATTGGTGCTTATTTGGATTTACATATGACTTTTTTTTAATAAGACTTACTTACCTAAAACCACCACCACCAAACAGCAGGAGGGTGGGGTTGTCCAGAGATGGAGACTCTTGTGTTGAGATGCAGGATGCTCTTAGCTCCTCTCTCTCCTCACCTGTGAGCACAGGGAGCTGCCTGCTCCCCCCACCTCTTTCCCCTCAGTTACCATCTCCCTCTCTGTGGTCCTCACAGGTCCTGGACGGAAGGAAGCCCACTGGGGGCAAGCTGGAGGTGAAGGTGAGGCTGCGGGAGCCTCTGAGTGGCCAGGACGTGCAGATGGTCACCGAGAACTGGCTGGTCCTGGAGCCCAGGGGCCTGTGAGGTGGGCAGCTCTCTGGGCCCTTAGAACCTCTGTCCCCTGCTCACCGCCTGGGCCCCCCAGGGACCCTTCCAGTACTCAACTCGTATCTAAGGAGAAAGCCTAGGAATTTCTCATCTGTGAGGAAGACCAAGAGGCAAAACTGTTTGTTGGGTAGCGCTCAGGCTCAGTGTCTCATGATCTTCAGTAGAACTGGGGAAGGAAGTTAACTTTCCCAGGTCTGTCTTCAGGAAACCCTTTCTAAAATCTACTTGTACATTCACTGCAGTTTAGACTTCCTGTGCTTTGTGCCCTTGTGCAACAGAAGGTCAATGTAGGGAGTGGAGTCAGGCCAGCAATTCCTCTCCAGCTTCCCCCCGCCCCCCCCCCCCCACTTTGCTGGCTTTAGAGGTCATTGTACATAAAGGAGATGCTGCTGCACAAGCACCAAAGACCTGTTAAGTACGTGCATTACTGACCACAGCCCTAGTGTTTCCTGTTGCTGGCCCCTCCCCAGGCCTCCACCCAAACAGGCTGGATTCCAAGATTCCCCCTCTACCCCTCCATCTGTCGGAGGGCAAGGACAGCCTCACTGCTCTGCCATGGAGTCTTGTAACTCCTTAACCCCTGGGTAGCAACTGCTTGCAGCTTGCCCCAGCCCCCAGTTGCACCATTTCTAGATGTGCCTTTAAAAGATAGAACTGTAAGGGATGGGAAAACTCGAGTGTGATCTGGACGCCCCGCCACACCCCCTGCTTAGGGTTGGGGCAGGGTTCTGTGACTCCAGGTGGCCAGTGGCAGCCTATCCCACACAACTCAGTCTACCCCCTCAGTTTGCCCTGCCTGTGCCTGTGCCTTGGTTCCTGACAGCTGCTGCACTAGCCTCCCTGCTTCTCAAAGCTCTCAGTGGAAGTTTGTTCAGGACTGTGTGGTGGGAAGTAAGGGTAGGGCTGTCTTGGGTTTGGTTCATGTACCTAAGACTGAAAGAATGTTATGTTAACTAGGAAAGAAAAAATATATATATGTGTATATATATTATGTAGCTGATTTTATTTAAGAAACTAGGTCTAATTAACTCATTGTAGGGGATTTACACTCTCCTCACAAAGTAACCATCAAAGTCCTTGTTTAGGACTTTGCTAAAGCCCTGCTGCTCCCTGTCACTTTTTAAAGCCAGAGTGGCGATAACATTTGTTAACTGACAGAAACTGCTGCTATGGCTTCCTCTTTTGAGACAGGGCAGAGGAAGCCTTGCTTCTTCAGCTCATCGCCTAGGGAAATCCCTTAGTTTCTTCCCAAGAAATTCTCCTTTGGCTTTGTTTTTCTGAATGGATGGAGATAATGGAGGGATTTATAGTTGCAACAGATTTAATGTTCAAAACTGCAATGTTCTACATCTCTTAGAAATAAACTTTAATACCGCATCTTTCCCCCCCTTTTCTTGAAGCATTAAGTTCAACAAAGCATTCCTGAAGATAATTTTTTAAGGCTTTATGTAACGCAGATACGTTCAACTTACTGATCACTATAGTATTGCAAATGCACAGCTCGGGGATTGAGCCTGTGTGTGTGTGTGTCTTTTTCTGGGATGAAGCTGGACCATGTTTCCCTGCCCTTAAGAGCAGAGCTGATAGTGGGTAACAGAGCAGGGACAACAAATAACTTTTCTGAGAGCTTGCTGGCCAGTCTTACCTATCAGAGTGAACTACCAAAAATTCCATAGATGTGAGCCTTAACCCTTAAATGCAGTCATATCTATGTTCATACAAGCAGCCATCTAGAATGAAAAGGAGGGTTGTTAGCCCTCATAAGGTGGCCTAGAGCAAAGAGGGGTGGCAAAGAGGGTTCCTGACTCAACCTAGCCTTCCCCTCAGGGTTTGCACCCAACTCACCAGTGCTAAGAGGGCTTGAAGCTTCTGCCAGCCCTAGGAATTTCTAAACTCAGGCCTCTGCTAGAAATTTGATAGGAAGTTTTCTGTGGCTCAAAGATTTCCCATCACAACCTGTTCAATTTCATTCTGCTTAACTGCCCTTTGCTTTTTGGAAAACAGAACTTCCAGGCTGAGAGAGGCAAGACAAAGCCGCCCACTGGACTTAGAGACTAAGGTTCTTAAAAGGCCTTTGTTTTAGCCATGGCATGCAGGGGGTCACTGGCAGGGGAGGAGCCTGCCCAGCTTCATCTTGTCCTAAGATTTATCCAAATGCAGCAACTCAGCATTGCAGATTAGTGACTTATGGGCAGTTGAGAACCAGCCACAACCCAAATCATTTTAAAATTTTAAAATTTCTTTTCAATTTAGTGCACATTTTCTTCTGAATTAGTGAACTGGATAAAATATGGAAGAAGTTTATCTCAGAATCAGGAAGTCTTGCTCACAATTAAAGGGCAGACTAGTTTGTTTTATTATTTTCCTTTCTTATAGCACTAGTCTGAAGCCTGCATTGTTGCTTCCCAATTTTTGAGATCTTGCCCCTTAAGTAAAGGCAACTGCTTTTAAGATGAAACTGTGGGGCTGAGACTGGTAGAAGGTAGAGGCAGGTAGCTTGCACCTGGTCCAGTTCCATCACAGATAGATTCTTCCCTTCTCTGGGCCTCAGCTTCCCAAACTCTAAAATGGGCGTTATCATTCCTATTCTGCTCCTTATCCCTTCTGGCTACATTACAATCCTCCAAATCCCATTACTGTCATTATTAAAATTATTTTAGCATTATTATTAAAACAGAAACCACCATCACAAACTTGCTGTAGAAACAGTGTTCAGCAGATTGCTTGCTTGTTGTCTGAAATGCATTAAATGCATAAATTATTCCCCAGATGACTAGTTATGATAGAAGTAAATTCGGTTGGAAATTCTGAGCTCACCAGCATTCAGGAAACACTGTGCATGAGGGAAGACACTAGATGGGAACTTATACAGGTCAAAGTTGCATATTTCTGTAGCCCTAGAGTCCGGTAGGTGCTCAGATAAGAGTTGACAAAAAGAAATGGAGAAACTACATTGCCGAGCATTTGGTAAGAATTTAGTTTTTAAAAATTTAATGTTACCAGAATGGCAATTCTGTTCCTCTTTATAAGGATCTCTGTATCTCAATCTAAGTTAACATTATTATAGAAGAATCTGCCTTATTTAGAAATGTGATGTTTCAGTTCTATATAATATACAGTGTATAAAAACAAAAATGAAACAAGGGAAAACAGTGAACTAGCTTTGGCTATTTTATGCCCAATTCCACAAGATGATTTTACTAAACATAAAGGACATTTTATGCAATTGAGAATGGACCTGACTGTGCAGGGCCAGAGTAGGGGAATTTAAAAGTTTGCACTGATCCCAGAAGGTGTGTATAACTGGCAAGATCTATTTAGGTGGCAGGAAGAAAGGTAACTTCTCTAGGAGGACAGGACCAAGGGAGCCAGCTCCTACAGAAGCTCCAATTTATATTTAGACCAAAAGCTAGATGTTACACCCAAATACCTACTACTATTATTAACCCTGTTATTAATACCCTTGTTGTTAACAAGTGCATCCTGTGCCTGTCACGTTTGGGGGGGTGACAGTCCCAGGGCTCGGTCCTTACAAGCTGGTGTTCGGTGGGCACCCATTCTTTTCTTGCCTTAGAAGCTCCAAGTCTACGGGAAAGGTCACAATCCCAGCTCTCTGCAGCCACCATCAGCGAAGGCTGTGGAGAGGCAGATGTAGAATGTCGATTTCCCCCACCATGGAAGAGCACTAAACCTAGCTAGACACACTTGGGCCTCAGAAAACAGCTGTTGCCCTAAACGTAGTTCCACAGCCTGTAACTGCCAAGTGCTAAGCCTAGCTCCAGCCACTGAGGAGCAGCCTCTCACTGTCTCAGAGGCCCGCACTAGCTTCCAGGGGCTTCTTGGAGTTGCGCTTTCACTGCAGAGGGACCAACCTCTCGCTTGGCCTGGGTGTTTAGAAGATGCCAGTGACAAGGAAGTGAGTTGCCCTAGAGCAGTGTTTTTCAAACTGTGGGTTGTGAAATCTATTTGGTCTGTGACCAAAATAAATTCTTAATGAAGGAGAAAATGATCAGAGTGCATCACATATATTATTTGGTAAACCAAATAATACTATTTGGTAAATAATTTGGTAAACCAAATCTTGGCTTCTAATACCACTTCCTCTAAAAAAAAAAAACCAAACAAACAGGCTGATTCCAAGGCTGGGACAGGGTTAACCCAAGATGGCCCTGGGGCATCTTGTTAGGCCAGAAAAGGAAGTGTTCAGAAAAATGTTAGGAGCATGTCACAAGGATGTGGGAGCTCACCTGAAGGGGTTCTCTCTGGCCAAAGCTGAGACCATCTGAGCACCAAAATAATGAATTAGAACCATTTAAAAAGTAATCCCAAGTCCATAATGAAAACTAATTACATGAATAAATAAGAAAGAAGGGCTTTTGCTTATAGATAATCAAGTGCAACTGATAAAGGCAGAGGAAGTGCTGGAATTGAGAAATCATTTGTAGCCATCATAGTAAAAGATCAATTCAGACAGGAAACATCAGAGAATGCTAACTCGTAAGGGGAAATTTCAGTGAGCAAGATATCTGCATGATCTGAAAGTATCTCTACATGTATTGGTTATTTGTTTCAAGGGGGAAAATATACAGTGGACAAACTGGACCACACCTTGACCAGGTGATGAAAATTTACCATCAGTGAGGGGCAGAAGGACATTAAGTGACCCCTGATGTGATGTCCTAAGAAGGACACAACACCACTTAGGTAGGGTTCTGGCCAACAATGCGTAATTCACCTGATTATGAGGAGATACCAACTGAATGCAAAATGAGGCATTTTCTATTAAGAAATGAGTTGGGGGAACCTTATTCACCAAAAATATCAATGACATAAAAGATAAAGGTGAGTCATGACAGCAACTTACCATGTCTGTCTTATCGTGCTGGAAGCTTCACTGGAGGGGAAAGATGCTGTGAAGGACATTATTGGACAGATGCTAGGTTAAAGTATCACACCGAAGTTGAAAACTGTCCTATGGTTATGTAAGAAAATGTGCTAATTTTTAGGAAACAAACATTGAAGTATTTAGGGATAAAGGTTTATGATGTATGCAACTTACTCTCAAGTGCCTCTATTTTTTATGGAGACAGAAAAGGAAAGGAACACTGATAAAGCAAATGAGTTAATCTGTGAACAACAGCTGAATCTGGGTAAAGCATACATAGGTGGTGGTGGTGATGGATTTTTTAACTCACCACTTTCCTGGAAGTTTAAATTATTTCTCAATAAAATATTTTTTTAAATACCTATAGTGTAAGGAATTCCCTGGTGGTCCAGTGGTTAGGACTCTGCACTTTCACTGCCAGGGCCCAGGTTTGATTCCCTGGTCAGGGAACTAAGATCCTGCAAGCGGCAGGGCATGGCATAAAATAAAATAAAATAAAATACCTCTAGTGTATATTATAACTAAAAATGTCTTGGGTATATTCTGTCAGCTTTCACAGAAAGGCCCAATTCAGTGTCTCATCCACTCTGGCAGATCTTGAGAGATCCTGTAATTGGCTCTACTATCCAGGTGATCTCATTTACACTGAGTCGCCCTTCCTTGGATAGAAGAGAGATAATCCTTTGGGTCTTTGATTCACTTCAATAAATAATCTAGTAAAAACAAAAAGTCTAAGTGTGACTCCTACTTGAAGTCGCTGTGATGTAACTGGGACAAGATCAGCGTGAAACTGTCCTTTTTATATCCATCCTGTACAAAGAGTTCAAGACTGATGCTTCATTTTTTATTTCCCCTCTGCCCTCCCACCCCACCCTTGGTGATGGCTGTACCCATCTGAGCATTTCTGAGCACAAGACCAAAAGTAAGTCTTAGAGGAGCAGAACTCTTGTCTAAACAGTAACAGAAGGGGATTAGCTGCAAGGATAGCGTAACTGTGGTGCAGTAACAGAAGCTGCCCAGATCTTCTCGGTGGACAATGCATAGAAGACTTAGAATTATGGAACATCTGTCCCCCCAACCACCCTTTCCCACCCCGTCCCCCAAACCCCCACCCCACCCCCTCCCCCATTAATAGTGTTAACAAAATCTTAATTTTCCAGTTCTAAAGTGCAAATGATTTGGGTATGACTGCTGTTGCAACAGGTCTGAACAGAAAAAAATGAAGTCCTCTCTGTCTATGCGATGTTTTCCAGAATATAAAAGATGAGTTCCATGACGATGGGGCCCTCACTGAGCTGGCAGGCCCCTCCATGGATCACCGGCACCAAAGCGCTGTCCAGATCGTTCATGTACTGCGAGGGAAGGGGCTGGCCATTGCTCCCTGCTTGATAGCCAACCTACACCGCAGAAAGAAGGGGATGAGAGGTTACTGGACAGAGAAGATCTCTCCAGAGGGCTGAGGGCCAAGGAGGCTGAGCAGGAAAGGAGATGTCCTCCTTGGCCAGGGGCTAGAACTGGCAGTAGACACAAACTTCTTCTCTTCCCTGAATTGTCACTTACCATCCTATCATTCATCCTGCCTCTACCACATGATAGCTGTGAGACCTTGGGCCAGACACTTAATCTGTTAGGGTCTTAGTTTCCCAGGAAGTGGGGATGGGGCACAGAGAGGTATGGAATGTCAGCAGTAATACATAAACCTTTGGTTGTGAAAATTAAAATGAGAAATATACTGGGTAAACTCCCTAACACAACAGGAACTGAACACTTGTTCTTCCATCCATTCTTCCACACACCATCTTCTGAACACCTACAAACACAGGAATTCGAGGATGAATGTAAACGGGGCCCCTGCCCTCGACAGCCCTACACATTTAGCAGAAAAATGCTTGTTCTTAAATTGTTTTATGTGCGGTAATTCTCCAGCCAGATTTTCAGTACCATTTGAGAAAGGACTATAATACCTCATTTGTATTACCTTGACATACTTAGTACAGCATTGGGCAAGACCTTTAGTAGAAAATAACTATATCTGTTGACTGATGACTAGTCAGGAAACGGAGCCAAATATATAGCCTTTCACATTTTCCCTGATAATGACATAACTGCATCAAAGCAGGAACACTGGGACATGTCACATGGATCTAAAATCCAAAAGAAATGTAGGGAGATTAGAGTGCTAGGCCACAGGAGAGAGACGCTGGGGAAAGGAAGTGGGGGCAGGGTGCACTAAGACTGGATTGTGACTACAAACAGCATACAAAAAGGTTAAGTAAGACGGGGCGGGGGGAAGCCCGGCCACAGGAGACCTGAACTGACAGGAATCCCAATGGGGAAATCCTAGCCACTACCTAGCTTGGAAATGTTGCCAGTAAGGGGTGGGAGCTGCAGAGGCCAGTCGGCAGAAGTTTGCTGTAGTTTAAGAAAACAGGATGTGGGACAGCTTGGGACCTGCTCTCTAAAGGAGGCAGAATGATTCCCAAAGGGCGGGGCTGGGGAGTCTCAAAGGCTGGCCCTGATGTCATTCACACCGGAGATGGCCCGTCCTCACACACTTCTCCTTAGCCCACGCTAAAAAGAAAAGTCCTTGCAAGAATTCAGGTGAGGAAGCCAGAGTTCCAATGGTTCAGAGAGTCTGACCAAGCAGCACATCCAGCTGTATTACCAACAGAGGGAAGGCTAAATACTGTATCTGGTCAGGCCCAAGATCCACAGACTTATACTCTCGGTTGCAGCAGGGAAACTCACATGTCAGAAAACAGACACTGCCCAAGTCCCGCTTCAAAGGCTGAGACTCTTTACCTGATCTGAGTCAAGTGTCACACGTAGTCCCAGTTTAGTCATTCCATCTTCCTTCAGAAGCTTCAGGTGGGGACACAGAGCAAGACAAAAAGCCTTGGCAACGTGCTCGGTCAGTCGGCTGTGATCTGCGGGATCACTCAGGCAACTGTGCTGGTCATCATTTTCTAGGAAGAACACCTGGTCCCCAAACAAAAGAGACTTTTAAACTTGTGCCTAGGAGATGTAGGAAGAAGTGGGTACACCAACTCACGTGTATGAGCAACCTGATTCCCTAAGATGTGCAGGAAGACCTCAGACACCACGAGGTCTTTGGGCCAAGAAAAGTAGGGCACTGATACCTTACATCTAAGAGACAGCCTCTGCCTCTCACAGTCTCTGCATCCACAAAATGGTAGCTGCTATCTGCCTATCTACCTGAAAGCCGTGGCCATGGTCATAACGGTATGTTCTACGCAGAACCGGGAAAGGCTTACACTTTGCACTGTATACTTCTAAAAGGAACCCCTAATATATGGACAACTTTCTAAGAGAATGGACCTTATAGATCACGTCACCCAACACCTTCATATTACTGATTACTCATAGTCGCTCAGGGCCTAGGCCAGAATCTGCCTCTTATCACAGACGGTTTTTCCCACCACATCGCTCTGCCACTGCTGAGGCCAGAGCTGTGTCAGTGTCCTTGAACTGAGCACTGCACTGGGCGCAGGCAGAAGCATAGCAGGTTTGGAACTGAGCCTTGAGTCCTAGTCACATAGAGGAGGGTCATGAGCAAGTCCTTTGCCTTCTTAACGCCCAGTTTGCCTCTGTAAAATGGGAAGCACCTATTCTCTCTGGTTATTGTAAAAATTAAATGATATAAAAGCAAAACGTAAAAGATACAGATACGTAAATACACAATGCTTCTATATACCACCCCCTAGCTTACTGCTCAAGCAGTGGCTTATACTCGGAATACTGCAAAGGAGCAGCTCTGAAGCCCTACGCCCGACGCACTAGTGAAATGGCAGCATGAAATGATGGAAAGAGCTCTGGAGTGGGACTCGGGAGACTTCTGGCCCTGGCTCTGCCAGCAACCAGCATTAGGCAAGTCACAAGTCACCCGGCCTCTCTCAGACTGTTTACTCATTATGTAATTTCTCATTTCTCATCTCCCTACCTCAGTGGGTTACTGGGGAGCAAAAAGGAGGAAACACAGGTCAAACTACTTTGTAAGCAATGAAGACATTTACATGTTCCAGACCCTGCACTACTCAAAATATATCAAAGGGATGATCATTACAAAGCAAGCAGATAAAACCACTCAGCCGCATATGAAAACACCAAGCATGGTACGAAAGATAAGTCACTTGGAACAATAGCTCAAGAACTGAAGAACCTCTAGTCTATGTGTTGTCAGGAACCAGCTAGTAAACCTGGGTAAGGCATTTAACCTCCCTTGGCCTCAGTTACCCTGTGTGTAAAATGGAAAAGGTAGAAGTCAAAGAACTTCTTAGATTTAAAAAAAAAAATTAAGATTTTTAAAGCTGCCAGAAATCCTAGAGATCTTACTTTATTTTATAGACAAGTATAAATGAGGTTCAAAAGAAGTTGAGACATAGGACCTACCTGTTTACTCTCAGAAAATAAACTTTCTGATTTGTCTGACATGTACACATATACAGGGTTTCTGCCCTGTCCTCTCATTCCCAAGTTAGCCTCTAACACAGCTTTCACATTAAGGAAAAATATAGTGGAAAAGAGCTTAGGAGTTGGCCAGATCTGGGTTTGAATCAGGACTCAGCCATTACTTAGTCACCATGTAATCTTGGACAAGTTAGTTTCTGAGCTTTAGTTTTCTTATTGGTGAGATAAGTCTATTTTTTAAAGACTGTGCTATCCAAGACAGTTATAACGGCAGCATAACCAGCCCAGCTTTCTGAAGAATCCAGCAAAGATGGTATGCACCCTTCAGAGATACACCCTTCTTGAGTTCCAATGTGAACAAATCTCTGAAAACTAGTTCATCGGGAGGAGACGTCTCACTGCTGCAGGCCGCACTTTGTGCATTTCTTCCTAGTGAGCTAAGATAGACCAGAGAGAATTGGAGTATAGAAGGTAAACAGAGAGATTTTATTTATTTATTTTTCTTATCCTCCAGAATCAGCCCAGAATGTTTCTCTGGGCCGAGCAAAAAGTTGTCTTCAGAGGAGGTCAAGGATGCCAAGTTTCATTTCCTTACCTCTGTCCATCTGATGACTTTTCCATTTGCTTTATACTCTGATCCATGGAATATCTTCACACTTGTTATAGACTCCATGGACTTCCCATCTATGGGACTTATGACACTAAAACAGAGACAAAGGAAAGAGATGGAAGCAGCTCAAAGTTAGAAGAACCACTTCTCTTGTCAAGTCTTTTTACTAATTACACTGGGTGCCTTGCTGAACACATGTGTGTAAAACATCACAAAAGAAGAAGCCACTGAACAAAAATGTACATGAACAGAGCTCTCAGGGAAGGGCCTATGCACTGAAATAATTGGGAACACACATATGACAAACGAGTCCTGATTCCAGGAGCTGGTTATTTAATGTAAAGAAACTTTACTCAAGCCTGCTCTCTTCCTCCACTATTCCTCCCTTCAGTGGCTGCACAGCCCCACCCGATCCTGCTCTCCCCTGGCTCTGCCACAGCCTCCGCTCCTCGCTGTGATGACACTCATCACATCACATTCTCCAGACTGTCTGTGTATTTGCCTCACAAACGAACTTCCGGAAGGGAGGGTATACGATATACTCACCTCTGTGTGCTACATTTCCATGTCTGACACACTGCTTGGAATGTAGGCGGTTAGTAAGTGTTTATTGATTAAAGGAATTATTTGACCAAGTATGTTAATTATGACAGTGCTGGTGTGAGATGATGAACACGTATCTATATTATCCATCACAACAAACTCCCTTCAGTGCTACATTATCACTTCTAGATTCCTGAATAGAAAGGCCACATTTTATGGTCATGCCCTCTCCAAAATATAGCAAGTATAAATATGTGGAGATACATACTCATTCCAATGAGGATTCCAAATAATTTTTGCAAAGATTCCAAACTTTTCCTAGCGATTTTCAAACCTGTTTATGTTTTTGAATCTCTATGTACAAAAGGTCAAATTTAACCTAAATTGGGATTTGCTTCATTTGACTGAATTAAAATTATTTAACCACTGTTAAATTTAACTTCTAACTCATCAGACAATGTCAAAAATAGAGCAGCCTCAGTTGATTAACACTCTTTTGAGAAAGGATACCCTGACACTGTGGAACAAGCTGGAAAACATTCAGTCTACACACTACAAACTAAACTCCTGGGTTCAAGAGTCTTCCCTGACTAGTTCTTGTCCTTTTTTCTAAGATGCTGCCACTGGCATGTGTTGTAGGAAAGAGCAACCTACTTGTTGTTAGCTACCAATACCTTAAGGCATCAGATTTTCAGTTTATCAACTTTTTTGTCCTAATAACCATGGAATTTGTTGTGATAGATAATATAGACACTTGTTCATCAGTTCACACCATCAACCTAATAACCAAATATAATAGAGAATTAAACACAAATTGATTTTGAAATTAAATTTTCCACGAAGTATGGGAAGATAAAAGGTTATTTGTAAAGTAGGCAAACACACCCATTGATTTAGAAATTGCTTCCTTTTGTTCAATAACAAAGGTTTTAAAACCATTTTAAAAAAATCTTGTATGCCACGTTGTAAATGCCCTCTACCTGCCTTTGCTTCTGCTAGTCCCTCAGACTGGAATGCCCACTCTGCCACAGCTATGCAGCAAATGTCTACTCATCTTACCAGACTCAGCTCAAGCAGCAGCCATTCCTCTAGGAAGTCGTTCCTGAATACTGCCCGACCACCTCTACCGAGTTCCTCATTTCTTTTTTATCTTCACTGTTTCCTATAGAGTTTTCTATAGCGTCTTCCAAACTTTGGTGGACTTATTTATAACTATCTTCAAAACCAGACTAAGTCACCTGTCAGCAAGGACCACATGGACTTCATTTTTGTATTTTCAGAAGCCCACACATAGAGTTATTGCCTGAAGGATGAATGGGAGAAAGCTTAATACAATGAAGTATGACATATTTATTCAATTAATCAGTTTTTTAAAGAACCTACTTGGGGGACTTCCCTGGTGACGCAGTGGTTGGGAATCCGCCTGCCAATACAGGGAACGTGGGTTCGTACCCTGGTCTGGGAAGATCCCACATGCCGCAGAGCTACTAAGCCTGCGCTCTAGAGCCTGCGAGCCACAACTGTTGAGCCCGAGCACCACAACTACTGAAGCCTGCGCCTAGAGCCCATGCTCTGCAACAAGAGAAGCCACTGCAATGAAAAGCCCGCACATGGCAGCGAAGAGTGGCCCCTGCTTTCCACAACTAAAGAAAGCCTGCACGCAGCAACGAAGACCCAACGCAGCCAAAAATAAATAAATAATAATAATAAAAAAAAGAACTGCTTGGTGCTGGACAGTGTTTTAGGTGCTGGTGACACATAAATAAACAAACCAGCAAATATTTCTGCCCTCATGGAGCTTACATCCCAGGGGCAATATAATAAAATAAATAAATAACAATATATGTTAGAGAGTTATAGGTGCCCTTAAATATAATTCAGGGGAGGAAAGAAATGTGTATGAGAGGCTTATAATGTAGTAGGCTGGCCAGGGAAGGCCTTATTGAGAAAGTGACATTTTAGAAAAAACTTGAAGCAGGGAGGGAGTAACTCGTGGCTATATAGGAACAGGGTATAAGTTGAGAAAACAGAAGGTACAAAGGTCTGAGGGCAGAAGCACAGCTGATGTATTCAAGCAAGAAGCCAGGTGTTGCTTCTGAGAAGTGGATGGAGGGATTGGGTAAGGCCTTGTATGTCGTAAAAGACTTTGGCTTTTACCCTGAATGACACTGGAAGCCAGTGGTGGGTTTTGAGCAAAGAAGTGACGATGCTCTGGCTGCTGTAATGGAAATTGATTAGGCTGGGGGAAAGGAGGAGGCCACGACTAGAAACAATGAAAGCAATTAGGAGGCGACTGCAATAATGCAGACCAAATGATGGCAGCAGCGGTAGTGAGAAGTAGTACGATTCTGGAAGTATTTTAAAGTAAAGCTAACAGGATTTACTATTGGACTAGGTGTAGGGTGTGAGACAAAAGCGTCAAAGATGACCCCAAGGTCTGGGCTTAAACCATCAGAATAGGGTTGCCATGTACTAGAGAAGAGTATAGGATTTGAAGCCCAAGGAGGTGGTTTTCAGTCCTAGCCCTGCCACTTCCTAGCTTTATGGAGTCATTTATCTATCCTTTTGGTGTTTATTTACTCATCTGTAATATAGAAATAACAATACTAGTTGTTAAATGAAACAAAATGAGCAAAACAGTCTTGTAAACCAAAAAAAGGCTTAGGTTTTACTATTATCTCAAAAACTTTAAAGGGATTGTTTTGTTTTATCAACTCCTTCCTTCCTCCTCCCTTCAAAAATATGCACAGAAACTCCTTCAGAAATTAAGCCAAGAAACCAGAAATTTAAAATTCCATGTTATGATACAAAGCAGTCCTTTCTTCTTAGGCAGGGCTTTCAGTAAAGTTATAAAACACCAGTATAGACAAAACCCAGAGCCTAGCCCATAACGAAATGCCACAAGGGGGGAAGGTCGCCGCATTTACCCCTTGTTGACATTCTTGTCGTCATCCACCCACTGGATGTGGATGTGCTCCTGGGGATCCTCGGCATCTGCCTTGCCACAGGTGACGGTGAAGTCCTTCATCTCCCGCAGCGCCTGCCTCAAGGCATCCATGTTCTCTGCAGTGATCTGGACCATAACGCCATCTGAGAATCAGCACCAAGACAATACAGATGGAAACAATGCAAAGCCAGGTAGAAGGGCAGGTGAAACCCTGTACCTGGCATCTAGCAAATCCCTCTAGGATTGAACGTAAAACTCTGTTCTGTTCTCTGAAGCTGACAGATACAAAGAGGTTTTGTTCTTTGAGCTGAACCTCTTACTCATTGAAAGTGTTATGAGGAGCAAATGCCAAGATGGATTCTGCTTAAAACACCTGCCTGTTGATTTCACTTCAGGCACAACAAAGTTTGTCCTGAGACTGCTCAAAGGGAAAACTTACACATGGTCACGTCCCTTTTTTGGACACACAGAGGATTTTCTTCATGTTTCCACTGATGCATCTATCATGCTCTGATCATATTTATTCGTTTGCATCTCTCGCCTTACTATGACTGCATACAGTGAAAGCCAGTAAGTGTTTGTTAAATAAATCACTGAATAAACAACAGCAGTGGGATGGGGAATAAATCCATTTATTGACTAGCAATAAGGCAAACCTACCACGTGTGTTTTATATGGGCTACCATGTAGCCAACAGATGATAACTATTTTGGGGCTGCTACCTACCTGAGTCAAAGGCAAATACTGAAATTGAGGGAGAAAGTTGTCACATGCTGAGCAATTACCCTGCTTCGTTGACACAAAATTTTCTCAGCTAAGATAATTTCTAAAGAGCTTCAATAAAAATTTCATAAATAGGCAGCTAATTACTCTACTGACACACACACACACAGTGAAGTGTAAGGCCTAAGAAATTCCCAACCCAAAGACATAAATATAACTTTTAAATACATTGTTTTGCATTTGTAAGAATCTGTCAGTTCAATTTATCATTTTGACAACATTGAAGGGGTGCTTTTTAATCACCTTGTAAAGACACAATTTCAAAGGTAGTCAATATTTGATCACATAGGCATTAATTAGTCATTTAAGACCAAAGAACTGCTTAGCTCGTAGATGTCTTAATTTCTTAATAGAGTGTTTCTGCTATGTAGTATAATAGCATACTTTGCTCTTCACTTGTTGTTTTGTTAAGTTTACCAATAGAGGAGATGAAAGTCAATCTCTTTTAACACACATAAGATTATCTATGTATTTCAGTTAACACAATGAAATCTACCCTCAGGAAAAACTGCTCTTAGGGTGCTGGCGTGAGCTACTGTGGAAATGAAAACCTGTCATTGTGAGTGCAGACTATATTTTCCAAAGATGACCACTATGTGTCCCGTCTCACACGCTTTTCTACAATGTTACCTTTCCATTTCCCCATCAAGAAATGGAGTCTCACTTCTCTCCCCTTGAGCAGGCTTATGACCACTTCCAACACTAGAGGATGGTGGAAATGACACTGTGTGACTTTCAAGCCTGGGTCATAAAAACCAGTGCGGCTGCTGCCTTGTGCTGGAGCACTTGTGCTTGGGAGTTCTGAGCCACCATGTAATAAGTCCAACTATCCCAAGGCTGTATGCTAAGGAGTCCAATGATAAGGACTCTGATCATTACTCCTAGTCTTTAAATCATCCCAGCACAGGCCCCAGACTTGTGAGTCAAAAAACTTTCAGATAATTCTAGCTCCCGGCCATCAAGTAACCACCAACCTTCAAGCCATCCCAACTGAGGCCCCAGACATCACTGAGCAGGGTCAAGCCAACCCTGCATTGCCCTGTCAAGGGCAGACCCAGAGGAATCAGTGAGCATGATAAAATAGTTGTTTTGAGCCATTAAATTCTGGTTTAATTTGTTATACAACAAGAGTAAACTAGATCAAAAAACAGTGAAGAACAGTTGACAAAGAAAATAAATATCCTGTGATAAACCATAATGGAAAAGAATATGAAAAAGAATGTGTATGCGTGCGTGTGTGTGTGTGTATTATATCTGAATCGCTTTGCTATACAGCAGAAATTAATACATTATAAATCAACTAAACTTCAATAAAATAAATTACAAAAATCACTTAAAGAAAATAAACAATATGCTCATTAGCCTTTCATTAAATTTCATTTAATTAACTTTTGTCAGGATATGTGTCACGTCAATTATAGCAAACCAGCAGCAAATGAATCCCATTCTGTACACCAAATGGTGACTGCAGCATTCTGGTGGGTAATTGGGGCTGAACTTCATCTATATATTTACAGATTCACACCAAGTGATATATCTGAATTCAGACTATGACCCTTTGGGTACCTTATTCCAGAGCTCTGAAAAGCCATCTCTTAACTTTTATGTCAGTGTCCCATGATATCTCTACCACTTACTCCCTTCTTTGGAGAGCTAGGCAACCTTATGACAGTTTTAATTAGCTGTAGAGTGAGATGCTATTGAATAAATAATAGGAGTCAGAAGTCTATGGCAGGACCTCCCTGGTGGCGCAGTGGTTGGGAGTCTGCCTGCCAATGCAGGGGACACGGGTTTGAGCCCTGGTCCGGGAAGGTACCACATGCCACGGAGCAACTAAGCCCTGTGCCACAACTACTGAGCCTGTGCTCTAGAGCCCGCGAGCCACAACTACTGAAGCCCACGTGCCTAGAGCCTTGTGCTCCACAACAGAAGCCACTGCAACGAGAAGCCCGCGCACCGCAAGGAAGCGTAGCTCCTGCTCGCCACAACTAGAAAAAGCCCACATGCAGCAACGAAGACCCAATGCAGCCATAAATAAATAAATAAATAAATAAATACACACATACATACATACATACATTTATTTTTTTTAAAAAGTATTCAGATTAATTCATTTGTTTAGAACTGACAGCATAAATGAGACTAGCTGGAATTAGATGACAATGCAAAAAAGAAAAAGAAAGTCTACGGCAAAAGTGTCAAGGCTTCCTTTAATGTCCCTTGTTTTTCAGTTGTACAGTTAGGACTGAACTAGTGTACATGCAGTAAATAATTCATTCTTTACCTTCCACAATACTGGACTTGGCAAGATATCCTGAAGAGGATTTCAGAGCGCCACTGAACACAAAGAAACTGGCACCAGTCACTAAAATAGCAATAGAAATAGTTTAGTGAAGAAAGACTCTGAGTTGGAGGGGTTGAAAATAATAATGAAATCTTTGGTAGTTGGGGACTCCAACCATCATCATACAGAAAACAAAAAACACCGACTCTATACACCACAATATACAAGTAACCAATAATTCAAATACTAATGATAGCTTAGAGAATGAGGTTTTAAGATATACTCTCCCATTCTGTTTTATGCTTCCTTCAATCAAGAAGCAAAAAAATCTTAGTGGTCAAGACTAGGGCTTGGTCTGCAGCTTGTTTTTGTAAACAAAATTTTATTTGAACACAGCCATATCCATTCACTTACATATTGTCTATGGCTGTTTTTGAAGTATGATGCCAGAGTGTTGGCGACAAAGACCACAGGCCTGCAAAGCCTAAAATATTTATCATATTCACAGGAAAAGTTTGCTGACCCCTGATCTAATTCATTGCTTTTTTTAGATCAAATATATTTTGAATATGGAGATATGGTTGCCAACTGTTTTATTTACCAAGTGGAGCTATTAAAAAAACAAACACCTATTTAAAAGATAAACACCTCTTCATGAAAGAAAGGATATTTAATTACATTTAGCTTTATGAAAACTGCACTACACTTTTTATTTCTCCACATCTCAAACTGGACTGAGCTATTCCACCTTCCTACCCATTGGCCCTACAGTATCTCTAATGGGTAGGTGATCCAGCCTTTGTCAGAGACTCCTAGTGACAGGGAGCCCACAAAGCACAAGGCAACCATTTCTATTTCTGGATAGCTCTCAGTGTTACAGAGTGTGCTCTCAAATTGAGCCCAAATCTAGATCCTTGTAGCTTTCACCCACTGGTGCTGGTTTTGGTCTTCTGTAGCTACAGAGGGTAAGTTGAATATTGTTTCCACATAACACAAAACCTTAAAAATAGAGATAGCTATTTTTCACCCTCCTTCAATCTGTACTTCCAGGTTAAACATTTATACTTTATTCAAGAGGTCTTCCTTTGACCTAGTTTCTAAACTTCTCACAGGCCTTGAATCATCCTCTGAAGACCTTCTAGTTTTATCACCAATTATGTTAATGATATCCAGAACTTATTCAAATATTATAGATATGATTTGACTAATAGGGAGCACAGTGGATTTATCACCAACCTATTTTAGATATTATATTTGAATATACATGTGCTCAGTACCTTTTATGCCTTTACTAAACAACTGATTTAAAAAATATACTGAAGGGTCTTCCCTGGTGGTGCAGTGGTTGACAGTCTGCCTGCCGATGCAGGGGACACGGGTTCGTGCCCCGGTCCAGGAAGATCCCACATGCCGCGGAGAGGCTGGGCCCGTGAGCCATGGCTGCTGAGCCTGTGCGTCCGGAGCCTGTGCTCCGCAACCAGAGAGGCCACAGCAATGAGGCCCGCGTACCGCAAAAAAAAAAAACAAAAACAAAAACAAAAAACTGAAGACAATGACCTACAGTATGTCTACTAGAGAAGTACTTCATAAAGCATACTAAAGAAAGCTAGTTTTAGGAGATATTCTGAGGGAAAAAAAGATTCATGGTCAAATAAATTTGGGAAGGTCTAGGCACTATCCTGCTTTTGTAAAATCACAATACACATCAGTTTGTTAAAGGCCCTGAAAAGTCCTGCAGTAAAGAAATCTGCTTAAACTTGTTTAACATAGGATTTCTCAGTCTACTATAATAAGCTAAACTTTTAATTATTTATGTGAATATTTTAAAAAACCATAGAAGCTGATAAGATACTTTAGGAAATGGCACAATGAGCAATGCTTCTTAAATTCTAATGTGTATTTGAATCACACAGCAATTGTGTTAAAACACAAATTCTGACTTAGCAGATCTGGGGTATGGAGACTTCAGCTCTAACAATCTTCTAAGTGATGAGACCACATTCTGAGTACCACCGAATCTGGAAGGCTTCCTTCAGAATCCTGTCAACCTATTAATTTAATTAACATTCTTTGGGTATGGTCATTCAAAAAGCTCTAAATCTACCTAAGCATATTCTCACCATGGGACCTAGTCTTCTACCTTCAAATATCAATGCTGGCTCTGTCAGTATCCTGAGGCAGTATTTTCAGGATGCTCCCCTCAATAACAGAGATCCCATTTGCAACTCTAAGTCTGGGTAGTCAACATACTCCTAAAGAATAAGCTTGGAGGGCTTCCCTGGTGGCGCAGTGGTTGAGAGTCCGCCTGCCGATGCAGGGGACACGGGTTCATGCCCCGGTCCGGGAAGATCCCACATGCCACGGAGTGGCTGGGCCCGTGAGCCATGGCCGCTGAGCCTGCGCGACTGGAGCCTGTGTCCCGCAACAGGAGAGGCCACAGCAGTGAGAGGCCCACGTTCCGCAAAAAAAAAAAAAAAAAAAAAAAAAAAAAGAATAAACTTGGAAAGGTTAATTTAATCAAACTGTGGTCACTTATTCTGACAGTGAGTGTTATGGGGCTGAGATATCCAACTCTCCAGTTCCAGTACAATCTTCCATTCTTATAACCTCAATTAGCTCAAACACTCACCCTTTCTGGGTTGATTGTGAATACTGATAGCCTGGGTCTGATAGTTGCCATCATCATTCTGGACACACACGAGATGAGAGTCTGCCTTCTCATTGAAGCAGGCACCTCCTGCCAGGACATGCTCATTGGACTTGTTCATGGCTTTCATCATCTGCAGTCAAAGAAAGGCTAACTTTCTTATTCTGCCAAGAATGGGCATTTTTTGGTGTGTCTGACATAGCACAACTCCACAACTTCTCAAAGACAAAAGAGAATATTATTATTTAATTAAAGTGACAAAGGAGCTACCAAATAATGAAAACAAAGTGAAAAATCAGTCACTATTAGTAAAAATTCACATACTTGAATTCTCTCTATAGTTCATAGGTGATTTATATTAAAACCCAAACACATGACATTTTGCATTCATTTTCTGTCTTTTTATTGCTGCACTAAACGCAAGTAACTAAAATTAGTTTAGCTATTACAATAGTTTCTCCTATCCACTGGATTCTCTGAGAAATATATATACACTGAAATTCTAAGTCAACAGAATGTCCCATATTTTAAGTCTATCTTGCCTTCCTTTTCTACATCCATACGAAGGAGTGCTTTCCTCTACAAATATATGAACTCCATTATTTCTTAGTTTTATTAACTTATGTTTGATATCTTCAATGAAATCACTTACTAATATTTTGCTTTGTTCTTATAAAGAGATTTAAGGTGATAATTCTGAACCTAACCTGGAAAAACTCATTGGCCACCACTTTGTATCTAGTAAATATATCTGAGCTTATACCATCTTGATGCTAAAATCTGGCTTCTCGTTGAAATAGGCTAATGATACTTTATTTGTTTGTTTTTATTCCCATTTTTTCCTTCATGTCATCATTTGTTAAACTTTCTAATTCAATCTTTTTAAATGGCTTTGATCTTTTGAAAACTCTAGTTTAAAACTTTTATTTTCTTTTACTCCCCTCTTGTTCTTACATTATAAACTGCAGTGTGAAAAACAGCAGATGAGTGTTCTGATACCTTTTATATTCTTTTATCACTACACTCAAAAAAATGTATTGAAATGCAATTCATGACATAAAATTAACGATTTTAAAGTGAACAACTCAGTGGCATTTAGTACATTCACAACGTTCTTCAACCACCACCTTTACCTAGTTCCAAAACACTTCCATCATTCATTCCAAAGTAAAATCCCTTACTCATTAACCAGGTTCTTCCCATTCCCCCCTCCAACCACCAATCTGCAGTCTGTCTGTATTCTGGATATTTCATATAAATGGAGCCACGTAATATGTGACTACTGTGTCTGGCTTCTTTCACTTAGCATAATGTTTTGGGAGCTCATCCATGGTATAGCATATATCAATACTTCATTCCCCTTTATGGCTGAATAATATTTCATTGTGCATCTACACCACAATTTAACCATCCATCCATGAATGTTTGGGCTATGTTGGCCTTTTGGCTACTGTGAATAGTGCTACTATGAAAATGTGGGTACATGTACTTGTTATGAGGATCTGTTTTCAATGCTTTGGAATATATACTAGCGGTAGAATTACAGGGTCATATGGTAATTCTATGTTTAACTTTTTGAGGAGCTGCCAAAATGTTTTTCACAATGGATGAACCATTTAAAATTTCCACCAACAGGACAGACCTAGAGTCTGTCATACGGAGTGAAGTAAGTCAGAAAGAGAAAGACAAATACCATATGCTAACACATATATATGGAATTTAAGAAAAAAAATGTCATGAAGAACCTAGGGGTAAAACAGGAATAAAGACACAGACCTACTTGAGAATGGACTTGAGGATATGGGGAGGGGGAAGGGTAAGCTGTGACAAAGAGAGAGAGAGGCATGGACATATATACACTACCAAACGTAAGGTAGATAGCTAGTGGGAAGCAGCCACATAGCACAGGGAGATCAGCTCGGTGCTTTGTGACCACCTGGAGGGGTGGGATAGGGAGGGTGGGAGGGAGGGAGACGCAAGAGGGAAGGGATATGGGAAAAGATGTATATGTATAACTAATTCACTTTGTTATAAAGCAAAAATTAACACACCATTGTAAAGCAATTATACTCCAATAAAGATGTAAAAAAAAAAAATTCCACCAACATGGGTTCGAGCCCTGGTCTGGGAAGATCCCACATGCCACAGGGCAACTAAGCCCGTGCACCACAACTACTGAGCCTGTGTTCTAGAGCCCATGAGCCACAACTACTGAGCCTGAGCGCCTAGAGCCTGTGCTTTGCAACGCGAGAAACCACCACAATGAGAAGCTCGTGCACCACAATGAAGAGTAGCCCCTGCCCGCCACAACTAGAGAAAGCCCACATGCAGCCACGAAGACCCAAATGCAGCCAAAAATAAATACATAAAAATAAAATTTAAAAAGTAACTATTTCATGTGATGAGTACTAAACAAATTAATATTAATAAAGTGCTTAGAACAGCACCAAGAGCATAATAAGCTCAAGTGTTTGTTAAGTAAAATTTGTATGCTCATCTCCTCCAGACTGCTTATAAAATTGTAAAGCAACCTTCAAGTCAGCAGCAAATAATTCAATTGAGTACATCGTATGAGATAATGGGATTCAGACCTTCCTAAGTGCTCACAAATTCGTGACAATGACATACTGATAAAAGGCAGGAAGCAACTTCTGTAACAACAGTATGTGCAAAATCGATAACATCTATGAAGTGCCAACCATGAGCCAGGCACTGAGCTAAATTAATTCTACTTCGGTCTTATATCAAAAGAACCATTTTAACATACCAAGTGAAGCAGTACATAAGCTTTATTTTCCTGTGTTTTGTGATACACACAATCACAAAAACCAATTAAAAAAATATAGTTCTAGGGGAATTTCCTGGTGTTTTAGTGGTTAGGACTTGACGCTTTCACTGTCGGGGCCCAGGTTCGATCCCTGGTCAGAGAACTAAGATCCTGCAAGCCTCACGGTGGGAAAAAAAAAAAAAAAGAAAGAAAGAAACTTTAAAAAAGAATGTAAAAGATGTACAAATATTAATATATTATACAAACTTAGAGGAAACAGAAATCATTACAGCTTAGAATAATCTGAAAAGGTGGCCCCCCCAAAAAACAAGATGGGAACAGAGGAAAGAAGGAGTGACACTGTCTGGAAAATGGAGAATTCTAGGAAGGTTTCCTAAAAGCTTTAACATTTGAATTGGTTTTGAAATCAGGTACAGAGGAAGAACACTTTGGATAAAGAGAAAAGCATGAGTAAAGGAAGAGAAACAGAACTGAGAAAGGAACACCGAAATGAATAACAATGGGACAGGTGGAGGAATATCCTTCCCTGGAGATATTTAGGGAAGATATAAATATTTGTCCTTCCAGTTAGCTGGGGTTCACTTGTGTCTAGAACCTGGCATCTACCTTCCAGGCCTATGGCTCTACATATCATGAACCATGAACCTTCACTCATTTGTGTAGCAAATACTCAATGAGCATCTAATGGGTACCAGGCACTGTGTTAGTACTTGGTTTATTCAGTGTGAACAAACAAATCTTCCCTCATAGAACTTATATTCTTGTGTGTAGAGGGGGAGGGAAAAAAATAAAATAAATAAGTAAAATACTTTAAATGTTAGACATTGATAAGTGCTATACAGAAAAATAAAGCATGAAGGAGGACTAGGAGTACTGGCTAGTGTGATTTAATATTGGATACTTAGGAGAGGTCTTACTGAAAAATGAGGGAAAAGCCATGGGAATATGTAAGGAAGAGCCTTACAGGCATTTAGAATAGCTGGTGCAATGGCTGTGTGGTTGTAGCATGTTAGCAAGCCAGGCAGTTTCAAGGAACATTAATTAAGGACAGTGTGACTGAAAAAGGAGAGGTATAAGAAGTTAGGTTAGACAGGTAATGGGTTAAGAAGTACAAATGGTATAGAAGGCTTCAGTGATAGTTCTGACTGGTATGAAAGATCTTCAAAGAATTTTGAGCAGAGGAGTGACATGATTTGACTTAGTTTTAACAGGATCACTTGGGCTGCTGTGTTGAAAATAAACTGATAGGGGAAAGGCTACCAATAAGAAGACCAGTTAGACATGAAAGGATGTTCAACATCACTAATCATTAGAGAAATACAAAACAAAACTACAATGAGGTATCACCTCACACCAGTCAGAATGGTCATCATCAAAAAATCTACAAACAATAAATGCTGGAGAGGGTGTGGAGAAAAGGGAACCCTCTTGCACTGTTGGTGGGAATGTGAATTGGTACAGCCACTATGGAGAACAGTATGGAGGTTCCTTAAAAAATGAAAAATAGAACTACCATATGATCCAGCAATCCCACTACTGGGCATATACCCTGAGAAAACCATAATTCAAAACAGTCATGTACAATGTTCACTGCAGCACTATTTACAATAGCCAGGACACAGAAGCAACCTAAGGGTCCATCAACAGATGAATGGATAAAGAAGATGTGGCACACATATACAATGGAATATTACTCAGCCATGAAAAGAAATGAAATTGAGTTATTTGCAGTGAGGTGGATGGACCTAGAGTCTGTCATACAAAGTGAAGTAAGTCAGAAAGAGAAAAACAAATACTGTATGCTAACACATATATATGGAATCTAAAACAAACAAACAAAAAGATTCTGAAGAACCTAAGGGCAGGACAGGAATAAAGACGCAGATGTAGAGAATGGACTTGAGGACACAGGGAGTGGGAAGGGTAAGCTGGGACCAAGTGAGAGAGTGGCATGGACATATATACACTACCAAATGTAAAATAGATAGCTAGTGGGAAGCAGCCACATAGCACAGGGAGATCAGCTCGGTGCTTTGTGACCACCTAGAGGGGTGGGATAGGGAGGGTGGGAGGGAGACGCCAAGAGGGAGGAGATATGGGGATATATGTATATGTATAGCTGATTCACTCTGTTATAAAGCAGAAACTAACACACCATTGTAAAGCAATTATACTCCAATAAAGATGTTAAAAAAAAAAAAAAGAAAAAAAAAAGACCAGTTAGGAGACCACTACACAAATCCAAGATTAACTTAGACCAAGACTGGCCCAAGGATTGAGGGGTGGTTGGGTTCCAGATATATTTGGAAGGTAGAGCCAGAAGAATTTCCTAACAGACTGGACATAGAATATGAAAGAAGCCTTAAAGATGACTCCAAAGTTTTGAGCCTGGTAACTGGAAGGATGGCACTGCCATTAACTTAGGGAAGACTACAAGAAGAGGAGGTTTTGAGGGAAGATCAGGAGGTCGGAATTGAAATTGCTAAGCTTGAGATGCCTATGTAAGTAGAGATGTCAAGTGGGCAAGAAGACACTCAAGTCGGGGAGTTCCCTGGTAGCCTAGTGGTTAGGATTCCAGGCTTCCACTGCCATGGCCTGGGTTTAATCCCTGGTCAGGGAACTGAGATCCTGCAAGCCACATGGCACAGCCAACAAAGTTAATTAATTAATTAATTTTTAAAAAAGACACTCAAGTCTAACAAAACAGGGAAGAGAGTCAGGCTGAAGGAAGATATTTGGAAGATATCAGTATAGAGACAGTATTTAAGGCCAGGAGACTGGATAGCTCACCAAGGAAATGGATAGAGACAAATAAAACTTACAGGGACTGAGCCCTTGAGTTTTTCAAAATGAGTGAAATATGGGGTCAGAAAGAGGGACGTACAGAGATAGAAATTAAATTGTGGGAGATGAGGGATGCCGAAGGAGTCCAGGGTTTCTTGTGGTGCTTGAACACAATGAGATTAGAGCTGGTAGTCTCAAAGCCAAAAGTGGCAGCGACCTTGTAAGTGCTGGGAGATAGGGAAGGCCAGGGGTTTGGCTAGAAACAGCATTCTGAAGCCACTGCTCACCCCTCTCAATGGGCATGCAGTGACACTGGAGGGAGAACAGCCAGGGCTCATTCTTGGGGATCCTTATATTTTCATTTAACCTGTGGTTAAATACTGTCTTCCATGTATAACACTGGGAACAGCTATGCTAATAATCAATGGAACAGCACCTCCTTCTTCTGCACTATTTTCCAGAGCAGTTTTCACCAACTCCTTTCATTCTTTTGAAAAGAAGACTATCAGCTCCTCCTCCCTAAGAGAAAGGAAATGTATTCCTTGAAGGCCAGAAAATAAAACATTCCTTAAGCAGATTTTAGGGCCATCTGTTTTTATTTGTGCTACAATGAACCTTTAAAATTATGCTTTTGTAACTTCACATTTCTCTGAAGAATATGTGTAGCTTTGAACTAAAATAAACCAAAACTCTGATTTTAGAATTACACAGGGAAAAGAATCTCAAGAGGCCATTCAGCCTAAATTATACAAGACGGGGATTACACAGATATACAGTTTCACAGATTCTTGTATTATATCACAACCAATATAAATTTCTCTATTTCTCTCTGGTTTTGAGTAAAGAATTCATACAATTTTGTTCCTTTTTGCTTGAAACTTTGACATGAGGTTAACTCTTTGGCTCTATTCCCCCTGTGACATGATGAAAGTTTGAATGTCCACTACATTTCTTGAAAATTTTTGTTATTTTTTAGTTATATTTAAAATAATTGGCAAAATGTACATATTTAGTACATATTTAAAGTGTACAATATGATGAATTTTGATATGTGTATATACCCATATAAACAGCACTTGAAATCACTCTACTCTGTTCCACCAATCTAGAAATACATATTATACCAAAACAATACTGTCTTGATTAACCTACCTTTAAAATAAGCCTTAACATCAGGTAGTGTAAGTCTTTGAATTATGTTCTTTTTCAAAGTTGTCTCAACTATTCTAGATTTTTTGCATCTCCATATATATTTTAGAATCAGTGTCTCAATTTCTATTTGAAATAGCCTGCTGGTATTTTGATTGGGACTGTGTTGAAGCTATGAATCAATTCCGGGAGAAATGACATCTTAACAATATTGAGTCTTCTGATTAATAAATATAGTATATCTCTTCACTTATTTGGGTCTTCAATTTCTCTTAGCAATGTTTTGTAGTTTTCAGTGTATGAAAATAGTATTGTTCTTTTAAAATTTTTTATTTATTTATTTTTGGCTGCATTGGGTCTTCGTTGCTGCACATGGGCTTTCTCTAGTTGAGGCGAGAGGGGGCTACTCTTTGTTGTGGTGTGTGGGCTTCTCACTGCGGTGGCTTCTCTTGTTGCGGAGCACGGGCTGTAGGCCTGCGGGGTTCAGTAGTTGTGGCTTGCAGGCTCTAGAGCACAGGCTCAGTAGTTGTGGTGCACGGGCTTAGCTGCTCCATGGCATGTGGGATCTTCCTGGACCAGGGCTCGAACACATGTCCCCTGCATTAGCAGGCAGATTCTTAACCACTGTGCCACCAGGGAAGTTCTACTGTATTGCTGTTAAATTCCAATTTCTGATTGTTAGTATACAGAAACACAATTGACTTTTACACAATGATTTTGCAACTCTGATAAATTCATTGACAACATCTAATACTATTCTGTAAATTCTTTAGAATTTCCTACATAGACAATCATGTTATCTGTGAATAAAGACAATCTTACTTCTTTTTTTCATCTGTATTCCTCTAATTTTGTTTTCTTGCCTTATTACATTGGCTAGAAGATCCACTGGAATGCTAAATAGAAATAAGAGTAGACATCATCTCCTTGTTCCCAGTCTTAAAGAAGAACCAATCAATCAAGTCACTGTTAGATATATTAATTTTAAGTTTTTCATAAATTCTCTTTATTAGATTGTAAAAGTTCTCTTCTATTTTTAAACTGCTGATACATATATATATATATATATATACATATATAGATAGATATCTCTATATTATATCTATAGAGAGAGAGGGTGGGGGAGAGAGAGAAATTGAATGGAAATATGGGTTCATCAAATGCTTTTTCTGCAGCAGCTTTTTCTTTTAACATGTTTTTCCTTTCTATCCTGTTAATATGCTGAGTTACAGATTGATTTTTGAATGTTAAACCAATTTAGCATATTTGGAATAAGCCCCATTTAGTCATGAAGTACCTTATTATTTTGTGTATTACTGAATTGGATACACTAAAAACTTGTTATGTATTTATGCAACCACCTATGAGGGATATAGGTCTGCAGTTTTCATTTCTTCCAATTTTTTTTCTAGTTTTGATACTAGTGTAATGAAGGCCTCATCGAAAGAGATTGCCCCCTCATCTATTTTCTAAGAGTGTATAGAACTGGTGTTATTTCTTCCTTCATTTTGTAAAAGTCACCAGTGAACATATCTAGACCTGGGCTTTTCTTTGTGAAAAGGTTTATAAAAATTCAACTCTTTCAATGGACGCAGGGCTATTCCAGCTATCTATTTTTTCTTGACAGAGGTATGAAAGTTGATGTGCAAAGAATTTGTCCATTTTGTCCAAGTTGGACATGTATTAGCATAAATGTGTTCATAATATGCCCTATTGTCTTCTTACTATTTACAGGACTTGTAATGATATCCCTCTCTCTCACATCTCATAATGTTAATTTGTGTTTTTACTATTTTTTAATTGAAGTATATAGGTGATTTACAATATTAGTTTCAGGTGTGCAACAGTGATTCAATATTTTTATAGATTATACTGCATTTAAAGTGACTATATTTCCCTGTGCTGTACAATATACCCTTCTAGTCTTATTTATTTTATAGACAGTAGTTTGTACCTCCTTACTCCCCTACCCATATCTTGCCACTCCCCACTCCCCTCTTCCCACTGGTAACCATTAGTTTATTCTCTATATCTGTGAGTCTGTTTCTGTTTGGTTATATTCATTGGTTTGTTTTATTTTTTAGATTCCACATACAAGTGATAGCATTACAGTATTTGTCTTTCTCTGTCTGACGTATTTCACTAAGCATAATACCCTCTCAGTCCATCCATGTTGTTGTAAATGGCAGAATTTCATTCTTTTTCATGGCCAAGTAATACTCCATTACATAGATAGACAGATAGATAGATAGATAGATAAAGAGATATATCTATGTATCACATCTTCTTTATCCATTCATCTGTTGACGGACACTTAGGTTGCTTCTATATCTTGGCTACTGTAAATAATGCTGCTATGAACATTGGGGTACATGTATATTTTCAAATTACTGTTTTTGTTTTCTTTGAATATAAACCCAGGAGTGGAATTGCTGAATCATATGGCAGTTCTATCTTTACTTTTTTGAGGAATCTCCATAATATTTTCCATACTAGCTGTACCAATTTACATTTCCACTAACAGTGTACTAGGATCCCCCTTTCCCCACAGCTTTGCCAACGTTTGTTATTTATAGGCTTTTTTAAAAATTAATTTTTATTGTAGTATAGCTGCTTATAGACATTTTGATGACAGCCATTCTGACAAGTGTGAGGTGGTATCTCACTGGGGTTTTGATTTGCATTTCTCTGATGATGAGAAATGTTGAGAAACTTTTCATGTGCCTTTGGCCATCTGTATATTTTCTTTGACATTTTCATGTCTTCTGACTTTTTTTTTTTTTTTTTGGCCATGCCATGCAGCTTGCAGAATCTTAGTTCCCCGACCAAGGATCAAACCTGGGCCCCGGCAGTGAGAGCACTGACTCCTAACCACTGGACTGCCAGGGAATTCCCTTCTGACCATTTTTAAATCAGGTTGGTTGTTTTTTTGATATTGAGTTGTGTGAACCATGTATATAGTTTGGATATTAACCCCTTATTGGTCATATCATTCGCAAATATTTTCTCCTATTCAGGAGGTTGCCTTTTCATTTTGTTGATGGTTTCCTTTGGTGTAAAAAAAAAATTTTACATTTAATTAGGTCCCAGTTATTTATTTTTGCTTTTATTTCTTTTGCCTTAGGAGACAGATCTAACAAAATCTTCCTACACTTTATGTCAAAGACTGTTCAGCCTATGTTTTCTTCCAGGAGTTTTATGGTTTCAGGTCTTACACTTAGGTCTTCAATACATTTTGAGTTTATTTTTGTATATGGTGTGAGAAAATGTTCTAATTTCATTCTTTTACAAATAGCTGCCCAATTTTTCCAGCGCTACTTATTAAATAGACTCTCTTTTCTCCAGTGTATATCATGCCTCCTTCATTGTAAACATAAGTATGTGGGTTTACTTGGGGGCTCTCTATTCTGTTCCATTGATCTGTGGCTGTTTTCATGCCAGTACCATGCTGTTTTGATGACTAAAGCTTTGTAGTACAGTCTGAAGTCAGAGAGTATTATACCTCTAGCTTTGCTCCTTTTTCTCAAGATTGGTTTGGCAATTCAGGGTCTTTTGTGGTTCCATATAAATTTTAGGATTATTTCTTCTAGTTCGGTGAAAAATGTCACACGTATTTTGATAAGGATTGCATTAAATCTGTAGATTGCTTTCAGTAGTATGGATTTTAACAATATTAATTCTGCTAATCCATGAACCTGGAATATCTTTCCATTCTTTGGTATCATCTTCAACTCCCTTCATCAATATCTTATGGTTTTTAGAGTACTGGTCTTTTACCTCCTTGGTTAAATTTATTCCTAGGTATTTTATTCTTTTTGATAAAATTTTAATTGGGGTTATTTTCTTGCATTATCTTTCTGATAGTTCATAATTAGCGTACAGAGAAGCAATAGGTTTCTGTATATT
Source organism: Mesoplodon densirostris (assembly GCF_025265405.1). Lineage (NCBI taxonomy): Eukaryota > Metazoa > Chordata > Mammalia > Artiodactyla > Ziphiidae > Mesoplodon > Mesoplodon densirostris. Next base: position 45,107,617 of record NC_082662.1, on the reverse strand, counting down.
AACCTTATATCCTGCAGCTTTACGGAATTCATTTATCAGTTCTAATAGATTTCTGGTGGAGACTTTAGCATTTTCTATATGCAGTATGATGTCATCTGTAAACAGTGACAGTTTTACTTCTTGCCTTCCAATTTGGATACCTCTTCCTTCTTTTTCTTGTCTGATTGCTGTGGCTAGGACTTCCAATATTATGTTAAATAGAAGTGGTGAGAGTGGGCATCCTTTGTCTTGTTCCTGATTTTAGAGCAAAAGCTTTCAGCTTTCCACCATTGAGTATATTAGCTATGGGTTTACCATAAATAATCTTTATTATATTGAGGTGTATTTCCTTTATACCAACTTTGATGAGAGTTTTTTTTATCATGAATGGACATTGAATTTTGTCAAATGCTTTTTTTGTGTGTCTACTGAGATGATCATGTGACTTTTATCCTTCCTTTTGTTAATGTGGTGTATCACATTGATTGATCTGTGCATGCCTAGAATAAATCCCACTTGATCATAGTGTATGATCCTTTCTATATATTGTTGTATTCAGGTGCTAATATTTTGTTGAGGAGTTTTGCATCTATACTCATCAGAGATATTGGCCTGTAATTTTCTTCTTTTGTAGTGTCTTTTTCAGATTTTGGTATCAGGGTAATGGTAGCATCATAAAATAAATCTGGGAGTGTTTCCTCCTCTTCAGTCTTTTGGAAGAGTTGACAAGGACAGGTATTGCTCTTCTTTATATGTTTGGTAGAGTTCCCCTGTGAAACCGTCCAATCCTGGAATTTTGTTTGCTGAGAGTTTGTTTGTTTGTTTTATTAGAAATCCAATTTTACTACTAGTGATCATCTGTTTGAATTGCCTATTTCTTCCTGATTCAGTCTTTGAAAGTTCTGTGTTTCTAGAAAATTGTCCATTTCTTCTAGAATGTCCAATTTGGCATATAACTGTTCATAGTATTCTCTTATGATTTTTTATATCTCTGTGGTGTTGCTTATTTCTCCTCTTTAATTTCTTATTTTGTTCATTTGGTTCTTCTTTCCTTTTCTCTTGACAACCTTGGCTAAAGGTTTAACAATTTTGTTTATCTTTTCAAAAGACAAACATTGGTTTCATTGATCTTTTCTATTGTTCTTTTGGTCTCTATTTTATTTACTTCCTCTCTGATCTTTATTATTTACTTTCTTCTGCTAACTTTGGGCTTTGTTCATTCTTCTAATTGCTTCGGATGGTAGGTTAGGTTGTTTATTTGAGGTTTTTGTTCTTTCTTAAGGAAGATCTATATCACTATAAACTTCCCTCTTAGAACTGCTTCTGCTGCATTCCATAGATTTTGGAAAGTTGTGGTTCCATTTTTATTTCCATTTTCATTTGTCTTGAGGTATTTTCTTATTTTCCCTTCCTTTTCTTCATTGACACATTGGTTTTTTTAGTAGCATGTTGTTTGGTCATCACGTTTGTTCTTTTCCCATTCTTCTTTCTGTAATTGATTTCTAGTTTCATAGTGTTGTGGTTGGAAAAAATGCATGACATTAATTTCTATCCCCTTAAAGTTGCTTAGACTTGTTTTATGGCCTAGCATGTGATCAATCCTGGACAACACTCCATGTGCACTTGAAGAGAATGTGTATTCTGGGTTTTTTTCAGATGGAATGTCCTGTAGATATCTATTAAGTCCAACTGGTCTAATGTGACATTTAAGACTACTGTTCCCTTATTGGTTTTCTGTCTGAATGATCTAGTGATGCAAGTGGGGTGTTAAAGTCCCCCACTATTATTGTAATTTGTCCATTTCTCCTTTTAGGTCTGTTAATATTTGCTTTATATACTTACATGTTCCTGTATTAAGTGCACATATGTTAATGAGTATTATATCCTCTTCTGGTATTGGTCCCTTTATTATTATATAATGCCCTTCTTTGTTTTCTATTATAGATTTTGTTTCAAAGACTGTTTTATCTGATTTGAGTATTGCTACCCCTGCTTTTTCATCATTTGCATTTGTATGAAATACCTTTTTTAAAAAACTGAAGTATAGTTGATTTACAATGTTGTGTTAGTTTCTGGTGTTCAGCAAACTGATTCAGTTATACTTATACATATTCTTTTTCATATTCTTTTCCATTGTGATTTATTACAGGATATTGAATATAGTTCCCTGTGCTATATGGTAGGACCTCATTTATCTATTCTATATACAGTAACTTGTATCTGCTAATCCCAAACTCTTAATTTATCCCTCCCCCACCTTTCCCCTTTGGTAACCTAAGTTTGTTTTCTATGCCTGTGAGTCTGTTTCTGTTTTGAAAATAAGTGCATTTGTATCATATTTTAGATTCCACATATAAGTGAAATCATATGGTATGTGTCTTTCTCTTTCTGACTTACTTCAACTTAGCATGATAATCTCTAGGTCCATCCATGTTGCTGCAAATGGCATTATTACATTCTTCTTTATGACTGAGTAATATTCCACTGTGTGTGTGTGTGTGTGTGTGTGTGTGTGTGTGTGTCATATCTTCTTTATCCATTCATCTGTCGATGGACATTTAGGTTGCTTCCATGTCTTGACTATTGTAAATAGTGCTGCTGTGAACACTGGAGTGCATGTATCTTTTCAGATTAGTTTTCTCTGGATATATGCCTAGGAATGGGACTGCTGGATCATATGGCAACTCTATTTTTAGTTTTTTAAGGAACCTCCATACTGTTTTCCATAGTGGCTGCATGAATTTACATTCCCACCAACAGTGTAGGAGGGTTCCCTTTTCTCCACACCCTCTCCAGCATTTGTTATTTGTAGACTTTTTAATGGTGGCCATTCTGACCAGTGTGAGGTGATACCACATTGTAGTTTTGATGTGCATTTCTCTAATGTTGAACATCTTTTTGTATGAAATATCTTTTTCCATCCCCTTACTTTCAGTCTGTGTGCCTTTAGCTCTGACATGAGTCTCTTGTAAGCAGCATATAGAAAGGTCTTGTTTTTTTTAATCCAATCAGCCACTCTATGTCTTTTGATTGGAGCATTTAATCCATTGACATTTAAAGTGATTATTGATAGATATGTACTTATTACCATTTTGTTAATTGTTTTCTGATTGCTTTTGTAGGTCTTCTCAGTTCATCTTCTTTTAGTTTCTTCCCTTGTGTTTTAATGGTTTTTCTTTAGTGGTAGGAATGTGTTCCTTTCTCTATAGTTTTTGTATATCTATTGTAGGTTTTTGACTTGTGATTCCCATAGGGTTCATACGTGTTGATCTTTAACTATGTCTACTTATTTTAAACAGATAGTCCTTTAAGTGCAAACAAATTCTAAAAAATCTACATTTTGTGTTTCTGATGTCATATTTTACAGCTTCATGTTTATCCCTTCACTGTTTATTTTATAGTTGATTCTATAATTTTTTGTCTTTTAATCTTTGTACTTGTATATTTAAGTGGTTGATCCTCAGCCTTTACTATATATTTGCCTTTAATAGTGGATTTTTCCCTTCCTACAGATTTATTTTTTTACTTCTTGTTGTAGCCTTGTCTCTTCCACTTACAAAAGACCTTTTAACATTTCTTTTAGGTAGGTTTAGTATTGATGGACTCATTGTTTATGCTTGTCTGAGCTGTTTTTCTGTCTGTCAAGTCTAAATGATAATCTTGCTTGTAGAGTATCCTTGGTTGCAGGTTTTTCCCTTTCAGCACTTTAAACATATAATACCACTCCCTTCTGGCATGCAAGGTATCTGCAGAAAAATCAGAATTCTAAAGGCCTTTAGAATCCTCTCTTTAACTTTTGCCATTTTAATTATGATATGTCTTGGTGTGGGTCTGTTTGCGTTCATCTTGTTTGGGACCCTCTGTGCTTCCTGTGCCTGGATATGTTTCCTTCTTCAGGTTCAGGAAGTTTTCAGCCATAATTTTATCAAATACAATTTTGAACCCTTTCTCTTCTCCTGGGATCCCTATAATGTGAATGTTGGTAAGTTTGATATTGTCCTAGAGGTCCCTAAAACTGTTCTCTTTACAATTTTGTTTTTCTTTTACTGTTCTGGTTGGGGGATTTCCATTATTCTATATTCCAAATCACTTATGCATTCTTCTACATCACCTACTCTGCTGTTAATTCCTTCGAGTGCATTTTTCATTTCAGTTATAGTATTATTCAGTTCTGACTGGTTCTTTTAAATATTTTCTAGTTCCTTGTTAAAATTCTTACTGTGTTCATCTATTATTTTCCCTAATTCAGTTAGCATTCTTATTACTAATGCTTTGAACTCTTGATCTGGTAAATTATTTATTTCTGTTTCATTAGTTGTTTTTTCAGGAGTTTTCTCTTGTTCTTTCAACTGAAACAAATTCCTCTGTCTTCTCATTTTGCTTAACTTTCTCTGTCTCTATGAAATTAGGTGGCACAGTTATCTATTCTGGTCTTGAAGGGCTGTCCTTGTATGAGTGTCCTTATACAGTGCATGTGCCAAGTGGCTTCGGTGGGAGTGTTAGATCTGACACAAGCACAAACCATCTCTTCCCCCAGGGTGTGTTGGCAGCTATCACCCTGGTACAAAGTGGGGTTGGAGGTGGAGTGGCTAGTCAGAGAGCCAGGTGTGGGCTGGGGCTTCTCCTCTGCTCGGTGGCCATCAACACCCTATTTGGGGTGCAGTGAGGTCCCAGGTTGCTGGAGCAGAATCCCTGAGGGCCAGGTCCAAGCTGTCTCAGTTCCCTCTAAGTGTGTGATCTCCCACTCGCAGCACCAGTTCCCTTGCTCCAGAGGGGAGCAGTTCTAGAGCAAGAAGGGCTGGAGTGGGTGCTCAGCATGGGTTGCAATGCGGTAGTCCTGGTCCCAGTCAGAGTCCTAGAGTGCTTCAGATGCATTGCCTCCATAAACACCAGCAATGGCTGCCCCCACCCCATTCAGATGCCTTTCTGGGTCCACGCTGGCTCTGTCCCTCACAACCATGCACTCCCCTTGGCTGCAGCAGCCCTTGCCCTAGTGTGGAACTGTGTTATGGAGCAACTGGGGATGAAAAGGGCACTCAGCTCAGGCTGGGGTGCATGCTGCAGTGGTTGTGGGAAACCAGCCAGAGTTCTATGCAGCTTTAATCTCCTTCCTCCACCTTTTTTCAGGAGTAGCAAGTGTGTGCATGCACTTCATAATCAGAGTCTTACAACCCTCCTGTTAGTCCCACTGGTTCTCAAAGCAGCTAAGGTGCTCATCTTCTCAGTGTCAGACCTCAAGGCTAGGGAGCCCAATATGTGGCTTGAACAGCTCTCTCCCCAGGGAGGATCTCTGAGCCTATGTAATCCCTCTCCTTTTCTGTGTCTCCTTCTAGGGACACAGGTTGACCTGATTGCTTCTCTTCCCTTCCTACCCGATTTTGTGGATCTGTCTTAGAGCCTTGGTTGTACAAGAATCTTTAGGGCAGTTTCCAGTTAGTTTTCAGTGAGAACTGCTCCACATGTTGATGCATTGGTGATGTATTTGTTGGGGGGGGGGATGGGCAGTGAGCTCCATGTCCTCCTACTCTGCCACCTTTCTTGTACCCTGTGTGTTTTCACTATTTATCTAATCAATCTGATTAGAAATTTGATTTTATTGATCTCAAGAACTTTTAGTTTCATTTTAAAAATTGTTTCTCTGCCTTCTATTTTGTGAATTGCTGGTCTTTATTATTTCCTTTCTTCTGTTTGCTTTGTGTTTCATTTGCTCTTCTTTTTCTAATTTCCTAAGGTAGAAGAGTAGGTCAATGATTTCAGATGTCTTTTTTCTCTAATATAGAAGTTTAATGTTACCAATTTCTTCCTAATCACTGCCTTAGCTGCATCCCACAAATTCTGATATGCCATGTTTTCATTTTCAGTCAGCTCAAAATATTTTCTAATTTTTCTTTAGGTTTCTTCTTTGACCCATTGGTTATTGAGAAGTGTGTATTTTATTCAAGTTTTCTATATCCTTGATGATTTTCTGTCTACTTCTATCAATTATTGATATAGGGGGTTATTGAAATCTCATAATATACTTGTGGCTTCATCCTTGTAGTTCTATTTATCTATATTTGTCCTTATAGTTCTAACAGTTGTTGCTTCATGCATTTTGAAGCACTGTTATTAGATGCACAAATGTTTAGGATTGTTGTACCCTTTTTAAAATTTATTTATTTTTTGCTGTACGCAGGCCTCTCACTGTTGTGGCCTCTCCCGTTGCAGAGCACAGGCTCCGGACACGCAGGCTCAGCGGCCATGGCTCACGGGCCCAGCCGCTCCGCGGCATGTGGGATCTTCCCGGACTGGGACACGAACCGGCGTCCCCTGCATCGGCAGGCGGACTCTCAACCACTGTGCCACCAGGGAAGCCCTGTTGTACCCTTTTGATGAATTGATCCCTTTATAGTTATGAAATGTGCCTCCTTATCCCTGGTAATATTGTTTATTCTGAAATACATTTTGATATTACTCTATCCACTCAAGCTTTCTTTTGATTAGTATTACTGTAGTATATCTTTTCCCATCCATTTACTTTTAAACTATCTGTATCCTCATATTTCAAGTGGTTTTCTTATTCACAGCATATAGCTGAATCTTTCTTGTTTATCAATCTAACAATTTCTCCTTTTTAATTGAGGGTGCTTAGGTCATTTATAATTAATGTGATTATTAATATGGCTGGATTTAAATCTAGCATCTTCCCATTTATTTCCTATTGTTATATCTCCTCTTTGTTCTCCTTTTCTTCTTTTTCAGCCTTCTTTATATAATTCCAGTTTATTTTTGTTGGCTTATTAGCTATACCTCTCCATTTAAATTTTTCTAGTGGTTGCTTTTAGATTTTTATTCTACATTTTTACTTATCAATCTACTTTCAAGTAATATTATGCCACATCCCATGTCATATAGAAACTTTACATCTGTATACTTCTATTTCCCCTTTCCTGGAAATACCCTTTGTTACTATGTAAGTTATAAACTCCACAAAACACTGTTGTTAGCTTTGCTTTAAACAATTATATTTTAAAGAGTTTTTACATTTACCTATATATTTAACCATTTCTGCTGCTCTTCATTACTTTGTGTGGTTCCAGATTTCCATTATTTGGTATTCTCCATGAAGAACTTCCTTTAACATTTCTTGTGGAATAGGTGGCTGGTAATATATTCTTTTAGCTCTTATATTTCTGAAAAAGCATTTTGCTTTTCATTTTTGAAACATATTTTTACTGGGTATAAAATATAGGTTAACAGGTTATGTATTTCAGTATACTTTAAAGAGTTTGTACACTGTCTTGCGGATTGAACTGTTTTGATGAGAAGTCTGTTGTCATTCTTATACTCATTCCTCAGTATATAATGTGGATTTTTTTCTCTAGCTGCTTTTAAGATTCTTCTCTTTACCTCTGGTGTTAAGCAATTTGATTATGATGATTATAATGTTCCTTAATGTAGTTTTCATCCTGTTTCCCGCGTTCATTGAGCTTTTTGAATCTATGTGATTATATTTTCATTAAATTTATAAAATTTTTGATCACTGATTCTTCAAATATCTTTTCTGTCAACCCACTTCTCTCCTTTGGGGACTTCAATTACAGAGTTAGGCCATCCAACACTTCCCACATCTCAATCATGTGCCGTTCATTTAATTTTACAGTCTTTTCTCTTTGTGTTTCATTTTGGATAGTTCTATTGCTGTTTTAAGTTTATTAAATTTTTTCAGCAGTGTCTGATCTGCCATTAATCTCATCCAGTGTATTTTTCATCTCATTGTCATTTTTGCTTCTTGAAGCTTGATTTGGGTCTTTTTTATATTTTCTGTGTCTTTCCTTAACATGTACGTGCCTTGATCTTGTTGAAGCTTTATTTTAAGCTTGTTAGGTAGGATCAGAGCAGCCTAAATTTATGGATAACTTTGATCCTTAGGAATTATTTGTCCCTATCTTACTCTAGCTCATAAGAATACAAATTATTCCTGGACCTTTGAGAAATGTTCTCTCTGCTCCTTTCCAGTGTTTTTCTCACATACATGCACTGATTAGTAATCAGCTGAAGACACAATAGGAATCTCCTGCAGCTCTCCAGAGTTCTTTTATTTCCATAATCTGTCTTGTAAATTCTAGCCATCATGCTCTCCCTACACTGTCTTCAATGCAGGGAGACCTCTAGGCTCAGTTTAGGTTCCTCCCCTAACTGCACTATGGCCTGGAAACTCCAGACAGTAAAGTAGGGTAATCATAGGGCTCACCTTCTCTGCCCCATTGTCCTTTGTATTTCCCCCCACATATTTTGTCTCGATGTTTAGCTATTTACAGTGGACTGCTATGTTAGTGTGCTAGTGCTGCTATAAGAAAGTACTGCAAACTGGTGGCTTAAACAATAGAAATTTTTTGTCTCACAATTCTGGAGGCTAGAAGTCCAAAATTAAGATGTCAGCAGAGCTGGTTCCATTTGAGGGCTGTAAAAGGAAAGATTTGTTCCAGACCTCTCTCCTTGACTTGCAGAGTCAAGGACTTGACTTGACTTCCATCTTCTCCCTATGTCTCTTCATATCACCTTCTCTTTATGCATATCTATGTCCAAATTTCCCCTTCTTATAAGTCATACTAGATTAGGGCTTTACCTCTGTAAAGACCCTATAATCAGCCCTATAATCAGATGTAATCATTAAACTGATGTCTATGAAAATCGGTTTAGTATAGTGTTTAAGAGTAGGGACACTGGAATTAGAGTATCTGGGTTTGATTCTAGCTCCAACACTTGCTCGCTCTGTGCCTTAATTTCCTCATCTGTAAAAAGGTAATTACCCTACTCATTTCACAGAGATAGTGTGAAGATATATATATGCTTAGAATAGTACCTGATATATAATATACCCTCAATAGATGTTAGTTAACACAATGATCAAAATAATCTCATCATAAGAACATGAGTAGCGTTACCTAGACCAACAGAGATCTTGCATGGCCTTGATGAAGGAGATTAGAAAATTTAAATACAATGACTACTTCATTTATTAAAATTACTACTTCAGAAATATTATCTTCTAGCTTTCTAAGCTTTAAGTCTTTCCTTATATGGAAAAAAAATGTTGCCTGCCATTTCAGTAAACAAAGAATGTTGCCTGCCGTTCTGGTAAACAACAAATGTTGCCTATCATCAAGTCATCAGCCACTGCACCTGCCACCAACAGTGCACCCTTAGGGTAAATCAGGATGGAGAAAAACAGGATACTGGCCCTAGAGAGTTAAGATACCTGTCTAAAGAATAATTTCAGTGAGCCCTGACTCTTGCATTTTCCTATACATAGAAAAGCACTAAAATCATTAACTTGAGATGTCTGGTTTTTTTATGATTAGCAGTACTCTTTTGATGTTCAACTACATGTTTTGTTTTGTTTTTTCCCAGCAAAAACTCCTATATATCCTGGCTCCTCCCTTACCTCTTTGGAACAGCTCCTCAGAGCTATCTGAGAGGCTGTATCCTGGGCTATAGTCCTCAATAAGGCCACTGTATAAAACATAATTCTAAACATTTACGCTGTGCTTTTCTTTTTTTTTTTCAGTTGACACTTAGAGGCTCCCTCTCTCCACACTTTACATATAGCTGCCAAAACTCAGTTTTCTAAAATTCTACTTTGGTTAATTCACTTTCCTGCTTTAGAACCTGTAAAATCTCTACAAATTATCATATTAGAGTCTAGACTCCTTTGTGTGGTTTCTGAAAGCCTCTGAATATCCAACAGTCTCTTTGTACAACTTCATTTCCCAGTCGCCTTTAGCCTCTTCTTCACTAGGCAGGTTGATATCTCCCATCCTCCCTACCAGACATGCCCATTCCTGGTGCTTTCCTGCCTTTTGTTTAGGCTGGTATCTATCCCTCTTTTCACTTATTTTCCACCCTTCACTTTATAGTGCCTACACATCCTTCACTGTCCATTTCAAATCTTTCCTTCATTTACATTTACATGAATGTTTATAAACATCTACATGGAATGTGCTGCTCTGGCTGTTAGGGATTCAGGCTCATTTAGACATAAAGCAAATTCATGACTGCTTCATTTATCAGAGCTCTCCCTTCTTTGAATCTTTAATAAACTTCCAATAAGTTTCAGCACTTATTTCCACATTACTTTATCTTTTAGTTATTTTTATATTATTTATATATCTATACTAGATAGACAATTACTCTATACTAGATAGACTGCTAATGATACAGTGGTAAACAAGGCAGACACAGTCCCTCATGGAACTAAAAGTCTAGTAGAGAAAATAGACACTGAATAAGGAATTACAAATGTAGTGAGTATTACACATAGAATGTGTGTTATTAAATGAAAGCCTATCTGAAATAAATATGTGGAAAAATGAAAGCCTATCTGAGAAAATGCCATTTAAACTGAAACCTGAAAATTGAGTATGGGTTATGCAAATGAAGAGTAGGGGAAGTGCAACAATAAGAAAATAGCTTGTGCAAAGGCTATAAACAAAAGAAAACATAGTTCAGGGACTGATAAGAAAAACTAAAGGTACAAATAAAGAAAAATGAATGAGAGAAAAAGTGGAATATTGTGGTGATTAAATGAAATAATGTATAAGAAATTACTTTTTCAACTATTAGACACAAGACAATTCAACTGTCCAAGATCATGAGAAATAAAATTACACTGAGTTAAAACAAAAATTGAATTAGAAGGGAAGTCAGTCTACTAAATCAAGTAAGAAAAATAAGTGATATATAATTGGTAAACTTTATTGAAAATTAAATGTAATAAATGACAAGAAATACAGTTACTGTTTTTGAACAAAGATTTCTGAACCTGCACAACCATAAACCTAGGAGGCAGAATTCAGATAAAGACAGATAATATGAATGGCAGTTGTCATGAATGTCCTCAGTCAAGTACTGAAATAATTATGGGGGCCTCATAGCTTTTACAAATATACTTGTATAAACAGATCTAATTACCAAACACAAAGTACCATCTTGCAAACACCAAGGATAGCAATGTATGTTATCCACTTGGAGCTGACATCTGATCATCTCACTTCTGGACAATAAGCTCCCAGAAGGCAAGCAAAATGTCTGATTCATCTTTGTATCATATCATGGAATATATTTAATAGACGTTTGTGAAATAGATAATAACACTTCAAATACGGGAAATAAAACAAGTTTTCAAAGCATAGCCGCCTTTAAAAACTGTTTAGGGCGTAAATTACATAAAAATAGTTGTCTTTAAAGATCTGACTCTAGTTTAGCATGGTTCCAAGGTAGGACTATCTAATAGCTAATTGTATCCCAGGAAAAATTAAGCACACATTCTAACTACTATTTTCTAGTGTCCTGAAAAAAGCCATCAGACAGAAAGCCACAGGGTAAATGTTTTCTTCAAATAGGTCATTCCCACATAATAATACTGAGCCCTGAGCTTAAAAGTCCAGTAAAACATTTCTGTGATTTTAAGTGTATATCAAGTATAAAATGTTCATTGAATGTACAAATGAGTAAGTGAATAAATGGCTGCATGAGAAAGGAAAAAAGAAAGGAAGAAAAGGAAGAAAGAGAAGGAGGGAAGAAGTTATTTTATACCAAGATATGGTGGAAGAAGTAACTGTGGAGTTATCACCTTGTCTAATAAAACAACAAATTTTAACATTATATCAAACTAAGTTTTAAATTTTCTATTTTAAATCACAATGATTACTATCCAACACTTTAGAACCCATTTTAAGAAATTTTTAAACTCAAGTACTACTTCACATGGCAATTAGGCAAGAACACTTATTACATAATTGTTATGTGTAGTATGCACAATTTCATTTTAGTTACAATACAGCTTTAACTAATTTTAGTTAAAATACAGCTTAATTCAAAATGCAATCATTTGCTTTCAAAAACTTATTTAAAAATAATTTTGGGACTTATAGGTGAGCTATGATTAAACATTAAGTATAGTTAAAAGTAATACGTACTTATAGAAAGAGGGAAAAATAAAAGATCCCACCACTAATAAATATTATAAAGTTAATTTTATACCTCAAAAAGCAAATCTGTCTCTGACTGTCGGCATCAAAAGGTCAAAACACAACAAATGACACAAGCAAAGACTAAATAAATCACAAATTTAACATTTTGTCTTTCTGTTATAGAATTCCCTATCACTGATCTAAGTCATATAATATTATGAACTGATTTCACTGTCGATTAACTAAAAATTTACACGTAATCATGTATTTCTCATCTTCATTTATGACATTCAATTATGAAAAATTCATGGGAAATCATACCTCATTGTATCTGTTGCTGGGAATTTTGATGCTGGTTTTCCGAACTTCCATATCAACCACCAAACCTTGAACTACTGGCAATGTATACTGGTAATTTCTAAAGTCCTGGGCAAAAGTAGATTGAAGTGGAAGAAAGAATTCATCAATGGCAGGATTTAATTTATAGTAATAAAATTAGCATAAATAAAAAGAATGTCAAAATTAAAAGATCTCATTCATTTAAATAATAAGAAAATGTATAATGAAAGCCCCATTGTGTATATTCTACTCTCTGATTAGTCTGTAAACTCTTACAAAGAAGCAGACGAAAAAGTTTCATATACCCTTTATATACAATATTAAACAAATATTTGAATGTTTATCCCTGTTTTGTCACCACCTAACATTTTCTGTATTTATTTAACTATCTCCTCCCTCTAAGGTAAGCTCCAATAGGGTAGGGATGCTCACTTGTTTTGTTCTTGTTATATCCCAAATGCCTGGAACATCCTAGGGACTAAATGAATACCTGTAGAGTAAAACATGCACGCATATATACTCCATATCTAGTGTGGCTGAAGCAAAATGAGCAAGAATGGTAGGAGTTGAGGTCAAAGTGATAGCACGCAGCTAGATTTCATAGGGTCTGGTAGGTCACCACAAGGACCTTTGCCTTAACTTTGAGAAGGCTTTTTACCTATTTTAATGGATCTCTCTTTCTCTGTAAAGAATAGATGGAAAGGGAACAAGAAGAGAAGAAAGGATATCAGATAAGCATAATAAAAATAGTCCAGGCAAAAGACAGTGATAACTTGAAACAAGATGTTAACAGTTCGAAAGATGGTGAGAAGTTATCAAATTCTAGATATATTTTGAATGGAAAAAGGACAATATTTGCCCTTAGGTTGGATGTGGAATGTGAAAAAAAAAAAAGAGATGATTCTGAATTTCATGGCCTGGGCAAGTTGAAAACAGGAACTGCCATTTACTGAGATGTAGAATATGATGGAAAGGGGAAGTCAGAAGACTACAGGAGAAGAACCAAGAAAGAATGGTGTCCTGGAAGCTAAGAAAAGAAAATGTGTAGATATTAGTAAGTTGTTGGATGGAACTGTGTGAAAATTATCTTCTGATTGCTTCTATTCACTCAGGGAAATTGGGCTAAGCCATCAGCTGAAACTGAGGAAAGGAGAGGAGGCACTGGAAATTTGAGAAGAGATCACATGCAAATAGTCATCTAGGGGAGTAGGAATGTATTATGGACCAGGAAGGATTGCCAGGTAGGTCCAAGAGCTTCCTTAATGGTATTGGTTATGAATCTAAAATGAGACCAGTGAGTATGCTACTCTTTTTGTCTTCACTCATATTTAAGCTTGGATGTAAGTTAAGAATGAAGGAAGAATTAGATCCAACCAGGTATAATCAATTGACTTTTGATAAAGGTGCAAAGGTAAGTAAATGACAAATGATACTGAAATGACTGGACATAGAAATGGGAAAAAAAAGAACTTCAAACAATGTCTAAGAATCATAAAGATTAACTAAAAATGGATCACTGACCTAAATATAAAACATAAAACTACAAACTTTTTAGAAGAAAACATGGAGGAAAATGTTTGTGATATAAGTTTCAGTCAGTAAGTTCTTAGATATGATATAAAAAGAACACTCTGTAAAAAAATTAATAACTGGACTTCAACAAAATTAAAAACTTTTGTTCTGTGAAAGACACTGTTAAGAGAATGAAAAGATAAATTACAGACTGGGAGAAAATATTTTTAAATGATACAAATCTACCAAAGGACTTACATTCAGAATAGATGAAATACTCTCAAAACTCAACAATAAGAAAACAACAACCATATTTTTAAAATATGAACAGTTTAAAAAATTTGAACATTCACTAAAGATATAAAGAAGACAAAATAAGCAAATGAAAGATGCTCTAAATCATTCATCACAGGAAATATACAAGGTAAGATCACAAAAATTAAAACCATTAGACTCCTATTAGAATGGCAAAAATTAAAAACCAGAAAGGAGAAATAATAAGTGCTGGCCAAAAAAAAAAGGATCCTTATACCTGATGAATGCAAAATACTGCAGGCATTTTGGAAAACAATTTCAGTTCCTTATAATGTTAAACATACAATATGGCTCAACTATCCCACTCCCAGAGAAATGAAAACTAAATATTCACACAAAACTTAATACATGGACGTTTATAGCAGCTTTATTCCCAGTCGCCAGAAACTAGAAACCCAGTTATGCATCAACAGGTGAATGAATAAACTGTAGTTCATACATACAATACAACACTACTCAGCAATAAAAATGAATGACCTATTGATACTGAAGGGTACTAGAATATACTACCCCTAAATATGCCTCTTGTTAATCAGTCTTTGGCCAGTCTAATTTAGAGGGCCCCAGCTGAAGCACCTGAGATGAGTAGAAGAAAAAGATTTTATTTCCTTCCCAATAATACATATAACAACACAGATTAATCTCAAATGCATTATGATAAGTAAAAGAAGCGAGATTAAGAAGGCTACATGCTGTATAATTTCCATTATAGGACAGTCTAAAAAAACTAAAACTATAGGGACAAAGGATCAATGGTTACCAGATATAACAGGTGCACCAGCAAATTTTCTGGTGATGGAACTGTTCTGTATCTTGCTTGTGACAGTGGTAGTAACATAACCATATACATTGTCAAACCTCTTGGAATGTACTCCAAAAAAGGTGGATTTTACTATACATAAATTTAAAAAAAATTTTTTAACAAAGAGGTAGATTTAATCAGGGTTTACATTTTGCCAGGCTACCACAACACAGGGTAAAAGCGAAAAAAGAACTAGAATTATGTAAAAAAGTGATTTTAATGATGAAACCATGGAATCTTAATGTAGATAAACAGAAAAGCTGGAGGAGTGAGAAACAGTGAAAAGGTGTTGAAATCAATAGGTTGTAAATCCTGGTAAACTAGGGAGAAAGTGATGATGTAGAGTGAGATGCTTCAGCAGACAATCCAATAAATATTTGTAAAAATGAATTGAGATAGGCCATAAAAACCTTAGGCTGCTGTTGCTTGATTACAGGATAAATACCTCCTTTTCATTCCAAAATAGATTACAATCTGAAAGAAAAACTATCTTGTCAAAAATGTGACTAAAAACTAAAGTTACCAAGGAGGGACAAAGGGATGGGGGTTGGAATAGAAGAATAAAGAGAGAGATCTTATAGATTAAAATATAATTTAAAAAATTTCACTTCTGGCCAAGATGGAGAAAAGGGGACTGGATTAGCCTTCTGCCTTAAACGACCAAAATTCACACAAAACATATGGAACAATGATTTCCAAGACACCAAATTTCAGACAACAAAGGACAGTGGTCCTTGAGAGATAGGAAACAAACAAGATGAGCTCTATGATTGCCCAGGTTATGCTTTAGGAAGAGTTTCCAAGCTCAGATGCAGGAAGCGGGAACCCAGGCAGAGGCTGGCAGACTTCCTGAGTTGAGGAGACAAAACTGAAAATTGAGAAAAAAATCAAGGTAGTTAAGAGTTCACAGGACAGAGAGGAGAAAACTGCAGAGCGAGAACTCCAAAGGTTCACAGAGGGTCCCATCAGAACAGCAGTGTTCTGATTAGCAAATGTGTGTGAGGAAACTTCTCGAGGCTAGTGAAAGAAATGCCTGAAATGATTATTGGGAGCATTATCTGTTACACAGGTCTGGGAATAGTGCCTATTCCCAAAACCCAAATAGAAAAAGCTCATAATTCATGGGCACTGGGTAAAGTATTACTGTATGATAAAGAATTTGGCTGACCTCTGCCTCTGGTTCCTGGGAGGTAACCTCTAAACCCATGGAATTTCCTGAGTGATATGAGTGCCTTTGTTATTCCTGGTGGACTCTGAGAGTCTATGTCAGTTTGATGACACTGATGCTAAAAGGATAACTCGGGGTGGCGGCTGGCCATTTCAGAAACATCAACCATGTGATGAGAGGCTGGGGCTCTGAGGCACGTGATATCAGCCTAACTTCTGCCGAGTGCCAAAGTGGGGCTGGAGACTGAGTTCAATCACACAGCCAGTGATTCAATCAATCAGGCCTTGTAGGGAAACTCCAATAAAAACTCAGGACACAGATGCTTAGGAGCTCATTCCATATGTATTGTTACACATCAATGTATGTGGAAAGTGACATGTTCCTGAAGACAAGAAGCTTCTTGTTTGGGACCCTCCCAGACCTTGCACTATGTGTCTCTTCTATCGGCTGCTCCTGATTTATATCTCCTTTGTTATAATAAAACCATATCATAAGTACAGTTGACCCCTGAATAACATGGGGGTTGGGGTGTCAAACCCTGCACAGTCGGAAATCCATGTATAACATTACATTCAGCTCTCTGAAGTGCAGTTCTGTATCTGCAGATTCAACTAACCATGGACTGTGTAGTACATATTTATTGAAAAAAATCCACATATAAGTGGATCTGAGCAGTTCATGCCCATGTTGTTTAAGGGTCAACTGCATAGTACTTTGCTGAGTTCTGTGAATCATTCTAGTGAATTATCAACCCTGATGGGTTAGTGGGATCTCCCACACTTGTATCTAGTTAGTCAGAACCGTGGGAGGTCTGACCCCTGAACTTGCAGCTAGCATCTGAAGTAATGGCAGTCTTGTGAAGGACTGTGCTTAATCTGTGAAGTTTGGCTTAATTCCAGACAACACCAAAAGTCATTACAAATATAGCTGAGCTCTGAACAATGTGGGGGTTAGGGGCACTGACCCCCTCTGTGCAGTCAAAAATCCATGGATAAATTATAGTTAGCCCTCCATATCCGTGGTTCTGCATTGGAAGATTTAACCAAGAATGGCTCGTGTAGTACTGTAGTATTTACTGTTGAAAAAAAATCCACGTATAAGTGGACCCTCAAGGTTCAAACCAGCGTTGTTCAAGGGTCAGCTGTACTCAGAAGGGTTTTGCCTTAGTAGTGGGGAATAATCAGCCCTATACTAAACAAGACTTTGGTTCCACCTTACAAATCTTAAAAGCAAGACTCAAAAGGATCAACCCATTTTTTAGATAAATTAACTATGTTATTCGTAACCAAACTCAAGAATTTTTATAGGAACATAAAAATACCTGGCATCCAGCAAGGCAAAATCACAATATCTGTCATCCAATAAAAAACTTTAAAAATACCAAGGATGCAAAGAAGCAGGAAAATACAACTCAAAATGCTGGGGGTGGGGGGGAATCAATCAATGGCAACTGAGTCAGAACTGAAACACATGGTAGAATTACCAAACAAGGACATTATAATCCTTATTATAATTATAGTCCAGATGTTTAAAAAGTACAGGCACAGAAAATATAGAAAAAGACCCAAGTCAAACTTCTAGAGATGAAAATTACAATGGCTGAAATTACAGGAAAAAAGAAAAAGGATAGAATCAATGGCAGTTTAAGTACTGCAAAATAAAAGATTACTACAATGAGGTATCACCTCACCCCAGTCAGAATGGCCATCATCAAAAAATCTACAAACAATAAACGTTGGAGAGGGTGTGGAGAAAAGGGAACCCTCTTGCACGGTTGGTGGGAATGTGAATTGGTACAGCCACTATGTGGAACAGTATGGAGGTTCCTTAAAAAACTAAAGATAGAACTACCATATGACCCAGCAATCCCACTACTGGGCATATACCCTGAGAAAACCATAATTCAAAAACCGTCATGTACCACAATGTTCACTGCAGCTCCATTTACAATAGCCAGGACATGGAAGCAACCTAAGTGTCCATCGACAGAAGAATGGATAAAGAAGATGTGGCACATATATACAATGGAATATTACTCAGCCATAAAAAAGAAACGAAATTGAGTTATTTGTAGTGAGGCGGATGGACCTCAAGTCTGTCATACAGAGTGAAGTAAGTCAGAAAGAGAAAAACAAATACTGTATGCTAACACATATATATGGAATCTAAAAAAAAATGGTTCTGAAGAACCTAGGGGCAGGACAGGAATAAAGATGCAGACATAGAGAATGGACTTGAGGACACAGGGAGGGGGAAGGGTAAACTGGGACGAAGTGAGTGGCATGGACATATATACAGTACCAAATGTAAAATAGATAGCTAGTGGGAAGCAGCCACATAGCACAGGGAGATCAGCTCGGTGCTTTGTGACTACCTAGAGGGGTGCAATGGGGAGGGTGGGAGGGAGATGCAAAAGGGAGGAGATATGGGGATATATATATGTACATGTATAGCTGATTCACTTTGTTATGAAAGAGAAACTAACACATCATTGTAAAGCAATTATACTCCAATAAAGATGTTTAAAAAAGTTCTAACTCAGAAAAAAATAAATAAAAATAAAAGATTAGTGAACTTGAGGACACAGCAATAAAAAAAAAACCTGTCCAGGGCCTCCCTGGTGGCGCAAGTGGTTGAGAGTCCGCCTGCCGATGCAGGGGATACGGGTTCGTGCCCCGGTCTGGGAGGATCCCATATGCCGTGGAGCGGCTGGGCCCGTGAGCCATGGCCGCTGAGCCTGCGCGTCCGGAGCCTGCGCGTCCGGAGCCTGTGCTCTGCAACGGGGGAGGCCGCAACAGTGAGAGGCCCGCATACCGCAAAAAAAAAAAAAAAAACCTGTCCAAAATGAAACACACAGAGGAAAAAAAACACTGAAAAAGAAATAAAGAGAGCATTAGTGGGCTTCCCTGGTGGCGCAGTGGTTGAGAATCTGCCTGCCAATGCAGGGGACACGGGTTCGAGCCCTGGTCTGGGAAGATCCCACATGCCGCAGAGCAACTAGGCCCGTGAGCCACAATTACTGAGCCTGCGCGTCTGGAGCCTGTGCTCCACAACAAGAGAGGCCGCGATAGTGAGAGGCCCGCGCACTGCGATGAAGAGTGGTCCCACTTGCCGCAACTAGAGAAAGCCCTCGCACAGAAACGAAGACCCAACATAGCCATAAATAAGTTAAAAAATAAAAAAAAGAGAGCATTAGTGAGCTGTGAAACAATTTCAAGCAGGCTAATAAGTCTATTAACAATGGAGTCCCTGAAGGAGAGGAGGAGTGGACAGAAAAATTATTTGATGAAAACTATAAACCCACAGATCTAGGAAGCTCAGAAAACCCCAGCACAAGAAACATGGAAAAAAACTATACCAAGGCACATAATCAAATGGCTCAAAGACAGTGATAAAAAGAAAAATTTCAAAGCAAAGAGAGAAGGATAAAACATTATGTAGACAGGAACAAAGGAGGGAAAACATATTTCTCATCTGAAAATATGCAAACTGGAAGGCAATAGAGCAAATCTTTAAAATTCTCAAAGAATTAAACTGTCAGCCTAGAATTCTACATCCAGCAAGAGTATCTTTCAAATACAAAGGACATTGTTAGAAATACAGATGCTAAAAGAATTCACCACCAGCCAATCCACACTATAAGAAACATTACAGGAAATCTTTCAGGTAGAAGGACAATGACACCAGGTGGAAATACAGATTTATACAAAGGAATGAAAAGCACTGGAAATGGCAACTACATGGGTAAACCTACAAGAAGCTTTCTTATTGTTTACATCTCTTTAAAAGATAACTGGAACTACAACTACAATCGCATGACAGAGTGAGGAAATAAACAAGTCCCCCAAAAGCAACTAAACTGTTGGGTAGATTTATTTAAAAAAACAAAACAAAACAAAAAAAACCCATTTCAGTGCCCTGGAATTAGACCAAAGACATATAATACACTGAGATGTGTTCATTCATAAAAACTACTGAACTTTAAGTAAGAATAGAGTTGAATCTGTGATTTTCTTGCCTGGGGCTGCCTTTAGCCCTGTTCATAGTTCAGCCAGGGCAAGGTAGTTTGTGAAAACAATAAGCTTTGCTGCTTGAAGGATCTTGCTTGATTTGGAGTGTCTCAGTTAAAGTGTGAAAAGGACCAGTGGCTCTGTTAGTCTGAGGTGGCTAGCCTATTTGGAGCAAGTAATGAGCAGGCAGACTAGCCAGAGATTTAACAAGAAGTTCTGGGAATGAGACAGACATAGGGAACTTCATAAACTCTCCAAATACCCAGGACTGACCTTAGTCTGTGCACATGTGCAGCAGTGACCTTAATGGGCCCAAGACAACCAACATTCTTGGTCAACAGGGTTAGAGCCCGTGCATGTGCAGAGGAGACATGAGCGAGTCCAGCAGAAAAGAAAAGAATGACGTTTGAATCCCAGTCCACGCAGATCCATCAAGAAAGTATACATGCCTTACTGGCTAGAGGTATTTGAACACAATCTCTGACCAATCTTTGGCAAAACAGTAAGCTACACAGACACAGGGGACACCACCAGGATGCCAGGCTTAAAATTAAAACAAGACATAATGCTGGGTGCTTTAAGTATAACTGCTCCTCACAATAATCCTGCAAGGTCACTTAGTTAGTGTATAACCAAGAGCCAGAATCCTGTACTATTTCATTCCAAACCTCCATATACTTTCCAAAGAATATACATGTTCTGTTCTTTTCCTATAGTAAATCTTCACCTACATGAAGCAGCAGGGTATTAACAAAATAATAAAATCCTTCTCTTCCTTCTCACGCAAACCCCAGTAAGGAAAAAGAAAATAAAAATTCCCAACTTACTGCAAGAAGATTCATGATGGTATGCCCCGTCTCTCCAAACAATGGCTTCCGAAATCTGACACTGAACAGTGGGCAAGGATAAACTATGGAAATGAGAAATGATCAGACTAAGTTTGGCAGCTTAAAATTTTGGTAAAAGAGACATCATGTTTCATAGAGTTCTCAAAATATAATTGTAATGACTCATTAGAGCATAAAATTTAGGGCTCAGAAAGTATTCACCATAACAGCATCACAGACAAATTCGGAGCCTTCTACAAACCACACCAGTCTCTTGATGCAGCTGTTTCAAAAATGAACTACATGTCTTAAGAAGCACTCTTTTCCAAACTGGATTAATATATTCCAGGAAACAAGTATCTCCTGATTCCTCTGTGCTCAGGAAGTCTAAAAGAGTTCACTCTTACACATTTCTGACTCAGGACCCTCCTTAGACAAGCCAAACACCAGGTGATCCTATTAGCTGGCTCACTCCTCGAACTTTACGGTTTCAACTGCCTGTACAACACAGGAAAATACAAATGTTTTTCCTCTGCACACAATCCTTTCCTTTCCCTACTTCATTTAGCTGATTCATATGCTTCTTTCACAGTTCAGTCCAGAGGTACCTTGGTCCTTCATTCTTGGTGAAGTTAGAGCCCATCTTTGAACTCCCAAAGAACTCTGTTAACTTTGAACATGTGTTTTGACATAATATACTACTATAATCATGATTTCTATGTCTTCCTTACAAAGGTTCCCAAGAGCCTATAACCACGTCTCAGCCATTTCTGAATTCCGGATTTATTACCCATGGTAGGCCTTTATTAAATTCTTGTTGAATGAATGAATAAATAAGTGAAAGACTGAAGGTGACCTGCTGAAAACATATAATACACTGTTTTATGTTTTATAAAATAATTTTTAATGATCTCATTTGATCCTCTTAATAATACCATGCAATATAAAAGGCAAGTATTATTATTTCCAGTTGCAAAGGAAACTGATAATCAGACAACCTGAATGACTTCACCCAAAGTTACAGAGATAGTAAGTGGCAGAGTTAAGAACTTTATTCAAGTGGTCTGATTCCTAGACCAGGGCAACGTTGATTAGGAAAAGATATAAAGTTTAAAATAAAGCTTGCATGGGACTTCCCTGGGGGTCCAGTGGTTAAGAATCTGCCTTCCAACGCAGGGGATGCAGGTTCGATCCCTGGTCAGGGAACTAAGATCCCACATGCTGCAGGGCAACTAAGCCCGCGTGCTGCAAGTACTGAGCCTGCGTGCCACAACTACTGAGCCCGTTCACTCTGCAGCCTGCTCGCCACAACTAGAGAGAAGCCCGTGTGCCGCAAAGAAAGATCCCGCGTGCCGCAACTAAAGACACAACACAGCCATAAATAAATAAATAAATAAAATAATAATAAAATAAAGCTTGCCTATAGGCCTTAATATCTTTAAAAACGATCACAGCTTAGTTGCACTGCTATGGCCATGGGCAAGGAGGTTCTTTTGTTGCTTACTTCACCAGCTGAGAGTGATCTCTATACCACTAGCTTCCAGTATCTGTTACATTATATGAAATATAATTTGTCATAACTATTTTCTAACCAAGTGACAAAAAATATACTTACCATATATAGACACTATAAAAAATAAAGTTATTTGTTAAGCTGATATTCATTTTTTTCTGAAGATGATCATGTATCTATCAATTAACCTATAAAACCAGTAAGTTTACAAGGCAATAATGTTATTTTGAGTTCTTCTCATTATAGCCAAAATAAGTACAGACACTGGCCAAATTTAGCTTAGCTATTTCAAAAGAATACTTCCATTTAATTGCATCACTGTGGGGCTCTCAGAATATCTCAAGTCTGTTTAGTCATTACGTCTTGGTCATATGGCTTAGAAGAGGGTATTTTATACTTACATCGATATTCGGCTCCAAGTCTCAACATTAGTCGGATGGGAAACACTTTAGCCCAAGGAGTTTCCCATTTCTGGATGAGAATCCCGAACAAGTAAGGTGGGGTTGGGAGTACTAGGTCTTGCAGTGACTGGTAAGTAGATGTCACATATAAGAATCCGCCATGTTCTTTACTGCCAAGGAAACTCTGACTGAAGAAGGAATGTCCCAAGTTGCCTACAACATTCCCTAAAACAAAGAAGTTCATTAATTACCATCAATAAATCAATCATATTTTTAATAATCATTATTATCAGCACTGGGCCAGACACTACCAAACAATAATTCCCAACCTTTCACTATGAAAGACACATATTTATAAAGTTGTTTTTAAATAAATGGCATTTATTAAATGAAAATTTGTTTTCCAATTTTATCAGGGCTTCTGGTGAGCATAAAATACCTTGTATTATCACACTCTAGTTTGTCTGGCTAAAAGCCAAAAATATTGATGCCTTCCTTTAGACTAAACTTACTGTATGAATTACTTTAGAGGTCTCAGTATAAAAATTATTGCCTCAAATGTCACACACAAAAAGTTAAGATCAGGTACCTGCTCTCACAGAGCTTACAATCCCATTGAGTAAATAAATTCAATTCATGAACATAACGAATTAAGACATTAAGTACAGCTATATATGAGATATTAAGGGAAGAAAATTTATGGAGAAAGTAGTAACACAGACAGGATTTATTCTATTTTTGGTTGAGACAAATATGAAACATAAACAACTTAGGGTTTATTTAAATTCATATTAGGCAGGGTTTTTGTTTTTTAGTTGCAAATGCTCTTAACTAAGCACTTTCTAAATCAAATATTTTCTGAATGAAACAGCGACAAATCACCCTTCATTAAGGAGACATTTTCCTCAGTTTAGAACTACAAAAGAACTTCATGACAAGAGCTGTTCAATAATGTAACAGCAGATTTGTTCACCTGACATGTGCAAGCTTCCTTTGATACCTCTGAAAGAAATAACAGCAAATACAGAAATCGCCACCAGAGAAGTTAATGCTTACTTTCCTTGATAAATAGAGTCTATTTGCAGAACAGTTCAATGATGGAACATAGAATCCTTGAGTGAAGTGCAAGCTATGCTGACAGTAGGGACCACAAGTGAAGGGAACACCTCCCCACAAAACCCAGAAACTTTATGACTGAAAGCCATGTTCACCTGCACATCATCATCTGCCAAATACATTTAGGGGTAGTACCCTTGCCCCAGGATTAACAAAATCTGGGGGACCTCCCTGGCAGTCCAGTGGTTAAGACTCCATGCTTCCAATGCAGGGGGCCTGGGTTTGATCCCTGGTTGGGGAACTAGGATCCTGCATGCCATCTGGCACAGCCAAAAAACAAATTAATTAATTAAATTTAAAAATAAAAAATAAATGAGAACCTAGGGGGAAAAAAAACCCAAATCTGGCTTTACATTTAAGCTGCTGGGCTAGATCTATAAAAACAAAATAATCCCCATATCAAGGAAGTAGTATGTTATTTTGAAAAAATTCAGATTTTGGAGTCTCAGAGACATGGGTTTGAACACTAGTTCCATCATTTACTATTATGAGACTGGGGGCAAGTTACTTGACTTCTGTGAGCCTCAACATCTGTGACAACAGGGGAAGATTATACTAAGTTTCAGACCTGATGTGAATAAGTGATAGAATATATGTAAAATGCCAAGCAGCACCTTGCACAGTTTGTTCTCAAAAAATGTTAACTATTACTTTTATAATGCAAATATACATATAATGAATAATCAACCAAACATTATACAACTTTCTTTGCTTTATCAAAGGTTTTAGAGTAAGGTTTTTATAAATTTTCATCTTTTCACTTGAGTTGGGGTGTGGGGAGAGAATGGGAAACAAAAGAGAAGATTTTTTTCCCTCCACAATGGAGACTACACCACAGGAGTCCTCTAAAGCTCTAATGACAGCATAATGTTTATCTTTCCCAAGAATGCCCTAGTGAATACAGCTCAGAGGTGAAAACTGTGTTAAGCTTGGTACTCAAAGCATTCATTCATTATTCCTTTGGGATCTCCCTATAAGAGACTGGAATCTATTACTGGTTATTTTTCCACAGATACTAATAACTTTTCTGCTTCTACCACCTAAAAACCCTCCTCCCTACCCAATCACACTCAGATTCTTCATTATGTCCCTTTATATTATAAAATATATCTTTTATTATTTAAGCATTTTCTTTCTTAAAAATTGAAAAATAAATTGATAGATCTCTATCAATTCTAATGAATAATTTAGTTTAGATTGCCATTTATCACCTCATCTAAAAATAAGTAACATTCCATGGGTATAGACATCAACTAAAATACTGGGTATGAGAATTTGACCAAAAAAAGCTTTCACTTGAAGACTTAAACTGAGGCTCCAACATTAAAAAGAATTCCAAAAGAAAGCAATGTTGGGAGTGAAAGAGAAGTAATATTCAAAGAGAGAATAACTAAGAATTTTCCAAATTAAAGAAATGTGTTTTCAGATCAAAAGTACACTTTAAGTACAAAAATTAGCTTAAAAATATTCTAAATACATTTTTGTCTAAGTTAATTCTTAGGCTGAGATAAACTTTCACATTAAAAAAATGAAAGATCAGGGACTTCCCTGCTGGTCCAGTGGGTAAGATTCCACGCTCCCAATGCAGGGGGCCCGGGTTCCATCCCCGGACAGGGGGCTAGATCTCACATGCGTGCCGCAACTAAGAGTTCGCATGCCGCAATTGAGAAGTCCGTGTACCGCAACTAAGAGTCCACATGCCACAGCTAAGAAGTCCACATGCCAGCAACTAAAAGATCCCACGTGCCACAACCAAGACCCAGTGCAGCCAAAATAAATAAATAGGTAGGTAAATAGATAAATAAATAAATATTTTTTAAAAATGAAAGATCGGGGCTTCCCTGGTGGTGCAGTGGTTGAGAGTCTGCCTGCCGATGCAGGGGACACGGGTTCGTGCCCCAGTCCAGGAAGATCCCACATGCTGCGGAGTGGCTAGGCCCGTGAGCTATGGCTGCTGAGCCTGTGCGTCCGGAGCCGGGAGAGGCCACAACAGGGAGAGGCCCGCGTACCGCAATAAATAAATAAATAAATAAATAAAAATGAAAGATCAAACTTCATTGTGTTTGAGGCCTATAATTTTATTAGTATATTACACATTAATAAAAATAAAATTCAAAGAAGTTGAATGCGATTAACACCATACAAATCAGTAATATAGTGTCTTAAAGTTTACATTGCCTTTTGATAAATCTATACAGGACAAGAAAGAAATTTAATCAAAAGTGCATCTGAGTTAACCCAGGTGGCTACAATTTAAAGGAAAAAATAAGGAAGACTACAGAATGAGAGTAGGTGACAAAAAGAGATAATAAAAAGAAAAAGATCTTTCAAAGATCTGAAATTATAGAAACTTCCCAAGTGACCTGCTTGAGTGACCCATGGTATTTTTTTCTCAGGGACCAGAGACACACTGGGTCTCAGAAACACTCTTAAGCTGATCTAAATAGTATTTTCCCTTGTCTCCAAGTCCCAGTGGGAACAGGAAGTCAGGAATAATAAGCACAGCATTTTTATTAACAGAAGTGTTCTCTCAGGACTCCTTTCCTCCAGGTGCTTTTCCGCCAAATGACAAAAAAAGCTTGCTAGTGACATCACCCCAACTGATTTACTCCCCAACTCACAGTTTTTAAATTAAGCCTCTCCAACGTGCCAGACCATTTGTTCTAAAGGCTGGTATACAGAGTTGACCCAGACAGATAAAACTCTTGCCCTCATAGAGCTTATATCCTAATGAAGGAAGACAAACAATTTCAGTTAGTAAAGTTAGTGATAAATGTTTTGAAGAA
Organism: Mesoplodon densirostris; assembly: GCF_025265405.1. Lineage (NCBI taxonomy): Eukaryota > Metazoa > Chordata > Mammalia > Artiodactyla > Ziphiidae > Mesoplodon > Mesoplodon densirostris. The sequence continues at coordinate 45,080,895 of NC_082662.1, read as the reverse complement.
AATAAAACAAGGAAGATAATGTGAATGATTGACAGGGGCAGAGGAGAGAATACTTCTTTAGCCATGAGAGTCAGGGAAAATCCTCAGAGAAAGAAACATTTGAGAACAGACCTGAATGAAGAGAAGAAATCAGCCAGTAAAGCTCTGAAAAGAACAGCACTCCAGGTCAGGCAGGAGTAAATTCAAAAGTCATAAATCGGAAATGAGTGTGACAGGTTCAAAAGTCACAAAGATGATCAATGTAGCTAAAGCAAACTAAGGACTATTAAGAGATAAGGTCAAAGAGACCTTTAAGGACTAGATCATATAGGACCTTTATAAAATTGGAGTTTATTCTAATTGCAGTGGGAAGACAATGGAAGGTTTAAGGCAGCTTTAATTGTGCCATCATATTCATCACCATGTTACTAGGCTACACAAATGTGCTCTCAATTCATAAGAATTAGATTTAGGACACCCAAGAAATAGTTGAGAGAAGATAAACAAGTCCGCAAATGTAAAATTGTGAATAATTTAAAGGGAACAAAAAGCTGTTTTCAAATGTAGAAATGATCTAAACTACAAGGTTAATATTTATGTTCTGTGCTTATAATTGTCTTCTTGCTTTGTTCTGAAGTTAAATCTAAAAGTTGAAAATCAGTAACAGTGTAAACCTTATTATACCCTTAATAATTATATAATTATTATAATTGATTATTAAATATTAATCAATTCACATTAACATTTCTCTTAAATTAAAAATCTTCTTGAAGAGAGAAATATTAAACTGGAAGAATTCACTGAACAATGTACCCAGGATCCAGCACAAAAAAGCAAAGAGAAAAATTATACAAAAGAGCAGTTAAGAGATACTGAAGACTGATTTCAGAGGCCCCAACATCAAAAAAAGGTTTCCAAAAATAGACAACATTGGGAATAAAAGAGTAGTAACACTGAAAGAGATAATAATTAAGAATTTTCCAAAGTAAAGAAAGAAATGTTTTCAGATCAAAAGTACACCTTTAGTACTCAGTAGTAAAAATAAAAATAAATCCACATATGTGTACACATATAGACCCATGGAATAGAGTCCAGAAAGAAACCCATGCATATAAGGTAAACTAATATTCAAAAACAGGACCAAGGTAATTCAATGGCAAAAGTATAGTCTTTTTAACAAATGGCCCTGGAACAACTGAATATCTATCTCTAAGCAGGAAAAAATCAAAAACAAAATGCACAAAAAAATTCCAAAAACAAAACTTTGAGAACAAAACTTCAAGCCTTACCTCATTCTCAGTACAAAAATTAACTCCAAATTAATCATAGATCTATACGTAAAAGCTATAACTATACAACTTCCAGAAAAATACAGGTGAAATTTTTTTTTTTTTTTTTTTTTTTTTTGCGGTACGCGGGCCTCTCACTGTTGTGGCCTCTCCCGTTGCGGAGCACAGGCTCCGGACGCACAGGCTCAGTGGCCATGGCTCACGGGCCCAGCCGCTCCGTGGCATGTGGGATCCTCCCGGACCAGGGCACGAACCCATGTCCCCTGCGTCGGCAGGCGGACTCTCAACCACTGAGCCACCAGGGAGGCCCCAGGTGAAAATTTTTGTGACCTTGGGTTAAGGCAAAGATTTTTTAGGAAACTGAAGATAAACTATAAAAGAAAAACTGATAAATTGGATTTCTATCAAATATTAAAGCTTCTACTCTTTGAGAGATAGTTAAGAAAATGAAAAACATAAGTCATAGACTGGAACATAATATCTGCAAAACGTACTATCTGATAAAAGACTTGTATCCAAAATTTATGAAGTACCAATAACTCATTAAGAAAACAACCCAATTTTTAAATGGGCAAAAAAAAAGAGCTACAGATGACAAATAAGCATATGAAAAGATGCTCAATATCATTAGTTATTAAGGAAATGCATATTAAAACCACAAAGAGATACCACTAAACACTCATTAGAAAGGTTTTTTTTTTTTAAATGAGTATCAAGTGGTGGCAAGGATCCAGAACAGTTGGAACTTTTCATACATTGCAGGTGAATGGATAAACAAATTGTGGTACATACATCCATTCAACCATATGGATGAATCTCAAAAGCACTGCGTTAAGTGAAATAAGCCAAACACAACAGTGAGATTCCATTTATATAACTTTCTGGAAAATGCAAAACTAGAGGGACAGAAATCAAATCAATAGTTGCCAGGGGGCATCCCTGGTGGCGCAGTGATTGAGAGTCCGCCTGCTGATGTAGGGGACGTGGGTTCGTGCCCCGGTCCGGGAAGATCCCACATGCCGCTGAGTGGCTGGGCCCGTGAGCCACGGCCGCTGAGCCTTCACGTCTGGTGCCTGTGCTCTGCAATGGGAAAGGCCGTGACAGTGAGAGGCCCGCGTAACACACACAAAAAAAAGAAAAAAAAAAAAAGTTGCCAGGGACAGAGGGTAAGGGGAGGGGATTAAATACAAAGGGACATGAGGCAAGGTTTAGAGATGATGAAGACATTATATATCTTGATATTGGTGGTTGTTACCTGACTGTATCTGTTTGTCTAGACTCACTGAACTGAATATATGTATATTTATATACAGTAATATATGTCTGAAAAGGCACATATTATTGGATATAAATTATACCTCATAAACCTAACAAAAACTCACAGAGAACTTTAATAGTGGACTTACAGATAATCAAGGATAAAGAGAAAATCCTAAAAGCCAAAGAGAAAAGACAAATATCTACCTGTTAAAAAAGAAAAAAAAAAAACTAGACTGCAGGAGATGCCAGAAGACAAGGAAGTAATACCTTCAAAGTACTTGCTAAGGGGAGGTTAAAGGAAGAAATGAAGGAATGAGAGAAAGAAGGAAGAGAGGAACGGAAAAAAATCTGTTAACCTAGAATTTTGTAGCCAACTAATTATTCAAGAGTAATGGCTAAGTATTTCAAACATACAAGGACTAATGGAGTTTAACAACCATAGGCCCTCACCAAGAGAACTAATAAAAAGATGTATTTCAACAAGAAAAGCAAGTCCTAATGGAAATATGGGATACTAAAATAGCAGATATAGAGAAAATATAGTGGCAAATTTAATAATTTTGATTGAATTGAATATTGATACTGATTTTTGATACTGATATTAAAAATTGAATATAATTGAACTAAGTAAAAACAATTATTTTTTCTTTTACAAAAGGTAAAACCAACCACAACAATAGTAAGAATGGTAAAGATATTAAACGAGTGAAGTATGCTTAGGTCTGTGTCACGTTTGGGAGGACAGAAACACTCTGAGGCAGAATTCTGTCTGCTTCCTGGTGTACATGTCTTGTTTAATTCCCTCCCCTTGCATGGGGAAAACACCTATGAATATGATGGGTGTCACTCCCATGATTAGGTTACTAATTAACAAACTTTGAGTTCATCAACAGGGAGATTATCAGAGTGGGCCTGACATAAGGTCTTTAAATCTAGGTCTAGAAGTCAGAGAATCAAAGCAGAGACACACTCCTGATGACCTGAAAGAAAGGAAACATCCATGTTGTAAACTATCTACGGAGCCATGAGGCAAGGAACTGCAGGCAGCCTCTAGGAGCCGAGAGTACTCCCCAACCAACAGCTAAAAGAAAGCAGAGATTTGTAAGAAAGTGAAATCTGCCAACAACCTGAGGACCTTGGGCTCCAAATGAGAAGCCCAGCATGGCTGACACCTTGAGGCACCCTGAGCCGAAGATTCAGCTAAGCTGTGCCTGGACTCCTTACCTATGGAAGCTATGAGATAATAATTTGTGTTGTTTCAAGCCACTAAGTTTGTGGCTTAGAAATATAGTAATAGAAAGCTAATACATACTGAATAACTTAACTCTGTCAGAAAAAGGTCATAGTTGAGCGTTTATGTTGGAAAAATTAAAGGAATCCCAAAGAAAATGCTAACATAATAGAAACATGAGTAAAAGACATAAACAGGGACATATTTGTCACAGAATACAAAATGTACATGGCTAATAAATATATGAACATAATAGTTAGTGAAATGCAAATCGAAATGAGACACCATTTTATATCCATCAGACTGGCAAAAATTAAAACTCTCATAATATCAAATGTTGGCAACTCTTATACACTGAAGATGGGGACAGATAGATTAAAACTGGAAAACCTCTCTGGGAAATAATTTAACATCATCTAATAAAGTTGAAGAAATCCATACCTTATAAACTTATAAGTATACATGTACAAAAAAATTTAAAGAACATATCTGAATAACAGTAAATTAGTAAGAAGAGCAAACTGTTCATCATAAAGAGAATTAATAAACTGTGGTAAATTTACGTAGTTCATATAAAACAGTAGCCTGAAAATGAATGAACTAGAGGCATGAATGAATGACAGAAACATATGGTAGAGTGAAAAAAACAAAGCACATAAAATGTGTACAGTGTGATAACATTTGTATAAAGTTCACAAACATATGAAGTAATATATTATAATCCTTAGAGATGCAAACATTTGTGATAAAATTATTTTTAAAAAGCAAGAAAAGTATAACACAAGATTAAAGACAATGGTTACCCTAGAGGTTGAGGATGGGAAGTCTGGAAGGAAGATGTCATCAGGAAAGAAAAAAGAGAGTTTCAGTGGATTGGTCATTCTTATCTCCCAAATTGGGTATTTTGTTTGTGGGTGGTTATTTTGTTATTAGGCTTTATAACTTGAACAATTACTAATATATACGCTTATATACTTTTCTACATACCAAATAGCTTTTAAAGATAATTAAAGGCATTCAGAAGAAATTGCTTCTATCTGGGAAGACCATCAGGGGAGAACTCATGGAGAAAGTGGTCATTGATACGACTTAAGAGAACTGATAGGATATAGATAGTTAGGGTTTTGGGAAATAGCATGGTGTTGGCGGGGGAGGACATCAGGATCACAGGTAAAGAAGGAGGAAATCATCAACCTATATAACAAACCAAGAAATGTTGTTTGGCTTCACTGTAAGTATGGGGAGACTACTGGTGGGAAATGAGACTGGAAATATAGGATCAGATTATGTAGAGCACTGAATATCAGAGTACACAGTTTATTCTAAAGGCAACACAAAGCCAATAAAGGTTTTTGAGTAAGAGAGGAAAATAACCAGAGAATAACTCCAAAAAAATAATCTGGTAGCTAACAATTCATTCAAATTCATGTTCTGAATATCTGTTTGCAAAACATAACAGTAAAACATGGAGGAGGAGACCTTCAAGATGCAGGAGTAAGATGTGGAGATCACCTTCCTCCCCACAAATACATCAAAAATACATCTACATGTGGAACAACTCCTACAGAACACCGACTGAACACTGGGAGAAGACCTCAGACTTCCCAAAAGGCAACAAAATCCCCACGTACCTGGATAGGGCAAAAGAAAAAAGAATAAACAGAGACAAAAGAATAGGGATGGGACCTAAACCTCTGGGAGGGAGCTGTGAAGAAGGAAAAATTTCCACACACTAGGAAGTCCCTTCACTGGCAGGGATGGGGGGTGGGCGGGGGGGAAGCTTTGGAGCCACGGAGGAGAGCACAGCAATAGGGGTGCAGAGGGCAAAGCGGAGAGATTCCCACACAGAGGATAGGTGCCAACCAGGACTCACCAGCCTGAGACTGCTTGTCTTCTCACCCACCAGAGCGGGTAGGGGCTGGAAGCTGAGGCTTGGGCTTTGGTGACCAGACCGCAGGGAGAGGACTGGTGCTGGCTGCGTGAAGACACCCTGAAGGGGGCTAGTGTGCCACAGCTAGCTGGGAGGGAGGCCGGGAAAAAGTTTTCACCTGCTGGAGAGGCCAAAGACCATTGTTTCGGGGTGTGCAAGGAGAGAGGCTTCCTGCTCCATGTGCCCACAGATGGCAGAGCACCACCTAAGTGAGCTTCAGAGATGGGCGTGAGCCACGGCTATCATTTCAGACCCCACAGACAGGCATGGACTACTAACACTGCCTCTGCTGCCACCAAGAATCCTGTGTGCAAGTGCAGGTCACTTCCCACACCCCTCCCGGGAGCCTGCGCAGCACGCCACCGCCATGGTGCTGTGATCCAGGGACAACTTCCCTGGGAGAACACATGGTGCACTTCAGGCTGTTGCGAGGTCATGCCAGCCTCTGCCGCCGCAGGCTCATCCCACATTCCAACTATGACTACCATACCCCTCCCTCTCCCCAGCCTGAGTGAGCAAGAGAGCCCTAATCAGCCACTGCTTTAACCCCCACCTGTCTGGGCGGGGAACAGATGCCTGAGGGTGGCCTATGTGCAGAGACAGGGTCAAAACCAAAGCTGAATCCCAGGAGCTGTGTGAACACAGAAGAGTAAGGGAAATTTCCCCGTGCAGCCTGAGGACCAGTGGATTAAACCCCCACAATCAACTTGATAAACCCTGCAGCTGTGGAACACCTGAATAGACAATGAATGTTCCCAAAATTGAGGTGGTGGACTTTGGGAGCAACTGCTGACTTGGGGTTTGCTATCTGCAACTGACTTGTTTTTGGTTTTATGTTTATCTTAGTTAAGTTTTAGTGCTTGTTTTAGTGCTTTTTATCATTGTTATCTTTGGTGGGCTTGTTTATTGGTTTGCTTCCTTTTTTCTCTTTTTGTGAGTGTGCATGTGTATGTTACTTTCTATGCTTTTGTCTGTTTAGTTTTGCTTTTAACATTTGTTTTGGGGTTTTACCTGTTCATTATTTTTTCTTCCTTTTCTTCCAAGCCATGCGGCTGGCAGGGTCTTGGTGCTCTGGCCAGATGTCGGGCCTGAGCCTCCAAGGTGGGAGAGCTGAGTCCAGGACACTGGACCACCAGAGACCTCCTGGCCTGAAGTTATATCAATTGGCAAGAGCTCTCCCAGAGATCTCCATCTCAGCACTAAGACAGAGCTCCACCCAATGGCCAGCAAGCTCCAGTGCTGGATGCCCCATGCCAAACAACTAGCAAGACAGGAATACAACACCACCCGTTAGCAGAGAGGCTGCCTAAAGTCATACTAAGTTCACAGACACCCCAAAACACACTGCTGGATGCAGTCCTGCCCACCAGAAGAACAAGATCCACCCCACCCACCAGAACACAGGCACCAGTCCCCCTCACCAGGAAGCCTACACAAGCCACTGAACCAACCTCACACACTGGGGGAAGACACCAAAAATAACAGGAACTATGAACCTGCAGCCTGCGAAAAGGAGACCCCAAACACAGTAAGTTAAACATAATGAGAAGACAGAGAAATATGCAGCAGATGAAGGAGCAAGGTAAAAACCCACCAGACCAAACAAATGAAGAGGAAATAGGGAGTCTACCTAAAAAGAATTCAGAGTAATGATAGTAAAGATGATCCAAAATCTAGGAGACAGAATGGAGAAAATATAAGAAATGTTTAACAAGTACCTAGAAGAAATAAAGAGCAAACAAATGATGATGAATAACACAATAAATGAAATTAAAACCACTCTAGAAGGATTCAATAGCAGAATCACTGAGGCAAAAGAACGGATAAGTGATCTGGAAGATAGAATAGTGGAAATAACTGCTGCAGAGTAGAATAAAGAAAACAGAATGAAAAGAATTGAGGACAGTGTCAGAGGCCTCTGGGACAACATTAAAAGCACCAACATTTGAATTATAGGGGTCCCAGAAAAAGAAGAGAAAGGGTCTGAGAAAATATTTCAAGAGATTATATTCGAAAACTTCCCTAATATGGGAAAGGAAATAATGAAGTCCAAGAAGCGCAGAGAGTCCCATATAGGAAAAATCCAAGGAGAAACACACCAAGACATAAATTAATCAAACAATCAAAAATTAAATACAAAGAAAAAATATTAAAAGCAGCAAGGGAAAAGCAACAAATAACACACAAGGGAATCCCCATAAGGTTAATAGCTGCTCGTTCAGCAGAAACTCTGCAAGCCAGAAGGGAGAGGCACGACATATTTACAGTGATGAAAGGGAAAAACCTACAACCAAGATTACTCTACCCAGCAAAGATCTCATTCAGATTCGATGGAAAAATTAAAACCTTTAGAGACAAGCAAAAGCTAACAGAATTCAGCACCACCAAACCAGATTTACAACAAATGCTAAAGGAATTTCTCTAGGCAGGAAACACAAGTGAAGGAAAAGACCTACAATAATAAACCCAAAACAATTAAGAAAATGGCAATAGGAACGTACATATCGATAATTACCTTAAATGTAAATGGATTAAATGCTCCAACCAAAAGACACAGACTGGCTGAATGGATAGAAAAACAAGACCCATATATATGCTGTCTACAAGAGACCCACTTCAGACCTAGGGACACATACAGACTGAAAGTGAGGGGATGGAAAAAGATATTCCATGCAATTGGAAATCAAAAGAAAGCGGGAGTAGTAATACTCATATCAGACAAAATGGACTTTAAAATAAAGACTATTACAAGAGACAAGGAAGGCCACTACATAATGATCAAGGGATCAATCCAAGAAGAAGGTATAACAATTGTAAATATTTATGCACCCAACATAGGAGCACCTCAATACATAAGGCAAATGCTAACAGCCATAAACAGGGAAATTGACAGTATCACAATCACAGTAGGGGACTTTAACACCCCACTTTCACCAATGGACAGATCATCCAAAATGAAAATATATAAGGAAACACAAGCTTTAAATGACACGTTAGACCAGATGGAATTAATTGATATTTATAGGACATTCCATCCAAAAACAACAGAATACACTGTCTTCTCATGTGCACATGGAACATTCTCCAGGATAGATAATATATTGGGTCACAAATCAAGCCTCAGTAAATTTAAGAAAACTGAAATCGTATCAAGTATCTTTTCCAACCACAACGTTATGAGACTAGATATCAATTACAGGAAAAAAATTGTAAAAAATACAAACACATGGAGGCTAAACAATATGCTATTAAATAACCAAGAGATGAGTGAAGAAATAAAAGAGGAAATCAAAAAATACCTAGAAACAAATGACAATGAAAACATGACAATCCAAAAACCTATGGGATGCAGCAAAAGCAGTTCTAAGAGGGAAGTTTATAGCAATACAATCCTATCTCAAGAAACAAGGAACATCTCAAATAAACAACCTAACCTTACACCTAAAGCAATTAGAGAAAGAAGAACAAAAACACCCCAAAGTTAGCAGAAGGAAAGAAATCATAAAGAGCAGATCAGAAATAAATGAAGAAGAAATGAAGGAAACAATAGCAAAGATCAATAAAACTAAAAGCTGGTTCTTTGAGAAGATAAACAAAATTGATAAAACTTTAGCTAGTCTCATCAAGAAAAAAAGGGAGAAAACTCAAATCATCAGAATTAGAATTGAAAAAGGAGAAGTAACAACTGGCACTGCAGAAATACAAAGGATCATGAGAGATTACTACAAGCAACCATATGCCAATAAAATGGGCAACCTGGAAGAAATGGACAGATTCTTAGAAAAGTACAATCTTCCAAGACTGAACCAGGAAGAAACAGAAAATATGAACAGACCAATCACAAGCACTGAAATTGAAACTGTGATTAAAAATCTTCCAGCAAACAAAAGCCCAGGACCAGATGGCTTCACAGGAGAATTCTATCAAACATTTAGAGGAGAGCTAACACCTATCCTTCTCAAACTCTTCCAAAATATAGCAGAAGGAGGAACACTCCCAAACTCATTCTACAAGGCCACCATCACCCTGATATGAAAACCAGACAAAGATGTCACAAAAAAAGAAAACTACAGGGCTTCCCTGGTGGCACAGTGGTTGAGAGTCCACCTGCCGATGCAGGGGACACAGGTTCATGCCCCGGTCTGGGAGGATCCCACATGCCATGGAGTGGCTGGGCCCGTAAGCCACGGCTGCTGAGCCTGTGCGTCCGGAGCCTGTGCTCCGCAACAGGAGGGGCTGCAGCAGTGAGAGGCCCACGTACCGCAAAAAAAAAAAAAAAAAAAAAAAAGAAAGAAAACTACATGCCAATGTCACTGATGAACATAGATGCAAAAATCGTCAACAAAATACTAGTAAACAGAATCCAACAGCACATTAAAAGGATCATACACCATGATCAAGTGGGGTTTATCCCAGGAATGAAGGATTCTTCAATATATGCAAATCAATCGATGTGATACACCATATTAACAAACTGAAGGATAAAAACCATACAATAATCTCAATAGACGCAGAAAAAGCTTTTGACAAAATTCAACACCCATTTATGATAAAAACTCTTCAGAAAGTGGGCAGGTAGGGAACCTACCTCAACATAATAAAGGCCATATATGACAAACCCACAGCCAACATCATTTTCAATGGTAGAAAACTGAAACCATTTCCTCTAAGATTAGGAACAAGGCAAGGCTGCCCACTCTCACCACTTTTATTCAACATAGTTTTGGAATTTTTAGCCACGGCAATCATAGAAGAAAAAGAAATAAAAGGAATCCAAATCGGAAAAGAAGACATAAAACTGTCACTGTTTGCAGATGACATGATACTATACATAGAGAATCCTAAAGATGCTACCAGAAAGCTACTAGAGCTAATCAATGAATTTGGTAAAGCAGCAGGAGACAAAATTAATGTACAGAAATATTTTGCATTCCTATACACTAATTACGAAATAATGAAAGAAATTAAGGAAACACTCCCATTCACCACTGTAACAAAAAGAATAAAATACCTAGGAATAAACCTACCTAAGGAGACAAAAGACCTGTATGCAGAAAACCATAAGACAATGATGAAAGAATTTAAAGATGATACAAACAGATGGAGAGATGTACCATGTTCTTGGACTGGAAGAATCAACATTGTGAAAATGACTATACTACCAATGTCATTTTTCACAGAACTAGAACAAAAAATTTTACAATTTGTATGGAAACACAAAAGACCCCGAATAGCCAAAGCAATCTTGAGAAAGAAAAACAGACCTGGAGGAATCAGGCTCCCTGACTTCAGACTATACTACAAAGCTACAGTAATCAAGACTGTATGGTACTGGCACAAAAACAGAAATATAGATCAATGGAACAGGATAGAAGACTCAGTGATAAACCCCCACACATATGGTCACCTTATCTTTGATAAAGGAGGCAAGATTATACAATGGAGAAAAGATAGCCTCTTCAATAAGTGGTGCTGGGAAAACTGGACAGCTTCATGTAAAAGAATGAAACTAGAACACTTCCTAACACCATACACAAAAATAAACTCAAAATGGATTAAAGACCTAAATATAAGGCCAGACACTATAAAACTCTTTGAGGAAAACATAGGCAGAACACTCTGTGACATACATCACAGCAAGATCCTTTTTGACCCACCTCTTAGAGAAATGGAAATAAAACCAAAAATATTGGACCTAATGAAATTTAAAAGGTTTTGCACAGCAAAGGAAACCATAAAGAAGACGAAAAGATAACCCTCAGAACAGGAGAAAATATTTGCAAACCAAGCACCTGACAAAGGATTAATCTCCAAAATATACAAGTAGTTCACACAGCTCAATATCAAAAAAACAAACAACCCAATCCAAAAGTGGGTGTAAAACCTAAATAGATATTTCTCCAAAGAAGATAAACAGATTGCCAACAAACACATGAAAGGATGCTCAACATCACTAATCATTTATAGAAATGTAAATCAAAACCACAATGAGGTATCAGCTCACACCGATCAGAATGGCCATCATCAAAAAATCTACAAACAATAATTGCTGGAGAGGGTGTACAGAAAAGGGAAACTTCTTGCACGGTTGGTGGGAATGTAAATTGATACAGCCACTATGGAGAACAGTATGGAGGTTCCTTAAAATACTAAAAATAGAACTACCATATGACCCAGCAATCCCACAACTGGGCATATACCCTGAGAAAAGCATAATTTAAAAAGAGATATGTACCTCAATGTTCATTGCGGCACTTTTTACAATAGCCAGGACATGGAAGTAACCTAAGTGTCCATCGACAGAAGAATGGATAAAGAAGATGTGGCACATATATATACAATGGAATATTACTCAGCCATAAAAAGAAACGAAACTGAGTTATTTGTAGTGAGGTGGAAGGACCTAGAGTCTGTCATACAGAGTGAAGTAAGTCAGAAAGAGAAAAACAAATACTGTATGCTAACACATATATATGGAATCTAAAAAAAATGATTCTGATGAACCCAGGGGCAGGACAGGAATAAATATGCAGACGTAGAGAATGGACTTCAGGACACAGGAGATGGCGGGGAGAGGGTAAGCTGGGACGAAGTGAGAGAGTGGCATGGACATATATACACTACCAAATGATGTAAAATAGATAGCAAGTGGAAAGCAGCTGCGTCGCACAGGGAGATCAGCTCAGTGTTTTGTGATCACCTAGAGGGGTGGGATAGGGAGGGTGGGAGGGAGGCACAAGAGGGAGGAGATATGGGAACATATGTATACGTATAGCTGATTCACCTTGTTATACAGCAGAAACTAACAGAACATTGTAAAGCAAGTATACTCTAGTAAAGATGTTAAAAAAATAAAAAACACGGAGTAAGGGAGGGGAAATGGGGAGAAATAATATACAATCTAGAATCTCCCATGGCACTACATTATCCAGAAGGCACCCTGAAACTCTCAGAAGGTTATTTTTCACCAAATACCATTTTCCCCCTCACTGTGGAAAGCATAAGCAATGACATGTAACAAAAAATTTTATATATACTAAATGAGAAACATACATAGACATATATATATACATACACACATATTATTATTAACACATGTAGTTTAGATTAAAAATCTGTAAAAATATTATAAAGATAGTTCATGGAAGTTCATACAAAAATCACAGTGAAATAATATGCTAAGCTTCTACCTTGATTATCTACACATGGGATTCTTAATAAAATAGGCATAGCACATATGTATTATCCATACCTGTTTTTTAAAAACTGCTATATTATTAATATACACACATAGGCAACTGACATAATTCACAGAATACTTTAGTCCTAATTCTGTCACCAACTAGGTCTGTGATTTGGGCAAGCCATTTAACACTTCTAGGTCTCATTTTCTTCATCTGAAAAATGAAGTGTTATACTAGATAATGTAAGTTCCCTACTAGCTCCAATATTTTGTAAGCTGTGAAATGATTCCTTTTCAAGGAGAGAGACAGAGAGAGAGCCTTATAGCTCACTCATTTATTCTTACTTAAAATATTATTTACTTAGATATGTTTGTATATGCCCTCATCTCATAGATAACATTTAACACAGCTTAGATGTATTACACTCTGACCTTAGTCTTACTTAGTCTTACTATCAGTTCCAAGTGATTTTTGTTGTAGAATTTTTGCATTTTAATATGCTAGTTCAAAAAGCACTCTATTGATATATAAAGATACTTTTAAAAGATGAGTAACCATTTATGGTAAGCAGATATTTTAATGACTCATGTAATGATTCACATCCTTTCCTTGTTGGTATTTCTAGGAGCTCCATTCATAGATCTAGTCTCTTCATACTGGCCTATCCCATTCACAGCCATAGTTTAAAACTATCACAAAAATGCTGGTCTTCCACATCTGTTTTTTAGCCCAGATCTACCTCCTGAAGTCTCTATTTATGTATTCATCTTTCATTTACATATTACCATCTGTTGCCATTATTTGAAATCCAACACACTGAATGAAGAACTCATCTCCCACTCCTCTGCCAAATCTGCTCTTCTTCCTCTATGCACTGCCTCAGTGAATAAGAATGAAGTCCACTCAGGTGCTCAAGCCAGAAATCTGAAGCCAACTTTGACTGGTCCCCTCTCAATCCTCACATCCAATTAGTTATGAAATCTTATTGAACTGAGGCATCACTCTTTTATATCTCTCAATACTCTTTATTCCCACTGCCATTATTGGTAAAAATCCTAATTTCTTGCTGGATCCTGACAATAGCTTTTTAAAAAATCAATTTAAAAATAGCAAATGTTGGCAAAGATGTGGAGAAAAGGGAACCCTAGTATACTGTTTGTGGGAATGTAAACTGGCGCAGCCACTATGGAACAGTACGGAGGTTTCTCAAAAAATTAAAAATAGAACTACCATATGATCCTGCAATTCCACTTCTGGGTATTTATCTGAAGGAAATGAAAACACTAACTAGGAAAGATATCCAAACCCCCACGTTCACTGCAGTATTATTTTTAACAGCCAAGACATGGAAGTAACTTAAGTGTTGATAAATGAATGGATAAAGAAAGCATGGTTATGTACATTCAATGGAATATTACTGTCATTAAAAAGAAGGAAATCCTGTCATTTGCCACAACACATATATACCTTGAGGGCATCATGCTAAGTGAAGTAAGTTAGAGAAAGACAAATACTGTATGATCTCACTTATATGTAGAATCTAAACAAACAAACAAACATACACTGAACTCATATATACAGGGAACAGATTGGTGATTACCAGAGGTGAGGGTTGAAGGGTAAGTGAAAGTGAAATGTGTGAAGGTAGTCCAAAGGTACAAACTTCCAGTTATAAGATAAATAAGTACTGAGGATGTAGGTACAGCATGGTGGCTATAGTTAACAGTAATGTACTATATATTTGAAAGTTGCTAAGAGAGTAAACCTTAAAAGTTTTCATCACAAAGAAAAAAAATTTGTAACTATGTGTGATGACGGGTGTTAACTAGACTTATTGATCATTTCACAATATATACATATATCGAATCATTACAGTGTACACCTGAAACTAATATAATGTATGTGTCAATTATATCAATAAAAATTTTAAGTCAATTTTATTGAGGTATTATTTACACGCGATAAAACCTACTTTTTTTTTTTTTTTTTTTTTTTTTTGCGGTACGAGGGCCTCTCACTGTTGTGGCCTCTCCCGTTGCAGAGCACAGGCTCCGGATGCGCAGGCTCAGCGGCCATGGCTCATGGGCCCAGCCGCTCCACGGCATGTGGGATCCTCCCGGACTGGGGCACGAACCCGTGTCCCCTGCATCGGCAGGCAGACTCTCAACCACTGCGCCACCAGGGAAGCCCAAAACCTACATATTTTAATTATACAGTTCAATGAGTTTTGACAAATGTAAACACCCATGTAACCACTAACCCAATCAAGATACAGAACATTTATATCAACCCAGAGAGTTCCCAGGGCCCATCTACAATCAATTCTAGTGCTTGCACCCACACCTCATCCCAGACAAACAATGATCTAATTTCCATCACCACAGATTCATTTCACCTGTTCCAGAGAATCACATAAATGTAACCACATAATATGTACTTTTTTGTGTCTGGCTTCTATTGTTCAATATTACTGTCTGTGAACTTCATCCATGTTGTTGCATATATCAGCAGTTTGTTTATCTTTCATTGTTATGCAGTATTCTAGTGCTCATCCACTGTAAGTTTGTTTATCCACTGTAATTGCTTCTTATCTGCTCTACCTGCTACCAGACACACAGACTTTGATCCATTTTCATACTGCTTCTAGAGTCATCTTTCTAAAACGCAAATCTGGTTATGTCATTCATTTCTTTCAGTGTCTCCTCACTGCCTGCAGAATAAAGGACAAACTCCTAATCAAGACATTCATGAACCTCCCATGTCCTAGTTCCTGATGCCCTCTCAAAACCCATATAAACATGCAATCTGAATACATTCAAACTGAGGGGGAAAAAAAGAATGTTTCAATTAATTTCTGGAATGAAATTTAGGCCTAGAGGCTCCAGATGACTTTAAATTAACCCCATACATTTTGGAACTGACACAAATACTGAACAGTAAATACTGAACTGTACTTCACAGGTATCATGTGGTCAATTTCTAACATAGCACCTTGCCTTCATGTAATATTTTACCTAAAATGTCATAATTATGATATAAAGGCATAATCTTTTATGCATAGGCTATAACCACATTAAAGATGAAATTTTATATCATGCTTTTGTACTTATTTCAAGAGCATTTTCCATAAAAATACTACTTTTAATAGCTAAAAAATATTCTAAAAAAGATGCATTCATCTAAAAAGTATAACACACTTAAACTTTTTTCCTATAGCTGGGCATTTAGGTTGCCTCTAAATTTTTGTGTTAAATTTAAGTAATAGTATAATAAACACTTTCATGTACAAAGTGTATTTTACATTTCAGATAATTTCTTTGACATAGAATCCCACAAGGGGAATTACCTGCATTCAGAAAGTATGAATAATTTATTATTTTAATATATTTATTAAAACATTATCAAATAATATATGAAAATAATTGTAATACCTTGGCTACCCTCACCCCACCCCAGCCTTGCTTCTCAGGGATAATCTCATTTATTATTCACTTGCTTTAGTTCTTATACTACACTTTCCCTATTTATCAACTACAGATATTATTTTTTGACTTTTTATCATGATAAATGAGAACTTAGCTCAATGACACTACTTCTTACCTCCTCTGTTAAATCTGTGGAAGGTTAACTTTGTAATATCAAATAATACACTTAAATATACTTCTTCTCTCTCAGCTTTTAATAGTATCTCTTTATATTAGTATTCTTAGTCTTTTCCAACTTCTAATAGCTATGCATTTACTTTTACATTGTTACAGGTAACAACATTTACAATTTATTTTGAAACCATAATAAAGTTGTCCATGCTAATGGTTTTTGAAACTTGAAAATTAAATGAATATTTACATTATGATTATATAAATATTGTTAACTGAAGTAGTAAGTTATCATTATGCTTCCTTCTACCAGATACCAATACTATATCCCCTAGGCCACTCAAAGGAAAATATTCTTACATCATGGTCAATGGATAATCTTACAACTCTGATTCTAGCCATTATAAAATAGTAACAACGTTTCACATAAAGTATTAAAATTTATAACTTCCTCAAACCATGCCAAGTTCTAACTTGCCAATACTACCAAAGTCCAATGTCAGGTTTCCAAATTTAAGACTATTATTTTGCATTTGAGTCCAAAATTTTTTATCATCTGTAAAGGGTGCAGACTAAGTCAGAAAGTATCCCCACCTGTCAGAGCATCCCGATAAAGCTGCACAAAATGGTTAAAGATATCCTTCGGCAAGCACTTTTCATCCGGTAGACACTGTAGAAGAATGACTATCTCAGACTGACCCACTGCATGCATTCCCTTGGTTGTGAAACACCAGCACTTCCTGTTCACATCTATAGATGAAATAAAAAGAAATGAAGACATTCTTTTCAATCCTTACCCTTAAGAAATGCACAGACATCTTTGTTATAATACACCAAAGAATAAAATAGATCACACTGAGTCTGTATAATTCAGCTGTGAGCTGTCACTCCACTGAGCCAAAGGACTATTGCAGAAAATAAAGCATACCAATGCCTCTTGCTCTAAGCAAACACTTAGAAAAACAACTGGAAGGGAAGTAAAAGAAGTAATAGCGAAAGAAAGCGCACTAAAAACTTTTAACTTCTATTATAAAAAGGTGTAAGTATTAAAAGAAACAACATTCCATTAACAATGAAATAAATTAAACCAAACTATGCATCCTCAGCTATAATGATTAAAGGATATATTCCCCCACCTATGTGTGTGTGTGTGTATAATTAAATCACTTTACTAAGGGAAATAATTAAAACTAGAAACAAGAAAAACAATAAAAGCAATTATTATAGCCGTGGATTCAGGCTATGGCCTAAAGAAAATATATTTTGATGTATGCTTATTAAATTTAACCTGTGACTAAAAGAGTCTAGCTATTTAAATTATAGTTTTCCTGGGAGAAAATTCTAGATAATCAGCAACAGGACTTTACTTGACTTCATCTGGTAAAAAGCAGTGAAACAGATGGCTTTTCTGGACTAATTACTTCTACTTCTTCACTTTAAGGCTATGTAGAGTCACAACAGCACAAGCTATACGTAGTTCAAAAATAATGTTCAATCCTTGATATTTTTATTATTTGTATGCCAACACAACAAGATTCCCAATGGAACTGAAAAAGGGTTCTAATAAAATTATGGATACCACGATGTAAATCAACACTAATAAAAGATCCCTTCCTTTCATTCTGTGAATTGTTTCTTTATATACCTAAACAAGAGGTGCCCAATCCAACCATATTAAGATGGTGCACACTTAAGGAACTCTAGGTTAGCTATTTTCTAAGTATAACTTTTAAACTAGATACGGTAAATTGAAATTTCCAGCAAATTATTTTAAAATATGATCCTAGAAGGAAAGGTGGCAAGCATTAGCAGCTGGCCAAACATACAAGGGTGTGATTAGCAAACAAACCAGAAACCTGCATTTCATTTATACACAACCTCTAAAGAATTTAGTATATTGGTGTTTCTGGTTTCCAAGGACAACTTAAAAGAAATACACAGTGGGAACTGGAGGACTGTTCCCCAATGCTTCCTTCCTCTCTCCAAAACTCTGCCTATTAACATTCATCCAGGATAAATGCATTCTCTATTTTCCAATACCATACTGGATTCAAGATTCTAGGCTACTATCCTCTCTCTTATTCTGATACCTAAGAAGCTAGCATCAAGAACTGAGAAGTTTCTTCTGAGTCCTAAATTGTGATGTACTGAAGTTTTACTATGTGTTAGTTAACACTTCTCCCAAATAAGGTTTTGCACCATGATTAAGGTTTCTGGGATTTAAACCAAGCATGTAAATTGACCCCCCTGGCTAATTTATCCACCTCCAGTTATTCTGGTGGTGAGTTGTGGCTTAGCATACCCATCTCAGGAAGAACTTAACTCAGATGAGTTAAGGCTTTCCTCCATGGAGAATTCACCTATCTCACCCCTTTGACTAAAAGCAAGAGTCGCTATCAGTCCAACAGTTGTCCTTGGGGATATATAATTTTATACAAACCAACTTCTTCCGTACCCAGTTTTCATTAAGATGTGGCTCTACATAAAAATACTTGTGTGTAATGAATTTAATGATTCAGTATCTCATTTTAATTTAAAAAAACAAATTTCCAACTTACAATTTACAATTTTAACCATTGACAACAAATTTGCATTTAAAACAAATACAAGTGGGTCAGGGCCACCATCCTCCAATTGCTGCATTACTGAAATCTGTGATGGTTTCTCTTCTACAGCATAGTCTGTAAGGGGAGAAAACAATGTAAGCCATTGGTTAAAGAGACAAATCAAGACAGAAATCTGATGGAGGAATGCCCTTATTATTCACAGGAAAGAGATAAGCAATTGATTTATAAATAGGGTGAACACAGGTTTATATCTGCTATCCTAGTGGCATATTAATAGTGCCCCTTTCATTCTTAAAAGTGATCTAGTCCAGTTTGGATGATAACATGGTTATCCTATGTATAGACTTCTCCACACAATGGTTTAGGCCACAGTCTAAAAACAACCCTTTGATTTAACAAAAATCCTCCATTTATCACAATAAGAATTTCACATACTACATGTTCTAAGACCAACATTTAAAATAATCCATGATATACAAGGAAGTGATAATACACTAGTTACCTCTAGAAAGGATGTCTAGGGGTTGAAGCAGAGGGGAATCCTACTTTTTACTCTATATGCTTTTGTACTGTTGAGATTTTTTACCATTAAAAAAAATCAAACTTTAAAAAATGCACCCAGACAATAAAAGTATCATAAGCGACTGGTTTTATGAAACAATTCCTCTAAGTGTAAGTCAAGAAAGAGTTCAGTATAAAATAACACCATTTCCCACTGACCAACAGAAACCAGAATGTATTTTGGAAATGTATACACTATCAATGAAAATATTTACTGAAAAGAGAAATACTAAGTGACTTTCAAAAAAAATTTTTAATTAAGTTTTTCCACTGGAATACAAAATAGCAAAATTCTGGTTAAGACATAATAATATGATTTAAGAAAGTGAATATACAATAGATAACTAGTTACTGCTTCTTGGTAGGAGAGATTTTGACAATTAGATTTAATGAAAATGGAACCCTGAAATCTTATTTTAACAGCAGAGTAGGCCAATTTAGTTTCTTATTAAGATTTATTAAAATAACCCAAATTTGAAACCTAAGTAGCAAATTTACTTACAAAAGAATATTTTTAGAGGGTCCTAGTAAAGGAGCAAAGGCATTATACAATCAAAAGAATGCTTAACTTTATGTGAAAGTTCACTGTTGAACTATCTGAGACACAAGCTGCGTTTGATAGTATGGATCATTCAGCCAACACGACTGAGAGCCTAATATAGGCCCAGGAGCAGAAGACACAAACATGAATTCAGAATAAACGAATTCATGGTCTATAGAGAATAAAGAATCAGACCTATAAAATATCTAAATTACAATGAAAAATGTGTTAATATACTAACAGTCTATAAGAATTTCTACTTGAACAGAAATGAGGATGTAAAACACTACTACAAAGACAGTCGAGGGAGGATTCAGAGAAGTTTTCCATTAGTATGGATTTTGAAAGGTTGAGGAGTTATTCAAGGAGTCTAGCATATAGAAGGGTATTCTACTCTAGAAAGAGGAAAGATTAAAAAAATATTAATTACATGCCTACTTTGTACCAATTATCTTGCTATGTACTTTCAGGTATGATATCTGATTTATTATTCATAATGACTCTTAATTAGCTATAGTTATCTAATTAAAAAAAAAATCTAGGGGGCTTCCCTGGTGGCGCAGTGGTTAAGAGTCCGCCTGCCGATGCAGGGGACACGGGTTCGTGCCCCGGTCCGGGAAGATCCCACATGCCGTGGAGCGGCTGGGCCCGTGAGCCATGGCCGCTGAGCCTGCACGTCTGGAGCCTGTGCTCCGCAACGGGAGAGGCCACAACAGTGAGAGGCCCGTGTACCGCAAAAAAAAAAAAAAAAAAAAAAAATCTAGGAAAAAGATTCAGAGAGGAAAAATTACTTGCCCACTGGATCATACAGCTGGAATGGACTGTTACCGGATTAAAACTCAGGCTGGTCCAGCTCTGAAGTCCATTCTCTTCCCACTATTCCACAGCATAAGAAAAAGCATTCAAGTATGAAATGTGAATATTCAGAAAACAGTAAATAATCTGTAGCATGCCTGTAAAGTACTGGGGTGTTGGCTGGAAATAAAATTAGATAAGTTGAGATAAGGTTACAAGGAACACTGTATGCCAAGGTAAGTAATTTATACGGAAGGCATTGGGAACCCACTGAATTTTCTAAGCAAGAACAATCTATGATAATACCTACGTTTAAAAAGATAACTGGGCCTAATCAAACTTATAAGCTTTTGCACTGCAAAGGAAACCATAAACAAAACAAAAAGAAAACCTAAGGACTGGGAGAAAATATTTGCAAATGATGCGACCAACAAGGGCTTAATTCCCAAAATATACAAACAGTTCATAACAGCTCAATATCAAAAAAATAACCTAATCAAAAATGGGCAGAAGACCTAAGGAGACATTTCTCCAAAGACATACAGATGGACAACAGGCACATGAAAAGATGCTCAACATCACTAGTTATTAGAGAAATGCAAATCAAAACCACAATGAGGTATCACCTCACACCAGTCAGAATGGCCATCATTAAAAAGTCTATGAATAACAAATGCTGGAGAGGGTGTAGAAAAAAGGGAACCCTCCTACACTGTTGGTGGGAATGTAAACTGGTGAAGCCACTATGAAGAACAGTATGGAGGTTCCTCAAAAAACTAAAAAAAGAGTTGCCATATGATCCAGCAATCCCACTCCTGGGCATATACCCGGGCAAAACTTTAATTTGAAAAGATACATGCACCCCTATGTTCATAGTAGCACTATTTACAATAGCCAAGACATAGAAACAACCTAAATGTCCAACGATAGACAAATGGATAAAGAAGATGCGGGGTGTGTGTGTGTGTGTGTGAGTGTGTGTGTATACACACACACACTCACACACACACACACACTGGAATATTACTAAGCCACAAAAAAGAATGAAGTAATGTCATTTGCAACTACATGGGTGGACCTAAAGATTATCATACTAAGCCAACTAAGTCAGAAAGAGAAAAACAAATGTATGATATCACTTATATGTGGAATCTAAAATATGACACAAATGAAGTTATCTATGAAACAGATACAGACTCACAGACATAGAAAACAGACTTGTATTTGCCAGGGGGGAGGAGGGTGCAGGGGAGGGTTGGATTGGGAGTTTGGGACTAGCAGGTGCAAACTATTGATATTATATATAGAATGGATAAACGACGGGTCCTATTGTATAGCACAGGGAACTATTTTCAATATCCTGTAACAAACCATGATGGAAAATAATATCAAAAAGGATATATATACATGTATAACTGAATTACTTTGCTGTACACCAGAAATTAACACAACACTGTAAATCAACTATACTTCAAAAAAAAAGATAACTGGCACCAATATGTAAGATTAAATAAAGGAGAGAAAGATTGAAGGCAGGGAGACCAGGTAAAAGGAGAGATTATTGATAAACCATTTTCTGAAAATGTACTGACTGGATGCTGATCTGGATTTATCAACAAGAAACTTTTGCATAAAGATAAGCATTCTTTTTTTAAAATTTATTTTATTTTATTTTATTTACTTTTTCACTGCATTGGGTCTTCGTTGCTGTGCCCAGGCTTTCTCTAGTTGCTGCGAGCGGGGTTTACTCTTTGTTGTGGTGCGCGGGCTTCTCATTGCGATGGCTTCTCTTGTTGCAGAGCACGGGCTCTAGGTGCGTGGGCTTCAGCAGCTGTGGCTCACGGTCTCTAGAGCACAGGCTCAGTAGTTGCGGTGCACAGGCTTTGTTGCTCTGCGGCATGTGGGATCTTCCCGGACCAGGGCTCAAACCCATGTCCCCTGCATTGGCAGGTGGATTCTTAACCACTGTGCCACCAGGGAAGCCCAAGGTAAGCATTCTTTTGACTGATTAGTAACTTTGCGTCTTACCAGGACTCACTAAAAATATTTTTTAACAGAAAATTGCTACTTAAGTTCAGAGCTCTCCACTTATTATATACACATTTCTGAATGTGTATTGTACTTCAAAACAAGAAGTTAAATTGATGTACTGACTGTATCATATGGGCTAATTATAGAACTATAAGCAACTCTTCAGAGTATTATGTGCTTTGGAATATGAAGAAAGAACTGCCAATAAGCTACATTTATACACAGTGGGAATTAAAAATAATATACATCCCTCCAACATATGAAATGATAATATAAAAACATAAATATCTTCTCTAAAACAGTCAGTAACAGCAACAATGGTTTTCATGGCACTGAGTAGTCACCTTTTTTGTTGGAGAAGAGAAAGGTGGTTATCACTTGGATTCTATCTCCTTCCCTTGGTTAGAAGGCAACATTTGGCATATATAATTATCCCTGTTTAAACATCTAAGTCCACATACCTCCTTTTACACCAGTGGAGATGAGAATGGGAGGAAGGCCATCTTCAGGAATAAGGTTCATTGCACTGCCAACAGGACTTCCAACCTGAGTTATACTTCCAGAGAATAGAGAAATATCCGTCTAGGAAAAGCAAATTAGCAAAGAGAGCATTACACACAGTTGAAGACTTCTGCAGAATAGAGTCAAGACTACAAATGGGAATTTAAGTGAAAATTTCAAATTCATACTTTTTGAAAGACAGCATAAGATACTCATTAACCTGTGGTTTCCCAAGGATCGGGCTTATACTATGAAAATGTTTATAATTGTATAGTTTCTCCTTTTGGCATCATCAAATCATAGTAATGAGAGAAAAGGTCTTGTAACCTGGGTTAAAGCTTCCTTTACCAAGGTTTCTTTTGCCATAAAAGAAAAATATTTTTTAAACCTGCAGTGGCAACAGAAAAAAACTTTCAGTATTATCTTGTAATTTCTGAACCTTGAGAATTGGGGTGATCCTTGTACAACAATGTGAATGTAATTAAAAATGATTAAAATGGTAAATTTTATGTTATGTCTTTTTTACCACAATAAAAAAAAATTAACTTTGATGAAAGAGTTTTCATTTACTTTGTCACGAAATTAAACTTAAAGTTCATTTTTCTTTGCATTAATATGAAAATCACATTAACTACACTTAATAAAGTATAATGTTGCAAAATACATTTTGAGTGGGGTTAAATCCACTTAATTAACAATTTAATAGAATATGCTCAAAGATCTATTAAAATGATGCTCTATATTCTTCTTAAGCAAGAAATAGAAGTTTTAAGCACTATTTACAATAGCCAAGACATGGAAGCAACCTAAGCATCCACTGACAGATGAATGGGTAAAGAAGATGTGGTACATACACACACACACACACACACACACACACACTGGAATATTAGCCATATAAAAGAACTTTAAGCACTATTTACAATAGTCAAGATATGGAAGCAACCTAAGCATCCACTGACAGATGAATGGGTAAAGAAGATGTGGTATACACACACACACATTACCATAAAAAAGAAGGAAATAATGCCATGTGTAGCAACATGGATGGACCTAGAGATTATCATCCTAAGTGAAGTAAGCCAGAAAGAGGAAGAGAAATATCATATATCACTTATATGTGGAATCTAAAAAAAAAATGACACAAATGAACTTATTTACAAACTAGAAAAAGACTCACAGACTTAGAAAACAAACTTATAGCTACCAAAGGGGAAGGGGTGGGTGGGTGATAAATTAGGAGCTTGGGATTAACAGATACACACCAGTTTACATAAAATAGATAAACAACAAGGTCCTACAGTATAGTACATGGAACTATATTCAGTATCTTGTAACAACCTATAAAGGAAAAGTATCTGAAAAAGAATATACATGTGTATAACGGAATCACTTTGCTGTACACCAGAAATTAACACAACATTGTAAATCAATAATACTTCCATTTTTAAAAAAGAAAGCTTTAAAAAAGTTAAAGGAAAAGCATATAAAAACTTTTTAACATGTTTAGGGACTTTTCTGGTGGCACAGTGGTTGGGTCTCTGTGCTCCCAGTGCGAGGGGCCCAGGTTTGGGCCCTCATTGGGGGGCTGGGTGCCGCATGCATGCTGCAGCTGGGAGTTCGCATGCCGCAACGAGGGAGCTTGCCAGCTGCAACTGGGGGGCCCACGAGCCACAGCTGGGGAGCCCGCCTGCCACAACTGGGACCCGGCGCAACCAGATGAATAATAAAATAAGTAAAATATTTTTAAAATACATAGGATTCTCATTAAAAAAAAACTGCTTAACATGTATAAAAATGTTTATAGCAGCTTTACTCAAATAGCCAAAGTGTGGAAACAATCCGAATGTCCATTAATAGGAAGATAGATAAATTGTGGTACAGCCATATGATGGAATATTACTCAGAAATAAAAAATATTTACTTTTGATGCACACAACACAGATAAATCTCATTAAGTATTTTTAAAATAAATTTATTTATTTATTGGCTGCACTGGGTCTCCGTTGCTGCGCGCGGGTTTTCTCTAGTTGCAATGAGCAGGAGCTACTCTTTGTTGCAGTGCGCAGGCTTCTCATTGCGGTGGCTTCTCTTTGTTGTGGAGCATGGACTCTAGGCACTCAGGCTTCAGTAGCTGTGGCTCACAGGCTCTAGAGCGCAGGCTTAGTAGTTGTGGCGCTCAGGCTTAGCTGCTCTGCGGCATATGGGATCTTCCCAGACCAGGGCTCAAACCTGTGTCCCCTGCATTGGCAGGCAGATTCTTAACCACTGTGCCACCAGGGAATACCTCACTAAGTATTAGAGTTTAAGAAGCTAGACACAAAACATTATATATTATATTTTTCCATTTATATGAAATTCAAAAATAGGCAAAACTAATCTATGGTGATACAAGTCCGAATATTGGTTACCTTGGGGGAAAGGGGGCAGGTATTGACACAAAAAGGGCATGAAGGAAACTTCTATAGTGATAGAAATGTTCTGTGTATCTTTATCTAGGTGGTGGTTACACGGGTGTGTGTCTCTATATATATGTATATATAGAGACACACACACATATATGTATGTTCATGATGTGTTTCCTAAAGATTAATGCTCCTTAAGTACTTTGCTATATATATTTTATACTTGAATAAAGACTAAAACTATTTTTTTAAATGCCTATGTCTTATATTTTTATCTATACTATCTATAATTTAGGACTGTAAGTTTTTAGTGGGTTTTTGCTAAAATTTTTGCAGTGTTCTCAGTACATCGTCCTATTAGGAAATTTGGAAAATTGTATTGGCTAACCATTACTGATTTGAAGTAAATCAATAAAGTTAGATTTAGAATAGGAAATAAAGTAAGCTATTCTAACTTGCTATTTAGTGATGCATGAATCTACCTTTTGATATTGTAAGAAGTGGTCATCTGGCTTCTACTTAAATATCATCTATGAAAAGAAGTTGTTTCATTTACTGAGCACCTTTTAAGTGCCAGGCACTCTATTAGGTCATAAAGATGAGAAAAATATATTCAACTCTGGCCCTAAAGAATTTGTGTTCCCTCATTTTACCAGATAAATATTAAAATAAAGTGTTGAACAATGTGAGAGCACAGAAATAAAATAACTAACTTGTTTTAGTTTCTCTTAAACTGACCTGAACTTTGTTTCCCTGTAATAGTCATTCACTAGAGCTTCCTCATTCATTCAAAAAATTTATGCTTTAAGAACCTATCATAGGGGCTTCCCTGGTGGTGCAGTGGCTAAGAATCTGCCTGCCAATGCATGGGACATGGGTTCGAGCCCTGGTCCAGGAAGATCCCACATGCCACGGAGCAACTAAGCCCATGTGCCACAACTACTGAGCCTGCGCTGCAGAACCCACAAGCCACAACTACTGAGCCCACGCGCCACAACTACTGAAGTCTGTGCTCCTAGAGCCCGTGCTCTGCAACAAGAGAGGCCACTACAATGAGAAGCCTGCTCACGGCAATGAAGAGCAGCCCCCACTCGCCGCAACTAGAGAAAGCCCATGCACAGCAACGAAGACCCAGCACCGCCCAATAAATAAGTAAGTAAGTAAATAAATAAATAAATAAAAATTTAAAAAAGAAGGACCTATCATATAATTTAAGAGATGTAAACGAAGTTTTGTAGAAAGAAAAAAGTCATCACTGTATAAACACTTTAGTTATAATTGATTCAGGTAAGATTGTCAAAGGACAGTAAAATCAGGGGACTGCCCTGGTGGTCCAGTGGTAAAGAATCTGCCTTACAACGCATGGAACACGGGTTTGATCCTTGGTCAGAGAATTAAGATCCCACATGCCGCGGGGCAACTAAGCCTGCGCACCACAACTACTTATCTCATGCGCCTCAACTAGAGAGCCTGTGTGCCGCAAACTACGGAGCCCACATGCCCTGGAGCCCACACGCCACAACTAGAGAGAAGCCCGCGCACCACAATGAAGAGTGCAGAGGCCACAACGAAAGATCCTGCATGCCTCAACGAAGACCCCACGTGTTGCAACTAAGACCTGAAGCAGTCAAAAATAAATAATAAATAAATCTTTTAAAAGTAGATATATATATATATATATATATATAAAGGACA
Source organism: Mesoplodon densirostris (assembly GCF_025265405.1). Lineage (NCBI taxonomy): Eukaryota > Metazoa > Chordata > Mammalia > Artiodactyla > Ziphiidae > Mesoplodon > Mesoplodon densirostris. The sequence goes on along the minus strand of NC_082662.1, from coordinate 45,053,330 downwards.
GTAAAATCATTGACTGAAAGATTGTAGGGGAACAGGACACCCAGAGTCTCAAAGTATCACCCCTCACTTTACTTTTTAATTGCAAAGAGGAAAAGCTACTTTTGCAGTGGAAAAACACAGGAGACATCAATTTAACCAATCATCAAACTGATACACCTTGATGTGTTCCACTAAGAAATGACCATCACTTATGGGAGTATTATTCTTGCCAAAAATATTTAATCTGAAACTAATAATGAGGAAAAAACAGAAAACAGAAATTAAGGACTTTATGCCAAACATGGCCTAAATGCTTCAAAAATGTTCATCATGTGAAAGAGAAAAAAAACAGTGGGAGAACTGTTCTAAATTAAAGAAAATCAAAGAAACATGAGAACTAAATGCAATTGTGATCCTTGATGGTATCCTAATTTTTTTAAAAGGACTTTATTTAATAAGAAATTTATATATATATATATATATATATATACACACACACATGTTTAAATGAAAGAATAAAGAACATCATGGGACAACTGGGGAAATCTGAATATGGACTACATATTTGATAATACATAGAATTATATGTTAAATTTCTATCTCATATAATTATATTGTACTTACATAAGAAAATCACTTGTTCTTAGGAAACATAAGCTGAAGTATTAAGCGATAAAGTGCAACTAATCCTCAAATGGTTCCTCAAAAAACAAAGTGTGTGTGTGTGGGGGGGTAAAGTAAATGTGGCAAAATGGCAACAATTGGTGAATATGGGTGAAGAGTATATGGGGGTTCACTGTACTATTCTTGCAACTCTTCGGTGGATTTGAAATTTTTCCACATAAACAATTGGAGAAAAAAAGAAATTTTCTTGACAAAGTCATTGTATAGATTCAAAGAAGAATAAGTCATACAGTTCTGGCTGCTGTCCTCTGTGGCCACAGAAAAATCCCCCAAAACAGACTTAGACATATTTAAAGACAGTGACATGGTTTAATGTACCTTCACCAAACGGGAAATTTATCTCTGTATGTCAATAAATCTAATCTTAATAACAGGCAATTTCAATTATAACCAAATCCACAAATTATGTAAATTTCTAGAAAAATATTACTGGACATAAATGTAAATAAACAGTAACCATGAAAACTTCAAAGGTAAAAACTTTATCCAAACTCTGATCCTCTTATTTTATTAAAAAAAAAAAAAGCCAGGGCTTCCCTGGTGGCGCAGTGGTTGAGAGTCCGCCTGCCGATGCAGGGAACACGGGTTCGTGCCCTGGTCCGGGAAGTCCCACATGCTGCGGAGCAGCTGGGCCCGTGAGCCATGGCCGCTGAGCCTGCGTGTCCGGAGCCTGTGCTCCGCAAAGGGAGAGGCCACAACAGTGAGAGGCCTGCGTACCACACACACACAAAAAAGCCAGACACACATACTTAGTTGGAACTAATCACCTTATTATAATCTTGACCACCATATTCAACGAGGCAAACAGCAATAAGAAAGGGACCCACTGTATAAACGATCCTACATGTATACTTTCCAATTATGGTCCTAGGTGGCTCTATTCTTTCACAGACTCAAAAAAATGTAGCTAGTATTTGACCCTTCTGAAAATTAGCCCCCAAACTGTGACCAGTGTATCCTATAGAGACAAAGTAAATGTGACAGCACAGCATGAGCTAGTTTCCTTACATAAATTATATGAGTCTTCCATCCATTAAGTCAGTGGTTTATTTTTAAGCTTTAGAATCCTTTTTAAAAGTCTTACTTGGAAACACAACAGGCAGACCAGAAAAAGGTAGAGATGCTCAGGTTGAAGACAAAGGAATAGAAGGATTCCTCAGCCACATTCATATTTCCTGGCCCTTCCTCACCACGGCAACTCCTTGACAGCTACCACAGAACCTGGGGAATATGCTTTGAAAACCAAGGTATCAAGGGACCAGGATTCATTCTAGCACAGCCTCTAGCTACAGTAGTAGACTGAGCTCACCTGAGAACAACCTTTATAAGGATCTTTCTCCTGAAAAACCTTCCAAATATAGAACAAACAAGAACAACTGGTTTTGCCACATTATTTTACCCCTAGACACACACACAGGCACGCACACACACACACACACACACATGCACTAAGCTGTATCTGCAGTCTATAGCGTTCCACAGAAAGGTCACCACTCAACTTAGAAAAAGACAAGACAGAGGCAGAACAGTGCTGAGTAAAGTAAGTACTCAATTTTAGTTGCTGTTTTGTTTTCTTACCTCTGCTGATAGGGGACTGGTGGTTACAGGCTTGACTGGGTCATGTGACACAGCCAGGGTTCCTGCAGAGGAAGTTCCATTCATGGTTAATTTGGCTGCATCAGCAACTTCTCCATTAGGCAAGATCCCATCAGCAAACCAAACTCGCCTCTGCTCTCTGGGCTGAGCCACTTGAGGAGCCAGAAAAATAAAACAGGTAACACTGTGACATTGACAGGGTTTCTAACATCAAGAAGAGAAGGTCACCAATCTCAGATGTACAAAGAAATCACTATCTAGCATTTTATACTTCTAAATATAATTGTAACTGTATAAAAGTGGTTATAAATTAATAAAAATACACATTTAAATATACTCCTTACTTCTGTAATTTATATGTAAAGATTTAAAACACTTTGCTTTAAAGTATTAAATATGCCTATGATTATGTCACATACTCTGTCCCATATCACTAACAGAGAAACCAGGGAAGGTGTTTGAAGTGCCTAGGAGATAAACTTATAGCCTGGAAAAAATATCTAGACATAGACATCCACAGCTCCTAAAAGTATGAGGTTTCTGTAGGAATAAAATATCTGGAAAAGTGATACGGTATTTTTAAAAGGCAAAAGATGCCTTGAAGAATGTTGAAGAGTTATTAATTAATAAAAGAAGAGTTGGCACAGATATGTAAGAATTGGGAAGCAAACTGACCAGATCTTTGGCTAAAGTGTAACTGAAGAAGAAAAAGACTGATCCGGCAGTGCAGATAGTGAAATGCAGTAGTCTGTATTTTAGTAAAAGGATGGGGAAAAGCTGGAAAACTGAGTCTGACGAAATGATCTCTTTAAATCCAGTTTCGAAAATCAATTCAAACGGCCAAAACAAAGAGAGACCAGGGAAGAACAACAAAAACAACAAATGAAGTAAAGAGAATAAAGATTTTAAGAACGAAAGCCTGAGCTCAGAAGAGTATGATAATGTCAATAGAAGTTTTTGATCTTCAAAAGGGGAGGGTTATTTAACAAGGGGAAAGGAATATTGCTAGACAAAAAGATATAAAATTAATGAAAGAAGACAGAGTTTAATTATCAGGGGAGACTTCTTGACAGCTCGTTTTAAGGAAATATTTGTTATTTTTACTATTGATAATCCCCTGAACTTACAAAGTGCCTTTCATCTGACAATATCATAATCATTAAGATATAATAAACTAAAATAAGTTGAGCCTATGATTTTCTACCTATCATATGATATAATCAGAATTAAAGTTCTGGATTTTATAAATGTCTGTGTACCTAACACAGTACTTTCATATTTTTACAGGGATAGATTAAAAATGAAAAGAGAAAATGGCAATATATATTCCAAAAGGCAATACTAGAATGGGCTGGTAAGAAAAAAGAATTCTTATTTTCATCACTTACTAAATTCCTGCAAAGAACACTAAGGTAGGCATGAGGCTAGGATTTTGCAGGCTGATTTCAAACTCTGCAACTCTTTTCAAGTAAAAGCAAAGTAATTACTCCATTCTTAAGTTGGAGAGGGTACTGGCATATTTTTAGAGGTGCCTCCAAAATATCAGGCAACACAATATTCTTCTTTACTTGCCCAGAAATAGTCTCAACACATTTCTCACCTTGTTCTCCCACTTTAATAACCACCCAAAGGGACTTATCTGCAGTGTGTTAAAGACTTGTGATGTAAAATCACATCAGCACCTTTTCAGAGGAACTTGGTGAGGAAAAAGAGAGAGAATAGCACATGGTCCCCTACCTTCTGCTCCAGGGTGCTTTAAAACTCCCACAGGTACCATCACAGTGGGAGGTGGAGAGCTCAGGGCTCCTGAGGCCTGAGCTTGCTGCAAGGGAGGGATAGTAGAACAGTATTCAGCAGGATTGTTAGGGTTAGGGCTCTGGCTTGAGGCACTCATCATGTTCTCCCAGGCTTGAGCTAAAGCAAATACAGACACAATCAATGTGAATGGATTGCAAAATATGGACATCAAGACCTCCACAATACTGGATAAATAATGTAGTTCCTCCTAATTAACACTCATAGTATGTCTCTCTTCCAGCTAGTGAAGGTATTAAGGAGATAGGTGACTTTATTCAATAAAGGAGACCATGTAGTTAAGTAAGCTATTTGGAAGCAACAAATAAGAATTACATGATACTTCTGATATAGACTGATAGTGGATCATTCTGGGGTTAATGACTAGGCCCCTGGCTTCTTTAAAGGGGACCATATATTCCCTTAAGAGGGAGTAAAACAACATTAAATTTATTAGGGACTTGCAACTGGGATAGCATTTAGATATTTCTGGTGGGTAGGGCAGGTTTAATATTTAATGCATTTTTGGGCCTCCCTGGTGGCGCAGTGGTTAAGAGTCCGCCTGCCGATGCAGGGGATACGGGTTCGTGCCCCAGTCTGGGAGGATCCCATATGCCGCGGAGCGGCTGGGCCCGTGAGCCATGGCCGCTGGGCCTGCGCATCCGGAGCCTGTGCTCCGCAACGGGAGAGGCCACAACAGTGAGAGGCCCACATACCGCAAAAAGAAAAAAAAAAAAAATATTTAATGCATTTTATAAAATTCTATCAAAAATCAAAATCAGGGGCTAAAATAGCATAACTCCACTATATGATATCTTTTGTTTCATTTCTAGATTTTTAGGCTCTTCTTAGTTGAGATAAAATCTCATTTTAAAAATTCTGAAGCCTAAAGCTCAGGAGAACACATCTCAACATTTTCGTGAATTTTGCTTTTGTGCAATCATTACCCTGTGTAAAAGTATCCAGCAAAAACAACCATTTCACATCTTTGGTGTGTCTCAAAAGCACAGGACCCATTTGAACATGAAAATGTGCCAATATCACATAAGTGCCATCAACCAATGTGAATGATCACAAATGTGTTAAGGTTCTGTATACTCTATAATTTTACTAACTAAATACTGACATATCAACTATTGTTTTTAAAGTAAATAAGATGAAAGATACTACAGAAATGAAAGATATAAATTTTATCTTCTGGATTCAGGTAATATCACATGCCCAGGAATAGAAACCACTCAATTTTTGAAGCATCTTTTTAAATATCTCATTCTACATCAAAGAATGATCCATAAGATTTTGAATACTTATTGCCTCCAAACTGCAGGACAAAGCTAGAAACAACAGCTATGTTCCTTTGAAAGCACTGGCAGAAAGAGGGAAGGAAGAGAAAAGGAGAAAGGGGGAAAGGGATAGGGAACACTGAAAAGCATCAAATTAAATATTCAGTAAAAGACCAGGCTAAGCCATGCGAGAGGAAAGACGTTGGAAAAACCATAAAAAGTAGATTATTTTAGGATTCCCTGTTAAGGGCATCCTTGGCTTAATAAAAAGTAAGTATTCCATATGAATCCTCTGCCATTTCCTTCATCTTTAGCTATGCCAAGTTAAAAAAAAAAAAAAAGCCATCAAGTTGGAAGACCTCAACAAATAAAAGAGGTATCAGGTACTGAAATTAAGCAGCATGCTCTTATCTGTGGATAAATATCCAAAAATGAACTCATCACCGAGTGAAATAACCACCATCTGAAAAATGACCCTTAAGAGTAAAGAGAATGAATTCATATTTGATCAAAATTATAAGAATTCAGAAATGGGAGGAAATTGGGTGGACCATAGGAAATTAGAACAGATCAGATTAAATGACATGCAATAGGTTAATAAGGAAGCAACAGGAAAACATCACTATGAGCAATGCAGACACACAGAGCAGGAGGGGCCTTGAGCAGATAAGTTTCAGCCTCCAGGAGACACATTATCCTGGCACAAGCAGCAGTGGTGTCTAAGTTCAACATTTTATGTGTATTAGTAACTGTTCTGGCAACTGTACAAAGATGCACTCAAAGAGAAAATACTATACAGCCTAATCAATTTTATTGTATCTCTTTACAAGAATACTCGGGGGGTGGGGGTTGTTTGCTTTGGGAGTTTTGTTTTAACTAAAATGCCCTTGGATTTATTTCCAGTCCCGCAAAAGGTGAACACTGGATAAGCCATATTTACCTTCTCCTGGCCATATTCTTTTACCACATAAGTAAATTAAAAACTATTACTCTTATGACAAATCTAAGTAGTATTAAGATGGTAACTGACAGAAAAATGCAATTTTCTATTTGATTCGAGATGCTACAATATTTATTTTTAACAAGATGAGTGAACCAAAGTGTCAATAAGAATGTGTTCTAAATTACTAAGATATTCCCTAGAAAGAGAAAGCTTCCCTTAAAAGGAAAACCTCAGCCCAATTTTAATATTTCATCACCTCAGTGGTCAATAGCCCCCTCCCCACTCCCAGTCCAGTCATTTCACAGGAACATTAACAGCCAGAGCACCAGATTTCCACAAGAATTTCCTTTCTTCCTGCAAAACTTACCTGACTTTAGCATTTATTCATTAAATTAGGCACAGGAATTCTGAAATGCTAAGGTATTTTTAAATTTTTCAGGTAAAGTTATGACATTTGAGAAGGTGAGCAACTTGTAGAGCAAGGAAGGAAAAAACAGTAGTCTCTTCATTGGAATTCTCTTGTTCTGTCTCAATAACTGTGAATTCAACCTGTTTTAATACTTACCATTCATTAGCACTGAATGGCAGATTACACATACTCTAGCTTCCTTTCTATCCATGTATAACAGTTTACATTTCAAGCTACAGCAGGAAGCACAGAAAACCTGCAGGAAAAAGAATATACTAAATTTACTTAGGATCACAGTATAAAGGAAGTAAACCAATACTGACCAACACTGAGTGACAGGGAACCGCACTAATACAACATTAAAAACCTCAAAGGAAAATGCAATTGAGGAAGCTGGGTGCAAGACCCAATTCAAAAGCAAGAAAGAGATTAACATGTCTGTCAAAAATAAGGAAAGTGAAATTGCTGGCTGCGAACAAAAATCTCAGCCAAGATTACACACCAAATACATAGCAGGGGAAAAAAATCTAAGCTGCCCTTAGGCAAAATTCCTGTACAAAATATCACATAACATGGGAGTTTAGAATAGTAACATCTGCTATTTCTGTTTGAAGAGGCAATACAGCAGGGGAAATAAACAAAGACTGGGAATTCTGGGCTTTAACTTCTGTTTTTTTTACTGTCCTTATGTGCAGAATAATAATCATACCATCTGCTTTCACTGGTTTGCTATGAAGGCCAGGAAAGATCAAAATACACAACTCAATCATAAAAATATGCACAGCCCCAGCTACAGGGAATCAGAGCAGACAACCAAAAATTGGCCATGCCAATTTCCAGCACCTTATTTCCACTCTCCAGGGTCAGTTCCCGACAATCTTACTTTCTTCTCCCTTCCATACCAGGTAACAAGGATCTCCTTAGCTCCCTGTTAAGATTTATCTTCTTGAGAACTCATTAGTCCCTTATCACAGAGAGCTCCATACAGGCAGAAAGGTGTTCCCAGTAGTGTAAATTTTACTAATCCAGTTTTTATGGACAGTAAGTATCCTATACCTTACAAAGATGCAACAAGAGATGAGGTCCTATTAAAGACAAAGTGAGAGCAATCATCTCTTCTTCTACTAGATGTAATTAATATACCTAGCTGACATGACTACCAATTTACATTTTTCAGAGGCTTCACATTTTCAAAGTAACTCTGTGATACAGGGAGAACAGGGGATATATTATCCTTATTTTCTATCAGAGGAAACTAAATTTGGATGGTTAAAAGACTTGCTCAAGTTCACAGCAAACTGTGTGAATACTAGGCACTTTACATACATGTATTATCTCATTCAACCTCATAAATTCTATGAAGGCATTCATTTATAATTAAGAGTTAAATAAACAAATGTGAAGTAAAACTGCTCTGTCATACAGCTAGTAAGTTACATAAAAAGTCTCCAAAGGCTCTGTTCTTAACCACTATGTAATAGTGTCTCATACTATTCATGTATCATTTTGAGACTATGACTTTTCCTTCTCCATCACTATGACCACATCCAGTCACTAAGTCCTGTTGTTCTCTCTCTTAAATGGTTCTCCCCAAATCCCACCTCTTCCTCTCCATCCTATGCTGCTGCCTTTATTCAAGCCTTTATTATATGAGGCCTAGGAGATCATCAAAATCTATTATCTGTCCTCCTAACCTTCAGATGTGTCTTTCCAATTCATCTTTCGCACAAATACCAAATGATAGAACTTCCTAAAAATTAAATTGAATTGTTAATATTGAAATCCTTCAATAACCTTTCTAATCAAGACGTAAAACCAAGAAGCCTTCATTCACTCATTTATTCCACAAATATTTGAGCTCTGATTATGTACTGGGCACTGGGCTACCCTATTGGGTGTAGCAGTGAACAAAACAGATATGGTCCTTGCTTTTGTGGAATTTACAGTCCACAGAGGTTACAATCTAAAATCAAATAATAACACAAGTGAGTGTAAAATTACTTGCTTCAAAAGAAGTACATGGTAAAATAAGATCATGTAATCTAGGCTTTACCTAGATTGGCAGGGTCGGGGAAGATTTTATTTAGGAAATGACAGAGATAAAATCTGAAGCATGGGTAAAAGTTTTCTATGCATAAAATGGTACCAGGAAGAGAGACAAGAGTAAGCAGAAGAAATACCATGTGCCAGGGTGCCATTAGGGTTAGAACATGGCTCTTTCAAGAAACTAAAAAGGGTTAATGTGGCTAGAGACCCTGAGAGTTAAGGGATGCATGGAATAAGATGAGGCCAGACCAAGCAAAGGTTCTCTAGGTTGTATTAACAGTTTTGGTCTTTTTAACAGAGCAATGGGAAATTACTTAAATGTTTTAATCAAAGAAAAAGACATGATCATATCTGCATGGCTGCAACATGGGGGAAAAATAGAGGGGAGCAAGAATAAATTTGGGATGGTTCAACATAAAAAATCAATAGAGGGCTTCCCTGGTGGCACAGTAGTTGGGAATCCACCTACCAATGCAGGGGACACAGGTTTGATCCTTGGTCTGGGAAGATGCCACATGCCACGGAGCAACTAAGCCCGTGTGCCACAACTACTGAGCCTACACTCTAGAGCCCGTGAGCCACAACTGTTGAGCCCGTGTGCCACAACTACTGAGGTCCATGTGCCTAGAGCCTGTGCTCTGCAACAGGAGAGGCCACTGTAATGGGAAGCCTGAGCACCTCAACAGAGAGTGGCCCCTGCTCGCCGCAGCTGGAGAAAGCCCGCGTGCAGCAATGAAGACCCAACATAGCCAAAGATAAACAAGTAAAATAAATAAATTAAAAAAAAGAAAAAAATCAATATAATACACATTAACAGGATGAAGGGGAAAAAACATGTGATCGTATCAATTGATGCAGAAAAAGTATTTGACAAAATGCACTCTTTCATAATAAAAACAATAAAAAAAACTAGAGTAGAAGGACACTACCACATCATAGTAAAAGCCACATATGAAAAACTCACAGCAAACATCATACTCAAAGGTAAAATATTGAAAGCTTTTCCTCTGAGATCAGGAACAAGGCAAGGATGCCTGCCTTCACCTCTTCTATTCAACATGGTGCTGGAAATTCTAGTCAGAGTAATTAGGCAAGAAAAAAAATAATAGTAAAAGGCATTCGAATTGGAAAGGAAGAAGTAAAATTATCTCTGTTTGCAGATTATGTGATCTTGTATGTGGAAAACCCTAAAGATTCAACAAAAAATCTGTTAGAACTAATAAATGAATTCAGCAAAGTTGCAGGATACAAAGTCAATAAACAAAAATCAGTTGTATTTCTATACATACTAATAATGAACAATCTAAAAAGGAAATTACAAAAACAATTCCATTTACAATAGCATAAAAAAATAAAATATCACACTGGATAAAATATTTGTGTTATATATAATGGACAAAGGGCTAATATCCATAACATATAAAGAGCTTCAGTAAAGTAATAAGAAAAGTACAAATACCTCCAAGGAAAAACAGGCAGAGAACTCACAGAGATAAATTCACAGAAAATTAAATAAAATAGCCAATAAATAAAGAGATACTAAGTATCACTAGCGACAAAATAAAAATTAAAGAATGAGATATTCTTATTTATGGTACAGGCAAAGTATTTTTGGTTTTTTTTTAAAACTGACATCGTTCAGTGGTGGAGAGGGCTTAGAGAAAAGAGGAACTTTCTCCCATACCCTGCTGATGGTAGCATAAATTGGTAGGCTAATTTAACAATATCTTTAAAAATTTTAAATGTTCATTTCCTTTGACTCAGTACATGCAATTTAAAAAATTTATCCTACCAAAAAACCCACATATGCAAAGAGATGTATACAAGAATTATCTCTGTATACTTTGTAATAGCTGAAAGTTGAAAACAACCCAAATGTTCATCAGGAATAAGAGGAATGGTTAAACTGCAGTATAACCATAAAACCTAATGCAATTCATGCTGTTAAAAAGAATGAGATAGGGGCTTCACTGGTGGTGCAGTGGTTAAGAATCTGCCTGCCAATGCAGGGGACACAGGTTCGAGCCCTAGTCGGGGAAGATCCCACACGCCACGGAGCAACTAAGCCTGTGTGCCACACTACTGAGCCTGCACTCTAGAGCCCACGAGCCACAACTACTGAAGCCCATGCGCCTAGAGCCTGTGCTATGCAACAAGAGAAGCCACTGCAATGAGAAGCCCGCGCACCACAACGAAGAGTAGCCCCCGCTCACCACAACTAGAGAAAGCCGGCGCACAGCAACGAAGACCCAACACAGCCAAAAATAAATTTAAAAAATAAATAAATTTAAAAAATGAAATAGGCTTCTCTGGTGGCGCAGTGGTTGGGAGTCCGCCTGCCGATGCAGGGGACACGGGTTCGTGCCCCCGCCTGGGAAGATCCCACGTGCCACGGAGTGGCTGGGTCCGTGGGCCATGGCCGCTGAGCCTGCGCGTCCGGAGCCTGTGCTCCGCAACGGGAGAGGCCACGGCAGTGAGAGGCCCGCGTACCGCAAAAAAAAAAAAAAAAAAATGAGATAGTCTATATGTACTGACTGACATGGAAAAGTAACAGTCAAGTTGGAGATGAGAGTTGGATGGAAATAGGGCCTTTTTCTTTCTCTCCTTTTACTTTACATAAATTTTTTAGGTGTTGGATTGGGATCTTTTAACTTTGAGTAGAGCTTCTTCTGTATTAAAAAAAAATAGAGGAAAAAAGAATATTAATTGGTGCCATGGGTTGAATTGTATCTCCCCCAAATACATAAGAAGTCTTAATGCCTATTACTTCAGAATATGACATCATTTGGCGATAGGGCCTCTACAGAGATATACAAGTTAAGATGAAGTCATTAGAGTGGGATCCTAATCCACGAGGACTGGTGAACTTATAAAAGGGGCAATTTGGACACAGCATGCTTACAGGCAGGATACCATGTGAACATAAAGACAACCATCTATAAACCAAGGAGAGAGACACGGAACAGATCTCTTCCTCACAGTCCTCAGAAGGAACCAACCCTATCACCACATCCATCTCAGCCTTCTAGCCTCTGGAATTGTGACACAATAAATTCCCTTTGTTTAAGCCACCCAGTTAGTGGTATTTTGTTGCAGCAGCCCTAGCAAACTAGCACAGTTGTGAACTTTCAGAAGTAGAGGACTCGTGCTTTGGGAAAATAACCTCAAAAAATGAAAAAAACCCAAAAAACAAAGATATATTTTTAAAAGCACGAGCTAGGGTGCAGCATAATGCAGTTAAACAGAAGGAACCAAGAATACCCATCCTTGCCAATATCCCACAGGCTTATGAACAGTGTTGAGGGAATCCTTTACGTTTCCAATGGGCTTAGAGAAAGACACAGTAGTTAGAAAAGTGGATAACTTGCCAAGGGACTACCTGGAATGGCAAAGAAATGGCAGACAGGCAAAGGTATACATTTCTGTGGGATTACCCATGCCACAGAACTACATGAAATTGAGTGTAACATAACAGCACAAAACTACTGGACAGTGCCTATGACTGACATATCAATAGATAGTGTACTACAATATAAAATGAAAGAGAGACCTGGAAACACTGACCCTCATTCTCAAAAAGACGAAGATTATGATGTAATAAGACCCTCAGGTCATTAGAATTAGTACCATGGAAAAGATGGACAGAATCTAAGAGATATGAACCAACTGAGAAAGGGTTAATAATCCTGGATTTTAAATTACTGGATAATATTGAATTTGCCTAGAAGACCAAGGTGAAGTTGTCTGCCATGAGCCAGGTCAGTCAGTGTTTCTCAACAAAGGCAGTCTTGACATTTTGGGTGGGTCAATTCTTCACTGGGCAGCATTGTCCTGTTTAACACAGGACATTTACCAGTCCTCGTCCCAGATTACTAAATGCCATTAGTGATCCTAGTCATTATGACCACCAGAAATAACCCACCACATTCTGAACATCATCTAAGTATCTTCTCTAGTTCTCTGAGCTATAGGCTCAGATGAGTAAAGTCAGTTCTAGAAATAAAGAGAATTATATATTTGTACATGTGAACTTCTTATACTGCTGAAGTATCAGACCATATACCTTCATTACCATAACTAACACAATCTATTGCATTTATTTAACTTATTCTCCATTTTCCCAAACTAGAATGTAAACTCCATGGAACAATGAATGAAAGTATTGTTAATACTGGTATCACAGTGCCTGAAATAACATAGGTACTTGATAAATGCTTATTGCTTCCTGGATTAGTAAAATGATTGCACAAACGAATATATGAATGGAGAAACAAACATTAATGTGCACTTATCAAGGAAGGGCTATATCATACATGCTCAAATTCACAACTTCAACAATGACAAACACATTTTAAGCAGTTTATTAATAACAGTGACCTCAAGTTTTATAGGCCAAATGGTTATGAATGACCTTAAATGACAGGATCTGTATGATCCAACTAACTGTAAAGAGACAAATTATGATGATATATAATACATATGCTATATAATGTTCCAGCGAAATATTGGTTAAAATGTTCCATTTGTGTGTAATTTTCTTTAATGTGGCACTTCTGGGTTCCAATCTCAACTTTATCATTCACTAGCCAAATAATTTTATGGGAATAATTTAAAATCTCTGAGCCTCAGTTTTTCCTCATATGTAAAACTGAAATATTAATATCCTCCATGTAAGGTTTTTACGAAGATTAAATGAGATAACCCATGTAAAATGTAGCACATTATAGGTACTAAATATACGATGGTGCCCTTACATCCCTTTCCTTTTAAAATTTCCCACTCATGGCTTTCCACATAACAAACCCTACTGCAAAATTTATGAATAAACTTCATATTCAGTACCTTTTTTTGTGCCTATTTATACCCCTTTACAGTGTGAATAACACTCCATTGCAATCCTTGAAAATTCAAATCATCAAATGCTCACTTATTTCTTTCCAAATTAGAAAGGAGAAAGAATGATGTCCCAAGTCTTCAAAAAGCCCTGTAATTATGACAAAAATAACTGCCTTGCAAGAACAAAAACCAGGAGAGGAAAGTGCTTGTGACTGACCAATATCCAGCCACTCACAAAGACCAGTGACAGTAATAACTTGGAAAAATTCTTAAGTGCAAAAGGGTACTTTACCCTTGCATATTAACAAATACCAAAATCAATGTAATAAGAACTAAAGCAGGTCAATCAGATTCGAACCCTGCTTCTGTCTAAACACCTGCTGCAACTTTGCTGTTATTAATTGAAAACAATAATTATCAGAGTCATTTTAAGAGTGTATCTGGGGCTTCCCTGGTGGCGCAGTGGTTGAGAGTCTGCCTGCCGATGCAGGGGACACAGGTTCGTGCCCCGGTCCGGGAAGATCCCACGTGCCGCGGAGCGGCTGGGCCCGTGAGCCATGGCCGCTGAGCCTGCGCGTCCGGAGCCTGTGCTCCGCAACAGGAGAGGCCACAACAGTGAGAGGCAAAAAGAGTGTATCTGGCTACAAAGGGTCCCTGACTAAACCTTTAAACTTTATTTCCAAGTGAGGCTATATAAACAGAAAGAGTTGTAAGAAAATAAGATTCAACATAAAACCTTAAACTTGTATGAAGTTATCAGATTCATATCCTTTACTATACTCTGAATTAATTTTTTATATATCCTGTTATTACCTTGTAAATAACACACTTATAATGCATTATAAGAGTAATATGTGGGTTAAAAGTGCTAATTTGTAAAAAGGCAAGCAATTAAAACATATCCCTATTTTTGTAACCATACTCTGGTCATTCTTGATTTTAAAAAATTTTTATTAGAGAAATTTTCAATCATATAAAAGCATATGTAACAGCATAACAAACGCCCAAGTGCCCATGACCCAGGTGAGACCGTTATCAAAGCCAATCCTCACCCACTTCTCCCCCATTTAATCATTTTGAAATACATTTCAGGTATCATTTAATCTCTAAATATTTCAATATATAATCTCTGAAACATAGGGACTATTTTAACATAACAAAACCACACACCTTAAAAATGAACAATTTCTTAATATCAAATATCCAAGCAGTATCAACATTTTAAAAAGTCACATATATATTTTTTAATAGACTTTATTTTTTAGAGCAGTTTGGGGTTCACAGCAAAATTAAGCAGAAGGTACAGAGATTTTCCATATACCCGCTACCCCAGCTACGTGCCTAGCCTCTGCCATTATCAGCATCCCCCACCAGAATAGTACATTTTTTTATAATCAGTCTACACTGATACATCATTATCACCTAAAGTCCATAGTTACATGAGGGTTTACTCTTGGTCTTATACATTCTATGGGTTTGGATAAATGTATAATGACATTTATGCACCATTATAGTATCATACAGAGTACTTTCACTCCCCTAAATATCCGTGCTCTGCCTATTTATCCTTCCCTCTCCACTAACCCCTGTAAATCACCAATCTTTTTGTCTCCATAGTTTTGCCTTTTCCAGAATGTAATATAGTTGGAATCATATAGTATATAGCCCTTTCGGACTGCCTTCTTTCACTTAATAATATGCATTTAAGATTCCTCCATTTCTTTTTAAGGCTTGATAAGCTCATTTCTTTTTAGCACTGAATATTCCTTTTTCTGGATGTACCACAGTTTATCCATTCTCCTCCTGAAGGACATCTTGGTTGCTTTCAAATGTTGGCAATTGTGAATAAAGCTGCTATAAACATTCATGTACAGGTTTTTGTGTGAACATGTAAGTTTTCAACTCATTTATATAAATACCTAGGAGCATGATTGCCAGACTGTATGGTAAGCCTATGTTTCTCTTTGTAAGAAACTGCCAAACTGTCTTCCAAAGTGGCTGTACCATTTTGCATTCCCACCAGCAATAAATGAGAGTTCCTGTCGCTCCACAACTTCACCATCATTTGGTGATGTCAGCATTCTGGATTTTGACCATTCTAATAAGTGTGTAGTAGTACCTCATTGTTGTCTTAATTTGCATTACTCTTACGACGTATGATGTGGGCAACTATTCATATGCTTATTTGCCATCGTATATCTTCTTTCATGGGGTGTCAAGGTCTCTGGCCCATTTTTAAATTGAGTTGCTTGTTTTCTTATTGAGTTCTCTGTATATTTTGGATAACATTCCTTTATTGGAAATGTCTTTTGCAAATATTTTTTCCCAGTCTTTGGTTTGTCTTTTCATCCTCTTCACAAGTTATTTCACAGAAGTTTTTAATTTTAATGAAGAGCTTATCTATTCTTATCATGGATTGAGCTTTTGGCATCTAAAAATTCATCACCAAATCCAAGGTCATCCAGATTTTCTCCTACATTATCTTCTAGGAGTCTTATATTTTTGCATTTTACATTTAGGTCTGTGATCTATTTTGAGTAAATTTTTGTGTAATGTGTAAGATCTGCATCTAGACTCAATCTGTTGCATGCAGATGCCCAGTTTGCCCATTGTATTGCCTCTGTTCCTTTGTCAAAGATAAGTCAACTATATTTCTGTGGGCCTTTTCCTGGGATCTCTCTTCTGTTCCATTGATCTGTCTGTCTATTCTTTTGCCAATGCCAAACTGTCTTGCTTACTACAGCATTATAGTAAGTCTTGAAGTCTGGTGGTGCCAGTCTTCCAACTTTATTCTTCTTCAATACTGTGTTGCCTCTACTGGATTTTTAGTCTCTATATAAAAACATTAGATTCAGTTTGTGGATATACACTAAATAACTTGCTGGAATTTTGGTTGGGATTGCACTGAATCTACAGATCAATCTATAGAACTGACATCTTGACAATATTGCGTATTCCAATCCATGAACATGGAGTATCTCTCATGAGAGTTCTGTAGTTTTCCTTACATATATCTTGTACATACAACATATTTTGTTAGATTTATACCTAAGTATTTAGTCTTGGGGGTGCTAACATCAATGATATTGGTTTTTAATTTCAATTTCTACTTATTCATTGCTGGTATACAGGAAAGCAATTGACTTTTGCATATTAACCTTATTACCTGGCACCCTTGCTGTAATCACTTATTGGTTCCAGGAGCGGTTTTTTTGTGAATGTTTTCAGATTTTCTACATAAATGATTATGCTATCTGTGAACAAAGACACGGGTTTATTTCTTTCTTCCCAATCTGTATACCTTTTATTTTCTTTTCCTGTCTTATTGCCTGAACTAGGACTTCCAGTACGAATGTTGAAAAGCAGTGGTGAGAGGGCACATCTTGCCCCATTCCTGATCTTAGTGGGAATGCTTCAAGTTTCTCACTATTTAGTATATCAGCTGTCAGTTTTTTGTAGATGTTCTTTATCATGTTGAGGAAGTTCCTCTCTCTTCCTTATCTACTAAGAGTTTTTATAATGAATGGGTGTTACATTCTGTCAAATGGTTTTGCCTGCATCTGTTGATGATCATATGATTTTTCTTCTTTAGCCTATTGATGTGATGGATTAAAATTAATTAATTTCCTAATGTTAAACTAGCCTTGCATAACTAGGATAAATCCCACTTGGTCATGGTATATGATTATTTTTATACACTGTTGGATTCAATTTGCTAATATTTTGTCGAGGATTTTTGCATCTATGTTCATGAAAGATATTGGTCCATAGTTTTCTTGTAATGTCTCTGTCTAGTTTTGTTATTAGAGGAATGCCGGCTTCACAGAATGAGTGTGGAAGTATTCCCTCTGGTTCTATCCTCTAAAAGAGATTATGGAGGAGTGGTATAATTTCTTCCTCAAATGTTTGGATTCAGCAGTGAACCCACCTGGGCTTGGTGCTTTCTGATTTGCAAGGTTATTAATTACTGACCCAATTTCTTTAATAGACGTAAGCCTATTCACATTGTCTACTGCATCTTGTATGAGTTTTGGCAAATTGTGTCTTTCAAGGGATTGGTCCCTTTCTTCTGAGTTACCAATTTTGTGGATATAGAGTTGTGCATAGTATTCCTCTATTACCCTTTTAATGGAATGTGTAATGATGTTCCTTCTTTCATTTCTGATATTAGTAACTTATGTCCACTCTTCTTTTTCTTAATGAGCCTGTCTAGAGGCTTATCAATTTTATTGCTCTTTTCAAAGACCAGCTTTTGGTTTCCCTGATTTTTCTCTACTGACTTCCTGTTTTCAATTTCATTGATTTCTACTCTAATTTTTAATATTTCTTTTCTTCTGATTACTTTGGATTTAATTTGCTCTTCTTTTTCTAGTTTATTAAGGTGGACACTTAGATAATTGACTTTAGATCTTTGTTTTCTAATATATGCATTCAATGCTGTATGAGTCTTATATTTTTAATATAGTGTTTTTATTAAGCTTTTATGAATATATTTAAATTTTTAATTTTATTTAGTTTTTTAATGTTATACTTGAATCAAGAATCAAATAAGGTCCACACTTTATGACTGGGAATTTGTCTCAAGTCTCTTTTAATATATAGGTTCTCCTTCAAAAATATTTTACTGAAGCGAGTTCTCTGGTAGCCTAGTGGTTAGGATTCTGGGCTTTCACTGCTGTGGCCCATGTTCAATCCCTGGTCAGGGAACTGAGATCCCACAAGCCACATGGCCAAAAAAAAACTAATAATAATTAAAGAGATTTTTAAAAATTTTAAAATAGTGTATGGTACAGTGGTTTAAAAACAAACAAAGATTTTATTGAAGAAATTGAGTCATTTGTCCTGTACTTTCCCACAATCTGGATTTCATTGATTGCCTTCTTGTGGTGTTTAACCTGAGTTTCTCTAACTCTGTATTTCCTAAAATTGATTGCAAAATCTAGACATTTGATCAGACTTGACTTTTACTTTTTTGGGCAAGATTATTTTATAGATCCTGACTTGTTTTTAATTGAATCAATATTAAGAACCACTCTAAGAATTAAAAACAGAGAGGAAAAGAGAATAATTATCCAAAATTCCACCAAACGAAATGATCCATTTTCAGTTTTACACGTTCCTCTTAGATATACTTATTTTTATGCCCAAGAATAATCTTTATAATTAAAAACAAAGTATAACTATGAGTTTGCATTTTATTTTATTCCTACATCATAAGCATTTTCCATACAGCCTTATAAAGATTATTTTTAATGGTGGAATCAAATTACATTATTATATTTAACATCACTATCCAATTTTGTACAGAAATTATTTCAAATTTATTTGCTATTTTAAGTAACACTAGAGCTTCCCTAGTGGTGCAGTGGATAAGAATCTGCCTGCCAATGTGCGGGATACAGGTTCGATCCCTGGTCTGGGAAGATTCCACATGCCGCGGAGCAACTAAGCCCGTGTGCCACAACCGTGGAAGCCCGCATGCCTAGAGCCCATGCTCCGCAACGAGAAGCCACCGCAATGAGAAGACCACACCCCACAATGAAGAGTAGCTCCGACTCGTCACAACTAGAGAAAGCCCTTATGCAGCAACACAGACCCAACACAGCCAAAAAAATTAATTAAATAAAATTTAAAAATTAAAAAAAAAAAGTAACACTAAAATGACCATCTTTTTGATTACAAATCTCGTTCTTGGGAATTATTTCCCCCAAAAGGAATTAATAACTCTAAGAATTGATACATATAGCTTTTTGAATATAACCATGCTGATCTCAACTTAACATCACCTTCATTGTGTATTATCAACATTTTCTGTTTTTTTGCTATTTAGGCATAATTTTAATTTCTACTTCTTAATATAAATTTAAATATTTCTCCACTGTTTACTAACCCACTTAAACATCTCTTTTGCCCATTTATATATTGAAAATGTGATGAATGCATTATATAGCAAAGACACATTGTTAGTTGACATCCTATAACCACCTTCTGATTCGTTTTGTCAAAGGAAGCACTGATTTAAGACTCAATATCCTAATCTGGGTTTTTCAATTAATTCTGTTTTGATTTAGAAAAATTGTGACCCACCTAGATGAAATGTACAGATTCCTAGAAACACAAAACCTACCAAGTCTGAATCAGCAAGAAATAGAAAATCTGAATACATCTATAGCAAACAGATTGAATCAGTAATCAAAAACCTCCTAACAAAGAAAAGCTCCAAATCAGATGGCATCGCTGGTAAATTCTACCAAACATTTTTTATTTTTTGGCCACACTGTGTGGTATATGGGATCTTAGTTCCCGACCAGGGATCAAACCCATGCTGCCTGCAGTGGAAGCGCAGAGTCTTAACCACTGGCCTGCCAGGGAAGTTCCTACCAGACATTTAAGAACACCAAATCTTAAACCCTTCCAAAAAACTGAAAGGGAAGGAATATTTCCTAACTCACTCTATGAGGCCAGCATTACTGATACCAAAGCCAGACAAATACATTACAAGAAAACTAGAGACCAATATCCGTTATGAACACTGATGCAAAAAATCCTCAACAAAATACTAGCAAACCAAATTCAGCAACACATAAAAAGGATTATATATTATAGCCAAGTGGGATTTTTTTCCCTTGAATGCAAGGATGGTTCAACAAAGGAAAATCAGTCAATGTAATACACAACATTAAATGAATGAAAAAAGATCCACATGATCACTGATACAGAAAAAGCACAACAAAATTCAACATGCTTACATGATAAATACACTAAACAAACTTGGAATAGAAGGAAAGTACCTCAACATAATAAGGGCCACATATAAAAAACCCAAAACTAACATCATATGCAACAGTGAAAGACAGAAAGCTTTTCCTCTCAGACAGGAACAAGACAAGAACATGCACTTTTGCCACTTGTATTCAAACTCAGTTTTGGAAGTTTAGCCAGAGCAAATAGGCAAGGAAACCAAATAAAAGGCATTCAAATTGGAAATTAAGAAGTAAAATTATCTCTGTTCACAGATGGCAAGTACAAAACCCTAAAGATTGCATGCACACACACACACACACACACACACACACAAAATGTAAGAACTAATAAGCAAATTCAGCAAGGTTGCAGGATACAAAGTCAACACACAAAAATCACTTGTATTTCTATGCACTAATAATGAACAAGCCAAAAGTAAGATAAGTCAGACAGAGAAAGACAAATACTGTATCATATTGCTTATATGTGGAGCCTAAAAAATAATACAAATGAGTGTACATGCAAAATGGAAACAGATCTAACAGATACAAAAAACAAACTAGTGCTTACCAAAGGGGAAAAGGAGAGGGGGAGGGGAAAATTAGGGGTACAAGATTAAGCGATACAAACTACTATGTATAAATTAGATAAGCAATAAGGATATATTGTATAGCACAGGGAATCATAGCCATTATCTTATAATAACTTTTAATGGAGTATAATCTGTAAAAATACTGATTCATTATGCTATACACCTGAAATTAATGTAATATTATAAATTAAGTATACTTCAATAAAAAAATTTTAGTAATAATGAACAAGGACTTCCCTGGCTGTCCAGTGGCTAAGACTCTGTGCTTCCACTGCAGCGGGTGTGGGTTTGATCCCTGGTGGGGGAACTAAGATCTCACATGCCATGCGGTGCAGGCAAAAAAAAAAAAAAGTTAAAAAAAAAATGAACAAACCAAAAAATGAAAGAAGACAATTCCATTTACAATAGCATCAAGAAGAATAAAATACTTAGGAATTAAATTAACTCAGAAAATGACAGACTTGTACACTGAAGACAACAGAAGATTGACAAAAAAAATTTCAAGAAGAAATGCCATGTCCGTGGATCAGAAGATTTAGCATTGTTAAGATGTCAATATTACCCAAAGTGATCTTCAGATCCAGTGCAATCCCTATCAAAGCCCCAAAGACTTTTTTTTTCAGAAACAGAAAAATCCATCCTTAAATTCATTCATAAGGAATCTCAAGGGATCCCAAACAGCCAAAATAATCTTGACAAAGAATAAAGTTGGAAGATTCATATTTGATGGTTTCAAAATTTACTACAAAGCTACAGTAATCAAAACAGTGTGATATTAGCATAAATAATCATACAAAGAAGAGAATAAAACAGAGAACACAGAAATAAAGTTTCACACCTATAGATAGTCAAATGATTTTTCACATGGGTGCCAAGACAGTTCAAGGGCAAAAAAAGTCTTTTCAACAAATGGTGTTGAGGGTCTTCCCTGGTGGTGCAGTGATTAAGACTCTGCACTCCAAATGTAGGGGGGCTGGGTCCGATCCCTGGTCAGGGAACTAGATCTCACATGCATGTTGCAACTAAGAGTTCACATGCCACAACTAAGGAGCCCACCTGCTACAACTAAGACCCAGCGCAACCAAATTAAAAAAAAAAATGGTGTTGGGAAAACTAGATATCCACATTCAAAAGAATAAAAGAATGAAACTAGACTCTTACCTTACACCATATACAAAAATTAACTGGGCTTCCCTGATGGCGCAGTGGTTGAGAGTCTGCCTGCCAATGCAGGGGACACGGGTTCGTGCCCCGGTCCGGGATGATCCCACATGCCGTGGAGTGGCTGGGCCCGTGAGCCATGGCCGCTGAGCCTGCGCGTCCGGAGCCTGTGCTCCACAATGGGAGAGGCCGCGGCGGTGAGAGGCCCGCATACCGCAAAATAAAAAAAAAAATTAACTGAAGTGGATCAAACACCTAAGCGTAAGTGCTAAAACTATAAAACTCTTAGAAAAAACATAGGGAAATGCTTTATGACATTTGATCTGCCAGTGCTTTCTTAGATGAGACACAAAAAGCACAGACAACAAAAGAAAAAACAGGTAAGTTGAACTTCATCAAGATTTAAAACTTTGGGGCTTCCCTGGTGGCGCAGTGGTTGAGAGTCCACCTGCTGATGCAGGGGACACGGGTTCGTGTCCCGGTCCGGGAAGATCCCGCATGCCGCGGAGCGGCTGGGCCCGTGAGCCATGGCCATTGAGCCTGCGCGTCCGGAGCCTGTGCTCTGCAACGGGAGAGGCCACAACAGTGAGAGGCCCACGTACCACCAAAAAAAAAAAAAAAGATTTAAAACTTTGGTGCACCAAAGGGCGTTACTGACAGAGTGAAAAAGCAACTCATGGAATGGGAGAAAATATTTGCAAATCAAGATATCTGATAGGAATCTGATATCCAGAATATATAATGAACTCTACCACTCAATAACAAAAACCAATACTTTATAAAGAAACACAGTCAAGTTTCCATAAAGATATAATTAAAATAATAAGTAACCATTTAGGGATAACACACTATATACAGCGGTAGGTAACATATTTATTACTTCTAATATTCATAATTCATTCATTCAACAGATCTTTATTATATGTAATTGTGCAACTTAAGTGTTTTCACCTTTATTTTACAGATAATGAAAGTGCCTTGTGCCCAAGATCATGAAGAAGCTAATAAATGGCTGTGAAGTATTCTGAACCTAGGTTTGTTTAGAAATATTGATCTCTTCTGCTCATTACAATGCTCTTAACACCACAATTCAAGCCACTTTCAGTCTGAGAAATTACTACCTCTCTGCTTCCAAAGGAGTATAACCAGTGGCTATGTTTTAACACCAGAGGACAAAAAAACCTTGAGAAAATTGATCTCTGAAGTTATAAGCCAACAGGTTTTCTTAATGTAATTAAGGGTCTTATAAAGACCTTGTAATTCAGGGTCTTATAAAGGTTATTCTGTATTCACCACCAAAATTCCCAAATGCTAAACAAAACTTACTGTAATGCCAGTTATTCAAAAGTAAATTGCAACTAATTTAATATATAACTTCATTTAAAATAACAAATTGCCATCTAATAAAATACAAATCAGATATTTTTCACCCTTCTTTTTGAATTAAGTATAAAATTTGCTTTGAAAACATGGTATAAATACAGATGTTCCTCTCAGAAATGCTAAGAAAATAACATAAAAATCGCCATAAAATCTAACGAGTTTAAAATTTTTATCCTCTCCACTACATCTATGGGGAAAAAGCATGAGTTATACAGCCAAAAAAACCTTGGTTGGTTCATAGTATCTCAGTTTCTTCAACTGTAAAATAAGGATAATATCACCTTTTACAAAGGTTTACTAGAAAGAGTAAACTAGGTAATAAACAAATACAGAGTATGTACTAAATAAATGTTAGATCCCTTCTGATTCTCTTTTAGCTGGCTGCCCAGGAACTCTGTGGTCATAGTCCCGGTGTTGCTAGAGAAGTGTCCCTAGTACTACAGACCTCAATTTCATCACCCTCTTATTCTGTTTGTTCCTAAAACCATTGCATATTGCTTTGGAGTGTGGACTCTGGAAGTCAAAGAATCTGAGTTTGATTCTTAACTCTAGTTATTGGCTGTGTGATTTTTGAACAAGTTAATCATTTTAGACCTATTGTCAAATGTGGATTATAACACTACCTACCTCATAAGGAGTTACATATATTAAATAGGATAATATAAGCAGCTTTTAGAAAAGTGTCTAGCACATGATAAACACTCAATAAATATCACCTATCTCATTCTCCTTGCCACCACTAGCACCACCATCACCATCTATCTGCTTCCAACTGCAAAGCATCTGCAGCTTTGTAATTGTTTTGTTACTTATTTCATATACTTAAGCTTTGTCATCTATAGAAACGTGAACAGTATGTCTTAATACAGTGGCCACTTTTCTACCTTTTTTTGCATCTCTTTGGTTAAAACCAGAACACTAAGCAATAAATAATTCTCACTGAATGAATCAATGAGTAAACAAATAAACGGAAATGGATGAACAGATGGCAACACAGATTGGCCCTATAGGACTTTACTTGTTTCTCCATTCAAAAGTGCTTGTATTGCTAAGATAATGTAAAAAGCTCAAAATGTCTCCAAAGAAAAATACTGACCCTATCCCATGAAGTCAGGACTGGACTAGTATAAACTGGCTGAAAGTTTGATACAAAGCCATAGGGCTATGAAAATTTCAATTTTCTACTAGGCTTTACTTTCCCACTCCAACATAACTAATTCTCTTTTCTGAAACCTTCATCACCTATCCCTATTTCATCTTCTCTCAATGTTTATATTTCCTATATGAAGTATGAGCCAAGGATATAGAAATTTCTTAATGCTCTCACCACTAAATACAAAAATCTACCTCTGTCTTTCCCCACCTTTCTTCCCCTTGTTGAAAACCTAATCCTCAACAGATGAATAGATCCCATCCCTCTGACCTTCTCAAAAACTTTTCTCTTCCTTTGATCAATCTCCCTTTTCTCCTAAAACAACTTGCCTAGAGGATCATTCATGATTTTATATAAATACAGTAGTATCTCCCATCCTTAAAAAAATTCACCGATAATCACAATCTTCATTTAATAATTGCCCCAATTTTTTCTGTTCTCACTTAGAAAACTTGAAAAGGACATCTCAAACTCCTCACTTCTTATTCCATTTTCAACCCATTCTGGCTTCTGTATGCACAGCTCAACCAAGACTGCTTTTATCAATGACCCTGATGTAGTCAAGTCCAGTGGTCCCTTTCCTGTCCACATCTTATTGACCCTGATCAGCATTTGGCATAGGTGATAATCCCTATCCTTTGACAAACTACATTCTTCTTTTGACTGCCAAGACAACACATTTTCTTGGTTTTCTGCCTGTCTCTCTGGCCACTCCTTCTCAGTCACTTGTACTGGGTCCTCCTTCTCCACTTGACCTCAGTGGCTCAGCCCTGGGCCCTTTCTCTTTCCTCTGTACACTCTTCCCTAGGTGAGCTCATCCATTCCCATGGCTTCTCGCTGCACTCCCTACATGAGCTGCAAAGGCCAACATGATCTATTCCCTGATCTCCTCTCCAAGCTCTTTTTATGTGACCTCTCTTACTTGCCATACTTTAACCACACTGTATTCCTTTCAGTTTCTTGAATAGGTGCTTTCCTATCTCAGAGACTGTGTCCATGACGTTTACTCTTCCCGAAGCATTCTTCTCTCTGTTCTTTGAATGGCTGACTCCTCAAATTTCATGTATCACGTAAAATTTTGTCACTTCTCAGAGGACTTTCCAGACCTTCCTCCCCTTCTCCGTTTTTAATATTATTATCCCTCCTTGTTAATTTCCTTCATATCCCTTATCACAATTTGTAATTCTGTTTGTTTGCTTTTGGTTATTTCCACTAATCTTTACATGAGGGTAGGGATCATAATGTCGTTAGTATAAACTTAGCACCCAGCACAGTGACAGACAAATAACAAGAACTCAGTGTTTGTTGAATAAATTAATGATCTGGGATTCATATATTTGTTCATTAACAAACACTTATTGAGCACTGTGCTAGATGCTGGGGATACAAAGAGAAATCATAATCGCAAGATCTTTACAGACAA
The DNA here is from genome assembly GCF_025265405.1 of Mesoplodon densirostris. NCBI lineage: Eukaryota > Metazoa > Chordata > Mammalia > Artiodactyla > Ziphiidae > Mesoplodon > Mesoplodon densirostris. Next base: position 45,027,304 of record NC_082662.1, on the reverse strand, counting down.
ACGGGGGAGAAAGACAAAGACAATACTGTATGATAAGTGTTATGACATGGATGAGACTGACTTTTAGCCAACACAGCCTTTTGAAGGGTGTGAATGGAAAATATTTTCTAGCTTCATTAGAACTCAAGATTAATCCAAAATGTTGATCCTGTTTTACCATGCCAGAATGGTTACACTCATAATATCAATGATAAGACAGGATAAACAGGTTTTCAGGCAGAGTATGAGGGAAACTAAATTACCATGCAATATTCTATTTAAGGCATCTGTTTCTTACTCTCACATCTATTGTTTCCCATCAAAAGGTAAGTAAATAGAAAATTAGGAAAACAAGCTTGTTTTGGTTTGCATCTATCTTCAATAGGAAAAACATATATGACTAACTTAAAATATTTTCCAAAGTCCTTACATCCCTTATATTCTGTATTTGATGCCATCATCCAAAGTCTCAAGGTGTTGTATAAGAAGATGTTCTGCTGCATTAAACGATAGTATTCATTTCTTCATTTATCCAACTAATATTTAGTAAACACCTATTATGTGCTAAAGCTGTGGATACAGTAGCAATCGAGGCAGAAAAGATCCTTACCCTCTTGGAGCTTTAGACTCAAAATAATAAACATGAAAATATATAAACAGAAAAACTGAAAATTTACTAGATCATTTCCAGAATTGATAATCAAGAAACAGCTAAATAATTCTAATGAAATACATTATAAGTGTATAGTTTAATACTCATAGATACTTGTAAAGGAATTTAAAGTGGATATGTCTAAGAAAATGAAAGTATCTGCAAAACAAATACCTGATAAAGAACTAGAATCAAAATATAAAAAAGAACTTTTAAAATTCAACAATAAGAAAACAAAAAACCCAATTAAAAGATGGGCAAAAGATCTAAATAGACACTTCACCAAAGAAGATACACAGATGGCAAATAAGCATATGAAAAGATGTTCATTATCATATGTCATTAGGGAGTTGTAAATTAAAACAAAAATGAGAGGGGACTTCCCTGGTTGTCCAGTGGCTAAGACTCACGCTCCCAATACAGGGGGGCCCAGGTTCGATCCCTGGTCAGGGAACTAGATTCCACATGGCACAACTAAGAGTTCACATGCTGCACCTAAAGATCTTGCATGCTGCAACTAAGACCCGGGGCCGCCAAATAAATAAATAAATAAATAAATAAATATTTTTTAAAAACTAAGAAACTACACCTATTAAAATGTCTACAATCTAGGAATTCCCTGGCAGTCCAGTAGTTAGGACTCCTTGCTCTCACTGCTGAGGGCACAGGTTCAATCCCTGGTAGGGGAACTAACATCCCACAAGCCACATGGCATGGCCAAATAAATAAATAAATAAAATAAAATGTCTAAAGTCCAAAACTGACAAGACCAAATTCTGGTGAGGATGTAGAACAGCAAGAATTCTCATTCATTGCTGATGGGAATGCAAAAGTGGTACAGCCACTCTGGAAGATAGTTTGGCAGTTTCTTACAAAGAGAAACACAGGCTTACCATACTCTCCAGTAATCACACTCCTACATATTTACACAAACTAAAAACTTACATCCACTCAAAAACCTGCACACAAATATTTATAACAGCTTCACTTATAATTGCCTAAAACGGAAATTAACCAAGATGTCTTTCAATAGCTGAATGAATAAACAAACTTGTGGTATACCCATACAACAGGACACAATTCAGCAATTTAAAAAAATGAGGTATCATGTCACAAAAAGACATGGAGGCTCCTTGACACTGGTTTTAGCAATGACCAAAAAAAGCAAAAATAAACAAGCGGGAGTACATCAAACTACAAACCTTCTACACAGTAAAGGCCATCAACAAAAAGGCAACATATGGAAAGGGAGAAAATATTTGAAAGTCATATATCTGATAAGGGGTTAATATCCAAAATGTACAAAGAATTTATACAACTCAATAGGAAGAAAACAAACAATCTAATTTAAAAATGGGCAGAAGACATGAATAGACATTTCTCCAAGAAGATATATTAATGTCCAACAGGTATGTGAAAAGGTGCTCAATGTCACTAATCATCAGGGAAATGCAAATCAAAACCACAATGAGATATCAACTCATACCGGTCAGAGTGGTTATTATCAAAAAGGCAACAAATAACAAATGTTGGCAAGGATGTGAAGAAAAGAGAACCCTTGCACACTGTTGGTGGGAATGAAAACTGATGCAGCTGCTACAGAAAACAGTATAGAGGTTGCTCAAAAAAAATAAAAATAGAACTACCATATGACCCAGAAATTCCACTTCTGGGTATTTATACAAAGAAAACAAAATTGCTAACTCAAATAGATATCTGCACCATCATGTTCACTGCAGCATTATTTACAATAGCCAATATATGGAAATGACCTAGGTGTCCATCAATAAATAAATGGATAAAGAAATTCTGGTATGTATTTATGTATGTATGTGTACACACACAAACACACATGCACACACACACACACAATGGACTATTAGCCACAAAAAAGAATAAAATCTTGACATTTGCAACTTGAGGGCATTACGTTAGTGAAATAAGAAATAAGTAAGACACCGAAAGACAAATACCAGACAAGTCCACTTATATGTGGAACCTAAAAACTACCAAATCAAAACTAAACAACAATAAATAATGAGCTCACTGAATCAGAGAACAGATTGGTGGTAGTTCCCAGAGGTGGGGTGGGGATGTATATGAAACAGATGAAGGTGCTCAAAAGACACAAACTTGCAGTTATAAAATATGTAAGTCATAGGGTGTAGTGCGTGCCATCCTAACTACAGTTAATAATACTGTATTGTATATTTGAAAGTTGCTAAGAGAGTAAGTCTTAAAAGTTCTCATCATAAGAAAATTTCATAACTATGTATAGTACAGATGATAACTGGACTTACGGTGATCATTTCACAGTATATACAATATATACAAATATCGAATCATTATGTCATACACCTGAAACTAATATAATGTTATATGTAAATTATACTCAATTTTTTAAAAAGACAGGGAAGAATCTTAAAATGTATATTTCTAAGTCAAAGATGCTAGTTTGAAAGCCAACATAATGTATGATACTAACTATAAGACATTCTGGAAAAGCCAAAACTACAGAGCCAGTGAAAAGATCAGTAGTTTCCATGGTTCAGAGAAAGTAAGGGAGAAATACATAAGTGGGGGACAAGGGACTTTTAGGGTAGTATAACTATTCTATATGATATTGTAATAGGATAGATACTATGCATTTATCAAACCCATAGAACTGTACAACACAAAGAGTAAACTCTAACAAAAACTATAGCATGTGTTTCTTTTATAAGACTTTTGTTAATAACAATGTATCAATATTGGTTCATCAATTTCAATAATGTACCACACTAGTGCAAGATGTTAATAATGGGGTCCACTGGGGGGGGGGGGGTATATATACTTTCTGCTCAATTTTTCTGCTGTAAAAATAGTCAATTCAATAAGGAAACAGTAGTCTTAAATGACACATTAGACAACTTGGACTTAATAGATACCTACAGGACATTCCATCTAAAAAAAAACCAGAATACACATTCTTTTCAAGTGCACATGGAACGTTCTCCAGGATAGATCAATCATATGCTAGGCCACAAAACAAGTCTCAACAAGTTTAAGAAGATAGAAATTATATCAATCATTTTTCCAACTGTAACAGTATGAAACTAGAAATCAGCTACAGGAAAAAAAAATGGGGAAAACACAAACATGTGGAGACTAAACAAGATGTTCCTAAAAAATCAATGGATCAATGAAGAAATCAAAGAGAAAATCAGAAAATACCTTGAGGCAAATGAAAATGGAAACACAACTTTCCAAAAATCTGTGGGATGCAGCAAAAGCAGTTAAAGGAGGCAAGTTTATAGCGATACAGGCCTACCTCAAGAAACAAGAAAACTCTCAAATAAAGACCTAAACTACCAACTAAAGGAATTAGAAAAACAAGAACAAAGCCCAGAGTCAGTAGAAAACAGAAAATAATAAAGACCAGAATGGATTTAAATAAAATAGAAATTAAAAAGAAAAAACAAAAAACAGAAAAGACCAATTAAACCAAGAGCTGTTTTTTTTAAAAAAGATAAACCAAATTGATAAATCAATAGTCCCACTTATCAAGAAAATAAGAGACAGGACCCAAATAAACAAAATAAGAAATGAAAGAGGACAAATAACAACTGATGCCACAGAGATACAAAAAATCATAAGAGAATATTATGAACAGTCATATGCCAATAAATTGGACAACCTAGAAAAAATGGACAAACTTCCAGAAACATATAACCTCCCAAGAATGAATCAGGAAGAAAGAGACAATCTGAACAGACCAATCACTAGTAGTGAAATTGAATTTTTGATTAAAAAAAAAAAAAAAAACTCCCAGCAAACAAAAGTCCAGGACCAGACAGCTTCATAGGAGAATTCTACAAAACATATAAAAAAGAGCTAACTATTTCTCAAACTACTCTAGGGAATTCCCTGCTGGCCCATCGAACGGGGCATGGGTTCAATTCCTGGTTGGGGAACTAAGATCCCACAAGCCGTGTGGAGTGGCCAAAAAAAAAGAAAAAGAAAAAGAAAGACACAAACAAACTATTCTAAAAAAATTGAAGAGCAGGGAACACTTTCAAATTTATTCTACAAAGCCACCATTACCCTGATACGAAAGCCAGACAAAAACACTACAAAAAAAAGAGAGAAAATTACAGGCCAATATCTCTGATGAATATAGATGCAAAAATCCTCAACAAAATATTAGCAAACAGAATTCAATGATATATAAAAAGGATCATACGGCATGATCAAGTGGGATTTATTCCAGGGATGAAAGATGGTTCAATATCTGCAAATCAATCAATGTGATACACCACATTAACAAAAAGATAAAATTACATGATCATCTCAATAGATGGAGAAAAAGCATTTGACAAAATTCAACAGCCATTCATGATAAAAAAAAAAAAGAAAAAACTCTCATCAAAGTTGGTATAGAGGGAACATATCTTAACATAATAAAGGCCATTTATGACAAACCCATAGCTAACACCATATTCAATGGTGAAAAGCTGAAAGCTTTTTTTCTAAAATCAGGAACAAGACAAAGGATACCCACTCTCAATCACTTCTATTTAACATAGTATTGGAAGTCCTAGCCAGAGCAATCATACAAGAAAAAGAAATAAAAGGTATCCAAATTGGAAAGGAAGAAGTAAAACTGTCATTATTCGCAGATGACATGACACTACATATAGAAAGACCCTGAAGTCTTCTCTGAAAAACTATTAGAATAAGTGAATTCAGTAAAGTTGCAGTATACAAGGTTAATACACAGAAATCTGCTGCTTTTCTATAAATTAATAATGAGCCACCAGAAAGAGAAAGCAAGAAAATAATCTCGTTTAAAATTGCATCAAAAAGAATAAAATACCTAGGATTAACTTAACCAAGGAGGTGAAAGACTGAAAACCATAGAACATGGATGAAGGAAACTGAAGATGATACAAAGAAATGGAAAGATATCCCATGTTCATGGATTAGAAGAAGTAATATTGTTAAAATCTGTACTACCCAAAGCAATCTACAGATTTAATGCCATCCCTATCAAAATACTCATGACATTTTTCACAAAGCTAGAACAAATAATCCTAAAACTAATATGGAACCACAAAAGACCCTGAGTTGCCAAGGCAATCTTGAAAAAAAAGAAAGCTGGGGTTAGCACAGTCCTTGACTTCAGACTACACTACAAAGCTACAGTCATCAAAATAGCACAGTACTGGCACAAAAAGACATATACAGATCAATGGAACAAAACAGAGAGCCCAGAAATAAACCCATGCACTTATGGTCAATTAATCTATGACAAAGGAGGCAAGAATATACAATGGAGAAAAGACAGTCTCTTTAATAAGTGGTGCTGGGATAACTGGACAGTTACATTTATTTTACAGAACAAAATTAGAACATTTTTTCATACCACCTACAAAAATAAACTTAAAATGGATTAAAGACCTAAATGTTAGACTGGAAACTATAAAACTCCAAGAAAACATAGAGAACATTCTTTGACACAAATCACAGCAATAGTTTTTTGGATCTGTCTTCTAAGCCAAAGGAAACAAAATCAAAAATATACAAATGGCATCTAATTAAACTTAAAAGCTTTTCTACAGCAAAGGAAACCATCAACAAAACAAAAAGACAACCTACAATATGGGAGAAAATATTTGCCAATGATATGACCAGGAAGGGGTTAATATCCAAAATATATAAAGAGCTCAAATAATTCAATATAAAAAAAACATACAACCCAATTTAAAAATGGGCAGAACACATGAACATTTTTCCAAGGAAGACACACAGATGGCTAACAGGCACATGAAAAGATGCTCAACATCACTAATCCATCAGGAAAATGCAAATCAAAACCGTAATGTGATGTCACCTCACACCTGTCAGAATGGCTATCATCAAAAAAGTCTATAAATAACAATGTCAGAAAGGATTTGGAGAAAAGGGAGCCCTTGTACACTACTGGTGGGAATGTAAATTGGTACAGCCACTATGGAAAACAGTATGGAGGTTCCTCAAAAAATTAAGAATAGAACTAACATATGATCCAGCTATCCCACTTCTGGTTATTTATCCAAAGAATATGAAAACAGTACTTGAAAAAGATATAGACACCTATGTTCATCATGGCATTATTTACAAGAGCCAAGATATGGAAACAACCTAAGTGTCCATCAACAGATGAATGGATAAAGAATATGTAGTGTGCGCGCACAAACACACGCACACACACAATGGAATACTACTCAGCCATTAAAACGAATGAAGTTCTGCCATTTACAACAACATGGATGGACCTAGAGAGTATTATGTTTAGTGAAAAGAGTCAGACACAGAAAGACAAAACTCTATGTTATCACTCATATGTGGAATTTAAAAAATGAAACGAATTAATATGACAAAACAGAAACAGACTCACAGATACAGAGAACAAACTAGTGGTTACCACTGGGGAGAGGGAGGAGGGGAGGGGCAAGACAGGAGTAGAGGATTACGAAGTACAAATTACTGTGCATAAAATAAATAAGCTATAAGGATGTATTATACAGTACAGGGAAATACAGCCGTTATTTATAATAACTTTAAATGGAATATAGGGAATTCCCTGGTGGTCCAGTGGTTGTTAGGACTCTGCGCTTTCACTGCCAAGGGCATGGGTTCGATCCCTGGTCAGGGAACTAAGATCCTACAGCCATGCAGTGCAGCCAAGAAAACCAGAGTATAATCTAAGAATACTGAATCACTATGTTGTACATCTGAAACTAACATAATACTGTAAATCAACTATACTTTAACTTTAAAAAAAGACTATTAATTTCTTAAAGTAGGTATGTCCAGGGAGCTGGACTAGGGACTAGGGATATGTAAAAGTAGGTAGAAGACTGCCATCTTTCAAGATATAAATATTACTTTGTTTAAAATAAAAATAGTACCAGGCCTCTTCATCCCATCTAAAAATGTGTGCTTTATTTTCAATTTCAACAGTTATTTTTAATATGATATATTAATTCTTTAAAGTATTTTTCACTTAAACTAAAAATATACTATAATGACATAAATATCAAAATATTATTAAATATATAGTTCTTTTATATACCTTTATAGACAAAATTACTCCTGACTACTGTGGAACAGTAATTCAAATTAAAAGCACAGATTAAAATACTGACTGTAGTCTGCCATTTTATACATAAACATATATAATATTATATAAATTATATAAACCTATAAAATCTTTGTTATATAAATATAAATTTATATAAAATATAACATTTTATAATTACATTTATAAATGTTCATTATATGTTAAATACCTATAATCCCCAGTGTGTAGAGGAAGATGGCTTTCTAGAACTATATTAAAAATTAATCTAGATCAGTTTTCAATGTCATTTTGACATTATACATGTCATCAAGCTATCTGTTTAAAACTAATGTGATGCAGATCATGTGTGGCTAAAAGGATTGGTACTACTGGAAATGAATCAAAAGGGAAAGAGTAACTGCAAAATAAAACCCCCAGTGTAGCCCACTTAAGTGGTACTGTGATAAACAGCATCCCAGACTTCCAGAAAACATACTTTCAGCACAGCACATTTCAAAATGTTTAATGGCATATTCTTCCCACAAAGTGACCTTGGTTAATCAAGTATGTTTAACAACTTTACAGAGATAAATCAGTGGCTAGCACAAACCTTTCCATTCCCTTCTCTTCCTTATTTAAACACAGACGTTCAGAGCTGCAAGGAAACAGAGATAAAGTCTATGCAGTCCTCTCCTTTTACAGTAGAGGAAACAAGCCCAGAGCTGTTTCATACCCATTTCAGTGTTGTTTTCATACTACCTGTCCTACAGTTCTCTTCTCTGTTCTGTCTATTCAAATCACCGTCTATTCAAACACAGTAAAAAAAACTCATCTATTTTGAATTCTACTTTTAAAGTCAGTTAATGTGGAAAAATAGTAAGTAAACTGGAGTGGTATATATTACTGCCACTAAATCTCTCCTTATTCCAGGACTTGGCACCCATATTGTTCTTTTCCTAATTTGTAGTTCAAGACCTGATAGGTGAAGTAAAACCTAAAATCCTGCTACCTTTGCTAGATTCCCCCATCAACTGACAGCACCAATCACTGAGCATTTTGTCTTCCTTTCAAATTCCCAATCCTTTACCACTGTCCAAAACTAATGTTCACCCAAAGATCATGACTTATATGTCTAGTAAGCAATCCAAATACAGATAAATTTTGTTGCTATGTCCAGTGCAGCAAAAGAGCAAAGGGCTTTGGAGTCAGATAAATCTGTGTTAAAATCCATGCACTCTCATTTATAAGCTCTGAGAATTTAGGCAAGTTACCTAACCTTTCTGAGGCACATTTTTCTCCCCTGTAACTGTATCTCAGAGAATTCTGTTGTTAGACCAGATAAGCCTAGCATAAAGTGGATGTGTTAAAAAAAAAATGTTACTCTCATCTTTCACACCATCCTAAACAAAGTTTCTACGTTGTTAAGTATCAGTTCAAGAACTTTTACTTTAAAGACTATTCTTATGTCTACTTCAGTAGATAGAAGAGAGTCATTAACCAGCTAGCATCTTGTAAGTAACAACCTGCCACATAAGTGACAGTAATGGATAAAGTGTGATAAAGCCTTGTGAATGACCAATAAAAGATTAAAAACTTTTTTTTCCTTTAAAAATTCTTCTCTACTTTCAAAAAACTCTTTCCTGTACTCTTAAACTCAAAAGCTTTTCTTAGGCCTTTGAAGTCAAATAATCAAATAAAAAGGGGTCAAAATATTCAGGGCAAATGGAACTTGACAGAGAATGAATAACCATATTCTGCTAGATTCAGTGATTTCTATAGGAAATTACTATGGATATATAATAACAGTGATCACCTGAACTTAGAGGGCACCTTTCTGGAAAGGAGTTCCCTGTACCTTTTTCTTTTCCTCTGGCCGCACCACGCGGCTTGCGGGATCTTAGTTCCCTGAACAGGAATTGAACCTGGGGCCATGGCAGTGAAAGGGCTGAGTGCTAACCACTGGATCACCAGGGAACTCCCCTCTGTACTCTTTCTATTCTGTAATTTATCACCTATCATACAGCCGAAGTAGAGATTATGCTGCTATATGGAACAATTATCTAAATTAATAATGTGTGAAATCATAAAATAAAACTCACATTTGCTGAGCATTTTAGAGTATGACATAGTTTTCCAATTAACAATGAAGACAAGAATAGAATCCAGATGTCCTGATGTCCATTACAACAATATAGAAATAAACTGCAGTATTTTAACACTTTCATAAATTCAACATAATTATTTTATATTCTTCTTAATGACATTATACCAAGATAAATGAATGTTGTAACAAGTATAATATCTACTACTCATCAAGACCTGGATATAGGCCCTATGCTTTGCTAAATAATTTCCCACAATTTTCTATTAACTCCTTCTATATTCAAGTGCATTTTTATCATGGCTCATTCTCCTGTAAGATGATTTCCCTTTCCCTACTGCTAATTCCCCACCTGTGCTCTGCTGTGATCCCATTTTCCTCACATAATTTAGAACTGTGATCCATAAATTATATCCACTTTCTTATATCTCCTCCTCCAAACAGTCACTTTTTTTTTTTTGGCCGCACCGCACGACATGCAGGATCTTAGTTCCCTGACCAGGGATGGATCCCGCGCCCCCTGCAGTGGAAGTACAGAGTCTTAACCACTGGACTGCCAGGGAAGTCCCAAATAGTCACTTTTTTTATCATGATTTTCCTGACTCCTTTTGCCATTCTGGGAAAAATTAAGCTCTCATTTCTCAACATTCCTAAAGCATTTTGTTCATACTGCTATTATGAATGAGGAGAGATGCTAGGAGAAGCAGTATGTCTGAAGGAAAGAGTCCTAGCTTTAAAGGTGGCTCTAGTACTTTCAAGCTGTGTGACCTTGGGCATATTCCTTGACCTCTCTGAGCCTCTAATTCTTGATCTGTCAAATAGTAAAAAATTAACCACTCATTCTACAAGATAGTAATGGGTATTCTACAAGACAGTAATGGAATGAATATAAAGCACACATAACTGGCTCTTAATACACTGTATTATAAATTGTTGTGGGATGGTCTGTTTGTCTACTCAGATCAGTAGTTCACAATGATTTTTTAAGCATTTTTGAAAAACTACAGGAAATCCAGATACTCCTCTCCCACACACTGAAATCAGTGCCTCTGATTATAAACTCTATGAGGTCATACATTCCAATTTATGTATACCTGAATCTCCAGTACCTAGCACAGAACCTTTCATATATTAGATGCTTAATATATGCTTGTTACAGTAAAGAGAATTTATTAGCTATAGATATTAAATAAAGAAATTGTTGGAAATAACTGGATAGTAGATATATTAGAATGGAACAAACTAAATTTCTTTTTTCGACAGTAAACATTATTTTACAAAATCACATTGCTTGGGGTATTTTTCTAGCTAAATTCCAAGTATAATTTGATTAATTTACTATCTAGAAAAACTATACATAAGTTTATAAGCCCCTTTCTTCTGAGGAGCTCAAGGATTTTTACAGACATTACCTCAACAATCCTTAGAACATCCCTGAGGAAGATAGAGATGGAAAAAGAAAAAAAGATGGAATATGAATCCATAATCCATATGAAGCCATAAATTTATAAATTCTGCAAATTCCACTCAGCAAAAATTCCATGTAATTTTTCAGCTTATGTGCATTTTGCCCCATTTTCTTTCTGAATCCATCTAAGTTACCTATTTAGTCATTGCATCTGTATATGCTGGTCTGGAACAAAAGCATTTTTATTATTTGCTTAAGCAAAATTTTGGGACTTCCCTGGTGGTCCAGTGATTAAGAATCCGCCTTCCAATGCAGAGGATGCGGGTTCGATCCCTGGTTGGGGAACTAAAATCCCACATGCCGCGGGGCAACTAAGCCCACGCGCCACAACTAGAGAGCCCATGTGCCGCAACTACTGAGCCTGCACACAATGAGAGAGCCCGCACACCACAACCAGAGAGCCTGTGCACTCTGGAGCCCATGTGCCGCAATTACTGAGCCTGCGTGCTCTGGAGTCCACGTGCCACAACTAGAGAGAAGCCCGCATGCCGCAACAAAGAGCCCACCCGCCACAACGAAAGATCCCGTGTGCCGCAACTAAGACCTGACACAGCCTAAATAAATAAATAAATAGGAAGGAAATTTTTAAAAAACAAGCAAAGATTTCAGAAAGTGTTATACACAGTAAGCAAAACATAGAACAACAAAAAAATGATGATTCTAATCCCCTAACAGAAAACTGACTGTTCAGGCTACTGACCATAGGTTTACTTCAGACTGCGAAATATTTAGGAATTAGACACATTATTTTCTCCAAATTTTAATAATCAGAGACTAACAGCCCAGTTTCAGCTTTAACTACTTTCTGCTCCCCATCATTTGGTTCTTTTGTTCTAGGACCCTATAGTAGCCCTTTTTGAATGCCGACCCAGGAACCATTCTCCCCCTTTTCCTTATTGAGAGAATCCCACTTTTGTTGAGGCAACACTGGGCTCAGCCCCAGGGGATGAATCATGATTGATCTTAGCCAATCCTGGCAATCCTGTTCCCTGTTGTCAGTCATTGGTCTAAACTGGACCTGTGGTCTAGAACCGGCCAATAAATTGAAAGAAGTTGCTGGGGATTCTTTCTACCCTGATGAGAGGGCAGCAAGAGGAATAGGCTCTTTTGCCACCAACCAGTTTCTCTGCATTTGGGAAGTAGTCAGGTTGGACTTGATGCTTAAAGCTGTGCCACTATCTTGAGACCACGAGGGAAAGGCCAAGAGAACTTCAGTGACCCCGACTCTACACCCAGACATAACAGAGTCTCTATTTTCAGGCCTCTTGTTATATGAAATAAATGTTACTTTTGTCTAAATAACTGAGGGCCAGATATTCTGTTCCTTGAAGTTGAAGTCAATCGAATTAATACAGACAGACCAATAAATCAGGCAAGAAAGGAAGTAGAGGTTAATTACTGAGTACTTACTATTACATGTAATTTCATTTAATCTTCACAACAGCCCAATGAAAATTTTCTTTTGATTCGTTTATGAAAAAATAAAGCTTAATAAAGTTATATAGTTAAAAGTAACAAAGCTGAAGTTCAAATCCAGACCTGACATCAAACCTTACATTCTTTTTAAAAATACAAAATCCCATTTCCTCCTTGTTTACAGTTCTTGTTTAAAAAACAGACTAGTATATTGATGTGGTACTAGCTAACAGAATATAGGGAGAGCTGAGGAATATCACCTATTCTTATAACCTTGTCACAAGGATCTATAGCCTTCAACTCTTTTTTGTATCAAAGTTATATGGGGGGGAAGACAAAAATATATGTCTATGTGTACCAAAAGTTCCAGAATGTCTAGTACAATGGCAAAAATCCTATAGCAAAAACTGGGATGGATTCTAAGTATAATATTCAATTACTCAAGAATTTAAAAATATGAAGTCAATCACAAACATTTCTTAAATCAAAAGAATAACTTCCTTATTTCAAGCTATTCCATTAACCAAGTATCAATACAGAAACCAAAGTTACCACTTCCTCAGTTGTCATCTATTCATGAAAACTGATTCAGCTTAAATCTTCACAACAAAAAAAAAATTATATAACCACTAAGAATCAGCGAGGTCATTTTTCATTTGGAAATTTACTAGAATTGCATGCTCAAAAACTATTTATGATGTCATCTCAAGGAGAAGTATGTTCACCTTATATTAACATTTATTAATTTCTAATTGAGCATTACAAAATGCACACGCCAGACTCCTGAGCTGATACACACAACTTACCTTCCCACATGCTCTGCAATGATGCCTCCTTTTGGTGAATGTAAACCTGGCTTCACATTTCATGCAATTTGGAGCCTGAGAATCTGGTACCCACACTGGAGCCACTTCACCCAGAGTGGTAAATGGCTTTCTAGCAGAAATTCCAAACTGACCAGCTCTGAGATCATTATCCGGGCTTTCTGGAGGTAATGCAATGCACTGTCTACTGGATATCCCAGACTCATAACTTTCTGAATGTTCCCCATTTGTATCAGCAATAGAGATATTTCCCAAAGAGGCATTGCATACATTGGTTGCTGAGTTTTCCCCTAATTTTGCTTTCCCAAGAACATCATTTTTGTTTTTAATATTATTTCCATTGTTTGTAGGAAGGTCATTTTGTAAATGGTCTGATAATGGCTTTGGAATTTGAAGTTTAAGATTAGAAGGTTGCTTGGGTCTTGCACCGCCAAAAGGAACACTGATAGATTGCAGGTTTGCTACTATCTTGGGTGAAGATTGCCCAAGCACTGATGGAACCTGGCTACAGAAATTGTGTAAGTAATTTTTCTTCATTAGGTCACCAGTGCTGTTTAAAAGTAGTCCACTCCCTTCTGTGGCTTCATTTCCTCTCTGTTCATAAATATTTGAGTAGCATTCTGACTTGCTCTCCTCTATTTCCTTTTCTTCTGTTACTGAATCTTCTTTGGAAGGTAAAGTCTTTGGAACAAAACAAACAACTGGGCTCTGCATTCCATAGGAATCACAACAATTAGACAGTGAATTTGCTGCTGGTGTATCCATAACAGTGGAGAAATCGCATCCTTCACTTTCATTCATGCAAGTTTGTTTTAAATCTAGACCTGCTTCTGCCATTCTATCACACTCTCCTCCACTATCATCATAAGTATCTTCAGGCTGATTCATGTGCAGAAACTTCTCATTTTCTTTATTTACTTGGCTGTCATTCATCTTGTTTGGTTTAGTCAACTTCCAATTAATCATCTCCTGAGATTCAGAGAAATGCTCGGTCATATTAAGAAGTTCTGTAGTGCCAAGAATTTCTTCATGTTTACAGCCTTCATTTTCATCAGCTCTAACTTCACCAGGCACAAGGCAATCTGAAAACTGTTCACAGTTATCATCCCTGCCAGACCCATTAGGCATGTCAGCTTTGAGAAGCAAAGGTAAACCAGACTGGATGGATTCTTCAGTTGTTCTTTCTTCTGCTGGCTCTTTTTTCATCAAAATCCCCTCACTCAAGTGGGAAAAGGAGTTTGCACTTCCTAGATCTGTCCTAGGAGAGCTGGTTTTGCCAGTGAGAACCTCATCTGGTGTAGAGTCCTCTTGCTTTACAGCAGGACCTTCATCTGTTCCCTGGGATGAGATTACTGAATCTGGTGTTAAACTTGTAATCACAGACATGGTGGGGTCTCTATCTATATTTTCATCATCCTGTAACTGTGAAGGGGAACAGACACTGGCTAGATTATCAGATGAAGTAGTACATATGTATTTAACAGAATCCCCCTCTGCATTTGGTCTACTCAATGGATCCATTTGCTTCTCTGAGTTCATATCTTTTTCAGTGGACCCATTTACACTTAAACTAAATTGATCAGTTTGTCTGTTTTCATTATCCAGTGAACAGCTAAAAGCATCCATGAGGGATTGACTATTATAATTATTACAATCCTGCAAATCGCTTTGTAATGTCCTTTTATCACAGTTATGCATGACGGCTACAACAAGAACGCTCTTCTCATCTGGCAGACAAGCTAGGTTTCCACATTTCTTCTCTCCCACTTCGACAGTACTGCATTGATCATCTTGATTACAGTTCCTCTTAATTAACTGGTCTTCTGCAACCGCATTTTCATCAATCCACATTGTGTTGATCTCTGGATTCAGACTACAGTCCTGTCCATTAGCACAATGGTCCTCTCCCTCTGTGTTAAGAGGAGCTGAATGAGCCAGGGAGAAGACTTTCAGTTGTGGCTGTGACTCAGAAACTGTAGGTTCATTCACACTGGCCAGTGCAGGGTTAAATGACAGTCGGGGAGAAGGGGGATCTAGAATCTTATTCCACCTTGTATCCAATAAAATAGGAGAAACGGTTTCATCTGAAAAAATAAATAATTATAATAAGTTTGCTAGTAACACTGATAAGGCTAGGACTAAGTTAATCAACTACATTTGCAAATATGCCCTGAAATTAAAATATTCCTAGGATATGTGAAAACAGAATATTCCTAGGGTATGAAGTTTCTAATTTCTAGCTAAGGATAAGAAAATACATTTAAGACTATTCCCTGTATTATATATCACCAAATGGTAATATCTCAGAACATTCCAAACAACAAAAGAATTCTACCTCAATCTAGTTGACATAATTAAAGTGGCCCCCAGGCTGTACTTTGGGGCTGGGGAGGGGAGGGCAATAATGGGGAAGGCCTTGGACTGGCCCAGCACAACATGGGGTAGGGGCTAATCTAAGGTGGAAGAAAAATCATAACAGTGATGAGGATACAGTAATTGAGCAGGAAGGAAAACAAAGGAATTTTCTGTGGAGATGGCATGCTCTGTAATCTACATCATGACTGAGATGTGGTTACATGGATATATCTCTTGGTCAAAACTGTACAGTTAAGATCTACACATTTTAATGTATAAATTTTATCTTCAAAAAATTGTAAAAAATAACAATGAAGCAGGGAGTGAGGAGCAAATGAAGATATATAAATGAAAAATGGCAGCCTGTCAATCGCTGCTGAAGTTGGGTAATGGGTACACTAGAGTTTATTACACTATTCTATTTACTTTGTATATATTTGAAATTTGCCCACAATAATAAGCCTAAAAGTTTGTTACAGCATGTGAAATTCTGCTTATAACCATGTCACAATACATTATTATTTAGGTTCATATTTATACTATTATCTGAGGAAATTTGGCAGAAAGTATCATTTGCCATATTAAAACAACCTTCTTATATTCTACCAATAAGCATAATCTCATTTAATGTTTCTGTTTATTTTTTAATAGATCATAACTATGATGGCATTTTTCCAAGTTACTGTGCTATGTGTGTGTCTAATTAGAGAAATAAGAAATTATGCACTTATTGCTTTTCCTGTTTTCCTATAGTAAATCTGATAATCACAGCCCTGAAATTATACAGACGTGCTTTCCTCTCATAAATCTTTAATGCTCCCTTAGCGCCTTGTTCATATCTCTATTAAAGCACTTTATTACACTGCATTGCAATGGTTTATTTACCTGACTTTTTCAGGCAGAAACCACTTCTTTCCATCAATGTAAATCCTTGCTTTGCACAGCGCCTGATATGTAGTAGGTAGCATATTCACGTAGCATTTATTTATTGTAGCACCATAAATATATGCTATGTGAGTATCTACCACTGTAAAAACATTGGGTGGAATATGAGATTAAATGATAGCTCCAAGAAGTATATAATCTAGTTGGAAAAATAAGAAATAGATACAATACACATGAATCGTTAACTAGCAGTACAGAATAGCATAAGTATTCAAAAACTATTATGTAGTAGTAGAAAATAAATTGAGAGGACAAAGGTTATTTTACAGGCTGAGGCAGCAAGCTTGAATTCATGGAAGCAGGAGGAAATGGGCTGGGCTTCAAAGACAATTTTACAAAAAGTTTGGAAAACAGAGCATTTGTAAGAGGGGAACAAGTAAAAGTACAGCCCCAAACACAACAATCTGAGAAAGCAATTAAGTAAATCAGTTTGGGTTGAAAAAAGAATTAGTGTAAGAAAGTAGTGAAAAGAAGCTAGAAAGATCAGATTGTAAAGGCCATAAAAAATCAGATTGCATGGAGAATGGGCTTAATATGCTCTGAGTGTTAAATGTTAAATCCTGAGTTTACCAAATTTGGGCTAGCAGAGACTTGAGATTTGGTAACATGTATTTCCTTTGAAAAAAGAAATCATAATTCCAAGCTGGTTCACAGAAATAAAAAAGAACCACTGCCTCTTATAAGAATATTTAATAATATTCAAACAGAAATGATCATGTATTAAAAATTTCATTACTCAACCACCAACTGGGTATAATGTTAATTATCTAATGTCATCACAGTTTGTGTGTGGTACATTTTTCATTTAAAGGAGGAAATTAACATGAAATGAGAAAACACTTTTAAAAAAATATATTTGGAAAGGTACCAGATTAGAGGTGGTAGTTTTAATGCAACTGGTACTGAGATGTTTAAAAAACAGTTGAAAACAAATGAAGAGCATAGTTACAAACAAGCTGGCTTCTGAAATTATTCTCCTTCTAAAGGAGTTATTTTGGTAAGCAAATGCTATATTTCAAACTAAAATGACAATTTTTACTGACTCAACAAAAATGTATTGCAAATCAACTATATACAAAATACCCTACTAGAATCTATAGAAGTCACAAAGAGACTGATGTAAAGAACTAATAATTTTATTAATGAGAGTCAATGGTATTCTAGAAGAATAGTATTCACAGGATTAGGTGTAGCATTTGTGTAGATGACAAATAACTGTGATAGGGCCAAACCAAAGAAGGGATTGAGAAAATACTTGTATAAATGACTGAAACTAAGAGGATAATACACCTTCCACCTTGGTATGTATAAAGCCCACCTAGATCCCATAAAATCCAAAAAGATTCGGTTTCATGTTTACATGAATCAGGAGTTAGGCTAGGGTTACAGGTTAGCTTTGGGTCATCAATGGTAAAATGTAAGAGCAGGCCATTCCTGGTATCTTTCTTCTCCCTTCTTACCCCCATGAGCACATATCTTTTTAATGCTTGCTCTAGCATAGGCCCAAAACAACAAAATCGAAACTAATCTCTCTTCCCAACTGCTATCAAAGAACAACCTGAATCACCAGATATAGTAAAGGTTTGGAGACTACTACTAAAATCATGGGCTTTAGATGGAAATATATCACTTTGTAAACTTGTCACATGCCATTTTCTGTTAGAAACCAAGAACACCAGGGAAGCAGGATAAGGTGAAAGACAGATATTTAATTATGGCTTACCCATTCCAGTCATACTGAAAGGTGAATTTAAGGAATATTCCCTAAATGAAGTGAATCTTTAGCAGACATTTTTAGACTGGGCCTTGAGAATATATAATTTAATTAACCATTTGGTAGATACTTAAAAATGTAAATCTTTTAAAATTAGGTTTAAAATGGATCTTGCTTTATTGGTCAATCAATATGAAAGAAGCTATTTTTCTTAACTTGGGAAATACAATCACACATTCTAAAGCTTTTCCTGACCATAAATTGGATCCTAACCCTGCACTTATGAACAAACTAACTTGGGGAAGATGCTTAACCTTTCTGTGCCTCTATCTTCATCTGTAAAATGTAGGTAAGATTTACTTTCATGGGATTATTTTAAAGATTAAATGATATAATCCATGTGAATGATTTAGCATAGTATCTGGCACACAGTTAGGGCTAACAAAAATGTTAGTTCTTCCTCTGAATATTAATATATAATACTATCATTATTGAGGCATTGGACCTTCCTTTCTTTTTTTTAAGTACTGCATCCTCTTATAATCCCACATTTTCTATATCATAAATACATTTAAACAGAGTCACCAAGTAAATTCTCACCTTCGTTTTGTTCAAATTCATCTAACACCTTGTCCAGGTTGTAAGCTTCTGCTTGGAAGTAATTCTCCATCGGTGAGAAAACACCACTCAAGAGACTTGTTTAAATCTAGAAAATAGATCAAATTTGTATTACACTTTCAATTATTAAAATATAATTTATAGACATTACAACTGGTAAAACAGAAATAGAAAGGATCTTAAGACTACAATGAACAATTACATGCTAATAAATTGGACAACCTAGAATAAATGGATAAACTCCTAGACACATACACCCTACCAACAATGAATCATAAAAAAAAAGAAAATCTGAACAGACCAATTACTAATAAGGTGATTGGATCACTAATTAAAAACTATCCCATAATATACTCTCTGATGCTATACTACATCAGAGTATGATGCTAAACTATACTACAAAGCTACAGTAATCAAAATAGTATAGTACTCACACAAAAACAGACACATAGATCAATGGAAGAGAATAGAGAGCCCAGAAATAAATCCACACTTGTATGGGCAATTAATCTATGACAAAGGGAATGGGGCAAAGACAGCCTGCTCAATAAATGGTGTTGGGAAAACTGGACAGCTACATGCAAAAAAAAAAAAAATCAAACCAGACTACTTTCTCACACCATATACAAAAATAAACTCAAAATGGATAAAAAGACTTGAATGTTAAGACCTGAAACCATAAAACTAGAAAAGAACATAGGCAATATGCTCTTTGACATCAGTCTTGGCAGTTTTTGGGGGGATATGTCTCTTCAGGCAAAGAGAAACAAAAGCAAAAATAAACAAATAGAACCACATCAAACTAAAAAGCTTTTGCCCAGCAAAGAAAACTATCAACAAAACAAAAAGGCTGCCTACTGAATGGGAGAAGACATTTGCAAATGATATATCCAACAAGGGATTAGTATCCAAAATATACAAAGAACTCATACAACTCAACATCAAAAAAAAAAACAAAAAACAACTAAAAGTGGGCAGAGGATCTGAATAGACATTTTTCCAAAGAAGACAGAAGATGGCCAACAGGCACATGAAAAGATGCTCAGCATCACCAAGCACTGGGGAAATGTAAATCAAAACCATAAAGATATCATTAAACTTGTCAGAATGGCTATCATCAAAAAGAAAACAAATAACAAGTGCTGGAGAGAATGCTGAGAAAAAAGAACCCTTGTGTACTACTGGTAAAAATGTAAATTGATTCAGCCACTACAGAAAACAGTATGAAGGTTCCTCAAAAAATTAAAAACATAACTACCATATAACCCAGCAATTTCATTTCTAGGTACACAACCAAAGGAAAGAAAATCAATATCTGGAAGAGAGTCTGCACCTCCATGTTCACTGCAGCATTATTTACAACAGCTAAGACATGGAAACAACCGAAATACCCATCAAAAGATGAATGGATACAGAAAACGTGGTGTGTTTGTGCGTGCGTGTGTGCGTGCATGAATGTGTATAAGATAGAATATCCTTCAGCCATTAAAAGGAAGGAAGTCCTGTCATTTTCGACACCATGGATGGACCTTGAGGGCATTATGCTAAGTGAAATAAGTCAGAGAAAGACAAATACCAGATGAACTCACTTATACGTGGATTCCAAAAAAACCAAACTCACAGAAACAGAGAACAGATTCAGGGTTGCCAGAGGCAGGGTACAAGGGATGAAGGAAACAGGTGAAGGTGGTCAAAAGTTACAAACTTCCAATTATAAGATAAATAAGTTCTAGGGATATAATGTACAGCATGGTAGGTATAGTTAACAATACTGCGTCATATATCTGAAAGTAGCTAAGAGAGGTAATCTTAAAAGCGCTCATCGAAAGAAAAAAATGTATAACTATGTGAGGTGATGAATGTTAAGTAAACTTCTTGTGGTAATCATTTCACAATATACACATATATTAAATCATTACATTGTGCAACTTAAACTAATACAATGTTATAAGATCTGACTTAGATACATCATGAAATGATTACCACATGAATTTTGTGAACATCCATCATCTCATATAGATACAAGATAAAAGAAAAAAATTTTATCCTTGTGTTGCAAACTCTTAGGATTTACTCACTTAACAACTTTCATATATAACATACAACAGTGTTAATTATATTAATCATGTTGTATATTACATCCCTAGTACTTATTTATCTTATAACTGGAAGTTTCTACCTTTTGACCACCTTCATCTAATTCTCCCTCCTCCCACCCTATGCCTCTGATAACCACAAATTTGGTGTCTTTTTCTGTTTGTTTGTTTGTTGTTTTTGAAGTGTAACTGACCTACAATACTATGTTAGTTCCCAGTGTACAATGTAGCAATTTACTATCAATATTTCTATAAATTACAAAATGATCACCATGGTCAACTTCTATTTATTAACTGGCTCCTGTTAGGTAACTTAAGTTTAGGTAGACAAACAGGCTGCATAATCTATGAATGGTTTTTCTTAAATCTGTCTTTTGTGTCTAATGACTTACAGTTCAAAAAACTTTCAAATACATGCCATTTTTTAATAAAGATTGCATATTTAGACTGTCCAATGCAAAGAGATGAATAAAATTTCTCACAACACACAATCTAGCACATTTAATATACATCTACAATAGTTAGCATTTCATGGTCATTATATGTAAAATATTAGTAAACAAACAATCAGATCAACATATTTATAGTGCATCTACTGTATGCAGGGTACTGGGATCAACTGAAGTCTCAGATATCATCCCTAACATCAAGAATCTTAACATTTACTTAATGGTAAACAATGCTAAATAAGAAAATTTAAATAATAATAAATGATTTTAATAACAACACAGCACAAGAGACACAGGTACTACGTGATTAATCTGTCAGATAAAATTAACAGATAAGCGTACCGGAATAAGTACTGTAAAAGTTCAAGAAATGGGAATTTCCCTGGTGGTCCAGTGGCTAAGACTCCACACTCCCAATGCCGGGGGCCCGGGTTCGATCCTCAGTCAGGGAACTAGATCCCACATGCTGCAACTAAGAGTCTGCATGCCACAGCTAAAGATCCCTCATGCCACAACTAAGACCCACGCAGCCAAATAAATAAATAAAATAAATATTTTAAAAGTTCATGGGGCTTCCCTGGTGGCACAGTGGTTGAGAGTCCGTCCGCCTGCCGATGCAGGGGACACAGGTTCGTGCCCCAGTCTGGGAAGATCCCACATGCCGCGGAGCGGCTGGGCCCGTGAGCCATGGCCGCTGAGCCTGCGCGTCCGGAGCCTGTGCTCCACAGCGGGAGAGGCCACAACAGTGAGAGGCCCGCGTACAGCAAAAAAAAAAAAAAAAAAAAGTTCAAGAAATGGACCAGATCACAAGTCCGGATGGTCAAGAAAGGCATTATTTATGGATTTGAGCTAAGTCTGGAAGGACAGATAAAATTTTAACAGATATCCCAGAGAGGAAGATGTAGAAGTGAAATTTCAGGGGCTTCCCTGGTGGCGCAGTGGTTGAGAGTCCCCCTGCCAATGCAGGGGACACGGGTTCGTGCCCCGGTCCGGGAGGATCCCACATGCCGTGGAGCGGCTGGGCCCGTGAGCCATGGCCGCTGAGCCTGCGCGTCCGGAGCCTGTGCTCCGCAACGGGAGAGGCCACAACAGTGAGAGGCCCCCATACAGCAAAAAAAAAAAAAAAAAAAAAAGAACTGAAATTTCAAACAGAGAGAGACATGCAAGGAGTGATCTAGGAATCGGCAATTATTGAGGGATCAGTGAAATTGGAGCAAAGATTTATTTACATGGGTAACAGCAGGACACAGCTGGAAACGCAGACAGGCATCATATTATGGAAGCCCTGGAATGCCAGTCTGAGAAAGATATTGTTTATACTTTAAGCAATGGGAAGAACTGTAGCATAATGGATAAGAACATGAACTCTAGGACTCGACTGTCCAAGTTTTAATCCTAGTTCCTAATTCACTTACTAACTATATGACTTTGGGGAAGTTAATCAATTTACCTGAGACTTAATTTTCATCTATAAAACTGAGTAATAATAGTACATACCGAAAGATTAAATAAACTGACATAGGTAACACATTTAAAACACTGCCTGGCACATGATAAGTGCTTCATAAGCAATTATTTAAGTTTTTAAGCCTCGGAGTTGATCATTTTATTATAAAATAACTAACCTAACAACAGTGATTACACAGGCTAGTTTTCAGCCCCATCCTCCCTTCCACTAATATTTATTGAGCACCTATTATGTGCAGACACTATGCTTGGTGTTGGAACACTACTTGAATATACATTTCTTCAATGTACCATGACCTTTTCCTCTTCAAGACTTTTTATCTGTCTCCAATACACCCCCTCCTTGCCAAAATAACTCTGCATCTTTTAGCTCTTAGCTCAAATACTACTTTCACAAGAAGTCTTCCCTGAACCCCTAAAAAAGGTGATCTCCCCTTATAATCTCTCACAGCACCTCCACTTTTCCCTTTATAATAATTATCACAATCTATAAACATACATTGGTGTGATTATTTGATTAATGTCATCTCTCCCACCAGACTGTAGACACCACAAAGATACCCACTAGACTGTGTTCACCATGTGATTGCCACAGAACCTGATGTGGTACCTATTCAATAAACACCTGTGGAATGAATAAATGAACAGTATAAACAGTTAGTGTTTATACTCTGTTTACACTCAAGAAGTTGTATTAAACTTCAATTATAATTATTGATTCAGGCAAGCATCAAAAACAGATGCCTTTAGGTAAACAGTGGAGAAGAAAATATTCACAATGCCTCAAAATATCATTTCACAGATGACTTAATAATTCCAAAGGAGAAAATGTATGTTTACAGCGAAGAGATGCAGTAATCACTACCTTAACCAAATGATCAAGCTTAGCATCACTAACAGTTTAACAAGCTGACAATATGTATCTCCTGATGTGATGCAATAAGTTTAAAACATCACCTACAGTTATTCTTCTCCAAATTGTTTAATCTGAATTGAATCATGAACAATTACAAATCTAGAATGTGAGGCATTCTGTAAGACAGCTGTCCTGGACTCTTCAAAAAATTCGGTGTTATGAAAAACAAGATCATTCTGAATTGAGAGAGACTAAAGAGATTAAACAACCAAATGCTATGCATAAACACTAACTGGATCCTAGATCAAGAAAAATACACAAATAGGGACTCTCTGGCGGCACAGTGGTTAAGAATTCACCTGCCAATGCAGGGGACACGGGTTTGAGCCGCAAAAAAAATAAAAATAAAAAAAATAAAAAGTTGAAAAAATTTTAAAAAAGGGAAAAATTATTAAAAATTCAATAAACAGGGAGCAGATGAAGAGGGCATCTGTGTAAGGGGGGAGTCAGAGCCCAAGTGTGGTGAAGCAGATGTCCTTGCGTAGGGGTGGTCCGGCATAAATGTGTCAGAGCCCCAGGGGGGAAGGAAACTGCCTACACAGGACAGCCCAGTGTGGGGTGTTAGAGCCCAAGAGAGGTGAGGAAGGCATCCACATGAAGGGGGTGGTCTGGCAGACAGAGAGCAGCACAAGTGGGTAAGACGGCTTCATATGCAGGAGGGGTGCGGAGGAGATATAAGAGGGCAGTCCAGGGTGGCGGGTCAGAGCCTGAGCAGGATTAGAAGGACCAAGGGGAGAAGAGAGTGATAGGACATGGGTTACATGTAGAAAGATGGATCAAATAAGTGACTACATGAAGGGCAATGGGAGCAAGTTTTCTCACTGTTGGAGAAGGGGTTAAAATGCAGAAAAAGAGAAAACTGGAAAGAACCCTGCAGTGTTGGTTTGGAATCTGGGGTATCAGTTTGAACTCATGGACTTCAATAAACATACTTATAGCAATAAACATAGTTTTGTGTTCAATGAACATAGCAATATTATAGATGTAAAAGTGTGTGTGTGTATACACATATATTCTCTAGTGCTATACACAAAGAATCTTGGAGCAGCAAATCCTCAGCTCAATTCCATGTAGCAATGAGCATACCTAGCACCAGATTTGATTTATAAATATTGTTATTCTCTAAAAGGAACAAGGGCTCCATGGAAAAATGGCTGATTCCAAAGCTGGAGTAGAAAAAATACAAGAACTTTGATGAGGATGGAGGGAAACATGAACCATCGCACATTGCTGGGAAGAAAGTAAAATGGTGTGGCAACCCTGGAAAACAGTTTGGCAGTTCCTCAAAAAGTTAAAAAGAGTTACCACATGGCATAGCTATTCCACTCCTAGGCTTACACCCAAGAGAAATGAAAACATATACTCACAGAAAAACTTATCTGTGAATGCTCACAGCAGCATTATTCATAACACCAAGAGATGAAAATGACCCAAAGATCTATCAACTGATAAATGGATAAATAAAATGTGGTATTATACATTGACAAAATATAATATTATATGATAATTAAAATGGATAAAGTACTGCTATATGCTACATCATGGATGAATCTTGAAAATATGGTAACTGAAAGAAGCAGACACAAAAAGCTACAGATTACATGATTCCATTTATATGAAATGTCCAAAACAGGCACAGAAACAAAGTAAATTAGTGGGTTGCCAGCAGCTGGGAGGAACTGGAGGGAAATGGGGAGTAACTGCTAACAGATGGAAGATTTCTCTTTGGGGTGAAAAATGTTCTAGAATTAGACAGTGGTGATGATTGCAAGACTCTGTAAATATATAAAAACCACTGAACTATACACTTTAAAGGGGGGAATTTTATGGTATGGTGTGTGAATTACATTCCAATTTTTTTAAAAAAAAGGAAGCGTCCAAGAATGATGGGGACATGTCAAAAGGACAGAGAAACCAGCTTGAAGGAGCTTCCACAGACCAAATCAGAGACAATTTGAGCATCAAAATAAACAATGGTAGCAACAGATTATAACCCACTGGATAAAACAGAAAGCCATGAGTCTTTACAACATAAATGAATGAATTCCAAGTGTGATGAGGAATGGGATATTTATATAGTTTCAAAGACCCTCTCCACAAAAATACTTACTAATTACAAAAAAAAAAAAAAGAGTAACTTAAGAGGCAAATCCTGGCAGATGCCACCTTACACAAGTGATCAAAGTTGTGGACAAACAAAAATCCATGCTCCCTGACAGATTGCAATGAAGAGGACACAGCAATCTCCATACTAGGGGAGGCTGTGGGAGGACTGGGGGGCGGCAGGGACAGGAGGTGTATAGAAACTCCCTGTACTTTTTGCTCAATTTTTCTCTGAACCTAAAACTGCTCTAAAAAAAATAAAGTCTATTGAAGAGAAAGAGATCAAGATGGTAGAGTAGGAGAACAGTGCAACTCACCTCCCCGCACAAACACATCAAAAATACATCTACATGTGGAATAATTCTCACTGAAAACTAACTGGAGACTGGCAGAAAGACCCTTATACAACCAAGGCTGTAAGAAAGATCCACGTGGAATCAGGCAGGAAGGGAAGAAAAGTGATCAGATTGGGACCTGTGTCCCTGGGAGGGGACTCAGAAGAGGAGGGGGATTTCATGGGTGGAGAACCTCCCTGGGGAGTGAGTGGTTTGAGCAACATATTGGGAGCCCCAGCCCTGGGGTCCAACACCAGGAAGACAAGTCCCCTTGGCTGGTTGGAGGGCTGGTGGGACTAACAGGAGGGCTGTGGGAAGCCCAAGATGAGCGTACACACCCTTGTTTACTCCCAAAACAGAGTGGGGAGGGTGGATTGAAACTGTGTGGAACACTGGCTGGTCTCCCAACTAAATGCAACATGTGATTCTAAACTCGGTGCTCTTGACATAAAGGACATTATTTGTACATCTGGCAAAACTTGAATAAGGTCTGATAATTAGATGGTGGTAATGCATCAATGCTCATTCCCTGATTTGATGGCTGTATTGTGGTTATGTAGGAGAATGTCCTTTTTTGTAGGAAACACAGTTTCAAAGGTGGTAGGGGATGCAGCTAGCAACTTACTTTCAAATGGTTCAGAGAAAAAAGACCTCTGTACTATACTTGCAAACTGTCTATAAACTTGAGATCGTTTTTTTAAAAAACATTTAATGCACAAAAACTATCATATTTTTAATTTCCAGGGCACTTTCTTTTTCTGATCCTTTTTATGACATCTTGAGCTTATTTCATGGATATAATTTTTTTCCTACCATTCTAATTACCTATAATTTAGTCTGGTTTTTTTTTCTTTTTCCCCAAACCTCCTTCTGTTTTCAATATTATTTCCTCCAAGTTCCTGTTTTGTGTTTTGACCTCTGTCTTCACATTGGACGCTTTCCCCAAATGCCTCACATTGAACAAATGAAGTACTAAAAGCCAACTGGAAGCTCTGCATGTGTGGCTTCTCAACTGGGAGGCTTCCACTGCATGGTGATTGGGTGGGAACACAGCTATTTCATTGGGAGACCTCCAAATGTCAGTATATGTAGGTCTTTTCTTTGGACTCCAGAAAAGAGTCTTATAATCTCCTGTAAGAGGGTGTAGAGATGTTAACACCAGAGATGTAATCACTGTCTGAAAGAAGAGTAGAGGAAGGGGTGAGGGGAAGGATCTCACTTTAATATACAGGATTTCCCCTTATCCTCCTGCTTTTACTTTGGTGCCTCATCCCTTGGTATCTGTTATGTCTAATGTCCCCAAGTCTTGATCCTCTTTAGTTTCATCTTCCAAGAAAAACCTGTGGTCTCCCAAGGACATGGGAGAGGAGCAGTCTTCTCACTGTGAAAGTTGGACCACTCCAAGAATTTTTTTTTCTTAATTTACTTATTTGGTTGCACTGGATCTTAGTTGCAGCAGGCGGGCTCCTTAGTTGCAGCCTGCAGGCTTCTTAGTGGTGGCTCGCCGGCTCCTTAGTTGCAGCACGTGGGTTCCTTAGTTGCGGCATGCAAACTCTTAGTTGCAGCATGCATGCAGGATCTAGTTCCCTGACCAGGGATCGAACCCTGGCCCCCTGCATTGGGAACGCGGAGTCTTATCAACTGTGCCACCAGGGAAGTTCCCTCTCTGAGGATTTAAATCTTATGTTAAGATTCTTTACCTGCCTTAGAGAAGCATCCACCTTTTATTCAAAACAGAAGTCACTAAATATCATATGTATACAGTTGACCCTTGAACAACATGGGTTTGAACTGCATGGGTCTGTCTATATATGGATTTTTTCCATAGTAAATATTACAGTACTATATGATCCACAGTTGGTTGAATCCATGGATACAGAACCTCGGATATGGAAGAACCACGTATATGGAGGGCTGATTATAAGTTATATGCAGATTTTCCACTGCACAGAGTAGTCAGTGCCCCTAACCTGCACGTTGTTCAAGGGTCAATGGTACATCTCAAAGAGGAATATAATTACTTAATTCAATACAGTTTCTTCCTGAGAATCTCTTCTTTTTTATTCTACTGATCAGAGTCCTTTTAGACACTGTCTTGAATCTCAGTCTTAAGGGTGCGACTTTTACAGCACTTATCTGATTGTTCCTTGTATATCTCCTTCACTGTTACTTCCTCTTTATACCATATACTACTTACAGTGAACATGTGTGCATTCACACATAAAACATTATTGAGCATCTACTATGTACCACGCACTGTCTTAGTCATTACGTTACAATGACAACTAAGACAATGTCTTTGACCTAAAGGTGCCCAATGTTTCATAGAAGATGGATGAGTAAACTTAAAATATGAAACACTGTGGTATGTACTAAATGATATATGCACTGGGTACTACGGAGCCAAAGAAGAAGTAAATCCAAATCAAACTGAAGCAGGAGTATATTATTTGGGGTAGGGTGGGCTACTGTAACAAATACTGCAATAACTTATTATTGCTGACTAATTATTATTTATTATTACTGATAGTCTTTGCAGTGGGTTGAAAACTTCCTAAAGAGGAGATGCCTGAAGAATAAGATTTTGCCAGATGAAGGCAGACAAAAGCACTCCCTCTCACACTCACATGTGAGAAAGCTAGGGGACGAGAAATACCTTGCCAACTGCAAGCCCAGAAGTTCTGGTGAGGAAGGTACTACTGCTAAGTGCTTAGGAACTCAGTCTCTTGCCACACACTGTAAGACCCAGGCCTCTATCCTCGAAGCTGACGTGGAAAATCAGAGAACTCAGCAGAGCATGCAACACTCCATGAGTGAATGGCATAATCAGTTTCTGAAACCAATCTCACTCACACACCCTCCCCTCCCACCACCATTTTCTACCCCTTAAATAATCATAACACTTGAAAGAAAGCAAAGAAGATTCCTAGTCAGGAAAATGTCAATGATTAAGGAGTCTTGCTCTACAAGAATTAATAAAATACTTCCAATTTTCTGCTGGAAATGATTGCTCATCACAACTAGTCTAAACATACAAAATAAAATAATATAACTGAATCTGTATTTCTGATTCCTCACTCTAAAATAAGATTTCACTGCTTAGCTCTTGCATGATTGACTAAGAAATATTAATGACATTAATTGGGTAGATATACCACTATTTTCTCCTAACAATATTGCTCAAGTCCATGTTCTTTTTCATGCTGAAATTACCGTTCTATACTCAAGGTAGAAGTTGACTCTAAAAGGGAGAAGCCAAGTACTAGCAGAGAAATTATCATTTTGACATAATTCAACAGGAATTTTAAAATATCCTTTTTTTCTGGACTTAAGTCAAAACTTTTTTGTAAAAAAAACAATATTCCTGATTTAATAAGGAACAATGTTATAAATGAAGCAAGCAGCATATATATACGTGAGCATTATTTTCTATAGATCTGTTTTCTCAATTTCAATCTCTCTTAAGAGAAACAAGATCATTGGTTTTCTTACCTTTTTTCCCTTACACACGTGATAAGGAACAGACTTCTCTGTGCTTACTCATGATGCTTGCTGCACCACCAGCCAGTCCTGCTGTTTCAGTATGCTCTGTTTGATGCTAAAGAAAAAACACATTGCTCATTACATTTCCTAAAGTAATAAGCCCTGATGTTCTTCATATTAACCTATCATAGCCAGACAAATAAAAGCTATGGGACTTCAACAATAAATTACAATTATACCTTAAGATTCAAAGACCTGGCCAGCATGGAATGCAGCAGCAGACACATTATATTGTCTAAGAAGGCCCAAATTTAAACATTTCAATGAACAGTTAAGAATTTCCGCACACTTCTTATTTTCAATGAGTAATACAAAGTGAAAGATCAAAGGCAGAGGCACTTTCTATCCAATGACTCTTAATTCATAAAAATACTACTTATTTATATTTCAATAGGCCCTCCAAGAATCCAAAGCTAACAAAATTGCTGCTTCACAAGAATGGCCTCTGTTAGTGTGATTTTTTTTTCTATACATACAGAATTCTTAAATTGAGATTCAAAAGATTCCTGCTGGGACTTTTTATTGCCAAACAACTGTTTTTCCTCCAAATGGAGTCCCTTATGACTTCAGCCCTCCTCCACTGCTTAGAAGCAATGGATTAGCAGTTGAAACTAATCAGAATAAAACTAAGTATCTCATATTATCTGTATAAAGTATCTAACCTACAATCACAGCATTTTCAAAACAGGAGAGTATCTCAGAAATGATCTAATAAACATCACTTAATTTTTTTTGAAAGATTTGGGTTTTGATGTGGACCATTTTTAAAGTCTTTATTGAATTTGTTACAATATTGCTTCTGCTTAATGTTTCAGGTTTTTTTTGGCCTGGGATCTTAGCTCCCCAACCAGGGATTGAACCCGCACCCCCTGCATTGGAAGGCAAAGTCCTAACCACTGGATCACCAGGGAAATCCAAACATCACTTAATTTTAAAGATAAACTGAGGCACTAAAAAAAAATGTTTCCTGGGGCTTCCCTGGTGGCGCAGTGGTTGAGAGTCTGCCTGCCGATGCAGGGGGACACGGGTCCGTGCCCCGGTCCGGGAAGATCCCACATGCCGCGGAGAGGCTGGGCCTGTGAGCCATGGCCTCTGAGCCTGCGCGTCCGGAGCCTGTGCTCCGCAACAGGAGAGGCCACAACAGTGAGAGGCCCACGTACTGAAAAAAAAAAAAAAAGTTTACTGACATTATTACAAATGTAATTCTATCTGATGTGAAAATGTGCTTATTAAAATAATAAGCAAGTATTCTAAAAGGCTGGAAATTCAAGTTTTCAGAGAACAATAAAAAATATAGAATGGGGCTTCCCTGGTGGCGCAGTGGTTGAGAGTCCACCTGCTGATGCAGGGGACACGGGTTCGTGCCCCGGTCTGGGAAGATCCCACATGCCGCTGAGCGGCTAGGCCCATGAGCCATGGCCGCTGAGCCTGCGCGTCTGGAGCCTGTGCTCCACAACGGGAGAGGCCACAACAGTGAGAGGCCCGCGTACCGCAAAAAAAAAAAAAAAAAAGAAAAAAAAAATGGAATGGAAATCACTGATGAAAGATTTTCCTGTCTTGAGAACCTGAAAAAATATGCACACGCTATATACTCCAAATGAGAAGTGTTGTTGATGCTAAGAAACAGACTTAACATCTATCAAATAAAGGACTAAATCATATCAGAAGTATGAAAGGGCTGTATGGGATAGAAGTTCCAAGGTCAAAATGAGAATGAGGTCAAAGTAATACCTCTAATACCTAACCAATTAAAGAGTTTTTTAAACAAATAAAATAAACCCTATAAATTCAAATTCAAATTCTGAGTATGTGTGTCTATTTTAACGTGTGAGGCAAGTCCAATAATATTATGTAACTGTCTCAAAAATCATAGGTTTTCCTTCTGGAATTAGATCCCTTTGACCTTCTAGCCTCAGTTGGTAAAGTCTCAAACCTGGTTAAATCCAACTGTCTACCTACTCCATACATTCCCCTAAGCAGCTTAAATGTGGCTAAAGGAGAATCACAAAAGACGGTGACTCCTCTCAACTTCACATTTATGACTTCACACTACATTTTCCTTTGTTAATCTACTTTCAACCCTGTACCTCATCTTCACCTTCTGATATGCCTGGAATCCCTCAATTCAAAGCTTTAATAATCCATTTCTACCAGAAAATAACCCTCTAGTCTCCTGCAGGACAATGAGGAAAGTCACTTGACTACAAAAGATAAGGTAGAATACCTGCAAAATTAAACCACTCGTAGCACAGACTTCCAAACAATCTCCATTTTCAACACCCCATCTCAACTAAGCCTTTAGAGATCCCTAGAGCCTCCACATCACAAGACTCTCTAAGGTTCTGTGGGGGGTAAAGACTTCCTTCTCATCACCTCTCCCTCTGCAGGCAAGCACTTTACAGCTTCTTTGTTCTAAAACCTTTCTTTACTTTTTCCCTTTTTTATAGCTTATTTTTAAATTTTTTTATTTAAAAAAAAGTTTATACAATTTTTAAAGCTTACTTTCCATTTACAGTTATTACAAACTATCAGCTGTATTCCCTGCATTGTACAATACATCCTTGAGCCTACCTTACACCCAACAGTATGTACCTCCCACTCCCTGGTCCCTATAGTTCCCCTGTCTCTCTCCCCACTGGTAACCACAAGTTTGTTCTCTATATCTGGGAATCTGCTTCTTTTTCGTTATATTTGCTAGTTTGCTGTATTTCTGAGATTCCACATATAAGTGATATCATATATCTGTATTTCTCTGTCTGACTTATTTCACTTAGCATAACGCTCTCCAAGTCCATCCATGCTGCTGTAAATGGCAAAATTTCATTCTTTTTTATGTCTGAGTAGTATTCCATTGTATGTCTATACCACATCTTCTTTATGCATTCATCTATTGTTGGACACTTAGGTTGCTTCTATACCTTGGCAATTATAAATAACACTGTTGTGAACACTGGTGAGTATGTATCTTTTCAAATTAGTGTTTTTGGCTTTTTCAGATATATAACTAGGAGAACTGCTGAATCATACGGAAGTTTTATTTTTAGTTCTTTGAGAAATCTCCATGCTGTTTTCCACAGTGGCTGCACCAATTTACATTCCCACCAACAGTGTAGGAGGGTTCCTTTTTCTCCACACCCTCTCCAACACATATTATTTGTGTTCTTTTCAATGATAGCCATTCTGACAAGTGTGAGGTGATATCACATTATGGTTTTGATTTGCATTTCTCTGATGATTAGTGATGTTGAGAATCTTTTCATGTGCCTGTTGGCCATCCGTATTTCCACTTTGGAAAATGTCTATTCAATTCTTCTGCCCATTTTTTAATCAGGTTGTTTGTTTTTCTGCTGTTGAGTTGTATGAGCTGTTTATATTTCTCCCATTCAGTAGGCTGTCTTTTCGTTTTGTTGGTGGTTTCCCTTGCTGTGCCAAAGCTTTTAAGTTTAATTAGATCCCATTTGTTTACTTTTGTTTCCTTTACTTGAGGAGACATCCAAAAAAAATATTGCTGTGATTTATGTCCAAGAGTGTTCTGCCTATGTTTTCCTCTAGGAGTTACATAGTAACCAGTCTTGCATTTAGGTCTTTAATCCATTTTAAGTTTATTTTTGTATATGGTGCTAGTGAATGTTCTAATTTCATTATTTTACATGTAGCTGTCCAGTATTCCCAGCACCATTTATTGAAGAGACTGTCTTTTCCACTGTATATTCTTGCCTCCTTTGTCACAGATTAACTGACCATAACTGCATGGGTTTATTTCTGGGCTATCCATCTCGTTCCACTGATCTGTAGGTCTGTTTTTGTGCCAGTGTCTACTGTTTTGATTACTGTAGCTTTGTAGTATACAGTCTGAAGTCAGGGAGGCTGATTCCTCCAGCTTCATTCTTCTTTCTCAAGATTGTTTGACTACTTCAAGAAGTTTGACTTCTTTTGTGTTTCCATACAAATTTTAAAATTATTTGTTCTACTTCTGTGAAAAATGCCATTGGTATTTTGATAGGGATTGCACTGAACCTGTAGATTGCCTTGGGTGGTATGATCATTGTAACAATATTGATTCTTCCAATCCCAGAACACAATATATCTTTCCATCTGTTTATGCTGTTTTCAATTTCTTTCATCAGCACTGTAATAGTTTTTGGAGTACAGGTCTTTTGCCTCCCTTAGGGAGGTTTATTCCTAGGTATTTTATTCTCTTTGTTGTGATGATAAATGGGATTGTTTCCTTAATTTTTCTTTCTGCTATTTTGCTGTTAGTGTATAGAAATGCAACAGATTTCTGTGTATTAATTTTGCATCCTGCAACTTTACTGAATTCGTTCATCACCTCTAGTAGTTTTCTGGTGGTGTTTTTAGGATTTTCTATGTATAGTATCATGTCATCTGAAAACAGTGGCAGTTTTATGTCTTTCTTTCCATTTTCTATTCCTTTTACTTCTTTTTCTTCTCTGATTGCTGTGGGTAGGACTTCCAAAACTATGTTGAATAAGAGTGGTGAGACTGGGCATCCTCATCTTGTTTCTGATCTTAGAGGAAATGCTTTCAGCTTTTCACCATTCAGTATAATGTTAGCTGTGGGTTTGTCATATATTGACTTATTATGTTGAAATATGTTCCCTCTGTGCCTGTTTCTGGAGAGTTTCTATCACAAATGAATGTTGAATTTTATCAAAAGCTTTTTCTGTGTCTACTGAAGTGATTATATGCTTTTTATTCTTCAATTTGTTAATGTGTTGTATTACACTGATTGATTTTTCAGATATTAAAAAATCCTTGCATCACTAGGATAAATCCCACTTGATCATGGTGTATGATCCTTTTAATGTATTGTTGGATTTGGTTTGCCAGCATTTTGTTGAGGATTTTTGCATCTATGTTCATCATAGTGTTATTGGCCTGTAATTTTCTTTTTTTCTTACATCTTTGTCTGGTTTTGGTATCAGGGTGATGGTGGCCTCATAGAATGACTTTGCAAGGGTTCCTTCCTCTGCAATTTTTTTGAATAGTTTCAGAAGGAGAGATGTCAATTCTTCTCTAAATGTTTGGTAGAATTCACCTGTGGAGCCATCTGGTTCTGGACTTTTGTTTGTTGGGAGTTTTAAAATTACTGATCCAATTTCAGTACTGGCAATTGGTCTGTTCATATTTTCTATTTCTTCCTGGTTCAGTCTTGGGAGACTGTACCTTTCTAAGAATTTGCCCATTTCTTCTAGGTTGTCCACTTTATTGGCATATAGTTGTTCATAGTAGTCTCTTATGATCCTTTGTATTTCTGTGGTGTCGGTTGTAACTTCTCCTTTTTCATTTCTGATTTTATTGATTTGGGCCCTCTCCTTTTTTTTTTCTTGCTGCATCTGGCTAAAGGTTTATCAATTCTGTTTATCTTTTCAAAGAACCAGTTTTTAGTTTCATTGAACTTTTCTAGTGTTTTCTTAGTCTCTATTTCATTTATTTCTGTTCTGATCTTGATGATTTCTTTCACTCTACTAACTTCAGGTTCTGTTTATTCTTCTTTCTCTAGTTGCTTTAGGTGTAATGTTATGTCATTTATTTGAGATTTTTTTCTTGTTTCCTGAGGTAAGCTTGTGTAACTATAAACTTCCTTCTTAGAACTGCTTTTGCTGCATCCCATAGGTTTTGGATCACTGTGTTTTCATCTGTCCCTAGGTACTTTTTGATTTCCTCTTTGATTTCTTTAGTAATCCATTGGTTGTTTAGTAGCATATTGTTTAGCCGCCATGTGTTTGTGTTTTTTACAGTTTTTTTCTTGTAGGTGATTTCTAGTCTCAGAGCACTATGGTCGGAAGAGGTGCTTGATATGATTTCAATTTTCTTAAATTGACCAAGGTTTATTTTATGGCCTAGCATGTGATCTATCCTGCAGAATGTTCCATGTGCACTTGAAAAGAATGTGTATTCTGCTGCTTTCAGATGGAATCCTCTATACATATCAATTAAGTCCATTTGGTCTAATGTGTCATTTTAAGGCCTGTGTTTCCCTACTGATTTTCTGTCTGGATGATCTGTCCACTGATGTAAGTGAGATGTTAAAGTTCCCCACTATTATTGTGTTACTGTCAATTTCCCCTTTTATGTCTGTTAATATTTGCCTTATATATTGAGGTGCTCCTACGTTGGGTACATATATATTTTAAATTGTTATATCTTCTTCTTGGATTGATCCCTTGATCATTATGAAGTGTCCTTCTTTGTCTCTTGTAATAGTCTTCAGTTTAAAGTCTCTTTTGTCTGATATAAGTATTGCTACTCTAGCTTTCTTTTGATTTCCATTGGCATGGAACACTTTTTTCCATCCCCTCACTTTCAGTCTGTATGGGTCTCTTGATCTGAAAGGAGTCTCTTGTAGCATATATGAGTCCTGTTTTTGTATCCATTCAGCCAGCCTATGTATTTTGGTTGGAGCATCTAGTCCATTTATATTTAAGGTAATTATCAATATGTACATTCTTGTTGCCATTTTGTTGTTTTGGATTCGTTTTTGGATTTATTCACTTTCTTCTCTTCTCTTGTGATTTGATAACTATCTTCAGTGTTATGTTTGAATTCCTTTTTCTTTTTTGTGTATCTATTATAGATTTTTGGTTTATGGTTACCATGAGGTTTTTGTATAACAGTCTATATATACATGCTTATTTTAAGTTGCTGATCTCTTAATTTCAAATGCACTGTAAAAACTATGCATTTGTATTTTCCTCCCTTCACAATTACTGTTTTTGATATCATGGTTTACATCTAATTGATCTGTGTATACCTTAACTGCTTACTGAGGATATACATGATTTTACTACTTTTGTCTTTTAACCTCCTGACTAGCTTTGTGTGTGGATGATATACTACCTTTACTGTATGTTTGCCTTTGCTGGTAAGTTTTTTCATTTTGTAATTTTCTTGTTTCTAATCATGTCCTTCTCTTTTTTGCCTAGAGAAATTTCTTTAACATTTGTTGTAAAGCTGGTTTGGTGGTGCTGAACTCTTTTAGCTTTTGCTTGTCTGTAAAGCCTTTGATCTCTCTGGGTAGAGTATTATTGATTTTAAGCTTTTCCATTTCATCACTTTGAATATATTGCACCACTCCCCTCTGGCCTACAGAGTTTCTGCTGAAACTGATAGCCTTATTGGGAGTTCCTTCCTATGTTATTTGTTGCTTTTCTCTTGCTGCTTTTAATATTCTCTCTTTATCTTTGTCATTTTAATTACAATGTGTCTTGGTGTGTTCCTCTTTGGGTTCATCCTGTATGGGACCCTGT
Organism: Mesoplodon densirostris; assembly: GCF_025265405.1. Lineage (NCBI taxonomy): Eukaryota > Metazoa > Chordata > Mammalia > Artiodactyla > Ziphiidae > Mesoplodon > Mesoplodon densirostris. Next base: position 44,989,968 of record NC_082662.1, on the reverse strand, counting down.
GCTTCTTGGACTTGGGTAACTGTTTCCTTTCCCAGGTTAGGGAAGTTTTCAACTACTATGTTTTCAGATATGTTCTCAGGCCCTTTCTCTCTCTCTTCTCCTTCTGGGATCCCTATAATGCAAATATTAGTGCACTGACTTTTGGCAACATAGAATTGCTTTTTTGGAAGAAACAAAAGAAATTCAGTAAATGGATAGATATACAACATAAAATACAGTATAAAATGCCTTAAATACATTTCAAGATACATAGAAAAAAAAGAACTCCTTCAATATTCTACTCAATGTCACCTCCCAATGTGATATTAACAACTAACCACTATGTTCTCTATGTTCTCACAGTACATTTATATTAACAACACTTTTCATATTACATGGTAGCTTCTCCCTTTATAAATCTGTTGCACGCCACTAAATAATAAACCACGCAAGGCAGGAAACCCTTTTTATCCATCCCTTTATCCCAATACCTCAGCACAGTGCTTGTCATATAGTAAGTATTAAAAATACGTGGGATGATTTCATTAAGTATAGCATATAACACACTCCCATGGCAAGGATTCCAAATAAATAGCTTCTAATTTTATCCCCCTCCTTTTATTTCTACTATATCTGCCTTAGTTTAGGCCCTCATTAGTTATCTCCCAGATTGGTTCAATATAGTTTCCAAACTAACGTCACTGTCTCCTTTGGTCTAGAAAATATATCCTTTTGTAGGCTTACCAAAATAGCTTTCTAAAAGAAAATCAGATCACGTTATTCTTCTGCTTAAAAATCCTTAAATAGCTCCCCATCTCACCTATTTAAGGGACATATCTCTGGAGGTCACAATGATGGGTCGTCATTTGCTACTACATATACTACCCAGACTGATTGTGCTTTCCTAGCTAACTAAATGGATCCCCTTCCTCCTTTCCCCCAAGAATGAAGTGTAGTTTTTTAGCATGGCATAGAGATCCCTTCAGAACTTGTTTTCCAACCTGTTCTCCCACTACTTTCCAAGGCTCCAATCATACCAAACTACTAATATTTCTTGTGAGATGCTCTGCCATGCTTCTCTATCATTGCATGTTCTGTACCTATGTTGGACTATTTTTTATTTGCCTAACTTGCATTACCAAGGTTCAACTCATTCTCACCTTAACCTAGGAAGCCTTCCTCAATTCTCTACAGACTGTTTTAAAAGAGTCACCCTATGTTCCTTTCATGCATCTCTCTACTAATGGCAGCAGAGACCAAATGAATTTACATTATGGGTAATCCTGTTTTTCTTCCCCATTGGACCGTGAGTTCACTGAGATCAGGGCTATGTCTTCATGCTCTTTAACCCAGGGTATAGCACATAGTGTTCAACAAATGTCTCATGAAGAAGTAAATTGAATGAAACTAATAAAGTTCATACTTAAGTAATCAACCTCATGATGAAGATTTCTTCTTCCCTAAGAAATAAATATTTCTGAGTGTGTGTCTGTTGTAGGAGAGAAGGACAGTAAGCAAATACAAGAGAGAAACAAAAAACAGAAATTTTCTAGTAGGAGAGAGAAAAAGTGACAAGGATTTAAATAATTGGGAAATGTTATCATTATTATTCAAACACAGGCCCTTTAACATAATAATTACCCTTCTGGAGATTTATCTTAAGGAAATAATTAGATAAATACAAAAGATGTAAAACAAGTTAACTGTTAGATTGATGTTTAAAACAGTAAGTAGTGGGCTTCCCTGGTGGCGCAGTGGTTGAGCGTCTGCCTGCCGATGCAGGGGACACGGGTTCGTGCCCCGGTCCGGGGGGGTCCCACGTGCCGCGGAGCGGCTGGGCCCGTGAGCAGTGGCTGCTGGGCGTGCGCGTCTGGAGCCTGTGCTCCGCAACGGGAGAGGCCACAACAGTGAGGGGCCCGCGTACCGCAAAAAAAAAAAAAAAAAACAGTAAGTAGTGAGAAAAATCTAAACGTCAAACGGAAGTATCAATTTACAAAATGGTACAAATGTAAGACTCCATATTTGTGGAAAGACTTAAAAGTCTTTAAAAATATATACACTAAAATATAATAGAGAGTCTCAATAGTGTTTGGGTGGTTTACATTTTAGTCAAGCTTATCTATAGTACTAATTTTTCTTAGGATGAATGTATATTATTTGTTAATAAAAGAAAAGAGAATTGAGCATCCATGAATTTCAATTAATAAAAACCCAAGCTACTTAAATTTTTACTTTCAAATATGAAAACTGAAAAAGGAAGGAAATAGGGAAGACAAGTATTTTAAAAGATTATCTCTCTGGGGTGTACAAAGACAATTAAAATTTTAATTATAATATGGGGAAAGTGAAAGAAGAATCATCTAAAATTAAGAAACCAAGATATTCTTAAAAAATAAACCTATAAGGAAAAATGACAAGAATAAAGATGATATTTAAAATACAAGCAATTTATAGGAATCTCTGATGTGGGCTCGTTTACAACAGAAGAGATTTATTAAGGTAATAATTTCCAAAATCCTGGCCATAGGTTTCAAAAAAGAAAAAGAATAAACTAGAAAATATTATCAGTTAAATAATGTTTCCGGTCTTGTCTCTAATTAATACTATTCACCACAGAACAAATTCAGTATCTGCGTAGTAAGCAAACTTCTTAATAGCATTTCCACCAAGAAGTATGACAAAAAGTTAAACTCAATATATACAAAATTGCTTCAAAATCCCAAAGTCCTCTTTCTTGGTTTCCTATCCTAGTCTGGGCAGGGCTCTCAAGGTAGGTGAGGCAGATTATATTTCCAAAGATGAGGAATTCCCTGGTGGTCCAGTGGTTAAGACTCCACGCTTTCACTGCCAAGGGCCTGTGTTCAATCCCTGGTCAAGGAACTAAGATCCCGCAAGCCATGTAGCACAGCCAAACAAACAAACAAAAAACCCCAAGATGTCTGCTGCAGTACCTCCCATCCCACATGATCTTCTTACAAGAGTGGTAAACTCTATGTCCCCTTCCTCTAAAGCTGGGCAAAACTTCACGACTACTTCAACTAATAGAGCAAAACAGGAGGGACACAACTTCTAAAACTAGGTCAAAAAGGTAATAGAGTTTCTGGCTGTTTCTCTTGGGACACTCACTCTTTGAATCCAGTTATCATGCCAGAGAGACCACAGGGAAAGGCTACATGTAGGTGATTTGGCCCATGAACCTTCACATATGTGAATGAGCAAACCTCAAGATGACCCTAGCCCCAGCCACTATGTGACTACAACTTCATGAAGACCCTGAGAGAACCTCTTAGCTAGTATAGTCAACCCCTAGAACCACAAGAGAGAATTAAATTGTTGTTGTAAGCCACTATGTTTTGGTGTAAATTATTACATAACAATAGATATATGCAACAGTAGGTTAGTAATTTGATACTCCTCAACCCGACCTTATATAAATAGTCTAGAAAAAAGGGTAAGAACCAGAAGACGAACAGGCAAAAAAGAAGACCCCTGATGGCAGCTTCTCCTCTACTGACTTATTTAGCTCCAGTTCCAAATTTACATATCCCACTCAATAAAACAGACTTTGGGCTTCTTAGAGTACAGTTTAGGAAACATCTCATTATTCAAACAAGAAGCTAGGTGAGGGAGGGGGTCTTACCTCCTTCTCTAGAAGCTTACAATTGTTTTCCCCCCAACATACAGTATTCTACTAATAAGAAAAGAGTTCCGGTAAATGCATTCTTTCGTCTCATTAACTTCCCAGTGTCAATTTAGTACTCCGCATGGATTGGCACCCTGGGAATTCATCTATCTAGCCAGTTCCTTAATTAGTCTATGTATCATAATCCACCTGGCTCACCAATCCTAAAACATAAGCGCCATTCTAGATACTTCCTCTCCTTTTCCCCCACCTCTACATTCACTCTAACACCAAGTATTGCCAATCTTGCCTTTTAAATCTCTCATATCCATCCACTACTCTACATTCCCAGGCCATATCCCACACCACTGACATCTTTCTGTTGCCCAGATTTTTGCAAGAAAACTAACTGGTCTCCCTGCCCCCCATTTTGTGTTCATCTAGCCTATTCTCTACACAACTAAAAAACACAGGTCTGATTATATTATTTTCATACTTAATACCATTCAATGGTATCCTATTGCCCTTAGGATAAAGTCCATACTTCTATAACATAGCTTTGTTGATTTGGTTTCTGCTTACCTCTCTAGTATGAAACCTTCTCTTTATTCTCAAATTCTTGCTCTATGCACTGATCATCCTGATCAACTAAACTTTCAATTCTCAATATTGCTCATCTCCATTCCTCAAAACAGCCCTTCATGCTGATAGACACTAAAATATGGATGAACCTTGAAAACATTATGCTAAGTGAAAGAAGCCAGTCACAAAAGACCACATATTGTATGGTTCTGTTTATATGAAACATCCAGAATAGGCAAATCCTTAGAGACAGAAAGTAGATTAGTGGTTGCCAAGGGCCAGGGAGAGGAGGGAACAGGGAGTGAGTGCTAATGGATATGATGTTTCTTTCTGGGGTGATGAAAATGTTCTGGAATTAGGCAGTGGTGATGGTTGCACAACTCTGTGAATATACTTGAATACCACTGAATGTGTACTTTAAAAGAGACAATTTTATGATATGTGAGTTATATCTCAATAAAACTATTGGGAAAAAAACAGGCCTTCACACATTATTATTTAGGCCTGGAATATTCTGCCCCCACCACTATTACTCGACTAATTCTTGCTTATCCTCCTTATCCTACCCTATACATCACATCTTCCTTGAAGCCCTTCTATTCTAGGTCTAGGACAGGTGCTCCTTCTTTCCATATATCTTTCATTTACTCTATCACAGCACTTACCAGCTGAATTATGATTTTTTTAAACTGTTTGTCTCCTCTTTCCAGGCTCATACTGATGTTTTCCAGAAAAGAGACTACTTTTGACTTATTGATCACTATATCCCGTGTGTGTGTGTGTGTGTGTGTGTGTTTGTGGCACAATGCTTGGCACAGAGTAAGTGCTCACTAACCACTTGTGATCCAAGACTAACTTTCAAAGCACTTCCACCTGCAAAATTTTTCCATAGGAAGGATCCCAAGAGTTGTGTTGAGACTGCTAAGGCTCTAATATACTTACTATTTCAAAGTTTATTAATGCCAACATAAAATTATTAGTTTGCATACTGAAGTTCAAACTTAAACTATGTTTTACCAGGGCTTTCTATCCTAATCACAACTTCAAACAGCTTCTATTAGTTTGATGACTCACCTTTCAAGAAAAAAAAAAAGGTGTGATTCAAGGGTATCTGTAAATACAATGGAATATCTAGAAAAACTGGGATTAGAATTTCAAATCAACAATTACCAATATGTAACAGACTTGCTTCTCTGATGTTTAATCCAAATGAACATTTTTATGAGCATCAGTGGGGTTTGGTGAAAGAACACTAGCACAGGACTCTGGCAAATCCAAGTTTGAATTCATGCTCTAGCATTTAACAGCTGTTGCTGCTTTGAGGAGGTTAATTAAATAAACCTTTCTGAGTCTCAGTTTCTTTATACCTTGTATGAACACTATACTTCCCAGGATAGTTTTAATAATAAAGAATGTATTTATATAAAGTGCCTTCCTTAGGTCTCATATTTAAGTGCTCAATAAGTGGTAGCCATTACTATTCATCATCAAAAAGCAATTTGTGTGAAAGAATTACAAAAGAAAAGCAGAATGTGATTTGAACCATAAAGCCAACCAGGGGACTGGTTTGTTTATACAATTAATAATCCATCAGGGCCACTGGTCTTAAGTAATCAATTCAAGTTTGAACGATGAAATGAAACACAAGAACAAAAAAGTAACCTGACTTTCAACTTTCTGAAGAGGCTAAATATATCTGATCCTATAAAAGCATGCTTTGAATACAAACAACCTCACTCACAGTGGCAGAAAAAAGAACTGAGATAATCTTTGAAAAGAGCTTTATTCCTGCAGATCAAGACCAAAGTACATTAAGAAAGCAAGATGTGGGAAGCTGACATTATTGCTACACCACATTCACAGAGGGTTTCAATTTCCAGGATATCAATCTGGCATCTTTCACAAACACTGAATTCTCAGTCAAGAGCTATTAGTACCAGGTAGTTGCTTTCTCCTAGTACACACTGAAGAAAAGCAGAGTTGAACAAATATTGGGAAAAGTGATAACAGATGTATCAAATATATGTATGCACTGAAACCTTTAGAACAGCAACTGATCTGAGATTGGCACTAAAACAAATAACATGCGTAATTCTCACGTTTAGAGTAATAAGACTCAAGACATAGAAACAAATTTGTGTATATATGGAATACTATTCAGATATACAACATTCCTAAAGTAGCAAATAGATTGTCTGTCCATGACTGGAACCACTAATTAACACTATATTAGCCCAAGTCCTTATCTTTAATTTTTAGGTAGTAGATATCTATTGGATTATCTTTGCCAACAGAATTCTAGGATTGCCTGCCTCTTGCTCTATACACACACATAAATTTTTATTGCAAAATAAAACCATATTCTGGGGAACCAATCAACTTAACCAGTTTATTACCTAGTTCCTTATAACACTCCCCTTTTTCTTAAGTAAGCTCCATCTGGTTGCTTTAACTTGCAACAATAATCTTAACAAACATATCCCAACAGAATGATATAAATTGAGACTAATGACATGAAAATCAGAGTTTCAACCTTAATCGCATACCTAAAATTTCAAAGATCAGACACTAGCTCAGATATTCTATGATCTACAGTAGATAATAAACAAGAGATAAATTCATTGGGGGGAGGGTCTTATTTTTCAGATCACTTTAGGTAGCAGATTGACCAGGAGATATAATTTGTACAGCACCAATTGTATGTACCAAAAGTAATAACAAGAGTTTGTGTAAAGCAGGGTTATGACTCACCATTAATCTAGTCACTACAAGGGATATATTGGTACAAACTACCAACTAATGAAAAACTAGCCAAAAATAAAATTGTGTACCTTAACACCTGCAGTAAAAATAGATATTGTGCTTGCTCCTGTCTTGACAACTTGGGGAGGCGGGGGGCATTTAGAGCACTGCGTCTTACTTTTAACAATGTCAAATTTAAGAAGAGCAAAACCTGAATTGTATCAGCCAAAGCTTGGGATAACTAAGTTAGATGAAACAAGTCCGTGCTCAAATTACTTGTACTATGAACACTATAATGTTATTTATTAATAACAATCCAAAGAAAATCTCTAACTATAGGTGCTCTCACAGTTTTATCTTTGGCTCCCTTTTCTTCTAAAGTCTTCAACTACCATTTCCATGTGAATGACTCTCAGATTTCGCTAACCCTCACCTCTCACTCAAATTCCAGGGCCACAGCTTAACCTACCTGATATACAATACTTCTCCATTTGGATATTCCACTATACCTCGAATTTGTTAACCCTTCACACTCGAGAGGACTATTTTCTGTTGGGGTTTTTTTTTGGCCACACTGTGTGGCATGCAGGATCTTAGTCCCCGACCAGAGAGCAAACCTGTGTCCCCTGGATTGGGAGTGCAGAGTCTTGACCACTGGACCGCCAGGGAAGTCCCAAGAGGACTATTTTCTCAAAATAGTTGTCTACTCTCAATGTCTCCCCTTCACCTCCCATGCATGTCCCACTCTTTTCTGGCTTCTTTCCCCATCTTAGCAACATTCAGTTATGGTAGATCACATCCTCCTTCTTTATGAAACTATTCTTCCATGACTTACGTGACACTAAAATTTCTGATTTTCTCCTACTTCTTTGGCTTATCCCTCTCACTTTCATCCCTGATTCCTTCTCCCTTACCCAATCTTTTTTTTTTTTTTTTTGATTTATTTTGGCTGCTCTGGATCTTCATTGTGGCTCACGGGCTCTCTAGTTGCTACGCACAGGCTCTAGAGCTCAAGGGCTCAGTAGTTGCAGTGTGTGGGCTTAGTTGCGGTATGTTGGATCTTAGTTCCCCAACCTGGGATCAAACCCGTGCCCCCTGCATTGGGAGCACGAAGTCTTAACCACTGGACCACCAGGGAAGTCCCCAGCCAATCTTAAATGTTGAAATTCCTCAAAGTTCTGTACTCAGTTCTCTTCTTTCTTGATTTATATTCTTTTCCAAGGGAATTCTATCTACTACCATTGCCTCAAACACTACCTGTTAACAAGTCCTAATTTCCTTTTCTCTACTTCAGACCTCTATTTAATGTCTCTGTGTCTCAAAGACATCTCAAATTCAATATGTACATCTACTCTCATAATAATCAATTCCATTTCTTCTCTGTTCCCTATATCATTAACTATCCAGATGCTCATGATATAGTCATTCTCTATCCCTCCCTCTCCATAATGGTCATCATCAACATTCAGTCATGTCCTAAAATTGATAAAAATCCATTTTCTCTGTCTACAACCACGACTTTGGTCCAAGCCACGATTATACCATATCTGGATTACAGAAATAATCTCTTCAATGATCTCCTCATAGTACTTTTGTCATCTCCCCCAGTCCATTTTCACTCAGCAGTTAAAGTAACCTTCAAAAAGAACTAATTAGAGGTTGACAAAGAAATCAAAAGAGAACTTTAAAAATACTTTGAGACAAATGAAAATGGCAATAAAACATATCAAAATTTACGGGATGCAGCAAAAACAGTTCTAAGAGGGAAGTTCATAGCAATAAATGCCTACCTCAAGAAATAAGAAAAATCTCAAATAAACAACCTAACTTTACACCTAAAGGAACTAGAATACGAAGAACAGACATAGCCCATAGTTAGTAAAACAAAGATCAGAGTGAAAATAAATGAAATAGACACTAAAAGACAATAGAAAAGATCAATGAAACTAAAGCCAGTTCTTTGAAAACATAAACAGAATTGACAAACGTTAAGCCGCACTCACCAAGAAAAAAAGACTCAAATAAATAGAATCAGAAATGAAAGAGGAGACACCACAACATACCACAGAAATAGAAAGGATCAAAAGAGTCCACTATAAACAATTATACACCAACAAATCAAACAACCTAGAAAAAATGGATGAATTCCTAGAAACATACAACCTTAAAGACTACATCATGAAGAAATAGAAAATCCAAATGGACTGATTACTAGTAAGAAGATTAAATCAGTAATGAAAAACCTCCCAACAAAAGTCCAGTGTCAGCCACATTTAAAGAAGAATTAATAACAATCCTTCTCAAACTCTGAAAAAATAGAAGAGGGGACATTTCCAAATGCATTTTATGAGACCAGCATTACCCTGATACCAAAACCAGACCACACACCAGAAGAAAAGAAAATTATAGACCAACATCCCTGATAAACACAAATGCAAAAATCCTCAACAAAATATTAGCAAACCAAATTCAACAATACATTAAAACGATCATACACTATGATTAAGTTGGATTTATTCCAGGGATGCAAGGATGATTCAACAACTGCAAATCAGTGTGATGTACCTTGTTAGCAAAACGAAGGATAAAAATCATATGATCATCTCAATAGATGCAGAAAAGCATCTGACAAAATTCAACACCCATTCACAATAAAAATTCTCAGAAAAGTGGGTATAGAGGGAAAGTATCTCAACATAATAAAGGCCACATATAACAAGTACATAGCTAATACCGTACTCAATGCTGAAAAATTGAAAGCTTTTCCTTTAAGATCAGGAACAAGACGAAGATGTCCACTCTCACCACTTTTATTCAACACAGTATTGGAAAGCCTAGCCAGAGCAATCAGGCCATAAAAAGTAATGAAAGGCATCCAAATTGGAAAGGAAGAAGTAAAACTGTCACTATTTGCAGATGGCATGACATTGTATATAGGAAACCCTAAAGACTTCACCAAAAACTGTACTGCATATTTGAAAGTTGTTAAGACAGCAGATCTTAAAAGTCCTTAATCAAAACGAAAAAACTTTTTCTAACTATACATGGTGATGGATGTTAATTAGACTTATTGTGGTGATCATTCCACACTAGTATATACAAATATCAAATAATTATGCTGTATACCTGAAACTAATAGAATGTTATATGTCAATAATACCTCAATTTAAAAAATTTAATCAAGTGATTCTTCAACTTGAAACTCTTCAATTGCTTTCCACTGCACTTAAAATAATATCAAAACTCCTTACTCTGACCTTGTAAGGTCCTGCAAAATTTAACCCCTGCCTAACTCTCCAGCTTATTCTTTTGCCACTTTCCCTTCCATTTACTTCTCTCCATCCACAATGACATCTTCCCATTCCTCAAGAGTATCATGTTCTTTCCACCTCTGGTTCTTTCTTGATGCTGTCCCCTCTCCTTGCATTGTTGTTTCCCACTCATTTCTTATGACTCTCTCCTCCTGGCTAATACAAACTCACTCAACCTTCAGGGGACTGAACTGAATTAAATTGATTAAATCTCAATTCCACAAGGAAGACCTCCTTTGACCTCTCAGACTAGGCTTCCTGCATAGTTCTCTTGTAACCCTATAATTATTTTTGTAACATTGTGAAATATCAGCTATATGAGGATAGGTTCCATGACTATTTTGTTCACCAAAGAATTGACAGCATTTAACATAGCACGTAGCAGCCTGTAAATAAATATTTGTTCTATGAATATATGCTGCGATTTTGTAAATTCACAAATTAATAAATATAACTACAACATTTAACTTCTCCTAGTAAATGCTGTACAATTATTAGTCAATCCTCCCAGGCTTCATTGATGTTTATGATGACCTTCAATTTACCCATTAATAGCTTTCTGATCTTTACTCTCTTGATTTCTCTAGCATTTCCATCAAGACTCCTTAAAAGAACTACTATAAATTTTGCACTTCAACATCTAGCGCACTCAAAATATGGTGGTAGAACACTCACAGGCTGAGAGCTTTTGCAACATGGTGTATGGTAAGGTTCAGTGGCCAACAGTGTGTAGTACTACCCACCAAGCTAGAGCTCAATGACTGAGAGTGTATGTGAGCATCTAGAATGTGGACAAATGTAAGAATATACTGAAATAGATTGTTTCATATATCCTTGAATGTCATTGTATTTGACAAAAACTTCCATAAAATAGTTAATAAATCACACTCTGTATGCCTATTTATTTGGGAGGGGAGAATAACAGTAATATTATTTATTGTCCACTTACTATGTACCAGACCTCATTCCAAGGGCTTTAGAGATATTAAACCCTTAATTCTCTTAAGAACCCTAAATAGTAGGTATAGAATTAAGTCCTATAAGAATGTACATATACAAGAAGGTAGAGATTTTGTCTTAATCATCCTTGTCTTATCACTGGCATCCAGAATAGTGTCTGGCATATGGTAAGCACTCAAATATTCGTTGGATGAATAATAAGGAAATGGAGGCAAAAAGAAGGTAAGTAACGTGGACAAAGTCACACACAGTAGCAAAACCAGGATTTGAACCCAGGCATTCTGGTTTCACATCTCAGACTCTTAACCTCTAGGTATGTATACGTTTGGAAACAACATTCCTCCTTCACTTCTACTCTTTGGCATTCAGAAGTACTTGCAGTAGTGTAAAAATGCTCTTATGAGCTGTAAGTTGTCCTTACTCTTTTTGCTAATAAAAGAAAGAGAAAGAGAAACTCTAGTTTAATAACATCTGAACATTAGACTACAGTATGTCTGAATTTATTAATGCTCCCACTACAGATAACAGTACTGAGAAAAGAGCAGGGGAAGAGATATAGATCAACAGGTTACTATAGTGGACTTTTTAAATATACACATGCCTACTGTTATAGTATGTTCATACATATGTTATTTAATGTGGCATTATAATCAATCATCACTACAGAGCAGTGCTGTGTGAATAGATTTGCCACATTCTTTTTATTTTATTTTTTTTAATTTTTTTTTCTATTTTTTTTATTAGTTTCTGCTTTATAACAAAGTGAATCAGTCATACATATACATCTGTTCCCACATCCCCTCCCTCATGCATCTCCCTCCCTCCCACCCTCCCCATCCCTCCCCTCCAGGCAGTCACAAAGCACCGAGCTGATCTCCCTGTGCTCTGCGGCTGCTTCCCACTATCTATCTACCCTACGTTTGGTAGTGTATATATGTCCATGCCTCTCTTTCGCTTTGTCACAGCTTACCCTTCCCCCTCCCCATATCCTCAAGTCCATTCTCAAGTAGGTCTGTGTCTTTATTCCCGTTTTACCCCTAGGTTCTTCATGACATTTTTTTTCTTATATTCCATATATATGTGTTAGCATACGGTATTTGTCTTTCTCTTTCTGACTTACTTCACTCTGTATGACAGACTCTAGGTCTATCCACCTCATTACAAATAGCTCAGTTTTGTTTCTTTTTATGGCTGAGTAATATTCCATTGTATATATGTGCCACATCTTCTTTATCCATTCATCCGATGATGGACACTTAGGTTGTTTCCAGCTCCGGGCTATTGTGAATAGAGATGCAATGAACATTTTGGTACATGTCTCTTTTTGAATTATGGTTTTCTCAGGGTATATGCCTAGTAGTGGGATTGCTGGATCATATGGTAGTTCTATTTTTAGTTTTTTAAGGAACCTCCATACTGTTCTCCATAGTGGCTGTACCAATTCACATTCCCACCAGCAGTGCAAGAGTGTTCCCTTTTCTCCACACCCTCTCCAGCATTTATTGTTTCTAGATTTCTTGATGATGGCCATTCTGACTGGTGTGAGATGATATCTCATTGTAGTTTTGATTTGCATTTCTCTAATGATTAATGATGTTGAGCATTCTTTCATGTGTTTGTTGGCAGTCTGTATATCTTCTTTGGAGAAATGCCTATTTAAGTCTTCTGCCCATTTTTGGATTGGGTTGTTTGTTTTTTTGCTATTGAGCTGCATGAGCTGTTTATAAATTTTGGAGATTAATCCTTTGTCAGTTGCTTCATTTACAAATATTTTCTCCCATTCTGAGGGTTGTCTTTTGGTCTTGTTTATGGTTTCCTTTGCTGTGCAAAAGCTTTGAAGTTTCATTAGGTCCCATGTGTTTATCTTTGTTTTTATTTCCATTTCTCTAGGAGGTGGGTCCAAAAGGATCTTGCTGTGATTTATGTCATAGAGTGTTCTACCTATGTTTTCCTCTAAGAGTTTGATAGTTTCTGGCCTTACATTTAAGTCTTTAATCCATTTTGAGCTTATTTTTGTGTATGGTGTTAGGGAATGATCTAATCTCATACTTTTACATCTCCCTGTCCAGTTTTCCCAGCACCACTTATTGAAGAGGCTGTCCTTTCTCCACTGTACATTCCTGCCTCCTTTATCAAAGATAAGTTGGCCATATGTGCGTGGGTTTATCTCTGGGCTTTCTATCCTGATCCACTGATCTATCTTTCTGTTTTTATGCCAGTACCACACTGTCTTAATTACTGTAGCTTTGTAGTATAGTCTGAAGTCAGGGAGCCTGATTCCTCCAGCTCCTTTTTTTGTTCTCAAGATTGCTTTGGCTATTCGGGGTCTTTTGTTTTTCCAAACAAATTTTGAAATTTTTTGTTCTAGTTCTGTGAAAAATGCCAGTGGTAGTTTGATAGGGATTGCATTGAATCTGTAGATTGCTTTGGGTAGTAGAGTCATTTTCACAATATTGATTCTTCCAATCCAGGAGCATGGTATATCTCTCCATCTGTTTGTATCATCTTTAATTTATTTCATCAGTGTCTTATAATTTTCTGCATACAGGTCTTTTGTCTCCTTAGGTAGGTTTATTCCTAGATATTTTATTCTTTTTGTTGCAATGGTAAATGGGAGTGTTTTCTTGATTTCATTTTCAGATTTTTCATCATTAGTGTACAGGAATGCCAGAGATTTCTGTACATTAATTTTGTAACCTGCTACTTTACCAAATTCATTGATTAGCTCTAGTAGTTTTTCGGTAGCATCTTTAGGATTCTCTATGTATAGTATCATGTCATCTGCAAACAATGACAGCTTTACTTCTTCTTTTCCGATTTGGATTCCTTTTATTTCCTTTTCTTCTCTGATTGCTGTGGCTAAAACTTCCAAAACTAGGTTGAATAAGAGTGGTGAGAGTGGGCAGCCTTGTCTTGTTCCTGATCTTAGTGGAAATGGTTTCAGTTTTTCACCAATGAGGACAATGTTGGCTGTGGGTTTGTCATATATGGCCTTTATTATATTGAGGAAAGATCCCTCTATGCCTACTTTCTGCAGGGTTTTTATCATAAATGGGTGTTGAATTTTGTCAAAAGCTTTCTCTGCATCTATTGAGATGATCATATGGTTTTTCTCCTTCAACTTGTTAATATGGTGTATCACATTGATTGATTTGCGTATATTGAAGAATCCTTGCATTCCTGGAATAAACCCCACTTGATCATGGTGTATGATCCTTTTAATGTGCTGTTGGATTCTGTTTGCTAGTATTTTGTTGAGGATTTTTGCATCTATGTTCATCAGTGATATTGGCCTGTAGTTTTCTTTCTTTGTGACATCCTTGCCTGGTTTTGGTATCAAGGTGATGGTGGCCTCGTAGAATGAGTTTGGGAGTGTTCCTTCCTCTGAAATTGTTTGGAAGAGTTTGAGAAGGATGGGTGTTAGCTCTTCTCTAAATGTTTGATAGAATTCGCCTGTGAAGCCATCTGGTCCTGGGCTTTTGTTTGATGGAAGATTTTTAATCACAGTTTCAATTTCAGTGCTTGTGATTGGTCTATTCATATTTTCTATTTCTTCCTGAGTCAGTCTTGGCAGGTTGTGCATTTCTAAGAATGTGTCCATTTCTTCCAGGTTGTCCATTTTATTGGCATAGAGTTGCTTGTAGTAATCTCTCATGATCTTTTGTATTTCTGCAGTGTCAGTTGTTACTTCTCCTTTTTCATTTCTAATTCTATTGATTTGAGTCTTCTCCCTTCTTTTCTTGATGAGTCTGGCTAATGGTTTGTCAATTTTGTTTATCTTCTCAAAGAACCAGCTTTTAGTTTGGTTGATCTTTGCTATCGTTTCCTTCATTTCTTTTTCATTTATTTCTGATCTGATCTTTATGATTTCTTTCCTTCTGCTAGCTTTGGGGGTTTTTTGTTCTTCTTTCTCTAATTGCTTTAGGTGCAGGGTCAGGTTGTTTACTCGAAATGTTTCCTGTTTCTTAAGGTGGGATTGTATTGCTATAAACTTCCCCCTTAGAACTGCTTTTGCTGCATCCCATAGGTTTTGGGTTGTCGTGTCTCCATTGTCATTTGTTTCTAGGTATTTTTTAATTTCCTCTTTGATTTCTTCAGTGATCACTTCGTTATTGAGTAGTGTATTGTTTAGCCTCCATGTGTTTGTATTTTTTACAGATCTTTTCCTGTAATTGATGTGTAGTCTCATAGCACTGTGGTCGGAAAAGATACTTGATACAATTTCAATTTTCTTAAATTTACCAAGGCTTGATTTCTGACCCAAGATATGATCTATCCTGGAGAATGTTCCATGAGCACTTGAGAAAAATGTGTATTCTGTTGTTTTTGGATGGAATGTCCTATAAGTATCAACTAAGTCCATCTTGTTTAATGTATCATTTAAAGCTTGTGTTTCCTTATTTATTTTCATTTTGGACGATCTGTCCATTGGTGAAAGTGGGGTGTTAAAGTCCCCTACTATGATTGTGTTACTGTCGATTTCCCCTTTTATGGCTGTTAGTATTTGCCTTATGTATTGAGGTGCTCCTATGTTGGGTGCATAAATATTTACAATTGTTATATCTTCTTCTTGGATTGATCCCTTGATCATTATGTAGTGTCCTTCTTTGTCTCTTCTAGTAGTCTTTATTTTAAAGTCTATTTTGTCTGATATAAGAATTGCTACTCCAGCTTTCTTTTGATTTCCATTTGCATGGAATATCTTTTTCCATCCCCTTACTTTCAATCTGTATGTGTCTCTAGGTCTGAAGTGGGTCTCTTGTAGACAGCATATAATGGGTCTTGTTTTTGTATCCATTCAGCCACTCTGTGTCTTTTGGTGGGAGCATTTAGTCCATTTACATTTAAGGTAATTATTGATATGTATGTTCCTATTCCCATTTCCTTAATTGCTTTGGGTTCGTTATTGTAGGTATATTCCTTCTGTTGTGTTTCTTGCCTAGAGAAGTTCCTTTAGCATTTGTTGTAAAGCTGGTTTGGTGGTGCTGAACTCTCTCAGCTTTTGCTTGTCTGTAAACGTTTTAATTTCTCCATCAAATCTGAATGAGATCCTTGCTGGGTAGAGTAATCTTGGCTGCAGGTTTCTCTCCTTCATCACTTTAATTATGTCCTGCCACTCCCTTCTGGCTTGTAGAGTTTCTGCTGAGAGATCAGCTGTTAACCTGATGGGGATTCCCTTGTGTGTTATTTGTTGTTTTTCCCTTGCTGCTTTTAATATGATTTCTTTGTGTTTAATTTTTGACAGTTTGATTAATATGTGTCTTGGTGTATTTCTCCTTGGATTTATTCTGTATGGGACTCTCTGTGCCTCCTGGACTTGATTAACTATTTCCTTTCCCATATTGGGGAAGTTTTCAACTATAATATCTTCAAATATTTTCTCAGTCCCTTTCTTTTTCTCTTCTTCTTCTGGAACCCCTATAATTCGAATGTTGGTGCGTTTAATGTTGTCCCAGAGGTCTCTGAGACTGTCCTCTGTTCTTTTCATTCTTTTTTCTTTATTTTGCTCTGCATCAGTTATTTCCACTATTTTATCTTCCACCTCACTTATCCGTTCTTCTGCCTCAGTTATTCTGCTATTGATCCCATCTAGAGTATTTTTTATTTCATGTATTGTGTTTTTAATCGATGCTTGATTCATCTTTAGTTCTTCTAGGTCCTTGTAAACTGTTTCTTGCATTTTGTCTATTCTATTTCCAAGATTTTGGATCATCTTTACCATCATTATTCTGAATTCTTTTTCAGGTAGACTACCTATTACCTCTTCATTTGTTAGGTCTGGTAGGTTTTTATCTTGCTCCTTCACCTGCTGTGTGTTTTTCTGTCTTCTCATTTTGCTTATGTTACTGTGTTTGGGGTCTCCTTTTTGCAGGCTGCAGATTCGTAGTTCCCGTTGTTTTTCGTGTCTGACCCCAGTGGCTAAGGTTGTTTCAGTAGGTTGTGTAGGCTTCCTGGTGGGGGGGACTAATGCCTGTGTTCTGGTGGTTGAGGCTCGATCTTGTCTTTCTGGTGGACAGGTCCACGTCTGGTGGTGTGTTCTGGGGTGCCTATGGCCTTATTATGTTTTTAGGTAGCTTCTCTGCTAATGGGTGGGGTTGTGTTCCTGCCTTGCTAGTTGCTTGGCATAGGGTGACCAGCACTGTAGCTTGCTGGTCGTTGACTGAAGCTGGGTGCTGGTGTTGGGATGGAGATCTCTGGGAGATTTTCGCTGCTTGATATTATGTGGAGCTGGGAGGTCTCTTGTGGACCCGTGTCCTGAAGTTGGCTCTCCCACTTCAGAGGCACAGCACTGGCTCCTGGCTGCAGCACCAAGAGCCTTTCACCCACCCGGCTCAGAATAACAGGGAGAAAAAGCAGAAAGAAAGAATTAGTAGAAGAAAGAAAGAGAGAGGGAAAGAAAGGAAGAAGGGAAGAAAGGAAGGAAGGAAGGAAGAAAGAAAGAAAGGAGGGAGGGAGTGAGGAAGGATGGAAAGAAAGAAGGAAAGAAAGGAGGGAGGAAGGGAGCAATGAAAGCAAAAGGAAGAGTGAATGGAAGAAGGGAGGGAGGGAGGGAGGAAGGAAAGAAAGAAAGAAAGACAGGAGGAAGGGAGGAAGGAAAGAAAAAGAAAGTGGAAAGAAGAAGGGTGGGAGGGAGGGAGGAAAGAAAAAGAAAGAAGGAAAGGAAGAGCGGAGGGAGGGAGGGAGGAAGGGAAGGTAGGAAAAAAAGAAAGAGCAGGTAAAGTAAAATAGAATAAAGTATGAAATATAGTAGCGTTATTAAAATTAGAAAGTAATTATTGAGAAAAAAGAAAAAAAAAACGGACCAATAGAACCCTGGGACATATGGTGGAAGCAAAGCTATACAGAGAGAATCTTACACAGAAAATTACACATACACATTCACAAAAAGAGAGCAGGGGGAAAAATCAAAAATCTTGCTCTCCAAGCCCACCTCCTCAATTTGGGATAATTCGTTGTAAAAAGAGGAAAAGGGCAAGAAGTCTGAAATCTTGCTCTCTAAGTCCACCTCCTTACTTTGGAATAATTAGTTGTAAAAAGAGGAAAAGGGGGGAAAGTCTTAAATCTTGTCCTCAAAGTCCACTTTCTCAATTTGGGATGATTCGCTGTCCATTCATGCACTCCACAGACGCAGGGCACATCAAATGGACCGTGGAGCTTTAATCCGCTGCCTCCGAGGCTGCACAGAGAGATTTCCCTGACTCTGCTCTCACAGCTCCCGGGTCTCAGCCTTGGACCTGGCCCCGTCTCTGTGCGTAGGTCGCCGGAGGGCGTCCGTTCTTCGCTCAGACAGGACGGGTTTAAAGGAGCCGCTGATTCGGGGCTCTGGCTCACTCATGCAGAGGGGAGGGAGGGGCGCGCAGTGTGGGGCGGGCCTGCGGCGGCAGAGGCCGGCGTGACGTTGCAGCAGCCCGTGGCGCTCCGTGCGCTTTCCCGGGAAAGCCGTCCCCGGGTCTCGGGACCCCGGCAGTGGCGGGGTGCACAGGTCCCCCGGAAGGCGGGGCGGACAGTGACCCACGCTCGCACACAGGCCCCGCGGCTGCGGCGGCGGCGGGCGGCGGCAGGCGGTGGTGGTGGCGGGCCGCGGGGGCGGCGGCGGGCCGCGGGGGCGGCGGGCAGCGGCGGGCGGTGGGCGGCGGCGGCGGCCCACGCCCGTCTCCGAGGTCCACGCCTTACCCGCGGCTCGCGCCTGTCTCTGGCGCTTCCCTAAGCAGCCCTTTTAATGCCCTCTCCTCGCACACCAGGAAACAAAAGTGAAAGTGAAAAAAGACTCTTGCCTCTTCAGCAACTCCAGACCCTTTCCCCGGACTCCCTCCGGGCTAGCCGTGGTGCACTAACCCCTTCAGGCTCTCTTCCTGCCACCAGCCCCAGTCCTCTCCCTGCGTTCCGACTGAAAGCCGATACCCAAGCCTCAGCTCCCAGCCCCGCCTGCCACGGCGGCCGAGCAGACAAGCCTCTCGGGCTGGTGTGTGCCTGAGGGCACCGATCCTCTGTGCCGGAATCTCTCCGCTTTGCCCTCCACACCCCTGTTGCTGTGCTCTCCTCCGCTACTCCGAAGCTTTCCCCCTCCGCCACCTGCAGTCTCCGCCCGCGAAGGGGCTTGTAGTGTGTACAAACCTTCCCTCCTACACGGCTCCCTCCCACTGGTGCAGGTCCCGTCCCTATCCTATTGTCTCTGTTTATTCTTTTTTTCTTTTGCCCTACCCAGGTATGTGGGGAGTTTCTTGCCTTTTAGGGGGTCTGAGGTCTTCTGTCAGCGTTCAGTAGGTGTTCTGTAGGAGTTGTTCCACGTGTAGATGAATTTCTGATGTATCTGTGGGGAGGAAGGTGATCTCCGCGTCTTACTCTTCCGCCATCTTCCTCCGGGGCCACTCGCCACATTCTTTTTAAATAGCGGAATAGCATTCCATTATATGGATGTATTATCAATACAATTTAACTCTCATCCCTATCAACAGACATCTAGATTCTCTCCATATTTTATACCTATACACAATATAATGAATATCCTTATACACATATCTTTATACTTTAATATACAATAAATCCCTAAAAGTGGAATTTAAGACAAAAGTATTATACATTTTAAATTTTAATAAATGTTGCCAAAATTTCCACCAAACATGCTGTGCTTATTTCTATTTCCTCCAAGAGTAAGTAAAATTTTTTTCTATAAGCTCTTGTCATTACTATTATCAATCTTTGCCAATCTCACAGGTAGTAAACGGGACCTGATATTCTAATTTGTATTTTTAATTAGGAGTAAAAGCTGAACATCTATTTATCTTTCATATGCCTACTGGTCTTTCTACAAATTGCCTATAAATATCCTTTATATATATATATATATATATATATATATATATATATATATATATATATCATGTTTAGAATCTTCATTCCAGTTTAATGTTTGTTCTTTTTTTTTCTATATGGAAGTCATCCATTTTTCTGTAATCAAATTCATCAGTCTCCATTATGGCTTTTACATTTCATATCATGCTTAGAAAAGCCTTCCTCCTTCTAATATTATAAAAATATTCACCCATGTTTTCTCTGCTATTTTCATGGTTATTTTTGTTTATTTACTCTTTCATCATCTAGAATCTATTTTGGTAGGAAATGTTCTGTAACTTGCTTTTCTCATTCAATAGTATATCCTAGATGCCTTTCCAGATCAAATACTTCATGTATTTTAACTGTGCATATAGAATTCTGAAATGTACCTATATCATAGTTTTATTTAGTTATTTAATAATTATATAAGGCTATACATTAGTTATATTATTAGTTACTTACAGCACTGATTAACATTTACATTTTCTCTTATTTTTCTGCAAGTACCAAGAATGTGGCCATGTACAATACATGCCTCCTTATATACATTTTTTAAGATACACATTAAGAAATAGAATTATTGAGTCGTTAGTATGTGTTTTTTGATATCAATAAATTACCCTCCAAAAATGATGTGCCTAATACATTTTCTTTCTTTTTTTAAGTAATTAATTTATTTTTATTAATTAATTTATTTATCTTTGGCTGCGTTGGGTCTTAGTTGCGGCACATGGGCTTCTCTCTAGTTGTGGTGTGTGGGCTCAGTAGTTGCACTGCACAGGTTTAGTTGCCCTGCAGCACGTGGGATCTTAGTTCCCCGACCAGGGATCGAACCTGAATCCCCTGCATTGGAAGGCGGATTCTTAACCACTGGACCACCAGGGAAGTCCCCTAAACATTTTCATTTTAAGAATCCATTCAACAAATATTTAAGTGCTTTCTTTGTGGTAGACACTTCTAGAGGCTAAGCATTATGATAACCAATCCAGACAAAGTCACTGCTTTGGTGATTAAGAGTGCAGGCTCTACAGACAGGTTGCCTGAGTTCAAATTTGGGCTCAATAAGTACTAGATGTCTGACCTTGGACAAGTTACGCTATCCTTGTACCTCAAGTACCTTATCAATAAAACAATAATAATAATAGTACCTACCTCACTAGGACTGTTGTAAAGACTGTTTTTGCCTGCCACAGAGAAAGTACTCAGTAAAGTTTTCTTATCATTATTACTTAAATTTGCTCTTATCAACTTTTATTTTTTATTTTTTTATTTTTGCCAATGAGAGAGGTAAAAACACTATTTCAATATTTAATTAACATTTCTCTCATTACTAGAGAGACTGACATACATTTTTTCCTTTTTTATTTCCTATTCTGTGATCTCCTGTTCAAATACTTTGTCCATTTTTTTCTATTGTGATGTTTTATACTTTTTTGAATGTGACTGCTAAACGTGATGCAAATATTTTCTAGCATGACACCTAAGTTCTGACCCATTAGCTATCGAGTTCTATTTGTGGTCAAGTCAAGAATACCACTGGCTACTATTTTGCTAAGAGAATTTCATATCCTGCTCTCTACTTTAAAAGGTTTCCAATTACTTAGACTTAGGGGAAGGAGGTAAGGAAATACTCTCCAGGTGATGGAAAGTATAAGGTAAAGGCATAGGGATAGTTTCTATCTCATCCACTCTTGTCTCCTTAATACATGCTACAGGGTCTGACATAATAAACTCTGGATGAACAAGTATTGTTTGAATGAATGCAAAATCTCCTTACAAGGTTACAAGCTCCTTGTGGGCAAGGATGGTATCATACCCATGTTGGTATCACTCCCACAATGCGTAACAGTGCTTTTACACAGAGGAAGCACTCAAATGTTTTTACTGAATAGATTGCTATCTCTGTACTTGCACAAAGGCAGCTGAGGTAATCAATGTAAAATAAGCAATCCCTTCCTCATATAAAGATTACACTCTGATTTGTAGCTGCAGATAGCTCTGTATGGAGTCCCGTATTGTTTGGGTCACTTCATCTTAAATTCACTGTCTGTTTCAAGCCTTTGTTCTAGAAAAAAAATGTCCCTGGCAGTTATTGTGCCATGAGTCCATGCAGGTGTTGCTGAGACCATGTCTGTGCAATGTTTCTCATGTTTTAGTCTCCCTCCAAAGCATTCCTTCTCAATGTGTTATTTAGGAATAAATCCATTCCAGCACACTAGACACAGCTGTTTAGGCCTCCTGATTCCTCTTCCCACATGCCCTGCCTGGTAGAGCTCTGCTTTGCTAAGTACTGCTAGACTGGTTACTTTCCAGAATATCACTCTTGGCGATATAGGCTTGTAGTTTCATGTGAAACAGTGAGACAATGTGGCATAATGGAAGAAGTGCAGGATCCTTGGAGCCAGATAACCTGAGTTTGCATACTAACTCAGCCATTTACTAACTATATGACCTAAATATCCCTAAGTCTCAGTTTCCTTGTTTTCAAATGGGAATAACAGCACTACTATCTAACCCACCTGGGTCAGAAGGCTGCAATAAGAGTTATAAAATTAGATTAAAATGCAGAAATATTTTATAAAGTATTCTACAAATATATGTTACTACTATATGAAATAGGGCTCAAAGACTCAGTAAAAGGACTCCACCAGACAATTCACTTCATGAGAGCAAGGATCATGTCTGACTGGGTCATGGCTGTATCTCCAAAACCTCGTATATTTGTTGAATGAAAGACTAAAAGAATGACAGAAAATGAAAAGAGCACTCACCAGTGACCTTCGTCAAAATAATAAATCTCTGAGTTTCAATTTGCTCATTGTAAAGTGAGAATAATACTACCCATGTCAAAAGATTGCTATGAGGATTAAAAAGAAATAATATCAATATAATATAATATAATGGATACTTCTCTATTTCCTTCTTCCTCCAAAGCCAGATATAGTTTAGGACTTAGTTGTATAAAAGGTAGATACTGTTAATAGTTTAATAATTGGTACTGACCCAAATTATTCTAGGGACAGTCAAGGAACATTATACTATCATCTGCCCTTTAATCTCAGTAAAAATTAATACTGTCTAGTCAGACAGAGAAAGATAAATATCACATGAAATCACTCATATATGGAATCTAAAAAAATGATATAAATGAACTTATTTACAAAACAGAAATAGACTCACAGAGGTAGAAAACAAATTTATGGTTACCAAAGGGGTAAGGGGGGAGGGATAAATTAGGAGTTTGGGATTAACAGATACACACTACTATATATAAAACAGATAAACAACAAGGACCTACTGTATAGCACAGGGAACTATATTCAGTATCTTGTAATAACCCATAATGGAGAAGAATCTGAAAATATACATATACACACACACACATATATATGAAACTGAATCACTTTGCTGCACACCTAAAACTAACATAACGCTGTAAATCAACTATACTTTAATAAGAAGTTGTTTTGAAAAAAGAACAAAAAAATCAGTACTGGCAAAGTCATTATTAAATACTTTATCTCCACCATGTTTAAACTGCTGCAGTTCACTGACTCACATACACATAAACCTTTAAAATGAACCACTGCCCTAGTGAAGTTAAGTCTTCTCAGAGACAAGTGCATCTTTATGTAACCTAGACAAAATAACTTACTACTAGTCAAAATCATTTAAGCACGAAAGCCATATCAAAACAAATTCTATCTATTCAGCGCATAAAATGGAACAATGTTTTATTGAGATATCAATAGTGTTCACATACATAAGCATCCAATCCATATTATGCATCAGAATTAAAGCTAGAGTACCTAACAACAGAGACCCAAAATATATGAAGCATAAACTGACAGAACTGAAGAGAGAAACAGACAATTCAACAATAATAGCTGTATGCTTCACTACCCAACTTTCAATTATGGATAAAACAACTAGGGAGAAGATTAGCAAGGAAATAGAAAACGTGAACATCGTATGCCATCTAGACCTAACAGACATCTACAGAACACTCCATCCAACAACAGAGGGATATACATTCTTCCCAAGTGCACATGATTAGGAGAGACCTTATGTTAAGCCATAAAACAAGCCTCAATACATTTAAAAGGATTGAAACCATACAAAGTATGTTTTCTTACCACAATGGAATGAAATTAGAAATCAATAACAGAAGGGAATTCAATAATATGTGGAAATTAAACAACACACTAAATAACCAACATGTCAAATAATAAATCACAAGGAAAATTAGATAATACTTTGATGAAATGAAAATACTCTAAGAATGCAAACACAACATACCAAAACTTATGGGACGCAGTGAAAGCAATGCTTACAGGAAGACCTAAAGCTATAAACACTTACAGTTTTTTTAAAAAGTAAAATTACATATAATAACTCTCTACCTTCAGAAACTAAAAAAAAAGAGGAGCAAACTAAACCCAAAGCAAGCAGAAGGAAGGAAATATCAATAATAAAGATTATGAAATGAAGCATGACCTTGTGGGGCCCTCCCGGGTACAAATCTTTTCTGAGTCCCTCATTTCTTGTTTGTAGGAAATGGGTTTCATTCAGCCTCCTTGGCCTTCCCTGAGTTCCAAAGGGCAAATTCAAACAGCTGCATATCAGGGAAGGGAGGGAATGCAGAAGGAGGAGGAGCAGCCAAGAAACAATAGTGCAGCTCTGGGGCAGGGTCCTGGTTCCTCCTCAAGGAATATACATAACAAAGCCTTCGAGTTCTTCTGTAGTAACTAAAGCCCCCACCCAGGTGGAGGATGTTAACTTCAAGCTAAGCACAAGGTTCCTGGAACACCACTCTGTTACCTCACCACCAACTGATCAGAAGAAAGTCCGGACACAGTGGAAAATAATAGAGACTCTGACCCCCTCCCCAAATGATTCTCCCTTTAAAAACTTTCATGGTCGAGCAGGATCTTCAGAGTTGGTTTTGTAGTCCGCCTTCTCCCAAATGTCAGCCTCCTGAATAAATCAGCCATACCTTTTCAAACCAATCCAATACCTTCCTCTTGAGTATTAACTTTTAAGCAGCAAGAAGCTGAACCTGAGTTCAGTAACAATTAGAATGGAAATAAAGTAGAAAAAAAATAGAGAAAAATCAATAAAACCAAAAGTTGGTTCTTTCAAAAGATGACCAAAATTGACAAATCTTTAGCTAGACTGACCAAGAAAAAGAGAGAAGACTAAAAATCAGAAATGAAAGTGGGGACAGGACTACTGACCTTACAGAAATAAAAAGGATTGTAAGAGAATACTATGAACAATGTACACCAACAAATTAGACAATCTAGATGAAATGGACAAATTCGTAGAAACAAACTACCAAAGCTGACTCAAAAAGAAATAGAGACTCTGAACAGACCTATAAATTAGTTGATGAGACTGAATTATTAATTTCAAAACTTCCCACAAATTAAAATTTAAAACTTCCTACCCAAGGCCAGGGAGTTTCACCAGTGACTTCTACCAAATATTTTAAAAGCAAATTAATACCAATCTTTCCCCAGAAGAGAACACTTCCCAATTCATTCTATGAGGTCAATATTACCCTAATACCAAATCAAAGACATCCCAAGAAAACTACAGACCAATATCCCTTATGAATATAGTACATGAAAAATCCTCAACCAAATACTAGCAAACCAAATCCAGCAACATATAAAAAGGATTATACACTATGAACAAGTGACATTTATTCCACTCATTCACACTGGTTTAATATATAAAAATTGATCAATGTAATACACTATATTAATAAAAGGACAAAAATTACATGTTCTTCTCAATACACACATTTGACAAATAGAGTATTTGACAAAATCCAACACCATTTCATGATGAAACTGAGCAGGAGCATGTGGGGCTCCTGGGCACAGAAGCCTTTCCATGTCCCCCATTTCTTGTTTGTAGGGAACAGCCTCCAGCCTCCATGACCTTCCCTGAGTTCCAAAGGGCAGATTCAAACAGTTGCTCATCAAGGAAGGGAGGGGATGCAGAGACAAGGGAGAAGGAGCCAAGAAACAATAGTGCAGCCTTGGGGCAGGGTCCGGTTCTGCCTCAAGGGATACACACAACAATATCTTTAAGCTCTTTATAGAACTAAAACCCCCAACAAATGGAAGATGTCAGGCATTCTTCATTCCAGAGAAGACCACCTGAGGCCAGATTAAAGGAACCAGAGAAACTCATCAAAAGAGTACCTGAGCTACAGGTACCCCTGTCAGCCCTGGTCAGGAACTCCTCACCAAATCCTCCCGGGTTGGGACACACAATTTTCGAGGGCAGGAGTCTGCCGTGTCCCACTTTGCCTGGCAAAGTAATAAAGCTATTCTTTTCTACTTCACCCAAAACTCTGTCTCTGAGATTCAATTCGGCACCAGTGCAGAGAGGCCAAGTTTTCGGCATCAATGATAAAAACATCCAACAAACCAGGGACATAAGGGAACTTCTGCAAACTGATAAATGCCATCTATGACAAACCCTAAACCTAAATACAAGAGCTAAAACTCTTAAAAGAAAACATAAAAGCAAATCTTTGTGGCCTTGGATTAAACAATGATTTCTTAAATATGACACCAAAAGAACGAGTAACAAAAGAAAATACTAGATTAATCCTCATCAAAATTTAAAGCTTTTGTGCCTCAAAGAATACCATCATGAAAGTGAAAAGACAGCCACAGAATGGGAGAAAATATTTGTAAATCATATCTGATAAGAGACTTATAGAATATATAAAGATATATAGGATGTGTGTGTGTGTGAGTGTATGTGTGTGTATATATATCTTTTTTTTTTCTTTTTTGGCCATGCCACATGGCATGCCCGATATTCCTGACCAGGGATCAAACCCATGCCCTCTGCACTGGGAGAGTGAAACCTTAACCACTGGACCATCAGGGAAGTCCCTACATATAGGATACATATTTTTTTAAATTCTTACAATAAAAAATAAAAAAGACACATAACCCAGTTAAAAACAGGCAAAGAATTTGAAAAGACATTTCTCCAAAGTAGATATGCAAATGGCCAATAAGCACATGAAAAGATGTTCAAGTCATTAGTCACTAGGGAAATGCAAATCAAAATGACAATGAGATTATTACTTCACAACGCCTAGGACAGCTAGAATCAAAAAGACAAAACAATAGCAAGTGTTAATGAGATGAAGAAATTGGAACCCTGATACACTGGACAGGAAAGTAAGGTGGTGCAGCAGCTCTGTAAACCAGTTTGGCAGTTCCTCAAAAAGGTGAACACAGAGATAACCATACAACCCAACAATTTCACTCCTAGGTAAACACTCAAGAGAATATGCCTACATAAAAATTCATACACAACTGTTCATAGCAGCTCTGTGTACAATAACCAAAAAATGTTAACAGGCCAAATGTCCACTAACTGATGAATGGATAAATAAAATGTGGTATATGCAATAAAGTATTATTCAGTAATAAAAAGAAAATGAAGTATTGATACATGTTACAAACATGGATGAACCTTTCAAATATTTTGCTAAGTGAAAGAAGCCAGATGCCACTTATATGAAATATCCAGAATAGAGAAATCCATAGAGACAAAAAATAGATTAGTGGTTACCAGGGACCAAGGAAAGGTGATGAAAGGAAACAGGGAATGGGTGCTAATCACAAAGGAGTTTCTATGGGGGTGATGAAATTGCTCTAAAATTAGATAGTGGTGATAGTTGTACAACTCTCACCATTGAATTGTATACTTTAAATAGGTGAATTTTATGGTATGTGCATTATAACTCAATAAAGCTATTTTTTAAATAAAACTAGAAATAACTATTATTTCTAATCTGCCTGATCTTAACATGCATGCTCGGCCATGTCCATCAATCTAGCATATAAAAGCCACTGTAATGAATCTTCAATTATAAAATGGGAAAATTAACAACCAGTACTCTCACAACAAATTCATTTTAAGGGCTACAAAACTATTTTTGTACAAAACTACAAATCTATTATTTTTTTCTTCAAATCTTTTTTTTTTTTTTTTTTTTTTTTGCGGTACGCGGGCCTCTCACCGCTGTGGCCTCTCCCGCCACGGAGCACAGGCTCCAGACGCGCGGGCTCAGCGGCCACAGCCCACGGGCCCAGCCTCTGCGTGGCACATCGCATCTTCCTGGACCGGGGCACAAACCCGCATCCCCTGCACCGGCAGGCGGACCCTCAACCACTGCGCCACCAGGGAAGTCCTATTATTTTTAATCAAATCATATTCTTCAAAACATTCATCAAATACCAACTATGATAAATGCTGAAGAAACTAAGCAATTTTATTTTTAACAAAGGATTTTAAAGTGTTTAGCAAAGCTCTATATTAAAACTTCTAACTCAATAAATACCATATTTTATTTGTTTGATTTATCAGGGACTAATATGAATTGTCTAACAAAGCTGAGCAAAGGAATTTTAGACATTCCTGAACAACATTTCCCAGCTTGTAATTTCATGAAAAGTACCTACACTAAGCATTGACAATTTTGTCAAAATAAGGCTCTCCATGTGAATTTACAATCTTTTAGCATAGTGTGACCTTATAAAAGTTGTTTAACTTCTTTTTACCTGTTTTTTTTTGTTTGTTTTGGGGTTTTTTTTTTTTTTTTTTTGCTGTACGCGGGCCTCTCACTGTTGTGGCCTCTCCCGCTGCAGGCCACAAGTTCTGGATGCGCAGGCTCAGCGGCCATGGCTCACGGGCCCAGCCGCTCCGCAGCATGTGGGATCTTCCTGGACCGGGGCACGAACCCGTGTCCCCTGCATCGGCAGGCGGACTCTCAACCACTGTGCCACCAGGGAAGCCCTTACCTGTTTTTTAATTCCTCCTAAATGGGGATAATAAAATTATCTGCCTTAACCCTTTACTTGATTGCTATGAAAATCAAAAGAGAAAGCACTCTGTAAGGTACAATTATTACCTCCTAAATGAAAAGGCTGGACAAGTAGATGATTAAAATATCAAACACTTCTTAAGAAGAGCATAAATCTGGGAACGGGCATGTGGCACTGTACTAGAGGGACAGACCTAAAAGGTTCGACTCCCCAAAACAAAAAATAGTGTATTAATGGATTTACAAAGCTTTTTATCAATTCTTTTATACTGAACATTAGTAACTTTTTAAATCTAAAGGATCATTATCAGTCATAATCTTCCTAGACAGTCAAGAAAGAATTTTGGTTTTGAGCAGGACAAAAACAAATAAATAAATAAATCTGAAAAAGCTGACTTTGAAATTATTTTCCTTAAAGCTTTTAAAGTAGTTAAGCCACAAAAATGTCATGTTGACCTCTTTAATATTACTTTTAAAATATTACAAAAAAATATTTGAGCAAAAGTAACACTTTCTCCAACACCACACCCTAAGCAAACTAAAATAAGAACCCCTAGGGAGGCATCCACACTTGTCATTAAAGAAACACCAAAAGGACAACCAGAAACATGAAATAACCTAATTTAAAGTTGCCAGCTAGAAAGGTATATTCCCAAGGATAAAAACTGTATTAAGTTACCTAACAGTTGCATGAGTTTATAAAACTCCACGATGTCCTGTCTACAGCCCCATCCACCCCTACTTTAACTGTCTTTTAAAAATTATTTTTATAAAAGGAAAAGCTCTGACAAACTTGTATTGAAGACAAAGCTAACAGAAGAGGGAAAGCACCTAACAATAAAGGAATTCTAAAAGTATGTTCACAATTTTCAAAAACTTAAACACATTTTCTGGCTAATCTTCACAATAAAAGACAACTCATAACTGGTAAGGAAGACACTGGTTTACGTCAATTATATCTTTGAAACATCCAGTATTATAAATATGGAGGCTGAGGGCAGACAACTCAACAAATACATGTGATTATGAAGCTTCAAAGCAGGTGGCGGGCGGGGAGACTACTACTACTACACCTAAACACTGAAAGTAAAGCTCATAAATTCAAAGACTGCTGAAACTTATCCAGAGTGAGAGTGGTACCTCTGCAGGTTTAGGACATTTCCTTGCCTTGGACACTGGCAAATTCATGCATGAACAGAAGGAAAGTCTATCTTTTTGTCCAGTCTATGAATTCATCCAAGCATATATCTACTCAAGAATATATTTAGGAATTCCCTGGCTGCCCAGTGGTTAGGGCTCCGTGCTTTCAGCGCCAAGGCCCCGGTTCAATCCCTGGTCAGGGAACTAAGATTCCACAAGCTGCGTGGCATAGCCCTTGGAAAAAAAAGAATATATTTACCGATCACCTATTATATATGCTCAAGAGCTATTCTAAGAGCTCTGAAAATAAGAAATTTCCAGCCCAATGGGGGGAGGGGCTGACAATACAATATAATCCATGACAGATGGGTATACAGAGACACAGCATTTAGTTCAGCTGACAGAAAGTAGGAAAGATCAAAAGAGATATTTGAGGTGAATGTGGAATCTGAGGCATGAGTCTCCTGCAAAAGTCATTCTTTTTAAAGTACGCATGTTGACTTGTCTAGGCTGGTCTTTTGTTGCTGTTATTTTTTAAAGTCACATGTGTAATTAGAAAATCTTAAAAATTGGAAGTATTTTATCTAAACAATCTAAACAAAAGACTGGTCCTGAAAAAGGAAATTCAAGTACATAAGCTTCTTAATTTATTTTAGATAAAATTAATAACTTGAAAGACTTAAATAACTTAAAAGTACTAACCTAGATCTCAATTCACTCATCTGTCCAACGAAGGAACTAGCCTAGAAAATCTCTAACTACTCTCTGACTTCTAAAATTGACTTTGAGTGTTCTATTTGTTGGTGGTTGCTATTCTAATAAATTTTAACAAAAATATATCCTAAACATTCATAATTAGTCTAGCTAACTGGAGATTAATTTATCTCCCAATACACACATCAATTAATTTTGAAACCAGTCTACATTCCAACAAGCACTGAGTGTCTATGCCCTCTGTCTTTTCAACTTCTTCCTCTAATGGTCTATAAATGTCTTCAGATATCTTTTAATAACAGGAATCTTTTAATAGCAAGCATTAAAACCTTTCCTTCAACTCTACATTCCCCTCTAGTTACTGCCTTTTCACCTTCCCTTCACAGTCAAGTGCTTTTTTAAAAAAAATTTACTGATCCACTCTCTCTTCAAGCCACTGAAACTGCTCTAAATGCTTTCTAATTGCCAAGCCCACGATACACTTTAAAGCCTCATCTTAGCCTATCCAGAGGAACCAACACAGCTGAACATGCCTTTTTAAAACTCTGTTTCTGGGGCTTCCCTGGTGGCACAGTGGTTAAGAATCTGCCTGCCAATGCAGGGGACACAGGTTCAATCCCTGGTCTGGGAAGATCCCACATGCCACGGAGCAACTAAGCCCGTGCACCACAACTACTGAAGCCCCCTGTGGGCCTAGATAGAGCCCATGCTCCGCAACGGGAGAAGCCACCCCAATAAGAAGCCCGTGCACCGCAACTAGAGAAAGCCCTTGCGCAGCAACGAAGACCCAACGCAGCCAAAGTTAAAATTAATTAAAAATAAAAAAAAACTCTCTTTCCTTTCTCCTACAAAACTTGATAGTACTTTCTACTGATTTTCCTTCTCTGTCTCCTTTTGTGGGCTTTCCTCCTGTGTGTCTAGTAAGTATGATTTTTATCCAGTTATGTTCTCAGACCTCTTCTCTCTTCACTCTACTTGTTCTCACTGGATGGTTTCATCCACTCTTGTGGCTTTAACTAGTCCCCAAGACCTATTATACCTCCTGCATCCAGAAGTAAAGGTTTCACCATACATTCAATAATCCAAGGCTAGACACCTAGGAACCATTCTCCTCATCAACTATGTCCAAACAATCCTAACATTTCTAAGTCTTAAATACCTCCTGCATCCAACCTTTCTTCTTTATCCCAGATGTTATTACACTAATTCATACTACCATCTCTGGCTTAGATTTCAATAGTTTCCCAAGTGGTATACCTGTATCCATTCTGGTCCTCCTCCAACCCATCTGCTATACTGACACCAAAATAATTGTTCTAAAAGCTCAATGACCAATTGGTCTACTATTTTTAACTCTTCACTGGTTTCCCCATGCCCTACCTAAAATTTAAAAATCTAACTCTTTTAAATAGTATATGAAGCTTTTCATCATCTGGCTCCATGCCTAGGTCTCCACCTCCTCTCCTGTCCTCACTCAAAACCGCCATACCACACTATTTGCAGTTCCCCAAATAAAACGTTGTTTCACATACTTCCACATGTTTGTGCCCAAGGTTTCCTTTGCTTAAAATGTCCCTCTCTTTTTTATCCTCCTGGAAAACTCCTACTAATTTTTCAATATTGAATACAAGCATCATCTTTTCAGTAAAGCCATGGTGGAACTGATAGTCCTCGCTGAACCTGGTGCATTTAATTATTTACTTATTTGCCTTCCCAACTAGCCCTTTAATTCTTTGATAGCAAGGATGTCTTATTCCTCTTTCTATCTTCAACACTTAAGCACAGGCTTGCCAGAGTAAATGTGTCAGTAACTGTTGTTAAATGAGCAAATAAATGAATGAATGTAAAGTACTTCACTGGGCACTACTAAGAAATATAATTTTCCTTTCTCAAAAACTTATGAATATGTAGTGGAGAATTAGGAAGACATATACTCATGAAAAGTTAGGTGAAAGTGCAAAATACAAGTCAGAATTTGGAAAAATTACATGACAAACGTAAAAGCAGGAATTCCCTGGCGGTCCAGTGGTTAGGACTCTGTGCTTTCACTACCAGGGCCTGGGTTCAATCCCTGGTTGGGGAACTAAGATCCTGCAAGCTGCACAGCAAAAAAAAAAAGAAAGAAAGAAAGAAAGAAACTTCAAAAAAGAATGTAAAAGACGTACAAATATTAATATATTATAAAAACTTAGAGGAAACAAATCATTACAGCTTAGAATAATCTGAAAAGGCTGCATGGGAAAGCATTGAGCTGAGTGTTAAAAGAGATGTGAGATTTGGGAGAATTGGAAAAAAAGAGGAAAGAAGTATTTTTTAAAAAATCTTCTTGGGCCTCCCTGGTGGCGCAAGTGGTTGAGAGTCCGCCTGCCGATGCAGGGGATACGGGTTCGTGCCCCGGTCTGGGAGGATCCCATATGCTGCGGAGCGGCTGGGCCCGTGAGCCATGGCCGCTGAGCCTGCGCGTCCGGAGCCTGTGCTCCGCAACGGGGGAGGCCACAACAGTGAGAGGCCCGCATACCGCAAAAAAAAAAAAAAAATCTTCTTTAACAATATACATAGATATACACACACATATATATAAGAGCTTGCTATAGGCTGAGATCAAAATGAGAACAAGAGGAGAGGGAGCTAGGATACAAAGACTACAAAAGAGCAAGATTTTCAGTCAAATCTCATTACAACAAATATAATTACAATCAAAATCTGCATATAATTCATATTTATATGATATAAACATTCATTTAACCAACATTTGGGCACCTGCTATGTTCTTGGCACAAGTCTAAGCACTGGGGATAAAGCTGCAAGTAAACAGGCAAAACCTTGGCCCTTGTGGAGCTTACATTCTAATGGGTGGAAATGGAGAATAAACAACATAAACATATAAAATACTGTATATGGTAAACTAGATGATACGTGTTAAGGAGAAAAATTTAAGAAGAAAAGGAAAGATTGAGGGTTACAATTTTATACATAGAGAAAGTCTCACTGAGAAAATGAATTTTTGTCAAGACCTAAATGTCAGGAAGCAACTCTACAAATATCTAGGGAAAAAGAGTTCCAAGAAGAAGGAAGAGGAAGGACAAAGAGAAGATTAAGCGAGTGGAAGAGTAGTAGATGAGGTTTATGCATGAATCAGATGAAGGCTGACCAACTGCCAATTACTTCCAATAAAAATCAATAAAATAAAATTTCAGTATACTAAAAGAATCCTGATAATCCATCTAGGATTTGCTATTCAGGAATCTAATATGTAACACAAGCTTAATTTGTTTCTATTTTC
Source organism: Mesoplodon densirostris (assembly GCF_025265405.1). NCBI lineage: Eukaryota > Metazoa > Chordata > Mammalia > Artiodactyla > Ziphiidae > Mesoplodon > Mesoplodon densirostris. The sequence continues at coordinate 44,955,934 of NC_082662.1, read as the reverse complement.
AAATTCCACTTATGAGAGATTTAATAGTCCCCTTAAATAAGAACTATACTAAATGAAAGCAGTCCCATCTCACTCCTAAAGCAGCTCCAAATTTCACAGAAACCACTGTATGATATGATGACAAAATGCACATAACACCACAGTGCAACTAAACTTCTACTTGCTTTCATTTCAAGAGTCTGCTAAAAATATTTCACCAATCCTAAATTTATTTACCTTTTCCCAAAGGAGCTAGAGAAACAAGGATTTTTGTTGCAAGAATCTCACAGGATTTAAATGTCAAAAGATCAACTGCTGCACTTTTTTAAGAGATTTGTTCAGAGTTAAGTATGGAGTGCAAACCTTAAAACTATTTTTTTTTAATTCATCAAGGTAGAGTTAATAGGTATGAGCAAGCAGTAAAGCATTCGGACTAAAAACAAGGAAGGGTGCAGACTAAGCAATATCAAAACATTTTTAATGATAAGTCAGTTAAACACTCAATAGAGCTTATCTAACCAGGCTGTTATGAAAGTTTAAAAACAAGTAGGTAATCTTATAAAGTAAAGTTCAGGCTGCTTGAAAGCATCCAAGCACAAAATGGAATGAGTTGAGACTACTCTAAGTGGTTCTTAAAGTGTGGTCCACAGACTCGAGGAGATCCCCAAGATTTTCCAGGAAGTATATGAGGTCAAAATTATTTTCATACATATATTGAGTCATTATGTTGTACACCTGAAACTGTTATATCTGAATTTCATCTCAATTTTAAAAAAACTTTTTCATAATAACACTAAGATATAACAGCTTAGTATGCCTTTTTCACTGTATTGACATTTGTACTGATGGACATATTGCACAGTGCAAAAGCAGTGGTGGGTAGAACTGTCTGCACTTTAGCACGAATCAAGGCGGCAACACCAAATTTCATTAGTAGTCATATTCTTCACTGCCATGCACTCTCAGTTTTAAAAAAATGCCAGTTTCACTTCATCGATGAAAAAATAAAAATTACTAATTTTGTTAAACCTGAACTCTTGAGTAAATGTCTTTTTAATGATCTGTGTGAAAAAATGGGAAGTACAAATAAGGCACTTCTGCTGCACGCCAAAGTGTGACGGTTGTCTTAAGAAGACATTTGCACAATCACTGGATATGCAAACTCAACTAGCCACTTTTTCCATGGAACGTACTTCAAAGAAAAGGGGGAATTAAAAAGAGCGTGAATAGCACAAGAAGATTCAACGAGGATATAGGTTAAATACAAGATATGCTTCCAACCCTCCAATAATTGATAGCATAGCCTAGAAGTCAGCTGGCGGCCTCCAGCTATAGTCTCTTCAGGATCCCTAGCTCTCAAGCTGAGACTACTACTCTCTTCCTGGGCAGCTGATCATATCACGGCACTAAGGCCTGGCCATTTCTGTCAAATACAGACCCTCTAAATGAAGAATTTTTGCTCTGGAGCCCTCACTGAGTCTGAGACTCTGTCAGACCTGAATCACACTCTGAGGCTCTCCCTGCCAATTCTGTTTCCTCCCCTTTCCTTTCATAGGAATCCTCCCCATCCCCCTTATACCTCTTGTATTCCTAACTGTGTCTTGATATCGGCTTCCAGAAGAACTCAAATTGGCACAGGGGGTACCAGAAATGGACTGAGAAAGCAGAAAGTAAGAATGCGGTTTGGAAACTAGATCACTTACTGTCCCACCGGCAATAGGATCTCATCCTGGGTGGTATGTGAGGCACAGACAGCCCCGGGCAACAAGATGGTGGCCCAAATGCTAAAACCTTCTTGGGAAAAGTGCTAAAACTTTCTTGGGATAATGCTTCCAAAGAGGAACATGTGGGCTTCCCTGGTGGAGCAGTGGTTAAGAATCCGCCTGCCAATGCAGGGGACACGGGTTCGAGCCCTGGTCCGGGAAGATCCCACATGCCGTGGAGCAACTAAGCCCGTTCACCACAACTACTGAGCCTGTGCTCTAGAGCTCGCAAGCCACAACTACTGAAGCCTGCACAGGAACAGCCCGTGCTCTGCAACTGAAGTCCGCACAGGAACAGCCCGTGCTCTGCAACAAGAGAAGCCACAGCAATGAGAAGCCCACGCACTGCAACGACGAGGAGCCCCCGCTCTCTGCAACTAGAGAAAGCCCATGCGCAGCAACAATGACCCGACTCAGCCAAAAATTAATTAATTAATTGATTAATTTTTTTAAAAACAAAGAGGAACATGCCATGTGGTATAATGACTGTGATGTCTGAAAAGTGTAAGGGGAACAATACAAATAAGAGCAATGGAATGGCTGGCTGTCAGCTGTACTGACTCCCTAGAAAGGGCAGCTAACAATTGGAAACTAAGTGTGAAAGCCAGAGGGCTCTCTGGTAGCTCACAAACAAGTCCTTATCACTTAAAGTGAAAGAGGAGAAAAAGATAGTTAAAGGCAGAAATGCTTCAAAGATGACTGAATGCTCAGTCAGGGCAGGTTTGTTATACTAAGGTCAGGGTCCTGGTTTGGAAAACACGGAAGCCTGATAGATGGGGTAGGGACAACTAAGATGGTTGCCCCCAAAGATTTTGATTCTCCAGACTTCTCTGCACTCCCAGAGTCTGCAGAGATGATGTTGGCACTTCCCACTGTGCATGAATACACTTCAGAGGTCTCTCACCTGCAAGGCAACAAGAGCTCCCCTCAAGATCTGCCCCCCACCTCCACTCTTGGTTGCCATGATAATAATTAATGTTAATCCTGTTAAGGACATCTTGGGCCTGATAAAAGAGAAAAGAGACAACACCCCAAAGTTGCTGCAAAAATTAGCCAGCATATACCAGCCGAATCAGTAAGGATACCCACAGTGTTGGATTTTGAGAGTACTTAATCAAGGAGGCCAAAACATTACTGAATAAGGTAAAGTTTGGTTGGGAGGTGGAAGGCCACTGTCTCAGAATATGGGGATTACCACTGTGCCAAGGACTTAGGGTTTTGTAACTCACTGCTAGGGTGACTCCCAGAAGCCTGGAAAATACAGCCCACACTGAATGAAGCTGAAATGCCTAAATTACCATGGCAGAGAAAGGATAATGGGATTAAAAGCTCAGGAAAGGGGGAACGCTGGAGTGGATATATTATGTGAGGTCATAAGACCCACCAGACAATTATGTTCCATAAGAGGGCCGATTAGACACACCACACACCAAGGCCATCAGGAATACACTGGTGAGACAGACCTTAGCATCACTAAGAATTTAAGTGGTGGCTCTCCTCTATAGTAGAGGCTGTCACAGAAATTGGTTCACTGATGATGGCAATGATGGGGCTCTGAAGCCACAGCAGCCAGGTGGTAGCACTTAAAACAGGAAGCTAGGGACTTCCCTGGTGGTGCAGTGGTTAAGAATCTGCCTGCCAATGCAGGGGACATGGTTTCAATCCCTGATACGGGAAGATCCCACATGCCGCGGAGCAACTAAGCCCGTGCGCCACAATTACTGAGCCTGCACTCTAGAGCCCACGAGCCACAACTACTAAGCCCGTGTGCCACAACTACGGAAGCCCACACACAACTACTGAAGCCCGCGTGCCTGGAGCCCATTATCTGCAACAAGAGAAGCCACCGCAATGAGAAGCCCGTGCACCGCAACGAAGAGTAGCCCCCGCTCGCCGCAACTAGAGAAAGCCTGAACGCAGCAATGAAGACCCAATGCAGCCAAAAATAAATAAAGTAAATAAGTTTATTAAAAACAAACAAAATAACAGAAGCTAAGGGACCACACTATCATCATGACTTGCAAGGTAGGAGACAGCCAATAAAGCTTGACCCACAGGGAGCCGGGGAGAGAGCTAACAGAACTTGGTGTCATTAGAGCAAAATAGACAGGCAATCAACAACAGTGCTGCTTATTAATATATACACAATCAAAGCAAGGCAAGAAGAGATAAGCACGAGACTGAGAGTAGTTGCCTCAATAAAAAGCTACTATCCCTTGCCTAATTCCTGGACCTGAGCCAGTTTTCAGATCCAGACCGACGGACTTAAAGAGATGGATGGGTCCCCAGGAGTAAGGACCCAACAACAAATTTTATATATATATATATATATATATATATATATATATATATATATATATATATATTTCCCCAAAGGGACCTATGACTATTTACTCAGGTGACTATATAGGTATAGTGGGGAAAGGAAAATACCCAGACATCTGAAGAACTACTGGTCACAGAGGCTGAGTTAACGTTGATATCTAGAAACGTGGAACATAATTATGGCCCAGTTACAGGGGAAGGAATATAGGAACTAAGTAAGAAATAGAGTTCTGGCCAAAGTCTAGCTTATGGTAGGTCCACAGTCCACTGACCCACCCAGCACTTATTTTCCCAGGCCCTGAATACATAAACGGGATTGGCATACTTAGCAATTGAAAGGCCAAATGAGACCTGAAAATGTTTCCCCACTCCTTGGCCAAAACAATAAATCAAAAAAATATTGTGTCGGGGGTGGAGGTAAGAGGAATGGCAGAGATTAGTGCCACCCTTAAGGATCTCAAAGATGCAGGGGTAGTGGTCCCTTTCACATGTTTGTTTAATTCACTAGTCTGTCCTCTGTAGAAACCAGCTGGATCCTAGAGAATGATTGAAGACTACCACAGTTCAACCAAGTAGCAGCCATGACCATAGCTACCATGCTGGATGTAATATGTTTGCTACAGCAGATATACATAGCCTCAGGTACATGGCATACAGCCACTGATTTGGCAAATGTGTTCTTTTCTATCCCAATCAGAAATAGTTCCTTTCCCATGGAGTCAACAACAGTATACACTCAGTTTTGCCTCAGGGCTATATTAATTGTCCTACTCTGTCATAAAATAGTCTGAAGAGATCTGAACTCAGAATAGCACACTAATCTAGTAAATCAGTGACATCATGTTGATCGTGCAAGATGATGAAGAGATGGCTAGCACGCTGAAGGATATATGTGCTCCAAAGGATGGGAGAAAAACTATGAATATTCAGGGATCTGCCATTTCAGTGAAGTTTTAGGAATCCAGTGGTTAAGGTTATGCCAACACACTCCCTCTAAAGCAAAAGACAAACTGCTGCATCTTGCATCCCTACTATTAAAAAAAAAAAAAGGAAGCACAAGGTCTGCTAGATTTCTTCAGATTCTAGAGTCAACACATTCTATACACTGCTGTGGCCCATGTACTGAGTTATATGAAAGGCTGCCAGCTTTGAGTGGAGTAAACAACTCTGCAGTAGGTCCAGGTTGTAGTGCAAGAAGTTCCTATGCTATTGGAGGTATAAATGGTGGGGAAAGACACAGTACAGACTTTATAGCAAGCCCAAGTGGGAGAATTACAATGCAGGCCCCTGGAGTTCTGCAGAAAAGTCATGCTATTAGAAAAACAACTCCTGCTGTGCTACTGGGCTCTGGAAGAGATAGAACGCTTGACCATTGGGCACCATATGTCCAGAACTGCCCATAATGAGCTGGGCTCAACAGGACTCTCCAAGTCATAAACTCCAGTGAGCTCGGTAACAATCCATTATGAGATGGAAATCAAAAATCAAACCCAAGCAGAACCAAAGGGCACATGTAAGCTACGTAAGTAGGCAGTCAAGACTTTCCTGACACTTACCACAGTTGTGCCAGCACCCTTCCTCAGCTCACATCTATAGTTGTTTGGAGGATCCTATACATCCAAGTTAAGGAGGACATAAAAGCCAAAGTTTGGCTTATAAATAGGTCAGCTCAGTATGTGAATGTAAGCTGAAAAAAAACAACAGGTTCATTACAGCCACACTTAGGGGTGACCGTGACAGTGGAAAGGAAAAGTCTCCCTAAGATGGAGCTTCAAGTGATGTACTTTGTGTAGAAAGAAATGTGGCCTGAGATGAGAATATATACAGACTCACGAGCAATGGCAAATGGACTGAGTACCTGGTTAGGAGTCTTTAAGGAAAAAGACTGTACAATGGATGCAAGAAGATATGAGTGGAGGCAAATGAATGAACATACAGGTGTGAGCATAAAGTGTGAAAATCTTTTTCACGTGTTAATGCCCATCAGAAAGCATCCAATGCAGAAGAGACAATGAACAACCAAATAGACAAAATGACTCAGACAGCTGACATTAGCCACCCAGAACTGGCATGATGGGAACATGAACAAAGAAGCCACTGTAATAGAAATGAAGATGGAAGCAGAGAAGGAGGCAAGGATGCCCACTTACCAAGGCCCAATCAGGCTACTGCCAACTCTGAACATCCAACCAATGAGCGACACTGAGCCCCCAATACAGCACTATGCCTCAAGCTGACCAACTGGCTAGGGGATATGGGGATATACGTATACATAGAGCTGCTTTTCTTTGTTATACAGAAGAAACCAACACAACATTGTAAAGCAATTATACTCCAATAAAGATGTTTAAAAAAAAAAAGTTAAAGGTTCTAGGCACACTTTTACCAGGAGACATATCAAGGATCATACTGAACTATATAAATTACAGCTGCAGCCTAGGAATTTGGGACTCTGTATCCCACGACCAGGAGACAAGAAGTAGAATCACCACAATGAGGCTAATTAAACCTCATCCTCAGGTGAAGTAGGGCTGCTGTTACATAATGGGATCAAGGAGTACATCTGGAATTCAGATGATCCATTTGGGTACCACTTGATACTCCCCTGCCCAATTGTGACTGTGAACAGACAAATGCAACCACTCCAGCCTGAGAAAAGCATTGTTCTCAGACCCCTCAGAAATGAGGGCTGGGGTTTCCCTGGTGGCGCAATGGTTAAGAATCTGCCTGCCAATACAGGGGACATGGGTTCGAGCCCTGGTCCAGGAAGATCCCACATGCCATGGAGCAACTAAGCCCGGACACCACAATTACTGAGCCGGCACTCTAGAGCCTGCCTGACACAACTACTGAAGCCCGCTTGCCTAGAGACCGTGCTCCGCAGCAAGAGAAGTCACCACAATGAGAAGCCCGTCACCGCAGCAAAGAGTAGCCCCCGCTCACTGCAACTAGAGAAAACCCACATGCAGCAACAAAGACCCAACGCAGCCAAAAATAAAATTTTAAATAAAAAATGAGGGTTGGGTCATACCACTAGACAAACCACCAAGAACTTCAGAAATTACAGCTAATGGCAAGAATTCAGGCTGGATAGTGGAGGAGACAAAGAGAACCACTGTGACCTGGAGACCAGCTACAGAGATGGAGGCTGAAGCCTGTCTCACTATCCTACTTTTAACTTTCCCATTAGGAAGAGAGGTCCATGGAAATGGAGGAGCTGCTCTCAGAAAATGTTTAGAGACACAGATCCACACAGCATAAGAAAGGGACTGTGGCAATCACTTGGATCTCCCTTCAAAAAAGAACCTGCATTCAGGTGCAAGGAATACAGTTAGCTAGTAGCCTCCAGCTGCAGCATATAAGAATTCATCTCAGCTTTCCAGGGGAGTCCACACTCTCCTTGGGCAGCTCCTAGCCAGTGACTAAACACAGTGGATTTTCTAGAAGCTGGCCATTTCTTCCTAATGCAGGACTCCTCTAACACGCAGTTTTTGCTCTGGAGCTTCTTATTGGGTTGTCCAAGATTTTTTTTCCAGATCTGCATCACAGACTGAGGTTCTCCTTGGTCAGTTCAGCTTCCTCTCCCTTTCCCTTCACAGGTATTCTATTACCTACCCCCATAAAAATCCCTTGCACTAGTAACTCCATCTCAGTGCTTCCCAGGGGTACCTCCCTGGTGGCACAGTGGTTGAGAATCTGCCTGCCAATGCAGGGGAGCCAGGTTCAGAGCCCTGGTCCGGGAAGATCCCACATGGCGCGGAGCAACTAAGCCCGCACACCACAACTACTGAAGCCCGCGTGCCTAGAGCCCACGCTCTGCAACGAGAGACCACCGCAATAAGAAGCCCGTGCACTGCAACGAGGAGTGGCCCCCGCTCGCCGCAAGTAGAGAAAGCCCGCGCACAGCAACGAAGACCGAACACAGCCAAAAGAAAAATATCAATGCTTCCCAAAGGACCAAACCAAACACACTTTGTAATTAACTTTTTTTAAATTAATTTATTTATTTTTGCTGTGTTGGGTCTTCGTTTCTGTGTGAGGGCTTTCTCTAGTTGCGGCAAGCGGGGGCCACTCTTCATCGCGCTGCGCGGGCCTCTCACTATTGCGGCCTCTCTTGTTGCGGAGCACAGGCTCCAGACGCGCAGGCTCAGTAGTTGTGGCTCAGGGGCCTAGTTGCTCCGCGGCATGTGGGATCCTCCCAGACCAGGGCTCTAACCCGTGTCCCCTGCATTAGCAGGCAGATTCTCAACCACTGCCCCACCAGGGAAGCCCCTTGTAATTAACCCTTTGTACGGATCATCTCATTTAGTCCACTAAAGTACTACTGTTATTCTCCTTTTACAGATGAGGAAACTGAGGCACAGAGACGTTAATTAACTTGCCCAAGATCACAAGGCAAAAGCAGTGAAACTAAAATTTGAACCCAGGCAGTCTAACTCCAAAGTCTGAGCTTTTCATTACTATGTCAGGGAAGACAAGATATTATCTTGTCAGCTTCAGATATTAAAATGAGTACTCATTCTATAATTTTATAGAAGAAAACAACAAAAGGATAGATGTTAAAGAAAAGCAGATCTTTGGTTAAATACAAAAGAAATTTTCTAATAATCAGCAGTAACCAACAACAGAATGAAGTCCTTCAGGAAGTAATCAGGGCTGATCGCCAGAGGGTTCAAATAACCATGGATATTGTGAGGGTGAGGCTTTATAAAACAGATAAAAGTTGACCTAGATCAGTAAAAGCTGTACTACTATTATGTGGATAAAAAGGGTTCCACGGCCAATTAGTCTGGGTAATATACTGCTAAATAAAGTGAAACAAATTTCTTTACTTTTACTCCTCAGTTTTTAAAATACTAATGTGCAGTTACAAATCTCTATCTTGAGGGATCTAGTATGCTAAAAAAAAAAAAAACCCAAATTTATTGTATCTGACTAAAGAACACATCCTTGCTCCTGGTCGAGGATGATTTCTTTGCTAAGTCAAGATTCACTGATCCAAGGACTGCAGAAAAAGCTAACAAGGAAAAGTATGACAATTTTCTAGCTGGGTAACAATTTTCCAACCAGTCAAAACATCACCTGATTACCTACACGTCAATCTTAGCATCTCTAATACCTCCAGGGTGGGTAGGCTATATAAAAGTTTTGTCACTAAAATGCATTTTATTCTTTTTGAATGCAAAACATGCCCTCCTTTGCTTTCTCAACAAATTCTCTTAAGATCTACAACAATGGGTCCACATTTTAATTACTGAATTCCCACTTTATGAGCAATATGAAAGCTTTAATTATTTCAAGTGTGCTACTGGTGATCTGGTTATTTTCATATAACACAGCTCTATATGCATTTTTCACAAACATAAACACATCACAAGAAAGGGCAGAAGAAAGGGAATAACAGGTAGAGAGGGAAAAGGCCTCAGTCACAAAGTATTCATCCAGCTTATTTCCAGAGTTTTTGTGTTTTTATTCAGAAATATTTTCTCCTTATTCATTACAGGGAAAACTTTTATGTAAATTACAATCCCTTGGTCTTCATTCTCCCATCTTCCTCAGCCACTACCCACAGCCCACTGCCCCCCAATGCTGTTACTTCATTAATGACATTTACTCACCATTGCCTAGAGTTGTCCACATGCCATCTATCTTTTCATTGAGCTCTTCTTTAGAAATATTGAATAGAATATTAAACGTGGAAAGGGCCTTAACATCTAGCCCACCACTCATTTTCAGATCAGAAAAATGAGGTCCAGAGATCAGTCAGTATACTTATATAATAATCACAAAGCAGGCATTTATCTACTTCAAAAATAAGTATATGAAAGCAGAAATTCCCAAAATACATGCACATACACATCTTTTTTTATATGCAAATTGCTACATGCCAATAGCATACATCAAAGGCAAATCAGCTAAAGTTGTGCTCTTCTAATTTGAATACTTCCTAAAGCACTATGGAAAATCTTATAAGAAAACAAATACAGAACACATGGGGAAGTTCACATGATGAAAAAGAGTGTGGAGTTTGTAGTCAGAGTTATATGGTTTGAATCATGGATGTGGGCTTAGGAAAGTCAATAAAACTCTCCAAGCTTCAGTTCCTTCAGCTGTAGAACATCCATGATACCATGGGTATTATAGGATCATTTTAAGAATTATAAATAACAGACATGAAACACCTACCAGAAAGATAGCACACCGTTGACAAAACTTTTACATTACACAAATAAGCAATAAAAGGCAAAAGAAATCAAGGAAAATGTTGTAAACCTGGAATCTTGGGAGGACTGGATAATGGGGCACGCAGCTACATTTTATATTTTACTTCCCATTTTAGCCACACACATTTTATAAAATTCCCAGGCAAGCTACAGGTTTATTATAGGCATAATATGATACAATACTCATTGGCCAATGAATAGTAGACCCCATGGATTAGGTTGGAACCAGACCATGAAGAGCTGTGCCAGAATAAAGAATCTTAACCTTGTTTTTTAACCATTGAGCAGAAATTTCCAAGAGTGACCTCACAACAATCTCAAAAATAATTTACTTTAGCTACTAATTTTTTTAAACAACAAAAACAAAAAACTTTGGCAGCTATTACATCACCAGAATTACAAAGAGGTCTAGATGATGTATTCTGAAGTTTTAAATTTTTTCTCAAACTGGAAGTGTTTTACTTCAATTACTTTTTAGAGGTTGTTTCTCTCATTCAATTGAAAATGAAAAACGGAGACTAAAAATTACATAAACCTTGATGGAATATTTTCACAAAATTTTGATACTGCTCGTTCTTTATTTTAATAAACAGAATTCTGAGATAGGCTCTGTTGTGTTTTGAAATAATAATAATAACATATGATTTACTCTTTCTTCATTTTAATAAAACAAATTCTGGTAGATAAACTACCATGAGAGGTTAGAAGAGAACTGTTACAAACAGAAATGCTTACCTCTTCATTAATACCAGCAAAAAGACTCCAGAACTGCTGTTTTTTATAGCTTTATACAGAAATTACGGCATCCAAAGCAACTATAAGATTGTGTAACAAACCAGTTATACAATCTTGTATAACTTTCAGCCCACTCAGTTCAAAATCAGCATTAAAAGATCTAAAAGTGATCATAATCAAATGGGAAAACACTGTGGCTGATCCACTGTATGTAGAATGAAGGCCCCAAATGCACTCTGTTTACTCAAATAATGGTTCCCTGCAGAATTTCCTAACTAGTTTGAAAAAGCTTTAGAAACATTAGCAAGTCATTATTGCTGACTCTGAACTATGTCCTATAAAACCTCATAGAAAAGCTTTAATACTTTGAATGGAAACAAACAATAGGGGACTATACTACATATAAGAATAAAGAATTTTGGGACTTCCCTGGTGGCGCCATGGTTAAGAATCTGCCTGCTAATGCAGAGGACATGGGTTCAATCCCTGGTACGGGAAGATTCCACATGCCATGGAGCAACTAAGCCCGTGTGCCACAACTACTGAGCCTGCGCTCCAGAGCCCAAGGGCCACAACTACTGAAGCCCACATGCTGCAACTACTGAAGCCCGCACACCTAGAGCCCATGTCTTGCAACAAAGAGAAGCCACGGCAATGAGAAGCCCATGCCCTGCAACAAAGAGTAGCTCCTGCTCAAAGCAACTAGAGAAAGCCCGCACACAGCAACGAAGACCCAATGCAGCCAAAATAAAAAAGAATAAAGAATTTTTAACAAATTTCCATTTAATTTTTTTAATCTAAGGCATGAATTTACTACTTCTGTATTTTTAAAAATGCAACAGAACTACCATCATTGATATTAAGTCACATATCCTTGAGGATGTATTATCATAAACAACCAGAAAGTTGAAAAGGTGATAACTCACTACAGAATTATCAACTAAAGAAACTATTATAGTCAAAAGCTAGGGCCGCAAAAGCATTTTTAAGCTTAAATAAACAAATGTAAGAAATTTAAACTAAAAGATAATTTACAGAAAAAAATTTAGGATTTTTACAAAGAGTTCTGTAATATAAAATCCTGAACACCTCAACAGCCTCATCAACATGCATTAAGCCTCCCTTGCCCAATATGAATTCAATGCCTTTTTCTTGATTTCAGTGTGTCCAAAGAAATTTCCTCATCTTTACCGTATTTTATTAAAGGCTCTCAAAAAGTACTTCGTAAATACAAAACAGTATATACTGTTTTAATTTTTCTAATAGTTCAGTTCTGTGAATGGGCTATTTATAATAATTCAAAAGAAAAATTTTAACAGGAAATATTTTATAAATAACATTTAAATTATTTTATTAAATAAAACCTACGGAGTATTATAAAGTGGAAGACATTCTACTAACTACACAGTTAAAATACTAATACTGATACCTTGGTTTCTCCTTAATTTAGCAGTCTCTAATACTTACAAATTGATCATACTGATTTTATATTCTTGGTAGTAAACTCCATAAATAATGACCTTTCAAGCTCTTTCAAACAGAAGTAAACAAGAAGTATATTTTCCACTTCAAGGTTAACACTGATTTACCAGGACTCATGGGACTGAATTACATCTGTGACTTACACATTATAGCATTTAATCCTCGCAATAATCCTATAAGATGGGTATTATCAGCTTCGTTTTATAGGAGAATAAATTGAGGCTTAAAGGGGGTAAGAAACTTGTCCAGAGTTATACAGGTTATAAGAAAAGACTGGACCCCATATCTGACAGGTTATAAAAATCTAGTTCTAATCTACTGCAGTTTTGTAAGGAAAAGTTGATGTTTTGAAGATTCTTCAATTCTTAAATAATGTAAGTTTAATAAATTGATACTGCTTTTTGAAAACTAAGTATATGAACTATTTCTATTTGGTAACTGCAACTATGTATCTTTCACTGATTATTATATACTAAGAATGTTGTTCTATATAATGCAAGTTAGGTACACACAAGTAAAAACAAAGATCACGTAAAACTGAAAATGAATAATTGAAAAATGAATAAAAATCTGAAAATGTAACAAATATATTTTCACAGAGAACGGCTAATTTATTAGCTAGACACAGGGAAGAGCTAATTTATTTGCTAAAAATGAAATGGAAAATATGTGTAATAGTTAAGATCAAAACTGTTTTCTATCAAAAATTTCAAAAAATTCCAAAAGTAAACTCATTCTCTAAAAAATTAAAGCTACCAAGTTTTAAGTCACACAGAAATTCCAATGCCTGGTTTTTGTTTTTGTTTTCTCCAAAAGGAGGAATGGAATTGAGCATTTATTGAGCACCTTCTATGTGACAGACACTGAGTTAACTGCTTTTGATTACTTTTATCTCATGTAACCTGTTCTACTGCCCTGACTACTGAGGGGTACCATTACTCCAATAGCACATAAGTAGAAACTCAGGATCTAAATGTCACATTGCTATAAGAGTGCAGTAAGATTGCAGTAAGGATTCGTACTCACATCTGACTCCATATTCTGCACCACATCATGCAATTAACAACCACAAAACACACCACACACACCATCCCTTTAGCAACATGAGAATTTAAGTTAAAAATCCAAGCAGTTATCTTTTTTTTTTTTTTTTTTTTTTTTTCCTTTTGCGGTATGCGGGCCTCTCACTGTTGTGGCCTCCCCCGTCGCGGAGCACAGGCTCCGGACGCGCAGGCTCCGGACGCGCAGGCTCAGCGGCCATGGCTCACGGGCCCAGCCGCTCCGCGGCATATGGGATCCTCCCAGACCGGGGCACGAACCCGTATCCCCTGCATCGGCAGGCGGACTCTCAACCACTTGCGCCACCAGGGAGGCCCTATCTTTTTTTTTTTTTTTTTTTTTTTTTTTTTGCGGTACGCGAGCCTCTCACTGTTGTGGCCTCTCCCGCCGCGGAGCACAGGCTCCGGACGCGCAGGCTCAGCGGCCATGGCTCACGGGCCCAGCCGCTCCGCGGCATGTGGGATCTTCCCGGACCGGGGTTCTCGGCAGGTGGACTCTCAACCACTGCGGCACCAGGGAAGCCCCAAGCAGTTATCTTTTAAAGAAGCTTTGTGCCCTGCAACTAGTCTGCGGCCAGCACATAACAGGTGCCAAATAAAAGTTTACTGAATGGAATGTAACAGGAAGAAATGGGATCATCTCCACTCACACCGTCTTTCTCAAGGAGTTAACATAAAACTATTGCTCACCAGGCAACATATACAATTTTCTCCTTAAAGAATAAAACACTGAATCAGGAATTAGAAGAAAAAGGAATGACCATACATAAAAATTATTAATATTCTTAAAGTGCAAGCTACTGGATTAAACATAGAAGCCTTAAATAGAGATCCAGCATGTTCCACTCAATTACAACACTTATCTGACTCTGCCTTATAACAGTTCATTAGGACTTCCCTAGTGGCGCAGTGGTTAAGAATCTGCCTGCCAATGCAAGGGACCCGGGTTCGAGCCTTGGTCCGGGAAGATCCCACATGCCATGGAGCAATTAAGGCCGTGCACCACAACTACTGAGCCTGTGCTCTAGAGCCCGCGAGCCACAACTACTGAGCCTATGTGCTACAACTACTGAAGCCCGTGCGGCTACAGCCCGTGCTCCACAACAAGAGAAGTCATGACAATGAGAGGCCCGCGCACCACAACGAAGAGTAGCCCCCGCTCGCCACGACTAGAGAAAGGCCACGCACAGCAACAAAGACCTAACGCAGCCAAAAATAAATAAATAAAATAAATAAATTTATTTAAAAAAACAATTAAACATGTCCTGCTTCTACAATTAGCTAGCTGCTAGCACACACCTTAGTCATTTTTGTGTTTCTCAGAACACCAAGGACAGGACCTGGCACTTAATATTAACAGCTAAAATTTTATAAAGATCTTTCACCGATTACAAAGCTTTTTCAGATGTATTTACCCTAAAAGGCTTGCAAGATAAGTATGATAACTATCTGCAGTTTACAGACAGTGACATTGAAGTCCAAGATTAAGAGCCAAGGTAAGTGGTCAGGTATCCTTCTGTAACACCACAGCTACCAGAAAAGGCTCTCAATAAATGTTTGTTGGTTGAATCAGCTGTCCCTAGAAATATGATTTTTCTAAGATTACCACCATTATCTGTCACTATGAGAAATGACTGTATTGCTTAAGATTTATAGCCTTGCTAGAAAACAGATACTTTCACTCAGCTTGACAAGGTTAATTAACTAAACTTATTACCAGTGATTCTCAAACTTTAGTAGGACTAATAACTGGGGAGCTTGATAAAAGTGAAGCTCCTTGGGCCACCACCATCTCTAGAAATACTGATTCAAGTGGCCAGGAATTTGCATATTTTAATAAGCACTCTCAGCTGATTCTAATGTTTGTAGTCTTTAGGGACACACTAAGAACTGAATTAGATTTTTTTAAACCTAAATTCATCTACCTCCCCCAAATTTTTTAATGGAGCCAATTTTTTACAGTTATAAATATTTAAGCAAAAATCTTACAAAAACAATTCAAGGCTATGGCATCGAATAGGACAGGTCCCCAAAAAACGCTTAATACACAAAACCTCCCTAGACCTGGAGCTTCACATGCTGCACAGAAGGTAAATCAGGGGTCTTTTAGGTAGTTACCCATGTTATTCTGTTTTAATTGATGAATTCAACTATGACTGCAATGTATTTTGTAAAACATTTTTATAGGTCTTATACAAATGACTGGATGTTCAACAGTAAAATGGAACAGTTAACTTTGAACCTAATGCAGAGATAATAACTTAATCACCAACAATACAAGCCCATTTTAAAGTTTAAATGACCACCAAAATGTTCTGAGATTATGGGTGACTTTTCCCCCATTATTGAACATTTACTGAGGGTTGGCATAGTACCTCTCTGTACTTTCTGAACTTTCTACAATAAGCATATTTTTTTTCAGGATTATAAAAGTTTTATAAGTATTTATTAATCCCACAACCTTCACATACATAATGGGAAACAAGAATAACCTGAACCACATTTATCGTAAACTACAAACACCCAAATATCTGACTTATGGTACCAACTGTAATCACTAACTTTTTTAAAATTAATACCAGAACAAATCACTTAACTACTAAAATTTAGAATATGTCCTATTTCTATCAGGTATCTGTTATTAGCATGACTTTTTAAAATCCTCTTGTCATCTATCCTATGGATCTATTTAGGGAGACAATCTTGTAACGAGGACTGAGGCATTAAAATATTTACACTCTCTCATGGCGGGGCGGGGGACCAGACCTTTGGTGTTTTGTTTTGTTTTTTTAAGATATTTTTCTAATTGTATTTATCTAGGAAACTTAACATCGCAAAGCTGGGAGGGGGCTTTCTCCAAGGCAAACCACGCTTAGAAGCAAAATGTAACAGAAGAAGGCAAAGATGAGCTACCGGTAGGTGATGAAATTTCACCTCAAATAAGACGCAAACGGTTGTTTTCAGCCCAGTTAGGTGGGTGAATGACACTCCAGGAGTTCCTAGGGCTTTCAGGGCCCCGCACTTTCTGCTCTGTCTCTCTCTCCCTGCCCTCCCGCCCCTCCCCCCGGGACTCTGCGGGACTCAGCATGGGGCGCGGAAAAGCGCAGGCTGTTCGCAAACAGGCGTCCTCTGCCTGCCTCCGGGATGTACGTGCGGGGCCCAGGGTAAGAGGCTGCGCTCGGCCCGGCGCCGGGGCCAACCCGAAGGGTGCCAACTACCCTGCCAGTCCCCCGCTCCACACACCCGGCTGCCCCGCAGCCCAGGCCGGGGCGAGGGCTTCCCAGCGACGCGGGGCCTAGTCGCCCCCCACGCGCCTCCGGCCTCCCGGGGGACGCGAGAAAGAAGGGCTGAGGCCCCCCTAGCCGCGGGGTGGGGGAGGCGGCCGCAGCGGCAGGACGCCCCGTCCGCCCGGCCCGAGGGCTTGCCCAGGACCCTCCCGGGCGGCCGAAGGCCAGCGAGCACGGGACCGCGCCGCGCCGCGCCACACTCACCTCGAGCAGCGGCCGCCGCCGCCTCAGCATGGCCGTGGGGGTCGTCCCTGAGCAGACAGCCTCCTCCGGAGGGCACCGGCCCGGCCCCAGGCGCCGCCGCGAAGCCTCCCACTCCTGAAGGAGCTGTGGTTGCCGCTGCTGCTGAGGCCCAGCGCCCGCCGAGCCGCATCGGGCTCCCGGGCCGCCGCAGCCACGCGGATCCCGCAGGAGCGCCGCTGAGCCGGGCCGGGGGCGCAAGGCTGCGGCGGGACAACCGAGGTGCTGCAAGCGGGGATCCTCCGCGAAGCCTCCAGCGTCGCCGTGGCCGCTCCTGCCGCCGGCGCCGCTGGGCCACAGCGCCCCCTGGACCCCACGCCCGGCTACGGCGCGGGGACTGCGGCGGCCGCCCGGGCACGAGCTGCAGGGAACGCGAGGGAGCGCGGCCTGCCGTTGGCGGGGCCCCGTGTTCCCTGCGCAGCCCTCGGGCCCCCAGCCCGCCCCCGACGACGCCTCCCGGGAGCCGGAAGCCCCTCGGTCCCCACCGACCTTGGTGGGTCCCCTCCCCTCTCCCCAGTCCTCAGGCCCTGAGAACCTTTGCACCTTTTCTTTCTCTCCAGAAGGTACGTTAACGTTCCCGTCACTCGGACCTTCACCCGAGAGCAGGAGTGTGAGGGAATCTCCTCGTTTTCATCTCTCATGATTCAAGGGGGATCCCTCCTAATCCCTTCAGTGTGTCTGGATGCAAGAAGAGTGACCCAGAACCAACCTTCCCCCCCTCCCCCAATCCTCTCCCGAAACAGTTGAAGGAATTGTCTTTGACCTTAATTTTTTTTGGATCTTGTGGCAGAGCATTTGAGGAATTTATCCTACGGATACCAAACCCTTAACCCCCAACCTCCCCCAAAATAGAAAAATAATAATAACATGCTGAGGAAGAGAAGACAATAGCCAACGAGTTGTCCTGAAATTCATAAATAACTTAAAGGTAAGAGAAGAACAACCATCTCTTCGAACTAACCCACTCCCCCACCCCCATCTCTACTCTTCCACCCCCAACCCCTGCCAAATCCCTCGTAAGGCTCTGAAGGAAGGAAATCGTTATATAGCTGGGGCTGTGGAATCCTTCTGTTTACAGATACCCCATATTCCATCCCACTCAAACTCTAGGCTGCAAAATCAGAAGCAAAAACAAAAGAAACAAGACTGTCAGAGGGAAAATAGGGAAAGAGAGTAACTCTTCAAATCCTGTGGTCCCATACTTTTACAAATAGTATACGTTATTTTATCACAAAGTGGTATAGTAGAATGAGCAGGGACTTTGGTGGCAGACAGATCCTGATACAACCAATTCCAGCTCTGTGGTGTGTAACTTTATGACCCTGGGCAAGTTATATAATATTTCGGAACCTTGGTTTTCTGATGCCTACCTTACTGGTTGTTAAGATAATTTATGTAAAGGAACTGGCCCATGGAAGGTACTCAATAAATGTTAGTTCCTATTATCGTTGGTTCCAAAACACTCTCTCAGTCTTTCTTAGATTCAAGGTTGTTCTCATCTTTTTCTTTCTCTCGCAATCTGTGTGTGTGTGTGTGTGTGTGTGTGTGTGTGTGTGTGTGTGTGTGTGTTCGTTCCTATCGAAAGATGGGTGCATCATTTGTCATTATTCTTGGTCTGGGTAAAATCTCCCTAAATTTCACTAATGGATTTATGTAACATCCCTCCACTGAAGAATAATACAGCCTAGTATACTGGATCCTATGACATTCTGTTGCATGGCAGATATCAGGATAGAACCAGTATACTTTTCTGTATAAAAAAGAATTATAAGGCAATTTCACCTTACCTTAGGTTATGTCCTAATAATAATAAATCTTAATGAGAAAGTTATATAAGGTCTCTGGGAATTTTCAAATAATAATTGAGCAGCCACCTTAGAGAAAATATAACCTAACAGCTCGCTTCCAATCAATGAAAGCTGTTCCTGTGTGTACCTTCACCACCTACTTCTGAGTCACATCGCAAAAAAGTCACTATCCCCTTTTTATAACGAGAAACTGGGGCTCAGAAGGAAACTGTGACTCATCCTCACAACAGCGCTGTGAATTAAGTAGTATACTACCACCATTCTACATGTGAAATGCATCCAACGTAAGGAAAAGCTGGAAGTAGACCCTGAGATTCCTTCAGTCTCCCATCTGATGCCCTAACAGTCCTTTCTTCAGTATTCAGAAAATACTATAAGACTAAGTTACTGTTGCTAAAAAAATTTCAATCTAGAGAAATGGGCCCTTTAGTTGAGATTAATATGGCAACCTAACATTAGCACTGTGCTTTCCAAGCCTAGTTCACTATCACCATAGGAAATCTGCATTTGTTTATGAATAATCATGCTACCCAGGGTGTAGCTACTACGTGAAGATGATTCATTTGTTTCCAGGACCAGTTTCCTCTTGCTTCCCGCTTTCCCTCCTTCTATTCAAATTATGTTGCTCAAAGAGGCTGCCTTTATCATCACAACCACTTCCCTGATTATAGTAGTCCACTTTAAATCTTTTCATCCACGATTTTATTCTGTTGTTTTGACTCTTCCTACCCAATCTGCTCCCTGAGATGTCTTTCATCTGTTCTCTTCTCCCCTACTGTAAATCTCTTTCATTTTAATCTACCTTGACCTGCTGTCAATTGACTTGGTTACGCTACCCTCAGTTTTGCATTGATTTCCACTTCTATTCAGTGACTCTAAAATATCTCCTTATTCCCAACCTGGTAAACCTACTTTTGCTTTTATACCATATACGTACTATAGAAAGCCAGTATTCTAAGAATGGTTTCTTCAAATGACTTTAAAGTGTAGCACCCCAAACAAAATTTTCTTTGCTCCTTAAAATTTGTTCTTTAAAATTCAGGCCTTTTATTTGTCAATTATAGCTGGGAAAAAAATATTCAGACCAAAATGATACTCATTTTCTGGCTTGGTGAATGGCATAGGAATCATCCTTAACTCTTGTGTCTCTGTCCTGGACAACTGGTCACTAAACCTGATAAATTCTACTTCTTGCTTTTATTGAATTTCTTTCCTTCTCTCCAACTCCACTTCTATAGATGCACTGAATGAAAAGAAAGAAGGGGGGCTTCCCTAGTGGCGCAGTGTTTGGGAGTCTGCCTGCCGATGCAGGGGACATGGGTTCGTGCCTCGGTCTGGGAAGATCCCACGTTCTGCAGAGCGGCTAGGCCCATGAGCCATGGCCGCTGAGCCTGCACGTCCGGAGCCTGGGCTCCGCAACGGGAGAGGCCACAACAGTGAGAGGCCCGCATACCACAAAAAAAAAAAAAAAGGAGTATATACTGTATAAAAGTTGGTTTAAAAGAAAGCGCAAAACCTCTTCCATGCTCCCAAATAATCCTTGTGCTTCCCAATTTATAAGTACTCAATACTACACTGTCAGTATGTGTTTGCTTGTATGTCTCCCCTATCAGATTGTAAATGTTTGATTCATCTCTGTGTGCCCACAACCAGTCTCAGCAAAGAGTACACCTCAGGGGATGTTAAGCTGAACAAAGCTGTGGCTTAGTGTGATGTGCATCAGGCTAGTCCATCCCACCCACTCAGTTACTTTTTAGGCCTTACCTGTTAACTTCCAGGGTCCACCAAAGAGTAAGATGCCCCTTCAACAGGCGGTTGCCCTGCAGCCCAGAATTGACCCCAGCCTGCCGCTGCCAGCTATGGTCTCCCCCACCCCTCTGACTAATCATAGCCAGGAATCAAACCCAAAATTCACAGTTACCTGTTACCAAACAGGAGAGCCCTAGAGCAAGCCAGAAGTCAGTAAAGCAACACAAACTTAGAAAGGAAATTGGGGATGTTTGGGAGTTTGTTAGGTCACTTGAGTCATTTCAAAAGGAACAAAACAATTCACATTTTAGGAATGAAGCATAAGGAAGTAATCAAATATATGAAGAAAGATATGTGCAAAAAGATGTTTATTATATATTTTACTATAGATTTATAACATAAAAATGTAAGGAAAGCCTTAAATGAATTACAGCACCTCCACACAAAGAAATATTGTACATCTATTAATTGCATTTTAAAGAATTTTAAAAGACATTGAATACTGCTCATGATTCAATATCAAATTGTGTTAAGTAAAAAAGATCATTGTATGATCCCAATTATGTTTTTATATATTTGTAAAATATATAAATATATTTATAAGGAAATAGTACAAAATGTTATATGTTTGTGGGGTTTTTTTAACTTTTTAAAAAAATAATTTCATATTTAAAGAAAAGTTGCAAAAATACTACAAAAAAATCCCATATATCTTTCACCCGTATCTAACCACATTTGCTTTATTCTCTCTCTTTCTTGTGTGCACACGTGCTCTCATTCTCACTCTTTCTTCTGTCTCTACAGAGAGGTAGATATAAATATAGATATTTAAAGAAACTACTGTAATTATTTTCTGATCCATTTATCCCTAAATATTTTTCAGTATATTTCCTCAAAATAGTACAAATACCGGGACTTCCTTGGCGGTCCAATGGTTAAGACTCTGCACCCCCAATGCAGGTCGCACAGCCCGATCCCTGGTTGGGGAGCTAAGATCCCAAATGCCCCACGGTGGGGCAAAAAAAAAAAAAAAAAGTACAAATATCACAGTACAATTATCAAACTCAGAAACTAATATTGATACAGTACTGTGACTTAATCTATGACCTTATTCAAATTTTGCCAATTGTCCCACTAAATATTCTTTATAGAAAAAGAAAATCAATTTTTTTTTCTGGCCCAGGATTCAGTGCAGGATCACACATTATAATTAGTGTCAAATCTCTTTAATATTCTTTAATCGGGAACCATTTCTCAGTCTTTGTTTCATATGACCTTGCCATTTTTATGGCATTTTGTAAAATATCCCTCGATTTGAGTTTGTCTGATGTCTCTTCTTGATTAGATTCAGGTTATGCATTTTTGGCAGGAGTACTACAGAATTCATGTTCTGTCCTTCTCAATGCATCACATCAGAAGACATGTGACACCTGTATAGGTGATAGCAGTTTTGTTCACTTGATTAATTAAGGTGGTATCTGCCAGGTTTATTCAGTGTCAGTAACCATTTTGCTCTTTGTAATTAATAAATATCTTGTGGAGAGATCACAAGTTTTAACATTCATTGATAATTCTTGCTTGAAACAGTTATTAGTATAGTAGTTGCCAAATTTCTAATTCCATCATTATCATTCCTAATACATTTTTTTATTTGCCTTCCTACTGTATGGGCAAACTTTTTGCTTCTCCCCCCATTTATTTTTTTAATCAATTTATTGATTTATATCAAGATAAACTCGTCAATTTTTATTTTATTCTGTGAATTTTATAATCATTAACCATCATTTTTTTTAATTTAATTTTATTTATTTTTTTATACAGCAGGTTCTTATTAGTTATACATTTTATACATATTAGTGTATACATGTCAATCCCAATCTCCCAATTCATACCACCACCACCACCACCACCACCCCCGCCACTTTCTCCCCTTGGTGTCCATACGTTTGTTCTCTACATCTATGTCTCTTATTTCTGCCCTGCAAACCGGTTCATCTGTACCATTTTCCTAGGTTCCACATATATGCGTTAATATACGATATTTGTTTTTCTCTTTCTGATTTACTTCACTCTGTATGACAGTCTCTAGATCCATCCACATCTCTACAAATGACCCAATTTCATTCCTTTTTATGGCTGAGCAATATTCCATTGTATATATGTACCACATCTTCTTTATCCATTTGTCTGTTGATGGGTATTTAGGTTGCTTCCATGACCTGGCTATTGTAAATAGTGCTGCAATGAACATTGGGCTGCATGTGTGTTTTTGAATTATGGTTTTCTCTGGGTATATGCCCAGTAGTGGGATTGCTGGGTCATATGGTAATTCTATTTTTAGTTTTTTAAGGAACCTCCATACTGTTCTCCATAGTGGCTCTATCAAATTACATTTCCCCTAAAAGCCCTAGTTCCATTTAATGGAGAATGGTATTTAGAAATTAAGATCTAGGTGGTAGGTGTGCTCATTACCACTATGGTGCCATTGCTTCTAGGCTCTCTCAGTAAGTAGAGCTAGAAAACACACACACACACACACACACACACCACTTTTACTTGAACCTCATTTTTACTTTAAAGAACAGATGAACTCCAGTATTCAGACTTGGGAATTTGGCAGACATTTTCTAGAAAATAGCTGAAGTGAGCTTGTCACTTCAAGGAAAGCAACTAACAGCATTTGTTGCCAATGATAAAATTCAAGCTTTCAGGTAAATATTAGAATACTGAAAAACTTGTATTCACCAAGATAAACTTGACAGCTTCCCAAACTTTCTGAAGGAATGGGTGGTAATTAACAAATGTTATGGAATGTTGTGTTGTTTTTTTTAATGTGTAATGAAATATGTCAACATTGGGAAGGTCTGCATAACTCAGTGAACTAGTATTTTTTTCAAATGACCAACACATAATGTTACAAATATGTAATTGGGTAAAATTTCCCTTTAAAGTGTAATATAGACCAAAAGATTTTAATGGAACAGAGTGCAAAAAATCAGTATGGTTTCAGATTCCACATTGCAGCTAACCATCAAGAAATTACCACTTGTCAAGTTTTGATGTAGTATCAAAGAAAATATCCCTAATTATCTGAAATGTCTATTAGAATACTCCTCACTTTTCTAACTACGTATCTGTTAAGGACAGATTTTCTTCATATATTAATACATCAACCAAAACAACATATCCCAACAGATTGAATGCAGAAGCAGATATGATAATCCATCTGTCTTCTAATGGACCGATTTTAAAGAGACTTACAGGGGGCTTCCCTGGTGGCGCAGCGGTTGAGAGTCCCATGGGTTAGTGCCCTGGTCCGGGAAGATCCCACATGCCGTGGAGCGGCTAGGCCTGTGAGCCATGGCCCCTGAGCCTGCGCGTCCAGAGCCTGTGCTCTGCAACGGGAGAGGCCACAACAGTGAGAGGCCCATGTACCGCAAAACAAACAAACAAACAAAATTGGACTTCATCCAAATTTCAAATTTTCTGAAATTGGTCATGGTGGGACTATTTATACTATAGAAATTGGCAAACGCTACAAATCAGGGCTTGTTTTGTTAATTGTCTAGACTTAAGAAAGTGACAGAGTGAATGTTAATAATGCAGATTAAACTTAAAATTGTGTTGTATCTATAGCTGTTACGTTGTGAAAAACAACAAAAATTGAGGAAATATTCTTCCAGCATTTGAAAACAATTACCTGATTCAGCAAATAAGTTACTCATATTATTGACAAATGAGTGAAGTTCCAATAGATGTCTTTGGTGTTTCACTTTCATCTTACTTGTTAACATAAAAATGTTAACAACATTCATGTCGGAACTGCACTCAGATAGCTGGTTATTAAACATGTACCAGCACACCATAGGCTGGAAAGGACATCAATGATCCGATAATCCAGCATCTCTTATCATTTTACATGTTAGGGGCATGAAGCCCAGGACCTGCCCAAGGTCACAAACAAGTGAATGGATGGATGGTCAACCTTCGAATCATGTACTATTCTTTTACACTTTAACACCACCTCCCTGGGTATCCAGGAAAATATGTTTTCCGTGACATGTCAGACTGAGGATGGGCAGTGAAGATGTGTGAAACAGTTGTCATCAGTTTAGCTAATAAAAAGCCCTTCTCTCCAGAGTTCTAATGATGCTGTGTGCCTCCCATGGGGAAATGAGGAACCAGAAAAATCAGGACACAAGAAGAGACCTGCCAGGTGCCTCTCCCTATCCTGGCAGACAGCAATAGGGCAGGTAAACAAGCCATGCCTTATTTTTGGACTTTTCTCTCCTTACGCCCTGAGGCATTAAAGAGATTGGGGAGATATTCAGGCTTCTCTCTTCAATAAGGGATTAAACAGAGGCCTGGCCCCATGGAAGAGGATCATGTTCAAATTTGGCCTCCAGACCAAAGCTCTCTCCTTGGCCTCAATCACTTGGAACATCACTTCAGTATTATTTACCCAGAGTCCCCTTGGGAGGCAAGCCAAGGATTATTAATAATAATAGACATTTACTTTTACATATATCCCTTTACAGTTTATAAGGCCTTTGTACATGCACCATCCCGCTTGAGTCCCATCATAGCCCAGTATGGTGAGTAGGGTAGGGGTTAGTAAACCTATTTTATAGATAGGGAAATGAGGCTCAAAGAGACAGGGTGCCCAACTTCTTGGAACAAATTTTAGGACTGGAACCCAGATATACTGACACAAAATTTAGTTGTCTTCCATGGCACAAAAGTATTACAGCACAGGCCTAGAAGTATTCAGAGAATTATTATTAGTGATAGTCATTAATAATAAAAAGTAGGTTGTTAGGAGAGAGAATAATTGAGCCAGAGAGGTCTTTGAGAAGCAGTTATTCAGGAGGGTCCAGGAAGTTCTTACTAAGGAAGTGACATGTAAGTTGGGACCTAAAGGCCAAGTAGCAGTTAGCCAGGAGACAGCATGTGCAATGGCCTGGGAAACTGACAGTCAGCCAGTGTGGCCAGAGTGGCCTGAGCAAGTAGTGAGTAGCAAGAGATGAGATCAGAGAGAGAGAGGCAAAAGTCAGGTCACAAAGGACGTGTAGCCCATGGCAAGCAATTGGGATTTTATCTCAAAGACAGTGGGAAGCCTTGGAGGGTTTTTAACCAGGGGAGGGATGTGATCCAATTTATGTTTAAAATATCACTGGCTGCTGAGAGGCAATGGAATTATAGAAACAATATTTGAAGCAGGGAACAGGAGGCTCAGAAATCCAAGCAAGATAGTGGCTTGGACTAATCTCAGGTAATAGCAGTGGAGATGGATAACTCTGAGTGGATGAATTTGAAATACATGCCAGATATTGTCAAATAAGTTTTCTTATTTAAGCCTCACAACAACTCAGTGATGTAGGTATTCTACAGGTTTTACAGATTTTTTATTTTATAGGTGAGGAAGCTGAGATTCAGAGAGGTTCAGCTTCCATATCATGCTTCCCTCTGTATAACAATGATCATCTCATGCCAAGTAAGGAAACTGAAGTTCAGAACCCAGAGTAGGTGTCAGGGTGATTAGCATGATAAAGCTCCTGTCAAAAGGCTTTGTCTTTTTCCAGATGAAAAAAAAATCAGTCTAAGTTAGAGAACTCCTATGGTTAGAGGAGGTTATATCAACTAGAGGACTGTATGTGACTCAGCACAATGTCAGGCCATCAGGACCCCTAGATTCCAGTAGTGTGGACTATCTGGCAACATGAAAAATTTAAGCCCTAGAAAGGTGTAATTGTAGATTGATAGAATTTGAAAGACTTCTTACAGATAGCTGGGTACAAACGTCCCACTACACTGATGAGAAAACGAAAAACTAGAGTTCAGAGATGGGGGAGGGTCTTACAAGGGTTGCCTGGAATGATAGTGGCAGAGTTGGGGCTAGAACCGGGTCTTCTGACTCCCAGCCTACAGTTCCCACAGAACTGAGCTCTGCTATTTCTTTGATAGGCCCAACGATCCTTTTACACTGAGATATTCCATATCAAATGAATTCCATGTGGGGAAAATGTGCTTTCGAGTAGAGGAAGGGGGGCAAACCTCACTTCTGCTCCTAGGAGTTCCCTGCCAGAATCACAAGTCATTATCTTCCCACATAACAACCTCTTAAATCCCCAAACAAAGCCTTCTCCCAGGGAAGCTGGAGAGAGGGCCAGATTGTCACCAGGATTCGAGGCTCCTATTCCTCCCTCTCTATCCCCTTCCTTCTCCAGGTGCTCTCTTTACTCTTAAAAGCATGCTCTGGGGAAAGGATCTTCTATCAGACACTTACTTTGGCATGAATTGAGGAGAAGCAAATCCCAATAAGCCAGGGCCCCTAAATTCTGCCTCTCACTGCTATGTGACTCTTGGGCAAATCACTGCTTCTCTCTGGGCCTGTCTCCTTATCTGTACAATGAGGATACTGGACATAATTTCTGAGGGACCTGCTAGTTCTGATCATATGGGATCAGAACTTATCAGTTCCCACAACTCCAGATTCCCGCTACAGAGTAGGTTCGCCGGAACTCTTGGTTACCTGGTGAAGGGATGCTCATCAGGTGGAATGTCATCAATGGCTAGGCCCTCCCTGCTTTCTCCTAACATCCTCATCTGGTCCCCCACAGCCGCTGACTGGAAGCTCCTAGGATTCAGATTATTTTTCTTCTCTGCATTCAAGGGAGGAAGGATCCCCAGCCTTCACCCTTGGTCCTTACAGTCATACCCTGAGTATAATTTGAGGGAGGCATCTTCCTGCCTTAAAATATCTCCTCCCCCCACCCCACTGGGAGGAAGTGAGATGCTGATGAAATCACGAGAGTTGTGGAGTAAGTAGGCTTGGGTTTGAATCTAGCCCCACCATTTTACCAGGTCTGTGACCTTGGGCAGGTTATCCCCTCATCCTCAAATCCCCAAGCTCTGCATGCTCTGAAGATTAGGGTAACATCTGTGAAATACCTGTTGAAGGAAAGCATATGGTAATCTCCTTTTCACTTAAGGAAAAAATATCACATTAGATATAGAATATCAAGAGAGCCGTCTCTCTCTTCCTACAAGGTTTTAAAAAATGAGGTGATGCCATCTAACTGCTTATTTTCTAAAAACCAAAATGCAATGAAAAGTCTTTTTTTCTTCCAAGTGTCCAATATATAATTCGTGTTCAATACATTTTTATTATCATTATAATTATGATTGTTTATTTTAAGTCCATTGACTCCACTCATAAGGTTCTGAATTCTCTCTTAAACAGAAGTCTATTCAAAACTCTCTCCTGCTTAAAAATCTTCAGTGGCTTCCCATACCCTACACGATATAAAGCCCAAACTTTATACTGTCATTCAGAGTTCTTAACACTCTGGTCGAACCTGCTTTTGCAGACTGGAACTTCTGGTATACTAAAAAAAAAGTGTAAGTTTTGGCATCCCACCTTAGCCACTTAGCCTTTTTCCTTCTCTGTGGTGCTGGGATAGTAATTTCTACCTTATCCATTAAATAATAGTAGCTTATGATAGCTACTAATCATTGCAGTTAGTAAGTGCTGGCCAGTGCACAAAAATTTGACAAATTCATTTAATCCTGACAAGAGCCCAATAAAGTAGGTGC
Organism: Mesoplodon densirostris; assembly: GCF_025265405.1. Classification (NCBI taxonomy): domain Eukaryota; kingdom Metazoa; phylum Chordata; class Mammalia; order Artiodactyla; family Ziphiidae; genus Mesoplodon; species Mesoplodon densirostris. The sequence continues at coordinate 44,927,688 of NC_082662.1, read as the reverse complement.
TTTTATTTTCAGATGAGAAAACTGAAATTTAGGTTAAATAATTATCAAATATAACACAGACTTAAGCCCAGGTCTAGCTGCCATCCCAGTTCATGGTATAAGCCATTGTGCTAGAGTCTCCCTGAGGGCATATGTTTGAAAGGGCTTTGTACATGGCAAAGCTGTGAAAATTGGCTATTTATCACTATCACCATCTTCTTCCTTAGATCCAATGCTCTGATTACACAGAGCAAGTTATCATTCTCAAAGTCACTTTTACAGCTTTGTGCCTTTGCTCATATTGTTCTCTCTGCCTGAAGTACTCTTATTTTCCTCTAAAAAATTCCTTTCATGAGACCCAGGTAGGAGATCACCTACTTTGTAAGTCTTCTCTAACACGCTGGCATATCCCTCATCCCTTCAGTGGTAGGCATTGAGACTTCTCCATCTCTGTGTCCTTGGCCCTGTCCACTTGGTAAACATTCAATAGATATTTGTTGAACTCATTAATCTTAAATCATTTATTATAAATTCAGTGAAATCAATCAAGGGAGTTTTTTATCTTAAGGGTCTTCAAGTATGCCGGAGAAAATCTAAAATGATTGCTGAGTGACACTTAGAAGATAGCAGTGTAATTCAAGCTATGTCCAACAGGTGGCACAGTATTCATGGTCAAAGCAGCCAAGGAAGTGCTCTTTTGAAAAACAAGTAGGACGGGGGTTTCCCTGGTGGCGCAGTGGTTGAGAGTCCGCCTGCCAATGCAGGTAATACGGGTTCTTGCCCCGGTCCGCGAAGATCCCACATGCAGCGGAGAAGCTGGGCCTGCGCGTCTGGAACCTGTGCTCCGCAACGGAAGAGGCCACAACAGTGAGAGGCCCGCGTACCGCAAAAAAAAAAAAAAAAAGAAAAAAAAAGAAAGAAAAGGGAGAAGGATAACAACAATAATTAATATTTGCATAATGCTCACAAAGCTCTTTTACATATATTATCTACATGAATTTTTAATCCCCACTTTACAAATGAGGAGGGAAATAAGGGAACTTTTCCAAATCCCAGAATCTTTTCAGAACACAATATCAATCAATTAGGTAAGGTGATTTCAAGGGTCCACCAGAGACCCTGTGATTTTCCTTCCAAATTACCTCCCTCCTTTTTTGAAAATGTGTGAAATGTTACTTTAGGAGCGTCAACTCTTTGGCTGAGGCTTTAAATTTTAAATATTTAAATGGAGGGTAGGGATAGGGGAATGTATGAAATACTTTAATTCATTTGCACTTTAGTGTAAAAAGTTTAAAATATATTCTCGAGAGCCACTTGACCTAAGTGGGTTGGGTGGATGCAATAAGTGTTCATAAGGGCACTGGGGATGTGAAGAAGAGCCACAAAGATGAGATGGCAGGTAGGGGTAGGATGGGGAACTATAGGAAGTGACATTAACTCAATTTTGCCATAAGCTAACCTGTCATTAACTTAATTTTGCCATTGTCAGAGGACTCCATTCATCAGGGGGTTTGTTACCCCAGGAATTGTAGAGTACAGTTCAGGACAGTGTAGAATCAAGTAAGAATGCCTGGGAAATTCTCAAGAAACCTTTCTGGCATCCTCTAGAGAAAAGGTAGAAAATCAGGAGTCAAATCTGGGGTTGTAGGAATGAAATCTGGAGTAAAATAGTAACATCTGAAATTCCAAGTTTGGCACCTGGAGTTCAGTGTTAGAATCTCAGACTCTGATAGAATTTGGAGGTCAAAGGTAAAATACAAAAGTCACAGATTAGAACTTGTGTTCCATATAGCATCTTGGGTTGCTATTATTGAAATTCCAGAAGTAGAATTTCTTTTTTCTTTTTTCTTTTTTTTTTTTGGCTGCACTGTGTGGCTTGTAGGATCTTAGGTCCCCAACCAGGGATTAAACCCTGGTTCTAAGTCCTTTATATGTATTATTATTATTACATTTAGTGCTCACAGAAAAAACCTGTCAGGTGAGTACTATTATTATCATCCCTATTTTACAAATGAGGAAACCGAGGCATAGAGAGGTTAAATAATTTTCCAAAGGTCATACCTGGGAAGCACAGAGATTGTATCTGACTGTAAGCAAGTATGCCTCCAGAGTTCTGCTTTTAAGCACTATGATAAGTACCTCTAGATTCTAGAGTTTAGAAGAACTTTAAATTTCATTAGTAAAACTTGAGGTGTAACAAATAGAACCTTGAGTTACCGTAATAGAAGCTATAATGCCAATAGCAGCATCTTGAGCAACCTTTATGTCCAATGGTAGAAAGAGGGACTCACACAATAGAAACAATAAAACATAAATTATTCAATTCTGAAATTAGAGCCCCAAATGAAGACATCGATTTAATCTCAGTAATTGGAGTCCAAAATTCTACTACCAGAACTTCAGACTCAGCTCTGAACCTTCAGGTCTAATCCCAATAATGGAATCTGTGTTCTGAGAGTAAAGTCTAAGTTTCTATAGTATAATTTTAGTTTCTGAGAGTAGAACCTTGAGGGTTTTTTTGTTTGTGTTTTTTTTATTGTTTATTTTTGGCTGTGTTGAGTCTTCGTTGCTGTGCACGGGCTTTCTCTAGTTGCGGCGAGCGGGGGCTACTCTTCGTTCTGGTGCGCGGGCTTCTCATTGCGGTGGCTTCTCTTGTTGCGGAACACGGGCTCTAGGCACATTGGCTTCAATAGTTGCAGCACTCAGGCTCCGTAGTTGTGGTGCACGGGCTTAGTTGCTCTATGGCATGTTGGATCTTCCCAGACCAGGGATTGAACCCCGTGTTCCCTGAATTGGCAGGTGGATTCCCAACCACTGCGCCACAGAGAAGTCCCAGAACCTTGAGTTTTAATGGTAGAATTTTCTGGGGAGAACTAGGGTTTTAATAGCAGAATCTAGAATTAGTGGATCCTTTAGTTCCGAGATTGGAAATTGGGATTCCAATAAGGAAATCTTAAATTGAAGTAGTAGAATGTAAGGTCCAATATTAAGATCTTGGGTTCAGAGAATACAAAAACACGTTTCAAAAGTAGGATATGTGATTCAAAGAATAGAACCTGGAGTTCTAATATTAGAACCTTGGGTTTTGACAAGAAAATCTGGGGTTATTGGAATATTAGAATCTGGAATTTAGGGAATAGAATCTGGAGTTGCCAAAATAGAAGGTATAATTCCAAAAGCAGCATCTTTGGCTTTAGTAGTGGAACCTGTTTGCCCAGTGGGAAAATATGGGACTCACAGAATACAACCTGGAATTCCAAACATAAATTATTGGGTTCCCAGAGTAGAATCTGTAGTTCAATAGATTAATTTTATGGAATGATAGTAGAATATGGACTTGCATTAGTAGAATCAGATATGCTCAGAGTAGACCAAGAGGTCCACTATTCGAATCTGGAGTTCACAAAATAGAACTTGGAAGTTTCAGTAGAACAATCTAGAGGTGCAATTGAAGGATTCTGGGACTTAAAGTAGAACTTGGACTTATAATGGTGGACTCAATATAGTTAGTTTTCACATCAGTTTTCAACCCTTATCCTGTGTTAATAGTAGGATCGTGCCTCAGCAAAAATCACTGTTTCCTGTTTAATGAAGGAAGGTTCTTAGAGGGTAGGATTTCAACTGCCACTTTCAGAAGTGTGTAGAGTTGAATGTAACCTCCCAGTGTTACTGAAGGCTATTTGGCTCTAGATGAAAGAAGTCTTCTAATCAATGAGCCAGGTGATTAGGCCTGTGTTATGCGCTCCGAGGCATTCCAAAGGGAAGATTCTATCCTTGTCCTGAGAAGCTAACCATGAATGAGACAATACAAGCCCAATGTAGGGTAGAATGTAATCCGGGCGAAAATGTGTAGGCTGGCATTATTGAAATGGGGGAAAGAGATAAGTGAAGGCTGCAACAGTCAGGGAGGATCCACAGAGGAGGCATTTCAAAGGACAGGTAGAATTTAAATAGGCAAAGAGGAGGCAGGGCATTTCAGGTGGGAAAATACTAATCATTTATGGAAGTAGGATCTAACATGGTGTGCACTAGCAATTTTTCCACAAAGAAGTATTATGGGGGCCTCCCTGGTGGCGCAGTGGTTAAGAGTCCGCCTGCCGATGCAGGGGATACGGGTTCGTGCCCCGGTCTGGGAGGATCCCATATGCCGCGGAGCGGCTGGGCCTGTGAGCCATGGCCGCTGGGCCTGCGCATCCGGAGCCTGTGCTCCGCAACGGGGGAGGCCACAACAGTGAGAGGCCCGCATACCGCAAAAAGAAAAAAAAAAAAAAAAAAAAAAAAAAAGAAGTATTATGGAGTGTCCACAACTCACTAGGTACAATGTAGGCCCTGGGGAAATAAAAAGAAATCACAAGTAGTTTCCTCTGAGGAAATTATGTGGAAAAAACAATTACAATGACTTTGACATTAGATATACCTGGCTTTGAAAAGCATGCTCATTAACTTACTAGCTATGTAACTAAGCAAGCCCCTTTGTATCTTTGAGCAAAGAGGATAATGATACTTCCCTCAAGGGTTGTTGTGAGGATTCAGAATATTCATGATGGTGTGGTGTGTGTGTGTGTGTGTGTGTGTATAAAGAGGCACATGGAGGATGCTAGTTGATGATGATGATAGTGATGATATGCTGAGTCACATAAAAAGTGTTAAGAAAATACAGAGCAGGTGACATTAGAACTGAGTCCTGATGGTAGGATGCATCTGACAATCAGAAAAGGGAAAGGGCATTTCAGGCAGAGGAAGCAAAATTTATAGAAGTACAGAGGCATGAGAGGGAACAGTATTTTGGAAGACCTGGTCATTGATGAGGCTGGAGTAAAGGGTTTTTAGTGCCAGGCTAATTGCCTTCAGGTGATGGTGAAGCATTGACGTGTCATTAGTAGGGGATTCGCTCAACAGAAATATATTGAACAGGCTTAGGGCCTAACTGAATACGAACTAGACTAGTGTAGGAGAGATGGCCTCTGCTTACACATACCTTACAAAAATTCAGCTGGGAAGAAAGATAAATAACAGCATGAGCATAGAAAGAAAAGGTTGGGTTTAGAGTTAGGAATCTCTCCCTATATTTCACCCATCAAGTTTACTAATGTTTACTGACACCTCCTTCAGGGAGTCTGTGAGTTCCCTGAGAATAGAGACTATGTCTTTTTCCCCAAAACTCCTTTCTGTGGAAAAACTCATACATACAGAAAAGTTTAAATAAATATCCATGAACTCAACTTCCTAGGTTTAATAATCAACATTTTGATTTATTGCTTTGTATATATTTTTTAACTATATGGAAGTTGCAGACACCATGACACTTTACCACTACATAATTCAGCATAAATCTCTTAAGAATTAGGATATGCACCTGCAGAACCACAATACCATTATCACACCTAATAAATTAATTCCCTAAAATCATCTATAATTCAGCCCATGTTCAAATTTTTCCAGTTGTCCCTAAATGTCTTTTATAGTTAGTTTTGTTTGAATCAATTTTCAATCAAGATTCAGGCAGCTCATTGGATCATTGTGTACCTTAATATTCTTTTCATCTAAAATAGTCACCCCAGTTTTTTCAATTACAATAACTTTTTAGAAAAAGGAGGCCTATTTTCTTAAAGAGTGTCCCACATTCTTGATTGTCTGGATTCTTATAAAGTAGAAGTTAAATCTAAAGGCTTGATTAAATATAGGTTAAACATTTTTGGCAAGACTATTTCATAGGTAATACTGTGAACTTCATGTTGAATTGCTCTGAGAGGTACATAATGTCCAGTTGGCCTACTCTTAGTGATGCTATGATCATTTGGTTAAAGGCGGCCAATCACCACACTCCCCCACCCCCACCTTTGCAATAAACAAGTAATCTATGGTGATATGCTTTGGTACCATGTAACAACCTCTCACCTAATAGTTTAGGATCTATAGAAAAACTTGCGTGAATTAGTTATTTCACTGGTGGTTGAAATGTGATTTTCTAATTCTATCATTCCTTCTATATCTATGGCTGGCATTCCTTTGAAAAGAACTTTTTGTTTCCAACATGGGATGAACTAAAGTTCTTTCTTAAATTGCATGATAAAATGTTTAATTCTTGGGCCTCCCTGGTGGCGCAGTGGTTGAGAGTCCGCCTGCCGGTGCAGGGGATACGGGTTCGTGCCCCGGTCTGGGAGGATCCCATATGCCGCGGAGCGGCTGGGCCCGTGAGCCATGGCCGCTGGGCCTGCGCGTCCGGAGCCTGTACTCCGCAACGGGGGAGGCCACAACAGTGAGAGGCCCGCGTACCGAAAAAAAAAAAAAAAAGTTTAATTCTTTTCCATTTTACTACCAATTTTTAGAGTAAGAGCCAGTGAAATAGTCACCTCTAATTGTGGCAATGGATTTTTTTCTTTTACTTTTTTTAAAGATAGTATCCCTTTGGGTTTGTAGATTTTTACTTATTCAGTATTCCACAAACAATGACAATTGCACTTAGTTTGTCATTATTTATTTTAATGCTTAAATTGTCCCAAATTTGGCCAGTGCAAACTCCTTCAAGCTGCCTCCTGTATAATTTTGATATGGCTCCATCATTCTTTGAGCATTTCTTTACTTTCTGGAAAAAAAGATATCCCATATTCACTTCATACTTTCTCTGCCCTAGACCTGGGATCAGCCATTTTTCTGGAGGGATCCCTGTTTCCTTTTATTGGGGAATGATACCTAGAAGCCCTGATCTAGGCATTAGATGTGCTTATTGCTACTGGGGTGTCACTGTTTCTGGGCTTATTCAGTGGACAGAACTAGAAAACCTATATTTTAAAAAATCATGAGATAATATTGATATTTCCAATTAAAGCTTAAGTTTTTCTTAGTTGCTATTATATCTATTTTTCGTAACATGAAAATCATGGTTTCTAATAACATTAACACATTTATTTATTTGTTTTATCCTATAATATACATGAAATGGTTTAGAAACTATAATACCAATGTACTAATAATAAGACTAGAATCAAATTTAAGATTTCTTTGCAGATCTTGTCCTTAGACACTCTCCCACATCCTACTTAGCACCACGTTCAAAAGAAACTTGAAATAATCTTTTCTTTCTAGTAATTATAGTAGTAATTTAATGTACAGTTAGGTCCATATGCTTTCATTTACCTTCAATTTTAGTGTTTAATTTTTAATTTTTACTTTATTGGAGTATAGTTGATTTAAAATGTTGTCTTAGTTTCAGGTGTAGCGCAAAGTCATTCAGTTATACCTATGCATGTATTCATTTTTTTTAGATTCTTTTCTCATATAGGGTCATCACAGAATATTGAGTAGAGTTCCCTGTGCTATACAGTAGGTCTTTGTTGGTTATCTATCTTATATACAGTACTGTGTGTGTGTTCATCTGAAGCTTCTGATTTATCCCTCCCCCCCCACAGTATTTACTTTTAAAATAACATCTTGAATATGTAACATTTTACATAGCCTAAAGTCAAAATATTTTAAGTACTATATTTGGAGAAATCTTCATTGCATTTTCTCCACCACATTTTTCCCTCTCTTGATAGGCAGAAATTTTTAGTAGCTTCTAAAATACTTCCAGTGTTTGTGTTTATTTCCTCTTTCTTTTAAAAAGAAGTCCTTTACTTCATGGGCATATATCCAGAGAAAACCATAATTCAAAATGATACATGCACCCCCATGTTTATTGCAGCACTGTTTACAATAGCCAGGACATGGAAGCAACCTAAATGTCCATCTACAGAGTAATGGATAAAGAAGATGTGGTACATATATGCAATGGAATATTACTCAGCCATAAAAAAGAATGAAATAATGCCATTTGCAGCAACATGGATGGACCTAGAGACTGTCATACTGAGTGAAGTAAGTTAGACAGAGAAAGACAAATATCATATGATATCACTTATATGTGGAATCTAAAAAAAATGGTACAAATGAACTTATTTACTAAACAGAAATAGAGTCACAGATGTAGAAAACAAACTTCTGGTTACCAGGGGGGAAAGAGGAGTCAAGGGGAGGGATAAATTGAGAGATTGGGATTGACATGTACACACTACTATATATAAAGTAGATAACTAATAAGGACCTACTGTATAGCACAGGGAACTCTCCTCAATACTCTCTAATGACCTATATGGGAAAAGAACCTAGAAAAGGATGAGTATATGTATATGTATAACTGATTTACTTTGTTGTACAGCAGAAACGAACACAACCTTGTAAATCAACTATACTCCAATAAAAATTTTTAAAAACCTTTACTTAAAATAATTGAAGTCTACAGAAAAGATGCAAGAATAGTTTAATGAACTATCCTTCACCTAATTCACCCATTATTAACACGCCTCCATTTGATTTCTCTCTCTTTCTTCAAAGTATTGATGGTGTTATTTTTATTATTTTCTGAACCATTTTAGAGCAATCTGCAGACATCATTACCCCTTACTCCTAAGAGAAAGGACATTTAAAAATATGTCATAATACGATTCTCAATTTCAGGAAATTTAACATTCATTCCATATTTTGGCTAATATATAGTCCATATGCAAATTTCACTCATTGTCCCACTACTGTCCCTTAGGTCAAGAAACAACCTCTCCACAAATATTTTCACATTTCTGCATGGTTAGGTCTTTCTGAGAAAACAAGTTCTGGCAACCTGGGTTAAAGGGTGATTGAACAGCAACCCTAAAGATAAAGACTTCTGGAGACATAAAAAGTCTTCCCCCTCCCCATAGCTATTTTCTCCAGGAAGGTAAAGTAGAGATCTCTCCAACGTCTCCCTAAATAGGATTTGTTGCATTCCAGAGCAAAGATCTCTCTTCACCTCTAGAGGGGAGGATGGGCAGCTGTGAAGACCATGCTAGATAGGCTCTGGGATTCATAATTTTGGAGTTTCTCTTATGTAGTACAAACTCCACTGTATGTGCCCTTTCTGTCACCCTATGGGAAAATAGGCCATAAAAAACTGGTGCTAAGATTAGGTCAGTAGAAACAGTTCTATCTCTGATCCAGATCCAGAGGTTTCATGTTCCTTTGTGTGTGTGTATGTGTGTGTGTGTGCGTATAAAACTGTGGAAGTGAGATAACATCTCAGACCATTTATAGTTCAGGACTTAACACTTTATAGCGTTTTCCTCCCCAGATCCAGGATCCTATTGGGAAATGACATGTTGCATTTAGTTTGTCAAGTCTCTTTAGTGTCTTTTAATATTTACCTTTTAACTGTTTTTGGTTGCTCATCACACTGACATTTTTGAAGAGTTCAGACCATTTGTTTCATAGTTCCCTTCTTTCTTACACATTCGCAGATAGGGAGGGCCAACTGTACTCTTCTGCACCTTGCTTTTTCACTTAACAATATATCCCAGGGAATTCACTAGCTGTGCAGTGGTTAAGACTCCATGCTTTCACTGCTGTGGGACCAGGTTCGACCCCTGGTCTCGGAACTAAGATCCCACAAGCCATGCAGCACAGCCAAAGGGGGCGAAAAAATATATATATATATATCTCCCAGAGATTATCCTTTCTTTTCTATGGCTGCATAATCCTTCTTTGTTTGGATATCCTGTTTCCCTAGTGTGTATCATATACAGTAGGTACTCAGTGAGTGAGTGTTGAGAAAGTGGATGGTTCCAAAAAAAAAAAAAATGGGTAAATGAATGGGGAACAATTGAGCAGAAGAGCAATATATAGCCTGGACAGAGAATAATTTGGAGTCAGACAGATTAGGGATGCAAATCCAGCTCTCCTGGCATTGGGCAGTTTAGCATAGTGGTTAAGTAAGCAAGCTCTTAAACCAGAGTACCTGGGTTTGACTCCACCACTCACTTAGCTGTGTTCCCTTGGGAAGGCTATTAAACCAACTGTGCTTCAATTCAGTTTCCTCATCTGTGAAATGGAAATAATAAGAGCAACTACTTCATAAGGTTATTGTGAGAGCTCAATAAATATTAGCTATACTTTATAGCTATAATTTTTCTAAACCTCAGTTTCTTCATATGTAAAATAGGGCTAGTAATACCCATTCAGCAGGGAGAGTGTTGAGGACTAAGTGAGCTAATGTCTTAGTACAGTGACTAGCACAGAGAAGTAATCAATAAGTTATAGCTATCAAGACTAAGGGATAGAGGATTATCGGTACTGTAAACTCCTGTGAAGGTTGGACTTTATCTTGTTCACTAATGCAGGCCCAAGCACAACACCTTTCACATTGGCTTTGGAGCTAGACAAATCTATTTGTGTTTAAATTCCTGCCAGGACACCTGCAAACTGTGTGGTCTTGGACAAATTACTCAACCTTTCTGATCCATATTATCCTCATTGATAAAACAAGGATAACATTAGTTTCTATCTCAAAGTTATTGTTGGAATTAAATAGAATGATTGGTGTAAAGCTATCTGATCTCACCTTAGATGATGATTAAAAAAAAGTAAAGCAGATTGCTGCCCATGTATGTATGCATTACAAAATATTTTCATGGTCGCGGCTGAAAGCGCGGAGCCCAGAGACGGGCGTGGGACGCTGGGGTTGCTGCTGCCGCTGCCAAGAAGCCTGTGTGCGAGCGCAGGTCACTGTCCACACCGCCCTTCCGGGAGCCTGTGCAGCCCGCCACTGCCGGGGTCCCGGGATCCAGGGGCGGCTTCCCTGGGAGAACGCACGGCGCGCCTCGGGCTGGTGCAACGTCACGCCGGCCTCTGCCGCTGCAGGCTCGCCCCGCACTCCGTGCCCCTCTCTCCCCCCAGGCCTGAGTGAGCAAGAGTCCCCGAAGAGGCTGCTCCTTTAACCCTGTCCTGTCTGAGCGAAGAAAAGACGCCCTCCGGCGACCTACACGCAGAGGCGGGGCCAAATCCAAAGCTGAGACCCAGGAGCTGTGAGAACAAAGAAGAGAAAGGGAAACCTCTCCCAGCAGCCTCAGAAGCAGCGGATTAAAGCTCCACAATCAACTTGATGTACCCTGCATCTGTGGAATACATGAATAGACAACAAATCATCCCAAATTGAGGAGCCAGGAGTCAGTGCTGTGCCTCTGAGGTGGGAGAGCCAACTTCAGGACACTGGTCCACAAGAGACCTCCCAGCTCCACATAATATCAAACGGCGAAAATCTTCCAGAGATCTCCATCTCAACACCAGCACCCAGCTTCACTCAACGACCAACAAGCTACAGTGCTGGACACCCTATGCCAAACAACTAGCAAGACAGGAACACAACGCCACCCATTAGCAGAGAGGCTGCCTAAAATCATAAAAAGTCCACAGACACCCCAAAACACACCACCAGACGAGGACCTGCCCACCAGAAAGACAAGATCCAGCCTCATCCACCAGAACACAGGCACTAGTCCCCTCCACCAGGAAGCCTACACAACCCACTAAACCAACCTTAGCCACTGGGGACAGACACCAAAAACAACGGGAACTACGAACCTGCAGCCTGCAAAAAGGAGACCCCAAACACAGTAAGATAAGCACAATGAGAAGACAGAAAAACACACAGCAGGAGAAGGAGCAAGATAAAAACCCACCAGACCTAACAAATGAAGAGGTAATAGGCAGTCTACCTGAAAAAGAATTCAGAATAATGATGGTAAAGATGATCCAAGATTCTATTTCCAAGATCCAAAATCTTGGAAATAGAATAGACAAAATGCAAGAAACAGTTAACAAGGACCTAGAAGAACTAAAGATGAATCAAGCATCGATTAAAAACACAATACATGAAATAAAAAATACTCTAGATGGAATCAATAGCAGAATAACTGAGGCAGAAGAACGGATAAGTGAGGTGGAAGATAAAATAGTGGAAATAACTGCTGCAGAGCAAAATAAAGAAAAAAGAATGAAAAGAACAGAGGACAGTCTCAGAGACCTCTGGGACAACATTAAACGCACCAACATTCGAATTATAGGGGTTCCAGAAGAAGAAGAGAAAAAGAAAGGGACTGAGAAAATATTTGAAGAGATTATAGTTGAAAACTTCCCTAATATGGGAAAGGAAATAGTTAATCAAGTCCAGGAGGCACAGAGAGTCCCATACAGAATAAATCCAAGGAGAAATACACCAAGACACATATTAATCAAACTGTCAAAAATTAAACACAAATCATATTAAAAGCAGCAAGGCAAAAACAACAAATAACACACAAGGGAATCCCCATCAGGTTAACAGCTGATCTCTCAGCAGAAACTCTACAAGCCAGAAGGGAGTGGCAGGACATAATTAAAGTGATGAAGGAGAAAAACCTGCAACCAAGATTACTCTACCCAGCAAGGATCTCATTCAGATTTGATGGAGAAATTAAAACGTTTACAGACAAGCAAAAGCTGAGAGAGTTCAGCACCACCAAACCAGCTTTACAACAAATGCTAAAGGAACTTCTCTAGGCAAGAAACACAACAGAAAGAAAAGACCTACAATAATGAACCCAAAACAATTAAGAAAATGGGAATAGGAACATACATATCGATAATTACCTTAAATGTAAATGGACTAAATGCTCCCACCAAAAGACACAGATTGGCTGAATGGATACAAAAACAAGACCCATATATATGCTGTCTACAAGAGACCCACTTCAGACCTACAGACACATACAGACTGAAAGTAAGGGGATGGAAAAAGATATTCCATGCAAATGGAAACCAAAAGAAAGCTGGAGTAGCAATTCTCATATCAGACAAAATAGACTTTAAAATAAAGACTACTAGAAGAGACAAAGAAGGACACTACATAATGATCAAGGGATCGATCCAAGAAGAAGATATAACAATTGTAAATATTTATGCACCCAACATAGGAGCACCTCAATACATAAGGCAAATACTAACAGCCATAAAAGGAGAAATCAATAGTAACACAATCATAGTAGGGGACTTTAACTCCCCACTTTCACCAATGGACAGATCATCCAAAATGAAAATAAATAAGGAAACACAAGCTTTAAATGATACATTAAACAAGATGGACTTAATTGATATTTATAGGACATTCCATCCAAAAACAACAGAATACACATTTTTCTCAAGTGCTCATGGAACATTCTCCAGGATAGATCATATCTTGGGTCACAAATCAAGCCTTGGTAAATTTAAGAAAATTGAAATTGTATCAAGTATCTTTTCCGACCACAATGCTATGAGACTAGACATCAATTACAGGAAAAGATCTGTAAAAAATACAAACACATGGAGGCTAAACAATACACTACTTAATAACGAAGTGATCACTGAAGAAATCAAAGAGGAAATTAAAAAATACCTAGAAACAAATGACAATGGAGACACGACGACCCAAAACCTATGGGATGCAGCAAAAGCAGTTCTAAGAGGGAAGTTTATAGCAATACAATCCCACCTTAAGAAACAGGAAACATCTCAAGTAAACAACCTAACCTTGCACCTAAAGCAATTAGAGAAAGAAGAACAAAAACATCCCAAAGTTAGCAGAAGGAAAGAAATCATAAAAATCAGATCAGAAATAAATGAAAAAGAAATGAAGGAAACGATAGCAAAGATTAATAAAACTAAAAGCTGGTTCTTTGAGAAGATAAACAAAATTGATAAACCATTAGCCAGACTCATCAAGAAAAAAAGGGAGAAGACTCAAATAAATAGAATTAGAAATGAAAAAGGAGAAGTAACAACTGACACTGCAGAAATACAAAAGATCATGAGAGATTACTACAAGCAACTCTATGCCAATAAAATGGACAACCTGGAAGAAATGGACAAATTCTTAGAAATGCACAACCTGCTAAGACTGAATCAGGAAGAAATAGAAAATATGAACAGACCAATCACAAGCACTGAAATTGAAACTGTGATAAAAAATCTTCCAACAAACAAAAGCCCAGGACCAGATGGCTTCACAGGCGAATTCTATCAAGCATTTAGAGAAGAGCTAACACCTATCCTTCTCAAACTCTTCCAAAATATAGCAGAGGGAGGAACACTCCCAAACTCATTCTACGAGGCCACCATCACCTTGATACCAAAACCAGACAAGGATGTCACAAAGAAAGAAAACTACAGGCCAGTATCACTGATGAACATAGATGCAAAAATCCTCAACAAAATACTAGCAAACAGAATTCAACAGCACATTAAAAGGATCATACACCATGATCAAGTGGGGTTTATTCCAGGAATGCAAGGATTCTTCAATATACGCAAATCAATCAATGTGATACACCATATTAACAAACTGAAGGAGAAAAACCATATGATCATCTCAATAGATGCAGAGAAAGCTTTTGACAAAATTCAACACCCATTTATGATAAAAACCCTGCAGAAGGTAGGCATAGAGGGAACTTTCCTCAACATAATAAAGGCCATATATGACAAACCCACAGCCAGCATCGTCCTCAATGGTGAAAAACTGAAACCATTTCCACTAAGATCAGGAACAAGACAAGGTTGCCCACTCTCACCACTCTTATTCAACATAGTTTTGGAAGTTTTAGCCACAGCAATCAGAGAAGAAAAGGAAATAAAAGGAATCCAAATGGGAAAAGAAGAAGTAAAGCTGTCACTGTTTGCAGATGACATGATACTATACATAGAGAATCCTAAAGATGCTACCAGAAAACTACTAGAGCTAATCAATGAATTTGGTAAAGTTGCAGGATACAAAATTAATGCACAGAAATCTCTGGCATTCCTATATACTAATGATGAAAAATCTGAAAGTGAAATCAAGGAAACACTCCCATTTACCATTGCAACAAAAAGAATAAAATATCTAGGAATAAACCTAGCTAAGGAGACAAAAGACCTGTATGCAGAAAATTATAAGACACTGATGAAAGAAATTAAAGATGATACAAATAGATGGAGAGATGTGCCATGTTCTTGGATTGGAAGAATCAACACTGTGAAAATGACTCTACTACCCAAAGCAATCTACAGATTCAATGCAATCCCTATCAAACTACCAATGGCATTTTTCACAGAACTAGAACAAAAAAATTCACAATTTGTATGGAAACACAAAAGACCCCGAATAGCCAAAGCAATCTTGAGAACGAAAAACGGAGCTGGAGGAATCAGGCTCCCTGACTTCAGACTATACTACAAAGCTACAGTAATCAAGACAGTATGGTACTGGCACAAAAACAGAAAGATAGATCAATGGAACAGGATAGAAAGCCCAGAGATAAACCCATGCACATATGGTCACCTTATCTTTGATAAAGGAGGCAGGAATGTACAGTGGAGAAAGGACAGTCTCTTCAATAAGTGGTGCTGGGAAAACTGGACAGGGACATGTAAAAGTATGAGATTAGATCACTCCCTAACACCATACACAAAAATTAGCTCAAAATGGATTAAAGACCTAAATGTAAGGCCAGACACTATCAAACTCCTAGAGGAAAACATAGGCAGAACACTCTATGACATAAATCACAGCAAGATCCTTTTTGACCCACCTCCTAGAGAAATGGAAATAAAGACAAAAATAAACACATGGGACCTAATGAAACTTCAAAGCTTTTGCACAGCAAAGGAAACCATAAACAAGACGAAAAGACAACCCTCAGAATGGGAGAAAATATTTGCAAATGAAGCAAGTGACAAAGGATTAATCTCCAAAATTTATAAGCAGCTCATGCAGCTCAATAGCAAAAAAACAAACAACCCAATCCAAAAATGGTCAGAAGACCTAAATAGACATTTCTCCACAGAAGATATACAGACAGCCAACAAACACATGAAAGGATGCTCAACATCTTTACTCATTAGAGAAATGCAAATCAAAACTACAATGAGATATCATCTCACACCAGTCAGAATGGCCATCATCAAAAAATCTAGAAACAATAAATGCTGGAGAGGGTGTGGAAAAAAGGGAACACTCTTGCACTGCTGGTGGGAATGTGAATTGGTACAGCCACTATGGAGAACGGTATGGAGGTTCCTTAAAAAACTACAAATAGAACTACCATATGACCCAGCAATCCCACTACTGGGCATATACCCTGAGAAAACCATAATTCAAAAAGAGACATGTACCAAAATGTTCATAGCAGCCCTATTTACAATAGCCCGGAGATGGAAACAACCTAAGAGTCCATCATCGGATGAATGGATAAAGAAGATGTGGCACATATATACAATGGAATATTACTCAGCCATAAAAAGAAATGAAATTGAGCTATTTGTAATGAGGTGGATGGACCTAGAGTCTGTCATACAGAGTGAAGAAAGTCAGAAAGAGAAAGACAAATACTGTATGCTGACACATATATATGGAATTTAAGAAAAAAATGTCATGAAGAACATAGGGGTAAGACAGGAATAAAGACACAGACCTACTAGAGCATGGACTTGAGGATATGGGGAGGGGGAAGGGTAAGCTGTGACAAAGTGAAAGAGCGGCATGGACATATATACACTACCAAACGTAAGGTAGATAGCTAGTGGGAAGCAGCCGCATAGCACAGGGAGATCAGCTCGGTTCTTTGTGACCGCCTGGAGGGGTGGGATAGGGAGGGTGGGAGGGAGACGCAAAAGGGAGGGGATATGGGAACATATGTATATGTATAACTGATTAAATTTGTAAAATAAAAAAAAATTTAAAAAAAAAAGAAAAAAGAAAGAAAACTACAGGCCAATATCACTGATGAACATAGATGCAAAAATCCTCAACAAAATACTAGCAAACAGAATCCAACAGCACATTAAAAGGATCATACACCATGATCAAGTGGGGTTTATTCCAGGAATGCAAGGATTCTTCAATATACGCAAATCAATCAACGTGATACACCATATTAACAAATTGAAGGAGAAAAACCATATGATCATCTCAATAGATGCAGAGAAAGCTTTCGACAAAATTCAACACCCATTTATGATAAAAACCCTGCAGAAAGTAGGCATAGAGGGAACTTTCCTCAACATAATAAAGGCCATATATGACAAACCCACAGCCAGCATCGTCCTCAATGGTGAAAAACTGAAACCATTTCCACTAAGATCAGGAACAAGACAAGGTTGCCCACTCTCACCACTCTTATTCAACATAGTTTTGGAAGTTTTAGCCACAGCAATCAGAGAAGAAAAGGAAATAAAAGGAATCCAAATCGGAAAAGAAGAAGTAAAGCTGTCACTGTTTGCAGATGACATGATACTATACATAGAGAATCCTAAAGATGCTACCAGAAAACTACTAGAGCTAATCAATGAATTTGGTAAAGTAGCAGGATACAAAATTAATGCACAGAAATCTCTGGCATTCCTATATACTAATGATGAAAAATCTGAAAGTGAAATCAAGGAAACACTCCCATTTACCATTGCAACAAAAAGAATAAAATTTCTAGGAATAAACCTAGCTAAGGAGACAAAAGACCTGTATGCAGAAAATTATAAGACACTGGTGAAAGAAATTAAAGATGATACAAATAGATGGAGAGATGTACCATGTTCTTGGATTGGAAGAATCAACATTGTGAAAATGACTCTACTACCCAAAGCAATCTACAGATTCAATGCAATCCCTATCAAACTACCACTGGCATTTTTCACAGAACTAGAGCAAAAAAATTCACAATTTGTATGGAAACACAAAAGACCCCCAATAGCCAAAGCAATCTTGAGAACGAAAAATGGAGCTGGAGGAATCAGGCTCCCTGACTTCAGACTATACTACAAAGCTACAGTAATCAAGACAGTATGGTACTGGCACAAAAACAGAAAGATAGATCAATGGAACAGGATAGAAAGCCCAGAGATAAACCCATGCACATATGGTCAACTTATCTTTGATAAAGGAGGCGGGAATGTACAGTGGAGAAAGGACAGTCTCTTCAATAAGTGGTGCTGGGAAAACTGGACAGGGACATGTAAAAGTATGAGATTAGATCACTCCCTAACACCATACACAAAAATAAGCTCAAAATGGATTAAAGACCTAAATGTAAGGCCAGACACTATCAAACTCTTAGAGGAAATCATAGGCAGAACACTCTATGACATAAATCACAGCAAGATCCTTTTTGACCCACCTCCTAGAGAAATGGAAATAAAGACAAAAATAAACACATGGGACCTAATGAAACTTCAAAGCTTTTGCACAGCAAAGGAAACTATAAACAAGACCAAAAGACAACCCTCAGAATGGGAGAAAATATTTGCAAATGAAGCAACTGACAAAGGATTAATCTCCAAAATTTACAAGCAGTTCATGCAGCTCAATAACAAAAAAACAAACAACCCAATCCAAAAATGGGCAGAAGACCTAAATAGACATTTCTCCACAGAAGATATACAGACTGCCAACAAACACATGAAAGGATGCTCAACATCTTTACTCATTAGAGAAATGCAAATCAAAACTACAATGAGATATCATCTCACACCAGTCAGAATGGCCATCATCAAAAAATCTAGAAACAATAAATGCTGGAGAGGGTGTGGAAAAAAGGGAACACTCTTGCACTGCTGGTGGGAATGTGAATTGGTACAGCCACTATGGAGAACGGTATGGAGGTTCCTTAAAAAACTACAAATAGAACTACCATATGACCCAGCAATCCCACTACTGGGCATATACCCTGAGAAAACCATAATTCAAAAAGAGACATGTACCAAAATGTTCATAGCAGCCCTATTTACAATAGCCCGGAGATGGAAACAACCTAAGAGTCCATCATCGGATGAATGGGTAAAGAAGATGTGGCACATATATACAATGGAATATTACTCAGCCATAAAAATAAACGAAATTGAGCTATTTGTAATGAGGTGGATGGACCTTGAGCCTGTCATACAGAGTGAAGTAAATCAGAAAGAGAAAGACAAATACTGTATGGTGACACATATATATGGAATTTAAGAAAAAAAATGTCATGAAGAACATAGGGGTAAGACAGGAATAAAGACACAGACCTACTAGAGAATGGACTTGAGGATATGGGGAGGGGGAAGGGTAAGCTGTGACAAAGTGAAAGAGCAGCATGGACATATATACACTACCAAACGTAAGGTAGATAGCTTGTGGGAAGCAACCGCATAGCACAGGGAGATCAGCTCGGTGCTTTGTGACCACCTGGAGGGGTGGGATAGGGAGGGTGGGAGGGAGACGCAAAAGGGAGGTGATATGGGAACATATGTATATGTATAACTGATTAAATTTGTTATAAAGCAAAAAAAAAATAAAGAAAAAGAAAAAAGAAAAGTCACTCAGCTTAAGTCATCTTTCTCTTCATACTCAAATAATTATTAAATGTCTTCTGGTTGCCAGGCATTCACCTAGGCTTTTGCTACTAATAAAACTTGTGCTTCTGTTTTCCAAAAAAAAAAAAAAAAATTTTCATGATTATTTCTCTGTGGTAGCCATGAGAATGTGACTTGGGAGACCTCCAACCAGGAAGGGTAATTGACCAAGGCTCCAGCTGCTGAACGGTGAAATCCATCACTGCATTTGTACTGAGGCCATGCCTCCCATGGGCTGGCCTGTCAATTACTGAGTGTGGCAGAATACTAAGGCAGACCTGTTTCTGGGAGACATGGGACTTCTCTGATCATTGACTTTGGCTTGGGGATTCCATATGGCTTTGCCAAACCTTCCTCTGACTGCAAGGAAGCCTAGGGTGCTTTCATCCAATCTGTTCTCCCTCTCTCCTTCACTTAGGGTCAGACTTACATGGTAGTCTGACAGCTCTCTCAGCCTGTTCCAGAAATTTCCCATAATAAAACCTTTGCATGATTAATCCCATCTTGGATTCTTTGAGGGCCCAGACTAATAACCCCCTTGGAAAAGGATCACTTAAACATAATGAATATGTGCTTTTTTTTTTTTTTTTTTTGCGGTACATGGGCCTCTCACAGCTGTGGCCCCTCCCGTTGCGGAGCACAGGCTCCGGATGCACAGGCTCACCGGCCATGGCTTACGGGCCCAGCCGCTCCACAGCATGTGGGATCCTCCCGGACCGGAACACGAACCCGTGTCCCCTGTATCGGCAGGCAGACTCTCAACCAGTGCGCCACCAGGGAAGCCTGAATACGTGCCTTTTTAAATGCTAGAGTTCGTAATGAGTATATTTAAATCCAGATATTAGCCAAATTTTATTTTGAAAGGAACAATGACTCAGAGAGGAAAGGAAACATTGTAAAAGGTCTGATCCTCAGTCACTTAGTATTCCTGCTCCTTCTTTCCTTCATCTTTTACAGATGTTACGCCCAATAGATTTATTGCATTTTATCTCTGTCTTGGTGTCTGCTTCCTGGAGCACTCTAACTGACACAGCCATCCAGAGGGGGAGAACTCCTGGCTCTCAAAAAGTGTTTTATACAGAATGAAGGAGAAAAGCTGGAGTCAGGGTGGATGAGGGTGTGTGTGCAGATGGGCTATCAGCGCCACTTCCCATTTTGCCTCCAAAACAGTACCTGGAGATCAGTATATGCAAACTTGAGAGTTGAAATTAGCCAAAATTAAATTCTTCTAACCCAATGAACAAGCTCATCAGTGATATAAAAAGTGATTATGTAGTTTAGTAAATTAGAGGTCATGATTGGATGATAGTCTGGGGAATAGAGCACAATCAAAGCTGTGGAAAACTTCACATTCTTATGCCTTGGATTTTAGTTCTATTTTATTAGACCCAGGCAATAAGGTTAAGGAAATGAGTCTCACAACCAGTTGCCAAATGAGTTTCACTGTTCTGCTTTATTGCCCAAAATATACCTCAAGCCCCTGAGGGAAAGAAGAAAAGTCAGATAAAAGGTAAAATAATACCAGTGGCAATGTAAGAATACTCTTGTACCCTTTATGAATGTCAGGGCTGGGTAGCCCCTGGTGCAGGAAACCATTGCCTCTGGCAGGTAACACAGAGCCTTATTGAGGAAGCCATGCAACACAGAGCCATCTCTGTGTCCTATTTGCTGTCCCATTTGCTCCAGGAGCTGTGAGTGGATATCCCAATACCACTGTAAGAATTAATTAGATAAAATGAGCATTGGGAAGTTAATCATTGGCCTAGATTCTGGCTCCCTGGATACCGTCATCGTCAGGATAACCTGAACTTGGCGGTCAATCATTCCACAAGGGATATACAAGATATGAATGTTCTTATACTCATTTTGTGAAAGGAAAAAGTCACACCTTCACAAACATTTTTTGTTATCTGCATAAAGGAACTTTGATTTATTACTTGGTACATATTTTGCAAAAATTAAGAAGACATATATTAAAATCTACCATATGGTATCCAGTCATAATACAAGTCTGGCAGTCAAAATAGAAGCCCAAATGAATGAATAAATGAAGTGGCAAAAACTAGATTTGATTTTTTTTTTTTTTTGCAGTACGTGGGCCTCTCACTGTTGTGGCCTCTCCCGTTGCGGAGCACAGGCTCCGGACGCGCAGGCTCAGCAGCCATGGCTCACGGGCCCAGCCGCTCTGCAGCATGTGGGATATTCCGGGACCGGGGCACGAACCCGTGTCCTCTGCATCGGCAGGCGGACTCTCAACCACTGCGCCACCAGGGAGGCCCTAGATTTGATTTTATATCTGACTCCCAAACCCATTTTCTTTTCACTTGACCATGATGTACTTACAAGCGGTCATTTCCTAATCCCATGCAAATTATTCTGTGAGAGGAATAAACGCTAGTAAGTAAAATAGAAAACTGCCATTTTGGCGCAAAGCTAAATCACAGATTCTCCATAAATGTTAAATAACAATGGTAGGGGACTTCCCTGGTGGTCCAGTAGTTAAGACTCCGTGCTCCCAGTTCAGAGGCACGAATTTGATCCCTGGTCAGCGGGGAACTACGATCCCGCATGCCGCCTGGCGTGGCCAAAAAAATAATAAAATAAAATAAATATGGTACAAATCCATCGGTGGCAGTGTGCTTAGAATTTATAGAATCACACAGAATCCCAGGGGGGAGAAAAGACCATTAAAGTCATCAAATCTAGGGGTTTTCAAATATGTTCAGGTAGTAGAGTTCCTGGAACTCACAGTGTTCTTTGCAAAACTTCACAGATTACTGACAGCTAGTATTATATAAACTGGAAATGATTTCACTAGCAGATGCCATGATGTAATGGGAAGGAGCAGGCTTTGAAGTCTCACAGATTGGACTTTTCCATTCACTAGCTTGTGACCTTGAGTAGGTTAGTTAACCTTTCTGTGCCTCTGATCCCTCATCTGAAAAATGGGGACGTCTCCATTTCAGGATTGTTAAGGATTACTTTTGACAGATGTAATGCTAATACCTTGACAAATGGTAGCTACAGGTCCATAATTCCGTATGCAAAATGCTTGGAGCCAGATTTTTTCAGAATAAGGAATTTTTTTGGATTAAAAAAATGTAATATAGGGGCTTCCCTGGTGGTGCAGTGGTTGAGAGTCCACCTGCCGATGCAGGGGACACGGGTTCGTGCTCCGGTCCGGGAAGATCCCACATGCCGCAGAGCGGCTGGGCCCGTGAGCCACAGCCGCTGAGCCTGCGCGTCCGGAGCCTGTGCTCCGCAATGGGAGAGGCCACAACAGTGAGAGGCCCGCGTACCGCAAAAAAAAAAAAAAAAAAAAGTAATATGGGACACATGTCTTATAAGTAACACCCCAGCTGAGTCTGAGGCAGTACCCTATAATCCAACACTTTTATATTTCTGCAGCGTTTGCACCAAGTTTATTAAAAATATAAACTTCTTCTCAAACCATCTTGAATTTAATTGGGGTTTTGGACTTGTGGATAAGGGATTGTAAACAGGTATTAGTATTATTTGAAGATAATACGAGTGCTATATGTATGCAGGTCTCCATAGCTTAAGAAAATATGTATTTTTTATGAGCGATGCTGTTGGTATCAACCCAAATCCTTTTTGCCAGTTGATGTACCCATCCTCCAGCTGCTGCCAGTGGTGGCTGATAACAACTCACAGTTTTCCCCTTCCTGGAACTAGCCTTCAACCAAACAGGAGCCACCTCTCTCGGCGGTGACGGAAGTGGGAAGAACTGTTAATGACTGTCTGACATAATCCCTTGCCTCAAAAAACTAATTTGGGGACACAGTTCTTGTTTTAGGGTTTCCCTGTGGGATTAGACCAATGCCGGTCTTCGAAACCACATTCTTCTTTAGTTTTTCTCCCCTCTCCTATGCTGCTTCTATCTCTCCTCTTTTCCTAAGAGCAAATCCCTCAGCCTCTGCTTCTAGGGAACCTAACCTAAGACATTTGGTGCCAAGAGTAGTCCTAGAAAGCAGATTCTAGGATGGGATTCTGAAGTTGGATCACGCAAGGACTGGATGGCAATGTGGTAGTGGAGTACGAGATTCCCTGGCATGCTGTAAATGTAATTGAAAAGCCTTTCGCCTACAGTGAATTGGGGTGGAATACACGCGGAAGGAAGGGGATGCTCAGTCTAACTGGCGCAATGTCTAAGACGTGAAAGATATATGGGAGCCGTCGGGACCCCGGAGACCGGGACGCCCGTCACCGCCCTCTCCCGCCCCCGTCGCCCGTCTGCGCCGCGCGGGGATGCCCCGGGCTCCCCCCGGATGGTCGGCGCCCAGCGGCTGCGGGATCCCGGCTCGGCGCCCCACGCGCCCCTCTCTCTTCTGACCCCGGGCGGGCGAGGGAGGTGCAGCCTTAGGGGTGGTGAGGTAAACCCGAGAACTTCCTGGGGAGAGGGTGCACGGGGGGGTTTCCACAGTTTTCCCCGCGGCCCCCTCAGTGGGGCGGTGTTGGGAGTGCCCTGGGGTGTTCCGAGACCGCGGAGGGGGAGGGGGGATGTTAGGGGACTCCTTTTCCTCCACTTCCCACGACCCCCTTGCACGCCCCGAGGCGTCCCAGGTCCCTTGCTGACCACCCGCCCCCCCGCCGCCGCCTCGGGTTTGAGGTGGGTGTGTGGCTTTGCGTGGGCCGAGGATTTCCCCCATTCTAGGTCTCGCCTCCTGCCCTCTTCCTTGGCCTGCGTTGGCTGAGGTGTTCCCGTAGGGGACGAAATCAGTACGTTGGCTAGTGGCCTTGGTCCTTAACCCTTTGGGTTTGTTTTAAGATTAATTAAAAGAAAAATGAACAGTAATCCTTGAAGATAACTGGGCAGTTTTTCTTTAGGTTTCATTTTTAATTGTACAAGTTCAAGTGGAGTCAGAAGCTCTTCTTACTGGTGTGAGGACTTACACAAGCCTTCATTTTGTCCACACAGACCAACAGATCATCATTTTTAGAGAAGACACTTTTTTCCCTCCTTTTTTGGTGTCCTTGATACCAAATACTAAATTCGGGTGCATAATTCTGACACAAGTAATTGCATAAATTTTTCACATGTTGTGCTTAAAGCCAAACCAAACTGTTGCATTGAACTTGGACATCTTGAATTGAGAGAACTGGTAACTTTATTTTAATACATATATATGAAGAATTTAAGAAAATAAAGGCTTCCTCGGAGGTGTGCCTCTTAAAATTATTTTCTTTGTTATTAGACATAAAATAAGAAATTTTATAGCACTTGCAGTGAAATTACACTAGAGTACAAGCAGAACCAAAACAAAGTTGCAAAATCTATTGACAAATTTAGGGAGATGTCTCTTTGGAAATTTAAATTTTCTGTGAGAGTAAGTTACCATAAGTATTGGTATACATTGCTTTTCTCTCCTCAAATAAGTAACTAAATAACAACGCAAATCTCAGACTTATTTAACACAATAGTTTTTAGCAATGGAAAACCTACAGACAAATTTTTCCTTGGTTCAGGGCTCAAATAAAAAACTGAACGGGACGGGAGATGATGGCAGCCCTCCAGTGAAAAAAATGGTGATGGACATTCACGCAAATGGAAAAATGATGATAAACAAGATGCCAACAGTAAAGAAGGAACACTTGGATGACTATGAAGCGCCAATGGAAACTGATGAAGAGCATGTCAAAAGAACCTGTGCCTCTGTACCTGAACCTTTACATTTAAATCCCAGTTTGAAACACACTTTGGCACAATTCCATTTCAGTAGTCAGAGCTCTCTGGGTGGACGAGCACCATTTTCCGCTTGGTATTCCCAAGAAAGCATGTCACCTACTGTATTTCTGCCTCTTCCAGCTCCTCAGGTTCTTCCTGGTCCACTGCTCATCCCTTCTGATAGCTCCACAGAACTCACCCAGACTTTGTTGGAAGGGCAGTCTATTTCTTGTTTTCAGGTTGCAAAAGAAAAGAGACTGTTTGCCCCAAGTCCTAAATTCTGTTCTCTGAGAATTTTCACTCCAACAAATAAATACAGTATGTGATGAATTGTACATCTGTTGTTCAAGGTGTACCTCAGACCATCTTCATATCTTAAAGGTCCTGGGAATACTTACATTTAATGCCCCATCCTGTGGGCTGATCACATTAACTGATGCACAAAGGCTGTGTAATGCTTTATTGTGGCCACATACTTTTCCTCAAAATGGTAGTATACTTCCTGCTAAAAACTCATTGGCTCAGTTGAAGGTAACTGGAAGTGCCTTTGAAGTGGAACATGAATGCTTAGGCAAATGTCAGGATTTATTTGCACCCCAGTTTTATGTTCAGCCATATACTCCATGTATTCAGCGTCTGGAGTGCTGTGGAATGTTTGCACCCCAGACATTTGTGATGCATTCTCACAGATCACCCAACAAAAGAACTTGCCACTGGGGCTTTGAATCTGCCAAATGGCATTGCTATTTTCACGTGAACCAAAAATACTTAGGGACACCTGAAGAAAAGAAACTGAAGATAATTTTAGAAGAAATGAAGGAGAAATTTAGCATGAGAAATGGGAAGAGGACTCAATCCAAGATAGATACACCACCAGGAGTGGAATTAAAGTCACGGTATCCAGTTATAAAGCAGGAAGGTGACCATGTTTCTCAGACACATTCATTTCTACACCCTAGCTACTACTTATACATGTGTGATAAAGTGGTTGCCCCAAATGTGTGGCTTACTTTGGCTGTATCCTAGCCTAAAAAGGTCCCAAAGACAGGGGCAAATAGATCTATACTAAGACATTCAGAGAAGCCTCACAGCAGTGGGAAACATCAAAAAACAGTGTCTTATCCAGATGTCTCACTAGAGGAACAGGAGAAAATGGATCTAAAAACAAGTAGAGAATTATATAGCCACTTAGATCCATCAGTTTCAAATAATTCTACGAGCAAAAAGAAACCTGAGTCTACCACTTGCAACTTAGCCAGAGACACAAGGCGGGAATTGACCATGATGCTGCAGCTTCATCTCCACTTCTTGTCAAAGATGTCATTTGTGAGGATGATAATGGAAAAATCATGGAAGAAGTAATGAGAACCTATGTAAAACAACAGGAAAAACTGAACTCAATTTTGCAGAAGAAGCAACAACTTCAGATCGAAGTTGAAATGTTGAGTAGCTCAAAAGCTGTGAAGGAACCCCCTGAAGAATAGCAGAATTTACAGAAAGAGCTTGAATCTTTGCAGAATGAACGTGCTCAAAGAGTGGAAGAATTTTATGTTGAACAGATTTAGACATAAAATTAGAGCAGGCAATGAAACAAAAATGTACCTGTGACTCAAATTTAGAAAAAGATAAAGAAGCTGAATATGCAGCACAGCTGGCAGAACTGAGACAGAGATTGGACCATGCTGAGGCTGATAGGCAAGAACTCCAAGATGAACTCAGACAGGAATGGGAGGCAAGACAGAAGTTAGAGATGATGATAAAAGAGCTAAAGCTGCAAATTTTGAAATCATCAAAAACTGCTAAAGAATAGAAACCTTTAAAGAGATTCATCTGTGTGTTCCCAACAGGGTTTATTTTTGTTTGTTTGTTTGCTTTGGTAATTGAATTCTGAACAATTTATCTGCATGAAAATAACTAGGCATTGTATCCATTTGTAGATCAGAGAAAGTGAAGAGATTATATATTAGTATATAAATTTTTACATTTTCCAAATGAATGAAAATATATGGTTCTTTGTACTTTTTTTCAACCAGCTCAGTAACAGCACTTTATGGTTTCAACTATTAGATAATCTGCCTATATTTCCAATGTAATTTAGCAGTTGCATACTTTTTAAAAGCTGCATTTTGTGATGGAAAATAGTTTTGATCAATTTTGTTATCCATATTTCAGATTCAATTTTAGATACAATGGTGGCTTCATAGTTCATATATAGAGCTACTCAAGGAGTTGAATCTCCATTTTTTTTCATGAACACAATCTCCTTTCTAAGTTAATATAGTATACTCATTATTATCATCAAAATTTGCTTTAATTTTGTTCATATTGTGAAATGAATTTCCACCAGTTCTCTTCTATTTAATGTCTCCTAAGAGACATTTTGTCAATAGAGGAATTTCATTGATGAGGTTATATTATAGCACACCCCATGGGGAAGGATAACATGCTTTCTTATACACTGCTGCTAAACACAAGAAGCAGTTATAATTAGATTTTCTGTTTAAATGTGGTTATATTTAGAAAAAAATTTTTATGTAGCAACTTTAGAAGAGGGTATAAAATGTAATAATTTTTGAACTTTTATGTTAATAGTGGTGTGAAAATATTAATGTACTTGAGAAAAACTGATACCATTGATGTACATCAGTTTCTATACAATCCATAATCCCCCTGTACAGTTTCTGTATGTAGTTGTAGGTCTTACTGATATTTATATAATGGATTTGTTTTCCTTAATGGATTTGTTTTCCTTTAAATTGTAAAACATTAAACACTTTGAAGGTTAAAAAAAAGAAAAATATATGGGAAATAGCAGCTATAAGGATTGTGGAAGTGGGTGACTGACACTGAGTCTGATGAAAGACTGATAAAAGAAAATAACCTAAGTTCTATTTATCAACAATTTAAAACAAAGGACCTCACTGTTAGTATTTAAAGAGATCCTCATCTCTTGCAGCCAGTATTCAGAGATAATTATCAAGCAGAATTTTAAGAATGGCAGAATTTTAAGAATGGGAGAATTTTAGAAAAGGCTGAATTCTCAGCGTAGGAAAGTTTCCTCCTAAGAGTTGGGTCCTGATGGGGAAGGAGTAGGACCTTGAGATTTGGGGTGAAGATATCTAGGTAGATTCATCTGAAACGCTTGAATCCCAAGACTCCTCTGAATCCTCTGAGCCTATAGAAGTGCCCCTCTGGCCTAGGTGGGATGTTAAAGGCCCATCCCTCCCCATTTTGTAGGTACCTTATAAGACAATGTAAGTCCTCCTCAGGATCTACTCTGATTTCTCCTCGTGGCCACCAGACTCATAACTAGGATCAAATAGCCCAAGTAGGCAATATTATATCCCCAAATAGCTATAGCACCTGACTTACATGTAATGGCAAGTACCAGGAAAGGATGCCTGAGGGCTGGATAAATGGGGGTGGGAATTTAAAGCTGGATAAGGGGGAGTTGATCAATATCAGGGCTCTCTGTTGTGACATGGGGTTTAACACTCAGCAAGGACCCCTAAGAGATGGTTCTATACACTGCTGGAATGGCTCTTTAAAACTTGAAAAAAGCGATAGCCACACATTAAATAAATAGAGATGCCAGAACTGCCATGGTAAAAGGAATCAAAAGACTCAATGAAGTGGGCCTGCAATAATGGGTTTATTATCTAAGACTGAAAAATCCACCAGTCAATCGGGTTTTTTGGAAAGCTTGGAGGACACTCCATTTACCAAGACAACAAAGAATGCACTAGGTAAGGAAATTACCGGCATCATTGAGAATCTTGCAGCAGCTGTGGTCTCTAAGTCAGGACTGATGGTAGGAGATGGGCTCCCTAGTAGCAATGAGGATAAGAACTCATATTAGCAGAGACCAGGTGGCTGTGCTTCACCATCAGAAGAACAGTGGGGCTTAATGTTAGAATAGTAGCCAGGAGGGCCTGGCCAGCAGGGATCTTGGTGATGGCTCAGAGAACACGGTGTTCCGGGAATTCCGTGGTGATCCAGTGGTTAGGACTCCACACTTCCCGGAGTGCAATCCCTGGGCAGGGAACTAAGAACCTGAAAGCTGGGTGGCGCAAGAAAAAAAAAAAAAGAACATGGTGTTCTTAGGGCCAAGATAGATGGATGGCCACTTTTTATAACGAAAAGGGAGGGGAAAATGAGGAGTTATTTAATGGACATAGTTTCAGTTTTGCAAGATGTAAAAGTTCTGGAGATCTGTTGCACAACAATGTGAATACACTGAACACTACTGAACTGTACCCTTAAAAATGGTTAAGATGGTATGTTTTATGTTGTGTGCTTTTAACTACAATTTAAAATTTTTTAAATTATTTACCAAAAAAATGGATGAGAAGGCTGAGATCAGCTGCTCTACTGGAAAGTCACAAATCTTTGCCTGTTGTCAGACCCAGAAACTATCAATTATAGGAGACCAGTTTCCCATGAGGAAGCCCCCTATAAAACCACAGCAAGTATACATAGTAGTGATTCCTGCAGTCCTTCCCCAATCTATGGCCATTTATTCAGATAACTCTACAATGGAGTAAGAAAAATACCCAGATCTTTCTAAGGTTGTTGGAGACAGGGTCCAAGTTAACACTGATACCTGGGGACCTAAAGCATTAGCATGGTCTCCTCATTGGAATAGGAGCATATATGAGTTAGATAAAATGAAGGCTTGGGCCAGGTTTGTACCACAGTTGTTCCACTAGGTGTATGGACCTACCCAGTTATTTCCCATTCCTGACAGTATAATTGGAATGGGCGTACATAGAAACAACAGAACTCTCACATTAGTTCCTTGACCTGTAGAATAAGAGCTACTAAGTAGTAATAAGAAAGGCCAAGTGGAAGCCCCTGAAACTGTTCCTGGACAATGGTCAAAATAATAAATTAAAAACCTGTCAAATTTTAGGGGAATGGCAGAGTTTAGTACCTCCCTCAAAACTTTAAAGAATGAAATAATGATGGTCCCTGTCATATTCCTATTTAATTCACCAGTCTGGCCTCTGCAAAAACTGATGGATCATGGCAGATGACAAACTTAATGCAAACTTAATCAAGCAGTGGCTCCAACTACACCTGCTATGCCAGATGTGATATCTTTCTAGAGGAGATTAACAGAGCCTCCAGTACATCGTGTACAGCCATCGATCTAGAAAATGTGTTCTTTTCCACACCCATCTGGAAAGAGGATCACACAGGATGGGCAACTATACATTCATGATCTTGCCCCAGTGTCATATTCTCTGTCTTATTATAGTCCAAAGGTATCTGAACCGTTTGAAAATTCTAACATGATATTAGTCTAGTATATCAATACCATCAGATGTGATAGGAAGTAAGTGGCAAGTATTCTGGATACCTTAGTAAGGCATATATCCTCCAGAATGTGGAGGAGAAACTATACAAATATTTAGAGGCCTACCACATCAGTGAAGTTTTTACAGGTTGAATGATCTGGAGCATGCCAGTACATTGCTTCCAACATTAAAAAAACAAAACAAAAACATTGCACAATGCACCTCTTACCACCAAGAAACACATTTGGTAGGCCTCTTTGGGTTTTGGAGGCAGCATATTCCACACTTGGAAATACTGCTAAGACCCATTTATCAGCAGATACAGGTATGTTGGATTGCACCCCTCAGTCCTACAAGCCCTGTACTTGCCCAGCTTCAAGACCAAAGAAAGAGCCCAGAGTCAGCAACAGAGACATCAATGGTTTAATGGATAGGGGGACCTCACATGTCTGAAGCAGGGTACTGGAGCAACACCCCACCATGTGTGGCATGTGGCAGGCAGGACATGGCAGCAGTCTTCGTTCCCAGGGGGAGGGGGAGGTTACCAGTTATAGGGTGAATTGATGTCAGGTTGGCTCTTCAGTTACCAGGGAAAGCAGCAGAGGGGCACACCACCACCTTTCACTACCCCTCTGATAAGCTATCATAGTGGAGATGTTCTGATCTAAAGCAAGAACAATCCTTAGCTGGGGCCTGGGGCAAGTAGGTAGGAAGGTCAGTCATGTGAATAGGGTATTGGTGAAGCAGGCACTGGTTGAGCAGGGCATTACAGAGAACAAGAGTACAGCCATCTTGAGTGGCCTGACCACACAGGTTGGAACCTTTGATTGGAGCCCAGAGGAAGAAAGGACTGAAAGATTAAAACTGAGATATGATCAACACTGCTGCTTGGGCTCTATGACTCGACAGATCCCATGATACTTGAGCTATCTGGGAACAGAGAATGACACTGTATGAAATCTCTGGCCACCACTTGGCTCAAATATTTGGACGTTCATGCATTTCTAAATTTAATTGATTCATGTTTACTTAATATGTGCTTACCATATGCCAGGCCCTGTCCTGGACACTGAAAACACAAAGATGTAATAAAACCTATTCTCTGTTCCCAAGTAGCTCGGTCTAATTTTACTCTTACTATTTGCCTGCCATTTGACTCATCTATTTCCTCCACCCTGGCATTTGCTAGGATTCAGGTAGTAACAAAGTGGGGCCAAATGGGGAAAAACTTGAGAACAATTCTATTAACTAAAAATCGACCACAAATCGGGCCATCATGATTTGATTTGAACAAGCCACATCAGTCATGCTTTAACAATAATAACTCAATTAATGAGACCTACTGTGTATATGCCACACACTTCATATACATTTATCTTCCCCCCAAATTCTGCAAGGTGTTATCTCTCTCCATATGAGAAAACTGAGGTTTAGGAAGTTAAGGCATCTAAGACACATATGAAGTGTTAGAGCTAAGATTTGAATGTAGGGCTACTTCTGGCACCTCAAATCCTCTTTTACCACTATATCATACTACCTTCATGCTACTTCCAGTGATCCGTAATAGTCTGAAAATACCTTGATGTATTCCAATTCCTTCATTAAACATTAAATTCCTATTTGAAGCCCGCCAGTGACAACAAGCTCTTCAAAGTGGTCCTTTTTATCTATGATCAGGAGATTCTTCCACAGGAAATTCAAATGTCCTCTCTTTAGGATAATTTAGTTGCAAAGAACACTCAAGCTAGGCAGAGGGAGGTGTTTTGTTTTGTTATTTTGGCTGCGTTGGGTCTTCGTTGCTGCGCATGGGTTTTTCTCTAGTTGCTGCGAGCGGGGGCTACTCTTTGTTGTGGTGCACGGCCTTCTCATTGCGGTGGCTTCTCTTGTTGTGGGCTCTAGGCACGCGGGCTTTAGTAGTTGTGGTGCATGGGCTTAGTTGCTCTGCAGCATGTGGGATCTTCCTGGATCAGGGATTGAACCCATGTCCCCTGCATTGTCAGGTGGATTCTTAACCACTGCGCCACCAGGGAAGTCCTGAGGGAGGTGTTTTAAGAACACAAAAATCTCACTGGAAAGTTAGCAACCCAGGGACAGAAAAAGGCCAGCCAGCCATCACGGGGACAGGAATTTTGAAGCCATTTCTGAAGCTGTCATTTCTGCTTCATTCATTTTTCATTCTATATCATTCTTACCAGCTTCCATTGCTTGCTCAGGGCGTGGCATTAGTGCTCTAGCCCCATCCTACTTAGCCTTTCAGTTCAAGATTCCATTATCATCTGACTCGGTCTTTTCTTTTAGTACAAAATCCTTAGAAATAAATAGATTGACCCAGTTTAACCTATGGATTGGATCTTGGATCATGTTCTAACCTTGGTCTGACCACCTATGACTATGATGGAGTCACCCCAAAAACATGGCTGAGTTTAAGTAGGATCTGTGGATGTAAAACAACTTCAGAAGGGGTGTGAACTGGGCTTGATACACTGTGTTAACAACCTTGTTCAGAAAAACATAAAGATGAGATGAATATCCTCTTTTTCTGTGACACTTAAACAGAGTCTGTAGCAACCAGGTATGATTTTTTATTACTTGTTTGCTATTTTCTAACTTAACTAAGTACCAAGGAGGCAGAGATTGGCTCCTATCCATCTCTGACCCCTCAAAGCACATATCCTAGGGCTCTCAACACTGTGCCCTGGAACAACTTGATGCTGAGGTAAACAGTATTTGTGATGGGGTACACTTACCTACTGTTGGCTGATCTCTTAAACATAGGGTACCAAGAGGCATACTGACAGTTTGATTTTGTGTGTGTGTGGTAAAATATACACAACATAAAATTTACCATTTTAGCCACTTTTCAGTGGCATTAAGTACATTCATGTTGTGCAACCACCACCACTATCCATCTCCAGAACTTTTTCATCATCTTGAACTGAAACTCTGTACTCACTAAACAGTAACTCCCTATTTCCCCCTCCTTCCTGCGCTTAGTAACCACTGCTCTGTCTCTATGAATTTGACTATTCCAAGATACCTCACGTAAATGGAATCATACAATATTTGTATTTTTGTGTCTGGTTTATTTCATTAAGCATGTTTTCCAGGTTCACCTTTGTTTTAACACATATCAGAATTTCATTCCTTTTTAAGGCTGAATAATATTCTATTTTATATATACTAGGTCCCCTACATATGAACAAGTTTTATTCCAAGAGCTGGTCTGTAAGTCCAATTTCTTCGTAAGTCCAACGAAGTTAGCCTAGGTACCCAACTAACACAACTGGCTACATAGTGCTGTATTGTAATGGGTTTATAATACTTTTCACACAAATAATACATAAAAAACAGAAAAAATGAAGAAAACATTTTTAATCTTACAGTACAGTACCTTGAAAAGTATAGTAGTACAGTACAACAGTTGGCGTACAGGGGCTGGCATTGAGTGAACAGGCAAGAAGAGTTACTGACTGGAGGAGGGAGAGGAGGTGGGAGGTGGTAGAGCTGAAGGATTGTCAGCAATAGGACATGGAGGGCAAGCTGCAATTTCACTCACGCCTGACGCTGATGGCACAGGTTCTGGTACCTTGCTGGATTCAATTCTATCTACCTTCTTGAAAAAATGATCCAGTGATGTCTGGGTAGTAGCTCTCTTTTTCTTGTCATAGATGACATGGTAGCACTGGACTGAATTCTGAACGGCTGCTGCAACCTTCGTGCACTGTTCTTCGTTCGGTCCTATGCCTCAAAAAATAACAGTGACTCCTCAAATAAAGAAAATCCCCTTGCCATTTCCTGCATCATGACTCTCTTTGGTTCTTCAGTTACTTCTTCCTCTTGTCTCTCTTCATCCTTTCTCTGGGCCTCCAATTCCATCAGGTCTTCATTAGTAAGCTCTT
Source organism: Mesoplodon densirostris (assembly GCF_025265405.1). NCBI lineage: Eukaryota > Metazoa > Chordata > Mammalia > Artiodactyla > Ziphiidae > Mesoplodon > Mesoplodon densirostris. The sequence goes on along the minus strand of NC_082662.1, from coordinate 44,893,603 downwards.
TGTGTTGCACAGCAAGGAGTTCAGTGAAGTAGTCTTCTTGCAGATCTAGCTCCAGTTTCTCACTGAGGGTCACTAAGTTGCTGAAGACCTCTTTGGACTCCTCATCCACCTTCCAAATCCATGAAAATCGTGAACTGCAGGCAAATGCTCTTCCAAAGCCCATTCATGGTGACAGCTGTAACCTCACACCAAGCAAAGTCAATGTTTTTTAAGGCCTTGAAGATGGTAGTCCTTCCAAAATTGTCACAAGGTTGTTCCTGATTTGTCACAAGGTTGTTCCTGATTTGTCACTCGTCTTTACTGCCTGATGAAAAGCGTGAGGTAAATATTTCTTGAAAGTCGCTGTAACTCCCTGGTCCGTAGGTTGGATGAGCAACATAATATTTGGTGGCAGATGCACTGCTTTGATGCTGGGATGAAAGTCATCCATGAATGGGGGGTGGCCGGGAGCATTGTTGAGCAGCAAAAGAATGTTGAATGGGACATCCTTCTCCAGGCAGTATTTCTCTACCTCAGGGATAAAGTGGTGGAAAAACCAGTCCTGGAAAATGGCCTGTGTAACACAGGCTTTGGGGTTACTCTTCCACACAACAGGATGAGAGCCCTTGGCTATGTTTTTAAGGGCTCTTGGGTTCTCTGAATGATAAATTAAGAGAGGCTTCAGCTTCACATTGCCGGAAGCATTGTCACCAAACAACAGTTAGCCTATCCTTTGCTGCTTTATAGCCTGGCATCAACTTTTCCTCCTTACTGATGTAACTTTGGTCTGGCATCCTCTTCCAGTACAGCCCTGTTTCATCCACATTAAAAACCTGCTTGAGTCAATATGTGCCTTCATAAATAATTTCTCAAAGTGTTTCATGAAACTCTCGGGCAGCTACCATATCTGCACTCGCTGCCTCACCGCTTACTTTTACATTGCGAAGGTTGGCTCTAGCCTTGAACCCTTGAAACCAGCCACGGCTGGCATTAAAAGATGAGCCCTCTGATTCTTCAATGTGTTTCTTCTTCAAGTCTTCATAAAGGTTTTTGGCTTTCTCTTGAATTAGCATTAAGCTTAGTGGGACTCAGTGCTGAAGCTGATCCTGCATCCACACACTGAGAAGTTTCTCCATCTCCTCCATCACTTTTACACGTTTCTTTGATATTGTTGTCGACATCATTGGCACAGCCGACTTCACATGTTCCATGATCTTGTCCTTGTTCTTTAGAATCGTGCCAATGGTTGAACAATTCACGTTTTAAGAATGAGCAACATCTACCATATTTTCGCCTTGCTCCACTCTCACTTATTTTCACTTTTGTTTCCATTGTTATTGCTTGGCATTTCTTAGCAGTACTGGCTACATCACCACTGCTTTTACACTTGCTTCCGGACATCCTGGGCTTGAAATACTGTACTACTGTACTCTATACAGTGAAGTACACAAAAGCACAACCACTTGTGGAGGATGCACGCACATGACAAGGCATGCCAGACACATGAACTAACTTATGTGATTGGTCATGCGAATGCATGTTCGCATCTTTGAAAGTTCACCACTTGAAGGTTCATATGTAGGGGACTTACTGTATAGACATTCTGTTGATTCCTTCATCTGTTGATAGACATTTGGGTTGTTTCTACTTTTTGGTTATTGTAAATAACGCTGCTATGGGGACTTCCCTGGTGGTCCAGTGGTTAGGACTCTGAACTTCCACTGCAGGGGGCACGGGTTTGATCCCTGGTGGGGGAACTAAGATCCTGCATGCTGCATAGAGCAGCCACAGGAAAAAAAAAAAAAAAAAAAAGAAAGAAAAATTGCTGCTATGAACATGGGTGTACAAATATCTGTTTGAGTCTCTGTTTTCAGTATCTCTCTGCTTTGGGGTATATATCTAGAAGTGGAATTGCTGGACAATCTGTGTTTAATGTTTTGAGGAGCCACTATATTGTCTTCTTCAGTGGCCACACCATTTTATATTCTCACCAACAATGCATAAGCATTCCAATTTCTCCACATCCTTGCCAATATTTGTTTTTTGTTTTGTTTTTAATAGCAATCCTAATAGGTGTGGAGTGGTAGCTTATTGTGGTTTTGATTTGCATTTTCCTAATGATTAGTGATGTTGAACATCTTTTCATAGGCTTATTGTATATCTTATTTGGAGAAATATCTATTTAAGTCTTTTGCTCATTTTTCAATTAGGCTGTTTTTTGTTGAGTTGTGGTTACTTATATATTGTGTTTATTAATCCTTTATCGTATATATGATTTTCAAATATTGTCTCCCAGTCTGTGAGTTGCTTTTTCATTCTCTTGATAGTATCCTTTGATACACAAGTTTTTAATTTCGATACACTCCAATTTACCTATTTTTTTTTTTTGGCTGTGCTTTTGGTGTCATATCAAAGCAATCATTGCTAAATTCAAAGTCATGAAGCTTCCCTGTGTCTTCTTCTGAGGATTTTATAGTTTTAGTCTTATGTTTAGGTCTTTGATCCATTAATTTTTGTCTGTGGTGTAAAGTACAGGTTTAACTTTATTCTTTTGCATGTGCATATACAGTTCTTTCAACACCATTTGTTGAAAAGACCATCCTTTCCCCATCGAATGGTCTTGGTACACTTGTCAAAAATCATTTGACCATACATATAAAGGTTTATTTCTGGGGTGTCTACTCTATTTCACTGCTCTGTATGTCTGTCTTTATGCCAGTACATTGTTTTGCTTGCTGTAACTTTGTAGTAAGTATTGAAATCAGGAAATGAGTCCTCCAACTTTTTTTTCAACTGTTTTGGATATCTGGGACCCCTTAAGTTTCCATATGAATTTTAGAATGAGTTTTCTTTTTCTTTGATTTCCTTAGCATGAATACTTTGTTCTTTTTATAACTTTTTAAAAATACTGAAGTATATTTGATTTACAACATTGTGCTAGCTGTATAACATAGACTTTTTTTTCAGAGTATATTCTAAGTTATTACAAGATATTGGGTATAATTCCCTGTGCTATACAGTAAATCCTTGTTGCTTATCTATTTTATGTATAGTAGTTTGTATCTATTAATCCCATACTCCTAATTTGTCCCTCTCCCAACTCCCCTTTGGTAACCTAAGTTTGTCTTCCATGTCTGAGTCTGTTTCTGTTTTGTATATAGATTCACTTGTATTATTTTTTAGATTCCATATATGAGTGATATCATATAGTATTTATCTTTTTCTGTCTGACTTATTTCACTAGGCATAATATTCTCTAGGTCCATCCATGTTGCTGCAAATGCCAATATTTTATTCTTTTTTATGACTAATATACCATTGTATATGTATCACACCTTCTTAAGCCAAGTGATGGGCACTTGGGTTGCTTCCATGTATTGGCTATGGTAAATAGTGCTATGAACATTGGGGTACATGTATCTTTTTGAATTAGAGTCTTTATTTTTTTCCAGATATATACCCAGGAGTGGAATTGCTAGATCATATGGTAGTTATAGTTTTAGTTTTTGAAGGAAACTCCATACTGTTTTCCATAGTGGCTGCACCAATTTACATTCCCACCAACAGTTAGAATGGTTTTTTCTATTTCTGCAAAAAACTTTATTAGGGTTTTCATAGGGATTGCATTGACTCAGTAGATCTCTCTGGGTAGTATTTACATCTTAACAACATTAAGTCTTCCAATCCATGAATATGGGATGTCAGTTCATTTATATCCTAATTTCTTTTAACAATATTTTGTAGTTTTCAATGTAGAAGTCTCTTGCTTCCTTGGTAAAGTTTATTTCTAAGTATTTTATTCTTTTTGATGCTATTGTGAATGGAATTATTTTCTTAATCTACTTTTTGGATTGTTCATTGTCAGTGTATAGAAATGCAGCTGCTTTTGTGTGTTGGTTTTGTATCCTAGAGCTTTGCTGAATTCATTTATTAGTTCTACTTTTTTGTGGGCCAGTTTGATTTAAACACATTAAAAAAAAGTGTGGCTGCAGGATAAATTCATCACCAACTTGTTCAAGTGTATATTTTTCTTTGACAAGGTAACCCTAAAAGGATGCAAGATTTTGAGAACACCAGTGCCAAGATTAACATATGTAACCTAAGAATTTTTGCCCATATACCACTGTCAAAGATCTCATCCCAGGTTTGCAAAATATCCAATTATTAAGTTCATAAAACTCAACTCCTGAATATATACAAAAGTTACAAATCCTACTTGTAAAAAAACCCTCAAACTTGCTGAGTAATCCTTAAGATTTGACTTTCAGGCTAATATTGAGTGATATTTGATGAGGATATCCATCTAGAGGTCACAAAAACATAATTTTAATTTCAATAAATATTTGTTGAATGGTGTGGGGTGATGTTTAGAATTTAAACTCTGGAATCTGATAGATCTAGATTAGAATTCTGGTTCTCTCACCTGTTAGTTGTTTTGGTACTTCCCTAAATCATTTTTGCTCCACTTTAAAAGTGAGACCATAATATGTGCCCCACTGAACTGAGAGTTAAATGAGATAACTCTATTCAGTAAATGTTAGTTATTGTGATTATAAGTAGACTACACGTTGTCACTATGCTAGATATTGGGAATAAAAGATGTGTGACACACTCTCTGCCATCAAGGTTCTCACAATCTAGATGGGAAAACTATAAAGAAAATCAAGTAATCTCAATATTGTACTACAGTAAAAAATATGTGCAGAAGGATGAAAGCTTGAAACAGAGTGGTATGTTGGAGATAAATGTAAGGCTATGACACACTCAGATATGAAATTTAGGTTGTTTGGCTCCTATGTAAAGGATGGATTGGAGCAAGTGAATCATAAGCAAGCCCAGTAAGGGGGCTATGATAATCTAGGCAAACTCTGTGTGGCAGAACAATACAGACTGAACAGGAGGGTGGCAGTGTAGAATGGAGCTTTGCTGTGCCTAGAACCATAAGCTCCTTTCTGCCATTGCTTGGGAGATCACACGCTTTAATCATCTTTCATCTTCACCTTAATCATTTAGGGAGTTCTAAGGAACCCTGTTTGATTCAGGGACTATTTACAGTGGAGGAAACAGGCTCAGATAGCAAGGCCATCATTACACTAATATAGGGGCATTAGTCACATTATACTCTATGAAAATGGCAACCCCGGGACACAACAAATATGAATGGTGAACCCCCGAGTTGTGCATTACAGTAGCCCTATTGGAAAAATTATAACACAGTAGATAATGGAACTGACCTCTATCTAAAACCCTGTGCAGTTCCTACTATTCCATACTATGTGTTTTTAATTAAATTAATTAAGTAATTTTTGGCTGCATTGGTTCTTCATTGCTGTGTGTGCCCCTTCTCTAGTTGTGGCGAGTAGGGGTTACTCTTCGTTGCAGTGCACAGGCTTCAGGTTGCGGTGGCTTCTCTTGTTGCAGAGCACGGGCTCTAGGCGCATGGGCTTCAGTAGTTGCAGCACATGGGCTTCAATAGTTGCGGCACGTGGGCTCTAGGGCGTGAGGGCTTCAGTAGTTGTGGCTCACGGGCTCTAGAGCGCAGGCTCCGTAGTTGTGGCGCATAGGCTTAGCTGCTCTGTGGCATGTGGGATCTTCCCAGACTAGGGATCGAACTCATGTCCCCTGCATTGGCAGATGGATTCTTAACGACTGCACCACCAGAGAAGTCCCTATCCCACACTATGTCTTCTCATAATATTGTATTTATGGATATATAACACCCTTAGGGTTAAACACTGAATTAAAACAAAGAAACAAATCAAACACATCCCAATATGGGTTTTCAAAAAAACCTGGTAGGCTTATTAAAATTAATTTAATGGAATCCCATAAATACTAGTTACTTAACAACAAATCAAGATGCTTGATGTATTCTTAAACCATTACTTAATGGGAAAAATAAGGGTAAAACAAATATAAGGTCCCAACTACTTACTTTGGGCTTCCCCAAAACAGATAAATGAGGAGCTTTATAAAAACTGAAAGGACTATCCATAAAAATTAAGATTATCAATCAACTTTCTGTAGACATTTCTTGAATTACCCCAGAATTCTAAGGTGAATTTCCCCAGAAAATTCTTCTATAGTTATCTTGGCAATAAATACATAACCTTAGTAAAAAGTAAATATTTAGTAACTACTTCATATATTAAAAAACTATATAATTCATATTTATGCCAAGAACACTACAATTTATAGAAGTTTTATCCACATTCTTTCTTACCTATGCCTACTCACTCTGAAGGCAGGAACATTTCTTTGGGTTGAGTCAGGATCTCGATATGCTTTGTCCAGGAAAAGGGAAGGTATGAAAATATAAAACAAAAAAGAGTATTGGCTCATTGCATACAAGAGAGGCCAGCCATTAAGAGTTATTGTCAACAGGATAAAAGGAAATACTGACCAGAGCTCCTCTGGGTGAGCAGTTAAAATATGATCAAAATGTAAAAGAGGAAGAAGTATATACACACAAAGAACTTTTATGAGTATTGATAAAAAGACATTTCTGAAAAAATGATAAAATACCTCCTTGAGGATTTTCAGAAATGAGAGTCACAGAACTACAGGAGCAGAAGAAGTGTTGATTTGGAAACATCTCATTTGACTGATGATGAATTTCAAAGTCATTAGGTTAGGTAACCTGCCCAAGGTCATACAGTTAATGCCAGAGTTTGGACTAGGATCCAATTCTCCTGAATTCCACGAGTGCTTCTTCCCCCCATTTGGTATACTACCTCTTAGGTTTCCCTAACCACTTGAAGTCCCCTTAACTCTCTCTGCCCCACAATGTGCCCTTTGGGGACAGTCAGAGGAACAGCATTCTGGACTAGGTAGACCATGTAGAGCTACTGATCTAACAATGGATGAAGCATAATTTCAAAAAAAGACTAGGTTGAAATTCATTTGGGGGTGAGGAGCAGAGGGAAAATACAAAAGAAGTAAATTCTGTAGACAACAAAAAGAGAAGCACAAGAGGAAATATTATCCTCTTTTGTTATTTTATTACTGTTATTTTATTTTGTAGTTAACTCCATATATTATATAAAACATAACAGGAAAAATCAACAAATGTATAAAATAAATTGAGGTGTCTGGATGGAAAAAAATACAAGACCTTTGTCTTCGTGTCTATAGATCTCTTGATATGTTGGTCTTGCACTAGAGATATCAAATAAAGATATCTAGCTTGAAACAAAAGTTGATATGCTGCAAGGTTAAGCCATAGTTTGATGATGGGCCATGATAGACTTTCTAAATCTTATCCTTAAATATTGGCTATAACAAATGCTGATATAACAAAGTGCAAGCTTTTATCATAAGACGGCAAGAGGGAAGCATCAATGAATGAATGCAACTTACTTCCAAGTCCTCTGAAAGGAGGTGAAAAAATAAATACTGTGTTTTACCAGTGTTCCCCCAAAGCATTACTCTAAGCATGCAGGAGGATGCTATGAGCAGCTACAATAGTAAGATCCAATCCAGAGGTAGGTTCAAGGCCAAGAGTAGAGGAGTGGTTGAAGAAATCCTCCTAGGGCCAGTACCATTTCATAGAATGCCCATTTGTGCTGGGGAATGAGTCTATGGCCCATTTTTTCTGATTCAAAAGGACATTCCCAATTTCAACCTTGCTGAAAAAGAGGCATTTTTGCACCTGCTACTAAGAACAGCTAGGATACAGGATAAGGCTGGCATAAAATTATTTAGCAAGCACATGCTAGCTATTCCAGTTTGAAATCTACCAAACTGTAAAATCAAAGGAATAAGAAGTTCAAGATGGAGCTGTTGTTCCTCAAGATGTGGGAACAATCTTAGGAAAAGAGGGATTAGGCACTCGATTAACTCTATATGGAGAACATCCTTCTCAGGCTAGATGGAAGATGAGGAAGAGCATTACTAAAGGCTAACCAGGCCATTTCGAGACCAAAAGGGGAGAAAACAAGGCATTTAGGACAAAATCTAGTAGAAGAAATTCCTCTGGGTCGAACTAGGTAAGTGAATCTAAGGCAACTGCACCAAAGATATGCTACCCATTATGCCAGCATGAAGCTGGTGACAAAATATCTCAAGACATTTTAAACCCAGAAAAATGTATGAGAAATATGTTAACGAAGCAAATTAAAACCAAACCTCCAAGGGTAAAATCTCCTCAGATTTGAAATCCAAGATACTCACTTTTCATTAATTCTGTGCATCATTAGAAAAAATTAAAAGTAACAAATGTAAAGATTTGTTTTATTTCTACTGGGGTAAGGAGGAGGATAAATAAAACTGTTTTCCAATTTGCTCTCCACTGTATACACACATACCCACACGCATACATACACATACACACACTAAAAATACCCCAACAAAAAACAAAACAAAAAAACCAAGAATCAAAACCCAAAACACCCTCAAACTGCACCAACACTTCGTATTTTGACCAAAAGAATAGATCCTGGGAGGAAGTGCAAAATGCAAAATCAAATGATCGAAAAATGCTGAACAAACAGCATTATTAATATACAAAATATTTATATTACTGAACTAGTAACAGCTGATGTTCTCCGTGTCTGTAAAACTTTGGAACCACATAGCTGATTTGTTAAATCTAGTCCATGCCAGCTTCCAAAAACCAGAAAAATTTTTAGTTAGCTTCATTCTTTGATGCCTCATCAAAATTTTCTACGAGATCTGAAAAAAAAAGTAAATAAGTTAAAGATACAAAAAAAGACAAAGAGGTAAATGCAATTCCTAACTTCTAGCCTAACAAAAACAGAATTGTTGCTACTAGAATTAGCCTGAAAACATGTAAGAGGCAGAAATGAATTGGTGGCATTTCACTAATAGTGCTTCATTTATCTGCTTAAAACAGAAACCCTAAGGAAATGTTAGTCTTCTTTTGCCTATGCCAACTACTAAGGTGACTAGCATTTTCATATGTCAATCATAATTCCTACGGAAGTGTTGTAACAATAACTATGCAAATTTATAATCACAATGATCCCAATTTAATAAAGGCAGATTCCAATTTAATAAATGCAGCAGAGCTTTGTGTGACAATTTCTAAGCTCTGAACGGGAGGGCTTTTATCCTGTTTCATTAGATCGTATGCACATCGTTGTGAATTCACAAGCTCACCATTAACAAAAAACTGAAAAATGATCATGCAATGAATTAAATGAGATAAACAGGATGCTAAAAATCTTAAAACTAAAAAATGTCACCTACCTGGAACATCATCATCCTCCTCATCAATGTCTTCTGGTTTTGGTGTTTTGCTATCCAACACTACAAAAAGTTTATTTTAAAATTAGCCATTGAGAACAAAGACCTTTACCAAACACTTGTAATGTTTATCCTTTTTTCCTATCTACATAGTTCTAGAAACAAATCTTACATAGTTGTTCAGAAAAAGCTAAATATTGCCTAATCTAAATGCCATATTTTATTTGATACTAAAATTAATAAAAGTTTAACTTCATTAGATATACACTAAATACGGTTGGCAATTACAATGGGTAGTGAAGGTAAAACTTACATGCAAAATGGAATAATTTAGGTGAGTTTAAATAAGGACATTATAGTTAATTAACTCTCCAAATTCCATATTCTCCAAATAAAAAATCAACATTCAAGATTTTTTCCATCTCTTTTGGTGTAAAACTATCTAGCTTTGTAGTATTGGCACTGAACTAATAGGCTCTGATTTTTTAGGGATGACAAGACACATTTGAAATCAGAACTACCTTGGACACTCAGAACTTATGGTTGCTGCATCTATAGCACAATCAACAATATTAAATGAAAATATAGTTCTGTGATAACACTATCTTTTTCTTGTCATTAGTCAGAAGTGAATACCAAATCAACTGTTTATAAAATGTGGCCTGCAGATCCTGGCACTTTCCTTTTAGGTAATTACCTCCCAACACCCTATATTACTACCAAAATGTATCTGAATATTCTACATGCTACACTGCATAATTATTAAAGGAACAAACTCAAAAATGTATGAAGCATACAAGTAATATTACAAAAAGTAAAATTTATGTACAGGTAAATCCTTCTAGCATAAAATGGACACACCTTTTAAATCATTAGGTTCTTTAAGTAAGGTGAGGAGGGAAAGAGGTATTAAATTGAAATACCTACCTTGTCGAGGGAACTGTTCAGCTAACTTCCTAAGACTTGTTAAGCTGTCAGCACCAAGCTGACTTAATATTCCAGGAAGCATTTCTGTGATTGGTTTGGCTTCAGCATGGCCAGTAATTGCAAAGGTGTTAGCAGAAAGGGAAGCTTGGACTTTGGGATTGTTGAAATGAATAACTGTCCCATCATCTTTAATCATGTTCACCTGTGTAATCACAGAAAAAAATGTATTTCACATATTTGGTACAACTTTAAAAATGTTTTAAAAAACATTTTATCCAATTACTGTTTTTTACTTGGTAGTTAGTTATGCAATCCCAATGTAGTAATTATGTAAGCCGTGGATTTGGGTGGAAAAAAACCCTAGTGACAAAGTAAAATAATGTACATGGCATAAATTACTAGGATGGTCAAGAAATAGTCATTTTATTATAGAATCTAAATTTATTATTATTATTATTATTACTGGCCATGCCACACGACTTGTGGGATCTTAGGTCCCCGACCAGGGATCAAACCTAGGCACATGGCAGTGAAAGCGCTGAGTCCTAACCACTGGACCAGGGAATTCCCTAGAATCTAGATTTTAAATTCAAAGATTTCTACTGCGAGGAAGAAGTTCATGCCCACATTTTTAAAAAATGGAGTTATCAGCCACGAATTGGCTTCATAATGAAATTACCCATTATCTTACTCAATTTATACTAGCAAACTAAATTAATAGATACTATTGTATCTGTACAACAGTCAGCATCATACTTATGGGACAGGTTTTAAGGGGGTAATAGTGTATGGTAAAAATAACCACTGAAAACCCATAAAGAACACTCAGAAATTTAATCAATCAGGTGTTTCACTCCTTTGAATACTTAGTAAATTTACAAAAGTTTCAACTTGTTCTCTTCATGTCTTTCTTTGTAGAGGATTTTGTCACTTTCTCTGATTTTTTAAGTGTAGCTTCTCAACAACCTTCAAAAACCCTTGTAAATGACAAGGAAGTTCTCCCACCCAGTTGCCTGGCCATCTGAACATTTATCAATTACTAGGAGACCTTTAAAACCATCCTCACATTCTCTCTATAGCTTTCACCAATATGAACTGACTGTTTCAGATTTAATTTCATTCACTGCCTGGGACTCACTGAAAAGGAAGGCTGAATGTGCATGCACTATGTAAAATGTTATTTTTCTCTCTCACTCTTTGTGTTTTAGTAGAGTTGTATTTGCATATAAGTTAAATGTGTAAATAATGTGATTCCACTATGTAGTTGATTTCACTGGGTAAGTTACCTTGGTGGTAACATGCTTATTATATAAAAAGGTTACGAAAGTTAACTCTTGGCTACTTTAGAAGCATTTCATGATCCATCCAAAAACTGCCCTTGTCACAATCAAGCAGAGATGCTGAGTGTTCTCCATGGTCAGTGCAAGTGGGTTTTTCTTCCTCAGAGGTGATCACCACCACTGATAGACAGCACCAGAAAGGAAGGGGAAGAAAGGGGCTTCTAAATTTCAGGCAAGACCTGGAACACAGAGAAAATAAAGGCAAGTCCCCTAGAAAATTGTAACTAAACCCCACAAATATTACACAGAGTAAGCATTCAATCTAGCTGTCCTGAACAAAAATCATCACAAGTTAAAAATAACTTATATTAACTTTAGAAAAAGATAAACTATGTACTTCTGAAGATAATTACTGTTTAAGTAGAAAAGTTAAATGGAAAAATGGCTGAAAATATAGGAGAGGAATGGCTTGAGAAGGCAGTGGCCTAGTAGATATGAAATGGGATGCTGCTCTGGATCTATCCTAGAATCACATAATTTTAGTATGGGAAAAGAATAAATATATGGTAGGACTATATTTTCCAAATCAAGGCCAAATCACTTAATTTAATAAAGGATTTCTACAATACTTCCAGGTGTGAAAAGAGCCTCAAACATTGTAATATGAGACATTTTTTATTTACAAACATTGAAGTCACAAGAGATTTGAAATAAATATTGTTCAAAAAAAGTCAGGCCATATATTTGTTGAATTTAGAGGTCTTCTAGTTCAAATCTCTTGTTAAAGAAATAAATACTAAAGACAAGAGCTCTTGGTTTTGGTTAAGCAACATACCCAAGGACAAATAGCTGGTTATGTGCAAACCCAGAACTTGAACCTGGATTTCCCAACTTTGTTTAATTTCCTTCCTATGATGTCATTCTCATTCTTAAAACACTTATTTGTCTATAAAAATTCAATTCTGTGGCATCATAAAAGCTTGTCAGAGAAATATTTATCTCAGAATGTAAGCTAAATAACAGCTGATATATGGATAATATATATCTTACTGGCAGCAAAGTAAGAGGCTAACATGGGGCAAAAAACAATAAATAAATTCATGAATTTTCCTTCTGTTCAACCTTCTTTTCCAAGGCTAAATGTTAAGTCATATTTTACAGCCTGATGTAGGTCTTTGTAGTTTAAAATATGTTGTTTGAGTTTAGTGTGAAAAGCAATATGAATGCCATCCCAGACTGTGAAATACAAATAAATTTATTAATGGTTGTTTTAAATGGGGTTGCATAAAAGATGTAGCTTCATGAACAGAAAGGTCCAGAAACGGGTGGAGAGTTTAGTTTTAGAATAGAGAGAATGAAATACTAGAAGTTAAAAAGGCCAGAATATTTTATTTCTATCTAACATTCCTTCCCCTCTACTGAGCAAATGACATGGTTATATAAGGCTCCTAGATAAGGCTATTAGAACTATCAAAGGATTAACTGTTGGGCTGAGCAAGATCAGTTAGACACTTCCCAACTCTTTTAGAGGCAAAAGGAGGGATAAGGAATTTGTTAAATTCACAAAGCAAATTGTATGCATTTCATATGAAGACTTCACTTCCCCCAGTGATTTTACTGCTGTTTGGTCTACGTAAATCATACAATCTATATACAGTATAATAACAAGAAGCAGACAAATAAAGACTATTAAACTAGCTACTACAACAGCACTCAGGTCCCCTTTTCAATCGATCAAGCATCCCGTTTATGTCAGTGTTTTTTCCACTTAACAGGTAGCTGAGGTAAAGAATGCTACTTGAGTTATGGAGGAAGAGGCATTAAAAAAATTTTTTTTTTAATTTTTAATTTTTGGCTGCGTTGGGTCTTCATTGCCACGTGAGCTTTCTCTAGTTGCGGCAAGCAGGAGCTACTCTTCGTTGCAGAGCACGGGCTCTAGGCACGTGGGTTTCAGTAGCTGTGGCTCAAGGGCTCTAGACTCAGGCTCAGTAGTTGTGGCACACAGGATTAGTTGCTCCGCGGCATGTGGGATCTTCCTGGCCCAGGGCTCGAACCCGTATCCCCTGCATTGGCAGTCAGATTCTTAACCACTGTGCCACCAGGGAAGTCCCGAAGAGGCATTTTTTTTGACCCCAGTCCAAAATTCCAGATGCCCTTGATCTTATTTTTTGCTCTAATTAATACTGACATGTCTTGTAGTTACCAGAAGATACTTTGTCCTCTCATGCATAGTGCACTTACATATGCTGTTTTCACTGTTTAGAAGAACTCTTTCCTGCTTCTCCACATTGTAAGTTCCCATTTATCCAAGACTTGGGTCAGATGCTTCTTTCTCTGTGAAAACTTAAGGTGGTTTATTCACCTTCTGCACTTCATGGAAACTGATATTATATAGAATTATCTTGTAGTATAATTGTGTTTGTAATCTTTAACCTTACTAGAAGGTGAGCTCCTTGAGATCAGAGGCCATTGCCTTACGAGATACAGTATCCCCCCAATTGTCAGTACCTAAGTCACTCAAATTTGCTGAATGGACACCTCCTATAAAAGTTATTCTAAAATCATGGATGCTGTCAGATCTCACTTCCCCAAATGCTAGATGAGGGGTCATATTAAGGTTTAGAAATAGCACCAGTAGTGCCCCCAATGAAGACACCCAGAACCTCCTGGGCTGTATTTTTCGCCTTTTCCTATTGTTCTGCCCTTTCAGAATCAGCCCAACTGCTCTATAGAATTGAGGGCTATTTTAAGTCATTCTGGGCAACTGCTGGGTGGCCCAATTACGCTACTATCAAAACCTTAACGACCCCTGTCCTTGCTGGTCTTTGAGTAGGGCACATATATTAACTATAGCAGCCTTCTAGCTGGTAAATCTGATGCTCGCTTTATTCCTACATAGCAATAAGTTTTCATGGCTATAAGGAGGCTTACAAAGTTATGATTGACTCCACAGCTCTTGCCGGTAATTAACTGCCCTCTCAGTTCAGAGAGGGGGTTTAAATTCTTATGCTATGTAATTTTTTTTCTTTCTTTCCAGGTCCCCACTAGGCCAGTTAGCTGCAGTTCATAATTGACAGTTGTCTTAAAATCAAGTTTTATTGCTACTCCTTCCTGTATGTAGTGGCACTTAAATGTTTATTAGGAAATTAATCTTTTATTGCCTTCCTGCTGTATTTTAATGGGGTGAAATAACAGATATTTTAAGAATAAGACACGTAAGTGTCTGGATTGTGTAAGGCTAAGGGATGTCAAATTTTGAGGATTATGGCCTTTGCACACATTCCCATAAGTCAGTATCTTTCACATTCAATCCTCGTAAATAAGCTCAGCACCTGCTTATACCTAAAGGCTAGTATGAAGCATAACCTATTATTACTGATATGAGTGAAAACTAACAGACATCATTAGAGTATATGATATGCTGGGATCATTTTCTCTTATGCTCTGGTGGCAGGAGTCTGATGAGATGGATTCTCTGTAGCTATGCTGTAGATAGCATAAAATGGCATGTCCTTTCTGAAAATCAATTTGGCAATATGGATGAAGAGTTCTAAAAATGTTCATGATCTTTCAGTCAGCAACTGTATTTCCAAGAATCTGTCTTAAGGAACTTGGAGATGAAGATAAATACTTATGTATATAAAAGTCCAACATGTGAGTCTGCTATCAAAGCATTATAACGCATAATAAATAAAGAAATGTTAAATTATGGTATGTTCATATATTGGAATACATGTAGACATTTAGACTGACAATTAAGAAGAGTTTTTTAATGACATGAAACAATTTTTATAATATAATACTATTTGGAAAAGGAAGGATTCCAAATTGTACATCTAACTGTAGTCTCAGATATATTAAATATATATGCATATAAAGATAGGAAAGAAATATAAGACTAATAGTAGTTATTTCTGGGTAGTGGAGTTATGACTGAATGCTAATATCTTTTTCATATTTTCTGCATACCCTTAACTATCTATGATGACAATGTATTTTTATAGGGGGGGTGGAAGCCATTTTAAAAACAAAAGATGTTTATCAATAAACAAATGGATAAAATGTGGTATTACCCATAGAATGGAATATTAGTCAGCTATAAAAGGAGTGAAGTTCTGATACATGCTAAACATGGATGAACCTTGAAAACATGCTAAGTGAAGTAAGCCAGACATGAAAGGACAACTATTACATGATTCCACTTACATGAAATGTCTACAACAGGCAAATCCACAGAGACAGAAAGTAGGTTAGAGACTATCAGAGGCTGGGGGAAAGGGGAATGGGGAGTTATTCCTTAATGGGTACAGAGTTTCTATTTGGGATGATGAAAAATTTGGAAATAGATAATGGTGATGGTTGCATAACACTGTGAGTGTAATTAATGCCACTGAATTGTACACTTAAAATTGGTTAAAATGGGAATCTAATTCTGGAGCTCTCTGGTGGATCAATGAGTCTGAACTTTTAAAAGCAACCTATATGGTTCTGAGAAAAAGTGGTTCCAAGACCAATTTTGAGAACTATTAATGGAGCAAATAAAGAATGTTAGTGACAAAATTTTGAGGAAATAATAGTTTTAGTGGGATGGAAAACTAAAGGAGACAGCAAAGGAAATAACGATACAATGAAGTAGGAGAAAGGACAAGAAGCAAAGCATAGAATTTTAAGGAAAGTCTTGGCAAATGCTGCAGAGTATCAGTGAAATGATGATGGAGAGGAAGCAGAATAACAGGTGAAATCATCTCTAGAAGAAAGAAGGGGAGGGACTTCCCTGGTGGTCCAGTGGTAAAGAATCTGCCTTCCAACACAGGGGACATGGGTTCGATCCCTGGTTGGGGAACTAAGATTCCACATGCCACGGGCAACTAAGCCCACATGCCACAACTATGGAGCCTGTGTGCCACAAACTACAGAGCCCACGTGCTCTGGAGCCCATGCGCCACAACTATAGAGTCCACACACCACAACTAGAGAGAGAAAACCCACACACTACAACTAGAGAGAAGCCCGTGAGCCACAATGAAGAACCCATGTGCCGCAACGAAAGATCCCGTGTGCCGCAATGAAGATCCCACATGCCGCAACAAAGACCCGATGCATCCAAAAATAAAAGACAAATAAATAAATATTAAAAAAAGAGAATTCTCTAGGAAAAGAAAGAAGGGGAAATCAAGAACTAAGAGAGGCCAAGATGGCGGAGTAGAAAGACCCCCTAAGCTCATCTCCTCTCACAAGCAACATCACAACTAACTACAGAACCATTGATAAAAAAGACTGGAACCCACCAGAAAGATCTTCTGTAACTAAAGACATAAAGAAGGAACTACAACGAGACGTGTAGGAGGGGCACACTTGAGATATAATCAAATCCCATACCTCCTGAGTGGGCGACTTGAGAGTAATTATATTATAGAGGTTCTCCTACAGGAGTGAGAGTTCTGAGCCCCACATTGGGCCCCCCGAAGAGCCCCTACACCATTTGGCTTTGAAGGCCAGCAGGGCTTTATTGCAGGAGCTCCACAGGATTGGGGGGAACAGAGACTTCACTCTTAAAAGGTGCACACAAAATCTCATGTGCATCAGGACTAAGGGCAAAAGCAGTAATCTGATAGGCGGCTGGGTCAGACCAACCTGCTGGTCTGAGATAGTCTCCTGGGTAGGCGGGGTAGGGGTTGGGGAGCAGCTATGCCTCACCCTGGGGACACAGACACTGGTAGTGGGCATATCAGGGAGCATTCATCTGCATGAGCTCTCCTGGAGGCTGACATCTTGGCACCAAGACCTGGCCCCACCCAACAGCCTGCAGGCTCCAGGGCTGGGAGGCCTCAGGCCAAACAACTAACCAGGCATGAACACAGCCCCATCCACCAGCAGACACGCTGCCTAAAGACTTCCTAAGCCCACAGCCACCTCTAGACATGTCCCTGCCCACCAGAGGGCCAAGACCCCACTCCACACACAAGTGGGCAGGCACTGGCCCCTCCCACCAGGGAGCCTGCATAAGTCTCTAGACCAGCCTCGCCCACCTGGGGGCAGACACCAGAAGCAAGAACACTACAATTCTGCAGCCTGCAGACCAAGTCTGCAAACACAGGCCAGATACTACCCTGGGACCAGCTGGCCTCTGGCCCTTGGGTGATGAGAGGTGAGTGCACTGCTGGGACGCACATGACATCTCCTACAGAGGGCCACTTCTCCAAGGTCCAGAAACATAATTAACCTACTACATACATAAAAACACAAATAGCAATTTAGATAAAATGAGACATCAGAGGAATATGTTTCAGACAATGAAGAACTGATGTAAAATTCCAGAAGAACTAAGCAACGTAAAATCCCAGAAGAACTAAGTGACGTGGAGATAAGCAATCTACCCCAAAAAAGAGTTCAGAGTAATGGTTGTAAAAATGATCAAAGAACTCAGGAGAGAAGGGATGCACAGAGCGAGAAATGAGACGTTTTTAATAAAGAATTAGAAAATATAAAGAACCACCAAAGAGAATCGAAGAATACAATTACTGAAATGAAAAATACACTAGAAGAAATCAATAGCAGACTAAATGAGGCAGAAGAATGGATCAGTGAGTTGGAAGACAGACTAATGGAAATCACTGCCATTGAACAGAAAAAAGAATGAGAAGAAATGAAGACAGTTTAAGAGATCTCTGGGACAACATCAAGTACACTAATAATAAGATTATAGGGGTCCCAGAAGGAGAAGAGAGAAAGAAAGGTCCTGACAAAATATTTGAAGAGATAATAGCTGAAAACTTCCCTAACCTGGGAAAGGAAAGTCACCTGAGTCCAGGAAGTGCAGACAGTCCCATACAGGATTAACCAGAGAGGAACAGACTAAGACATATTGTAATCAAAATGACAAAAATTAAAGATGAAGAGAGAGTATTAAAAGCAACAAGAGGGAACTCCCTGGTGGCGCAGTGGTTAAGAATCCGCCCACCAATGCAGGGGACATGGGTTTGAGCCCTGTTCTGGGAAGATCCTACATGTCACAGAGCAACTAAGCCCGTGTGCCACAACTACTGAGGCTGCACTCTAGAGCCCATGAGCCACAACTACTGAAGCCTGCGTGCCTAGAGCCTGTGCTCCACAGGAGAAGCCACCACACTGAGAAGCCCGCACCACAACGAAGAGTAGCCCCTGCTCACTGTGACTAGAGAAAGCCCGCGGGCAGCAACAAAGACCCAACACAGCCAAAAATAAATAAATAAATAAATTTATATATATATAAAAAAAGCAACAAGAGAATAGCATCAAATAACATACGAGGGAACTCCCATAAGGCTATCAGCTGAACTTTCAGGAGAAACTCTGCATGCCAGAAGGGAGAGATGATATACTCAAAACGATGAAAGACAAAAACCTACAAGCAAGAATACTCTACTCAGCAAGGCTCTCGAGGTTCAGATGTGATGGGGAACTCAAAAGCTTTACAGACAAGCAAAAGCTAAAAGAATTCAGCATCACAAAACCAGCCTTAAAACAAACGTTGAAGGAACTTCTCTAGGCAGAGAAGAAAAGGTCACACCTAGAAACAAGAAAATTACAAAATGGATGGGCCTCCCTGGTGGCGCAGTGGTTAAGAGTCCGCCTGCCGATGCAGGGGATACGGGTTCGTGCCCCGGTCTGGGAGGATCCCACATGCCGCGGAGCGGCTGGGCCCGTGAGCCATGGCCGCTGGGCCTGCGCATCCGGAGCCTGTGCTCCGCAACGGGAGAGGCCACAACAGTGAGAGGCCCGCATACCGCAAAAAGAAAAAAAAAAAAAGAAAAGAAAATTACAAAATGGAAAAGCTTGCTGGTAAAGGCAAACATACAGTAAAGCATGATATCATCCACACACAAAGCTAGTAGGGAGTTTAAAAGACAAAAGTAGTAAAATCATCTGTATATACAATAAGCAGTTAAGGGATACACAAAAAGTTAGATATAAAATATAATACCAAAAACAGCAATCATGAGGGTAGGAGAATACAAATGCAGGGCATCTAAAATGCATTTGAAATTAAGAGATGAGCAACTTAAAACAAGCATGCATATACAGATTGTTATACAAAAAGCTCATGGTAACCATAAAACAAAAATCTATAAAAGATATACACATAAAAAAGAAAAAGGAATCCAAACATAACACTAAAGATAGCCATCAAATCACAAGAGAAGAGAACAAAAGAAGGGGAAGAAAAGACCTGCAAAAACAAATCCAAAACAATGAACAAAATGGCAATAGGAACACACATATTGATAATTACCTTAAATGTAAATGGACTGAATGCTCCAACCAAAAGACACAGACTGGCTGAATGAATACAAAAACAGGACCCATATATATGCTGCCTACAAGAGACTCCCTTCAGATCAAGAGACCCATACAGACTGAAAGTGAGGTACTCCACACCAATGAAAATCAAAAGAAAGCTGAAGTAGCAATACTTATGTCAGACAAAATAGACTCTAAAATAAAGACTGTTACAAGAGACAAGAAAGACACTACATAACAATCAAAGGATCAATCCAAGAAGATATAACAATTGTAAATATATATGTACCCAACATAAGAGCACCTCAATATACAAGGCAAATGTTAACAGACATAAAAGAGAAACCGACAGTAACACAATAATAGTAGGGGACTTTAACACCCCACTTACATCAATGGACAGACCATCCAGACAGAAAGTCAATAAGGAAACACAGGCCTTAAGTGACACATTAGACCAGATGGACTTAATTGATATTTATAGAGCATTCCATCTGAAAGCAGCAGAATACACATTCTTTTCAAGTGTACATGGAACATTCTCCAGGACAGATCACATGCTGGGCTACAAAGCAAGCCTCGGTAAATTTAAGAAAACTGAAATCATATCAAGCATCTTTTCCAACCACAACAGTATGAGGTTAGAAATCAACTACAAGGAAAAAAACTGCAAAAGACACAAACACATGGCGGCTAAACAATATGCTACTAAACAATCAATGGATCCCTGAAGAAAGCAAAGAGGAAATCAAAAAATACCTTGATAATGTGAAAATGAAAACATGACAATCCAAAACCTATGGGATGCAGCAAAAGCAGTTCTAAGAGGGAAGTTCATAGAGATACAAGCTTACCTCAGGAAACAAGAAAAATCTCAAATAAATGACCTAACATTACACTTAAAGCAACTAGAGAAAGAAGAACAAACAAAACCCAAAGGCAGCAGAAGGAAAGAAATCATCAAGATCTAAGCAGAAATAAATGAAACAGAGACTAAGAAAACAATAAAAAGATCAATAAAACTAAAAGCTGGTTCTTTGAAAAGGTAAACAAAATTGATAAACCTTTAGCCAGACTCAGCAAGAAAAAAAGGAAGAGGGCTCACATCAATAAAATCAGAAATGAAAAAGGAGAAGTTACAACCAATACCACAGAAATACAAAGGGCCATAAGAGGCAACAAGCAACTATATGCCAATAAAATGGACAACCTAGAAGAAATGGACAAATTCTTAGAAAGGTACAATCTCCCAAGACTGAACCAGGAAGAAATAAACAATATGAAGGGACCAATTACCAGTACTGAAATTGAATCAGTAATTTAAAAACTCCCAGTAAACAGAAGTCCAGGACCAGATGGCTTCACAGGTGAATTCTATCAAACATTTAGAGAAGAGTTAAAACATATCCTTCTGAAACTATTCCAAAAATCTGCATAGGAAGGAAAACTTCTGAACTCATTCTATGAGGCCATCATCACCCTGATACCAAAACCAGACAAAGACACCACAAAAAAAGGAAATTACAGGCGAATATTGCTATGATAAACCTAGATGCAAAAATCGTCAACAAAATACTAGCACCTGAATCAACAATACATTAAAAGGATCATACACCATGATCAAGTAGGATTTATCCCAGGGATGAAAGGATTTTTCAGTATCCACAAATCAATCAGTGTGATACACCACATTAACAAATTGAAGAGTAAAAAGCATATGATCATTTCAATAGATGCCGAAAAAGCTTCTGATAAAATTCAACATCCATTTATGATGAAAACTCTCCAGAATGTGGGCATAGAGGGGACTTACCACAACAAAATAAAGGCCACATATGACAAACCCACAGCTAACATCATACTCAATGGAGAAAAGCTGAAAGCATTTCCTCTAAGATCAGGAACAAGACAGGGATGCCCACTATCACCATTTTTATTCAGCATAGTTTTGGAAGTCCTAGCCACAGCAATCAGAGAAGAAAAAGAAATAAAAAGAATCCAAATTGGAAAAGAAGTAGTAAAACTGTCACTGTTTTTAGATGACATGATACTATACACAGAAAATCCTAAACATGCCTCCAAAAAATTACTAGAGCTCATCAATGAATTTGGTAAAGTTGCAGAATACAAAATTAATGCACAGAAATCTGCTGCATTTCTATATACTAACAACAAAATAGCAGAAAGAGAAATTAAGGAAACAATCCCACTTACCTTTGTAACAAAAAGAATAAACTACCTAGGAATAGAGACCTCCCTAGGGAGGCAAAAGACCTGTACTCCGAAAATTATTAAGACGCTGATGAAAGAAATTGAAGACGACAAAAAACAGATAGAAAGACATACCATGTTCTTGGATTGGAAGAATCATAATTGTTAAAATGACCATACCACCCAAGGCAATCTACAGATTCAATGCAATCTCTATCAAATTACCAACTGCATTTTTCATGGAACTGGAACAAAAAATTTTTAAATTTGTATGGAAACACAAAAGATCCTGAAAAGCCAAAACGATCTTGGCAAAGAAGAATGGAGCTGGAGGAATCATGCTCCTTGATTTCAGACTATATTACAAAGCTAGAGCAATAAAACAGTATGATACTGGCATGAAAACAGACACATAGATCACTGGAACAGAACAGAAAGCCCAGAAATAAACATACGCATTTATGGTCAATTAATCTATGACAAAGGAGGCAAGACACAACGGAGAAAAGACAGTCTCTTCAATAACTCATGCACAGAAAACTGGACAGCTACATGTAAAAGAATGAAATAAAAACATTCTCTAACAGCATATATAAAAATAAACTCAAGGGCTTCCATGGTGGCGCAGTGGTTGAGAGTCCGCCTGCCGATGCAGGGGACACGGGTTCGTGCCCCGATCCCGGAAGATCCCACATGCCGCGGAGCGGCTGGGCCCGCGAGCCATGGCCGCGGAGCCTGTGTGTCCAGAGCCTGTGCTCCGCAACGGGAGAGGCCACAGCAGTGAGAGGCCCGCGTACAGCAAAAAAAAAAACCAAAACAAAACAAAAAAAAAAAAAAAAAAAAAAAAAAACTCAAAATGGATTAAAGACCTAAACGTAAGACCAAATACTATAAAACTCTTAGAGGAAAACATAGGCAGAACACTCCTTGTATTTTTTTTTTATTTTTTTATTTTTTGGCCATGCCACGTGGCTTGTGGGATCTTAGTTCCCTGACCAGGGACTGATACTGTGCCTCTCAGTGGAAGCACATAGTCCTAACCACTGGACTGCCAGGCAAGTCCCATATATACTTCAATTTTTAAAAATCATTAAAAAAAAAAAAAAGAAGATCTGGGACTTCCCTGGTGGTGCAGTGTTTAAGAATCCACCTGCCAATGCAGGGGACATGGGTTCGATTCCTGGTCTGGGAAGATCCCACAAGCTGCAGAGCAACTAAGCCTGTGTGCCACAACTACTAAGCCTGTGCTCTAGATCCTGCAAGCCATAACTACCGAAGCCCATGCACCTGGAGCCCGCGCTGTGCAACAAGAGAAGCCACCGTAGTGAGAAGCCCACGCACCGCAATGAAGAGACCCTGCTCGTTGCAACTAGAGAAAGCCCACGTGCAGCAACGAAGACCCAACACAGCCAAAAATTTTTTAAAAAGCTCTGCACATAGGGGAAAAAAAGGGCAAATTTTATGTTATGTTTATTTTACTACACACAAAAAAAACAGGAAAAAAAAAACATAAAAGGGGCTTCCCTGGTGGCGCAGTGGTTGAGAGTCCGCCTGCTGACGCAGGGGACACGGGTTCGTGCCCCGGTCTGGGAAGATCCCACATGTCGCGGAGTGGCTGGGCCCGTGAGCCATGGCCACTGAGCCTGCATGTCCGGAGCCTGTGCTCCGCAACGGGAGAGGCCACAACAGTGAGAGGCCCACGTACCACAAAAAACAAAAAAAAAACACAAAAAACCAAACAAAAAACCCCCACAAAAAACCAAAAAAGCAGGATATTTAAAGAATGTAAGACTGATGTGTAATAATAAGTTGAATGGTACAGTGTTTCTCTTTTACTCTCCTGTACTCAGAGCTGTACACCCATTGACACCTGAGGCTCTAGCTGGAGGAAGAAGGAACCGCAGTAAGGGTCAACAAATAACTTTAGGTTCTCCTTCTGTATAACTGGTTCAAGAAAAATAAGAGCCAAGAAGAGGAAAATATAAATAGTAAAACTTATGTGTACAATTACAAAATTTAAATTCCCAGCCCTAAGCTTTCTCCTGAGTGCCAGCTCTCTATGGCTAACTTCTTGCAAAACAATTCCACCTAGAATAATCAGTATCGCTTAAACTTAACAGGCCCCAAACAAACTCATCATGGGAGTCAGCATGCTATAGACTATAAATGATGAATAAACACAGTTCCTACTGTCAAGACTCTTACAATCTACTGCAAACAGACTACTTGGTTAATAAGTAATCATACCCTACAATATGAAGCTGTAATAATAAACACATTATAGCAGAGCAATTTAAGCTAAGGGCAGTGGAAGTACAGATAAAGTGTTGATGAATTATGCCTGGAAAGATAGGGAAGGTTTCATGCAGACAGAATCATACCTTAGTTAAGATAGAAGCTGTCCTCTGAATATAATAGTAAAACTCTGTGAAACAACTAGACCATCTGAACCAGAGAAGCAGATTTTTGGTGACATTTCTTTTTTTTTTTTTTTTTTTTTTTCTTTTTGCGGTATGTGGGCCTCTCACTGTTGTGGCCTCTCCCGTTGCGGAGCACAGGCTCCGGACGCGCAGGCCCAGCGGCCATGGCTCACGGGCCTAGCCGCTCCGTGGCATATGGGATCCTCCCAGACCGGGGCACGAACCCGTATCCCCTGCATCGGCAGGCGGACTCTTAACCACTGCGCCACCAGGGAGGCCCTTTGGTGACATTTCTTACTAAATACATCTGATGAAATCAATTATCTCTGGGAAATGAAACAGATCCTACTTTTGATAGATGCATGTTATCATCAGGAGAAGAAAGGTGACAACACGGTCACTACAGTCAACTAGATTACCAAGTAAGAGGCACATCCAAATATCTTCAAATGTCATAGAACATAAAACGTTTTCAGAAATTTAGTTCTGGATTATACTCTCAGAGTTCACATAGGAATCTCTTCCTAAAACCTGGTATTTACTTGGTTTTTTTGTATGAAACAGTCTCTGACACTCCCCTGCCCCTTTTTGACAGCTTTGGATTTCTGTCTTTGGTAACAGGTAAAAGAATTCTACCAATGATTGAATTTATTACCCCAAATTAACAAACTAGGGAATACATAAAAGACCAGAGAAGCCTCTCAATTCAAACAGTCCTTTAGTTTTTAAGTATTTGAAGAGGACATAAATTAAGCTTTAGGAGGGGAAAAAAATTACTGATACTGACAGCCTAGAAAGTAAGATTAAAATTTTACTTGGCCAAAGTGCATTCAATAAGTTTTTGAAACCCAACTCTGATCTCTCTGTTCCAACCCACCAAACCAAGTACTCTCTATTGGTTTGATGTTTTGAAGGTCAAAGTACAGAAAACATAGTAATATTATTTTTGCTTTACAACAATGGTAATGGTACCTTCTCTTTTCAAATGTTTTTATCTGCTTTCCTAAAACTGCCAAAAACCAAAAAGATAGTATCTTCCAGAGTTCAGCACTTTGAAAAGAGCTGAAAACATCCCAAGTTAAAAATAACGAAACTGTAAAATAATTGTTTCTTCTATTCTAAGACGTATATATTTTTTCATATCTTAATGTATCTGAAAACTGCCCACATTTTCATGTATACATTTAATGTACTAGTTCCTTTTTTCCTCCAAGAAGCTGTTTTTAAACCAAGCGTGTGTCATAATTTTCTTTAAAAAAAATGAAAAAAATTCTGCTTTAATTATAGTAACACAAAACATAATGTTCGAGGCAAGCCAGATTATACAGTACACTAGATATGCCTAAACAAAATTATTTTAGATCTGCAAAGTGTTATATAAAGTACAAATATCTTGGTTCTCAAAAAATCAATTTTAGAAAGAGGGAAAGGAAGAAAGCAAACCTTCCCATTTTAGTTTCAAACATTCAGAATGTTACAGCTGTTACCTTACAGTGTTAATTTTCTTTATGCATATTTTCTCTATACAACTAGTCTGTGAAGGTTGGAAGACATCACACACACACACACACACACACACACACACACACGGGGGTGGGAGTGCAACAGGAGCATGTACATGCCTATTATATACCATTAATTTTCTGTGTGACTTTTTGGAGATATGTGTCCCCAAACAGAACTGCACTGGCAATACCAACAAAAAAGAATTAATAATATAGTTTAATACATGCTATAATAAAATTAAATACAGGGCATTATGGAGGCACATAGGAAAGGCGTCTAACCCTTCTTTGCATAAATGTGTATGTGTGCTACCAGGAAGGCTTCTGGGAGGAAATAACACCTACATTAATACCTGAAAAAGGAGAAAAGGCAATGTCCTTGGAAATACTGATGGGGATTTCTTTTATCTATAATGTTAAGTAATGAATTGTACATGGCAGGTACTCAATAATACAGGATATAAGGCAGGTACTGTCCCTTTCTTTGGGGGGAGTTTGGAAGAATAGAGAGGAAGGAGGGGCAGGAGGAGAGGAAAAGGCCAATAGTGGGTATAGGAAAGTATAACTAAAAAGACCAAAGCAGGATAAATCAATGAATACAATGAACTCTGGTTTTGACATACTTACTTCAAATCTGGAATTCAGCACTTACTAGCTATGTGATCTTGGGCAGATACCTGACTCTCTAAGTCTCAGCTTTCTTATCTGTAACCAGTAACAACCAACCATGAGACACTGTGAAGCTGAAATGGATAATACATATTTGTTTATCTGTCTAGCTGTCTAATTAGTTTCCGTACTAGATTTTAAGCTCTAAACGACAGAGCCTATGAATAATATCTTATGAATCACTGCCTAGTAAAATACTTGGCATACAGCAGATGTTCACTACCATTAAAAACTTATTATGATAATTTGGATGACAAATAAACCATGACTTCAGCACACCATTATAACTAGTCTGATTATATTCTGAAGAGATCAAAGACTGATAACTGACTGGCTTTTTATTTCACTATAAAACACTAAAAGTTTTATTAATTATAAGAACCATAAAGTCTTCCAAATTTGAACAAACCAAACATTTAGACAAGCATGCCTCTGGAAATACTATGCAGTTAAAATCTATACTTCAAGGAGGTGTAAATATAATCTTTTCCTCTCTCTAAAGAAGTGTTTTCAACCAAGGGTGATTTGCCCCCCAGAGAACATGCAATAACGTCTGGAGACATTTTTGGTTGTTGTAACTGGGGATCTAGTGGGTAGAGTCCAGGGATGCTACCAAACATCCTACAATGCATAGGACAGTTCCCACAGTAAAGAATTATCTGGTTCAAAATGTCAACAGTGTTGAGGTGGGGAGGGGTGGGCATGGAGTCAGAGAGCAGAAAGGCAGGCAAAGATATAAGATTGCCTGAACACTTATAAGTTAGGTTTAACATTATCAGAGTTCATGTCCATTATTACAACTTATTCTTTTTTTTTAATCAAGCTGTGATTTTTTTTAAACATCTTTATTGGAGTATAATTGCTTTACAATGTTGTGTTAGTTTCTGCTGTATAGCAAAGTAAATCAGCTATACTATACATATATCCCCATATCCCCTCCCTCTTGAGTCTCCCTCCCTCCCACCCTCCCTATCCCACCCCTCTAGGTGGTCACAAAGCACCAAGCTGATCTCCCTGTGCTATGCAGCTATCAAGCTGTGATTTTTAAAGACAGGCTTAGATTTGCTTTTTCTCAAATATACCCCAGATAGAGAATGATCTCTCTGAAAATTATTTTAGGTCAATGAAAATATATAAAAGCTTTCAATAGCTCAGAAAAAAAAAAGCATTTTAAATGCTTAATTTCAAGACTTGCAAATGAAGTTCTAATATTTATCAGAGTAAGAATGCACAGCCACATCAAGCTGAATGGAAAAAAGATACATGTGGCTTACATTTCCTACTATTTTATCAGTATATTGACTTTGAAAGTACAAAGCAGATTTAAACGATGTGTTCATTCATTCATATATGCATGGTTGAAGGAATATGTAGCACTTTGCCATTTCACTGCCTTTTTTTTGGTACTCTGCTATTTCTTTAATAGTAATCCCCATCACCACATTGTTTCTATGTTTCACAGCACATGTCCATTAATAATCTACTAAAAATTGTGAGGTGGTGCCACACAAAGTAATGACATAATGAAATCTAACTGATGGCAGTGAAAATTTTAACATTGGTTACTATCAGAAATGGAATCATTAGGTAGAAGTAGGTCTAGATGGTAACAAATCACAAACAGTTGATGTTATTATAATTTTTCTTAACTATCTTTTGAAATAACATCAATCTTTGGCTTCAGATTTGAGAAAAGTAGTATTATCAAAATATAATAAAATAATTAAAAAATTTAATGAATAATTTTTGAAAGAGGTCTAACAAGAAATCCAATTCATGTAAAGCTATTGCTAGAGCTTGGCTGAGGTAACGCTTTGAGAGACTGTATGGGAAAAAAGTCCACCCTACTGGAAGAAATCTTTGGGTTTCTTTATTTCTGTATCATTAGAAAAAAATCTTATTTTACATTAAAATTCAAGAGCGGTTCCATAATTTTGACATATATGCAAATACTCTGAGTCTGAAAAGTATAATGAATCCCTTAACTGTCTACTAAAATCATTTTTTTTTGACAATCATCCAATTTATATAATAAGCAAATTCAATAGCTATAGTCCTTCAGAAAGACAATACCAGATTCATCTAAGCTGATATTTTACATTTGAAAGTGTGGATAATTATTTGTGAATGTGCTACTTGTCCACATAACAATTTACAAAGTGATCATACCTCTTCAATACCAGCTATATTATTCACAGCCAGTTTTTTTAGAGAACTCTGAAGTTTTTTGTCATCAGCTGTAGCTGTTCTATGTACCACCTTCTTCTTTCTGCGCGCTGTACCCTGAAAGATAACCAAACAGAAGTGTTAGCATGCCATGCATTTGACAACTGTAATCACTTGTCTTCCTCTACATAATATTCTAACTAATATTCTAACATAATATTCATAATATTCACTCAAGAAACTGCCAACTTTGACTTAATAGTAGGTGGTGCCACACACAGTAATGACATAATGAAATCTAATGAATGATTAGATGATTAATAAGACTGTCAGCCTAACCCAGATTTTTGAAGGTCTGTTTCTAGCCAATTTTTCTTACTCTTTCCAATATCCAGCCTTTATCATTTTAACATTGTGTTTCAAGAAAATATGTTTCTAATAAAAAAATTGTTTCTAATAAAAATTTATAATTTCAAGATAATTTAGTGGGCTTTATATCAACTTTCAAACATTATAAGGAATGCTTTTTTTAACAGTGCCTACCACCCCCTGACAATAAAGTCTAAAGATATTCTGAAACTTTTGGAGATTATGACATAATTAAGAGTCAAAGGGCTTCCCTGGTGGCGCAGTGGTTGAGAGTCCGCCTGCCGATGCAGGGGACACGGGTTTGTGCCCCAGTGTGGGAAGATCCCACATGCCGCGGAGTGGCTGGGCCCATGAGCCATGGCTGCTGAGCCTGTGCGTCCGGAGCCTGTGCTCCGCAACGGGAGAGGCCACAACAGTGAGAGGCCCGTGTACCACACACACAAAAAAATGTCAAATGCCTATTATGTGAGTGTTCTAGAGTCCTAGAACCCAGGAATGAAAAAGATCAAGTTCTTACTTCAAGGAGCACACATTACAGTGTGAAGGAAAAGTCAATAAATATATAAACAAATTAGATCATTTCAAACAGGACAAGGGTATTAAGAAAAAAAAATAACATAGTGACAAGAATATCACATGGGGGTAAAGCACTACTTTATTACAATGTTCAGGGAAGGCCCCTCTGAAGAGGTGACGTATGAGCTGAGACCCATGGGAAGACCTAGGGGAAGAGTGATCCAAGCAGAATGAAACAAGAGTGAACCTTTTATTTCTAGAGAAAGCAGGCCAGTATGGCTAGAGCAGAGTAAACAATGGGAAAGGAGGAGGAAAATGAAATCAGAGAGATCGGTAAGGGCCAGATCATGTGGCCTAGAATCCTATGGGCAGGAGTTGGACTTTATTCCAATTGCAATAGGAAGCCACTGGAAGGTTTTTAAGCATGAAAATGACTAGATCTAATTTATGATTTTAAAAGATGACTGAGGTTGCTGTGGGAAATGAACTATAATGAGATCAATCAGGAAGCTACTGTAGCAGTCCTGATGAGAAATGAGGGTTGTGGCAGTGGAGATGGTGAGAGCTCAGACTGTCAGAAGAACCAACAGGACTTGCTGATGGACTGGATATGGGATATGAGGGAAAAAAGGAATCTAGAATGATGTTTAGAATTTTGACCTGAGCAAATAGGTTGAAAATTATACTATTTACTGAGATAGGAAAAGTTCATTTCTAAATGGATACTTTCAAACTCTAAATACATTTTTTCCATTGAAAAACTATTTAAAACAATGAATTAAATTCCTGAGCCAATTTTAAAAAATGTAACCTAAAGCAGGGCTGAAACACTGCGAAGAGCAGTCTGTATCTTGAGGGCTAAATCTTTCTCAGACCTGGCAGGAGTAAAGAAAAAGGAAAGGAGGTTTCAATCTCTGGGTAGCTCCTGCAGTATTACTCAGGCAATCAGGCTTATAGAGGGCAGGCAGAAGCCTCAGTCTCAGCAACTGTGGTGGGAGTAGAAGAGAGTCCTGTGGGTAGCAGCAGAGGTTGTAATGAAATCCAGTTAAAGGATGAACCAAGAGTGACTCTTTACATAGATGGCCATTTATTTATGATGTGTTCCTGACTCAGGGATAGCTCAATTGCTTGCTGGATACAACTCAAATGATCCTCACGCACCTCAAAGTCAACATGCCTAAAAGCTTATCAGTCCACCAAACTACTCTTCTTATATTTCCTAAGTTTTGTAGCTCTAAAACCAGAAATTTGGAGGTCATCCCAGAATCCTCTCACCCGTTCATTCCCCATATTCTATTGGTCATTAAATTGTGTCATATCCAGTCCCTGAATTTGTGTCCCACATACTACAGCAGTTGCTTCTCGATTGTTCTCCTCTATGCCAAACTTGTTTTATTTCATTTTCCACAATGCTGGCAGCTACCTTTTAAAATGACTGTTATTTCCTTCTTAAGATTCTACAGTAGTTTACTGTTGCTCTTGCCTATAGGATAAAATCCGAATCTCCCTAGTATGGCATACAAAACTATGATCTAACCCTAAATTACCTGGTTGTTTCATTTGTTACCATTCTTTACCCATTATTTACTCTAAACTCTAGCTATAACTAAAGCAAGCTGTTCCATTAAGCACTATGCTATCTCAGCATCCTATGGGCCTTTGCATGTGTGAATATGACAATCCCCCCTTCACCCTACCCACTTATCCTTGCACCTGTTCTTGTTTATTCTTCAAATCTCAGCTCAGTGATGACGTCCTTATCTCTCCTAGGTAGGAGCACCTTGTACCTCATTTTAACGTTTACTATTCTGTAGTGGAATTGTATGTTTCTCTTCTAAGCTGAACTGTGTCAAGAGCAGGAAACCTTGACTTATTTATGTACTGTGTGCTTGGCCCATAGTACATTCTCAATAAACCAGCTGAATGAATGTGCCAACTATCTGGTTTAAAATATATAATAGTGATGTACTGCATCAAGCTCTTACAGGTATATTCTATAGTTCTTGAATATTCCTAGTTTTTGCATTGGTACATTACATTACATTACACTTGCTGCTACAATGTGACTAGTACTTTGGTTATAGGAATGTGTTAATATGACTCCAGAGTCATATAACTGTATCACTATGAAAGAAGGAGAAAGTACTAGTTGTTTCTCCCCTTCCCCCTCTCCTGTCCCCATCCCCAGAAACTGTGGTTATCATCAAAGTAAATGACACAGTGGGGCTGCTACATAGTGTCCTACCTACCCCCTCCCTAGGTCTGAGGTAAATACTACTCATGCTTTTCCTTTTACGAAGATTGTATTCGGCAGATATAAAGGGAGAATATTCTCCTTGAGCCTGAGGCTGGAGCTGAAGGGAATCAAAGATTTTCAGTGTTCAGAACTAGATCTTCCTTAGGCTTCAAAGTACATGGAAAAAGAATGCTTATGTTCATATTCACCGACATAGACAAATCGGTAGGAATTTGGGAGGAAAACCTAGCAATGAACAAACGTACCATCAACTTAAGCATGTCCCATTGTAAACCTAACCGAAGCAGTAGGGGGATCCAGTCAAGATAACCTTAATATCTGGGATGCCCTGAGGGTGAGTCTAACATAATAGCTGTCATTTATTAAGTGTTTAGTCTGTGCCAGACACTGTTTCAGGTGTTTTAGAAATATTACTCTATCTTTAGAAGCATTTTATATAGGATCACTTTTGTTTTGCAGATGCGAAAATGGAAGCTTAACAAGGTTGGTTAACTTTTTCGTATCATATAACCACCAGATGTTAAGAAGACTCAAAGGTGGCTATTTCAATTGCACCATCAGAGAGAGAGATCTTCTAATTACCTATTTTAGATCTAGACAAATTTTCAAATTGGAATGTGGTTTAATCTCGATCGTTTAAAAGATTTTAGATTTTCAATGACCACAAATCCAAAATAATGACACTATCTGGTAATAATACATTCTCCTATCAGTTTTTCTTATGCCACACTCACCTTGCCCCCTATCCGGACCTGAGCCTGAAGTTTGGCTAACTTTTCTTGATTCATGCTGTTGGTAAATCTAGGGGGGGAAAAATAAATTTGTTAAAGTCACTGTTTTATTTACCAAAACAAAATAACTGTTTATACAACAGTACCTTCTGGTTCACTGAACCTGTAATATGCATCACCACCACAATCATATTGTCTATATTCTTAAAAATATTAATAACTTGTCCTAGCTTCATAAGCCAGACAGTAAAAAATCCAAAATTAAATAATACCAAGAGGGAGCTGAACTTACAAACAGAAAATAGAATGGGATTCAAAGTTACCTATTTGAAGATCCCTCCTTAAAAGCATGATTCAGTGCTTTGGCATTCAATAAAACCTAACCAATTATGAAATCTCTGCAAGCCAGTTTTTCCCCCAAAGATTTTTACAGCAGAGAGCTGTTACCAAATTAGCACCTTTAAGTAAACATTTTTCTCTCAAATCACATTTTGTATTTCTTTAAACCATAAAATAGAAGACAAAAAAAAAAAGAAAAAAGAAAAAAAGAGAAAAGAAAAGAAATCTGGACAAAGAAAAAAATACAACAATAGGCTGTGTAGCTGTCAAGATGTGAGGTAGTCACGTCCTCTATTCAAGGTCAGGTGGTATGTTAATAATAGGAAAAGAGAACCAGATTTTCAGACATTCAATGCTTCTGCAGCACTTTCCACGGAGTTCATTCAATACCTTGCACTAATATAATATGTCATACTTGTCAAGATATTCTTGCATATAAGGTAAAATGCCTCCTTGCACAATTTGACAAAAAACCTATCTCTGCTACATTGATGCTAAATTTTGTGGGGAGGAGGGGAAGAGGAGACTCTTAAAAATAAACTTTTAAAGGCTAATCCCGATTTTGAAAACTCTAAGACCATTATAAAGTCATGAATCCTACTCTGGTCAGTCCTTTCCTACTAAGGAAAAAAGTTCTTCAGTTTATAATGGGCCTAACATTCCACACTATGTAAACAAATAAAAGCCAATGTTAAAAGTCTTGTTTTACTTGTTCTTGGATCAACAGATCATTACTGAGATATGAGAAAGGGAATAAAGGATAAGGGTGTTGTCAAAACTTTTTGGCTGATTCTCTAAACTCTTTATAATCATCATTCAGATGAAAAAGCTACCGTTTTCTTCATTTCAGAGATGAAAGAGAATCAAAGATTATATAAGTACTAATCGTTCTGTACTCTGACACTGTACTTAGGCATCAATCTGTATATCTCTCTGCTTTAAGGCCAAAGTCTAGTTCCTAAACAACATTTAGAATTAATGATTTCTCAGTCTTTACTCAGAACTGTATCACAATGCTCAAGCAGCTAAAACACTCTTTCATAGGAGCGAGTGTGATTAGAGTACAATCAGGAGACTTAGGTGTGTGGCAATCTCAATTCTGCCATAGACTTATATCTGCTAATGTAAATCCCAATCTCTACATTCAGTATCTACAGAAAAGGACCAATATTCACTACTCTCAAAGGAATGTGGCCACGAAGGTGTAGTGAACTAACAAAGAGCCTAAGGAATTTTTTACAAAAAAAGGGGGATAAGTGAAAATATTAGAACCAGATACAGGGTAAACCTTTTGGGACTCTTCGGCATTTTGAAGTAACAATCCCCAAGACAAGAGATGGAAGCCAAAATAGAGTCCTGACTTGTTTGAAACAAAGCAAGAACAAAATCAACTCTTTATATCAATGTGTAGACAAGAAAGAACAGAGTCCATTCCAGATAATCAGTATAACAGAAAACTTGTTCCCAAGGAGTCTCTCAGAGAAAAAGCATTTTAGGGCGGTTGGAAGCTCAAGGTTGGTAGGGGAAGAAGAAGAGTGGTCCTTTGTCTACTAGCAGGTTGGGGTGCATGGAATTGAAGTAGGAAATTAGATTGGACTCAGTCTATGAGAGAAGAGATTTCAAGCTCAGAATTTGGAATAGACCTCAAAGATCACCTGCTTTAACTCCCTATTCCTCAACCAACCTTCATTTTATTGTACCCATTATTTCTGTCTTGTACATGCGGCCATCTCAAATACTTGCAAGCAGCAGCAAGGTAGAAATTATAAATAAATAAAAGTTCACCTCCCTCCCAATTTAATAGACTTGGAAATGAGGGCCCAGAAGGGAGAAGTCACTTCCTAGGCCCAAAAGGAAGAACTAACTTCCTAAGGCCATATGATTAGTGAGTTCTTCCTTGGGGATCCTAGGATCTTTTAGCCCTTTCCTCAAGGATTCACGAAAAGATGGAAATAATGAGGTTATAATCAACATTTATTGAGTGCCTAAGTTCCAAGCATTATGGTAGGCACTTTCACATACACCATGTTCACAAAGAGATAAAATAATTTCAATTTTTAATCCTGACTTTTTATTTTGTGGGTTACTCTATCTAATAAGAGAGGCACAGGCTTTGGAATCAGAAGGATCAAGTTTCCACCATTTAGGGCTTCAGAACGGTATTTTACTTCTCTGAACTTTTATCCCTTCCGTATTAGAAAAAGTGTACCACCACATACTTCACAGAATTGTTTTAAGTGAAAGATTAAGGTATCAAGCACAGGGTATGGCCCACAGCAGATACTCAAAAACTGGTAACTATTGTTACCATTCCCTAAGGGACAGATCTGGTAGAGTGAAAGAACGTGGGAACGGAAGTTGAAACCTCCATTCACGAGCTGTGTAACACTGCCCGTCGGTCAATCATCAACTTCCTGACAGCCTACTATGCATCAGGCAGTGTGATGGGGCTATAAAGATAGGCAAGGCAATGTCTCAGAGAGTTAAACAAACACTGCCATTACGAGGTGAAGAGCGCTGCAACGGAATTCGGTCTCCAGAGCTCCGGGGCGGGGGCTGCTAGCCTCAGTTTCCCTATCTGTCCAGTGGGAGGATCAAACGAGATGACAGCAGATAGGCTGTATAAAGCTCACAGCATTATAGTTGTGAATAATGAAGAATAAACAGGACAGAGGCGGGGGACCACCTGCCTCCTGGGACTGGATCTGGGCGGCAACAGCGCAGGCCCGCTCGCCCACAGAAAGCGGTGGTGCTGGGGACCTTCCCTCAGGTGCCGACCCCCAGCTGCGCCGCCGGTAACCGACAGGCCAAGCCAGCCGCCTCCGCCCCCACTCGGCGCGCCACAGCGGAAGTGGCAGCCTCAGCAGTTGGCGGGTGTCGGCAGAAAAGGGCGGGGGGAGACCGTGCGCAGCGGCCTAAGGCCGTGGAGTGGCGGGACCGCCGGGGGTCTCACCTGAAGCAAGGAGGGTCCTCCAACACCAGCACGCGGCAAGAGCAAGATGGCTGCCTCAGTCGAGACAGAGAAAGACGAAGGCGGCCGCGGCGGCGGGAGTCGGTCCCACGTGACACATCCGGCCCCGCCTCTCTCACCAGAGCAACCTATCCCGGGAGCCCATATACGAACTACAAAGCCCAGGCTTCTCTGCGCCTCCCAATAGAAAAGCGGCAGGTGCAGGTGGCCGCGCTGCATCCTGGAGCTTGCAGTCTCCCTGGTGTTCCATTGTGTCCATGCCTGCAGTTTGTAGGGAGCCTAATAAAAGGGCTGTGTGTATTTTTGTTTGGGTGTCTACTTTTGCCGGATGTCTTTCACTAGGAATTAAGTACGCACTGTCGACCTTAACTAGTGCGGACTCACGAGTGTGCAGACTCAACTAGTCTCCACTCAGGAGGAGACACGGGAAATTTTGACCTGTTTGTTATGCATCAGAGAGGAAAACTGAGAAATACTTAACCCACGAATTTTAAAAACAACAAAAACAAATAGATTTAACCAGAAGAAGCTTTACACTTTAAGTGCCTGCAGTAACTTATGTCTTGGTGCCCTGAAGAGCTAGGTCAATTTTGCAATGAGAGGTTCCAAGTTTGGTTTTCTCAGAGCTTGCATCAGTTGCTTGCATCATCCCTGAGTGGAAGAAATTGGGTTAACAAGGAAAAATAAGGTGCAGTGCTTCTTCTCCAGCAGGAAGGGGCATTCTTGCAGGCACGAGACCATGCACCGCAGAACAGACTTGCCAGGTCTCTTTGAGACTCGAGCAGGAACCTAAGAATGAAATCCGGTTGTCTGCCTTTTTTTTATTTGCGAAGGGGGAGGGGGGACCCGAAGCCAATGGGCACCCCGCCCACTGTTGGGTGCTGCTGACTTCACAGATCAATAATTTGCGTAGTGAATATTAAGTGCAGTGGTTTTTTGGAGGAGGGGCTAGCGTGCAGGCGTACGCAAGCAGCAACGGTTCTCCCGAGCCTCCTCCTCCCCGCACCCCCCCCCCCCCATCTCGGCCCATCTTTTCTCTCGGTCCTCGGACTGAAAGTCCGGAACCTGGGGAAGCAACTAGCGCTCAAAAGCAGCCCCCGCAGCCTTCTTCGTGATCTGCACCTTTAAACTCTCACTCCGTCCCAAACCGGACCCCGGAGGCACCACCCACATCCGTCTAACATCACTTCCTTCAGGGTTAAAAAAAAAAAAAAAAAAATCTGGGAACAAGAGCGGATGGGCTGAGCAGCACTTGGGAAACCGAGCGGACTTTCTGTTAGGACCCGGGCCCTACGTCTGCTCAGCCCCGTGGCTCCGCGCACCTACCACCATGGAGCTGCGGCCTCGTCTCGGAGCCACCTGTTTGCTGGGCTTCAGTTTCCTGCTCCTCGTCACCTCTTCTGATGGACATAATGGGCTTGGAAAGGGTCAGACCGCGTTCTTGTCTTAATCTTTACTTATCCTGGGCCCCAGCCCAGTACAACCCTCTTCTTGTTCTAACATGATCCCTTTCCCATTTTATCTCTGTGGCCACGCTAGATTTCTTTTTATCCCCTCGAACTGCTCCTGGAATTTGGGGTGAGGAGTAGCGGGTCTGGGGAATGTTGAGATGGGGAAGTTTTACTTGAGGCCTCCCTGAATTCTTGGGTTGGGGTAAGGAATTTCCCTTATATTACGAAAAGCATGTTTAAGAGACCAGCATAGTGCCTAGCACTTGGTAGGTCCTCAGACACCGTTACCTTCCCTCCTGGGAGAAATAGAACTTTTGGGGACCTGTATATTTAGACCCTTGCCCTGGGTCTGAAGAGTCCCCTCCTCACCTCTTCTTTTAAGAGCTAGGTTACTGCTTCCTTACCTTGGAGCGAACAGCACCTGTATCCTAGGGAGGGGTGACTGGCACAAAAGGAAGGGCCAGATGAAGGGTCAAAGGTCTGATGTTAGAGGGTCGCCAACTGTCCTTGGTTGAGGCTGTCCTTGGTTCCTTGGTGTGGTTCAGTAGGTGTGTCTGAAGAAACTGAGTTTTTCTGAAGAGTGAGGGGGCAGTGGTTATGAATGGAGAATAAGAGGTGTGACCCCCTACTCCATCCATCCCATTACCTACATCTTTATTGGAACTCAGGGTTTTATGCTTTTTCTAAGTGGTTGTGTGGTAGCATGCATTCCCCTCCCTTTCCGTTTTTTTTTTTTTTTTTTTTGTAGTGACATTGCTGTATGGAATGTCTCTGCTGCAATCCTGCTGTTGTTTTATCCTCCCTATTTGCACATTTATTGGTGGGTGATGAGATTGGGTGGACGTTCAGTGTGCCTGAATACAGTCAGTCCTTCATTCAGTAAATAATTTTTGATCACCAACCGTATTACAGGCATGGTCCTAGGCACTAGGGATATATCAATGGATAGGACAGACAAGGTTCCGCTCTCACAAAGCTTATATTCAATTCAGAGGGACAGAAAGTAGATACATGAACAAATTAATAGGCAAGATAATTTCAGCTAGGGATGAGTTCTGGGAAGAAAATGGAACTGATGGACTAGAAAGGCTGGGGAAGGATGAGGGAGCTGGCATTACTTGAGCTAGGAAGATCAGGGGAGACTTCTCTGAGGAGGTGACATGTGGGTTTCCATCTCAATGATGAATTCTGTTGAGCCAGAATGTTTTAAGTACTGACAGTCCCATTTTAAAGCAGATTATTGTATATTTAGTATAAAATTTTAAGTACTGAAGGAGACAGAAGAGTGTAACGTTAGGAGTGTGGGTTTAGATTTGAGTTTTAATTTATTCTGCCACTAACCAGCTGAGAGGCCTAGGGCAAGTTGCTAAACTTCTCAAAGTTCAGTTCCTCATCTGCAAAAGGGGCAGAATAATAACTACCTCAGACACGCAACAAATAATTTACCCTGTTCCAGTTTACTGTGTTAGGTGTAGGCAATACCTTGGAGTCACGTATTCAGTATTCCTTGTTAGCCATTAAGCTCTGTGTGGTTGTTCCAGTTACCATTGCTGTATAATAAACCACCCCCAAATTCAGTGGTGTAAAGAAATCATTTTATTATGCTCACGATTCTGTGGGCTAGGAATTCAAACAAGGCACAGTGGGGAAGGTATATGTCTTGGTTCCAAGTCTGGGGCCTCAGCTGAGCTTGTTACTTCTACGTGTGGTCTGTCTTCATGGGCTAGTGTGGGCCTCCTCACCATATGACAGCTAGATTCCAAGAGTGAGTGCCCTAAGAGAACAAGGTGGAAATGCATGGCATTTTTATCATCTAGCTGTACAAGTCACATAGCATCACTTCCACTGTACTCTGTGGGCATGTTTAAGGGCAAGGGACATTAACCACACCCCCTCCATCCCCCATGGGAAGAATGTTGAGGTCCCATTGTAAAAAGAGCATGTGGAATGGGAGATATTGTTGCAACCATCTTTGAAAAGTACAGACTGCCCCAGTAAGGTAGGACCATTTCTGTCTTATTCGTGCCCAGGAATATTTGTTGAAAGAAGAAGTGAATGGTACACATGATCGTTGAGATCCCTGTCTTTTTCAGCTCATAGTCTGAAGACTGTCAGGACAAGTAAGCAGGCAGTTACATGACAGTGATATGTACTGTGAGCAGGGAAATAGCAGGTAACTTAGGAGCATATAGAAGGGCAACCTGGTGGGGGGGGCTGTGTTGTCAGGATTAAACAAAAAAACAAAAGGTATTTAATATGTGTCACAAACTTAGAAAAGTGTTTATTTAATGTTTATTATTATATCCTCCCAAAGAAGAATATTGAATTGTTCCTGAAAAGAATTAATAATATTTCAAACTGCTTTTGTTTGTTTGTTTTTGGTTTTTTTGTATCTTGTGAGTGTGGTTTCTTGGAAAATAGATTACAGCTCACCATCCACCTCCCAAAAAAGTGCTACCCAGAGCAGTGATGAGTAAGATTTCTTCCCAGATGTTTAAGTAGTTTTGACTCTCTCCAGAAGATGGCCTGGTGGTTTGCAGAGAGGAGAGACAGAATGACCCTACTGTTTTCATTAAGAAGAGGAAGTACAGTGGTGTGGTGTGAACACTGGATAGAAATCAGGAGGCCTGAGTTTTAATCCTGGTCAGACTATATAGCCAGCTCTTATCTTCCCTGGGGATCATTTATTACATGAGAGAGCTGGGACTGGAAATGATTCCTAAGAGTCCTTCCAGCTCTAACATCCTAGAGTTCTAAAATAATTTTGTTGTTTTCCGTGTGCTAAAAATTTGGAATATGTATCACCTGTGGGGAGGAGTGTAATGATTAACATTTACTTTATATTTGCTGTATTCCAGGAACCGTTCTGTGCATTTTTCATGTATTGACTGGTTTAATCCTCATAATAACCCTCTAAGATAGATAATATTTTTTTCCTTGTGAAGTTGACATTTTATTAAATATTTTCATTCATTAACATATTATTTTTTCAATGTTTTATTACAGTAGTTTTCAAACACATAGCAAAGTTGAAAGAATTTTGCAGTGAACCCCCTTATGTCTACCTCCCAGGTCTACCATTGATGTCTGACTATCCTTGTCCTATCATGTCTCTCTCCACGTAGTCATCTATCCATGTGTATCTATTTTTTTCTTACAGTGTAGATAATATTTTTTTATAATTATCCCCATTTCACAGATGAAGAACCTAAAATGGGATGCAGGAGTCACATAGCTAGTAAGTGGACCAGCTGAGATACGTATTGCAGAGCTTCTGTTCTCAACAATATACCACTCCTGCTCTGAGTGCAGAAACTCCTTTGAAAACTTTAAAGGAGAAATGAGAAAGTTTTCAGTGGGGGCGGTTCATGTGCTCTCCTGCCTGAAACAGAAATGGATGGCTTTGTCAAGTCTCAAATGCAAATTTGGCACTGACACGTATGGAATGTTTACCTTCCATACTGTGACTTATTCACAGTCACAACAGCCCTATGGGACAAATATTTCTGTTAGTCATATTTTGCATACGGGAAAACAGCAAGTGGCTAAACTAGGTCTGTTTGATGCAGGCAGACTTCATTTAGCCACTGTGTTATTCCACCTCTTAGGTACAGTGTTCCCTGTTGCAGAGACTTGGCTGCCAGTTCTGACACGTAACCTTTTGTTTTGTCAGCTGGGAGAAGGTGGATAATACTTTTCTGATGTCCTTAGCTTACACTCATGAAAACAATTTGAGCATGAAGGGCTTGGGAATTCTGATGTAAATGCTGTGTTTGGAAATTGTCACTTTCCCTATTTTTCCCCCTTTTTAAATTAATGTTTTACGGCAGGAGCTGCTAATATGGGAGCTTTCAGCTCACTCTGCAGAAAACTGGAGTAAATAAAGTGTCTGTGCAGGTGATACTTTAGGAAATTGGACTGTCTTCAGATGTTCCACGTTGGCATGGGTGTGAGTGTGGGTGTTACTGGGGAGTAGGTAGCAACACGGTAAGCACTGTACCTTTTCAAGTTGTTTTTGAAGGGAAACATAAGGACCCAGGTTTTCCAGACCTGAAGTCTGTGTTTTCATTCTGCTTTGGTGAAGCCACATTCCTTTATTCATTTATTCATTTTTATCTTTGCTAGAGAGTCAGTGAAGTATCGTGAGCAAACTACAGACTCTGGAACACAACCACCTAGGTTTTAATCCCAGCTCTGGCACTTACTAGCACTGTAGCCTTGGGCAAGCTATTTAACTTCACCTTCCATATCTGTAAAATGAAGACAATTAAGTTTCTACCTCATAAGCTTATTGTGAGGATTAAATAATACATGTAAAAGCATGAACAACAATGGCTGGCATATAATAAATGCCATATAAGTGTTAGTCATTAATGCTATTATATTATCGTAATTATAACATAGAGTAAGCACTCAAAAAATGATGGTGCTGGGCTTCCCTGGTGGCGCAGTGGTTGGGAGTCCGCCTGCCGATGCAGGGGACACGGGTTCATGCCCCGGTCTGGGAAGATCCCACATGTCATGGAGCGGCTGGGCCCGTGAGCCATGGCCACTGAGCCTGTGCGTCCGGAGCCTGTGCTCTGCAACGGGAGAGGCCACAACAGTGAGAGGCCCGCGTACAGCAAAAAAAAAAAAAAAAAAAAATGATGGTGCTGATTATTACTTGTGAAGAATTCCAATGTACTTTTTAATATGAATTTTCAAAGAAATCTTATACACGTAGTGAACTGTTTCAAATTATACCTCTAGACTTACTCGTAGGGATAATGCAGTAGGGCAGCCAGGGGCACTGGAAAAGCATTTTAATTAGGAATCAGACTAAATTCTGGTTGTGGTTTCCTTTGTGGTCTTGGGTAGCCTCTTCCGTTTTCCAGGCCTTTGTAATATGAGAGGATTAGACTGATCTCTAAGTTTGTGCTGTCCGATAAAGTAGCACTAGGAATATGTCACTCTTAATTTTTAAATTAATTAAAATAAAATAAAAAATTCAGCACCTCTGTTGCATTAGCCATGTTTCAAGTACTCAACAGCTAATAGCTACCATATTCAACAGTGCAGCTATAGAAATTTCCATCACTGGAGAAAGTTCAATTGAACAGCCCTGCCCTAGGCTCTCTCTTAGCAATAACCTCCTATGACTGTAAGCTTTGTCAGCTAGCTTCTGAGTAGTCCATGTTTATGGAGAAATTTTATTTTGCCTGATAGTAATCTAGCTTCCCTGACTTTCTTTTGGCTGACATTTGCCTGGGATATATTTTTCAATCATTTTACTTTTGACTTTTACAAGTCCTTCTGTCTTAGG
Organism: Mesoplodon densirostris; assembly: GCF_025265405.1. Lineage (NCBI taxonomy): Eukaryota > Metazoa > Chordata > Mammalia > Artiodactyla > Ziphiidae > Mesoplodon > Mesoplodon densirostris. The sequence goes on along the minus strand of NC_082662.1, from coordinate 44,851,023 downwards.
TGTTCTTGTAAACATAGAGGTAGTTTTTTTTTTTTTTTTAACCAAAATCTGACAGATTCTGTCTTTTAACTTTAACTGGCAAGTTTAGTTCACTTATGTTTGTTGTGATTATTGACAGAGCTGGTCTTATTTCTCTCATCCAATTTCCATTGCTACTGTTTTTTCTATTCTTATTTGCCCTTTTTTGCCCTTTCATTGGGGGTTGAATATTTGCTGGTTCTTATTTTGCTTTATCTCCTTTATGAGTTTGGAAGTTGGCACTCTAGTTCTTTTCTTTTAGTGGTTACTTTTGAAATTTTATTCGCATATTTAACAAAATCTAACATTAATATCTTAACCCCCCAATGGTTAGTGGGCCTTAGAATATTTTAACTTCAGTCTCTTCCTCTTTCCTTATAAGCTGTTGTTGTCCAATATTTTAGTTCTCTCTCCTTTTTTTTTTTTTTTGGCGGTACGTGGGCCGCTCACTGCTGTGGCCTCTCCTGTTGCGGAGCACAGGCTCCGGATGCGCAGGCTCAGCGGCCATGGCTCACGGGCCCAGCCGCTTCGCGGCATGTGGGATCTTCCCGGACCGGGGTACGAACCCGTGTCCCCTGCATCGGCAGGCGGACTCCCAACCATTGCGCCACCAGGGAAGCCCCCCTCTCTCCTTTTTTAACTCTATAAATTGAGCATTAAAATTTTTTATACAGATAATTAGATTTATCTACATGTTTACCAGTTAATTTGCTCACTGTTCCTTGTATTTAGGCTTTCTTCTGGAATCACTTCTTTCCTGAAACATGCCTTTTATCATTTAGTTTCTCTGGTTTTCTCCCAGAGGACTATTTCGTATTTACTTTTGTCTCTTCAAACCTCCAATGCTTTCTCCACAATCCTTGCTTTCAGCCAGTCACCACACTTCCTATTTAACAGAAGGTAGAAGGACTCAGAAGAGACCTTTCAAAAATTGTCACCACGAGATTTACCTACCTTCTAGCACCAGTATCCATATATCCTTCCTTTCCTGTCTTTACTGGATGAGCTATCAGGGCTCCTAGCAAAGGCTAATCCCTCTACTTGAGTACTAAATCCCATCTCCTTTCATCTACTCAAGATATTTTCGACTCTCCCTTTTAGTCCTATATCATCAGTTTTCCTACCTTTATTATATCATTTCTATCAGCTTTCAACATCCTATACTTTCCTCCATATTGAATAAAAACCTTTCATGGACTCACAGCTGCCTCTAGCAATTGCCCCTGTACAGCAAAATTCTTTAAGAGAGTTGTGTGTACTTGTTCTCTAATTCTTCCCCTGCTCTAATCATCTTTTCATCCTCGCTCCTCTATTGAAACTGGTCTTGTCAAGGTCAGCATTATTCTCCGCTTGTTAAATCCAGTGGTCATTTCTGATTTAATAGGAGCATTGGTGTCAGTGGATCATCCTTCCTTCTTGAAACATCTTGGAAACACTTGGCTTCTGGGATTCCATGTGCTGCTGGCTTTCTGCTGATCTCACTGGTAGTTCTTTCTCACGTCTTTGGCTGGTTCTTCTTTATCTCCCTTAACATGGGAGTGCTCCAGGGCTGCTGGACTCCCTCTTCATCTACACTCACTCCCATGGTGATCTTATTCAGTCTTAAGCTTTAAATAACATCCGTATGCTGATAACTGTCCCTTGAATTCCGGGCTCAGATATTCAGTTGCTTATTCAGCATCTCTACTTAGATGTCTAGTAAGCATCTCAGAATGAACATTTCCAAATCCAAGCTCTTTAATGTTCCTTTCTAAAACTCACTCCACCTACTCTCTTTCCCACCTCTATTTACGACAACTCCATTCTTCTAGTTGCCCAGGCCAAAAACCTTAGAGTCATCCTTAACTTCTCTCACCCCATATCCAGAACAAAATCCTTTTGCCTTTACCTTCAAAATATGTCCAGAATCTGATAGGATCTACTCCCTCTACCACCACAGTTGGTCCAAACCACTGCCATTGCATGCTTGGATTATTGCAATAACCACTTTCCTAGTCTCTTTTGTTTTTGCCCTTCTCTCCTGTATTAGTTTGCTAGGGCTACAATAACAAAGCAGCACAAACTGAGTGGCTTAAACAACAGAAACTTATTGTCTCACAGTTCTGGAGACTAGAAGTTCAAAATCAAGGTATTGGCAGTATCGGTTCCTTCTAAAGGCTGAGGGAAGGGTCTGTGCCAGGCCTCTCTCCTTATAGATGGCTGGGTTCTCTCCCTGTGTGCGTATCTGTGTCCACATTTCCCTTTTTTATATGGACACCTTATTGGATTAGGTCTCACCCTGATGACCTCATTTTAACTTGATTACCTCCATAAAGATCCTGTTTCCAAATAAGGTCACAATCTGAGGTACTGGGGATTAAGACTACAACATATCATTTTTGGAGGGACACAGTTCAACCCATAACACTTCCTTTAGTCTGTTTTCATCACAGAAGCTAGAGCAATCATGTTAAAACAGAAATAACATCATGTTACTATTGATACTTTGCTCAAAACCTACTAACCTACTATTGATACTTTGCTCAAAACCCACTAAGAAATAACATCATGTTACTATTGATACTTTGCTCAAAACCCACTTAGTAAAAGCCAGAATCTTTATAGTGGCCTGTCAGGCCCTGCATTGTCTACTCTCTCCCTTGCCTCTTTGTCCTTACCTCCTTCTGCTTTGAAGGACAGCATTGTTTAGTGCTTGAAAGTAAGGAGTCTGGACCCTGAGCGCATAGGTTCAGTTTCCAGCTCTGATGCTCATTAGCTGTGTGAACTTGGGAAAGTTACTTAAACTTTGTGCCTTGGTTTTCTCATCTGTAAAATAGTATTAATAAAAGAGTACCTACCTCTAGGGTTGTTATGAAGATCAACATTGGTAAAGTACTTAGAATAGTGCCTGGTATATTATATTAATAGCAAATACTTGTAGCAATTCTCCAGTCCCAGACACTGTTCTAAATTCTTTTTTTGTTGTTGTTGTTATATTCATTCATTTCTTTTAGTTTTTAGATTCCACATATAAGTGAAAACATACAGTATTTGTCTTTCTGTGTCTGACTTATTTCACTTAGCATAATACCCTCCAGGTCTATCCATGTTGGCGCAAATGGCAAAATTTAATTCTTTTTTATGGCTGAGTAATATTCCATTATATATATATAATTTTTTTTCTTTTTGGCCGCACTGCGTGGCTTGTGGGATATTAGTTCTCTGACCAGGGATTGAACCTGGATCACCATAGTGAAGATGCTGAGTCCTAATGACTGGACTGCCAGGGAATTCCCATGTATATACCACATCTTCTTCATCTATTCATCTGTTGATGGACATTTAGGTTGCTTTCATATATTGGCTGTTGGTAAATAATGCTGCTATGAACATTGGGATGCATGTATCTTTTTGAATTAGTTTTCGATTTTTTCCAGATATATACTCAGGAGTGGAATTGCTGGATCACATAGTAGTTCTATTTATCATTTTTATCATTTTTAAAGGAACCTCCATACTGTTTTCCACAGTGACTGTGCCAATTTACATTCCCACCAACAGTGTGCAAGGGCTCTCTTTTCTCCATATCTTCTCTAACATCTATTATTTGTTGTCTTTTTCAAGATAGCCATTCTGAAAGCTGTGAGGTGATATCTCATTGTGGTTTTGATTTGCATTTCCTTGACGACTAGTGATGTTGAGTATTTTTTCATGTGCCTATTGGCCATTTCTATATCTTCTTTGAAAAAATGTCTATTCAAATCCTCTGCCTATTTTTTAATTGGGTTCTTGGTTTTTTTAATATTGAGCTGTATGAGCTGTTTATATATTTTTGGATATTAACCCCTTATAGGTCATATTATTTGCAAATATTTTTTTTCCAATTTGGTAGGTTGTCTTTTTGTTTTGTCAGTGGTTCCCTTTGCTGTTCAAAAGCATTTAAGTTTAATAAGGTCCCATTTGTTCCTTTTTGCTTCCATTTCTTTTGCCTTAGGAGACTGATACAAAAAAATATTGCTACGATTTATGTCAAAGAGTGTTCTACCTATGTTCTCTTCTAGGAGTTTTATGGTTTCAGGTCTTACATTTAGGTCTTTTTTTAAAATTAATTAATTATACTTTTGGCTGTGTTGGGTCTTCGCTGCTGCTTGTGGACTTTCTCTAGTTGCAGTGAGCGGGGGCTACTCTTCGTTGCGGTGTGAGGGCTTCTCATTGCGGTGGCTTCTCTTGTTGCAGAGCATGGGCTCTAGGCATGTGGGCTTCAGTAGTTGTGGCACACGGGCTCAGTATCTGTGGCTCACGGGCTCTAGAGTGCAGGCTCAGTAGTTGTGGTGCATGGGCTTAATTGCTCCATGGCATATGGAATCTTCCCGGACCAGGACTCGAATCTCTGTCCCCTGCATTGGCAGGCAGATTCTTAACTACTGCATCACCAGGGAAGTCCACCATTATTTAATTTAATCTCCTTAAAAACTGAATTAGGTGATATTATCTCCATTTTACAGGTATGAAAACTGAGGCTTGAGGTATAGGACTGTCCATGGTCCCATACACCTAGAAAGCAGTGGATTTGGGACTTGAATACCATGCTTTTGACAAAGGAAAGCCTTTTTTTTTTTTTTTTTGTGGCACGCGGGCCTCTCACTGTCGTGGCCTCTCCCGCTGCGGAGCACAAGCTCCGGATGCACAGGCCCAGCGGCCACGGCTCACGGGCCCAGCCGCTCCGCGGCACGTGGGATCCTCCCAGACCGGGGCACGAACCCATGTCCCCTTCATCGGCAGGCGGACTCTCAACCACTGCGCCACCAGGGAAGCCCCAGGAAAACCTTTTTTTATGAGTATCTTGTGAACATGCCACATTTCTTTCTTGGGTCTTTGCCCTTTGTTCATGTGTGAATGTTTATGAGGCTCTTTCCTTCCAGGTTTTGGAGATCACATTCATTGGAGGACACTAGAAGATGGGAAGAAAGAAGCAGCTGCCAGGTACAAGATATGGTTTTAGTTTACTTATGGTGGTAAAACACTTTCCAGCCATCAGCTTAGCATTAATTTCAGATGAAGGATTATGCCAAGGCAGAGCAATGGAGGGGCTGCCTGATAACAACAAAAATAATACTACTACCTAACATTTATTAAGTGCTTACTATGCACCAGACATTGAATTATGTGAATTAACTCATTTAATTCTCACAACAACTCTTTTGAGGCGGGTACTGTTGTTACCTTCATTTTACAGATGAGAAAACTAAGGCACAGATCAGTTAAATAACTTGCCCAAGATCACACAGCTAGTTAAGTGGTGGAGCCAAGATCTGGACCCAGACACTCTGGCTTCAGAGCCTACACTCAACCAGTAAACCATACTGCCTAATAGTCTCAAGTTGAATAGTCTTAAGTTCCAAGTAGGTTTAGTCTATGCACAGAAGACTTATACAAAGGAGGAGGAAAAGGCAGAACAGGGGAGGAAAGGCTAAACATTGATCTGAGTGCTTTATGTTCATTAATTTATTTAATCCTCACAACCTATGAGGTTGGTTCAGCCTGTGAAATAAGAAGCATTGTTATTATTTTACAGGAGAGGAAATTTAGATACAGAATGGTTACATAACTTGACAATAGTTTACACAGCTAGTAAGTAGCAGAGCCAAGACTTGAACATTCTCTACTATACTGTACTGGAGAGACATAAAGATACAATGTATGTGCACTTCCTTTATACACACACATCCTTGCACAGAAATACTCACACTTCTGCACCTACCAAACTATAGTGCTTGCTTTTGCTAGAACAGATCCTACAGCTTCATGGCTCTGAGCCTCATACCTTCTGCAGGAGTAGGGTTGCCAGATTTAGCAAATAAAAATAAAGGATGCCCAGTTAAATTTGAATTTCAGATAAACAATAAGTAATTTTAAATATGCCCCAAGTAATATTTGAGACATACTTATTTTTAAAACATTTTTTGTTGATTGTCTGAAATTCAAATTTAACTAGGCATCCTATATTTTATCTGGCATCCTTACCCAGGAGAAAAATTCCTATTCGTTTTTCACGTTCTAAATCAAATGACTATTCCTAGATAAAGTCTTCGACAATTTTTGTGAGCAGTTTGTTTTTCTCTTCTGTACTTTTACAACGCAACCTACCTTTATCCGTTAGAGTGTATGTTATTCTGCCTGTAGGTGCCTGACTTTTCCTATTCAGACCCTTGCTTTGTGGGGGGACTGTTTTATGTTCATCTCTGAATTCCCAACCATGAAGATATTGAATGATTGAAATGGTTATTGAATAAACAGTTACTGAATGTTATTGGCTATAAGAAATGAAGGGGAACTAGTATTTGTGAATTGTCGTCCATTTGCTAAATATAGTGCTGATTGTTTTGCAATATTTAATGCTCTTTAAGGCTCCATTATAAATTGATAGACATAGTCTTTGGCCGCCAGGAGATCACATTCTTCTGAGACGTATAACATTTGACAGAAATAACCGATGCCGTTCTAAGCTCCATTTCCTTTCGGAGAGAGCAGGATCTGGTTCTCCTTGGTCTAGAACTCCTGTTTCCATAGCAACAGAGGTCGTGTAAGAGTCAAGGGAGGCAGGAAGTGTGGCTTGCATTTCCGGTTTGCGTCGGAGCCCCGGCAACCCGGAAGTTGACGCTGCGCGGTTGCATATGGCCGCGTCCGGGAAGGATGCCGCTGGTGGTGTTTTGCGGGCTGCCGTACAGCGGCAAGAGCCGGCGCGCGGAGGAGCTCCGCGTGGCACTGGCGGCCGAGGGCCGCGCGGTGTACGTGGTGGACGACGCGCAGGTGCTGGGCGCGGAGGACGCGACGGTGTACGGCGATACGGCCCGTGAGAAGGCCTTGCGTGGAGCCCTGCGAGCGGCCGTGGAGCGGCGCCTGAGTCGTCACGAAGTGGTCATCCTCGACTCGCTTAATTACATCAAGGGCTTCCGCTACGAGCTGTACTGCCTGGCGCGGGCGGCGCGCACTCCGCTCTGCCTGGTCTACTGCGTAAGGCCAGGCGGTCTGAGCGGGGGACCGCGGGTGGCGGGCGCGGATGAGAGTCCGAGCCGCAGTGTCAGTGTGAGTTGGAGGCCGCGAGCTGAGGAGGGAGGGAGACCTCTGGCGGCGGGCACCGGTGTCCTCGGGGAACCGCAGGCGGTGGACTCTGTAGTAAATGGGAGAGCCCAGGCAGAAGTACCTAAGGAACTGGAGCGGGAGGAAACCAGGACGTCAGCTCTTGTGACTTCGGAATTCGAGAAATCTGCAGAGCATGTGTCCGGTGCCTTTTACCCTCCCGAACTTCTGGAGGCCCTAGCGCTGCGCTTCGAAGCTCCCGACTCTCGGAACCGCTGGGATCGGCCCCTGTTCACCTTGGTGGGCTTAGAGGAGCCGTTGCCTCTGTCAGAGATCAGAGCTGCCTTGTTTGAGAACCGGGCTCCTCCACCCCATCAGTCTACACAGTCCCAGCCACTTGCCTCCGGCACCTTTCTGCACCAACTGGACCAGGTCACCAGCCAGGTGTTGGCACGACTGATGGAAGCTCAGAAGAGCGCAGTCCCTGGAGACTTGCTTAAGCTTTCTGGCACCACAGAGCAGCTGCGGTTTACCCGGCCTTTGACCATGGCAGAACTGAGTCGCCTCCGTCGCCAGTTTATTTCCTACACCAAAATGCATCCCAACAATGAGAACCTGCCTCAACTGGCCAACATGTTTCTACAGTATCTGAACCAGAACCTGCACTAACCAGAGCTGGTGGGGGAAAGTCATGGCTCCTTGTCTAACCACTGCACTCTCTGTTTCTCTGGGAAGAATAATCTGAAGGTCTGCAGAATATATTGATGTGTGGAAATAGAGCTATTGTGACTGATTCACTCGTACATTTCTGAATGCCTCTGTGCCAGGCCTTGAGTTTACAGCATAAATTGAGACTAGAGAGAATGGAGAACTAGCTTGGAGGAGCTTGGCAGGTTTCTCTAGAGGACAGAGCTCTGGTGGACAGGGTTTGCTTAGATTGGGTTCTACTTGGGATATCACATACCATTGATTTCCCCCATCTGAATTGTGGGAAAGCAGACTGGATGGATGAATTGTTTTAAAATAATTGTGAACAGAACTGAAGATGACACAGTTTTGCCTCTGTACTGGCCCTTTTTTCATACCACAGTTTTTTGAGTACTGTGCCTACTTTTGCTAGTCTCTGTCCTGGGGCCTGGGATCACAGATAGATCCACTGGTTTCTGTCCTTGGGAAGTTTTGGTTCTAATAGTGAAAGACAAAAGCACTAGATTGTTTCATTTAATAAAATCTTTTAGATGAAGACAGTGTGCTGGCATCTCTTTTGCTTTATGTTCTTCAGGTAATTTACTTAATGTAACATTTTAGATACACAGGTATCCCTGTTACGCCTTTGATCAAAAGTACTTTCATAGTGCTGGGTGAGAGTCTCGATGCTTTGGTCTTAACCTAGAGTGACTGTTATGACAACTCCCATAACTGGGTGCTTCATTCTGTTTTTCAAGACAAATAGCACTTTAAGCATGTCTTTCATTTTTTTCATTGATTTCAGTAAACAAATGGTAGGTACCTACCTTACCAGTGCTTGTGTTTTTCAAAGATGTATTAGATAGTCTTTGCCCTTGAGAAGTTAGTAGTTTAGACAAGTAAACAGGTGATTAGAGGATAAAAAGGACTGGAGGTTAGAATGCTTTGCGATCCCAGAGGAGGAATTGGACTAACTAGCTGCTGAGAGAAGGTGGTTTTGGGAAGGCTTCACAGAGGTGTTTACATTTGGACTGTCACTCTAGAGCAAGGGTCAGTAAAGGGCCAAACAGTAAATATTTTAGGCTGTGAGGGCCATAGGGTCTCTGTTGCAGCTTATCAACTGTGCCATGGTAGCACAAAAGCAGCCATAGATAATAAGTATACAAATGAGTGTGAATGTGTTTTAATAAAACTAGTTACACTGAAATATGAATTATATTTAATTTTAATATATCACAAGGTACTATACTTCAGATTTGTTTTTCAAACATTTAAATACGTTTAAAAACACATGTTTGTATATGTTTGTATATCATTGCCGTACAGAAGCAGGCAGTGGACTGGATTAGGCCTGCAGACTAGTTTGCTTACCTCTGCTCTAGAAGGATGAATAGGAGTTTGGGAGAAAAGAGAAAGCAAGACATTCTAAGACATTCTAAACTGCTCTGTAAGTGCGCGGTGCTGTTAAAAGGATGGGCTGCCTTGGTTGGTGATTATTTCTTGCTTATCAGGTTATCTGGACCACCTTTTGTTTCTGATATATGAGACTGGATTCCTGCATGAAATGGAGGTTTGGACTAGGTAGCATCTAAGGCCTCTTCCATTTTCATTCTCAAATTCCAAGTTGATTATTGGTTGGTTGGGTTTAAACCCATGGATTCTGGATTGCTGTTCTAAATTGAAGTAGACGATAGTGGTCAGAAAGAATATTGATTCTGGAGTCAGACTTACAAGTTAACTACTAAGTGGCAGAACCTAGAATTTATGTGGCCAAAGGTTTAATTTCTTGGAAGTATCAGTTTTTCTCATTTCTATTATAAGACCATTACCTTAGGATTGTTGTGAGGATTTTTTGTTTGTTTGTTTGTTTTTTGCGGTACGCGGGCCTCTCAGTGTTGTGGCCTCTCCCATTGTGGAGCACAGGCTCCAGACGTGCAGGCTCAGCAGCCATGCCTCACGGGCCTAGCCACTCCGCGGCATGTGGGATCTTCCCGGACCAGGGCACGAACCCGTATCCCCTGCATCGGCAGGCAGATTCTCAACCACTGTGCCACCAGGGAAGCCTGTATTTTTTTTATATATATAAATTTATGTATTTATTTTTGGCTGCGTAGGGTCTTTGTTGCTACGTGTGGGCTTTCTCTAGTTGCGGTGAGCAGGGGCTACTCTTTGTTGCGGTGCATGGGCTTCTCATTGTGGTGGCTTCTCTTATAGTGGAGCACGGGCTCTAGGTGCACAGGCTTCAGTAGTTGTGGCATGCAGGCTCAGTAGTTGTGGCTCGTGGGCTCTAGAGTGCAGGCTCAGTAGTTGTGACACACAGGCTTAGTTTCTCCACAGCATGTGGGATCTTCCCGGACCAGGGCTCGAACCCATGTCCCTGCATTGGCAGGCAGCTTCTTAACCACTGTGCCATCAGGGAAGCCTTGTTGTGAGGATTTAAATGAGATAATGTGTGTAAAGCACATACAACAATGTCATATAATAAATGTTTAGCACATTTGGCTATTATTATTATGGCTATGTAGATCCCACTTCTTACCTAACCTTGTCCTGCTCATTTAGTTTATAAGCTTTTACAAGTATTAGAGGCACCATTCTGTCCCAGGTTTGTAGTAGGCCTATGATGAGATAGCTGAATAATTCATTTGACACTTATTAAATTAACATGTATTTAGAATAGTACCTGGTACACAGTAAATGCTGTATAAGTTTTTGCTACCAGTAATATTATTCTCTATATTAGGTGTAGGGAGTATAGAGACAGCTAAGAGTTCCTTCCTTAAGAAGCTCTAAGTAGATAAAAAGATACAGTTCAATGTGGTAAATACTGTGATAGTATTGTACAGCATGTGGTGATGTGGTGATAAGGGGGTTGGATGATGGAGAAAGCCAACGTCTGATTACATAGGACCCTTCTACAAGTCGGCATTTGAGCCTTGAGAGCGTAAGAGCTTCAGCTGGCCAAGACTGATTCAGGTGGAATATGTTGCTTATTATTTTATGAAAGAAAAAGCTTTTCTTCCCTGATTATAAAAATTACATTTAATTGGGAATTCCCTGGTGGTCCAGTGGTTAGGACTTGGTGCTTTCACTGTCGGTGCTCGGGTTCAATCCCTGGTTGTAAAACTAAGATCTCACAAGCCGCATGGTGTGGCAAAAAAAAAAAAAAAAAAAAAAATTACACTTAATTTTAGAAAAATTGGAAAATAAAGGAAAAGTATAGTAAAACCCACAATCCCATTATCCAGAGATAACCTCTATTATGATTTGGAACATTTCCTTTTAGACTCTTTTCTACATATTTGTATAATTTAAACTATAGATAATAATTTCATATTCTAGCCTTTAACAGTGTACCAATAAAAAAATTTATTAACGTTTCAGTGGTTATATAACCATAACATTTAGAAATGCTGTAATTTGTTGTTTTCTTCTACAGTCTTTTCTCCCTAGCTTTAAAGCCCAAATTTGCAGAATTTACTGGAATGTCAGAACTTAGCAATAATTTTGTTGTAATAGTCCACTATTATTGAATAGATTGTCTTAAAATTTTTCTTATTGAAATTATACTACATGAACATCCTTGTACATTAACCTTTGTCTTCATTGGTTGGTCATTTTATTAGAATATATTTCAAGAAGTGGAATTACTAGATTATAATTTCTTCATTTTGTTTTTAAGTGGATTACCCCTGATGGTGATTATCCATAAGTCCTGGTGTGGAGCTTGCAAAGGTAGGTGCAAATGGTCAGACCTCAGATGTGTTCTCAAATATTAATGTTTAAAAAATATTAACACTGACTTTGGCTCAGCACTGCTTATTGCTTGAAGGAATACCGAAGAAATTTATGGTATAGATTCCCTGCCCTCAAGAAATTTGCAGTTGTATTTGCAAGGGGTTGGAGGGTGAGGCAATTAAGATACGGTTATGTAGAATATGGGATTAGGTGCTACAATAGTTGTATGGACAGTTGTGTGTAACAGAGAGAGACATGAGGAGTGGTCTTACTGGAGGAGGTGGGAACCAAATTAGAGCCCAGGTTTTCTTACTTTGTAGCCTGTATTCTTCCTGGTATACCAGCCTGCCGTTTCCCAGTCAGATTCCTTCTTTTGTTTGGTATGCTACACTTAATAAAATCATGTAGGAAAAAGTATAAAATTAGTGTAAATTGCTAGTTTAATAATATATATACATTAGTGGTAGAGTATTGTTACTCTATTGTCTTTATTACATCTATTCTTAAGTAAATGTTACTGAAATACGTAAAAAGGCCAATAGTAATATTTTTTTGTCAGTATGCCGTTATCTATATTTTATAAATTAGATGAAAGCTTCAGAGAAATAAAGTCAGCCACTTAAGTGTACTTAACTGTGCAAGTAAATGGCAGAAGCAGGACCAGAATTCAAGTGTCCTGATTTCTGGGTCTTAAGATTAGCAAAAGGGTCTGTTATATGAATCATCTCAGCAAATTAGGGTTTGGGTATGATAATGATGTTTTCTTCTGTTCCAAAATCTTTTCTTCCCCCTAGCTTTAAAGCCCAAATTTGCAGAATCTACAGAAATTTCAGAACTTTCCCATAATTTTGTTATGGTAAATCTTGAGGTAAGACTTCCAGAGTTTCTCCTTTCTGCTATGATTTTAAGTCTTTACTGTTTTAGAGTTAGCCTCATTGATGGTATAAAATCTTACTCAGCAGAGCTGTCTTCTTGTATGTATATGTTTTTCTCTTGGACTCTAATACTAAGTCTTACATTAGGTGTGGTAGAATGCTACTGAGCCCCCATTTGTGGGAGGAAGTAGGAGAAGAAAGATTGGATAAGATGACTAAATTTTAAGGTCCCTTCACTTTTAGCTTATGAATATGACATGTTTTTACATCTTTGTATAACTGAACTAAAGATGTAGTCACATGTGTAGGCCACAATTCCCTGCAAAATATGATTCAGTTGAAACCCTACTGTGTGCTGGGCTTATATGTAGAGCTTCCTTTTATTTCATTAGATATCCTTTATGTACTTCACATTGACCAGAGGTCTTGGAATCCCAAGTCAGAATATCAGATCTTAGAGTTAGAAGAGATTTTTAGGCCATTGATGCTATCCCTATTTTACAGATTGAGCATCTTAGGCCTGAAGGATTTAGGTGATTTAGTCAAGGTCATAGAGCCTAATAGGTGATAAGAATAGGTACTATGACCTAGCTGTGCTGCTTTTAGGCTGTAGTCTTCCAATGTGGGATGCTCGGATGCTCTGTGATGATACTCCTAGCCCTGTTTCTATAAAATGATGTTTATTTAAACATAGGACTGGAAATCTTCTGAACACATTACCAGTTAATGTTGAGGTAGCTAAGGGATGGCTTATAAAGCTAGTGGATAACCTGAACGCGGACACACCTCACTGAAGGCAAGGTTATATTAACTATTTGATATAACTTCTGAAATGGGAATCACACCATAAACGACAAAATTACTGTTGATTTCTGTGCATCTAAACGCCTCACCACTTTCTGTGATGAGTTAGAATCACCACTCACAGGAAACAGAAATGTGTTCAGTGAGCATTCTCCAACTTGAGAGATTTCTTAAAAAGAAAGCTAACTGTGTGGTCATATCTTCTGGGAGAACTATAACTTCACAATTGTACTAAGATGTCAGTCTCATCAATTCATGCATTCAAGAAAAATTGTGTAAGTCAGTGATGTAGGTATTGAGAATCAGCAATGAACAAAACAGACAAAATTCTTTGCTGTCATTAAATTACATATGAGGAATTGAATATGGGGAGGCAGACAAATAAGTAAAATATGTCAGATAGTGGTAAATGCTATGGCTAAAAATGAAGAATGGAGGGGATAGTTTGCAATTTTAATTAGGTAGTTAGAAAACAAGGTGACATTTGAGCAAAGATTTGAAGCAGAAAAGAGAGTGAGCCATGTGGATGAAGGGGAAAGGGTGTCCAGGCGGAGTGTAAGAGCAAATACAAAAGCCTGAGTGGGGAGCATGCCTGGCTTGTTTAATGACAGCAATAGCAGGCAACTTAGTGTGGTTGGAAAAGACTGAACAAGGGGTAGGGCGTGTTGTTAGAGAAGTGCCCAGGTGGCAGGTGAAGTAGGGCCTCTTAGGCCACTGCAAGGACTTAAGGTTTTACCCTGAGTGGGAGGGGAAGCCACTGAAAGGTTTTGAGGAGAGAGGGAACATGATCTGACTTAAGGTTTATACTTAATAGGATGAAGAAGAGCCCAAAGATGAAGATTTCAGCCCTGATGGGGGTTATATTCCACGAATCCTGTTCCTGGGTAAGGTGAAAGGTCTTAATCTGGGGATCCGTGGTGCAGAAGGAGAGAGAAATGAATCAAGTCACTGACTCCACCTAGTGAAATTTTACTGGGATGGCTAAAAACAAAAACAAAAACCAGTTTCAAGAGAGAGTGGGGAGTTCTGAATGCCAGAACCTCGGATCTGAAGGAAAGCTGCTCCCATTAACTACTTGCTTTTGTAAAAAACAAAAAACAAAACAAAACCCCAAAACTAACTGCTTTTGTGAGCAGTGGGAGAGTAGTGGTCATTCATTTATCCCTTTAGCAATCATTTGTGCATCAGCCATATGTCAAGCACTGCTAGGCACTGCAGGGACTGAGATAAGCCACAGTTCCCACCCTTGACCCTGTAGTGAGGCTGAAGCAGTGGGATTCTATAACAAGAAAAATGTCTTTCCAGAAACAATTTTATAAAAGATATTTAATGACTACCTAATCTTTGCTCAGCATTCTGCTAGATTCTATGGGGGAAACAAAAATATAGATCCCACCATTATCAAACAGAAAAGAAACATGCCAGCAAGAGGGACCAGCATATACCAAGGCATGGTGGGGAGTGAGGGTGGGGGTGGGTTGTATTCAGGGAATTATAAGGAGTTCATTGTGATTGCAACATAAAAAACAAGGGGTAAGGTGGTGAGATAAGGGCTGCAAAGATGGACAGGTCTCATTTTCCAGAAGGCCTAGTGTACCATATGGTGCTTAAAGTACCTCTCTGTTGTAACTATTGCAATCCCTCTGCCATTTTGTCTACAATAGATCCCAGTGGCAAGGTGCGTCCTGAAATCATCAATGAGAGTGGAAACCCCAGCTACAAGTATTTCTACATCAGTGCTGAGCAAGGTATGGTTATGTTGAGAGAGAAGAGGGAGGGTTGCTGCTAGGTTTCAGTAGGATGAACCACATGCAAGGTCTGTGATGGGAAACTAATTCAACATGTTAGCCAGTCATCTGCTGCATGACTAGCTTTTGGCTAGATGCTGTGTAGAATATAGGAGAAAGATAAGGCTGAGCCCCTTCCCTAGCTTTTTATAATCCAGTTGGGAGCTAACTGACCCACAGGAAACTGTGAAGAACTGAGGCTCCCAGAAATAGTCACTTGCCCGTGGACCCACAGTTAAAAAGTCACAGAGCCAGGATTTCAGTCCAGAACTTAGTTTTTTTCCACTGCACTAATGCTATTCTTGTGAGAATTCAAAGGAAGGGGAATGCTAACTGTTAGCTGATCTAGTCTGAAAGGTTTCATAGATAGTAAACTTTAACTGGATCTAGATGGATACAGATATCCATCCGTATAGAAGAGGACATTTCAAGTTATGGAAGCAAGAGGTGTGTGTGTGTAGGGGGGAGTGTAGCCCAGCATGGAGAGGGCGTGAGGCATGCTAGAGGGGATGATGACTGGGTTGAATCCTAGCCAGCAGAGGAGTGCGGAAAGCATCATTCGAGGCAGAGGGAACAGCATCAGCACAAACGTGTGGGGGAAGATTGAAATCATAAGTCAGTCATGCTTTTTTGTTCTCTAATCCTTGAGCACAGTCATTCTAGAGGGAGAGTTTGGAATTCATGCCACGTACTGTCTCTATTTTCTTTCTGAATTTCTCCCTGCCATCTGTAAAAGAGGGTTGTTTGCTAAGTTGCCATGTGTCTCCCATTGCCATGCTGCCAGGTTGTTGATCGCTTTATGTTCTGAGTCCTCGGAACTCTTATTCCTCAGGATAGGGAGAGGAAAGAGATCTGCAGAGGTTATCCTCTCCTTTCCATGGGTAAGGGGAATGTCATCTTTCCTACACAAATGCCGATCACTGGAGGTTGGTGTTACAGGGGAATTTTCCACATGGAGAAGGGTAGCTGAACTTTAGGTTCCCAACTTTTTTTTTTTTTTTTTTGGCGGTGAGGCTTGTGGGATCTTAGTTCCCTGACCAGGGATTGAATCCAGGCCCACGGCAGTGAAAGCACCTAGTCCTAACCGCTGGACCACCAGGGAATTCCCATAGGTCCCCAACTCTTGACCCTTGAAATTCACCTTCCTTTTAGAATTTCATGAAGTTACCACTTCCATCTTGACACCAGCATCATCCTTTAACACATTAGTCCAAATGTGGACACAGAACCCTTTGCCTGAATTCTCCATGGCTCAGCTGACATGAAACTGGAATATTCAAACCTGGCTTTACTAAAGGCTTGGGCAAAACAAAAGGGATGTAACAAACTATACTACCTGGTTTGCTTTCTGAGATCCACAGACTCTGGCTCAGCCTAACAACTGGCCTGCCACTGTATGGGGAGCCTGTACCAAAACAGCTGCCCTCCTTGATGCCCAAGATAGATGAGAAGTTTCATCTTCCGTCTGCCCAGGGCCTGCCTTCCAGGTTTCTCCTGTGCCTGAGAACTTGACTTCTTCCATACGTAGTTGATACTAGATATGACCACCTCTTTCAGTGAAGACCATCCTCCCTCCAAGTACACGCACACACTCACATACCAGTGTAAACTGTAACCTCCACAGGATATGAAATAAATGCAGCGATCCTCCAGAAGAGGTGATGGGGATGGTAGGAAGATGTTTTCTATTCCCTTAGTGTCAAGTGAATATCTACAGCTTGTGACAGGGGTTCAGCTCTAATCCTGGAGGGTAAGCCAAAGTAACTACTAACATTTTTTTAAGACTTCATAGTTTATAAAGCACATTTATTATTCATTCTCTCATTTAATTTTTATAATCTGTGTGAAGTAAGTAGCATCACCTTATTTATAGATGAGGAAACAAATTCAAGAGACTTTCCAGGGCTAAAATCCGGAGCTAGATCTTGAATCCAGATCCTGTGCTCCTCTTATATTTCTCCTAAAACATAAAAATCTGTATTGGTTGTCACATGTCAAATATTAAAGACCTGCTTTATACTTTTCCCCTCAACCTTTATTTCACAGTTGTTCAGGGGATGAAGGAAGCTCAGGAAAGGCTGACGGGTGATGCCTTCAGAGAGAAACATCTTGAAGATGAGTTGTAACATGAATGTATCCCTTCTTTCATCAAAGTTACTGTTCTGGAAGGAAGGTAGCAGGGAAGAGAATATTGAGGAATCACTCAGAACAGTTAAACCTTGTTCCTGCCTACATGGGAAGGGGCCCTCTCACTGTGGAAGAGTTCTGCTGCCAGAAGCTGGTCTCCATGTTTGTGATCCAGCAGAGTGTGGCAGACTTCCTTCTCCTGTCCCCTCTCACCTAAATGTCTCTGTCATTGAAGGTAAAGAATGACACCTTTTGACACAAAACTTGAGCCATTTGGAGGTTTACTCCTCACACTGCAGTAGTTGAGTCTTTCCATTTCCTCCTGCTTTACTCACCTTAGTGGTGAAAAGAGACCAGAAGCATCTTTTTTATAATGTTAAAATTGCAGAAATAGCTTATCATTTAAAACAACAAGTCCTAAATGTAAATCCGTAATTCTACCCAACCAAGGAGACCAGCCTGTTTCTTCTCTTTTTCTCCTGGGAATAATCTTGGGCTTCTTCCTGAATCCCTTCAACTTCTTTCCTCTTCTCTGGCTTGGCTTCCCTGTTTGCACGCATGCGTGTGCAGGAATGGCTGTGTGCTTTGGACTCAGCCCAGCTGGAAGCATGCTTTCCCCTGTTACTGTTGGAGAAACTCAAACCTTCAAGCCCTAGATGAAGCCATTTTTGTCGAGTCGTCAACTGTATTTTTGTACTGGGGTTAACAAACAAACAAACAAACAAAAAATATATATATATATATTAATTGTTCCATTAAACTTTAATAAAACTTTAAAAGGAAATGTGTTGTGATGGCCTTTTTGTTATTGGAGAATGGAGGGAGGGAGGTCATTCAGGAAGAAAACTAACCTTGAGGGCCTAATCTAGGAGCTCTGTCTAGGACTCCTCGTGCACCTGCACCTCCCACATTCTGATGGGCATCAGAGCTCTTCTCTTCTACTTTTTAAATACCTGAATTCCCTCCTTCCTCACTGACACTCTTGTACAGGGCAGGCCTTTTCTACTTCCTAGACTATGTATTGTTGTAGCCTTGTAACTTGCCTACTTGCCTCCAATATTCTCTCCTGCAATCCGTCCTCCTTACTTCCCCCAGAGTGATCTTTCCAAAACACAGATGTGACCATGTCACTCCCCTGCTTAAAGCCTTTCCTGCCACCCTCAAGAAAATAATACTAACATTAGAAAATATCTGGGCCTCAGTACGTGGCAGGCACACTTCTAAGTGCTATATGTGTATTATCCCATTTTGTTTGCCTTTAGTCCTAACAGGCCTATGACAAAGGTATATTATCATTTCCATTTTATACAAGAATTTGAGGTGTACAAGGAAACAAAGGCACAGGATCAAGTCAAGATCTTTACCATGCCTTTTAGGAAGCTTCTTCAACATCATTTGTTCCCATTGTCTTTGCATTTTGTGTTGTGGTGACACCAGATTGCTTCAAGTTCCCCTCACAACATGCTCTTTCATGCTTTTTTGTCTTTCTTTGGCTTGTTTCCTCTGCCTGAAACTTCTTTTTACTCATTCTTCACATTTTGAGCCACCTCTTGCAGACTTACCTGGCTTTTCTCAGGAGGATAAAATGCCCCTCTTCCCAATACATCTATCTTGGCTCAGCACTACGTTATATTGTAATTACCTGTTTGCACACCTGTAGCTGTCATCAGGCAGCCATGCTCTAGGGCAGAGCTATTCCTCTGTCCTGTGTACCAAGGTCTCTAAACAATGTACTTTCAAGTGAATTGTCAAGCTCTGTGGTAGGTTCTTTTCATTCATTCTATTTAAATCCCATTAATGGTCCTAAAGGATGGGTATTATTAGCCTCATTTTATGGAAAAGGAAACTGGAGAGAGACGTGGCTTGCCCTCAGTTTCTAGTCTAAATACTGGATTCTAACCACCTCTGTCTTATTCCAAACTCATACTTTTTTCACCACACATTATATTACCTCCTTTATGTTCTAAGGTGTGACTCAGAACAAAAGTTTTCAATCTGGGGTATGTAAAGGCTTTACAAGAAATACACGGGCACAAAATCTTTAGTGAATTGATATCCAGGTCTTCATTTTCCCAAAAGTGATTTCCCAGGATTCCTCAAAAAAATTAAACAATTACCATATGATCCAGCAATTCCACTTCTGGGTATATACCCAAAAGAACTGAATGCAGGGACTTGAATTGACATTTGCACACCTCTGTTTATAGCATTTTTCATAATAGTAAAAAAGGTGGAAGCAACTTGGGTCCATCAACAGATGAGTAGATTAACAAAATGAGGTATATACATACAATGCAATGTTATGCAGCCTTTTTAAAAGGAAGGAAATTCTGACACATGCTAAAACATGCATGACCCTTGAAGACATTATGCTAAGTTAAATAAGCCAGTCACAAAAGGACAAATACTGTATGATTCCACTTACATGAGGCACCAGTCAAATTCATAGAGACGAAGACTGGTGGTTGCCAGGGACTAGGGGGTTTGGGTGTTAGTGTTTAATGGAGACAGAATTTAAGTTGGGAAAGATGAAAATGTTCTGAAGATGGATGGTGGTGATAGTTACACAACAATGTGAATGTACTTAATGCTACAGAACTGTACACTTGAAAGTGGTTTAAATGATAAATTTTGTTACATACATTTTACCACAATTAAACATAAAAGATTTCCCAGGACATGTCATCAAGATGGTTCATTCCCACCTCCCTTATCACTCACTATTCACCTTTCCCCACTTCACAGAAGAAAGGCATACCTCTTACCCTGAATTTTAATATGGTGCATTGCTGTATTATGCAAACACCTCTGGGGTGCTAAACAAAGGTAAATTGAAATAGTACTAAGCTTCCTTGATTAAAGAAAGGCTTTCTGAAATAGTACTAAGCTTCCTTGGTTAAAGAAAGGCTTTCTGTCTTGTACATAGTTGTCATAAGCGTAGTTTGTCAAGAGTAAAACCTAACATTAGAAATGGGCAGTTTGCACCATTTGGAGATGTTTTGAATTCAGAAATGTTGTAGAATGAATGTGATGAAAATTTGCTTCTTCCAGTCCCCAATTATTATTAAAGAAGGCATTTCTCGGGTTTCCCTGGTGGCGCAGTGGTTGGGAGTCCGCCTGCTGATGCAGGGGACACGGGTTCGTTCCCCGGTCCGGGAGGATCCCACATGCCGGGGAGTGGCTGGGCCCGTGAGCCATGGCCGCTGGGCCTGCGCGTCCGGAGCCTGTGCTCCGCAACGGGAGAGGCCACAGCAGTGAGAGGCCCGCGTACCACAAAAAAAAAAAAAAAAAAAAAAAAAAAAAAGGCATTTCTCCTGAGGGAGAGGTCTAAGGAGAAGAGAAAGAAGTTTGAAGTCATCCAGGTGACAAATTCATGACAGGTCTTCACCTCTTAGAATTTGGAATTAGTCTTAGAGTTGGGATTTGAAACTAAGATAGTTGTCATACAGATTCATGTTAACATGTTTATTTGACTTGAAAAATGAAGTTACATTGTTGCCCCTGGGCAAAGACTTGAACAGATACTTCACAAAAGAAGATATAAGAATGGCCAATAAGCATGTGAAAATGTGTGATATTAGGCAACAGAGAAATGTAGATTAAAACTATAATGAGATACTATTTCCCACCTGCTGGAATTGCTAAAATTAAAAAGACTGTTGATACCAAGTGTAGAGGGGATGTGGAGCAACTAGAACTCTCCAGTTTATTGTTGATGGGAATGTCAAATGGTACAAACATTTTGGAAAACAGTTTGGGAGTGTTTTATAAAGTTAAATGTACACTTACTATGCAATCCAGCAATTCCAGGATTCCAGGATTATGTGACTTATAAAACAGAAGTCTGCAAAAACAAAAACTTGTACAAGAGGGACTTTCCTGGTGGTCCAGTGGGTAAGACTCCACGCTCCAAATGCAAGGGGCCTGGGTTCAATCCCTAGTCAGGGAACTAGATCTCACACGCATGCTGCAACTAAGGGTTCACATGCCACAACTAAGAAGCCTGCATGCCGCAACTAAGAAGCCCGCATGCCACAACTAAAGATCCTGCATGCCGCAAAGAAGATCCCGTGTGCCGCAACTAAGACCCGGTGCAGCCAAAATAAATATTTAAAAAAACCAAAAACTTGTACAAGAATGATAGAAACCTTATTCATAATATCAAAAAACTGGAAACAACCTAAATGCCTATCAAATAAGTGGATAAATTGTATATTCATACAAAAGGCTACTACCCAGAATAAAAAAAAACAAACTACTGATACATAAAGCAACATGGATGAATCTCAAAAACATGCTGAGTGAAAAAGACCAAAAAAGAGTACATTTATATGAAGTTTCAGAACAGGCAAAACTTGTCTGTAGTCTGAGAAATCAAATCAGTTGTTACCTGAGATTGGGGATGTGGGGAGAGGAATTTAACTGCAATGGCACAGGAGGGAACTTGCTGTGGTGATGGAAATGTTGATTGTGATGCTTACCTAGGTGTATGTATTTGTCAAAACCTATCCAACTGTAAACTCTATATAGGCATTTTACTGTATGTATATGTCAATATGTTTGATTTTAGAGATAATGAATTACATTTTTTTTTGGCTGCACCATGCAGCATATGGAATCTTAGTTCCCCTGCAGTGGAAGCACGGAGTCAACCACTGGACCGCCAGTGAAGTCCCAATACATTTGATTTTAAAACACTTATTCTGGGGCTTCCCTGGTGGTGCAGTGGTTAAGAATCCGCCTGCCAATTCAGGGGACACGGGTTCGAACCCTGGGCTGCGAAGATTCCCACATGCCTTGGAGCAACTAAGCCCACATGCCACAACTACTGAGCCTGTGTGCCACAACTACTGAAGCCCACGTGCCTAGAGCCCATGCTTTACAACAAGAGAAGCCACCGCAATGGGAAGCCTGCGCACCACAATGAAGAATAGCCCTTGCTCGCCGCAACTAGAGAAAAAGCCCGCACGTAGCAACAAAGACCCAATGCGGCCAAAAATAAATAATAAAATAAAATAAATTTAAAAATAAAATAAAATAAAACACTCCAACTCTCCAAAATGAAGTCTTTTTAAATGAAAGACTGATGTAGCTGATTGACTTAACAGTGAAGACTGACTTGGCCATTTAGCTAATATATAATACTTTTTCCATAAATTGAATGAAAGACAAGTGTTTCATTAAAATACACTTGAAGCACATGATAAGATGAACACAGTTTATCAAAGCATGTTGCATTGGCAAAGATTTTCTTAGCCCTTTTTGTGGCATTTGGGTTGTGTGGTGTACCTCCAAGGCAAGTGAAAATGTTTGAGAGGTAGTTAATAAGTATTTGATGTCTTTGCGGTACTTTCCAGAAACTGAGAAAGTGAATGACTTTAATGAATGGGTGACAAATTCTTTCACAAGGTAAGTGTTTTCTATTTCTTTGCTTACAACATGACTAAAAGAGGGCCTAATTGAAGTATCAACTGGTATTTATTTTAAATTTTTGATATTAGGTCACTTGTGATTTTTTGGCATATAACTCAGTAAGAGTTCAAAGAATTTAACGCTATTGCAATAACAAAACTTCCGTTCTCATGTGCTTATTTATGTGAACATTTCTAAGCATTTATATTTCTAAACGTAATAACTAGTGTTAAGAAAAATTGTTCCAAACTTTTAATGTTATTGTACAGCATTTTAGTAACAAGCCTCCCTAAAGGGTTATCTGACTTTCTAAGAGAATACAAATTAGTTTGATTTACTATTTACTGTTAATTAGGATACACACATTTTACAACTCTATAGAGTTAGATGTAAATTTATAGAAAACTGATAAGAAGCAAATGATTTCTTTCCCAGGGAGAAGATAACCTCAGAGGTTATAGCTTTAATGCCTTTAGGTCATTAACCAGTTTTGTATCTGATTTAATAATCTTACTTCAACTTTGAATTGGTTTTGTCATCTTGTTGGTCCTGATTAATAAGTTAAAATTTTGGCATGTGCTTAAAATCTGTCTGAGAATTAAGTTTTTAACATTTTGAGAATACTCTTGATATAAAAAATAGTTAATGCTGAATCCTGTCCCATTCTAGCCATAAGTAATATTCTTCCCACAGATATATGAATGACATTTTAAAAAGTCATGTCACTAAGAGATGCAATTTTAATAAAACTTTACTTTTTATGTTTAATAATTATTAACATTTGTAATATTTATTGTTTTGATTGGAATACTAATAATTCTTGGAACGATAATTGAATCTGGAAAAAAATTTTTAACTCTTAGATTTTAGCTTAGGTTTCCCTAAAAGTAGGGCCTGAGATAAGGCCTGTACGGGTAATATATTCTAGGAAGAGGTTCTCAGGAACAGGAATGAGAGACTGGGGAAAGTGAAGCACAGGAGGGAGAACCAAAATAGGATTTATTATTGAGCTGTTTACCTCTCTGGTCCAGGGTTGCCTCAGAGGAGCTAATTTCCTGGAAGAACGTCGACACAGAGGTGACAAAGAGCCTTGGAAGCAGAAAGCAAGAGATAAGGGAATGCAGTTTTAGAGAGGTGTCCTCAACCTCCAAACGTAGCTGGTTACCACAGCGACAGCCAAATGGGGGGAAAGATAAAGAGGTTGCAAACTAGGGTACAAAAATTGTCTAATGTAACTTAGATTCTTATAGTCAAAGAATTTGACTATAAGAATTTTAGCATTTTAATTCCAATTAAATACATAAATTTACTATAGAGAGGTATGACATGGTGATCAATAAGAGACTTTAAGCATATAAATGCATTACATTGGTTTATAATTCTGTGGGTGGAGTGAAAGGAATGCAAGTTCAAGAAGAAAGAGAATAATGTAAAATTTCCAAATGTTAAGAAGAGCCTGTCCATGTATTAGTTTTAAGTGGAAAAAAATTAAGTGGATAAGGTGGGTATAAAATTCCTGTGGTACTTAGGCTCTAGTGGATACATTTTTTTAAAGTGACATAACAGCTTTTTCTAAATGTTAATATTTACAGTACACCAGAAATTATGTCCTTTGCCGTTATTTAAATGATGAAGATTTTAGATCTCAAAAGAGTCAACTTAAAAGCACCTAGTTTTCCAAAATTCTTTCAGGGATCATGCAACCATAGAAGTTTCAAGACTACAGGTTTCAAACATTCTTTACCTAAAGATGCAAACATTTATACAGCACTGTGTGCCAGAAACTGTTCTAAATCCTCCAGTCGTATTAACTCATTGAATCCTAACAATAACCTGATGGATTTGGTTCTATTGCCATCATCATCATCATCTCTGCCTTATAGACAGGGAAACTGAGGCACACAGTGGGTAAGTATCTTACCTAAGCTAGTGGGATCAGAGTTGGGATTTGAATGTGGGCAATTTGGCCCCGGAAACCATGCTTTTAACTACTACACCATACTAGGCAATTTGTATTCAAGTCAACCAACTCAAGGATTGCATCAATGCCTTATGCTGTGTAGGAAGTATAAATTTTCAAGCCAACTTATACAATTACAAAAAAAGAAACATAATTGTCTATTCCAATAACAATTCCCTTTCAAACTGCCATTCTGCCTGAAGACAGAGAAACCACTTACAGTCAGGTCCAAGCTTTTTTAGGTTATTTGAGGTTGAAACTAGGTCAACTTTAGGATTTTTTTGGTCTCTTTTCTCCTTCCCTGGATGGCATTTAAATCTCAGAGAATTATACAGTGTCATGACATCAGATAAGAGGCACTGCTCATGCTAGCATCTTCTGAGGTATAATGCATCCTACCTGGTCCTGGCACATCCTTCCATGAAGGCCTCTGCTGAGATGTCTATTTTCCTATCAGCCTCCAGTGGTCAGTCCATGCACCCTGCCCCTTTATCTTGTCAGCAAGCCCCCTCCAGGTGGCCCTTCCAGCTCCTCAGCACCACTTCTCTTCCCTTCATTGGGCAGGATAATTGGGCTGCTCTCCCATGCCATTCTAGGCCATGAGCATCAGGACCACTGATCACAGTTAGGCAGCCTCTCCAAGGATAACCTGTCACTGCTGAGTGCCTAACTTGTCAGCTGCAGCAACCAACACTGAACCTCTGGACTTGGTGACACAATCCAGAGACTCCAACAGCAAGGTACCTCGTGTAGGTTTTTTTTTTTTTTTTTTTTTTTTGGCTGTGCTGCATGGCTTGCGGGATCTTAGTTCCCCCAATCAGGGATTGAACCTGGGCCCTCGGCAGTGAAGGCACTGAGTCCTAACCAATGGACCGCCAGGGAATTCCCCCTCGTGTCAATTTAATTACACTGGATTCCTTTTATCCTGGATGAAACAGCGATCTGATTTTATTGGAAGAGAGTCTTAATCTGGATTTCCCTTCTGCCAAGCTTCTGCTTTGGTACAACCGTCTGTGGGCTTGCTGACCATCTTAGTCACCATCAAGCTGTCTCACTCAATATTGCCTCTAAAGTGCACTCACTTTACAGTGATGCTTTCATGTGAGATTGAATTGGGAACTGTTGGGGAAGAGTTGGCAGAGTGTGAGGCCTCCATTTTGCTGGCGAGACTTCGCAGGTGTGATGTGGCTCTGGAGACAAGTATTGTGTCAGCAGCTTCCTGATCCCAGGTTGTAGCTATCGCAGAGTGTTCCAGGAGGACAATGGCTTGCTTATTTCCAGATGGTGGCCAAGATGGTGTGATCCCGAAACCATAACCTGGGAGGGCATATTCCTTCCCGAGTGATGTAAAACTTTCATTTCCCATGTCGGGACAGCCTACAATGTCTTGGAGTCATTCCTTGGGGCCCAGCTTAGTGTTTGTTCCTCTAGTCATTTCAATGATTTTTTTTAGTACCTAATTCCCTGTATTAAATGCTTTCTGATTAAAATAGCTAGCATGGTTCCTATTATCCACAATAGAACCTTGCTTATTATAGTGGTGAACTTCCTGATTAATATATCATATATACAGGTGTGAGTCCAAAGATATCACTTAGAAGTTCTAGATTTGTAACTGGATGTAGTAAATAATGAGACTTTGGATTGTACTGCTTTTGGTGAGTGGGTAATTGCATTTTGAGTTGCATTATGTTGAAGTGTTTTTTCCTTTTAAGTGTAAATATGGGTAGGCGGGAAATAATATAGTTCAAGTTGGGCAAAGAAATTAGTGTATTATGTAGCCATTAAAAAATTATTTTTAGCCACTAAATTATCCTTCTTAGATTCAAGAAATCTTTCACCGTATAAATTTTGGAGGGAGGCAGAACTCTTTCCATTTTAGAAGTTGGAAATACCAGATAATTGCTTTCCCAGCCTCCTTTGCAGCTAGACTATAGGCAAATGACCTAGGCTCAGCCAATCAGATACACCTTCCTGCAGCACAGACAACAGCGTTTGCTGGAAGACTGAGTTCTTGGCGCAGTGGTGGTTGTAATGCCCATGGTGGTGTCCAGTGTTGGAGGCTAGTGGTTTTCAAGCAGTACAAGTTTAGTACTTGTAAACCCCAGCATGTCTGCAATGTGTACCCCAAACCTGGTTCTCCAGCACCCCTGGGTAGTTTATGATCTAGTCAGTGTTATGTTTTTTAAATTAATTAATTAATTTATTTATTTATTTATTTATTTATGGCTGCATTGGGTCTTCATTGCTGTGCGATGGCTTTTCTCTAGTTGTGGAGAGTGGAGGCTACTCTATGTTGCGGTGCGCGGGCTTCTCATTGCGGTGGCTTCTCTTATTGTGGAGCACAGGCTCTAGGTGTGTGGGCTTCAGTACTTGTGGCACGCGGGCTTCAGCAGTTGTGGCTCGCGGGCTCTAGAGCGCAGGCTCAGTAGGTGTGGCACACGGGCTTTGTTGCTCCACGGCATGTGGGATCTTCCCAGACCAGGGATCGAACCCATGTCCCCTGCGTTGGCAGGCGGATTCTTTTTTTTTTTTTTTTTTTTTTTTTTGCTGTACGCGGGCCTCTCACTGCTGTGGCCTCTCCCGTTGCGGAGCACAGGCTCCGGACACACAGGCTCCGCGGCCATGGCTCGCGGGCCCAGCCGCTCCGCGGCATGTGGGATCTTCCGGGATTGGGGCACGAACCCGTGTCCCCTGCATCGGCAGGCGGACTCTCAACCACTGCGCCACCAGGGAAGCCCGGCAGGCGGATTCTTAACCATTGTGCCACCAGGGAAGTCCCTAGTCAGTGTTATTTAATAAATTCTTTTTTTTCTTACATAAGCCAGAGTAAGTTTCTGTGACTTGCCACTGTAATAGTCAACAACTGTTGTCTAGCAAGGTTATAGAAGCATTTTCCAAAGTATATTCCACGCAACACTAGTGTCCCCAGAAAGGCATTCCATTGCTAAATAAGTTTGGATAACAATGTATCTCTTGGAATGATTTATAATTAAAATCAATATTTTAGAAATTCTGAGAGGTCTCACAGGATATTTTTATTTGCTACTAGATGGAGTGTGAAACCAACACATGGAGGGGGGGAAATAATGAGAAAACTGCAGTGAAACATGTTTGGAGCCAGTGGATGAAGTCAACCTCTAATACCACTTTGTGGATTTCAAGATATATACCTAATATTCCAACAGTTTAAGTCAGCTGAAGCTTGGCTTCCCATAACTTGCCATGAAAAGCCATGAAAAACTTCATCTAATATCTTGGCCTCTCATTTATTTGGCCTCCTTCTCATCAATGACCTCCACTCTATCTCAGCCACCAACTCGAATGATCTCATTATCACTCAAAACTCTTCTACCTTTGAAGCCTTGAATCAGAAATTCCATTCTCTAAGCACAGCCACCTATCTATCCTTTCAACATAACTGATCAATATCTTCCCGTTACACTTTGACCTTATCCAGATCTTCTGATATAACTCCCTCAACTTTGCCCTGGTAAATCTACAGACCTTCCCTGTATCTGTCTCATCTTCTCCTCCTATCCTTTTATTCCAGTGGAAGAGATGGTTTCTACTTATCAGAGGCTAATCCTTCCATTGAGCTCTGGAGTCAGCCCTTCCCTGTCCTCAGGGTTTTTGTTTTTTTTTTTTTGCCATAAATGTTTCTCTCTTATATCATCAACCTCTCTATCTCTATTGGGTTATTCCTATGCAAACTTAAACAAACACTTATTTCTCATCTAAAAACAAACCATCCGTGGACTTTATGTGTCTCTCCAGCCTGACCCACACTGTCAACCTTTCCTCACTTCATTTTCTCTTTGACATTCTATCTGTTACACTCTGGCTTTGGCCTTCACAACTCCACCTAAATGGTTCCTGTTAAGGTAATGGGAGGAGATATTTAATTGTGAAGTGCATGAGGAAAGTCTGGTTGATAAAATCATTTTTGAAAGTTCTCTTTCTAATTCAGATTTGCATGGATGATACAATCCCCCCATATATTTTATATCATGTGCCAATAAATATTGTGATATGCTGCTGGCCAAACTATCATATCTTTGTACATTGCTTTAGGACCCTAAAAGGACAACTACTGAAAAGAGGAAATGGATCCTTGTGAACTTTCTTCCAGTGTTCCTTATCAAGTAGGTCAATAGCACCACCCTATTGTTTTACATGCCAGAAACCTGAGACCCATCCTTGGCATCTCCTTCTCTTTACTCCTTAATTGTCAATTACTGATCATTCTCTGTCCTAAATATTTTTTTAAAAAATCCATTCACTCCTTGTTATGGGCTGAATCATGTCCTCCCCCAAATTAATATGTTGAAGTCCCAACCCTAAACCTCAAAATGTGACTGTATTTGGAGATAGGGCCTTTAGAGAGGTAATTAAGTTAAAATGAGGTCATATGGGTGGGCCCTAATCCAATATGACTGATATCCTCACAGGAAGAGATTAGGACACACACACACACACACACACACAGGGAAGACCATGTGAAGACACAGGGAGAAGATGGTCCTCTATAAGCTAAGGAGAGAGGCCTTAAGAAATCAACCCTGGGACTTCCCTAGTGGTCCAGTGGCTAAGACTCCACACTCCCAATGCAAGGGACCTGGGTTTTATCCCTGGTCAGGGAACTAGATCCCACATGCCACAACTAAGAGTTCACATGCCGTAACTAAAGATCGAGCGTGCCGCAACCAAGACCTGAAGCAGCCAAATAAATATTTTTTTAGTAAAAAGAAGAAGAAAGAAAGAAATGAACCCTGATCTCAGAATTCTAGCTTCCAGAACTGTGAGAAAATAAATTTGTTGTTAAGCCACCTAGTCTGTGGTACTGGATGATGGCAGCCCAAGCTGACTAATACACTCTTCTTCATCCATATCATCACCACCATAGTCTAAACCACCAGCATTTGTCACCTAGACTTTTAGTGTAAGATCCATCAGGGCAGGGCTTTTGTCTGTCTTGTTCACTGCTGTATCCTCAAAGCCTAGTATAGAATCTGGCACGTGGTAGGCATTCAATAAACATTAATGAGATGGCTAAATGAATAGCTATTTAGGTGGTTTCCTTGCATCCATCCTTGCCCCTCTCTCCACATGTTCTCCACAGGGACTGCTCTCTTTAGAATAGAATTCTGGTTATATCATTTCCCTGCTTGAAACTCTTCACTGTCTCTCCTCCATTACTCCCAGGATAAAGTCCAAAATCAATAATACTGTTTAAGTGAGTGGTATAATTTGGCTCTCAATTCTCTCTCCAGCTTCACTGGATGTCATTCTCTCATTCTATCCCAAATTCCAGCCACATTTGTTTTCTTTCCATTTTTCAAAGTTCCTCATGGTCTTTACACATGTTATTCCCTCTACTTGGAGTGTCCTTCCCCATATTTTTGCCTAACTCATTCTTCAGAAATCCCACCTAAGTGTTGCTTTGTGAAATCTTCCCTGATCATGGCACCAACATAGCTTTTTCTTTTATATCTCCCATTACTTTTCCTTCAAAACAATGATCACAATGGTAATTATTGATATGGTTAGTTGTGTAATGTCTGCCTTCCTTATTAGAGTGCAAGGAAGTTCTGTGAGAATGGGGACTGTATCTGTTTTGCTTATTACTGTATTTCTAGTGCTCAGTACCTTCAGCCATGCCTGGTATACCATAAATGAATAATTGTGTTAAAGCATGGGCACTGTTAATTTCCTAGGGCTGAACGTTTTATTTTAGCTATCATGTACCAACTGCAAGCCTAAGGTCCAGAAGTAGTACAAAGGAGGGAGTGATTAAATTCCCTCCAAGTAGGATGAAATGGATACAAGGATGAGTAGGGAGGAGTCTTCTTGATAAAGGAGGGGTATTCAGGAAGGCACTCAATGTAGAAACAGAAGCCTATGCGAAATGCTGAAGTATAAAGCAGTTTTTATACTGCAGACTTACAGTATAAGTTATTCTGTATGGCCAGAGAAAAGGACCAAGGGGGTTGGTGGTGGGAGATAAATCTAGAGAGAAAAGGACCTGGTTGAATTTGTTAAGGAGGTTGGGTTTTATTTTATCATGCAGTAAACATCACCAGCTTTTCCAGTTCTTTCCTTTGTTTAGGTCTGCTTTCTCTCTTACTATCCATGGATGTTTGTAAAAGTCATTTAACCTTGCTGAGCTTCAGTCTCCTCTTGTTGGATGGTTGATGAGAGACATGAGATAGCGTATGGAAGGCACTTCAGAAAGTTTCTGGAATATGGTAAGTGCTTACCAAATGTCAATTCCCTTCCTTTCAGCCCCTATATTCAAGCTGATTTCAGCACCATGACTGCTGGTCAGTCCAGCGAGGTTGCAGTTCCCCTTTAGAGCACAAGGGGGAGTATGAGACTGAATCTTTGCAAAGGGTCACAGGGCATCTTAAGCAGCATCCCTCAGCAAGCCCTCTGAGAATGAGGATACAGATGTTTTTCCAAAATTAGAGAGGCAACCTGACTTATTTTATAGAGTCTAAGTGAGAGCAACTGTTTGTAAGTTCCCTAGACATGTATCTGAAGGGAGAAATCATTGGCAAGCATGATATACTTAGTTATGAGTTGTCAGATCCCTTAAAGTATCTGATGTTATTGAATTGAATATCCTATTAAGCACCCTCTAATTTACATACATTATCACTTTTAATTAAACTCTCCTAAGGAGCCAATGAAATAATTCTCATCCCCATTTTACAGATGAGTAACCTGTGTGATCAAGAGAAATTCAATCACATAACTAGCAAATGGTGAAGGTTGGATTTGAACTTAGACCTCTCTGATTCCAAAGCTTATGTCCTTTTGATTATCCCACACTGGTTTACTTCATTCTCTTTTGAAGTCACTGCACCAGCTTTCTCTCTGTTCTCCTTGTCCTCTGTATCTTGGAACCTCTGATCCATCTCCATTCTATAAGCTGAGTTCTTTCTAAAGCATATATTTGGCCATCTTCCCCCTGGAGAAAGCAGTGTAACGGCTCCACATTGCCCTGATCTTTGAGTCCATCATCCTTAGCATGGCTCCCCAGGTCCTGGCTGACCTCTGGCTCTGACTTACCCTCCCACCTCACTCATCACCTGTGCCCATCATGTCTGTGCTTCCAGAGACCTACAGTCCCTGATGTTCCCTAAAGCCTTCATATAATTTCGTACCTTTGGGCCTTTGCTCATGCTGGTCCTTCTACCTGGGTTCCTTCTCTGTGAGTTTAACTCCTACTTATCCTCGAAGACTCAGCTTAAGTCTCAACTCTGCATCCCAGGACCTGCCTCCTAGCATGAGGCCTAACTCTGAGGCTCCTCCACGTTGATGTGTCCCACAGTGAGAAAACAGCCATGTCTTGTCAAATTCATTAATGTGGCTGATTTTAGTCTTGGTTTCCCCTACTTTCAGTAGCTGAGAAACCATGGGCTACTTATTTCTTCTTCACATCCAGGATGGTATGAATCAGTCCCCACTTCATATGTTTACTGTGAAAGTTAAATGAGATGGTAAGAAACCTTTTGTGAATATTTGTATGCCTATTTATTCAGCAAACATCCCCTGACCCATTCTAAGAATGATCCAGGAGGTCATGTTGGGTTGCAGTTTGGCCTATGCCTTTGTGAACTCAGACCAGTGGGTCTTACAGCCTGCTATCCTGCACCAGACCCTGAGCAACTTGGGTCAGGGACCATTTGTTATCCACTTGGGTGTACAGCAGGTGCTCAGGTGATATTTGTTGTGTGGGTGAGTGAGTGAACAAATGAATGAGTGAATGGTATTCAAGGTAGTGGGAGAAACTGAGGCAAATTCATGGAGATGTTACGAGCAGGTCACACTCTGGGAACCAGAAGTAGTTTATGCTGTTGGAGCTTAGGGCAGGATGGGGGAGTGTCCAGTAATGAGGCTAGAGGGTAGTTGAGGCCAGACCACAAGAGGCCATATGTGCACATTAACAGATTTAACCTGGGTTAGGAAGACTCCTTTGCTGCAGTATGGAGTGTGGATTACAGGGGAAGCTTGGAGGCTATAATGGGGATAGGACAGTGAGAAAGCTGTGGCCATGCAATGGAGAGCTCGCAGGAAGTATCACGGACAGACTTTGGTGAAGGATTCATAGGGTGGGCGAAAGAGAGAGGGGTGGTGGGTGGGACCTGGGTTCTGAATATTCACATGTTGAATGCTTTGTGTGTGTGTGTGTGTGTGTGTGTCTCAGATTCCTCCCCTGCTGACAGCAGTATGCCTTGCTGATGGGGCAGTGTCCTCAGTGTGCATTTTCATTTATTTTACAAATAAAAAAACTGAGGCACAGAGAAGAAAGAAGGAATGATTAGTGTATGAAGTGGTGTTTGAGATACTTACCATTTTTTCTCCTTATCCAAATCTGTTCCCATTTCTGTAGTAGATTGGTTAAAGGCCATTGATTCCTCCCTTCTCTATTCATACCTCTTTGTGATGAGACTTTGCTCTTCTTCTCACTCAGAGCTCTTTGAATCTGGGCTGGGCTTGTGACTTGATTTGGCCAATAGAATGCAGTATATGGGGTGCTATGCAGTTTCTGAGGCTGGACCTCAAGAGATTGTATCTTCTGCCTTGGCTCTCTTGGAACTCTGCCGCGAGACCACCATGTAAACTGGTCTGGCCTACCAGTGGATTAAAAGCCTTGTGGGGAAGAACCATGGCACTTAGCCCTCAGCCAGTACTAACTGCCAGGCCTCGGAGTGACCTTCCAGCTGAATGCTGCTCACGAGTGATTCAAGGTAAAATCATCAGATGAATCCACTCAGCCAGCCACAGAATTGTGAGAAATAATAAATTATTGCTGTTTCAAGCCACTGAATTTTTGGGAGTGGTTGTTATGCAGCAATAGATAACTAAAACAACTTCTCTGCTCCCGTTACCAGTAAATGGCTTCACTGTCTACCTGGTTGTTTATGCCAATTCCCTTTCCCACACATCTCACATTTAATCTGCCATCAGGTCCTAAATACAAATCAAATCCCTCTACTTTCCACTTTCCCCACTGCTATGACATGACTTCTGGTCCTCTTCATCTCTCACCTGGATTTTTAAAGCAATTTCTGACTGTTCCCTGTCTCCTTTCTCCCTGCTTGCTACTTGTCCATCCCATCTATCACACCCACCACAGTCAGAGCTATTCTTCTTATATGCATATGTGACCAGGTTACTCCATTGCTTCAAACCTTTTGCTTGCAAGGTAATTTCCCAAACCTCTAACATGATTTACAAGGCCTTAGGCCATCTAGTCTCTGCCTTTCTTCCCAGCCCTGTCTTCCACCACTCCTCCCATGAACCCTATGTTTCTAGAGCTGCTTTACATGTTCTGGTGACTTTCTGGCACCTGCTCCAGCTCCCCTGTTATATGAGGCAACCACTGAAGGAGTGAGAGAAAAACGCATGACCTGCCAACATATCTGCATTCCTAGGCTGGCCATGAGGGACTCACACTGGGGTGTAGATCTGAACCTTGGAAAGATTTGAACATTCCAAGTGCAATCCACACTTAGGCTACTACCTTTTCTTTTCTTCTTTCTTTTTTTATACTGAAGTATAGTTGATTTACAACGAGGCTACTACCTTTTCTAAGTGACTGATTCTCATTCAATAAAAAGCATCACTTTTATATTTCATATAAAAACTAGGAGCTAGAGAAGGCTGATTGCTCTGGCAACTAGAAAAGATTTAAGGTAATTTTGTTTGTAGGACTCTTAACCACAGTGGTGTTCACCAAGCAATCATGATTCTGAGGTCTAATAGAAAGAGCCCTGGACTTGGAGTCAGACAGACCTGGTATCTGGTTCTGCCATTTACCAGATGTGTGACCTTGGAAAGTCACTTAAACTTTCTGACTTTTGTTTGCTCATTTATAAAAAGGGGATGGCAATCCATACCTTGTATGATTGTATTGAGGACTAAATGAGACAAAAGATGTGAATGAGCCCAGTATATGTTAAGGTCTTAATGATTATAATTGTTAGCCAATCTGATCTAAGACAAAAGGTAGCATTTTGTCTTTCTTCCTATTCTTACTTGGCATTTGGGTCTGGAAGTGAAGACAGTCCAATATAGTATGATTTGTTTTGTATTCTCTCTGGTGGTTACCTTCTAGTCAATGGGGAGGTACAAATGACACAGCCCAAGTGTCAGATATGGCCTCCCTCCCCCTTTAAGATCTAAAAGCAGTGAGCTTGAACTTCGATTTTTACATTGATTTTTACATTTGATAACCCTTGTAAGTTGGAAGACCTCCTGGAGATTTCCGCAAATTCCACGAGGGCTTGTGCTCTCTTCATCTCTGCCTCTACTCTCCTTTTTCAACTCAGGAAAACAAAGCCCATTGCTCAATTTTCCCAGTCACTCATCCTTACAACTCCTCTCTCAGAAAGCATTCCTGAGTGTAATGGCCTTTACTGAAGTCTTGAGAGTCACAGAAATTGGTTACATTATATGTGCAACAAACAACTTCTCCCATTTAATGCATTCCAGTGTTTAAACACCCTTTGTACACCTGCCATGGGAGGGTTTCTTCTGACCCTTTATCCATGTAGCACCTACACTTACAATGATTTTCTTACTCATCTTTTTCCTTTCCTCCCCCCAGCTCTCTTTATTACCTCTCTCACCCATATTGCTAAGTGAATTCCAAATTCTTTTCCTTTTTTTGCACAGAGCAAGTTGGTGTCTCCCTTCCCCTCTCACACTTACATATCCACACTCCTCAAGGTCCTAAGTAGGACAAAAGGACCTCTGAACATTAAGGTCTATCTTTCTTGGAAGGCAGTTGTGGTTAAGAAAATAGCATTTTTTGTTCTGTTATAAACACAGTGTTTCCTATTTATTGAGGGCTTACTATGTGCCTGGCTTACTATGTGCCTGTCAGGTGCTTTCCAGTAGCTCTCTCATTTTCTTATTTGATCTTCACAACATTATTGCTCTTTCTACAAATGAGGATGAGGTGCATGTGTCAGAAAAATGGGGTAATTTACATAAGATCACACAGCAAGTAAGTGTGTAGAACAAGGATTGAAAACCATATCTGTCTGGCTCCAAGTCTGTGCTCTGTCCACTTTAATACATGGTCTTTCAGGGAAAAAGGAGAAAGTGATGTGAAGACCTGAGGTGATGTAAACACAATACCATCTGTTCTCATATTGCCTCTCAACTCTAAAAGGGTGATTTTATGTGTTATCTCATTATTCTTGTGAAGAATGAATAATCATTATCATGACACCCATTTTGAAATGAGGAAACTAAGGCCTTATGGGAGAAAGGGAGTGAGGGAGCAGGCAGTGCAGGATATTTGATTTTAAGATCACAGAGGCACTAGTTCTGTGTGATTAAGAAGTTCAAGGTATGACCATGGGAGGTAATGTGAAGAGGAGACCAAGGACTGAGGGATCAGGAAACCACATGGCTACCGAAGGCACCAGGAGAATGGCAAGACAGGGCTAATGAGAATGACCATGAGCCAGGGGCTGAAATCTTCAATGCATAGGAGCACTTGGAGGTCAATCATGTCCTTGATGAGGAAGGGTGGAAGGTGGTATGGCTGGAGACCAAAGGAGAAGGAATTTTTGTACAAGGGTGGAAGTGGCAATGCCGACCCCACCTCCTGGTCCTGTGGTGTATGGGGAGCGAGAAAGTGAGAAGCCTTCCTGCAGAGGGTTACAGGAGGAGTCCTGGAGGAGGGCCAAGCTTTAACAAAGGTAAAGAAGTAACCTGAGTACTCTCTGAAGAAGCAGAGGGTGTAGGAGAGTTTGTTGACAAAAGAACAGGATTCTAGAAGGCACAGTGGAAACGGCTGACAGGACGAGGACAGTGGGGAGGTGAGTGAAAGAGAGTGGGTGGAGAAGCTCAGAACAGTTCAAGGATGAGTCTGAGGAAGAAGTCAGACAACCAGAGAGGCTGTCTACTGGGTGGTTCCTCGGGCCATAGAGACAAATTGTAGATCAGGTCGTAATGGAATGTGGGGAAAAATTGTTTTGGTATATGACTCAGGCCTCTAAGATTTTTAAAAATTGAATTATAGTTAATTTACAATGTTGTGTTAGTTTCAAGTGTACAGCAAAGTGATTCTGATATATATATATATATATATATATATATATATATATATATATATATATATATATATATATATTCTTTTTCAAGACCTCTAAGATTTGAGAAGGGGGAAGAGCATGGGGAGGGATGATGATTCTAAACCAAAGCTGGCAGCTGGCTCCTGTGACCTCAGGAAGACTTGAAGTCCAGGTCCGCGTGTGAGTGTGGGGTGCTAATCACCACTTATACCTGCCTTCTCTGACAGAGCTGGGACTTCCTAATGACCAGGCAAGAACATTTCCTCAGTCCAGGCTACTGCTGGTAATGGGGAGCCATTGAAAATGTTTCGTTTCTGTTTGTTTCTTCAGGGTTGGTGGTAACATGGTGACATTTAGAACAATCACTCAGGCTGCCTACATAGAGGCTGGATTGGAGAGTGGAGGCAGGGAGACCCATTAGGAGGCTGTTTCATTAGTTCAGGCAAGAAGTGATGAGGCCTGAACCAGGGCTAGAGCAGTGGAGACGGAGACGAGGGGAAGGGATAGGATATGTTATGGAGGCGTCATCACCAGGCTGATGGGATGTAGGGTGTGAAGGAGTGCATAGGGTAGAGAACAATGCCCAGGTTTCTGGCTTCATTTCCACCTGTAAACAGCCGTCCAGATTCTGCCTCTCTACCCGGGCTTTTGTGATGAAGCGGTATAACGACAGGGAAGTGCTTTAGAAATGGCAAAGCTACAAATCCATCATCACCTACATTATCATCGAAGCTCTCTGATCACCCTAGTAAGTTCAGTGTATGGAACGAGGCGGAGAATTAAGATAAATCACGATAGTCGCCCAGATATTGGGGAGCTCCGGGCCCCCAAGATACCTCGGATTTCCTACACCTGCCCAGAGCTGGGGGCCCGGCGAATAGGGACTCCGCCCCTGGGCGGGGCATGGGTGGGCCCTGGACGCGGTGGTGGCCCAGCCCAGCTGCAGCCCGAGCCTCAGTCCGAAGTCGCTGCGGTGGGGACCAGACCCGCCCCGCCCCGCCCTGCTCCGCGAACCCACTGCGCCTTTTGCCGCCCGCCGCCAGGTCCAGCGGTTCCGCGGCGCTGCCAGGGAGCGAGCCGCTCGTCCTCACCCGGAGTCCCAGGTAAGGGGCGCGGCCCAGCAGCCCGCCCGGGGAGGATCTGAGACCGATTCCCGGCGCAGGGCGCTGGGGACAGTGAGTGGGCGTTGAGAAGGAGCACAGGGCAGCGGAGGGAACACCAAGGAGAAGGGGCCAGGCGAGGCCACTAAGGAGGGGCACCGCGGCAGTGAAGGGGCGCGTAGCCTGGGGAGGAGGCTCTGAGGAGGGTCTACCCGAGCTGTGAGGGCCGCAAGGAGGGCTCCAAAAGCAGGGGCAGAGGGATTGGGGGAACGAGAAAGAGGGCGCCGGGGCTGGGGAAAAGGAGGAGCGGCAATTGGAGCGCAGTGAGGGCTCGTTGAGGGGGAAACGCGGGGGGATGGGGGGGAGAGGAGGGAGCTGAGAGGGACAGTGCGGGAAGAGGGTACCAGTGAGCCGAGGGGCGGGGAAGGGGGTGCTGAAGAGAGAGGACTGAGAGGAACGAGGGAAGGGAGGCGTGGAAGTGAAGAGCTAAGGGGAGGGGACTGGCCGGCGGGGGTCCTTTCGAGCTGGAGAGGAGTGAGATGATGAGGGGAAGGGGCGCTGGGCCGGGAGAAGGTAAAGTGAGTGTGATGTGGTGCCGGAGCCCAGGTGGGTCTAGGCAAGGGGGGTAACCTGAGTGCGGGAGAGGGATGGGGCTTGGAGATGGGAAGCTTGGAAGAATGGGAAGGTGGGAGGCAAGGCTGGGTCTATCCAGGCTGCAGAGAAAGGGGGAGAGAGCCAAGGGCTTGGATATGGGCTGTGGGCACCTGAGTTCTGGCTAGGGGTGGCGCATGGAGAGGCACTGGAATAGAGCAAGGGGTTGGCAACCGGGAGTGGAGGAACTGTCGGGGAACTTGGAGAGTTTAGGCTGGTAGATGGGCTGGGTCATGGTGCAGAGGAAGCCAGGTGTGGGTTGTGGTGTGGGAGTGGGAAGATGATTGGGGCCCAGAGTGGAGTCCAAG
Organism: Mesoplodon densirostris; assembly: GCF_025265405.1. Classification (NCBI taxonomy): domain Eukaryota; kingdom Metazoa; phylum Chordata; class Mammalia; order Artiodactyla; family Ziphiidae; genus Mesoplodon; species Mesoplodon densirostris. The sequence goes on along the minus strand of NC_082662.1, from coordinate 44,812,399 downwards.
GGCATCTAGCTGGTAGCTGTGTCTTAGCTCCTCAGAAGGCTGAGGAGGGGGCGCAGGCACTGGACCCTGTTACACTGCTACCTGGGGTCAGAGACAAGAAGAGAATCGTTGACAGAGAAATTCATCCACAGGCTGACTCTGTTCTGGAGTCCACGTGTGGGAAGAGATTTTAGGGAGGGAGGTGGCAGCTAATAGAGGTGTGGAGGGGAGTGGGAGAAGGACAGGGCCATCCATCCCAGCTTCTTGGAATCCAGATGGAAAAAGGTGGGGGATAGTAAAAGGAGTTGTGTGTGTGTGTGTGTGTGTGTGTGTGTGTGTGTGTTTGCTCACCTGTTCTGAGCCTATAAAGGGAGGAAGACAATGGAAGTCCGTGAAAAGCCCTGTCTGTGGTACTGGGAAGCCCTGGTGCTGTGTTTGCCCTAGCAAATACATTCTGCCAGAGGATGGTGGGTCAGGGAAGACTTCCTGGTCATGAAGGATTTAGCTAGCCACAGAGGAAAGAATGTTCCTATCAGAGGAAACAGTACAGAAACAGACAAAAATATAAAATGATCTCTAGTCCAAGAAATAAATCTCCAGTTTCTTAAGGATTACAATATGAAGGGAGACACCAGCAACCTATAGAGGATGTTTAGGAAGGTTTCTCCTCTAAGCTGGAACTTCTATGGTTTCTCATCATCTCCCCAGAGTACAGCACAGGGCCTGGCACACAGTAGGTGCTCAATGAATGTTGACTGAATGACTAATTGAGCTCTGGCTGTGCTCCTGCCTCTCTCACGTACTGGTTTTAATTCTTCCAATAGTTTGCCCGGAAGCCACTTTATTAACTCATTTTATAGATAAGGAAACTGAGGCCCAGGGTGTGATCTGCCTAAGGTTACATAATTGCTTAGAGAGCCAGGGCTCAGCCCAGGTGTCTCTGACTTTGTCTTGTTCTCTTTTCTTCAAAAGAGAAGTTCATCCATTTACTTCTTCACTACATGTATTCAGTTGATCTCTTCTTGCTGGATTTTAAGGCTGTCTCCTCTTTCCTCCTCTTTCCTGGCTGAAGTCGGTTTCTTCCTTAGATGCTTGTCAGACTCAAAGTGTTGTTTGCTTTTCACACCGACCCTTGGAGGAGCCATTTCCTTCTTTCCCCCAGCCTGGGACCAGATATGACTTCCCTGGGCCTTCATCTGTATTGCTTGTCACGAAGACAGTGAGCTACCCAGCTCTGTCATTTATGTGACTGTCAAAAAAAAGAGAGAAGATCTGATTGACGCTTATCTGACAAATGCAGTTCTGCAGACACCACCTGTGCCTTGACCTGTCTGCTCAGATCTGCCTCAGGCAGCTGCCTCTGCTCAGATCTGCCTCAGGCAGCTGCCTGCTGGGGTGGTTTTTACTTCTCTTCTGAATGTCTGTGTAGCCCCTGCCCCACTCTTGAGAAGATCCCCTTGGGGGCGTCCACATGAACCTGCCTTCCAACTGTACCTCTCAGCTCTCCCTGTTTTCATACCACCTTCTGGGAAAGCTATGCTGTGTGCACATAAACAAATGTTGACAGTACAGTATGGCAAGTGCTAGGAAAGAGATCTCAGGGTGCTGGGGATGCTTTTCTACTCACCCTAAAATTGTTGTAGTTTTTATTTTCCCTAATCCCAGTCCAATCTGGGGGTAATCAGATGACAGAAGTTCTAGTAATGATGCTCCAACCGACTTGCTGTATGACCTTTGACAAATCACTTCTCTTTGTGGAACCTCAATTTTTTTTACCTGAAAATGAAGGGGAGTGGATCAGACCAGGAGCTGAAACTATTTTTTACTCTTGCCTTGCACCTATGGCAGACATAGCTAATAAAGGCAGGCACTTTTCCAACTGATTCTACGCAAGGCCAGGTGTAGTTTTCTCCACGGAGTGTAGGTATGAAGCACCCTTATATACATTTTCTTTTTTTTTAAATTAATTTATTTTTTATACAGCAGGTTCTTATTAGTTATGTATTTTATACATATTAGTGTATATATGTCAATCCCATCTCCCAATTCTTCATACCACCACCACCCCCGCTTTCCCCCCTTGGTGTCTATACGTTTATTCTCTACACCTGTGTCTCTATTTCTGCCTTGTGTGTCTCTATTTATTCTCTACACCTGTGTCTCTATTTCTCAGATGAACCGGTTCATCTGTAACATTTTTCTAGTTTCCACATGTATGCGTTAATATATGAGATTTATTTTTCTCTTTCTGACTTACTTCACTCTGTTATGACCGTCTCTAGGTTCATCCATGTCTCTACAAATGACCCAATTTCATTCCTTTTTATGGCTGAGTAATGTTCCATTGTATGTATGTACCACATCTTCTTTATCCATTCGTCTGTTGATGGGCATTTACGTTGCTTCCATGACCTGGCTATTGTAAATAATGCTGCAATGAACATTGGGGTGCATGTGTCTTTTTGAATTATGGTTTTCTCTGGGTATATGCCCAGTAGTGGGATTGCTGGATCATATGGTAATTCTATTTTTAGTTTTTTAAGGAACCTCCATACTGTTCTCCACAGTGGCTGTATCAATTTACATTCCCACCAACAGTGTGAGACGGTGCCCTTTTCTCCACACCCTCTCCAGCATTTGTTGTTTGTAGATTTTCTGATGATGCCCATTCTAACTGGTGTGAGGTGATACCTCATTATACTTTTGATTTGCATTTCTCTAATAATTAGTGATGTTGAGCATCTTTTCATGTGCCTCTAGGCCATCTGTATGTCTTCTGTGGAGAAATGTCTGTTTAGGTCTTCTGCCCATTTTTTTGATTGGGTTGTTTGTTTTTTTAAATATTGAGCTACATGAGCTCTTTATATATTTTGGAGATTAATCCTTTGTCCGATGATTCATTTGCAAATATTTTCTCCCATTCTGAGGGTTGTCTTTTTGTCTTGTTTATAGTTTCCTTTGCTGTGCAAAAGCTTTTAAGTTTCATTAGGTCCCTTTGGTTTATTTTTGTTTATTTTTGTTTTTATTTCCATTACTCTAGGAGGTGGGTCAAAAAAGATCTTGCTGTGATTTATGTCAAAGAGTGTTCTTCCTATGTTTTCCTCTAAGAGTTTTATAGTATCCAGTCTTACATTTAGGTGTTTAATCCATTTTGAGTTTATTTTTGTGTATGGTATTAGGGAGTGTTCTAATTTCATTCTTTTACATGGCTGTCCAGTTTTCCCAGCACCACTTATTGAAGAAACTGTCTTTTCTCCATTGTATATCCTTGTCTACTTTGTCATAGATTTGTTGACCATAAGTGCGTGGGTTAACCTCTGGGCTTTCTATCCTGTTCCATTGATCTATATTTCTGTTTTTGTGCTAGTACCATATTGTCTTGATTATTGTAGCTTTGTGGTATAGTCTGAAGTCAGGGAGTCTGATTCCTCCAGCTCTGCTTTTTTCCCTCAAGGTTGCTTTTGCTATTTGGGGTCTTTTGTGTCTCCATACAAATAAGATTTTTTGTTCTACTTCTGTAAATAATGCCATTGGTAATTTGATAGGGATTGCATTGAATGTGTAGATTGCTTTGGGTAGTACAGTCATTTTCACAATATTGATTCTTCCAATCCAAGAACATGGTATATCTCTCCATCTGTTTGTGTCATCTTTGATTTCTTCCATCAGTGTCTTATAGTTTTCTGAGTACAGGTCTTTTACCTCCTTAGGTAGGTTTATTCCTAGGTATTTTATTTTTTTGTTGCAGTGGTGAGTGGGGTTGTTTCCTTAATTTCTCTTTCTGATCTTTCATTGTTAGTGTATAGGAATGCAAGAGATTTCTGTGCATTAATTTTGTATCCTGCAACTTTACCAAATTCATTGATTAGCTCTAGAAGTTTTCTGGTGACATCTTTAGGATTATCTATGTATAGTATCATGTCATCTGCAAACAGTGACAGTTTTACTTTTTCTTTTCCTACATTTTCTTATTTAAAAATCACAGCAGCCTTCTGCAGTAGGTAATGTGATCATATCATAGATGAGGACATTGAAGCTCAGAGTTTCGGTGACTTGTCCATGTTCATACATTGACTTACTGGGAAAGCTGGGACCAGTAGCCAGGCTTTTTGTTATGATAAAGCTGCCACTCTAAAATCCCTTCTAATTCCAGTAATCTAAGAGTGCAAACAGCTGCATCAGAAAAATGAAAACCAATAATACAACATTTACATCAATAGTCTGGCACGTGCCAAATGTTCAATAAATTGTTTACTGAAAGGAGTAAGATGCCCAAGGATTTACTCTAGGTTCATTGTTGACAGGGTATAAGGATGGATAAAACTTAGCTGAATCCAGAAGGAGAGACAGACAGTTAATTGTAAAACAGGCTCAAATTATGGAGCCCAGATCAGGGAGAGGGCACTTGAACAAGATTTGACTGCAGAAGTGAATTAAAAAGCCAGTGAATTAATATTTATTGAGTACATCCCATAGATCAAGAAACCATGCCAGATTATTTACATATGGTAACTGCTCACTCTGTTGGTACCATAGCTCAGTGAAGTAGGTGGTAGTTTCTCTGTTGTAAGGTAAAATGCTGTGGCTTAGAGAGCTGATATTACTCACCCAAGAATTCAGCTGAAGAATAGAGCAGGAATTTTGACCTCTCCCATATTACTTCATGGTACTAGGTCTAGTCTCAGCTGTTAGTTGTTAGCTTGGGCAAATCCTTATAATTTCTGGCCCTCAGTTCCCTTCTTGATCCAATGGGGATAGTAATCTTTGTCCTTCCAGTTTTATCTCCCAGGTCTATCTAGAGGATAAAATAAGATAAAGGAAATTGAGGTAAGAATCAAATCTGTGTTTCAGTAGAGTTATTCTTTGACCAGGGGTTCCATTTCTAGGAATCTCTCCTAAGGAAATAAATAAGAAAGAGAACAAATATGTAAAGAAATGGTTACTGCAACTTAATTTTTATAATTAAGAACAGAAAAATAAATATATGACTTTAAAGAATTGGTCATATGACACAACCACAGGTTGGAATAAAGTGTAGTCAATTGAAATCATATTTACAAAAAATTTTTAAAGTCTCGGCATATGATATAATGTTAAGTGAAAAGGAGCAGGATACAAAACTAATTATCTCAGCTATTAAAATATACATGGAAGATATAGACTAGAATGTATTGTGTGTTATCATTTATATATATATATATATATATATAAAGTATGAACAGACCTCTGTGCTTATATATGCAAAGACTATCTTTGAAAGATACATAAATCATTAACCTGTTTGCCTCTGGGGAGAGACTGGTCATCAGGGGTGGAAGCAAGACTTACTTTTCACTGTAAACCTTTAGGTTCCATATTACCTACTTTTTATGCTAAAAGTTAAGAAAATAATGCAAATTGAAGATGGTGATAAAGTAATACTTGCAAATAGTAAAGTTTGTCTGAATTATTTTCAGTGTGTGTATTACCCTTTTTTTCTTAATACTAATTACTTGTTTATTGTAAAAGTGTAAAGGATACAACTCAGGAACAGCCAGATGGAAGAGATGCATAGGGCAGGGTAGGGGGAAAGGGTGTTTTGGAGCTTCCAGGGTCTCTCCTAGCACATCAACGTGATCACCAACCTGGAAGATCTCCACACCGCTTTGGTTAGGGTTTTTTACGAGGATTTCATTACTGTAGGCATGATAGATTAAGTCATTGGCCTTTAGTCATCAACTTAATCTCCAGCCCTTCTCCCCTCCCCAGAGGTTAGGGGGTGGTGCTGAAAGTTCCAACCCTCTAATCATGTGGTTGGTGCCTCTGGCAACCAGCCCCCACTCTGTGGTTGTCCTGGAGCCCCAGCCACCAGGCATCTCATCAGCGCACAACAAGACACTTATCACTTGCACTTCCAGAGGTTGCAAAGGTTTCAGGAGCTCTGCCTGGAACCAGGAACCCAGACCAGATACATGTCTTTTATTATATCACAATATCACAGCGCTCAATAAATGGGAACTGTTCTATGGTTATTGTCACCATCATATCTCTCATGGGAAATAATGAGTAATTGACAAATATTTGCTGGTAATATTAAGGCCTAGGTATACTACAATGTATTACCTTTTAAATTAAATAATAAGGTATAATTTCAAAATAGATGGCACTCTGGTACGTGAAAAAATAAAGGAGGAAATAAACTTCAAATGTTAACAGTGGCAGTTTCTGAGTGGATGCCGTGTCTGGTAATTTAAAATTTTCTGTTTTACATTCTTGTGTTTTTTTCTAATGTCTTGTAATGGATATATACTTTCAAAGGAGAAATTTTCTTTTGTAAACAAACAAAGACGACTAGCAGCAGAGTGGAGGGTGGTATGATGTCATTGTGATTGTTTCCCTTGCTTTGACTTGCTGTTTTGGCCTTTTTTTTTTTTTTTTTTTTTTCCAAACTCAGCTTAGGAGCTACCCCTACAGGAGCCTCTCCTTGCCCACCATGCCTCCAGGTTGGGTTAGGTACTTCTTATGGGCTTCCTCAGCCAAGGCTTCCCTCTGTCTTATCACTTATCCACTGCTTTGTTACTCTGTGTTTGTGAGTTTTTTATTCTAATCTGTGGCCACTCAGAGGTCGTACACCATGTCTGATTCATACTTGTATTCCTTGTGCCCAGCACAGGGCTTGACCCAGAACAATGTGTTTAGTAAATATTTGCTGAAGGAATGAATGGGAGGAGCTGGGCTCCACCCCAATCCTGAGACAACATTTGGGGCAGGTGCAGTGAGGGGGTGACTCTGAGTAGTGTGTATTTCCTCAATGATGCTGGGGCATGGAGTGAGTGTATGCAGGGTGGTGTGACCATTAAAAGTTAGGTGATCCAGGGTGACACTGGAGGTGTGTTCCTGAGTGACCACAGGTCTCTCCTGCAGATGGCTTCAGTGACTGATGGTAAAGCCGGAGTCAAAGATGCTTCTGACCAGAATTTTGACTACATGTTCAAACTGCTCATCATCGGCAACAGCAGTGTTGGCAAAACATCCTTCCTCTTCCGCTATGCTGACGACACCTTCACCCCAGCCTTCGTCAGCACCGTGGGTATTGACTTTAAGGTGAAGACAGTCTACCGCCACGAGAAGCGAGTGAAGCTGCAGATATGGGTGAGTCCTGGGCATCTTGGGCAGAAGTGTCCCAAGAGCTGACTCGTTTGCTGGTACAAAGGCTGGGCGGTGGGGCCAGTTTAGAACTTCTGGGTTTTATGACATTAGGCACCAGTGCTATTGTGTATCTGGCCCCTGGCCTATCCCTTGTTGGTTTTATACAGTTTTGCTCTCCTCTGGGAACTCAGTTGCTTCTGCTGCTTAACTGTCCAAAAGGTTTTATCCTGGCTTATATGGATGAGTAACCAAGAATCTGGGCTTTGGAGTTATAGACCTAGATTCAGATTTCAGTTCTGCCAGTAACTAGTCATGGAACCTTGACTAAATTACTTAACCTCTCTGGGCCACACTTTCCTCTTTGGGGATTATAATAGCATCTATGTCATAGGGCTGTTGGGTGCTTAGCATAGTTCCCAGAACATAATAAATGCACAATAAATGTTAGCTACTGTATCCATAATCTATCACTCTGTAATCACTTCAAAACTTGATGGCTTAAAACAACAATAATAATTCATTAACACACAGTTACTGTGGATCAAATATTTGGGAGTGGCTTGGCTTCTGGCTTGTGGTCTCTTATGAGGTTGCTGCCAGATGTTGGCTTAGGTTACAGTCATCTGAAGGCTTGAGTGGGCCTGGAGGATTACCTTCCAAGGTGGCTTACTCACATGTCTGGCACTGGCTTTAGCAGGAGGCCTTCATTCCTTTCCACGTGGATCTTTCCACAGATCTGCTTCACTCCACAGAGTGTGTTCATGGCATCTCCTAGGGAGAGAGATCCAAGAAACCAAACAGGAAGTGGCAGTGTCTCTTATTAGAGTATTCTATTGGTCACTGATTCAATGTAGGAGGAAACTGCACAAGGGTATGAATCCTGGGAGGTGGGGATCATTGGAGACTATCTTGGAAATTGGCCACCACAGCTACTATTATTGGTATTTACCAGTGGTACTAATAAAATTTATATGTATTTGAGATGATATAGCAACATGTACATCATATACTTTTCTATACTTAATTAGCACTGGGATTGGAAATTTTAGAAATTTGTGATTTAAAGTATTCAAAACATATATTATTTATTATCAGTCCACTCAACATTAATACATTGTACATATATGTTATTAGTATAGTCTGTATACAGTACTTTTCTTTTTACAAATTATTTCCATGTGTTAATAGTATCTCACAATCAACCCCATGGGACAGATATTCAGAGAGTAATTAATTTGCCTTAGGTTGACCATGCAGCTACAAAATGGGATTCCAACTCAAATCTTCTGATTCTAAAGTATGTGCTCTTTTCTCTACACTGTGCACATTGGGTCTTATAGAGCCCATATTTTCATTTGTGATCATGTTAAGTATTACTTTATATAGAGATAAAAGTTCATTTTGTTTATTTAGTCTCTGTTAAAAGCATTGAGGAATCAAACCATTAGAAATGCAAGAAGCTATGCATTCCGTTTAGTTCATTGGTTCTAGAAGTGTAGTCTCCAGATCAGCAACGTCAGCATCACTGGGAATTTGTTAGAAATGCATAATCTCAGGTCCCTCCTCAGACCCAAAGAATCAGAAACTCTGGGGTACAGCCCAACAATCTGTGTTATAACAAGTCTTCCAGGTGGTTTTGAGGTTGGCTAAAATTAAAGAACCACTGGTCTAGTTTAACTACCTCATGGTGAGAATCAATAAGCATTTATTAAGTACCTGTTCTGTGCCCAGTGCTTCCATTTATGTAGTCTGACATCCTCCCTGCAGCCAGTGCACAGAGGGGGCTGAAAACAAAGGATATTTGGGGCATGGTGAGCAATACAGTGAAAATGGAACAAGGCTGTGAAAGAGCAGGGAGGGGATGCTGAGAGAGAAATTTGCTGGAGAGGCTTTCAGGTGGTGGCTTGGGAGTCAGGGAGACCTTGGACAACAAATAGAAGGTTTTTGAAATGGGCCAGAGGGTACATGTCTGATTATTCCTTAGGGCACTGAAGAAACTTACTAGCGTTTATTCTTGTCTTTGTGTATAAAATAAATGTTTACTAATATTTACCATATGGGTTGACATGGATATCTTCATTTGATCTCCACATTTGGTGCTCACAGATCCTACACTCAAAAAACCTTCAGGTGGGAGGAGATACTCTGCCCTTTAAGGGGTTGGCAGTAGTGGCTCCCTCACTCTTTTATTCATTTTCAGACCATTGTGAGCTTTTGCAGTTTTCCTGTGCTTAGTTAAGTGGATTTATTGATTGTACTACCTCATTTTAACTAAATGAACCCCCATGATGGATATGTGGATTTAAAAGAGTCCTACCAAGAAACCTCTGATTGAAGACTATATTAATTATAGTAAGCCTAAGTGAGCACAGAAAATGGCTAGACTGATATCTCCCTGAAACCTAGCACAAGTTCCTTGTCAGCCATGTTTTGAGGTAAAATCAATGACAATCTAATTAGATCTGACATAGTCAATCACATTGCTTTTGCTAAAAAAAAAAGTTAGCAAAGGGTTTTGTGTGTGTGTGTGTGTGTGTGTGTGTGCGTGCGCATGCATGCTTTTCTGTAGCAAAAAATAAAAATTTTCTGTATTGTTCATATATGCATTAAAATGTAAACATTTAAATATTCTTTGTCATTTTAATGTATTTTAATATTGTTTGTGTACAGAAGTAGGTATAATATGTATGTATATGTAATCTAAGTAAATATACAAATACTGTGAGTGCTGTGCCTACATTTTTCTTACAGGGGTATGAATTTGGAGACTACTACCACGGGCATTGGGGAGCATAGAAGGGTTTTAACAAAGTCAGATTTTCATTTTAGAAAGATTTCTGGCTTCAGTTTGGGAGGGTAGATGGATATGAGGCAAAGAAACTAGTGGTTTGGGGAAGTTATAAGGGCCTGAACTAAATGTATTAGTCTGCTCAGGCTACCATAATAAAATAGCACAGACTAGGTGGCTTAAACAACAGACATTAATTTTCTCACAGTTCTGGAGACTGGAAGTCCAAGATCAAGGTGCCAGCAGGTGTTGATGTCTGGTGAGAGCTCTCCCATTGGATTGCACATGGCTGGCTTCTTGCTGTGTGCTCACACTTCCTTTCCTTGGTGCTCACACTGGAGAGGAGTGAGCTAGCTCTCTGGAGTCTCTTCTTCCAAGAACACTATCCTATCAGATCAGGGCCCCACCCTTATGACCTCAATTAACCTCAGTTACTTCCTTCAAGTCCCCATTTCCAAATATAACCACACTGGGGGATAGGGCATCAACACATGAATTTTGGGAGGCTACAAACATTCGGTACATAACACTGAGAAAGTGATAAAATGACATAAGTGATGGAAATGAGGAGAGAGAATTAAGATTAAAATTTACAGAATTTGATGATTAATTAATTGTATAGGGAGAGGGAGGAACACGTATCTTCTTATACACATGTATTTATACATATTTACTTCTCTGAGAGTTCTGTGCTTTTTTAAAGTTGTGTGAGCTTTGGTAAGTCAATTTACTTCTATGAATAGATAATATTCTCAGCTGTGAAGGTCTCACAGGTTTGTTGAGGGAGGGGCTACATGATAACATAGTATTGTGCCTGGCACATAGTAGGAATACAATAAATGTTAGGTTCTGTCCTTTCTCTCCTCCTGATCTTCATGCAAATGGTAACTGGGTTCCCTCACAAGGTTTCCCACCTGTGATTCCAGAAGTGCTGGAACAGCATCCAGGGATTCACTAGCACTGTATGAAGTGTTCAGATAAATTTTTCAAGCTCATTTGATCTCTCCCAGGGGATTTCAAAAAAGTCATTGTCAGGGTGGAAGCTGGAGAGGGAAGAAGAGGAGGTTATGAGCATCACTGAGCAGGACCATTCACAAAAGGAGTTTCTGTCATCTCTGGGGGATAATGATGGTATTGGTAGTGCCTTGTTCCCCGGGGTCCCTTGCCATATAGGTCCCTGAGAGTCTCCTCTGTGTCCAGAGAGGTTAATTATTGTGGAATAGAGAAGAGAATCTTAGTGGGGAGGTGAGGGTAGGGGACAAATCTCATTAATAGAGAATGAGAGCATGCACAGGTGTGGAGGGAGGGAGAATTGGTAACTCCACAGAAACACACTTGACTAGAGGCCACTTACTGCTTGGGTGCTTGTTGCCAAGCAACTCCTGGAGACACGTGGGAAGAGAAGAGTGGGAGAGGGCCTTCCACTACCTCCATGTGGGGCCCATTGCAGAGGATATTGGGTCTGGTGCTGGCCAAGGGAAGGATCCGGGGGTCTGTGGGATGACTGAGCTGACCCACCACTGTGGAGTCCTGCATTCCAGTCCTGGCTCTCCCTGAAGTTCAGTCATTGTGTGATCTGGAATAATCCCTCCCCTCCATGGACCTATTGGGACCTATTTCCCCAACTATCAAAAGGAGAAAATAATCCTTCTTCTTCTTGCCTCATGGGATGTTGTGAAGTTCAAGGGAGGATATGGAAAGGAAAGCCCAAGGAGAACTATGAAGTTTTGAGTAGATCAGAAGGACTATGGATATTGTCAACCATGTGAATTCTTCCTGTACGTGCTTTAAATCATTCTTTGTGTCTTCCCACCTTCCCTCTGACCCAGGGAGGTAGTTATCTCCTTAAAGAATGGGTGGTTGAGCCCAGAGATGTCAAGTTACTTGTGCGGAGCCAAACAGTAAACTTCATTCTTTTATTCATTCAATAGACATTCATCTGGTACTCGCTCTGTGCCAGGCATTGTGCTAGCAGTGGGGAAACACCCTTCCTGCGCTCCTGGAGTTAACGCTGTAGCAGGAAAGATAGATACTAAGTACATGGGTGAAAAATATCTAATTTCATCTGTGGTAAGGGCCGTGAAGGAAAAAAAAAATAGACTTGTTTCAAACTCAAGCACTGAGTCACAGAGCTCAGGAATCGCTGAACTGTGACTTAGGTCTCATACCCCACATGCAGCTGGGGTCAGGCTCAATTCTATTCACAATTTAAAAGGCTGATGACCTTCGCCACACCAGCTCACTCCAGGCCTGGTCTCTGTCAGGGGACGCGGTGGCAAGGGCCTCCACTGTGGAAGGACAGAATGTCCTCCTTCTCGCTCCCACCAGTGAGGCTCTTTTTGGTGACCTTCTTGTCAAGAAGACTTTAAAGATAGGAGTGTCTCGTGTGTCCAGGGTCACTTGTATAGAGACTGGGGAATGGACTGGCTGGTCTAACATTTTTCTATCGGGAGTTTGAGAACTCTGTGTTTTGTGAAGGATTTAAAGGCCACTGTCCTCACTCCTGGGCTTGTCCTGGTATTGCTATTCACCATCCTCTTTCTCTCTCTGCAACTCCCTCTTCTGAAACCCTCAGTCACTACGGTGCTTGCATGTACCTCCATTATTCTACTTGTTTTGTTGTGTTGGTGATGATTTTTTTTTTTTTTTTTTTTTTTTTTTTGCCACACCGTGAGGCTTGCGGGATCTCCGTGTCTGACCAGGGATTGAACCCAGGTCCATGGCAGTGAAAGCGCGGAGTCCTAACCATTGGACGGCCAGGGAATTCCCTTTGGTGATGATTTTGAAAAGATAATGTGTATAAAGCACCAGCGTAGTCTTTGGCATGGAGTAAACACTAAACAAATAGTAGTTTTTATTAAAGTTCTAGGGAGATCAAGAAATGATACTCCTTGTCTTCCTCCCTTAAGTCTGGAACCAAATGAGAGATAGATACAAGAGTCAGAGGGGTGGGGAGTAATGTGACAGCCTTCTTAGTGATAAAACTAGGATGAAGGACATGGCCCAAGTCTTCAGGGAATTGGAGCTGGCTAATACTTCACTCTGAAGTCAGATAGACATACAGACCCAATCACAGGCTGACATGAGTGGCTAGCTGTCACTAGCTCCTACAACATGCACCCAGGGTCAAAGTCCATGTGGCCCAGACTTACTAATGCTTAAGGCTTGAAATATTCCACCTAGGTCTACAGTAGAAGCCTCTATCTCCATGGACAGTCTTCTTCATGGAGGGGGAAAGGAGGGCCCCTCCTCCAACAGCTCTTTTTATAATTAAAGAAATAGAAGTAAGCATTTGCTCCAAAGAGAGGTTGGGCAGAATGATGAAATCTGGGAAAAATAAGAGGAGTCTTAGGGGGTTTCGTGGAAATCCTAAATTCCATAGTGTTGAGAGTGACTCTCTACATAACCAGGAGCTGAGAACAATAAGACTAGGGTGAGATAGGCTGTTGGTAGTCAGCTAGTTTCTTTCACTCACTAGCCAACCACCCACATAGCTGCCTCGATGACATTTAGGTTACCACATGGCTTTGGAATCACTTATAAATATTAAAATGTGAATATCAAATCTGGGAATGTCAAAGACCTATATCTTAGGACCAACAATATAAGAGTATAATAAAATGTAATGGAGGGCTTCCCTGGTGGCGCAGTGGTTCAGAGTCCAACTGCCGATGCAGGTTTGTGCCCCGGTCCGGGAAGATCCCACATGCCGAGGAGCGACTGGGCCCGTGAACCATGGCCGCTGAGCCTGCGCGTCCGGAGCCTGTGCTCCGCAACGGGAGAGGCCACAACAGTGAGAGGCCCACGTACTGCAAAAAAAAAAAAAAAAAAAAAAAAAGTAATGGAGCTTAGGAATGTGGGGAAAGGCCATACCAGAAACCCAGACTAAGGAGGATTGTGGCTCTTGAGCAGTCATTTAACAAATATTTACTATGCCAGACGATGGGGCTCGAGAAGTTAATATGAATATGACACATTCTCTGCTCTCCAGGAACTGGTGAGAATGAATTTACCTCTGAGCTCCAAAAGTGAAGTAAAATGAGTAACATAATTCTCTTGTTCTGTTAAGGGAAGCAAACTGGGACATCAAGAGAGATTGACTTTTCCCTTGTGTATTTAAGAATAGATAATAATGGATTATTATATATGATTGGTCAACTGTTTAATGGGCATCTGCATTTGTTTCCTATTGCCTCTCTGACACATTACCATAAATTTAGTGGCTTGAAACAGCATGTATTTATTATCTTATAGATCTGGAGGTCAGAAGTTCAAAACGGATGTCACTGGGTTAAAAATCAAGGTGTTGGCAGATTTGTGTTCCTTCTGGGGGCAAGGGGAGAATCCATTAACTTGCCTTTTCCAGCTGCTAGAGGCTGCCTGCATGCCTTTGCTCAGGGACGCTTCCTCCATCTTCAAAGCCAGCGGTATAAATTCTGTCAACTTCTGTCTCTCTCTGACCTTCCTGCCTTTCTCTGATAAGGACCCATATGATTACCTTGGGCTCTTCTGAGTGATCCAGGATAATCTTCCCATCTCAAAACCTTAATTTAATCACATTTTCAAAGTCCCTTTTGCCATGCAAGGTAACATATTCATAGGTTCTGGGGATTAAGACATGGATATCTTTGGGGGACCATTATTCTGACTACCACAGCATCCATTAATAACATGGAAATGATCTAATATAAATTCTCCCCATCTTTCAAGGCTCTAACTCAGGTTCCCTCTTCTCTAATGATAGCCCCCTCTGCTAACTCCCTGAAACAGGTGCTGTCTCTGTCTTAGGCTAAGACTACCTGCTGAGAATGCCTGTCATCTTCTTAGGTGCCAACAAGCCTGTGAGCTTAGAGCTTATCACATCTCAGTCTCATTCTAGACATGAGGAGGCTGAGGTCCAGAGAGAGATAGGACTTACTAAGGGCTCGTTCCAAAACTCCTTATGCCACCTTCAGAAAGTTGAAACCTGGCCACCAGAACATAATGGGGACCCAGAGAGACTGAGGGGCAGCACAGAAGAGGCCAGAGGCTGAACAGGAACATGAGGGCTGCAACAGGTCCCTGTGGCTCCAGGAATATGGAAACACTTGCTGAGTACAACATCCTGTACTTAGCTCTTACAATATTCAGAATTGATTTTTCTAGGCAGCAAGTTTCCTGGTGTGGCTGCAGAGACATGTTGACACTTTCATCTTCCCGAAGCCGGTAGGAACCAGCTGCTGGGGAGGTTTAATCAGATTTTTAAAGTCACAACAAAGACTATGGGAGGTCAAATCAGAATTGCAGGCATAGTCCACCTTTGTAATTTGCACATTAATTAACCAGCAATCCTGATTGGCTATTCAAGGGGCCTCCACACTTTGGGGCCACCACTGCCTTCCCTCCACCCAAACTGGTGTGGGGGAAAAAGAAATTTGCACATTCATTCAATAAACATGTGTCACATGCCTATTAGGTGCCAGGCACTGTCATCATAGGGCAAATAAACAGCTACAATACAACATAAGTGATATAAAGGGATGAAGAAAGTGCTGTGGGAACACAGGGAAAGGAGCTGCTACCTCTACCTAGAAAAGTTATTTTCTGCTTCACAAAAGAGGGGGCATTTGAACTGGGTGTTGGCAAATGAGTAAGAGTATTTCAGGTTAATGTTGGGGAAGATCTTTACAAGCCAAAGAAAAGACAGGCGCAAAATCACAGTTGCTTTCAAGGACCCATTTTGTGCCTGACTGTGGTAGGCTCTGCAGGGATTCGTGAGACAACATCCCTACCTCTAAGGGGGCGCTCACGTAGTAAGAGAGATATAGCATGTACACAAATAGCGACGATGCTACAGATACGAATGATGCCTTGAGAGAGGTACAGAAAGTTTTGAGAAGTTCAGAGAGGGAGTGCTCCCTCTAAGCTTGAGAGCATCAGAAAGGGCTCCATGGAGGAGGTGGCTTTATGGTAATGCAAGTTGGCTCTAGCATGTAATAACATCCTCAGAGGCTCTCCGTCTCATTCATCCGGCTCTGTGGTCCAGGCTGATCTCAGTTTTTGACTCAGCGGCAGTGTGCTGACATCCCTGCAATTATTTGTATGTTCAAGAAGCAATGCAACACATTGTTGGGGGTGCAGCCTTTGAAGCGAGCCAATCCTGTGCTCCAAACCCACTTCTGCCACTGTCACCTTGTTCAAGTCCCATTATTTCCTTGTACTTCACTTTCTTCTTTCTAAAATAAAGATAATTTTAGTAACAACCACATGGTGTTGTTGAGAGAATAATACAAGATAATCCTTAGCCTAGTGGCTGGTACATAGTAAATGATCCTTAACCGGTAACCTTTATTCTTAATAACTCTGTTACTCTCAAGGGTTGATTTGTGGCAACTGGGAGTCTGAATGTGATCTGAGCTAGACTCTGCATCCTTTTTAGGAGCTGAGGAACATCCACCGGCATTCTTTCTCTGAGTCTTGAGCTGAGTCTGCAGTGGTTGATGGCTGACCCCTTTGGCAGAGCCCTGCCCTGATGGCACATGCTGCTTAGCTGGGGATCGAAAACGATTCAGAAAACCATAAAGAGCTCAGATGTGTGGTGCTGAGTGAATGCAGTAGAATACTAAGAAGAAAGAGTTCAGTATTGGGTAGAGTGGGTAAGAAAGGCCTCTGGGAAGAAGGTGGGGGGCATTGCAGGGTAAGGCAAGAGAGGAGGGTGTAATAGAGACATTCCAACCAAGGGGGGTGTCGACATAGGCTGAGATGGGGGCAGACTTTAAGGGATAGGGTGAGTTGCCATGTGCTTTGTACGTTGGTCTTTCTGTGAGATGACTGGACTCCTCCCTTATCTCCCAGCCACAGCTCCTGCCTCTGCTCCACATCCTGTGTGCAGTAGCCATTCCAGCCACAACAAACTTCTATGCGTTTGTTCGTTTATTTACTCATTCATTCAGCAATATTGACATTGTGTGCACCAAGCATTGTTTTTTGTTTGTTTGTTTTGTTTTGTTTTTTGAGGTATGCGGGCCTCTCACTGTTGTGGCCTCTCTCGTTGCGGAGCACAGGCTCCGGATGCGCAGGCTCAGTGGCCATGGCTCACGGGCCCAGCCGCTCCGCGGCATGTGGGATCTTCCCGGACCGGGGCACGAACCCGTGTCCCCTGCATCGGCAGGCGGACTCTCAACCACTGCACCACCAGGAAAGGCCCCAAGCATTGTTTTAGGTGCTACAGACACAGCAGTGAAAGTAACAAATGGAATCCCCTATCCCTCATTCTCCTAGATTTAAGGGGGAGACTGGCAATAAATAAGTAAATACACAGTATGTTCGGTGATGATAAGCACTCTGGAGGAAAATATAGCAGGATAAGGGGGATAGGATAGGGTAGGATAGGAGGGCTGTTTATAAATTTAATCAAGGTGGTTATGGTGAACTTCACTGAGCAGGACACTTTTCAATAAAATCCTGAAGGAGGTGTGGGATATTTGTAGGAAGAGGATTCCAGGCAGAAGGAAAGGCAAGTGCAGAAGCCCTGAGGCAGAGTTATGCCTGGGACATTCCAGGGATAGTAGGAGCCCGGTGGGACTGGAGCAGGAGAGCGGTCAGAGATGAGGCTGGAGTTAGTGGGAGGGCCAGACTGTGTAGGGCCTTGGAGGCCTTTGTAAAGACTTTCGGGTTTTTTTAACCCAAAAAGTATACTTTTTTTTTTTTTTTTTTTTTTGCGGTACGCGGGCCTCTCACTGTTGCGGCCTCTCCCGTTGCGGAGCACAGGCTCCAGATGCACAGACTCAGCAGCCGTGGCTCACGGGCCCAGCCGCTCCATGGCATGTGGGATCATCCCAGACCGGGGCACGAACCCGCATCCCCTGCATCGGCAGGTGGACTCTCAACCACTGCGCCACCAGGGAAGCCCCCAAAAAGTATAATTGATATACCAAAAACTATACATATTTAATGTATATAATTTGATGGGTTTGGACACATGCATATACCTGTGAAACCACCACCACAATCAAGATAATAGACTTATTTATCAACTCCAAAAGTTTCCTTGTGTCCCCTCACCCCCTCTTTTTTTTTTAGTAGTAAGAACTGTTAACGTGAGGTTTACCCTCTTAACAAATTTTTAAGTACACGGTACAGTTTTTTTAACTATAGGCATTATGTTGTACAGCAGTTCTCTAGAATTGCACCTTTTTAAAAAAATTAATTTTATTTTTGGCTGCATTGGGTCTTCATTGCTGCACGCAGGCTTTCTCTAGTTGTGGTGTGCAGGCTTCCCATTGCAGTGGCTTCTCTTGTTGCGGAGCACGGGCTCTAGGTGCATGGGCTTCAGTAGTTGTGGCACGTGGGCTCAGTAGTTGTGGCCCGTGAGCTTAGTTGCTCCGTGGCATGTGGGATCTTCCCAGACCTGCATTGGCAGGCAGATTCTTAACCACTGCACCACCAGGGAAGTCCAAACTTGCATCTTGTGTAACAGAAACTTTATACCAATTGATCAACTCCTCTTTTCCCCTCCCCACTGTTCTATTTTCTGCTTTTATTTGACTATTTTAGATATCTCATATAAATAGAATCATGCAGTATTTGTCCTTCTGTGATTGGCTTATTTCACTTAAGTTAATGTCTTCCAGGTTCATCCGTGTTGTTACAAATGGCAGAATTTCCTTTTTTAAGGTTGAATAATATTCCACTGTATGTTTATACCACATTTTCTTTATCCATTCATCTATCAATGAACATTTGGGTTGTTTCCATATCTCAGCTATTGTGAATAATGCTGCAATGAACATAGGATTGCATATATCTCTTTGAGGTTCTTATTTCAATTCTTATGGGTACATACCCAGAAGTAGAATTGCTGGATCGTATGGTAGGTCTATCAAAGGACTTGAATAGACATTTCTCCAAAGAAACATACAAAAACATTCCAACAAGTATATGAAAAATGCTCAGCATCACTAATCATTAAGGAAAAGCAAATCAAAACCAGGAGATATTTCCTCATACCTGTTAGGGTGGCTATTATAAAATTAAAAAGATAATAAGTGTTGACAAAGACTGGAGAAATTGGAGCCCTTGTACACTGTTGGTGGGAATGTAAAATGGTGCAGCCACTATGGAAAACAGTATGGAGTTTCCTCAAAAAAATCTTTGAAGGCTTTGGGTTTTACTCAGGATGAGGTGGGAGGGTTTTGAGCAGTGGAATTACATGATCTGACTTATATTTTTTAAACTAAACTTTATTTTTTGATAATTTTAGATTTATAGAAAATTTCCAGTGATAGTACAGAGAGTTCCCATATATCCTTCACCCAGTTTCCCTAAGATTAACATCTTATATAACCATGGTGCATTTGTCAAAAGTAAGAAATTAAAATTGGTACAGTTTTATTAACTAAGCTATAGACTTTACCTGAATTTCACTAGTTTTTCAACTAATGTTCTTTTACTGTTTCAGGATCCAATCCATGTTGCACTTAATAACATTTTAAAAATTGAGATATAATTCACATATCATAAAATTCACCCTTTTAAAGTATACAGTTCAGTGAGTTTTAGTATTCACAAAATTGTGCAACCATCATTACTAATTCCAGAACATTTTAGTGTCTTACATTTTAATATTTAACGGGATTGCTCTGAGGCAGACTTATGTCTATTTCAAGAATAAATTCTAAACCGACAAAGGCCAGAAGCCGGCAGGATCAGTTAGGATTTGTAATAATCCAGGCTGGGAATGATGGTGGCTTGAAGTAGGGGAGTAGCAATGGTGGTAGTGAAGGTGGTCTGTGGTGGTAGTGAGAGTGTGTATACACTGAAAATATTGTTAACAGGATTTGCAGATGAATTGGATGTGGGAGAGAAGGAAGGGGAGGAGTCAAGGATGATCCCACATGTTTGCGCTAAGCACACGGAAGGTTGACGAAGCCTCTGACTGAGATATGGAAGACTTCAGGGAAAGCAGGATTTGGGGAGACAATTGGGGACTGAGTTTTGGTTATGCTCAGTTTTAGATGCCTATTAGATAACCAAGTAGAAATACAGAATAGGCTGTTGGATAAATGAATCTGCAGGTCAGGGCAGAGGCCCTGGCTGGAGATATAAATTAGCAAGTCATTAGCATAAAGGTGGAATTTAAAAGAAGCCAACAAGGTCAAAAAGGGAAGGAGTGAATATAGAAACATTCTAAGGACGGAGACCAGAGAAATTCCAATACTAAGATGTTGTGAAGATGAGGAAGAATCGCAAAGGAGACTGAAAAAGAGCAAATGAAAAGGAAATGTGTGGGGCCTTTGCAGCCAAACAGGGAGAGAGTTTTCCAGAGGGAGAAGAGATAACTGTGTCCAATGCTGCTGTTTAGTCTATATGAGGATTGAGACTTGACCACTGGATCTAGCAGCAGGGAGTTCATTGGTAACCTTGATGTGACCTGTTTTGGTGGAGTAGTGGGGATGAAAGCCTGCTAAGAGTGGGAGAAGAGAAACTGGAGACACCAAGTGTACATAGCCCTTTCAAGGATTTTTGCTCTTTGGAAAAAGAGACCACTGAGTGGTAGCTGAAGGTGAAGGGGGATGTGAGTCAGAAGAGGTTTTTGGTTTTTGGTTTTTAAGGTAGGAGAAGTAGCTGCGTGTTTGTGTGCTGGCGGAACAATCCAATAGAGATCAACAAACCAAGCAACCAACAAAGAAATAACACAAAACTGACACTATAGGAGAGAGAAGAGAGTTTCTGGGACAATATCCTTGAATTGGTGAGAGGAGATGGGATCACAAGCAGAGCGCGAGTCCTTGCTAGGAGCACAGACTGTGCATCCATATTAACACGGCAGAGCACAGAAGGAGTGGCCACAGGTGCAGCTAGGGGCTATGTGTGCTGGTGGGAGTTCTCTTGGATACAATTGTTTGGTGGAATAGGAAGCAAGGTCTTCAGCTGAGAGAGGTTGGGGGAGGGCCGTAGAGATTCAAGGAGAGAGGAGGAAGGTGGGAGAGTGAATAGACTAGGGAAATAAAATTTGATTGCTGACTGGCATTAAGGCTCCACTTGAAATTAGGGATCATAAATTTAAATTTATGAATTTGAAGCATGGTTGTGTGTTTTTCTCCAGCCATGTTTTGCTCTGTGGGTGCAGTCATAGAATAGGCAGTGAGCTGGCTCTAATGAAAGTATTGTTTTGCTGAATGACTATGACAAAGCAATAGAGAGTCAAGAGAGTCAGGGGGGTGTGCAGGAAGCCATTGTCATAATTGGCCATAGAATTCAAGCTGGGCAGAGAAGAGGTGATGACATGAGGGCAGTGAAAAGATGATAGAGGTTTAAGACTCTTGCAGCTGGGAATCTAGAAAGAATGAGCTAGAAAGATCCTAGCGATCTGAGAGTGGGAGGTTGAAGTTCCTATTGGTACTGACGAGGTGCAGGGCATGATTGTGGGTGAGTGGCTGAGGTAGGGGTGGAGATCAGCATCACCGGAGGAGAGGAATTTGAGGGAATGAGAGTTCAAGATGTGGGAAGGCTCACCTCTGTGGCTATGAAATCACCAAGAATTATGGAGAGAGTAACAGTGAAGCAGGAGCTGTTCACTGGTCAGCAGAGGGATGAGTGGGTGGCATAATCTCATGATGTGAGATCCAAAGCTGGAGGCCGTTTTGTTTTCTGAAGGAGGGAAAGAGAATTATCTGCAGGCAGGGGTGAAAAGCAATAACATGTATCCCACTTTCTGGCCCAGAGATTCAAAGGTGGTGAGAGAGGAGCAACCATCAATTTGGAGGCTTTGGGAGAAGCCGTGTCCTCGAGGAGAACCAGGTTTCAATCACAGCAGGGAGGTGAAGAAAACACCCAGACCAGAGGTTGAGGAAAATGAGGTTTTCCTGATGACCGACTGTGGGTTTCAGAAGGCCCAGGGAAAGGTTTCAGTGGGGAGAGGAGAAGATAGGATTAGAAAAGATGATGTACGGAGCTGTATGGGAACCAGAGTCCAGTAATTAGGGATGGCCTGGGAGACTTGGGCTTCTTGTCATGAAGAAGTGCTTGCCATGACTCACATGAATAGAGGGATAAAAGGTGCAACAAACCAAATTGTAACGCAGACAGATGGCACCAAGGCAGACAGTGGTTATGAGGAGGGATAAGAGCCTTGCTTCCTCTTTTTTTTTTTTATGAGTTTTTAAAAAAATTTTTTGGCTGCACCACCCAGCAAGTGAGATTAGTTCTCCAACCAGGGATCGAACCGCCATCCCCTGCATTGGAAGCTCAGAGTCTTAACCCCTGGACTGCCAGGGCAGTCCCGGGCCTTGCTTCCTCTTAATCCCTGTTTTTAGAGGCCCAGAGGCTGGCAGAGCTGCCATTCTTACCCAGAATGCCTCCCTCTCCATTTCACACATCTGTAATTATTGTGGCAATAATCAGCAACCACCATTTATGTAAAATAGCCTCACCAGTAAAATGGGGCTAATAATACCTCCTGCAGGGTTCACGTGAGCTGACAGTGGCACTGGCTAGTGGCTGGCCCTGGCTAGTGGCCAGCACTGTGCTCAGTGCTTTTAGCAACTCATGTCATCCTTACAACAACCTTGTGAGCTAGATATTGTTATTATCCCTGTTTTACAGATAAGTAAACTGAGGTCCAGAGGAGTTGGGTAGCTTACTAAGTTCATAAAATAGTAAGTGGTAGAGTCCAGATTTTAATCTAGGTATATTTGACTTCAAAACCCATGTATGCCCCATGCCCTGTACCCCACCCTCCGTGTTATATCTTTACATACATAAGGACTTGGGTGCTCAGAAAGCACTCAATAGATGGTGAAAATGTTAAGAGTTATAATTATTGGGCAGCAACTATATATTGTACAGGTATTTTACATGCCTTTTTTTTCTTTTTTAAGTCATTGCAATGATGGTGCACAAAACAGATGAGAAAACTAAGACTCAAAAGTTAAGGAACTTGACCAGATATTATCAAAATTAGTAAATGGCACAACAGGAATTCAAAAGTAAGGCTGTCTGCCGCCAGAATTTGTGTTCTATTTACAGTCACCTGCCTTCCCCATTCTTCCCATTGCCCTGTGATGCCCCAGGGACCTCACAGGTGGTTGAGAGTCAGTGTCACAGCTGAAACTTGGAGTTGCGTCTCCAAGGAAACACTCTCAGAAAGGGATGGGTTACCTGTTACAAACTATCTCCTGTTAACTTTCTAGCTCCCCTCCCTTTCTACCAGCCCTCCTCTCTCTCCAACCCCTACAGCTTCACAGGTGATTCTAATGGGCATCGCTGATATACAGGTATGTCATTAAGCGGCTTGACACTTAATGTAGTGCTCTGTGTGGAGCTGCTGCACGTTCTGGCAGAGTGGGAGGAGGGCTGGGGACTTCCTTAGTTGTGGCAGAAGTAAAATGAAAACATGGCACCGGCAGTGTGACAAGTTATGATGTCTCTGAATCTCCGTTTCCTCAGCTGTAAAATAGGAATAACATTAATGGCTACTTCTTAGCAGTGATGTAAAGATTAAAGAGACAATATAAGGAAAGGACCTAGCACGGTGCCTGTAACATATTAGGTGCTCAATAAACTTGTCCACAGTCGCACAGTGAGTGGTAGAGCAGGATAACTTCATGAATGTTCTATTGTGCTGTACTGTTGTGATTGGTTTTGGTCACTGCCGTTTTTGAGATTGAAGCCACGGCATTTCCAGGGTCGAGTTCATCAGCAGAGAAATTAGGTATGAGCCATGGACCTTTTACTCCCATTTTCAGTGGGGGATGGAGAGAGCAGCAGTGCTCTGCTCCTGAAGATGCCCAGTTACCTTCAAAGGCAAGAGATTCGCCTAGCTTGCTTGGGTCCTGCCTGATATGCTGCTAAGGGCAGGGGCAGGAGTCGAGGAGGCCCCTCGACTGAGGATTTATAATTCCTTGCTTCTGCAGACTCCCCTTTCCCCCACACCATGGCCCAGCACCATTGCCCCACACCTTGGGTTGCCAGGTGACAGCTGGAAACTCTTACCCTCTCTGTATGCCTGTGCTTCTCATCTTCCTCTGTGAAGACTGTCAACTCTGTGTTAATGACGCAGAGGCTCTGAGCTCAGGCCCGGGGTGGAGGTGGAGGAGAGGGGAGATGATGGGAGGTCAAGTCCAAGGAGGTGTCTATGTTCCCCCTCTTGAGCACCCCAACCATTGCCACCAGCTTCAAACTGAGGCTCCTCCTTTATTCTTCTCAGCTCTTGTCCTACTCATCCAGTTGTTCATAAGAACCATTAATTCTGTCCCCCAAATTTCTCTTGGATGCATCCCCTCCGCAGTTCTGTTCCATAAACATTTATCCAGAGCAAACTGAGCCTGGCGCTCTGCTGCTTTCCTACCTTGGATTCTTGTTCTCTCCCCCTTAGACTGTATCAGCAGCCCCAATGGATCTCCCTGCCCTCAATCTTGCTCCCTCCATATTCTCTCTGATCATTGTCACTCCACTGCTTAAAGCCCAGGGAGGGCTGCCCACCCACACCCAGTAAACTCCTTGCCTGGCATTCCAGGCCCTTTCTTGCCTTCCCAGTTCCATCTTCAGTCACTCACCCTTCAGGCAGTCCACACTCCACCCATGCATTCTCCAAACCGCCAATCCAAACACAGGATGCATTTAAAAAAAACCCAAACTTTATTTTTTAGAATAGTTTTAGATTTGCAGAAAATTTACAAACAATTGTGTGGAGAGTTCCCATTTACCCCCTACCCAGTTTCCTCTATTATTACCCCCTTACATTAGTATGGTACATTTGTGCTAATTAACCAATATCAATGCCTTATTATAAGCTGACATCCATAATTTATTCAGATTTCCTTAGTTTTTTAACCTAATATCCCCTTTCTGTTCCAGGATCCTATCCAGGATACCATAATGCATTTAATTGCCATGTCTCCTTAGGCTCTTCTTGGCTGTGAGAGTTAGGATGCAATATTTTGCTACTTCCTTCCCCCTCTCCTTAGAGATTACCCCTCCTCCCCATTTCTCACCAGCAAACTTCCATTTGACTTTAAAGACTCAGTTCAAGTATAACCTCCTCTGGGAATCCTTTCCTGACCCACCTCTCGCCGAGCCTGGGTTAAAGGCCCCTCCTTTACTTCCAACACTTACCACCTGTATTGTGTCTGGAACTTACCTGTCTTCCTCTCAGATTGCAGGCTCCCTGAGGTCAAGGGCCAGGTCTGATACATGTCTATAGCTCCATCACACAGCACAAGGCCTGGCAAGGAGTAAGCATTCAATAGAAGTTTGCAAAATAAAAGTGAGTTCTCAGGCTGAGCCTTATACCTCTCAAAGTCAAGGCCAGCATTCTCCGTGTACCTGACATGTCCAACCCTTCTCTTGGCCCCAAATCAAGTTTTACCTCCCCAGGAACTCCTCTAGCCTGTTCTGCCCCTCAGTGGCTGGGAGGCTTGGGGTTTCTTTCGGGTTAGTCTCTGTGGAATGGACATGCTGCTTTCTTACCTGCTTTCCTCTCAGAGCCCTCTGGATACCAGTCTAGTCAGATCATCTGGCACATCTGATCTCATTTGATCCTGAGGAGGATATTGTCACCCTCATTATATACACGAGGATGCTGAGGCTCAGAGAGGTAAAGTGTTTGTGCTTTACTAGAGGTCACACAGCTGGATTACGTGAGACTTGAACCCAAACTTCTGTGACTCACCTCCAAACCTTCCCACTGGACCACACAATTTCCACATATAAAAAGTGAGACCTAACCACAAGCAACAATTAAGTGCTGTTTGGGAGCCATTCCAGTATATCCCAGTCTCTTCTGCAGGGAATGTTCTAATAGGGCTGCAGGCTGAACCCACAGTTCCATAAACTGGCTGAACCTTTCAGTTTTCTCCACTAGGACTTGGGGAGGAAGAGAAAAGGGAAGTAAGAGAGAAGAGAAAGAGTGAATAGAGAAAATCAGAGGTGATTCTAAGGTTGGACATTGTGTCCAGGCTCCCATGAGGTGCCATTTTGTGGGGAGAGAAAACTTACTCTTTGGATACTATCCTCCCCCACTGTCATGTTGCTGTGTCAACTGACTGAGCCCAAGGCCAACTACCAGCAGAGGCATAATTAACCCTTTAATTTCCTTCCATCGGAAGTTTGCTCAGGCAGTTATCAGCCCTGCTTTCTTGGGTTCCCCCTTCTTCGCACTTTCCTACAGCTCCAGCTCTCCAGGAATCTGAGGCCTGTCCTGGGTGTGGCACCAGGGGAAGAACAACAGATTATCAAGGGCAAACTGTCAATTAAATGATTATGACTAATGTTTGTACAGAACTTTACAGATACCCAAGCACTATCACAACACATTTCATTTTATCTACCCAACAACACCAAGGAAAGGATATTCATTTTGCAGCTAACGAATGGGCTCAGAGAGTTAGATAACTGGTTCAAGGTCACATGCCAGGAAGCAGCAGGCTGGAATTTGAACTCAGATGTGCCTAACCCCCAAATCTATACTCTTACCACTGCCCCTTACAGTACCCACTCATTAATGCTTGCTGTGTTTAATTAAATGACATGTAAGTGCTAAAGAACACTAAAACTAAGGGGATGATGAGAATGAGGATTTTAAGAGGCTTCTTGGGGAGGTGATTCCCCCACCCCCTGAGATGGAAACAGAAATGGTGCCAAGGTATAGAATTAAAAAAAAAGTATATATATAAAATATATGTTGTATATTTTTGGTCTTGTTCCCAAAGGGATTTAAATGGCAGAGAAAGATTAGACAGAATGAGGGACTTCATCTTTTTTTTTTTTTTTTTTTTTGAGTTTGGTCAGACTCTAGGCTGATTTTTTTTTCTAAGTATGCTGCTCCAAATTATCTCCCAGCAGTTCAGTCAATACTATAAAACAAAACAAAACAAAAAAAAACTAGAAGAGCTTATAGTCTGGTGGAGGAGACAAACACCTTGGCAATTCATATTTCATTAGAGAGAGGGTAGAAAAGGGCTTAGGAAGGCTGTGAGGTCAGATTGTCTGGTTCAGATCTTTAACCAGCTGTATGACCTAAGGCAAGTATTTAACCTCTGTGTCTCAGTAATTTCACCTGTAAAATGGGTATAATAATGGAATCTCTCTCTGAAAGTTGTAAGAATTTGCATAGTAACTGACATACTCTTAGTCTCAACAAATGGCAATCAGTCATCACTTCCACCTATGGGTATTAGAGGAAATGTGACTCATTGAGGAGGAAGCATTTTAACTGAATTCTGAGTAGTGACTGGTTCAGCAGGGCAGGGGATCAGGCTGATTCAGGCAGAGGGACCAGCATGAGAAAAACAAAGAAACTTTGAGGAACACAGTGTTTGGGGCCTGGGGGATTAGCCCAGGGTGGTTAGAACCTGAGGAGAAAAAATGGGAGGGGTGGCATAAGCTTAAGGCAGTGAAACTGCTAGATTAAAAAACCAGGACTAACTGTAGCATTCTAGCATCCTGGAAGGCAGTATAGCACAGGGTTTAAACTCCCAGCTCCAACATTTGTTAGTTTGGGTGAGTACTTAACCTCTTTGTGCCTCAGTTTCTTTATCCTACCTGCCTCAAAGAGCTGATTGTGAGGACTGATGAATAATGCATGAAAAATACTTGTCACAGTGCCTGACACTTGGTAAATACTCATTTCATGTTAGCAGTTATTATTATTACTATTTATCCTGACTCCTTAGAGCTAGAAGGGGCCCTAAAAATCATCTAGTCTAATATCCCTGTCTTAAAGATTGAGAACCCAAGGCCCAGAGTGTGTGTGGGGATGGTATTCATAAACCCACAAAGCAAGTTAATGATCGAATTAAATCATACCCAGGCCTCCTGACTCCTGGCCTGCACCATGTGGCTCCCTTACTATCATCAGGCTGCCTCTGACAGGTTCCCCCTCCCTCTTCAGATGATTGTCTCCCCTCCCTTGTAAATAAATTTCAAGGCATTTGCTTTGTGGAGCTGAGTGTTTATCCTATTTTCAGAACACTCTGGCACCTGTATGCAAATGTTCCTCAGGGGACTTGTCTGCTATGGTGACTTGGGCCAACTCCCAAAAGAAAGCAGCTATGAGACCAAAGGGAAAACACAGCCTGGGGCAGGATGGAGATCCTGGACTGTCTTTCTAGTTAAGTCCCAGAAGTCCTAGGGAGTTCATTCTAATCTCTTACTTACCCTGTATATGTCAACTCCATATATCTCTGTTTGGAAATGAGTTCATAAGAGGGTCTCTGGGCCAGGCTTCCATCCAAGGTTTTGGACTTAGGATGTTGTGTCAGAAGGTGCCATGGAACCCAGGCCTCTGGACATTCACATTTATTTAGCTCTGGTGCTGGCTCAGATTCTGAGGAATTATTTCTTACTCTCAGGAAAATGGAAGCAATGTGGGGGTTTGGAGACAGAAAGGCTTTATCAGACAACCTGATGGTTTTGCCCTGCAGAGCTGGAGAGAGATGGGACTCGTGAGATGACAAAGAGGGGAGAGCAAGGCCTCAAATACCTCCCCCATAGAGGTTGGAGTCCCCTGGCCCTTGACATAAGCAGCAGTGTCCCCATCCTCAAAAGCCTCACCGTTTAGCACACACTTACTTAATGTCCTCTAGGCAATGGGCCCTATTGTTGGGTGCCACTAAATCCCCCAGTGGTTCCCTATTTTCTTCCAGACAATGTCCAAGTGCCTGGCCTGGCATTCGATACCTCCATGATATAGCTCCAACCTCACTTCCTATTTTAAGTACTGTGTTTCAGAAATTGAAAACGCTATCAATTGTAAGATATATCCTTATTTCAGAAATGCTAAAACGTGAAAAGAAATGGGCATCTTAAAATCCATATAATATTGTATTTACACTCAGGTGAAAATGGAACTGCTTGTACTCTCCCCAGATGCCATGCTGTTTTAGGCTTTACTATTTTTCTTTTCTTTTTACCTGTTTATAATGGAAAATTTCACACATACACTCAAGTAGGGAGACTAACTAGTACTTGAACGCCATCATTCATCTACAATGATGATCAACTCATGATTTATCTTCCATATTTTTCCCATATTTCCTTCTCCTGGGACTATTAATAATAATAGCAACTGCCATTAATCATTATGGGTTTAGTTTTTCTTAATTATAAAGGTAACATATGCTCATTAAAAAATACTTTGAAATTATATCCAAGCATAAAGAAGAAAATATTACTGACATTGTAGTTGGTTTCTTTCCAGTTTCTTTTCTATGAATTTTTAACATAGTTGAGGTCATAATGTATATTTAATTTTATATCCTGCCTTTTTGAAGGTAAAACTATGACATAAGTGCAGCTAAATTGTTAGAAAATCTTTATAAATATGTTTTTTAACATTTTTATTGGAGTATAATTGCTTTACAATGGTGTGTTAGTGTCTGCTTTATAACAAAATGAATCAGTTATACATATACATATATCCCCATATCTCTTCCCTCTTGCGTCTCCCTCCCTCCCACCCTCCCTATCCCACCTTTCTAGCTGGTCACAAAGCACCGAGCTGATCTCCCTGTGCTATGCGACTGCTTCCCACTAGCTATCTATTTTACATTTGGTAGTGTATATATGTCCACATATACACTACCACTCTCTCACTTTGTCCCAGCTTACCCTTCCCCCTCCCCGTGTCCTCAAGTCCATTCTCTAGTAGGTCTGCGTCTTTATTCCTGACTTGCCCGTATGTTCTTCATGACCTTTTTTTTTTTTTTAAGATTCCATATATATGTGTTAGCATATGGTATTTGTTTTTCTCTTTCTGACTTACTTCACTCTGTGTGACAGACTCTAGGTCCATCCACCTCACTACAAATAACTCAATTTCATTTATTTTTATGGCTGAGTAATATTCCATTGTATATATGTGCCACATCTTCTTTATCCATTCATCTGTCGATGGACACTTAGGTTGCTTCCATGTCCTGGCTACTGTAAATAGTATAAATATGTTTTTAATGACTTCATTGTATTTTATAGGGAAGATATACCATATCTATTCATTAACCCTTTCATCAACAATGTTTGTTGCATTTACCATATTTTGGGCACTCTAAACAGTGGTAAAGTAATGAGGCACAATCTCTGGCCTCTCAAAGTTTAGTTTTTCTCCATTGTTTGAACGTTTAACTACTTTTCAATTTGGGGCTGTTATGGATAACGTTGCAGTGATCAGTGATCATCTTTGTGTGTAGAACTTTTCCTAGGTTTCAGATTATTTCCTTTAGATAGATTTTCAGTAGTAAAATTCCTATTGTACTCTACCTTGGCCAGAATCAAATAGTATCTTAGTTTAATTTTAGCTAATTTAATAGGATAAAAATGGTATCATTATTTCAAATTGCATTTCTCTGATTACTTATTGAACAATCAACTATATGTTTATTAACCATTTGTCTTCTGCAAATTGCCTGACAAGGGTCCTATTTTTATCACCAGCAGTTTCTTAGTACAAGACCTGACTCTCATTTCCTTTTGCTTGCTGTGACCTGGGGATATATTAAGTATAATCTTGTCTCAAGCCTCTCTTTTTCCTCCTGACCCTCTCCCACATCCCTTCTTCCCCCATTTCTTCCTGTCTTGAAGGGGAGTTGGGTGAGTCACCTAAAGTGTACAGCAGGTGGCAAATTAAGCGAATTCCCTAAAGAGACTTCGCAGAATGCTCTGAACGGTGCTGATGTCAATTGGTAGGCAAAAAGACTGAAGAGGAAATGGATTGACAACTGTAATGCTAAATTTGACCATGCCAAAGCAATGGGATGATGGTTAGGGATGAGGGTTCTTTCAGCAGGCATCTTTAAAATACCTGCTATGTGCCTAGATCTGTGCCAGGTACTGATGAGGGCATATTAACTGGAGAAGACACAAATGAAATAGGTCATACTTAATAGTCAACTATGTACATGTCTAAGCCATTCAGACTAGGTGGAGATGTCCAGCAGACAGTTGGAAATTTCCATCTGAAACTTGGAAATAAGGGGCCCAGGGGATAAAGAGCCAGTTTAGGAGACAGAGCAGGAGCAGGGGAGATGCAGGGAGAGCACTGGTGAAGTGAGGTTTCAGAGGAGCTGAGGAAAGGGGGGGTTTTGAGAAGAAGAGTATGTTTGGGGCATGTCTTCTTTGTTATTTAAGGCAACAGAGAGATAATATTACTCAGCTTCTCTCATTCATTCATTCCTTTGTTCATTCAGTATTTTTGGAATACCTGCCAGGTGCCATGTATTGCTCTAGACATTGCTCTAGACATTGTTCTTTTTATTACAGAAATAAAAGGCACAGCCCCGAATCCACAGTCTAAATGAGGAGATATAGATGAGATTGAAACAAATCCCTGATATAGGTTCTGTGATCCATTCATTCAAAAATATTTATTGAACACCTAAGATATGCCAGGTGTATTGAGGGGAAATGAAAGGAACCCCTATAACTTTCAGTTTATCTGCATGAAGTAAAATGTAATACCTACACCTTAGTGGAAATTATCTGTGAGAGGATTTGAGGTTTTGAGGGTTTTGTGTGAGATCAAGGTTAAAAATAAGAACCAGGGCCTCCCTGGTGGCGCAGTGGTTGAGAGTCCGCCTGCCGATGCAGGGCATACGGGTTCGTGCCCTGGTCTGGGAGGATCCCATATGCCGCGGAGCGGCTGGGCCCGTGAGCCATGGCCGCTGAGCCTGCGCGTCCGGAGCCTGTGCTCCGCAACGGGAGAGGCCACAACAGTGAGAGGCCCGCGTACCGCAAAAAAAAAAAAATAAATAAAATAAAAAAAATAAAAAATAAAAAAAATAAAAATAAGAACCAGAGCATTCATCTCTTTGAGCGCAAATTTCTCATCTGTAAAATGAGGGAGTTGACCCTATATGTACCTGTCACAGAATTTGTCACGTGTGAGGTAGCTTCCCTGCTAGTCTGAGAATTCTGAGGGCAGGGATCACGTGGGTCTTACTCACTGGCACAGTGTAGGCTCAGTAAATATTTGTGTAATTGATGACTCTCACAGGGACTTTCTAGATCTAATAGTCTGTGCTCTGCTATCGCTAAAATAAAGGCCCAACTACATTCTGTGGAGGCCCAGAGAAAATGATGCTGGATCCCAAGGAACTTCCTAGAATAGGTGCCCTTTGACTTGGACCTCAAAGGTTAGATAGGATTACAGTGGGCAGGGAAGTGCTTTCGAATACCCAGTCCTGGATTCCAGTGGCCTCTTTCCTGCCCTCTGCCCTCAAGGATCTACCAGTTCCTACCTATGTGCAGTTGGACTCTAGTTTTCTCACTTGTAACTCAATAGTGACAGTAATTCATGGTGTGCTGGAAAGAATACTGGATGTGGAGTCAGAATATTTGCACTTGAGTCCCAGCCTAACCAAAAAATAAGTAGCTGCGTGACCTTAGGAAAGTTACCTCTCTAAGTCTCAATTTCCCTACGTGCAAAATAAAGCAGTCAGACTGGATGACCTCAAAGATTGGTTTCTTCTGGCTCTAAAAAATCTATATCACAGGGTCGTTGTTGGGATCCAATGAAATGATGCAACAAAAATGCTTGTAAACTGTAGGGTGCTCTAAGTGTGGTCTGTACTACTGAGGACAGATGGGTGTAACACCAAGCCAGCTTTAACGGAATACTCTTTCCTTTCCTCAGTCCTCTGCTTCTCCTTGGCTACACTGAACCTCCCTGAAAAGCTCTCTCCCTCTGCTTTCCTCCCATTCCCATGGGACATAATGTCTCGGCTCCCAGGTGCTGCAAAATACAAAGGGCTTGGAGCTTGGCAGCTGTGGGTTGGGGCACAGGGTGAGGGGAAAACGAGCCCAGAAGCTCTTATTACTTGCGTTCCTGGTGCTCACCATCCCCACCCCCCAACCTGGCCTGGAGGGAATGAATTGAAGAGGGGGGGATGGAGGAGTTTGGCTGGGGGAGCATGTATATAACAGGGCAGGATCCAGGGATGGAGGTCCCAGAGATAACCTCTTGCTAGCTGTGTGACCTCTTAAGTCTGTCACTGCTCTGGGCCTTCCTCTTTTTTTTTTTTTTTTTGCGGTACGCGGGCCTCTCACCGTTGTGGCCTCTCCCGTTGCGGAGCACAGGCTCCGGATGCGCAGGCTCAGCGGCCATGGCTCATGGGCCCAGCCGCTCCGCGGCATGTGGGATCTTCCCCGACTGGGGCACAAACCCGTGTCCCCTGCATCGGCAGGCAGACTCTCAACCACTGCGCCACCAAGGAAGCCCTGGGCCTCCCTCTTTTGTGTATAACATGGAAAGGAATCAGAAATAAGAGGTGACCCTTTTCTCACAGGTGCTTTTCCAACCAATCCTGAGGTTCTAAATGAGTTTTCCCTCCTCAGCACATAATCAGCCTTTGAGTTTCATTCACCAGCATTCTTAGTAAGTGCCTACTATGTGCCAGTTGCTATAGTTGAGGGCCTGGGATTTAGCTAAATAAAGATTGGGTCTCAAGATGCTCATAGGGAATTCCCGGGTGGTCCAATGGTTAAGACTCCGCACTTCCAATGCCAGGGCCCACGTTCGACCCCTGGTCAGGGAACTGAGGTCCCACAAGCAAGCCGCGCTGTGTGGCAAAAAAAAAGACGCTCATAATCTGGAAGAGGAGACAGATGAATGAACCAGTAACTATAATAAATGTGATGTGTGCGATGATATAATGCCAAATCATAAAAGGGCAGAGGAAGAAGTTACTTTGTCAGAGGAGAGGAGGCCAAGGAAAGTTTCCGGAGGTTGTGACCTTGAAGAAGGTTGTGAATTATAAAAGAGAAAGGGGATTTCAGGCAAAGATCAGCATATCAGGTTAAGGCCCAGGGGTGTGAAGGAGCAGTGTTTGGGAAACCACTAGTTAGGCAAAGCTGGAACTCACTGGTTCAGTGGAGGAATGGGAGGGAAGAAACTGGAAAGGAAACCTGAGTAGATCCTGAAGGGTCTACGTTCTATGGAGTTGCTTGGACCCCATCGTGTGGGCTGTGGGAAGCCGGGGAAGGGATTTAGACCCAGAGTAAGGAGATGAGATTTGGATTTTTAGAAATTCCCATCTGACATTCAGTGTGCTCTGTCAAAAATGTTGCAGTCACCCACAAAATTCACCCTTTCAACTAGTATTTTTTGGAAATCTCCCCCACCCCATGTGCCAGTGCTGTGCCAGGCACTGGAGACACAATAGTAGGCAAAACCAGACATCCTGTTCTTGTGGTCCTTGCAATTTGGCAGGGAAGACAGACTTTAATCAAATAATTACACAAATAAATACAAAATTACAGTGGGGAGGAGTGCTACAAAGAAGAAGTACATGGTGCCAGGAGAACCTGTAATTGGAGCATTTGACATTGCCAGGATGGTCAGGCCAGCTCCTCTGCTGAGCTGAGCTCCAAAGGAAGAGTGTTGCCTCAAGGAAAGGTGCTAGAAGATTCTATGGGAATGGGCTTCTCCTGCCTCAGAATCCCCATCCAATGCACATTTCTCTTTCCAGTCAACAGACACTGTAAGACTTCAAGTAGGTATGTGTAGTATTCAACATTTTATCTTCAGGACCTAGCCAACACTTGCCACAGAATCAGTGCCCAGTGAAGATTTGAAAAAAAAAAATAGAAAGGAAAAGGAGGAATACCCTCCCTTTAGACACTTTAGATATTTGAAGATAGCAGTACGATTCCCCAAAGCTTCTTCCTTCCTTCAGTTGCTTCTCCCATGACACAGTTTCAAGTTCCCGTCACTGTTCTGGTCATTCTGTTTAATTGTGGTGCCTGTCACAGGTGATTTAAAATATCAGGGATGTAGCCCTGCGCCACGTGCAATGGTCTCTTGGAGTCAGAAGACCTGGTTTTATTTAAGCCTCTTTTCATCATTCACCTCTTCAAGGTGCAGTTGTTGTGTGTGTGTGTGTGTGTGTGTGTGTGTGTGTGTGTGTGTGTGTGTCTGTAATGGAGATATTGGTTCTCCTCTTAAAGGATTTCTCTGGGAACTAACTGAGATAATAAGAAAAAAACTTTGTAAACTCTAAGAGCTAAACAAACCTAGAACTTAAATATTTGGAGGGCTGCCACATGAGTGAAAAATTAGATTTATTCTTTGGGTCTCCAGAGAACAGCATTAAATCAATGGATAGAAATTACCACATGCAGCTTTCAGCTCTATGGAAGGAAGAAATGTTCTAATACTCAGAACTGTCCATCAGTGGAGTGGATGCCTTTTGAGGTGGTAGGCATCCAACATTGGGAACACTCAATGCAAGTATGCTGTAGAAGGAATTCCTTTTTTAAGTGAGCGGGTGGATTGAGTAACTTCTAAGATTTACTTTTAATTTTAGAACTCAACAATCTGATAGTCAAGACAAGTGGAGGAACTGGGAGAGGGCATATGTGGCAGAGAGAGTAGCATGAACAGACATATGGAGCAGAAATTAGTATTGCATGTGTGGGTGACAAGGAGGGAACTCCAGAAAGAAAT
Source organism: Mesoplodon densirostris (assembly GCF_025265405.1). Classification (NCBI taxonomy): domain Eukaryota; kingdom Metazoa; phylum Chordata; class Mammalia; order Artiodactyla; family Ziphiidae; genus Mesoplodon; species Mesoplodon densirostris. Next base: position 44,777,084 of record NC_082662.1, on the reverse strand, counting down.
GATGGGTCTGTGTTGGATCAATGTTTCAGTCAAGACAGAGAACATAACTAATATTGTTGAGCACCTGTGTGCCAGACACACGTGATTCCATTTAAGTTTTGTGGGTGATTTCCAGCCTTACCCTCTGGTGGAGGGGAGATTGTTGGCCTTAGGGAGTCTTAGACATGGTTGGAGGATCTCCTATCGGGAAGGTTTCAGGGTGGGCTGGGTCCTGTCCTGAGGGGCAGAGAGGGATTCAGAATTCACAGTCTGGTTGGGCTATAGGCTGTGCTGAAAATACACACTTGTCAAAAGACCGAATTTGAATCCTGACTTTGCTTCCTTATAGCTTGTGACTCTAGCAGTTTACTTAACCTCTGTGACCCTCAGTTAATCCATAAATAAAATGGGGACTCAAACTTGTCCTGCTTCAGGCTGACATAATAATTAAGAGAAATAATGTAGAGCAAAGGGCATCCCAGGAAGAGCACAGGCTTTGGAATCAGACCTAGCTTTGAATCTGTCTGCCATGAACTGGGTGCAAGGTCGTAGGCAAGTTATTTAAATTTTTCTCATCTGTTAGTAAACATAACAGTATTTCAAGGCTGTTTTGAAAATTAAGTACAGTAGGCAAAGTGCTTAGCATAGTGCCTGGCGCATAGCAGTTTTATTTTGTTAGTACAAATAATAGGATCCCATATATAAAGCACTTATCAAAGCGCCTGGCACATAGCAAGTGTCTGTCGGCCACACTGACAGGGCTGCTGCAGGCCAGGATGGTGGCTTGTGCATCATGGTGTCCACTCTCTGGCATAAGGCTCTGCCCATATGAAGAGCTCAGTGTGTGTCTGCTTCGTAGAAGTGAATTGATTGCTCTTGATGACATGGTCTCCTTCCTCAAGTAGCCAGTGAGTCATGCCTCTTTCTTTCTCCTCCTTCCTGTCTCCTCTTTGGTTCTATTTCTGACTCTCCTCAGTGGGAGGGGAATCAATGTTCGTCAAAGTGATTTTTAAAAATAAAAGAGAGAGGGAGGTTTAGAAGCGATTCTCTGGGCTACTTTCTATTGAGCACAGGGTAGTGAGAGCTGGATTGTTGTTTCCAACCTTGCTTTTCATTAGGTGAACAACAACAACAACAACAACAACAATATCAACAGTAATAGCAGCAGCTATTATGAACTTTATTGAACACCTACTATGTGCCTGGCACTCTGCCAAGCTCTACCAGTACATTATCACTGATCCTCATATAACCACTTCAGGGCTGGTATTATTATCACCACTTTATTGATGAGGAAATTAAGGCTTAGAAAAGTTAAATAATAATGAAAATGACAAATACTCCTATATCTGAGTACCTATTATGAGCCAGACATTTAAAAAAATCTTATTTAATTACAAACACCCTACAAAGTAATCATTATTATTCCATTCGAATCGTGAGGAAGCTGAGCCTCAGAGAGATGAAAAAACCAAGCTGTCCAAAAGCACACAGTTGATGAGTGGCAGAGCTGGGAGTCAGACCAAAGCCTGATCAACTCTTTTTTTTAATAAATTTATTTATTTTATTTATTTATTTTTGGCTGCATTAGGTCTTTGTTGCTGCGTGTGGACCTTTCTCTAGTTGTGGCGAGCGGGGGCTACTCTTCATTGTGGTGCGCGGGCTTCTCATTGTGGTGGCTTCTCTTGTTGCAGAGCACAGGCTCTAGGTGCGTGGGCTTCAGTAGTTGTGGCTCGTGGGCCCTAAAGCGCAGGCTCAGTAGTTGTGGTACACGGGCTTAGTTGCTCCGCGGCATGTGGGATCTTCCCGGACCAGGGATGGAACCCGTGTCCCCTGCATTGGCAGGCAGATTCTCAACCACTGCACCACCAGGGAAGTCCAAAGCCTGCTCAACTCTTTTTTTTTTTTTTTTTTTTTTGCGGTACGCGGGCCTCTCATTGTTGTGGCCTTTCCCGTTGCGGAGCACAGGCTCCGTACGCACAGGCTCAGCAGCCATGGCTCACGGGCCCAGCCGCTCTGTGACATGTGGGATCTTCCCAGACCGGGGCACGAACCCGTGTCCCCTGCATCGGCAGGCAGACTGTCAACCACTGTGCCACCAGGGAAGCCCAGCCTGCTCAACTCTTAACTCATCCATTCCCTTTCTGTCTGGCCACTTTCTGCTCCTTGAGGGAAGCATCATATTGAGACCCTGGGTGGAGGCAGCCCTGGGCAGGTTTGGATGAGAAGGAAGTGGCACATGGCATGAGACCCATTCACTGCTGTTGGGCAGACCCTGGGAAGCTGGCCCTGCTCCTGGGGCTGACTGTGGAAGTACAAAAATAATGCCTAAGTGGCATTTACTCTGTATCAGGAACTGTTCCAAGCATTTTAGATATAATAACGTTCTTAATCTTCACGATAACTTTGTGAAATAGGTATTGTTATTATTCCCGTTTTTTTGTTTGTTTGTTTGTTTTTTGTGGTACGCGGGCCTCTCACTGTTGTGGCCTCTCCCGTTGCGGAGCACAGGCTCCGGACGCTCAGGCTCAGCGGCCGTGGCTCACGGGCCCAGCCGCTCTGCGGCATGTGGGATCTTCCCAGACCGGGGCACGAACCCATGTCCCCTGCATCGGCAGGCGGACTCTCAACCACTGCGCCACCAGGGAAGCCCCACCCTGTCACTCTTTATCCTGGAATGAGGAAGACAAAAAGCAGAGCGCCCAGCCAACCCTTGATGGATATGTAAAAATAGTGAAAAATAAAACCTTGTTTTTGAAGCTGCTGAGATTTTGAGATTGCGTATTACTGAATAACCCAGTCTACCCTAACTGGTGCACTATCTCTGCTTTGACATCTTCCATAACTACCTAAAACCACCATGTTTCTACCTTATCTGACTTGTGTGACACATTTTCTTTATGCCACATACCCGGTACTGATGACATACTGCCATGTATTGCTAATTATGAGTTCAGTGGTATGCCTTAGCCACCTCTTTACTTTTACTGAGGCTTCCTTAGGTCAAGGATGGTCCTTGTCCCATTTCTGTGTCACACAAAGTATGGTTCATAGCCAAGGCAATATACTGTAATGGGTGTAGGAGTCAGACATACTTGTATTGAATCCCAATTCTTACATTTGATGGGCAATCTCTCTGAACCTCAGTTTTCTCATCTGTAAAATGGGAGTAATAATATGTACCCTACAGGGTTTTTCTAAAGTTTGTGGATAACAGGTGCAACATATGTACAATTAATGGCAGGCTATAATTCTTATTGTTCTCATTATTTGTTTTTATTTTTTTAATGATTTATTTATTTATTTGGGCTGTGCTTGGTCTTAGTTGTGGCATGCAGGCTTCTTATTTTTTTATTTTTAGTTTTTTAATTAATTTATTTATTTTTGGCTGCTTTGGGTCTTCGTTGCTGCGCATGGTCTTTCTCTAGTTGCGGTGAGCTGGGGCTACTCTTTGTGGTGTGTGGGCTTCTCATTGCGGTGGCTTCTCTTGTTGCTGAGCACAGACTCTAGGTTCACAGGCTTCAGTAGTTGTGGCATGTGGGCTCAGTAGCTGTGGCTTGCAGGCTGTAGAGCGCAGGCTCAGTAGTTGTGGCACATGGGCTTCGTTGCTTCGCGGCATGTGGGATCTTCCTGGACCAGGGCTCAAACCCGTGTCCCCGGCATTGGCAGGTGGATTCTTAACTACTGTGCCACCAGGGAAGTCCAGCATGCAGGCTTCTTAGTTGTGGCGTGCAGATATCTTAGTTGCGACGTGCAGACTTCTTAGTTGCAGCGTGTGACTCTTAGTTGCATCATGTAGACTTCTTAGTTGCAGCATGCATGTGGGATCTAGTTCCCCAACCAGGGATCGAACCCAGGCCCCCTGCATTGGGAGCATGGAATCTTACCCACTGGACCACCAGGGAAGTCCTATTTGTTTTTATTATCATTATGGATAGTGTTCAGTAAATGCCTGTGGATAAATCTTTCATTGATTGAGGTATAATTGTATGTGCATTGGACTTGGAATCAGATGTCCTAGATTTAAGGCATAGCTTTTGTCACCAGCTTTGTGACCTTGGAAAAATCACTTACCCTCTCTGCATTTTTGCATTCTCAACTACAAAATGTAAATACTGATCCCTACATCATAGAGATTATTATAAAATTTAAATAAGATAATATATGAGGAAATGTTTTATACATGCTCAAGTATCACACATCTAAAACATGATTCAGAGAAGACCGGCTGATCCCTCACATAAGGACCATGCGGACATTGTGAAGCATCCCAGTGTACTCCAGTAACACTTTGTTGTGGGGCTTGGCTTATCTTGCTTACATGTTTGTCTTTCCAACTAGACTGTGAGCTGCTTGAGATAAAGAATTGTCTTCGTCTTTTTTTAGTAAAAATGTTTATTTGTTTCTCCTTATATAAGTAATACATGCTTAGCATAGAGAAAATAAAAATAGCTGAAGAAAATGAAAATCCTGGTAATTCTTATCTCTCATACAGAGATAATCACTATTAACCTTTTTTTAATTATTATTTTTATTATTTTTTAAATTATTTTTTTATTAGTTTCTGCTTTATAACAAAGTGAATCAGTTATACATATACATCTGTTCCCATATCCCTTCCCTCTTGCGTCTCCCTCCCTCCCACCCTCCCTATCCCACCCCTCCAGGCAGTCACAAAGCACCGAGCTGATCTCCCTGTGCTATGTGGCTGCTTCCCACTAGTATCTACCTTACGTTTGGTAGTGTATATATGTCCATGCCTCTCTCTCGCTTTCACTATTAACCTTTTGATGTGTTTCTTTCCAGTTTTCTTCTCTGCATATATAGTTATGAAACTGACATTATATTGCACATACAAGAATTGGTCCAGGGCCTCCCTGGTGGCGCAAGTGGTTGAGAGTCCGCCTGCCGATGCAGGGGATACGGGTTCGTGCCCCGGTCTGGGAGGATCCCATATGCCGCGGGGCGGCTGGGCCCGTGAGCCATGGCCGCTGAGCCTGCGCGTCCGGAGCCTGCGCGTCCGGAGCCTGTGCTCCGCAATGGGGGAGGCCGCAACAGTGAGAGGCCCGCATACCGCAAAAAAAAAAAAGAATTGGTCCATTACAATAAATATTCTTATATAAATAAACACATTAAAAATCTTGTATTTAGACCATTCTCCTATTGTTGAATATATAGGTTGATGTCAGTTTTTCAATGTCTAAATAAAGTTGTAAGAAGCATTTTTGTGCATAAATATTTGTCTGATATTCTATTTTTGTAGAAAAAATTTTTAGAAGGAAAAAATTCTAGTTCAAAGGGTACAACTATTTTTAATGCTCTTGGGACTTCCAAACTGATTACCAGAAAGATTGAACCAAGTGTCGCTCCCACAAGCAAGGTATGAGGTTATACATCTCACTACATCCTCAACTATAATGGGAATTATAATTAAAAATAAGGTTAAAACCTATTAATATAATAATTATCCATTTACATTTCTTCTGTGAATTGTTCTTTACTCCTGCTCATTTTTCTATTGAGATTTTAATTATCTTATTAATTTCTATGAGGTTTCAAAAACCATTTTATTCTAGTCACCAAATACAATAAAAGATACATAATAGGTGCTCCTTAAATATACTTTGGATGATTTTAATTGTCCTGGGGACTCTTTAGAAACAAAGCAGACTTTCTAGGAGGCTGACTCTTTCCTTTTCCCACCCAGGACACGGCTGGGCAGGAGCGGTACCGGACCATCACCACAGCCTATTACCGTGGAGCCATGGGCTTCATCCTGATGTATGATGTCACCAATGAGGAATCCTTCAATGCTGTCCAAGACTGGTATGAGATTCGTTCCTTCACCCACTCATCAAACTGTTCATGAAAACCTAGTATGTACTAGGCTCTGTGCTATGTGCTAGGGAAACTCGAATGAATCAGACATGGCTCCTGTCCTCAAAAAGTTCACAGATGAGAGGAGAGGACAGATCAGTGAGCAGGCAATGAAAATATCATGTGACAGGTGCAGTGATGAGAGTGGCACCAGGGCTGTGGGAACCCAGCGGAGGGCTCTGACCCAGCCTGGGAAGTCAGGGAAGTTGTCCTGGAATTGCTGACACATATGCTGCGTTTTGAAAGATGAACAGGAGTTAGCCAGAGGGACAAATGGGTAAGAATATTCCAGAAAAAGAGTACAGATGTGCAAAGACAAGAAGGTAGGTGAAAGGGTAAGAAGAGCAGAGGTCATGAAGGATTTTGTGTGCTGGGGTGAGGGATTTGGATTTTATCTGGTAGGTGAGGACATTTGAACAGGGGAACAACAGGTTCAAATTAGTGTTTTAGAGAGATCATTCTGGACATAGTGCTAAGTGAATCCACATATTGCTTCCCTATAAAGTTTATCCCTGGGCCGGGAGTCCAAGTTCATAAAGATTCAATATCTTGATATGATAGAAATCGGCACAGTTCCCCAGAGGTATAACCTCTGAGCAACTTACATCTTTCTTCCTGGAGCATTACTCACACGGAGAAGGGAGCACAAGAGGAAGGGCATGTGAGACGGAGGGCCAGGACCCGGTGCCCCTAATCAGTGGAAAGGATGGGGAAGATGGAGCGTGTGTGCCTGGCTCTTCCTCACAATCAGAGAGGCTGGGCACACAGCAGCAGAGCTGGCCAGTGCCAAGCTTGTCTCCTGCTCTTCTTTGCCCAACAGCTACCTTTTCAAGACTTCCCGTCTCCCAAGGAACAGTTATCATGACTATGTGCAGCACTGTTGGTGCCTTGGAGCCTTGAGCTGGGAGTGACCTTGTAGGCTGCTTGCCACGTTCTCCCCGCCCAACCCCCGAGTTCTGAGCAGCAGTCTAGGATGCCACCTGCATGCCTGTCACTCATGTGTGGTCCTTCTTAGTCTGTTGGTCATCCCCTTCTTCCTCCTTTCTCCCCCTTTCCTTTTATTTTTATTTTTTAAAATTTATTTATTTATTTTGGCTGTGTTGGGTCTTCGTTTCTGTGCGAGGGCTTTCTCTAGTTGTGGCAAGCAGGGGCCACTCTTCATCGCGATGCGCGGTCCTCTCGCTAGCGTGGCCTCTCTTGTTGCGGAGCACAGGCTCCAGACGCGCAGGCTCAGTAGTTGTGGCTCATGGGCCTAGTTGCTCCGCGGCATGTGGGATCCTCCCAGACCAGGGCTCGAACCCGTGTCCCCCACACTAGCAGGCAGACTCTCAACTGCTGTGCCACCAGGGAAGCCCCCTCCCCCTTTCCTTTTAACAAGTCCTTCTCTCCACCTTCCTTTTTACTCCTTTCCTCCCTCTTTTTTCCCTTCCTCTCTCTTTATGCCTCTTTTTTCTCCTGCTTTTTTCCTTTCTTGTTCCCTCTCTTCCCTCCAGTCATGACTTTTCTCTTCTCCTCCCTTCTCCCATGTCTCCGTCTTTCCCCCCCACCTCCCACCACAAAGTGATTAGCTCTTTCTTTAAATATCTCCACACTGCCCATTCTCTGTCGGCCTTGACCTCCTTCCCTCTCTCCATCAGTCCCTGTTCATTCTGCCTCAGGCACACAGTGACTTTAACACCTGGTGAAGATTCCTCCAAGAATAACCTAAATTGCTAATCTGGGAGCTGAGCCTGGATGATGGTGGGAGGAGGGAGGAAGATGACAGAAGAGTGGCATGGGAGACTTGGGGAGTTGGCTCCAGGTACCTGTCTTGAAGCTGAAGACTGGATGTCTATCTTTCCCAAGCTCTGGCCTTTAGTTTTGCCTCTGGGAAACTTGGTCCCAGCCTAGTACCCACCTGCCATCTAAGCCCCAGTACCCAGCACAGAACCTGGCTCTCTGTCGGTTCGCCACAAATGGTGGTTGAGTAAATTCCATCCTTTGAGGGAGTGGCTTTTCACCCTTAAAGAGAAGATTGGTGGTGAGATCAGCTTTAAGAGCAGGGCTGGTAATCGGTCCAGGTTGCAGTTAGGGTTGAGTTAGATTGTCAGTGTCAGGATAGGGTCAGATTTTATTTAGATCTGCTTCAGGATCAACCATTTGCTGGCTTCTTCCTTCATCAGACAATCAATGACTTCTTTTCTCTGTGCTCTATGCTGGGGGCTGCTACCCCAAAGATGAATAAGCCTGTCCCTGCCCTCAGGGAGAGACAGATAAATTCAGCCAAATGTGACAGGCGCCACAAAAAAGAGTAGGGGAACAAAAGGGGAGGTAATTGTTTCTACCTGATGAGGTATTTGGGGACAGAGTTAGGCCAACTACACAAAAAGATGTCTCCTCAATAAAAAGGTCTGATTTTATTTCCTCTGTTTAAAAGTTTGTTTCTCATTATAAAAGTAATACATGCTCACTTTCAAAATTTTGAAAAGTAAAGTATTTTTTTTAAGTTTTGGGACTTCCCTGGTGGAACAGTGGTTGAGAATCTGCCTGGCAATGCAGGGGACACGGGTTTGATCCCTGGTCTGGGAAGACCCCACATGCCTCGGAGCAACTAAGCCTGTGTACCACAACTACTGAGCCTGCGCTCTAGAGCCTGCAAGCCACAACTACTGAGCCTGTGTGCCACAACTACTGAAGCCTGCGCGCCTAGAGCCCATGCTCCACAACAAGAGAAGCCACCACAATGAGAAGCCCACGCACATCAGTGAAGAGTAGCCCCCGCTCACCACAACTAGAGAAAGCCCGCACGCAGCAACAAAGACCCAACACAGCCAAAAATAAATAAATGAATAAAATTTCATAATCATCCTACATGAAGGAAACCATTGCTGACATTTTGGTTTCTACAAATAATAATGATCTAAGGCCTCAGTGAAGATTTATGAATCACAGAGGAGGAGGGAGAGGCTTACTGGGCCAGGGGAAGCTTGAGAAGGCTCCCCCAGGCAACTGTGGGATCAGCCCTGGGCCTTGGAGGATGACGTAGTGTGGGGAAGGGGTTTCCAGTAAAGGCAAAGGCACATGCCACGGAAGAGCCTTTGGGGAGTGGGTGAGGTTTGTGAAGTGAGAGGAAGGGTGATGAGGCTGGAGAGACAGGATGTAAATGGTCTTGAACGCCTAACTGAGGGATCTAGACTTCATCGCTTATCTAGTCCAGGGACCAGAGAAGGCTTTTAAGAAGGGACAAATCATCTGATAGATGTTTTAGAAAGAGCTCTCTGCCTGTGAGGAGAGGGCATTAGAGGTGGACTCCAAATAGCTGAGTGAAGTTTGCAACCAGGGCTTAAGGGTCAGCATCTGTGACAGCCAGCAGGAGCAGAGGTCTGACTGTCCTAGGATGAATTAGCTGACAGTATCTCATGTGTTGCGAACCCCACTGAAGGGACTTCTGTGAGCTTTGCAGGGTCCTTTCTAACCTAGGAGGATGTCATTAATACTGTCATCTCTCTGTCTCTCTTTAGGGCTACTCAAATCAAGACCTACTCCTGGGACAATGCGCAGGTCATCCTGGTGGGGAACAAGTGTGACATGGAGGAAGAGAGGGTTGTTCCCACTGAGAAGGGCCGGCACCTCGCAGAGCAGCTTGGTATGTGCATGACATGTGTGTATGCATGGGAGTGGGGCAAATGGAGAGGACAAGTGTGTGTTTGTGACATTAAGGATGTGCTGTGATTGTGAATTATGTGCATATGTGCTCTGTGTGTATTGTTTCATATTTGTGTGATGTACATATGGGCTTTGTGCTAGTGAATTCTAGGTATTCATTATTTATGACACATGTATATTTTGTTACATTGAATGTATACATAATTTTTTTATAGATTTATTTATTTTTGGCTGCATTGGGTCTTCGTTGCTGCACACGGGCTTTCTCTAGTTGTGGTGAGCGGGGGCTACTCTTCGTTGTGGTGCTCAGGCTTCTTCTTGCGGTGGATTCTCTTGCTGTGGAGCATGGGCTCTAGGTGCATGGGCTTCAGTAGTTGTGGTTCGCGGACTCAGTAGTTGTGGCTCACAGACTCTAGAGTGCAGGCTCAATAGTTGTGGCGCACGGGCTTAGTTGCTCCGCAGCATGTGAAATCTTCCCAGACCAGGGATCGAACCCATGTCCCCTGCATTGGCAGGTGGATTCTTAACCACTGTGCCACCAGGGAGGTACTTGAATGTATAAATAAAATGCAAATTTATGAAATATTTTTTTAACCAGCTCCTTCCACAAAGGATTTGAGGTATCCTATAAAAATCATCATAGTATCAATACATCAATAAAAAAATAAGTGAGACAATTGAAGCAAAGGGAAAGCAAGTGTAGGAGAACATAAGAGGAGGCCAGGGGTGAGATAAGTGTATATTTTATAAGTTTTGGGGCATGTGCAAGAGTTGGGCAAAAATATTTGCTTTGAGCTTCCCAGCAACCATTGCAAAGGGGGAAACATAATCAGTTACATGGTTCAGAGATGGTCCTTAAGATGAAAACAAACCCATTATTCCAGAGAAACACTGCTCTCCACTGGCAACTGTAGAGCAGACTCTATATGCTGAATGCGACAACGTCCTTAATATCAAACATGCCTTACAGCAACTACAACACTGAACATCGTAGGCTGTGTCTTACAATTTCTCTCAATGTAAACTGATGCTTTGTCACCAAACTACAATTCATGGCAAAAGTAATTGTATGAGGGATGAGACAACGTGGTTTAAGCATACAGCTCAGTGATGCTCTGACTTTTTCCAAGGTTAAAGCACCTTGATCCTTGTGCTCCACTGAGACCCAAGTGCCTCAGATGTGTCTCAGTGACTGCACAGCAGAACACCTACCTACACTTGCTTAAAAGAGCAGCCTTTCTGGGCTTCCCTGGTGGTGCAGTGGTTGAGAGTCCGCCTGCGATGCAGGGGATGCAGGTTCGTGCCCTGGTCTGGGAAGATCCCACATGCCGCGGAGCGGCTGTGCCCATGAACCATGGCTGCTGAGCCTGCGCGTCCAGAGCCTGTGCTCCGCAACGGGAGAGGCCACAACAGTGAGAGACCCGCGTACCACAGGGGAAAAAAAAAAAAAAGAGCAGCCTTTCTTTTCTTCCTTTTTTTCTTTTCTTTTCTGTATTGGGGTTCAATGTAGGATCACCTTAGAGAAGTCTTCTTCTAGAAGAATGAGTGTACTGCTTAGCTTTTAGCCAGTCTCCCTAAGTATTTCTTACAACCTAGGTGCTGTAAGTATTGAGGAATAGGGAGTTTAAAGTTATATTCTCTGCCAGTTTCTGAAGTACTGGCAAAGATATTTGGGCTGGTAGGTGGGAAAATTGTATAATATACAAGTGTGAGTTGTGTCTTGTATATATTTGTGTTATGTGTATTATGAGTAGATGTATAGGAGAGTGTCCTATACACTATTCATGGCCCATGAGCCATGGCCGCTGAGCCTGCGCATCCAGAGCCTGTGCTCCACAACAGGAGAGGCCACAGCAGTGAGAGGCCTGTGTACCGCAAAAAAAAAAAAAAAGGTGTGTTAGTTAAATATTTATTAGGTGTTTACCATGTGCTGGGACCTATTCTAAGTGTTTAAAGTATTACTCATTTAACTTAATCCCCCCTAGAACCCTCTGAGATAGGTACTTTTCTTATATCCAAGTTGTTCTTTTAACAGATGAGAAAACTGAGGCACAGAGAAGTTGAGTAACTTGCTTAAGGTCACACAGCTAGTAACAAGTTGAGTCAGAATTTGAATTCAAGCAGTAGTCTGGCTCCAGAGCCTGTGCTTCTAACCACTTAACCTCACTATACAGCAAATATCGTAATAATGGCTGATATATATTGAGCCAGGCATTATATGAAATGCTTCACGTTAATTATCTCATTTAATTCTCACTATAAGTCTTCAAGGTAGGTCATGTTCAGTACTCTGAAAAATTAGGTTCTTGCTCAAGATTACACAATTAGGAAGTGGTAGAGCCAATAAAGATCTATCTAATTTATGTAGGAAAACAGATGGAAGTGAGGTTAATTCTTACTACAGGGTTTAGGAAGGTGCTTAAAGAGGGCCTTAATGAACTGGTTAGATTTGGGTAGGTCAAGGTAACCCATCTCAGTCCTACACAACTTCCTGAGCTTTCCTCTACTGCTTACCAGAACTTGCCTATTTACATGTCTGTCTCTCTTGGTAGACCTCAGAAGTAGCAGGGGTTACGTCTAAAATTTTTTTTCATTATCCCAGCCACCCAGCACAGGATAGATACTCATTCACTCGTACATTTGTTTATTGAAAAATATTTACTGAGCACATACTCTGAGCCAGGTTTTATCTTGGCACTTAGCTGTGATTCTTACTGTCACGGAACTAATGGGGGAAAGAGACACTAAACAAATAATTATACAAATAAATATATAATTAAAAATTGTGTAAATGGGTGAATTGTATGGTATGTGAATTATATGTCAGTAAAGCTGTTAAAAATTGTGCTAAGTTCTATTTGACTTAGGACTCTCATTATGGCAAGTGATAAAATCCCAAATCAAACAAGCTTTAATTAAAAAAATAGAATTTAGGGCTTCCCTGGTGGCGCAGTGGTTGAGAGTCCGCCTGCCAATGCAGGGGACACGGGTTTGTGCCCCGGTCCGGGAGGATCCCACATGCCGCGGAGCAGCTAGGCCCGTGAGCCATGGCTGCTGAGCCTGTGCATACGGAGCCTGTGCTCCGCAACGGGAGAGGCCATAACAGTGAGAGGCCCGCATACAGCAAAAAAAAAAAAAAAAAAGAATTTATTAGCTTATGAGTGCAACTTAATTGCACTATTTCTTAGCTTTGTGTACGCCTTCAGCCTCTTTCTATAGTCAGACTTTGAATGGGGAGTAGGATGGATGATGGCAGCTCCAGATTCATATCTTCCAACTTCTGCAAAAAGAGGATTCTTTCTCCCAGCTACCTTATGTCAATCTCAGGGAAGACTGTGATTGGCTACCTGTGAGTCACATGCCTGTCCCAGTGGCTGGGGGAGGCAAGTATTGTAACTTATAGTCCCACCACAGTTTAAAGTAGAAGTTCCATAAAGGAAGGAATGGTGGACAGATAAGAGTAACATAAGTCCACTGCAAGTGCTATTAAGAAAGTAAAAAAGAGAGAAACCTAATTTTAGACTGGAGAATCAAGATCTTCTGAGAAAGTAATGCTTAAGCTGAGAACTAAAGGATCAGAAAAAAATTAGGCAAAGATTGAGGGTGGGTCGGGGAGGGGAGTGTCCTACAACAAGACCAGCCCTAACGTAGTTTAGAGCTGAAAACGCTCATGAGATTGAAAGACCATGTTGCAGGGATTAACTAGTCAAGGGGAGAGTAGTGGGAGATGAGGGTGGAGAGGTGGGCAGGGGCCAGATCATGCAGGATCTTGCAGATCATGTCAAGAATTTCTCAAGGATGTGTCATATCTGTGAGCAGTGAGAGAGGATGCTCAGCCTTCCTCATCCTCACCCTCTGCTACACCAACTATTAAGTAAGTCTCAGTGATCTGCTTGCCAGTGCAGTAGGGCCATTCTCTGCTTTATGGGATTCCTCTTCAGGACTCCCTTTCTTTTAGTGTTTCTCAGCTCTCTCAGCCAGAACTACTGATATGGTCAGCAACTAACATTTATTAAAGCTTTGAGTAGCAGCAGGTCTTCTATATCCTCAAAGTTCCTGGGACATGGATGAGGCTGTAGAGATGCTGAGGCAAGTGGATCTTTGGGAGGGCAGAGAAGTTTCAGGGACTCCTATTCCAGGAAGCATGACATGTTAGGGCCTCTACCTCTTTGTGCTGCTCAAAAAGGGGCTCCTTGTCTCTTCCTCGATCTGACTGGGAATGGGTCTAGACTAGAGCCCAGGGATGCTAGTAAAAGTGAAATGCGTTTCTGCCTACAAGGGCAGGAGAAACCTGTTCAAAATGTGGTTTTGAAACATACACATAAACACTCACTTCAGTGAAGTGTGGAGGGAAAAGTATCAGCCTAGGAGTTTGGAGACTGAGAGTTTTATCCTGCTTCTGCCACTAGTTTACTGTGTGACCTTGAGCATCTTATTTCCTGTTTCTGGGTCTCAATTTTGCCCTTTTGAAAAACAGGGAATTTGGATTAGTTGAGTGGGAAGGTCTGTTCAGCTCTATCCCTCTGACTCCATGATTTCAATTCACACAATTCCCCACTCATCCCTCAGTCCCCACAGACCCTTGTACATGGCCTTGCTTATTTTAGGTGCTTGGTAAATGTTTTTTGGATTGGGGTGAATTGAAACCTTGCATCACTCAGCCTGGTACAGAGAAACAAATACCTAGCTGACATTGAGAATAACTAACCTTAGTGTAGTGACTTATGATTCACAATGTGTTTTCACAACAATTCTCTTGTGACCCTCACTCTCACTCCTAGTCTGGGAGGCGGCATTGTCTTCAGCTCCATTACACTGAAGAAGCTGAGTTCAGACCACTTATGTTTTCTTGCATGCAATGAGCTGTGCCACACTTCCGTGTCTTTCTTTTTTCACTTGAAGATTATGTAACTTTTCTAAGCCACACAGGTCATAGGTGGCAGGTCCAGTACTCTAACTCAGCCTTTAGACTCAAAATCCTAACGCTTCCATTGTATCATCACCCAGTGGTGTTTTCCCAAAAGCTTGCAGTAGTTTCTCTTGGAATTTCACCCTCAGTCCCAGTGTTGGTGAGAATTCTTTAGATTATGTTGTGGTAACACATAACCCAAGTCAGGAGCTTGGATAATAAAGGTTTATTTCTCACTCACGTTACATGCCAGCTGCAAGTCAGCTGCAACTCTGTCCATGTCATGCAACTCTGAGATCCAATCTGAGATGCCTAAGCCTCACAAAGACTCTCAAAGCTTCTGTTGGGACTTGGTATGCCCACATCCATTGGCCAAAGCGAGTTACATGATGAAATCTGATGTTGATTGACAAGGGAGATATGTTCCTCCCACAAGGAGGCACTGCAAGCCACTTGGCAGTGGGTGGGAATATAAAATCTTCTACAGGGAGGGTGGTGAACAATCTGCCACAATCCCTGAACACATGATGGACCCTGGTGCCATAGAGGTGAATAAGTTCCCTGCTCTCAAGTTGCTCATTGACCAGGGAAGCAAAATAGTAAAGAGATAATCTCAACGTCCTGTTTACTATCATTCTTCACCTTTCTCCATCTCTGTCTCTTTCTTGAAACCGCCCCCTGGGAAGTTAACCTTTGCAGGCTGTGTTTCCCAGCCTCCTGTGACAGTGGCTTCTGGCTGGGTTTAGCCAAGGAGAGACACTGGCAAGTGATGGGAGTTGGGGAAAAGAGAAAAACCTGCATGTGTGTCTCCCCCACCCCTTGGCAGGCTCCCCCAGTAGAGGCTGCTCCTCTTCTCTGACTCCTGCTCCCACAGTTTTCACTTCCTTTGGCCCCATTAATAGTTTTCTTTTCTGTTAATAATCTCTGGGTTTCTTCAGTATTCTGTTTGGCCTCTTAGTTCTTCTACCACCCATATAACCAGTTCCCTCTAGTTTAAATTTTAAGAATAGCTCCCATTTTCCTGATGGACTGTGACTGAAACAGTCATGTCAGGTGCCATGGGAGTCTAGGGGAGAGGTACATTGTATGTTCTGAGTGGTGGAGATGAGGTGGGGAGAGAAAGGGAAGGCTCTGTGGAATCAGGGATTCCACAGGTGAGTAATGAAGAGGATTAGGAGTAGGAACTAAAGAGTAGTAAGTAGCATGAGTAAAGAAACCAAATAAGAAAGTGTCGATGTTTCTGGAGCATGGTGTGAGCCAGGAAGATGAGGCTGGGGAAGTGGACAGAGGCTGAGCCATGCAGAATCTTGGGTGTCAAACTAATGAGGCTGGATATTGGATGAATTAAACCTCTTTGAGTTCCAGCGACACAAATCTAAGTCAAAATAGCTCAAGTTATAAGGACAGGGGCATAGCAGAAACAAAACGGAAGAGAATGTTGCTGGAAATGAGATGGTTAAGAAATTAAGAGCCAGGATGTTGGATGGATTGTCCACCTGAAACCCAAAGTTCCTGAGAATGAGTACAAGCCTGGGTGGAAAGGAAGACAGTGAATCCCTTGCCAAAATCATCAGTGACCAGAGGGGCTTGAGTTGAAGACTGATACAAGATGGAGATGATGAGGTATCAGAGCAGGCTAGAGAAGGGATTTGAACATAAAAGTAGAGGAGAAATGTTCTGGGGCAGTTTCAGGGAGAGGAGAAGCAAGTTTAGCTAGTTGTGAGTTTCTGAAAAGACTTGTAAAGTCAAATTCAGAAGCAGGCAGTGTGGACAGAGTCAGTGGAATCTGTGGGGCTGTGACAGCTGCCTTTGGACAGGATAGGTAAACAGGAGCATTTTGGGGGTGGGAATCATCTCAGATTCAATTAAGAATTGGGCCCAATTAAAGGCAGCAGAAATTCCATTGTTCTGAAGCCAATTAGAGGGAGGAAAGGACTGGGGGATAGTCTGATTAAGTGGTTGTCATCTTCCTGAGCTCTCTAGATTCTCAGCTCCTGAGACTCCCCACTAATGAACCTGAGGAAAGGTTACCATCTGAGCCTACTAATGAAGAGCCTTCCAGGAGTCTGACAGTCCTTGGGTGGAGGTGCATTGGGGATTGTTCTGCTAGCAAAAGAGACCCACGAGCTGGCCAGGGTCACACGCCAGTTACTTGAATCAGAGTTCTCATACCTTGGGTATCTTTGAGACGGTAGTGATGACATCTCCTTGGCCTGACATATACGCTCTCCGTGTTTGGTTACTTACTCCCTCTTCCATCACCACGCTGAGCTTGCTGCTCTAGTGATAACAAACTGCTATGGTCATTCTGGGATATACCAAGACTGTTTTTTGTCCCATTATATGTGTTTATGCGGTTTCTCCTGCCTGGTGTCCTATACATGCATGTGCTCACACATGTCTTTATCTAGCTGATATCTGCTTAGGAAACAGCCTCTCCAGGAAGACTTCCCTGGGCCCCAGGCTCAGATAAGTGCCTCCTCTGTGCCATGACAATTCCCTCGCTCCCCACCCTTCCAGCATTTATCACACTGTCAGTGTGTCTATCTCCGCTTCTCAAGGTTAGGAACCTCATCTGATTCACTTCAGTGTCCCCAGTGCCCAGCACAGGGTTTGCTGTGCTTATTTTATTTATTTATTTATTTATCTTGTGGTACGCGGGCCTCTCACTGTTGTGGCCTCTCCCGTTGTGGAGCACAGGCTCCGGACACGCAGGCTCAGTGGCCATGGGTCACGGGCCCAGCCGCTCCACAGCATGTGGGATCTTCCCGGACCGGGGCACGAACCCGTGTCCCCTGCATCAGCAGGCGGACTCTCAACCACTGCGCCACCAGGGAGGCCCTTGCCGTGCTTATTGAGATGAGTTCTCATGAACCCCACTGTCCACAGCCCCTCAACCACATCCTCCACGCTCATTCCCGTCTCCTGCATCCATCTGTCTGTTCATTCAGTTAACATTCACCAAGCCCCTACTCTTCTGGCTGGTACTGGAGCTCAGATGAATGACGTGGTCCCTGCTTGGGGAGCTCCTTGTCAGATGGACTTCCACCATGCACGGTAACGCGTGCTGTGGCAGAGGGAAGCATAGAGGAGGAGGCAAAGCCATACCTAAGATGAGTCCTAAAGAATAAGTTAGTCAGGTGAAGAGTTTTGCTCTGTTCTCGCCTTAAAGACACCCATTGCAGGCTTCCCTGGTGGTGCAGTTGAGAATCTGCCTGCCAATGCAGGGGACACGGGTTCGAGCCCTGGTCTGGGAAGATCCCACATGCCGCGGAGCAACTAAGCCCGTGCGCCACAGCTACTGAGCCTGCGCGTCTGGAGCCTGTGCTCCGCAACAAGAGAAGGCCGCGACAGTGAGAGACCCGCGCACCGTGATGAAGAGTGGCCCCCACTCGCCGCAACTAGAGAAAGCCCTAGCACAGAAACGAAGACCCAACACAGCCAAAAATAAATAAATAAATACATAAATTTATATTAAAAAAAAAAAAGACACCCATCGCCACTAACTTTTGGAAGCCTATTCCCCCTCTCCTCCCCTGCCACTCTCTCCCTCTGCCACATTCCTGCACAGCCTCTGGTTTGCTCTACCTGGGTTATAGTGTATTCTGTCACTGTCCCAACTGAGAGTGAGACAAGGGGGCATAAGGGATAGAGCCCTGGCTTATGCCCCATCCCTGGGCCTCAGTTTCCCTATCTGTAAATTATAAGTGATAACCCTGGCCTTGCCCCCCCCCCAAAAGTTGTTTTAAAATTGTATTTGGGAATCGTTAAGGACTATGAACGTGTGAGGGACTGACACTCTGATAAGTGTGTCTTTTCTCCACAATTAGAGTTGGTCTCCCCTTGTCCCTGGCACTCAATGCAAGACCTGGCACAAAGTTAATGTTCAATAAAGACCTGGTTTATTGATTGACCCTGAATGATGAAGAAAAAGAGGCTTTCCCCAAAGGCCCTGGGGACTGATGGAGGGGCAAGGAAGCTGGGACTCAGATGGGCTGGGAACATAAGGGAAAGGGAATTGTCATGTATTACACATGCCAACCACTTCGCATACTTTTGTGCATTTGATTCTTATTACCACCCTTTGAGGTAGGTGATATTCACCCATTCTACAGATGAGGATACAGAGGCTGGGAGAAATTAGGCAATTTGCCTGAGGTCACACAGCTGGTAGCTGACAGAGACTATATTCAAATCCAGGCTGTCTGACTCCTGGGCTTCTTCCCACTGCCCACCTGCACAATGGGACACGTCCTCCCCTCAGTGCCAATTCCTCAGAAGGGATTGGTGATCCTGGTCTTGACCTGTGTCCCCATCTTCATCCAAACTGATGGTTTAAGCCTATTTACTTCTTTACCTGTTCGCCCCTTTCCTAGGCAAGCAACATACTCCACCCACTTCCCCAAACACTGTCACTTGTAACAAACCAGTCAAAGGCCAGAAAGTCAATGTTTATGATATTCATTAAGGAAAAGCTACATGCTGGAGGGTCTCTCAAGCCAACTGCGTTTCTACAGCCTGAGGATAAGGAGCCAGCAGCTGCTTCCTTCTTCATCACATGTCTTCAATTAGCAGGCACTTCTGCACCTTGCTTTCTCAGGTCGGGAAATGGGCTACAGGAGAGGCTGTCAACCAGAGGCGGGCTGGCAGGAATTGTGCGTGCCTTCAAGCTGGCGTGGCCCGGGGAAAAGGAGCCCTGTTTGTACCTGGGGGCTTCAGCCCTCTCTGTGGACAATGGGATAATAGGGAGAAGGAGGGAGGAGGAAAGAGACCCCCCTCCTCTGTGTGAGAGGATGACAAAAGAGGGAGAAAGGGATGAAGAGGAAGTGAGAGGAGCAGATGAAAGACGAGCAGAAAGAAACTGTCCTCGTAACAGGCAACTTCGTACAGCAATTTATCCATCGTCTCACTCAATCCTCCAGGACTGCTCTCGGCAGGAAGATGCTGTTGTTATTCCTATTTGACAAACTGAGGAGGCTGAGACTCAGAGAGGTTAAGTGATTCAGAAAGATGAAGTGACTTGCCCAGATTCAGACACTGTGGTAGTCAGATAAAAGCAAAGGAGGCCAAAGAGACTTGTAAAGGAAGAAAAAGATATGATCAGGGAGAAAAAAAAAAAAAGGAAAGTGAAAGGGAGAAAAGTGAAGAAACGGGAGGCAGGGCTGTGTATGGATGTAGGAGCTAGCCAGACCCAGATCTAAAACCAATTTCCACTAACACAGTCACGTGACCTTGTGTGAGTTAGGTAATCTCTTAGAGCCTTCATTTTTCTTTTGTAAATTGGAGATGATTATATTTACCCCACAGGCTGTTGTGAGGATTAAGGAAGACAATATTTGTAAAGCTCCTAGCATAGCATCTGGCATATAGTAGGCACTCAATAAATATTAAGGATCCCAAGGAGTATGAGAAACATAAGGGGAAAAGAAGGAGCTAACATGGAAAAAAGAGAAGAGGGAAGCTGTTGAGGAGAAATAAAGATGGACTCAGAAGGAAGGGAAAGAGGAAGGTGGACAGACAAAAGAGGAAGGAGTAGCCCGGCGCAGGGGCGTGATGGAGAATGGAGGCTTATGCTTCTAAGGGCTGCCACCAACCTGGCCAAGACCCTCAGTTGGAAAGCAGCCGCTTTGTCTGAATCAGGAGGGCCTTGCTCGTGTCTCCTGGGAAACCAAGTTCTGTTCATTGTCACAGAAAGTACCTTTAAGGATCTCAAGGTGCAAAACAGACAAGAATGTCTCACCCTTCAGGTGCAGTTTTTCCTGGGCAATTTTTTGGGTCCGTGTGAGGAGCGAGAGATCCAGGGTGATTCCTGGAAATTCAGGGAGGAGGAACCCCTCTGAGGGGAGATAAGCCAGTGTGTCTGTGTGGATCTTGGAGTGTCTCCCAGAACCCAGATTAGACTGGCCAGGCTGGGGTGAGTAGGAGGCAGGGGAAAGTGGAGTGAAAGCCCTGGTCAAAAAGGACAAAGCTTGGGCTTCTTATACTGGTGACCTTGGGCAGGTCAGCTTACTTCTCTGAGCCACAGCGTGGGCATTAGTGAAATGGAGAGTGTCTGCCTGGACCCTCCTTCCCCCAGGGGTGACATGAGGATCAAATGAGATAATGGGTGACGATCAATGCTTTGGAAGCTGAAGTGCTGTGTACACATAGTCAAGTAGTCACTCTCAGAAAGCACCTAATTATCACACACACACACCCGCCCTGTTATCAGGCACAGGACTATACACTTTACATGCATCATCTTGTTTAATCCTTGAAATAATTCCATGAGATAGATAAAATTATCCCAATTTATAAATCAGAGAATTGAGTCATAAAGAAAATAGGTGACTTGCCCAGGGTTACACAGCTGGTCAGTGATAGAGCCAGGATCCGTCTGACTCTAAAACCAGTGCAGGTAATACCTGCCCGGTACCCTCTCCTTGAGGCAGAATCCTCTGCCCGTGGAATTAGGCCTCCTTGCTTTACTCCTGAGCACTGGCTGTATTAATGCAGAGTGTTCTGGCCAAAGGGCATGAAAAGGAAGGGAAAGATCCTTACTGCTATCTCTCTTCTATCCTCAGGGTTTGACTTCTTTGAAGCCAGCGCCAAGGAAAACATCAGCGTGAGGCAGGCCTTCGAGCGTCTGGTGGATGCCATTTGCGACAAGATGTCTGATACGCTGGACACAGACCCCTCCTTGCTGGGCACCTCCAAGAACACCCGTCTCTCGGACACCCCACCACTGCTGCAGCAGAGCTGCTCATGCTAGGCAAGGCCCACTGTCCTGATCTCCCTTCATTGTGGCACCACACCCACTCTGCTTCCCCCTTATACTCTGTCTCCCCTCAGCTGATTTGCTGCTGTTCCTTGCCTGCAGTGAAGGTGGAAGCATGCCCCTGGGGTTCTCTATGGATGGCCCCACTCACAGACACTCAGCACTAGACTAACTAGGTCACAATGTGGGCAGAGGTTCGTTTTACAAAAGTAGAATCCACTTTATGAAGGGGATTCACTACAGGGACTTGGAAAAACAAGTCTCTTTTCTGCCTTTAAAATAAGATTTCCTCCCTTGACCAAAATTTGACACACCCACGCACACTTTTCAGGGCCTGGCCAACTGTGTAAAGTGAGACACACCTGCATAACTAATCCTTTTGAAAAAGACCTCTCCATACACAACCTGCTTGTTTCATATCAGGCACCCTGTGGGGCTTCCTCTCACCACTAGACAAGCCTTGTTTCTCAAAGCCCTCGCCTGTTACCACGGATGCCCACGGGGCCTGGGCAGTTGCTGTGGTGACAGGCCAGAGCTAATCTCCAGAGAGCTCAGCCTCTCTAAATGATGCTGAAGGAGCAAAGGCTGAGTCAGAAACACACTTAAAAGAAAAAGATTATCCCCTGCAAAATGTCAAAGTTTCCTGCTATGTGAAAGAACAAGTGCATGAGCTCAGGAAAGACAAAGAGAGAAAAAGAGACACAAGGTCACGAATTTCTGATTTTGCTGCTTTCCAGCAGGTTCTTAACTGTGGAACTCTATGACATTGGTCACTGGTTCTTAGACTCCCAGAATCTAAAAAATTTATAGTTGGTGGAATCCCAAATTTTACCAAGTCTCACTAGTCAATTCCAATCTTCATGTCTCTGACAATTGGCTGTCAAGCCTCACAGCCAAATCTCTTCTAAAGCATACCTTCTAGGCAGGGATGGGAGCTCAGTTTCCACACCATCTTTGGGCATCTCTCATAATCAGAAAGTTTTCCTTGCTTTAAGCTGAAATCTGCCTCCTGGAAATTCTTCTTCCTCTTCCCACTCCATTTGTACCAGCTCTGCTGTCAGAGACTTCACAGTCTCTGCTCCCTCTGCCCCGTGACACCCTTAGATGATTTGAGAACAGAAATCATGACCCCTGGAATCTGCCCTTTCTCTAAATCAAATAGTTCTAATCCCATCTGCCCTTCGTCTTAGGGTCTTCTCCCCATCCTGCCCTTTCCTCCAACCCATGTTTCAATCACTCTTGAGTAGTCCAACTGGGAAACGTGCTTCAAAGCAGAATAAATCTAAGGGGGTATGACCCTGAAAAAATTGGGAAAAGTGAACTCAGAGGTCCCAATCCTAACCTCATTCTCCTGAGGGTGAAAGCTTAGTTTCTACTGAAGAGCAGATGTGAAACTACTTCTGGTGGAAGCCACTTAAACACCCAAAGAAAACAGAAAAGAAAAAACACGCCTCTGACACCAGAAACAAACTGAATGCATCAGTTCATGGTTCTAGCTTGTTTGGACACAGGCACATGTTTGGTTTTTAACTGAAATAATGATGTGGAGCTAGCAACGATTCCTGAAAATCTTTCCTCCCAGCCCTGGCCTGAATCCCCAGCTTGACACTTCAGAAGTCAGTGGGGGAGGAGGGAGAGTCTCTCCCAAGTTTTCTCTCCATTTTAAATGCAGCTTATTTTCCTAGGAAAGTGCATTAACTAGCGACAGGTCCAATGACTACATAAAAGGACCCTTCAGGTTCAGCTCTGTGGAGATGTTGCCTTCTTTGACACAGTGCAGAGGATGGCGCTTTGGACTTGGAATCAGGAGACTCAGACTCTGCCCTTAAATCAAGTGTGACTCTGGACCAGTTATTCCCCATCACTGAGTCTTGATTTCCCACTTATAAAATGAGGGAGGTTACGTGGGTAATCTTTTGGGTCCCTTCTGGAATGAATAACTCTGAGACTCTTTTTTTCACCTTCAACATTTCTGTTGATCTGCAAAATAAACCCAAGAGATGAGGACTATCACCCCAATATCACTGTAGCTAATACTGTTGTCATGCTTACTCAATACTAGGCATTGTTCCAAGCACTTAACATGTGTTAACTCATTTATCTTTCCAACATCTTTGTGAGGGAGGCACTATAATCAGTCTCATTTAAAGACAAGGAAATTAAGGAACAAAGAGGTTCTCTGGCTTGCCTAAGGTCACATAATGAATAAATGGTAGAGCTGGGGTTCAAAGCCAGAAAGTAGGCTCCAAGGTCTGTGCTTTTCACCACATTCTGTACTACATTTCTTATAGTACAGTGATCCAAAGAAGTTAAGAGACTTGGCCAAGATCACACAACTAGAAAGTGTTAGAGCCACAGTAGAATTCAATCCCAAGGCCATCAGATTCCAAGTTTACTGGAGAAAAGACTTACGTCTCCAATCTGTTAATAAATTTTTCAGCTACTCAGGCTAATCTGAGGTGATAGCTGTCTAACGCTTCTGGGAAGGAGGCTCTGAGGCAACCAGGTCCCATGGGCCTGAGCAAAAAAAAATGCCCATGTTTCTGAGGCCTAAGTGCTGGCTTTCCCTGTATCTGCCTCTGTCAGACAATTCTTATCTAGCTCTCAAGCAATGCTGCGAGCAGCCTTCCTGCATCAGCAATGGGGCGTAAATTTATAAAGTTCTCTGACAATGGGAGAATGTGGTCCCTTCCCAGGGCAGTGTTCTGAATGTGCTTTTTACACTGTAATGTCCTATACAGGTCAGGAATAATTACTATTTTTCTGGTCAGTAACACCCATCTACCCAAGTACTAGGATTTCAGACCAAGCTCCTCATGACCCCTGGGTGTGTTAGTACATATATCCAATAATACTTTCTCTCCTACTGAGTATCCAGGCAAAAATTGAATTTTTTACTTAAAAACTGTCAAATTCCTAATAACTCAGGTGCCAGTTCAAGGGAACAAGCATCTTCACGACAGATGGAATCAACAGTTAAATGTAATAGTGACAAACTCTTCTACTGGGCAACAAACAGATCTGCTTGTTAGATGGCAATTCCCCAGCCTTGCTCTGTGACCTTGTTTCTGCCGAGTGGAAGGCAGCAGCTTCCAGCTGATAGCAGTGAATGTCCTTCGATCATGGTAATAGTGCAGTTAGGTTCAGGCTGCCTAATATGTGTTATGGCAACTTGTCCCAGTTTTCATCTTGCTTAACATTCCAAATAAAACAAGATTAAAAAAACCCTCTTGACCTCTAAAAAGGCAAAAGTAGGCCAAAAGTGCAATACAATATTGTAGCTATTTATCGAATCTGTTTTAAATGCATGCGTATCTGTAAATACAAAGTGATTGGTGACTTACTACCGTCCCCTCAGTCTGTAACTTCTAGGAGCAGCAATGTGGTAGATTGTACTGAATGGTCACAGACTCATTAAATATTAGATCTGGAACGGAGCTTAGAAAAAATCTTGTCCAGGCTCCTCTTTGTACAAAAAGGAAGGCTGAGGTCCAGGGAAGGGGAGGAAATTTTCTAAGGTCACTCTGTGGGTGGATTAGTGATGGAGCCAGGACTAGGTCTTGGATTACCTCTAGGAAGAAATTCACCTATTCTGTATCTACTATAGGTCTGGCACTATTAAACACTGGATAAATATATATGAAAACAAATGATCCCTCCCTGCAGGTACCTATAGTCTAAGGGAGGTGCTGTTTCTGAAATATTATTATCCCAATTTGGCAGGCAAGGAAACATAGCCTTGAAAAAGTTAACATGCCTAAGTCATTCATTAGTATCATTTGAACCCACCTCGGTCTGACTCTTGCTCTTTCAATTTTCCTCTTCAGACTGTATATTTGAGGTGTTGGTAGTGACAGATTTCCAAAGATTGTCAGAATTAAACAGCCTCACTTGGGACATTGGTTTCACAATTGTTTTGTGACTGCAGCCTTATAATGTCCACAGAATGATATGAACATTCTCCAGACCTGACTTTCCCAGTTACACCACCTGTTCTAAGCTCCTTGCTTATGTATCAAACTTCCTACAGTGTCTTGAGGAATGTTTATTTGAGTTTGTTTGCCAATAGTTTGGTGTAAGTAGAAGGAATTACAGCAACAAATGTCCTGGGATCTCATTGATGTCAGATTCCCCATCCCAAACCTACACCTGATTACCTGCCACAGCTGGAGAATCAAGCAACAGCCTGTGACTGGGAGTGCCTGCAAGAGACAGGCCCATTGGATACAAATACTTTTAAATGATGGTTTTGAAGGCCTGGATCCCTTATATGAGGTAGGCAAAATTCAAATTTATTCATTCAGCAAATTAGTGTCTAGTATGTGCCAGGATACAATCAGTGGTAAATTAGACACAATCCTTGCCTTCATCAAGCTTATAGTCCAATAGCTTGTAGTTTAGCCTAGACATTGTAAAATAATCACCCAAATAGAATTACAAAATGCAGTGAAGGAAAGCTACATCATTCTATGAGAACACGTAACTGGAAAACCTGAATCACCTATGTGGAGCTGTGTCAGGGGCCTGAGGAAGACTCCACTGCCCCTGGCCATCACTTTACATTTCTCAATTAAGCTTTCACCTTTTAGTTTAAACCTTTGATGGCTAATTGAACACAAATCCTCCAAAAAGAGTAAGAGTAAGAGGGAATTCCCTGGTGGTCCAGTGGTTAGGACTCTGGGTTTAATCCCTGGTCGGGGAACTAAGATCCCGCAAGCCATGTGGCATGGCCAAAAAAAAAAAAAAAAAATGTAAGAGTGAGATCAAGAATATCTGTACCTGTGACACCTCTGTAGACTGCCTCGTTCAGAGTTAATTGTCCTCTGAGAGATATAATAAACCACTCCAAAACTTAGTGACTGAAAGCAGCAAACATTTGTTATTTCTCATGATTCTATAGGTTGGCTGGGTGTTTGCTCTGGCCAGGCTGGATGGTCTAGAACGGCTTCATTCACGTTTCTGGGGCCCCAGCTGAGATGACCAGGGTGGCTGAGGTCTCTCTTCATGTTTTCATTTTCCAGAAGGGGACCCAGACTTGTTCACCTGGTGGTGGAGGTTTCCCCAGCAGCAAGAGAGGGCAAGCTCCAATGCAGAAGCACTTTTCAAGCCTCTATTTGTATCATGTTTGTTCATGTCCAACTGACTAACAAGTCATATAGCCAAGTCTAATTTTAAGGGGTGGAGGAATAGATGCCTTCTCTTGATAGGAGGAGCTGTAAAATATTGTGGCCATTTTCCAATCTACCAATGGAAGCAACCCTAAGTCATCTGAAACTAAGTCTGGTAAATTTCCCTGGGTCCTAAAGCTTGGCTCTGAAGATGACTCCAAAGGGAAATATCACAATGGTTTACAGCAGGGCAGTTTCTCATCATTTGTTTAGTTGTCCAAAGGGTGTACTTTGGAGCAATCAAGTCACATCTCATGGAGTTTTGATGCTTGTTTAACAGCTCATTTGGTTAGTTCTTAGCTCCCCCCGAGGGATGAGTCGGGCTTCTCATTCCATGGGATTCACTGTAATAATGGTTCCGATTCCCACCTGAAGTTCCTGGCTGGATGCCTAGCAGAAGGATTCAGTATATGCAGAAGAGATGACTAAAAGAACAGTTGGGCCCTCTGCTCTAGCTATAGCTTCTTCCTTGGAGCCTCATCTAGTCCTGAGGCTTTAGATGCTACATCTTTGTTAATGATATGTATACACGAGTACTTACTAGACATCTCCATGTCTCAAACTTACCATGTCCACACTGGAACTCTTGATTCTGCTCAAAATTTATTTTAACCCTACTCTTCACAGAAATCTTGGTATCATTCTTAATTCCTTGTATTTCTTTTTCTTAGTGTCCACATCTAATCCAACACCAAGTCCTATGATTCTACTTCTAAAGTCTACCTCAAGTCTGCCCACATTTGTCCATTTCCATTGCCATGACCTTGGTCCAAGGCACCATTGTTTCTCTCTTACCTAGGAGCTAACACACAGCTTGTAGCCAGTTTCCCTACTCCACACTTGCTCACCTACAGTCTACCCTCCACACAATAGCAATCTTTTAAAAATAGAAATGAATGAGCACTCGTAACACTGAGGTTTACTTCAACACCACACATGAAAAGAATCTAGAGACTTCCATTATTATTAATAATTATTATTTTATTGATTCCATTTCTAGCCCTGAATTTGTCCCTCACTTGCTGTAGGACCTCTGGTAAATCA
Organism: Mesoplodon densirostris; assembly: GCF_025265405.1. Lineage (NCBI taxonomy): Eukaryota > Metazoa > Chordata > Mammalia > Artiodactyla > Ziphiidae > Mesoplodon > Mesoplodon densirostris. Next base: position 44,749,705 of record NC_082662.1, on the reverse strand, counting down.
TTTCCTTTAATAGCCAGCTATCATGTCTCCCTTCATTTCTTCAGGAAATGGCAACCTCTTTTTTTGCAGTACTACTACTTTCTCATTCAAACCAGGTGATTCTAGTGAAGACTGTCAGCAAAGGGGGCATGTGATCAAGTGGGGCCAACCAGAATCCCTCTCTAAGATTTTTTTAAACTGGAGCTATGTTCTTTCCCTTTGAATGACAAATATATGAGGATGTGTGCTCCAAAACCGATGGTGTATCCTCAGCTCAGGTGTAGAATGCCACTCTGTGGTAAGAGAAAACAAGCTCATCATGAAGGGAGTAGCCATAGACATAAGAAGAGAGAGTGTGTCCTGTGGCTTTCCTGGCCTTGATTCTGGCTTCTTGAGATTTGACTGGTCACCTCTTTCTTTGATTCTGTTAGACACTTCACTATATGTTTTTAATAAAGCCCCCATCTAGCTTTGCTTATTGGAGTTAGGTTCTTATAACTTGCAACCAAAACATATTCTTTCCTCTTTGGTTCTCTTTGGTGCTCCAAATTTTTAAACACTGAGTCTTCAGAAAATCCCATTTCTATGGACTTTCTGATCAAGAACTTTGTATAATCTGGAACAAAGCCTATTCACTTCACCATTTCCACTTTTTATACCTGAATGCATGAGGAAGAGGGATTTTGCAAGGTAAAAAGCAGTTCTCCATGAACTCTGATGACAGCACAGGCAAAGGTTCCTATGATTAGGTCACTGATCTGCACAGAGTCTGGCTTCCCAGGTACTAAGAAACTACACAAAACATCTAACACCACTGCTGCTAGTTCTCCACATCTGTTCCTATTTCTCTGCCACCTCGGTGACACCCATCGTCTTGAGGAAACACCATTGAATGGACTGAGTTGTGTGGCATATGCTTTCACCTGCTTTTCTTCTATCATTTTGAAGTGGTCAAACAGCAGATAACCAAATAGGAAGTCTCTTGAAGGGAGATGATTAAAAGAATTTCCTTTGCTTGATGTAAAATTGTGCAATAGAAATGCAAAGTAAACCAAATATAAAATAGATAGCTAGTGGGAAGCAGCCACATAGCACAGGGAGATCAGCTCTGTGCTTTGTGACCACCTAGAGGGGTGGGATAGGGCGGGTGGGAGGGAGACCAAGAGGGAGGAGATATGGGGATATATGTATATGTATAGCTGATTCACTTTGTTATAAAGCAGAAACTAACACACCATCGTAAAGCAATTATACTCCAATAAAGATGTTTAAAAAAAAAAGAAATACAAAGTAAATCAGTAAGTGTCTGAGGGGTGTGATTAGGATCGCGTCTCTTCCTGGGGTTTACCAGTGGACTGGGATAAAGCTAACAGGCTGTGCAACCTTGGCTAAGTCACTCCCTATCTCTGGGCTTCAGGAGCTTACAGCAGATGGTTTCTGCAGGCGCTCTTGGCACGAGTGCTCTGTGATTTTATGCCCATTTTCTGTAAGAGCTGTAAGTGGCAAACAAGATTTTGGCAGAGATCCCTTCACTATGAAAGCCTCTTTTCTCCTCGGGTATAATGAAAACAGCCAAGGCTATGTGACCCCCTCATCACTCAGCCAGGCTTGTGGCTCTGGTTTCTGAGGCTGCCAGAAAGCATCTTAGCAATTAAGTGCATCTGGATGGTCCCTGACTGCCTATCCCAGGTAAGAGGTTCCTAAAGTGTAACAAGAGGAAGAGGAGAAACAAGAATCTCTGAGGAGACTTATTAAGAATGGAGCACAGACTTAATGCATTTGAGAAGAGACATTGGGGTAGCAGCCAGTGTTTAAGAGCCATAAATGCATTCCAATTCAAGGAGGACTTAATTTATAGTCCGCCAAGTGTGCCAGGCTCAGCTGGGCAAGATCTTTCTGCAGACAATCTCCATCATGCAACTAGGATCCTGGGAGCTGAAGGGCTGAGAGATTTGCATGTGCTGAATTATCTTCCAATCCCTCTAAACTTCAGACCACGGGATGAGGACTGAGAAGGCAGTATGGTGCATGGTTTAAGAGGACAGGGCTCGTGGTCCAACAGACCCAGGTTCAATTCTTAGGTCTTCATCACTAACTAGTTGTGTGACTTAGAGCATATTACTCTCAGAGCCTCAATTACCTCATATGTAAATGGAAAAATAATATTTACCTCAAGAGGTTGTTGAGGGGATTAAATGAGAGAATGGTACAAATAAAGCCTTTAGTGCAGGCCTGACATACACAGTAGGTGTCGAACATGTGGTATTGACTACTGTGCTACACAAAATCATCCAATCAGGCAGAGCAGGGAGAAAACCCAATCCAGGATCCTTGTAAGTGCTCTAGGAACAGAGACAGGAAAGACCCAGCATAAACATTATGAACAACAGAGCAATGAGGGGTGGGAATGAGGCCTGTAAGTAGCAGATGGAGCCTGGGCTTGGAAAGTGGATCAAGGTAGAGTCTCATCAAGAACAAGGGAAGAGAATCCAGGAAAATGGCCTTGAATGGCTCTGTTGCATGACCTTGTTGGGCTGGCTGCCACCAGACACCTGACAGAATGAAGAAACCAGCCTCCAGGAGTGAGGAATAAGCCAAAAAGAGTTAGAGAGTTCTGGAGCCTTTGTTAGAGATGTCCTCCAGTGCTCCGGAAACCAGGATCCTGGAGACCTGGGTTTGAGTCCTGCCTTTGTAACATACTAACTGTGTGACCTTGGACAAACATATTTTCATCTATAAAATGAGATTAATAATCTTGCCTACTTCACAGAATAGTGGTGAGAGTCAAATGAAAGTACATTTTAGAAACTGCAGAATGTTGTGGACAAATAGGATGGAGCCACTGTGAAGGGGCTGGGAGTAGGCAGCAGGTGGCATTCATCACAGAATGAAACTGAGCATACCCCTCCTGAAGCCATTTCCAAGGGTCCCCTCCTCCCTCCACAGCCTCTCCCCTCCCCCCACATTTTGGTCCCAGGAACCTAACCTCACATGGAAATATCAGAGCCAGCATGCCCTACACCCAGAGGTTTGCTTAACGTCAGAGAAACTTCCAGAGTCTAAGAGCAGCCAAAGGGAATCAGCCAGTGCATGTGGGGTTGGATGAACAGAGCAGTGAGCTATGATGAGATTGGGGCCCAGGAGCGGCAGACAGTGGAGTCCATATGCACTATGATTAGAATAGCATAACAAAAATCACCAGTCATGTGTTTGGCACTTTACAATTCCCAAAGCACTTCTCATCAAAGCCCTAGTGATCTTTGACACAACCCTGTAATATGGGTTTTATTATTTCCAGTACTCAGATGAGGAAAACTGAGGCCTGCATCAGAGAAGCAACCAGCCCAAGACTACATAAAGAAGGCAACAAATGGCGTAGTTAGTCTCAGAACCAGGTAGGGTGTGGCCCAGGAGTAGGCAGTCCTGGTCCTGGACCCTGCCTATTGTGGGCAGGAGGAAGGCAAGCTGAAGAGAAAACCTAAGCATCAGTTGTGTCTACATCTGGCTGCTTCTCTGCTTGTGGGAAGGAAGGAAGAGAGGAACACACACTCCTCACTGCCTCCACACCCTCAATAAAATGAAACTCTGGAGCAGGGTTGAGCAGCAAAGGCTTTCCTCCCATCACGGGGCCAGGGGCAGATGGTCTCCCCAGTCACATGGAGAAATGTCACCTTACTCAATTTGCACACCATTTTCAATTCCCCCAATGGCTCTTTCTAATTTATTCAACAAGGGACGGGGCTGGTCTCATGCCAGCCTAGGAGATGTACCACAACAGGCTGAGCAGAATTCCTTAGGAGGAGCAATTAGCAAAAACTGGTGTTGTCACTCTATAAGACTGAGCAGAGAGGAATCATAACTCTTGTGATCCACCCCCCGCCGACAGATTCTAGCTAAACAGATGTTTTCATTTTTTTTTATTCTTCTTATATTCTGTATACTGACACCTCTTCTTAGCGACACATGAAATATAAAATGTCATGTGGGGTTGTGAGTTTGTACAAATATAAAGAGATATAGTGGTGTACAGAGTAACAAAAGGAAACATCCTATTTGCAAATATCTGGTGTCTCCTTGTTCTGTGTTGATATGCCTTATTGATATAAACTGGCTTTTCTTAATGTAGCCCCTATCCTCATCATGGTGTCAACGATGGTATGTGCATTAAAGTTCATCCGAAGTATGCATCTTTTATGCAGTGACTGTTCCCTGAGGTTGTGCTAGGAGCTTTGGGAAAAGACTCCTGCCATCTGAGATCTTAGGGACTAGGGAGACAGGTCCAGCACCAGTGCAATAAAAGCCACAATACAGGGCTTCCCTAGTGGCGCAGTGGTTGAGAGTCCGCCTGCCGATGCAGGGGACATGGGTTCGCACCCCGGTCCGGGAAGATCCCACATGCTGTGGAGCGGTTGGGCCCATGAGCCATGGCCGCTGAGCCTGCGCATCCGGAGCCTGTGCTCCGCAACGGCAGAGGCCACAGCAGTGAGAGGCCAGTGTACCGCAAAAAAAAAAAAAAAAGCCACAATACAAGGCGTTAGTTCATGAATGACTCAGAAAAGGGGGAGATCAGGGTGAACTCTAATAGTCAGGGAAGGCTTAATGGAGGAGGAAGGACCGGAACTGCAAGAGGACAGGGATAGCCATTCAGCTTGCACTTGGGAAGATCCTCTGGGTCCCAGTTCTGTGCTGGCTGATACAGAGGATGCAGAGAATCACAAGGGGCAGTGTGTGCCTCCGAGGATCATGGTTCAATACTGACTCCCAGCAGTGGGTTAGGATACACTGCTGGAGCACTGAGGAGCAAGAGAGCTGCTCAATACACTGCTGAGCTGGAGAGAAAGTGCTCAGCCCACAGGAAAATGAAACAAAGTGCAGACAGAAATCGAAGCTCCTGGAACTTCTCTGGTGGTCCAGTGGTTAAGACTCTGAGCTCCCAATGCAGGGGGCCTGGGTTCGATCCCTGGTCAGGGAACCATATCCCACATGCCGCAACTAAGACCTGGCAGAACCAAATAAATAAATAAATATTAAGGAAAAAAAAGAGAGAAAGAAATGGCAGCTCCTAAAAAGGGCAAAACCCACTCCCCACTTACCAACCCCCCCAAAAAAGTATAACAAGCATATCAGATAGCAAATTCAGGCTGGTTCTCCACCCATCCCCACCATGGTGGGGAATCCTTTCCCTTTCTCTAGCCTGGTTAACTCTTAATCATCTGTCAGGACTCAGCACCAAGACCCTGGTGAGCCAGAGAGGATGCAGAGCTTTGGAAAAACAGAGCAGAAGTGATGGAAGTGTCAGATACTATATTCAGTCAGGATCCTTTTGATTATGTGACATATACCCACTTTTAATAATCATAAGAAAAAAAGAGGTCATGGTGGAAGGGGAATTTGTTAGCTCATGTTACTGCAAACTCCAGGGGTATATCTAGCTTCAGGCTCAACTAGACCTAGGTGTTAAATTATATTATCAGGATTCCCTTTATCTCCCAGTTTCACTCTCCTCTGGGTTGGCTTCATTCTCAGGTTGCTTCAAGCTTATCTTACCATGTAGCCATCTGGACAAAAAGAGAGTGCCTTTGCTTCAATAGTTTTCTCCCTATTTTTTTAAAAATTGAAGTATAGTTGGTTTACAATGTTATGTTAATTTCTGCTGTATAACAAAGTGATTTAGTTATACATATATATGCATTCTTTCTATATTCTTTTCCATTATGGTTTATCACAGGATATTGAATACAGTTCCTTGTGCTTACAATAGGAGCTTGTTGTTTATCCATTCTCTATATAATAGTTTGCATCTGCTAATCCCAAACTCCCAGTCCATCCCTCCCCCACCCCCCTCCCCCTTTGCAACCACAGGTCTGTTCTCTATGTCTGTGAGTCTGTTTCTGTTTTGTAGATAGGTTCATTTGTGTCATATTTTAGATTCCCCATATAAGTGATATCATATGGTATTTGTCTTTCTCTTTCTGACTTAACTTAGTATAATCTCTAAGTCCATCCTGTTGCTGCAAATGGCATTATTTCATTATTTTTTATGGCTGAGTGGTGTTCCATTGTATATATACACCACATCTTTATCCATTCATCTGTTGATGCATGCTTCAATAGTTTTGGCAAAAGTCCTGGGTCATGTACCTGTTCTAGGATCAGTCATCATACCAGGAGGTGAGGTGTTCTGATTGGCTAAACCTGTACCTTGTGCCCATCTCTGCATTTGGAGAGTGTGGTCAGTCCCACTGAAACCAGATGAATGGCAATTGGGAGAGAAGTGGTTGCCCCTAAGGAAAATTTGGGTGCTATTTCCAGAAGAGAAGAGGATGGGTGCTGGCCAGACAAAAATACCACCTATTCACGGGAGATACAGAATCAGATCATTCCACAAAAGACTCCGTACAACTGGACATAGGAGAACAAAAATGAATTCTACCCCCAGGATATGGAACTGGAAGGAAGAATGAGGGCAAGGATGGCATGGGGCGCGGGTTTGCGTAGACCCGAGGCAGCCAGCTGAGTGCAGAGCAGGCAGGATCAGTATATATGATTGAATAGGCTGTGTTCTGCTAAGGGGGCCTGTGGAGGCTGAATGGCGGTTGACATGCAGGCTAGGCTCCAGGCGCTGAACTTTGTGTCCCAGCGTGGAGCTGCCTCCACCAGGATGAAGCGTTCCTTTCTGTAATTCACACAAAGGCGCTATCTGCTCACTGAGCTATGAGTAGAGGGGCAACATCCATCCAGAGCGGGCAGCTGTCTCCAGTTTGCACAAAGATGCTGTAGTGGGTTGAATTGTGTCCCCCCAAAGATATATTCAGTCCTAATTCCTATGAATGTGAACTTATTTGGAAATAGGGTCTTTGCAGAGGTAATCAAGTTAAGGTGAGGCCATACTGGACTAGGGTAGGCACTAAATCCAATGACTGGTGCCTTATAAGAGGAAGGAGAGGGAGATTTGGACACAGAGACACAGCGGAGGAGACACAGGGATGATGTGATGATGGAGGCAGCCACTGGAATGATGCAGCTACGAACCAAGGAATGCAAAGAATTGCTGGCAACCACCTGAAGCTAGGACACAGGCATGAAACTTTCTTCCTCAAAGCCTTCAGAAGAAACCAACACTGCCAACACCTTGGTTTTGGACTTCCAGGCTCCAGAGCTGTAAGAGAATAAATTTCTTTTGTGTTAAGCCCCGCAGTTTGTGGTACTTTGTTACGGCACTGTTAGGAACCTAATACAGGTAAGATATGTGCTAGCAGCAGCCCCAGTAGTAAAGTTTTCCTCTACCCTTATGTCCTGATAGAAGACATAGAAAACCCAGGTACTCAAGAGATCCCAGTAGAAGTATATGGGCCTCCTCATAGGTACTACTACCCAAGGGTATCCTGGAAATGCCTGTTACCTCCACCTTCGCACAGAAAGTAAACAGTATTTTCAAACTGTAGTAATTCATAGAGTGAAGGCTGCCAATAAAATGAGTGTCAACCTCTCCTTGGTTTGAGAAGGGGACTGGGGCACACTTTATTTTATTTTATTTATTTATTTATTTATTTTTGTGGTACGCGGGCCTCTCACTGTTGTGGCCTTTCCCGTAGCGGAGCCCAGGCTCCAGACGCGCAGGCTCAGCGGCCATGGCTCACGGGCCCAGCCGCTCCGCGGCATGTGGGATCTTCCCGGGCTGGGGCACGAACCCGCGTCCTCTGCATCAGCAGGCGGACTCTCAACCACTGCGCCACCAGGGAAGCCCCTGGGGCACACTTTAGATAGGAGCATCTGCATATGCTGTTCTTTCTACTCCTCTGTATCCCAAGCTCAGTTAGGTGCCTCCTCTGGGAAATGATATCCCCTTTTGTTTTCCTTTGCCATAGACATCACTGTGCCATATTGTGATTTTCTGAGTACTTGTGGGAATAGATTGTCCCATGATACAGAACACATTTTTCTGTGAAATAAACCAGGCAAGAACTAGGCAAATGTACATAAGGAGTCTGGAGACCTACTTAAACAAAGGAAATGAGACTCCAATAGTTTCACTAACAAGATTCAGAGTTATTGAAATGTGTTGAGGTAAACTAGGGTAGCTGTGAACACAGACCAGTGACAGGGAAAGGCGGTGAGTCCCTGGAATGTCATTCCTTAGAGAAGTGGACCTTGACTCTATCATACCCCTTCAACTTGTTTTATTTTCTTCATGAAACTAAATCTTCATTAATCATCATAAAATTATTTTATTTGATGAAAGTTTCATGATAGCAGGGACCTTGCCTGTTTTGTTTACTGCTGTACTCTCAGAGCCTTGGGCAAGTTCCTTTACTTAAAACCTCTACTGCAAACCTCTCATTTGTAAAACATACCAACCTCATGTGGTTATTGTGAGATTTAAATGCATTAACATAAGACCTTAGACCAGTGCCTGGCACAAGTTGATAGTTGATACTAGGTAGCATTTATATTGTGCCTACTGTGTTCTAGGCACTATTCTAAGCACTTTACATATACAGTTGGCCCTCCATATCTGTGGGTTCTGTATCCTCAGGTTCAACCAACAGCAGATTGAAAATATTCAGAAAAAAATTCCAAAAACTTCCAAAAAGCAAAACTTGAATTTGCCAACATGTCTGGTAACTATTTACATTTCATTTACATTGTGTTAAGTATTATAAGTAATCTAGATATGATTTGAAGTACACAGGAAGATGTGCATAGGTTATACACAAATACTATGCCATTTTATACAAGGAACTTGAGCATCCACGGATTTTGGCATCCTCAGGGGTCCTGGAACTGATCCCTCATGGATACTGAGAGGGATTGTACATCAACTTCATCCTCACAACAACCTTATAAGAGCCTCATTTTGTAGATGAGGAAACAGAAAGGTTATTTATTTTTGGCTGTGCGGCTTGCGAGATCTTAGTTCCCCAACCAGGGATTGAACCCACGCCCTCGGCAGTGAAAGCGTGGAGTCCTAACCACTGGACCGCCAGGGAATTCCCAACAGAGAAGTTATTTAACTAGTCTAAGGCCACACAGCTAGTAAATGCAGAGCAGACATTGAAACCCCAGTGTCCCAGACTTCACCGTAACACTGTACTGGCTCCTAATATAGATTTTTTGAATGAATAAAATCGCTTAGAGAATGGAAAGAGATGGAACCAGTGGACTGGCTCAAAATTCAAGACAAGTATTGAAGGGGAATAGTGGTTTGGGGTCCGTGAGGCTGCGATACTGAATTTGCATCTATTTTGTCTTTCTGTGGTCAGTCTTGTGCCTAGGGAAATGGCTGTGAGGGTTAATTTATAAAGTAGTAAGGAGAAAGGTAATTCTTGGTTGAGTGTAGCACTGGGATGGGGTGTTGTCTTCCTTCACATCCTAAGAGCCTCGGAAGCCTGGTCAGGGATTCCCACTAGTGGCAAGAGCAGGGACTGGTGCTGGAGACCCAGCCCCCATCACACCACATGAGACACACCCAAAGCAACTCACTCCAGCAGTGACAGAAGCAGAGGAGAGAATCTGTCTCAATTGCCCATGTTTCAGCCCCCTCTGGCTTTGACAGCTGCACCGGTGATTTATAGGATACTACTGGGGCATCCTTTAAGAAATAAACTGTTATATGACCCAGCCATTTGTCTTTGCCACCACTAGAAAGTGAGCTACTGGAGGTCAAGGAAGAGAGTTTTACTTCTCTCTCAAACCCCAGGTCCCCCACAGGTTATGGCACATTAAGGGTCTCCAGTAGCTATATGTTGAATAAAGAGAATTGAATGGTCTTTGTCAACAGATGGGATGATGTCTAGACAAGGCAGTTGCTATCTTAGATTTTTAGCTGAAAGGTGGTGATGGTGATGGTATTTTGGAAAGGTGTTGAGAAGATGGAGAGATCACAATCAAGCTAGTTCTGGAAGAAGCCATGAAAAAAAAAATGGTTTGTTCAGGTGGTCACAAGTTTAAGCCCTTCATGGCCAAAGGCCTTTTAAAAATCTTTCCCTAAAACCTCCACAGTCTGCTTAAGTTGAAGAAGCTTTTTTCCCTGTTTTTCTTCAAAGATAAGCTGGCAGCAGTATCCAGAGTCCAACACCAGGCACTTATGGGGAGCTGTTTTTCCAAGCTCCCAGCTCTTACAAGAGCTGCTTGGATCACAGTTGTGCCTATGGAAAGGGAGGTCTCTACCCTTCCGTACTGGTGTCTTTCTGCCTTTCATAGTGGGCATATAGAATGCCTGGGAATCAGCTGGTAATTGTCTAAATGAAATACTTGGGTTTTCTATGCATGACTCAATAAATTGACTTTTTAAAAGAACAGCTAAAAATAAAAAAAGCTATTTTTCATATATATTATTATATATGTATATATTTTACTCATTACATAAGCAGATTTCTTCACATTATATTGAAAATATTATTCTAGAAATACTTCTACTCCATAAACATGCTCATCCTCAGCTGATTAGACCTGCAAATATATCCCTCAGCTACTAGGATTAGCGTCACCCCTCTCCATCTTCCTTCATCTGTTCCCTTTGGCAAAGGGCACCACCTTTCATGTAACCAGTGTCTTAATGTTGCTTAGAGCCTTATTTTCCCCTATTCTTCCTTCCCCCCAAACATTAAAATAACCACACTCTTAGATCCTGCTACATGAGAGATGCTAATAAATTAGTCTCCCACTGAGATGATCTGAAAAATAATGGCTTAATATAGATATCATTTCTCCAGGGGAGCTAATATCAAGTAAGAGTCTTCAGGAACTGAAGACACTAATGGTAGACTCTCAGGTGCTGTGTCAAGCCAGTAGAATACGTAGAGAATCGAGGAATAGACTAACACATATATGGAAACAAATTTTTTGTCATAGAAAGCATTTACAGATCAGTTGGGAAAAGATGGACTATTCAATAACTGGTTATCTATGTGGGAAAAAAAATAAATCTGATCCCTACCTTACGCCATATACAAATATCAGTTCCAGCTAGATTTAAGACTTAATATGAAAGACTTAAAGCTTATAGTATAATGTAAAACAACAGAACTTTTAGAAGACAAAATAGGAAATATCTTTATGACCTCAGGGTAAAGAAGGATTTCTTAAATGGGGACTAAAAGTGCAAACCATGAAGGAAAAAAAAAGTGTAATTTCAATTGCTTTAAAATTAACAACAGTTGTGCACCAAAAGATACCTTATTATGAGTGAAAAAACAAGGTTATAAGGGGGAGAAGATATTTGTAACATATGGCTGACAAAAGAAAGGCATAAAACTCGAGCAAAATGAGTAAAAGAAAAAATGTCATCATATTAATGGCCAAAAAGCATGGGAAAAGATGTTCAACTTTGTTAGAAACAAGAAAATGAAAATTAAAACCATAAGACACTATTTCTCACCTACCAGACTGACAAAAATTAGAAACTCTGATAATAACCAAGTGTTGGTGAAATTGTAGAATGACAGGAACCCTCATTTAATGCTAGTTGGAATGTAAATTCATAGGACTTTGGAAAATAGTTTTCATTCACATTGTACGAATTAGCAACTACATATGTATATGCATTCATGCATTTGCACAGCAAGAGATAAACATAAGAATGTCTAAAGTGGCATTGTTTGTAAAAACGAAAAGCTGGAAACAGTCCAAATGTCCATCAACTGTAGAATGGATAAATATATTATGGTAGATTCATACAATGGGCTATCATACAGAACTGAATATGAATGAACTATAGCTACACACTTGAACTACTTTAATGAATAAACAAAAAAGGCAAATCACAGAAGAATAACATACTGTATGATTCCATTTATGTAAACTTAAACAGGCAAATCTAAGCGATGTATTTTGTCTGGATATCTTCAGTTTGCCCCTCCAGTTTCACTTTCCATACTTCTATTTCTAGGAGGCTGCACTGAGTGAACTGAATCAATGGGCTCTTTTGATTTGTAGCTTCTGGTTAGGTTTGGTTGATGGGAGCCACCAGCAGAAGATTGGAGAGGTAGAAGAAAGTGGGGTGGAGTATTTACTCTCTGGTACCCTTGCTGTGGGTTGCTGTTGGCTGGTTGGATTCCTTCCACTGAAAGTCTCATCTCCTATTGGGAGGCCCTCTTTGTCTGACCTCCCATAACCACCTCCACTACTCCAGCTTCAAGCCTAGGGTGATAAAGAGCACTGTCACTAGCTTAAAGATAATATCCTGTTGTATGCTCACCATACCCTGCCCGCACCTTTCTAAATAGCTCCTTTAATAAACTCTCCTCAAATTATCCTACTTTGAGTGGGCCACCTGCTTCCTCCCAGGACCCTAACTGGTACAATATTGTTTAGGGATACACAGACACTATGGTAAAACTTATAAAGAAAAGCAAGGGAATTATTAACATAAAATTCATGACAGTAGTTACCTCTGTGGGGGAGGGAAATATGATACAAAAAACCCACATTGGGGACTCATGTACTGGTAATATTCTATTTCTTAAACTAGGCTGTTTGTAGATGTGTATTTGCTTTATGATTGTTCTTTAATATGGTTATTCTTTAATGTATTGTAGATAACCTTTTTTATGTATATCTTACAGTAAAAATTAAAATATAATAAACTCCCACTAGAATGAAAGATCATGAGGACAGAGATTTTTGTCTTGTTTCTTTGGTGTTGACAATAATAAGTACAAAAATATGTGTTTGAACATTGACTGAATGGAAATCTAACTTTGGCCTAGGACCTCCCCATCCATGATATGGAGTCAAGGAATCTTTGCTCAGATTTTTTTTTTTACTCTAAATCCTACTGTACAAGCCAAGAAGAGCTTCCCTTTTTCTGTCTTCCTTGTTACAAGTTCCGCAGACTCTGTCTCTTTCTCTCTCTTCATGGTGGCTACCACCATAATTCTGTTTTGGGGGGTATTCTACCACCCCTCCACCCCATCCTTCTCTCAATCCGACTCCAGAATTAAATATACTCTCTCTTCATCTTTCTTTCTTCTTAGAGAGCAAGTTCAAAGAGTCATTTTGTTTAAAGGATTTTATTACCAACCATTTTGGGGAAATAGAAAAAGAATACAAAACAAGAAGTATTTACAAAGGTCTTGGTTCCCTGACTGTGATTTGAATTCCTTGTAGGAAGTCAGGTTAGGTTTTAGCCCTTCCCTTTTAATTATTCTTCCTGTGGGTTTGGTCATTACAACTCACTCTGGGTTGGTCCTTGGAGGAATCACTTGGTGGAATGACAGTAAACAACTTGTTTCTCTGAGAACTTCCAGGGAGGGTCATTTCTCATTCCAGGAATTATTCATTTGAAGCATTATTTAACATGCCCCAGACTTATTTCTCCAAGGTTCTTTGTTCAACATTGGTCCAGATACTGAAGGTGGGTAATGAGATAGCTAAGAACAGGCAGATCAGCATAAGAAAAACAAAACTATAAATCAGCCTCTTCCAAATTGTTTCTCACAGAATAATAGTCTTGTAAGAATATTCATTACCAAAAAATTAAAATTAAAAAGGGAGAAGCGGGGGATATTCTACGGTCAGGCAAGTTTGGGAAATGCTGCATGCTACATTGTCTTTTATTTTTTTTTTTGCGATATGCGGGCCTCTCACTGTTGTGGCCTCTCCCGTTGCGGAGCACAGGCTCCAGACGCTCAGGCTCAGTGGCCATGGCTCACGGGCCCAGCCGCTCCGCAGCATGTGGGATCTTCCCGGACCGGGGCACGAACCCGCGTCCCCTGCATCGGCAGGTGGACTCCCAACAACTGCGCCACCAAGGAAGCCCCTCTACATTGTCTTTTTAGAGAATCAGAATATATGTTAGGAAACTAAAGCCCTTGAGAATCAGCTTTACTCTGTTTAATTCTGTTTCTCAAGTTTATTTGACCATTGAACCTCTTTTCTGGACCCCTGTTAATACTCTGCTGAAGTTCTACCAAACACATTTCCGGGGAATTCTACCCTTATTAGAAAGTAGAATAGGATCTATATTCATTTAAACTTAATTATCTCCTTAAAGGCCCTGTCTTCAAATACAGTCACACTGGGCTTTGGGCTTTAACATATGAATTTGGGGTACATACAATTCAGTACATAATTGGGTCACACCTTTATCCTTTCCTTTTCATCTCATATTTACACAACTCATCACATACATAAATCATTCTCCCTAGGCCTTAGTGTTTTTCCAGTAGGGCAAAAAAATTGAGAACTTGGATCAGCAGGCCATGGTTCAATTACACACGCATTGAGTACCCACTTGGTGCAAAGTATTTTGCTAGGGATTGTGAGGGATACAAAGATGTTGGTGACAAAGGCCAGGTCCAGCTTTCAGGGAACTAGGGCCTTAACCAAGACTATCCCTAACATAGACTGTTTTGTCTACCATCATGCTTTTTCTATTTTTTAACAGAAACTCTGGTTAAAAACAAACAAACACATTTTAATCTAAAAATGACATGGGTTTCTTAGTTTCACGGAGACTAGATGCTCACAACATAATGCAGCTTTGGAATCAGTTTTGTGACCTCAACCCTCTTGGTTCACTACTGTAAGATAGATGCCCCCTGGAAAATAAACTTAGAAAGATCTTATTTTTCATGAAACTCATTTCATTTACTCTTAAAGCAGTACTTGAGAAAAGCACAGATGGACAAGCAAAGGATGAGGGAGATTATTTTTCTCAGAATGAGGAAGAGAGATACAACTGAGAAGGCCAAGTAGGACATCTGAGGAGGTACATATGATGGGCTAACCAGGGTGGGTAGTTCGAGCTAAATCTTGGTGGATTTGAATAGAAAAACAAAACAAAACAATGAAACAGAAAAGAAAGCATTTGAGGCTTACTGGCCAAGATGAGGAGATGGAAATTAGCATGCTGTCTGAGGCAGTGAGCCCTGAGGAATCATCTGGCAGGAACAGACAATATTATCCATTGACAATATTATCCAGTGCAGCAGATCATGAGATACTGAAACTTAGGGCTAACTGGTGCTAGTTCTTGAGAAGCAGGAAAAGCTAAATCTCAGGGTTAAGGACAAGGTGGCAATACCAAGCCAATTTCAATCATCAAGTTGATCTGCTAAGGGTCTAGTGCAGTTTTCCTCAAAATGTGGGCCAAGAATCTGTATTTCTGGTTTTAAAACTGCTTCCCTAGTTGTTAAGTCCTCTAAAGTTTGAGATTATTCATTTGCCTAGTGTTGAGGAGGCCAGACTCAGTAATACCCTGCAAACCAGGATTCATACACTGACCTAAAAAAAAAAAGGATGGTGGCTCCAGAGTGACACCCTACCCTCAGCACTATGTGGATAACATTTATTAAGCCCTTACTATGAGCTGGACAGCATTATCTCATTTAGCTCTCACAATACTTTTACATCTATGAGATAGGTTCTATTATCCCCATTTTTTTTTTTTTTTTTTTTGGTCGCACTGTGTGGCATGCGGGATCTTAGTCCCCTGACCAGGGATTGAACCTGTGCCCCCTGCAGTGGAAGTACAGAGCCCTAACCACTGGACTGCAAGGGAATTCCTATTATCCTCATTTTACTTATGAGGAAACTGAGGCACATTTAGAATATGTAAATTGCTCAAGGTCTCACTGTATTAGAGCCAGGATTTGAATCCAGCTAATCTGACTCCACAGCCTCTACTGTGTTAAGTTGCCAATTTACTGTAATGGCCTGCTGTTAGCACATTCATTTAACAAATATTTACTAAGTCCCTAGTGTATGCCAGGCTTTGTGAATAAATAAGAAAAGTAATCAATGAAGCAGCAGAGTAATTTTCTCATCTTCATGACAGTAGGGGAGGCAAACAGATAAAACTCAGGGAATAATTTCCTAAGCATATCAAGTCATCCATTCATTCAATAAATACTATGGAGCACTTACTGTGTGCTAAGTATTATGGTAGTAACTAAGGATAAGGATATGAATTAGGATTTTAAGACCCTGTTCCTGACTACTGGAGCTTGACAGGGGAGAGAGACATGTAAACCACTAAATCTAACATAAGACAGAGTTAAAGGCATGCCATAAAGATGACCAAAGTACTGTGGGCATCCAAAGGAAGGAAAGGTCCAACCACGTTGCTGCAGATAGCAGGATTTCCTTCTTTTTCATAGCTGAATAATATTCCAGTGCATATATATGTGTGTGTATATATATATATATATATATATATACACCACATCTTTATCCATTCATCCATTGATAGACATTTAGGTTGTTTCCGTGTCTTGGCTACTGTAAATAATGCTGCAAAGAACACCGGGGTGCAGATACCTTTTCAAGTTAATGTTTTTGTTTCTTTTGGATAAATACCCAGAAGTGGAATTGCTGGATTATATGGTAGTTCTATTTTTAATTTTTTGCGGAATCTCCATACTGTTTTTCATAATGGCTGCACCTGTTCATAGTCCCACCAACAGTGTACTAGGGTTCTCTTTTCTTCACATCCTTGCCAATGCTTGTTATTTCGTGTCTTTTTTATAATAGCCATTTTAACAGTTGTGCGATAATATCTCACTGTGGTTTTGATTTGCATTTACCTGATGATTGGTGATGTGGAGCACCTTTTCATGTACCTGTTGGCCACCTATATGTCTTCTTTGGAATGTTTATTCAGAACCTCTTTCCATTTTTAAATCAAGTTCTTTGTCTTTTTGCTATTGAGTCATGAGTTCTTTATGTATTTTGTATATTAACCCCTTATCAGATATATGATTTGCAAACATTTTCTCCCATTCTGTAGGTTGCCTTTTCATTTTGTTGATGGTTTCCTTTCCTGTGCAGAAGCTTTTTAGTTTGATGTAGTTCCACTTGTTTATTTTTGCTTTTGTTGTCTTTGTTTTTAGTGTCAAATCCCCCAAAATCATTGTAAGACCAATGTTAAGAAGCTCATCCCCTATGTTTTCTTCTGGGAGTTTTCTTCTGGTTTGGGGTCTGTGTTCAAGATCCATTTTGAGTTGACCCATTCTGAGTTGCTTTTGTGTATGGTGTAAGATAGGAGTCCAGTTTCATTCTTTTGCATGTGGCTGTCTAGTTTTCCCAACATTTATTGAAGAGACTATCCTTTCCCCTTATATATTCTTGGCCTCTTTGTTGTAAGTTAACTAACCATATATGCATGGGTTCAATTCTGGTTTCTGTTCCATTGATCTATGTGTCTGTTTTTATGCCAGTACCATACTGTTTTGATTACTGTAGCTTTGCAATATAGTTTGAAATCAAGACATGTGATGCCTCCAGCTTTGTTCATTCTCAAGAGTGATTTGGCTAGTCAGGGTCTTTTGTTGTTACAGAAATTTTGGGATTGTTTGTTCTATTTCTGTGAAAAATCCACTGGAATTTTGATAAGGATTGCCTTGAACCTGTAGATTGCTTTGGGTAGTAGGGACATTTTAACAATATTAATTCTTACAATCCATGACTCAAACTATCTTTCTGTTATTTATGTTTTCAATTTCTTTGATCAATGTCTTATAGTTTTCAGTGCAGAGCTCTTTCACCTTAGTTAAATTTATTCCCAGACATTTAATTCTTTTTGATACAATTGTAGATGGGATTGTTTTCTTAATTTCTCTTTCTGATAGTTCATTATTAGTGTATAGAAATGCAATTGAGTTTTGTATATTGATTTTGTATCCTGCAGGTTTACTGAATTCATTTTGTAGTTCTGACAGTTTTTTGGTGGAATCTTTAGGGTTTTCTATATATAAAATCATGTCAGCTGCAAATAAAGACAGTTTTACTTCTTCCTTTCTGATTTGGATGCCTTTTTTTTTTTTTCTTGCCTAATCGCTCTGGCTAGGACTTCCAATACTTTGTTTAATTCTTACAGCAACTCCATGGGGTAGGTGTTATTGGTCCCAATTTACAGAAGAGGAGACTGAAACCTGGAAAGGTAAAGTGACTTAGTCAAGATCACCCAGGTAGTAATATCCAAAATACGAACGTGGGTCCATCTTATTCCTATACCAGTGCATTTTATTGACTCTTAATCTCAGCTGATCCTCAAAATTACGCTGGGATTAGCAATAACGTCCTGTAAATTTTTTCTTTTTTCTCCATTTCACTGCTATTGTTTCAATTTACGGCATCAACTTTTACCTCACCAAAGGAGCATAGTGTTTAAGAACACAGACTCTGGAAGCAAACAGTATGGATTTGAATTCTGGTTCACTAGCTGTGTGACTTTGGGAAAATTACTTAATCTGTATATACCTCAGATTCCATATCTGTAAAGGAAGGATACTTCATAGAGTTTCTCTGAGCATTAAATGAATTAATGTGTGTAAACTGTTTAGGAACATGCATGGAACATAATAAATTGAGTTATCATTATTTTTTTAAAAAATATTCTGACCCATTGTATTTTGAGCTCCTGAATTGTATTCCATTCTTATTTGTATCTCCTGTCCCCAGGCCTGCTTGGCCCACAGAAGATGCACAGGTATTTGCTGAATTGAAATGTTTCACACTTGACTTAGAAACAGTAAACCAGAATTTCATGAGATACTGTATAGTAGCAACAATATCAGGTGGAGGGCCCATTATAGACGAATGGGGAAAGGGGGTTTTAGCCTTTCAGAGGTAGATCTGGCAAAGTAAAGCACCTGCTCTGTCTCTAGTCACTGGTGTCCTGGATTTCTTTCTTTCTTTTTTAAAAAATCAATTAATTAATTTTTTGGCTGTGTTGGGTCTTCGTTTCTGTGCGAGGGCTTTCTCTAGTTGTGGCAAGCGGGGGCCACTCTTCATCACGGTGCGCGGGCCTCCCACTATCACGGCCTCTCTTGTTGGGGAGCACAGGTTCCAGACGCGCAGGCTCAGTAGTTGTGGCTCACGGGCCTAGTTGCTCCATGGCACGTGGCATGTGGGATCTTCCCAGACCAGGGCTCGAACCCGTGTCCCTTGCATTGGCAGGCAGATTCTCAACCACTGCACCACCAGGGAAGCCCTATCATTATTATTGTGTCTTTCTATTTCAGAGTCCTGGCAGGAAATAGATGGCACGCTCAAGCTAGAAGATTTGAGATGTGTTTAATAAAGGAACTATTTACCAAATGTGTGCAGGGCTTATGGAGACAAACATGAGATATAAAGTTCCCCTGGTGCTAGCAACAGTGGAAATCATTACTAGTCAAAAGCATGAAAGGATAAAGGGAGGAAGTGATTAATAGAATCTAAAGTGGGCAGTTGTGTGGAGGGTGCTGCCTGATAAGAGCTTTGGCCTTTGGTGGAAGGAAGTATCCTCACAAAGTGACTCAACAGGGAGGGAGCTGGGAGATAAATACTCAGACCTCTCTTTCCTCCTGACCTCACATCTCCTGCTGCTATCTCCCAATGCTGGACCCAACCAGAAGCCAAAGGGCAAGGAAGACTCTGGGGAGCCCATATAGGCCAAATTTCTGGGACACAGAGTAAGCGGAGTAGGGTGGTATCTGGAGAAACAAACAGAAAATATCCAGCACACCTTCCATCTAGTCTAGCCTTCCTTTAGTCTAACTTGCAAACAAAATGATCTTTCTAAAACATGAATCTAACCTTGTCTTGCCCCCTTTGATGTCCTTTAGTGGCTCTGTATCACCCTCAGAAGAAGTCTATACTCAACATAAAATACAGGGCCTAATGATTATCTCCAATTTACCCCACCAGTTTTAACTATTGCCATTCCCCTCTCAAACGTTACTGTGGAGACATATTTAATTACTTTCACACCTACAAGAACACTGCTTTCTCTTCTTTGACCCTTTGCATATCTTGGAACTCAGCCTGTAATGATCTTTTCTCTTTCATTCTCTTTCAGTTGGCTAATGCTCATTCTTTATTTATTCATAGAAATGAAGGGGTTTCTCCTATCCAGTTAGATTTTGGGGGATCTAATCTCTGTTTACATAGCAATGGTTTCTTGAGCCCTGAAAGTAGTGGTACTTTGAGGCTATTTGAGTGTACCTTTATCTTTCAAGTGGACTTCTGTGATTTTCTTGAGATTCTAATTATAATAAATATATAGCCTGCAAGATCAAGCCTGAAAGTAATGAGAGTTAAGCTTTGTTTTTAATTGAAGTGTAGTCGATTTACAATGTTGTGTTACTTTCAGGTGTACAGCAAAATGATTCAGTTTTATATATATATATATATATATATATATATATATATATATCCTTTTTTAGATTCTTTTTCATTATAGATTATTACAAAATATTGAATATAGTTCCCTGTGTTATACAGTAGGTCCTTATTGTTTATCTATTTTATATATAGTAGTTTGTATCTGTTAATCCTAAACTCCTAATTTATCCTTCCCCCACCCTTTCCCCTATGGTAACCATACGTTTGTTTTCTATGTCTGGGAGTCTACTTCTGGCCTGTAAATAAGTTCATTTGTCTCATTTTTTTAGATTCCACATATAAGTGACATCATATAATATTCTCTGTCTGACTTCACTTAGTATGATAATCTCTAGGTCTATCCATGATGCTGCAAATGGCATTATTTCATTCTTTTTTATGGCTGAGTAATAGTCCATCATATATATATATATATATATATATATATATATATATATATATATATCATATCTTCTTTATCCATTCATCTGTCGATGGGCATTTAGGTTGTTTCCATGTCTTGGCTATTGTAAATAGTGCTGCTATGAACATTGGGGTGCATGTATCTTTTCAAATTAGAGTTTTTATCTTTTCCAGATATATGCCCAGAGGTGGGATTGCTGGATTATATGGTAACTCTATTTTTAGTGTTTTAAGGAACTTCCATACTGTGCTCCATAGTGGCTGCACCAATTTACACTCCTACCAAAAATGTAGGAGCGTTCCCTTTTCTCCACACCCTCTGGAGAGTTAAGTTTTTAATGAGCTTACCGAAATGTACCTTCAAAGTGATCCTCTGAGAACAACAGAAGCCTAATCTACATCCTTAGAATCCTAGGATGTTAAGTAGACTTCTAGGAGTCCTATTTGCATGGGGACCCAATGGGCGTCTTGGAAAAAATGGTAAGTATGCGTTTTGGAGCAAAGAATGTAGACAAGTACTGCCTCTGTCTTCTGGACTGAAGATTTTCTCTCATAACTGTACAGTCATCTTCTCCAAAAAGAAATAAAATTAGCGTTATTAAAGAATATTTACTGAAAGCTCCTTTGTCCATCTGGTTCTTTTTGAAAAACAAAAACCAACCAACCGGACAAAAACCTAAAAGCTCTCATGATGGAGCAACATGGGCAGTTGTTTAAAGGGAGATAGAATTTACTCTGTCAAGACTGAAATAGAAAGGTTATTCTTTTTTCCCCTAAAGTCCCAAATTCCTGTTCAAGGACAGGATATACATTCCCATGTCTCTAGCTCCACCTTGTGGTCAATCAAGAAATCACCCACTCCCCATCAACTGGGGAGTTCGGTAGTCATCAGGATCTTTACACTTGCCGGCAGTTCCTGATGACATATTTTGGGCCAGGCTCTTTATAAGTGCTATTCAAGAACTTAATCCTCAAAAAAAAAACCTAGGAAAGATATATTTTATAGTTGGAAAAACAAGGTTAAGAGAGTTTACCAGAGTTTAGGACTTGTCAAAGATCATACAGGTGGCAGTCAGAACCTTGAACCAGCCCCTTCTAGGCCTTTCCTTTCTATCACAACTGTCTGCTTATAAACTAATGCACACATATATCACATATGTTTTTCTCCCTTTACAAAACACATATCTTATTTAATCCTCTACTGCAGGGATTTGCATTTTCAAGGTAGTCCATATGAAATGTATGATCCAAAGCAACAAATTAATGTTTAAATCACAGGCATTAGATTAGAGCATTAGGCCCACGATTACCTACTCTTGATGAGAAAATGGTATGTTGGAAAAGCCAAGAGCTTTGCAATAGCACCTAAGTTTGAATACTTGCTCTGCCACATACTAGCTGTGTATTCTTGGGCAAGTTATTTAATGTCACTGGCCTCAATTCCCTTACTTGTTGAATTAAGAACAAATGGACTTGGAATTCCCTGGCAGTCCAGTGGTTAGGACTCTGTGCTTCCACTGCAGGGGGCACGGGTTCGATCCCTGGTTGGGGAACTAAGATCCTACAAGCTGCATGGTTGTCCAGCCCCCCCCCACCAAAAGAACCAATGGACTCAAATAATGTTAATTTTTGTAAATCAAACTCTGGCTTATTTTTCATAGAAACTAATTACTAAAAGTTAATAACAGGGACTTCTCTGGTGGTGCGGTGGTTAAGAATCCGCCTGCCAATGCAGGGGACACGGGTTCAAGCCCTTGTCTGGGAAGACTCCACATGCCTCGGAGCAACTAGGCCCATGCGCCACAACTACTGAGCCTGCACTCTAGAGCCCGAGAGCTACAGCTACTGAAGTCCGTGCGCCTAGAGCCTGTGCTCCGCAACAAGAGAAGCCACCGCAATGAGAAGCCCGAGCACCGCTACAAAGAGCAGTCCCCGCTCGCCGCAACTAGAGAAAAGCCCGTGCGCAGCAGTGGAGACCCATCGCAGCCAAAAATAAATAAAATAAAATAAATAAATTTATTTTCTTAAAAAGTTAATAACATACCAGTAAACAAAGTGTCCCATTGGAATCTGATGATTGAGTTTTAGTAGATGGAAGAACTGTTCATATGATGAGTTAAGTTGTTAAAACGCTCAGTGGATCTTTGAGAAGTGAAACTTTGAAAACCATGTACATGATAGGCAGAATAGTGGCCCCCTAAAGATGTGCAAGCTTAATCCCTGGAATCTATGAATACGTTAGGATACACAGCAAAGGGGCACTAAGGTTGCCGAAGGTATTAAGATTGTTAATCAACTAACCCTAAAACAGGGAGATTATCTTGTATTATCTGGGTAGGTCCAACTTAATCACAAAGATTTTTTATAAATGGAAGAGTCAGAGGAAAATGTAATTATAGAAGAAAGGCATAGAGATGCACTGTTGCTTGCTTTGAAGATGGAGAAAGAGGGACATCAGCCAAAGAATGTGAGCAGCATCTAGAAGCTGGAAAGAGCAATGAAACAGATTCTCTTCTAGAGTCTTTAGCAAGAAATGCAACCCTGCTGACTCAATTTTAGCCCGGTGATACCTGGGTCAGCCTTCTATCTCACAGAATTATAAGATAATATATTTGTGTTGTATAAACCACTAAGTTTGTGGCAATTTGTTATAGCAGCAATAGAAAACGTGCAATACCTATGACCATCAGTGTGTCCAGACTTCTTACCTGTTTCCTGTGGTGGTGTGGAAAAAGCACTGGACTTGGAATCTGAAGACCAAGATTGGCACCCGAGTTCTGCCATTAAATAGCTGTGTGACTTCCAGTAAATCACAGTTCTTCTCTAAGCATGTTTATCATGTGGTGGCACCTACCTCAGAGTTATTATGTACAACAAATGAGATAATGGATGTGTAGGTGTTGTAATAACTATAAAGCATTCTATATATGAAAGGAATTATTATTTACAGTACCTAATACATGGTTGGTATGCAGGAAATGTTTGCAAAGTGAGCTTAATTATTCTTTGACAGTCCTTGGAATGTGGAAACGCGATTGCAAAACATATGCTAGATACTCGGGAGAGAACAAGAGATCATATATTATATCTGCTCTTAAGTTGATTACAATATAATAATGGAGATATATTCAAGAGAAGATTTAAACTGTAACTCAAAATTTATATAAGACAGTAACACAAGAGAAGTCACAAGGTTGTATATGATTAAGTATCAAAGAAGTGATATAAAAATATGTATCTGGAGTTCAGGTATGGAATAGATGGTAAGTGTGAGCTGGAAGACTCAAAGAAGGATTCCAAGAGGAAGAAGGTCTTGAGTAGGATCTTGGAAGGTGTGGTTAGATGGAGAGCAGCTGCTCCTGTTACACCTGCAAAGCACTGTGTTTCTACACACAATTTCAGGAATCATGTTTTACATTTAGGACATTGGCTGTCAGGTCCAATGTTTCAAATGGTATTCTTTTTGACCCCCTTGGTAATATTTTTTCCTTTTTCTTTTTTAAAAATTGCAAACTTAGAGAAAAGTTGTAAGAACAGTAAAAAAGGAGGCCTTTTTCCCCCTGAACCTTTTAGAATAGGTTGCCAGTATGATGCCTTACCATGCTGAAATTATCAAAATCAGGAAATTAATATCTACTCATTACTATCATCTAATCAACAGACCCCATTCAAATTTAGCCAACTGTCCCAATAATGTCCTTTATAGTGATGTATTTAATTATCAAATCTCATTAGTCTTTAATCAAAACAGTTCCTGAAACTTTGATTTTCATGAAGTTATCAATATTTTATAGAATATTCCTCATTTTAGGTTTCTAATGTTTCCTCTTAATTAGATTCAGGTTATACGTTTTTAGCAGGGTTAGCACAGAAATATGCTGGGTTTTTCCTCATTGCATACCAATACCAAATTGCAACCTTACCAAATTCATCGATTAGTTCTAGTAGTTTTCTGGTGGCATCTTTAGGATTTTCTGTGTATGGTATCATGTCATCAGCAAACAGTGACAGTTTTACTTCTCCTTTTCCAATTTGTATTCCTTTTATTTCTTTTTCTTCTCTCATTGCTGTGGCTAGAACTTCCAAAACTATGTTGAATAAGAGTGGCGACAGTGGACATCTTTGTCTTGTTCCTGATCTTAGTGGAAAAGCTTTCAGGTTTTAACCATTGAGTATGATGCTTGCTGTGGGTTTGTCATATATGGCCTTTATTATGCTGAGGTAGGTTCCCTCTATGCCCGTTTTCTGGAGAGTTTTTACCATAAATGGGTGTTGAATTTTCTCAAAAGCTTCATGGTGTATGATCCTTTTAATGTGTTGTTGGATTCTGCTTGCTAGTATTTTGTTCAGAATTTTTGCATCTATGTTCATCAGTGATATTGGTCTATAATTTTCTTTTTTTGTGATGTCTTTTTCTGGTTTTGGTATCAGGGTGATGGTGGCTTTGTAGAATGAATTTGGGAGTGTTTCTCCCTCTGCAATTTTTTGGAAGAGTTTGAGAAGGATCAGTGTTAGCTCTTCTTTAAACGTTTGATAGAATTCTCCTGTGAAGCCATCTGTCATGGACTTTTGTTTGTTGGAATATTTTTAATTATGGTTTCAATTTCATTGTTTGTGATAGGTGTGTTTATATTTTCTAATTCTTCCTGGTTCAGTCTTGGAAAATTGTACCTTTCCAAGAATTTGTCCGTTTTTTCATGGTTGTACATTTAATTGGCATAGAGTTGTTTGTAGTAGATTCTTACAATCCTTTGTATTTCTGCAGTGTCAGTTGTGATTTCTCCTTTTTCATTTCTAATTTTATTGATTTGCATCCTCTCCCCTTTTTTTTTGATGAGTCTGGCTAAGGGTTCATCAATTTTGTTTATCTTCTCAAAGAACCAGCTTTTAGTTTTATTGATCTTTGCTATTGTTTTCTTCATTTCTATTTATTTCTACTCTGATCTTTATGCTTTCTTTCCTTCTACTGACTTTGGGTTTTCTTTGTTCTTCTTTCTCTAGTTGTTTTAAGTGTAGGGTTAGATCGTTTATTTGAGTTTTTTCTTGTTTCTTGAGTTGAGATTGAATTGCTATAAACTTCCCTCTTAGAACTGCTTTTGGGCCCCACCGGCTTTGGGCCCAGGATCCAGGCGTCTGGACACAGGTCGAGCTGTCGGCAGGGCAGAGCCACAGGGCCTACAAAGATGCTGGCTGTCCCGGAGATGGGCCTGCAGGGGCTGTACAGCGGCTCCAGCCCAGAGCGGTCTCCAGTGCCCAGCCCACCCAGCTCCCCAAGGACCGAGGAAATCTGTGGCATTGTCCCCCTCACACCCTCACAGTCTCCAAAGCCTGAGGCCCGAGCCCCCCAGCAGGCCCCCTTCTCCGTGGTAGAGCCATCGACTTTGGCACCACATCCAGTGGCTATGCTTTCAGCTTTGCCAGTGACTCTGAGGCCATCCACATGATGAGGGAGCAGGAGCTGAGGATGTCGGATGGGACCCATGGCCCCATGGATAGAGAGGACCCCATGAGCAACGTTTATGGAGATTTAAGTGGATGCCAAGCACCATATTCACAAGAACCCTAAAAGGAAATGGGAGGGTGGGGACCCAGGTGTGGTCTACCAGAAGACCCCCACCTGCCTGCTGCTGACCCCAGAGGGTGCCTTTCACAGTTTTGGCTATACAGCCCGTGATTACTACCACAATCTGGACCCTGAGGAGGCTCGTGACTGGCTCTACTTTGAGAAGTTCAAGATGAAGATCCACAGTGCCACTGATCTCACCTTGAAGACCCAGCTAGAAGCGGTAAATGGAAAGAAAATGCCTGCCCTGGAGGTGTTCGCCCATGCCTTGCGCTTCTTCAAGGAGCATGCCCTTCAGGAGCTGAGGGACCAGTGCCCATCGCTGCCAGAGAAGGACACTGTGCGCTGGGTGTTGACAGTGCCGGCCATCTGGAAACAGCCAGCTAAGCAGTTTATGCGAGAGGCTGCCTACTTGGCCGGACTGGTGTTGAGAGAGGATGCAGAGCAATTAGTCATCGCCCTGGAGCCTGAGGCCGCCTCTGTCTACTGCTGCAAGCTGCGTCTGCACCAGCTCGTGGACCTGAGCAGCCGAGCTCCAGGCAGTGGGCGCCTGGGCGAGCGCCGCTCCATTGATTCCAGTTTCCGTCAGGCCCGAGAGCAGCTTCGAAGGTCCCGCCGCAGCTGCACGTTCCTGGTGGAATTGGGTGTCGGAGAACTGTGGGCTGAGATGCAAGCAGGAGACCGCTACGTGGTGGCAGACTGCGGGGGAGGCACGGTGGACCTTACCGTGCACCAGCTGGAGCAGCCCCATGGCACCCTCAAGGAACTCTACAAGGCATCTGGTGGCCCCTGTGGCACGATGGGCGTGGACCTGGCCTTCGAGCAGCTGCTGGGACGCATCTTCGGCGAGGACTTCATTGCCACCTTCAAAAGGCAACGCCCAGCAGCCTGGGTAGATCTGACTATAGCCTTCGAGGCCCGCAAACGCACCGCAGGCCCACACTGTGCGGGGGCGCTCAACATCTCGCTGCCCTTCTCGTTTATTGACTTCTACAGCAAGCAGAGAGGCCACAATGTGGAGACGGCCCTGCGCAGGAGCAGCGTGAACTTCGTGAAGTGGTCCTCACAGGGGATGCTCAGGATGTCTTGTGAGGCCATGAACGACCTCTTTCAGCCCACGGTCAGCGGGATCATCCAGCACATAGGTGAGCACCTGAGCCTGGGTCCTTCATTCATCTCAACATACACACCCAGATGCGGGAATATGTTACCCTGTTAGTGCCTGGAAACCTCCCCATATCCATACACTGGAATGAGACCCAGAATCATCTGGAATACCTGGAGGATGCAGTGTGGTGGGGATTAAGAGATAGGCGGGAAGATGTGCAGTCTTGCCCGGTTAGAGAACCTCTGGTGCCTGTTTCCCCAAATGGGGTGATAGTATTAGGTCCCCCAAGCTGTTATCACAGGGATTTAAATGAGCTGAAGTATCTAGAGAGTGAGTGCAATGTCTTGCACGTAGTAGGCATTTAATATGTATAAATGCAGACCCTTATCTCAAGCCCTCCACGGTGTGGTGGGGAAGCAGAGCCCATAAGGATTGTCAGGGGCCCTCACGAAAGTGCCCGGTGTTTTTCTTTATGGGAACCAGGCTACCGTTTTAGAGTGAAATGACTAGTTTCTGGTTGCCCGAGGATACAGGCGGGCAGAGGAGAGGCGCCAGTGGCTGCGCAGTGGTGGCCTCAGTGGCCCACTCCCCGTCCCTCCTCCTTACCCCCACCCTTCACTCCTGTACCGCAGAGGCGCTGCTGGCGCGCCCCGAGTGTGAAGCTGCTGTTCCTGGTGGGCGGCTTCGTAGAGTTGGCCGTGCTGCAGCACGCGGTGCACGCAGCACTGGGCGCCCGCGGCCTCCGCGTGGTGGTTTCCCACGACGTGGGCCTCACCATCCTAAAGGGCGCGGTGCTCTTCAGGCAGGCTCCGGGCGTGGTTCCGGTGCGCCGCTCGCCGCTCGCCGCTCGCCGCTCACCTACGGCGTGGGCGTGCTCAACCGCTTCGGGGCTGGGCGCCACCCGCCCGACAAGCTGCTGGTTCGCGACGGCCGCCGCTTGTGCACCGACTGTTCGAGAGTTTCGTGGCCTCCGAGCAGTCGGTGGCCCTGGGCGAGGAGGTGCTGCGCAGCTACTGCCCGGCGCGCCCAGGCCAGCGGCGCGTACTCATTAACCTGTACTGCTGCGCCGCCGAGGACGCGCGCTTCATCACCGACCCGGGCGTGCGCAAGTGCGGCGCGCTCAGTCTAGAGCTCGAGCCCGCCGAGGGAGGCCCCCATGCCGCTGGCGCGACCCCTAGCCGCCGCGAGTTCCGTACTGCCATGCAGTTTGGCGACACCGAGATTAAGGTCACTGCCGTCGACGTCAGCACCAATCGCTCCGTGCGCGCCGCCATCGACTTTCTTTCCAATTGAGGGCGCAGTGCCAGCCCCCCTCGGCCCCAGTGAACTCTCTTTTGGCCCAGGGCCTGGGGAGCGGGCTGAGGCGGACCAACCGGCCCCATTCCCCACCATCCTGCCCCGGGAGGTGAGGTCGCAGGAGGATGGGTGGGGACATATCCAGAAACTCTGGCTTTGGGATTGGGCCCCTGTCCGCTGACTGGAAGGCTGAAGGGCCCTGCCAAGGACTGAGGTCAAGGAGACTTAAAAGAGGTTTGTAAGACGGCGTGCCCACAGGGAGCATGTGATCCTGAAAGCAGAATGCACTGGAAGACTTGAGCCCTGGTCTGAACTGGGGTCCGGGATGGGAGTGGGGGTGGGGGTGCAGCTGCAGGTGGGGCAGCAAGAGGAAGGAGGTTGTGCAGGGCCTGGGCCTGAAGGGCAGAGTGCACTGACTGACTGGCTCAGCCTGTTTAGGGAGCCAGACAGGACAAGGACTGGAAGCTGACAGGAAAGGGACAGGGGTAGTAAGACCTTCCTGGGTGTGGTACTGACCACCCAAGTATGAATGTTAATTGTAGAAAGAGCAGTAGCAGACTATGAGGAGAAGGGTACAGGGCGAGGCAGTCATGAGGGGGATGTGGGGGTACATGTCGGGGGCGCCTTTCCTTTCTATCTGAGAAGGCCCCAGGGGCAGCCTATGAATGACCCACTTGCACTCCATCGAGCCACGGAGTGGGGGGAGGGTAGGAAGGACAGAGGGAGCACTGGTCGCAGCTCTGCCATCAACTCAGTGTACCTGCCCTCCCATGATGTGCAACAGCCCCACCTGCCTGAGAACCCTAAGGTGACAATAAAGCATTTATGCTCAAGGTGAAAAAAAAAAACAAAACAAAACTGCTTTTGCTGCGTCCCATAGGTTTTGGGTCATCGTGTGTTCATTGTCACTATTTTCTATGTATTTTTATAATTTCTTCTTTGATTTCTTCAGTGATCTCTTGGTTATTTAGTAGCACACTGTTTAGCCTCCATGTATTGTGTTTTTTTACCATTTTTTTTCCTGGAATTGATTTCCAGTCTCATACTGTTGTGCCCAGAAGAGATGCTTGATATGATTTCAATTTTCTTAAATTTTCTGAGGCTTGATTTGTGACCCAAGGTGTGATCTATCCTGGAGAATGTTCCGTGTGCACTTGAGAAGAAAGTGTGTTCTGCCACTTTTGGGTGGAATATTCTATAAATATCAATAAGATCTATCTGGTCTATTGTGTCATTTAAAGCTTGTGTTTCCTTATTAATTTTCTTTCTGGATGATCTGCCCATTGGTGTAAGTGGGGTGTTAAAGTGTTACTGTCGATTTCTCCTTTCATGGTTGTTAACATTTGCCTTATGTATTGAGGTGCTCCTATGTTGGGTGCATAAACATACATAATTGTTATATCTTCTTCTTGGATTGATCCTTTGATCATTATGTAGTGTCCCTCCTTATCTCTTGTAACAGTCTTTATTTTAAAGTCTATTTTATCTGATATGAGTATTGCTACTCCAGCTTTCTTTTGATTTCCATTTGCATGGAATATCTTTTTCCATCCCCTCACTTTCAGTCTGTATGTGTCCCTAGGTCTGAAGTGGGTCTCTTGTAGACAGCATATATATGGGTCTTGTTTTTATATCCATTCAGCCAGTCTGTGTCTTTTGGTTGGGGCATTTAATCCATTTACATTCAAGGTTATTATCGATATGTATGTTCCTATTACTATTTTCTTAATTGTTTTTGGTTTGTTTTTGTGGGTCTTTTTCTTCTCTTGTGTTTCCTGCTTAGAGAAGCTTCTTTAGCATTTGTTTTAAAGCTGGTTTGGTGGTGGTGAATTCTCTTCAGTTTTGCTTGTCTGAAAAGCTCTTGACTTCTCCATCGAATCTGAATGAGATCCTTGCTGGGTTGAGTAATCTTGGTTGTAGGTTTTCCTCTTTCATCATTTTAAATATGTCCTGCCACTCCCTTCTGGAGTGCAGAGTTTCCGCTAAAAAATCAGCTGATAACCTTGTGGGGATTCCTTTGTATGTTTTTTTTTTTGTTCTTCCCTTGCTGCTTTTAATATTTTTTCTTTGAATTTAATTTGTGTTAGTTTGATTAATATGTGTCTTGGTGTGTTTTATCCTGTATGGGATTCTCTGTGCTTCCTGGACTTGGGTGACTATTTCCTTTCCCATGTTAGGGAAGTTTTCAACTATAATCTCTTCAAATATTTTCTCAGACCCTTTCTTTTTCTCTTCTTCTTCTGGGACCCTATAATTTGAATATTAGTGCATTTAGTGTTGTACCAGAGGTCTCTCAGATTCTCTGCAATTCTTTTCATTCTTTTTTCTTTATTCTGCTCCTCAGCAGATATTTCCACCATTTTGTCTTCTAGCTCACTTATTCGTTCTTCTGCCTCAGTTATTCTGATATTGATTCCTTCTAGTGTATTTTTCACTTCAGTTATTGTGTTGTTCATCTCTGTTTGTTTGTTCTTTAGTTTTTCTAGATCTTTATTAAACATTTCTTGTATTTTCTCAATCCTTGCCTCCATTCTCTTTCCAAGATTCGGGATCATCTTTACTATCATTACTCTAAACTCTTTTTCAGGTAGATTGCCTATTTCCTTTTCATTTATTTGGTCTTGTAGGTTTCTATCTTGCTCCTTCATCTGTGACATATTTTTTTGCCATCTAATTTTTTTTTTTTATGAGTGGGATTGTGTTCCTGTCTTACTGGTTGTTTGGCCTGAGGCCTCCAACACTGGAGTTTGTAGGCTATTGGGTACAGCTGGGTCTTGGTGCTGAGATGAGGAACTCTGTGAGACTTCACGCTGATGAATATTCCCTGGGGTCTGAGGTTCTCTGCTAGTCCAGTGGTTTGGACTCAGAGCTCCCAGCGCAGGAGCTTCAGCCCGTTCCTGGGCTCGTGAAACAAGGTCCTGCAAGCCGCATGCGGCGGCAAAAAAAAAAAAAAAAGAACAATAACAAAGTAAAAAATAAAATTAGACTAGGAAACTAACAGGTATGTTAGAAAGAATATAAAAATAAAAATATAGATGGGGCTTCCCTGGTGACGCAGTGGTTAAGAATCCGCCTGCCAGTGCAGGGCACATGGGTTTGAGCCCTGGTGTGGGAAGATCCCACATGCCATGGAGTGGCTGGGCCTGTGCACCACAACTACTGAGCCTGTGCTCTAGAGCCTGTGAGCCACAACTACTGAGCCTGCGTGCCACAACTACTGAAGCTCGCGCGCCTAGAGCCTGTGTTCCACAACAAGAAAAGCCACCGCAATGAGAAGCTCACGCGCTGCAATGAGGAGTGGACCCCGCTCACTGGAACTGGAGAAAGCCCACGAGCAGCAACGAAGACCCAATGCAGCCATATATACATACATACATAAACAAATTAATTAATTAATTAATTAAAAAAAAATATATATATTAATCAACAACTGGAAGGTACATCAGTACCACAATAGTAAAAAAGAGGAGGAGGGAAAAAGAAGAAAAAAGGTGGGAGGAAAAGGCCTTGGCTGTGGAGGGTGGGGCCTAAGCAAGGATGAGGTTTGGGCAGTGGGTGGGGCCAATGCTCAGGACCCACAGGGCTGGAAAAGGCCCTGGGAGCTGTGGGGGGTGGGGCTTAGGCTCAAGGAACAGAAGGGGCCCAGGCGTGCCCCCCACCCCTGGTCTCAGAGGGCAGGGGACCTCACCTGGGAGCCCAGAAGGCTTCCTGGGCTCAAGTGGGTGGGGCAAATGCCCTCCTCACCTCTCTTGCTCCTCTGGTCTGGGAGGGCCTCTCCTGCCTGACTCTCCTTATCTCCCTGGCCTCCCTCCTATGCCCAAAATCTGTATCTTTAGATGAGAGTTGAGGAGCTCTTGGCTGGATTTGTGATAGAATAACTTTCATTTGACATAAAGTATTTTTTAAAGTCACTCAATTTATTTTGACGTTTGAACACTAAATTCTTTCTAGAAGTATGCTTATAGTACAATAGAAAACTATTTTTATCATCACACAAATTCTTTGGTATGTTGTGCACACATTTAATCTCACAACAGAAGACTCTATAAGAACATGCCTGCTTCTTGACCTAGATACAAAGCTACCAAATGTGGAGAGCCATCAGTGGGCAGGACACTAATAACTAGAGCTCCAAAAGTATAATTGCTTAGAGCATGGGCCCAGGACAGAATTGTAAAGTAAATAGTATTTCTCTTGTTACCTACTTCCTCTTTCTGTGCCTTTCCTCTCACATTTAGCAACCTCTTTATCACCTGGGTTCATGGTGATATCAAGTTGCCCACAGTGTGCTTCAAAAAGGGAGAAATAAAAGCAAATCCATTCACAAAATGGTGCTAGTTTTTTACTCCTTCCAAGGATATTATTGGCATTTAAGAGGAGTTCTAAAGAGGACAATGAATCACTAATGGGGGAATTTTAGACACTAAAGTAAGATAGATAACTTTAGGTTTGAGGCTCACAGCACTCCCAATCTACTCACCCTAGAATCAATATTCCACATTTCTGATTATCCTGAATCTCAAATATAAAGGTGGGTAATGGGGTTAATAAAACAATTTACCTTTGAATTTTTAGGAGTAAGGCGCAGATTTGTCCCTCTGGGAGGCAGACAGCCATTGCATTGACTAAAATAACTTTCTGAAGCAGGCATCAAACATAAAAATGAGATGTGCTTAATTTTCATGATTTCTGACCTCATCAGAAAAAAATAGGGAGAGAAGGGTCACCAGACCTGACAGGACAGTTGGCTGCACCACACAGTTTGTGAGATTTTAGTTCCCCGACCAGGGTTCAGACCAGGGATCGAACCCAGGCCCTCAGCAATGAGAGCGTGGAGTCCTAATCACTGTACCACCAGGGAATTCCCGGGAGAGAAATCCTTAAGGTAAAAATGGGAAGGAGTGGGCTTCCCTGGTGGCGCAGTGGTTGAGAGTCCCGCCTGCCGATGCAGGGGACACGGGTTCGTGCCCCGGTCCGGGAGGATCCCACATGCCGCGGAGTGGCTGGGCCCGTGAGCCATGGCCGCTGAGCCTTCGCATCCGGAGCCTGTGCTCCGCAGGGGAGAGGCCACAACAGTGAGAGGCCCGCGTACCGAAAAAAAAAAAAAAAAAAAGGGAAAATAACACTCCTGGTTTGGGAGTCCTGGCTGTGCCACAGGTTACTTGTGAGCTTCACCTCTCTGGATAGGTTTTTCTCTTTATAGCTGAAGAGGCCAGATTAAAGTACTCCTGTGATCCCTTGCTAGTTCTCATATTTTACACATCTAATCTGACACTTTTGACATTTGCTATGGGGTCAGAATTGTATTGGGCCAAGCATCAAAGAGAAAATTTTCCTCTGATATTACATTCTTATGGTTTTCCTCTTACCATTCTGGTAGTTCCTTCTCAGTCTCTTTTGGGAGTTCTTCCTCTTCTATAAGCTTCTCAAAACTTGGTTCTTGAGACTTTTTCTCTTCACAATGAGTGTAGGTGATTTTATTCAAAAGGCTTTGGTTACCACCTAGAAGCCCATAAACGTCAAATTGACATCTCCAATTTAGGCCTCTTTTCTGAACTCCAGACCTGATCCTCCTTTTGTATGGTTCACAAATGACTCAAACAAAACATATCCAAAACTGAGCTTAGGCTTTTCTCCTCCCAAACCTGCTCCTCTTTCAAAATTTCTTGTTTACTGAGATACTGGCACCATGATCTATTCACCCAGAAAACTAGACACCAGGGAGTGACACCTCTCTCTTCTTTGTTCTTACACATTGAATCAGTTACTACCCCAAACCAGTCAATTCTACCTCCTGAATATATGACATATCTGTGTACATGTATCTCTACTCTTACTCCTCAAATCCGAGCCATCATTTTCTAGTGTCTATATCACTTTAATACCCTCCTAAGTGCTCTCTCTCTCCTTTCTTTCAGTCTTGGCCTCCTCCCACCTGACCCCCAAACTATTTTTCACACATCAGCCAGAGTGATCTACTTGGAAAACACCTGTGATAATGTCTTCCTGTTTTATTTGTCCAACCATTATTTACTGAGTACCTTTAATATGCCAGACACTATTCTAGAAGCTAGGAATCCAGCTACACACAAAATAGACAAGGCAATGACTTCTTTTTACTCTTAGGAAGGTTCTGTATAATCTTGACCACCGACTCACTTCTCCTTTGCTCCCAGATTACTATAGTTTAGCCATATTAGACTTGCTTTCTCAGAGCTTTTGAACAAGTCTATTCCTATACATTCCTATACCAATTCTTATACATTTTCCAAATGTATGCCTAAATGTCACGTTAGAGAAACTCTCTGACCAAACTAGGTCCCTCTTTCAAAAACTATTCACAATGATAAATCTAAAAAATTGCATGCTTTTTTAATATCTCTCCAACTAGTTTGCTTGTAAGCTCCAAGAGAACAGGAAAATTTCTTATTCATTACTCTATTCCCTGTGTGTGGCACATGTTAGGCGCTATATTTGTTGGTTGAATGAATAAATGAATGCCTAATTACAGAGTGTTGCTATATTCCTTTTAAAAATAAATTTATTTATTTATTTATTTTTGGCTGTGTTGGGTCTTTGTTGCTGTGCACGGGCTTTCTCTAGTTGTGGTGAGTAGGGGCTACTCTTCCTTGCGGTGTGCGGGCTTCTCATTGTCGAGGCTTCTCTTGTTACGGAGCACGGGCTCTAGGCATGCAGGCTTCAGTAGTTGTGGCACGTGGGCTCAGTAGTTGTGGCTTGCAGGCTCTAGAGCTCAGGCTCTGTAGTTGTGGCCACGGGTTTAGTTGCTCCGCAGCATGTGGGATCTTCCTGGGCCAGGGCTCGAACCCGTGTCCCTTGTATTGGCAGGCAGATTCTTAACCACTGCGCCACCAGGGAAGCCCTATTTCAATAGTCTGGTGACGTGTAAGATTCAGAGGCCTCTTTATAAAGGGAAAAACTGACAGTCACACTTTAGGATGTGGCCTCTCTTTGTTTCTAGTCAGAAAATCCCAATTGTTGGCTGAATTTGAAGATTCCTTACTGTAAGCAGATAGGGTAGGCAGTCCTCAGAGGAAAAGAACCAGATATAGTGTTTTTGACACAAGAGAAGCCATTTTGGACTAAGCCATTTTGTGATCTAAGCCTGGCCACAATGCGTGCCCTTGAGCAGGTCTCAGTAATTAATGATCTTAAGGGAACAAAGGAATGCAGGAACAGAGGAAAAGGTCAAGAAACAATAGTTCAGTGATAAAAGAGAGTGCTAGTTCCTCCTCAAGGGAGGAGTATTAATCTGATACATATCTTGGAGTTGTTCTACAGGAACTAAACTCCTACCCCGTTGGAGAATGTTAACTACATGCTAAGACCTCAGACTGGTAGGAATCTAAGGAATGATCATGTTGACCTTTTCTGACCCTTATGACTTCAATCTACTAAACGTTGGACTTTGTCAAACTTTGCCCCAATTCACTGTTGAATTTGCCGCTGCTCAAGCCCCTGCATGTGTATGCATACACCACCCAAATCCCTTCATGAATATGCATGTTCCCTTAGCTTAAGACTTCCCCAGTTTTGCTGTTCAGGGAGACACTGCTTTAGGAAAGATCCCCAGTATTTTCCTTACTTGCTGCAGGTAATTAATCCTTCTTTCTCCCAGTGTTTGGCTTAGTTGTGTCTTTTGGCTAGACACCCACCAAGAGGTGAACCCCATTTTGGGAATCATTACTTGTAGTGTGTTATTGCTTTGGAGAGTTAAAAAAAAAAAAACCACCCCAAAATAGTCATGTCACTTCAGGTATTTATTCAACAACAAACATTACGGTTTTACAATGCACTGGGAAGCTATGTTAGGGACTGGTAATAAAGAAAATACACTGCTCTGAAGGAGGGCAATCTAGTGGAATTGCTTAATTTAAAAATTGATAGGTTCTTGAAAACAAACTGGGATATTTGAACGATATTTTTCAATGAACTTATCTCATCTGCTGCCCTGGTTCAGGTTTCACTTCCTGCCTGAATCGTTGCATTTTTCCTTCCCACTCCTTACTCTCCTATCCTGCGTTATTCATTGTCATAGCTTTCACTTTAAAAAAAATCTGTTTTTATTGTGTTTTTTCCCCTTTGAATGCAAGCTCCAAGAAGACAAGTTTTTTTGTTTTGTTCATGATTGTATCCCCTGTATCTGGAGTTGGGGAAGCCTAGAAAAATTTACTTATAACGATCAACCATAAATCTCCTTGCTTCAAGTGTTTCTCCATTCACTCATTCATATTTATTCCTTTTATGTGCTAGGAACCCTCATCCCATGGTTAATAAGACATATTGTATGTCAGCTGCTTTTTATTTTCAAGTATGTCTGTTTCAATCACATTTTGCCCACCAAAGGCCACTGAAAGCAGAAAAAACTTTGGGAAAAAGGACTTGAGGGTAGCAGCCTGACACGAGGTGGCTGCTCAATAAAAGTTGGCTAACTTGAGGCTGTGGACTCCAGTCTGAGGGGGAGCTAAAAAATCTTTTCACATGCAAGACTGAACACATCTACACCGGTCTTTTAAACTTTCTTAGGCCCTGAGGGCGAACAGCACGAAGGTCTAGCAGGCAACAAGGCGGAGAATCAAAACTGCTGCTTCTGGCGCTCAGCTCAGCTCCACTCAAGCGCCGCTTCCATCCGGCGGCAGAAAAATACTTCCGGCGTTCTGCTTTTTACGTGCTGAGTCACGGCCACAGTCTCCACCCCAGGTTTGAGGGGAAGATGAGCAAAATATGACACGAGTGGGGAGAAAAAAGGCTTGGGAATTAATTTTCTCCACTCGTCTATCGGTTTTCTCATCAGGGGAATTTCTTCCTCTGAGCCCAGAAGCGCTAATCAACCACTTCTTCAAACCACCTTCCCGCTTCCGTCATAAACGCTGCGCAACCGTCCTGGCGCACTTCTCCCGTCGTCCTCCGCGCCACTCTCTCCGCCTCTTCTTCCTCGCCCCGCCCACCCCTGGTTTCGAAGAGCTCGCTGGGTGCTCCGAGAATTCGGCCCGGGCTCGTTGGTTCTTTTTATTCCTTGTTTCCATTGGTTGATTACGTGCGCGTGACTGCTCTCTTGCCTTATTATTGGCTAGAATCAATTGCGTCATCGGCGGCCAGGAGGGCGTGGGGATGAGGGAAGTTGGCGTGAGGGAGACCGGATGGGGGCAGGGCTTCAGGCCTGTTTCCCCCAACCCCCGACTGCGGCAGCACCACTACCGGCCGCCACCGCCTCTGGCGCGCTGAGGAGGAGGAGCAGTTGGAGCAGTAGGAGGAGGAGGTGGGTCTTGGCGAGCGGGATGCCCCTTGCTCCGGCTTGGTGGTGAATGCTGAGGAGAGTCACGGTTGCTGCAGTCTGTGCCACCAGGAGGAAGTTGTGGTGTGAGGCCGGGCGGGAGCTCGCGGCGCTGTGGAGAATAGAAGCGCGGGGTTGGTGCGAAGACTCGGCGGCTGCCAGACCCTTTCCTATTCTGACCATGCCTGGAAGGAACAAGGCGAAGTCCACCTGCAGCTGCCCTGACCTGCAGCCCAATGGACAGGATTTGGGCGAGAGCGGCCGGGTTGCTCGTCTGGGAGCCGATGAATCTGAGGAGGAGGGACGGAGGGGGCCTGTCAGTAATGTCGGAGACCCTGAGATCGTCAAGTCTCCCAGCGATCCCAAGCAATACCGGTGAGGGAGGAGGCTCGGACCGGGGAGGAGAGCAGGGGGCGGCCTCTCTGTTCCCGCTGTGGTCCCTTCTCGTCTCCTAATCTTCCGAAGGAGCAACCAGGGGTACACTTCCCACCCCAGTAGCTTCCTTGGATGGAAGTGGCAAGGGCAGTTAGGGACATCTGTGTGGTGTCAGCTCGCCGAGGGGCAGATCTTGGGTCCCACCAGGAATCAGGATGTCAGAACGGGAAGGGTTGTTCGAGTAGTTATGACATTCGCTAAAGCAAGAGTGGAGGTTTTCCTGAGGATGCAGGCTGGATGGTCAGGGAGCCTTTCTTGGTATTCTGTTATGAGGAAAGGTTGAAGGGGCTGGGGATTTTAATTTTGGAGAGGATATTAAGGGGCATATCATCACTATCCACAAATACTTGAGGTGCCTGTAGTTGAAAGAGGGGTAAAACTAATGGGTGGAAGTTACTAGAGGATCGTGTGGTTTCAGTAAAAGAATTTAGGCATCAGAGTTGGCCTGTGATGAAGTGACTTATTTCCATGGGTTGTTTCTCATTGCTATAATGGTTGGGTGAACTCTTCCAAGAATATATTAGAGAGGACTTGAATTTCAACTGAGGCATAGAAGACTTGTAAGGTTTCTTCTAATCCTGAAATTCTCAACTTTTGGTTTATGCCATAATCCTCTAAACATCTCTAATAACTGGTGGCTCAATCCCCACCTAAATATTTTCTTCACAGGTAACTTATGCCATAGAACGACATGACTGTAATGTATTTGAAGGAGAGAGCATATTGTCTAACTTCATTTTAAAGGTTGAGGAAATTGAGATCCAGAGAGTCTGCTTCTTGTTCAGAATTATACAGCTGAATAATAACAGAGCTGGTTTGAACCCTGTCCATCTGACACCAAATGCCCTGCACAATTTACTGATTTTTATAAAGTTCTTACTGAGTTGAAAGCTGAAGGATTCTAGGTTAAATTTGTTGTATGCCCCTACATTGTTAGAGCAGGAAAGAACCTTAGCCTTAATCTTTTTCACTCCCCACCACCCGCAAAAGACAGGTGACTGAAACTAAGGTCTAGAACGAAGTGTTTTAGCCCTAAATTGAAGACAGGCCTAAATTCTTTCACTCCACATCTAGAGATTAACAGTACACAACTCTTTGTACTATTCTTCCCAGGCTGAAGATCTTTATGGATGGGCTAAGTTTTCTCTCTTTCTCATCAAAGATGTGGTTATATTAGTAATAATGTAAATGAGCAAGTTGAAACCTTGATAAAAGTTATTTAGTTTTTGCTGTCCAGATTAAATAACAGCTTCAGTTTTTTTGCTGCCTATATAAAGTTATGTAATAATAGGTAATATTTATAGAATGTACACTATGTGTCAGATACTGTTCTAACTGCCTTTGATGTATTGTTTCATTTAATGACCTCATTTTTGGCATATTCATTTGAAAAATACTTACCAAGTCTTACTGTGTGCTAAGCGCTGAGCTATCTTAAATCTTTTCTGAAACTCAGTTGAATATAACTTAATAAATGATATATTATTCTGGGTACTGGGCATACAAAGATGATTAAGACAGTCCCTGCCTTCAGGGAGCTTCCAATGTAGTGGAGGGACACAGACACATAAAAAAGGTATAATTAGAGCACTAAAGTTTTATAGAAACTATAATAGAAGTATGTGCTGGGTATAGCAAGGAATAAAGTAAGGAGTGGTATAAACTCTACCTGGGGAGAAAGTTAGAAAAGACTTCAAAGAGGAGATAATGCTTAAAAAGTATTGTCTGAGTAATTGTTGCATTTCTACATTTTTGTGGTCTTTTGCCAAATCATTGTCCTTAGTGTCTCAGTTGTCTTATTTTAAAGTGAAGGGTGTTGATTAAGAATAGCAGTGTTTTCCAATAACTTCCTCTCCTTTCAAAAGAGCAGGTCCACTTTTATCTGTTTTATATACCAACGTTTTCAATTAGACTCTTAAAGGAAAGATTTTGTTACTTTAAAATAAAGGTGGAAAACCTCGATATTAGATGAATTTTAAAGATTTAACCATCCTAAAGTTAAGTCCTCTGAATTTTGTAACCGGAAATAGACATGAGGCATCTGCAGCCCAGAGAGCTGAATTACCCTTCTAGGACCTGCTCAGATGTTATCTCTGTGAAGCCTTTCCAGGCAGAACTAATCCCTCCTTTCACTGTATTTCAGTAGGACTTTATACATGGTCCATTACAGTACACATCCATTGTATTATAATTATTTATCTTTTGAATGTGTGAATAAGTACCAGAGGTAGACCTGATTAAAGGAATATTTTGTTGAAAATAACACCACAAAATACTTGTTTACCAGTCTGCATTTATTAAAATAGCCTGTGGAATTTTACTTCTCTATATGTAATTTGTTTTAAGTTTTTGGAAATGTTAATCATACCTCCAGGACATCCATTCTGCTTCTTTTAGTGATCTGTATAAATGCTTGGTAAGTGTTGATTTCCTTCTCTTCTGAAGGATTAGGGACTTTTTTTCCTGTAAAGTAGGCATTGAGGTCAACTTAAGTGGTCCTCTAAGAAGTTGTATGGGAAGGAGTGGGAAACAGAAGGGAAGCCTTTAGCAGTGAAGGTTTGAGATAGATAGTGTAGAGAATGGGTGAAGTATATTTGAGAAATAGTAAGAGAGAAGTTATGAGTTCTTGAGCATGAAAATGATGTAAATAAAGCAGTGTTTTAAGATTAATCTGAAGATAGTAGCTTAGACCCACGAGATGTGGCAAGACTGTTTTAAGGGGTAATTATATTGGATTGGCCAAAAAGTTCTTTCAGTTTTTAAGTAAAAATAAAAGACATATTTTTCATTTTCACCAAGAACTTTATTGAGCAATGTATTCACCGTTTTGTTCCACTATCTTCTGCCATTTTTCATGCAAATTCGTAATTCCATCTTCCCAAAACTTTTTATCTTTTTGAGCAAAGAACTGTTCCAGTTGCGTTTTACAGTCTTCCAGGGAATTGAAATTTTTTCCATTAAGACAATTATGTAAAGACCGAAATAAATGGAAATCCGAATGTGCAATGTCTTGTGAATCAGAACTTCCCAGCCAAGCTGTAACAGTTTTTGCCTGGTCATCTAAGAAACATGTGGTCTTGCATTATCCTGATGGAAGATCATAAGTTTTCTCTTGACTAATTCTGGACACTTTTCATCAAGTGCTGCTTTCAGTTGGTCTAATTGGGAGCAGTACTTGTTGGAATGAATTGTTTGGTTTTCCGGAAGGAGCTCATAATAGAGGACTACCTTCCAATCCCACCATATACACAACATCACCTTTGGATGAAGACCGGCCTTTGGTGTGGTTGGTGGTGGTTCATTTCCCTTGCCCCATTCTGTTCCTTTCCACATTATTGTACGGCATCCACTTTTTATCACCTATCACAATTTGTTTTAAAAACGGAACGTTTTCGTTAGGTTTAAATAGTGAATTGCATGCAGAAATGTGGTCACGGTTTCAAAGCGATTAACATAACCAAGCTGCTGCAAATGATTTTCACCGCTTGATGTGGATATTTTGAGTATGTTGACTTCTCTCAGGTTGTATAACATTGATTGTTCTCAATGTCTCAGTTTGATCGCTATCAACCTGAACTGGTCTACCCGACCGTGGAGCATCGTCCAGCAAGAAATCTCCAGCATGAAACTTCTCAAACCACTTTTGACACATTTGATTAGTCACAGCACCTTCTCCATACACTGCAGAAATCTTTTTTTGCGTTTCAGTTGCACTTTTACCTTTCTTGAAATAATAAAGCATAATATGCCGAAAATGTTGCTTTTTTTCTTCCATCTTCAGTATTAAAATGGCTACACAAAAATTCAACAATTTTGATGTTTTTTTTAAAATGCACACTGATACGACAGCTGTAACAAAACACTCTAATGAAATTGTTTTGAATGAGGTTAAACACAACTAAGCGCTACTAGAGCCATCTTACAGAAACGAATGTTTTGGCCAACCCAATAATTGTGTATTGAATGGTGTGCACTGATGTATATGTTACTATTCTTTCTCTAATTGATGTGTTCCCCTCTTCACTTTTGTTTTCTTTCCTCTTATTAACTTAATTTAACAAATGTTTGCTAGGCTAAAAACCTATGAATCTGGAGTTCAAGTCTGTTTTGCTCACTCACAGCATGTCATAGTTCTCAAATAGTATTTGTAGAATGTCTAAATGCATGAGTGCCCATATGCCAGGCATTTTCATGGAACTCTTGGGGATATTCTGCTGGGAACTTTTTAGATCAAATTTATATCCTGGCCAGTTTTAAAAAATAATTACTTGATTTTTGAGAGAAAACAAGTATGAATAGGCAGGTTACAGAGAAAAAAATTTAAATTATACAAATAATATGAATGGTGATATTGTAGTATATTTAATTCATATAGAAGCTTGTGGTAGTTGGCACGTAATAAGCATTCAAATGTTAGCTGTTATTGTTTTAATATGTTCACAATTATTAAATGATATTTGCAGCACTGTAATAGCAAAAAGTTGGCAACAACTTTATTGTCCATTGGTTGGCTAAAGATTATTATTATACCATTCTACAATGAAAATAATATGTAACTATAAGAATAGATAGAGGGGCTTCCCTGGTAGCGCAGTGGTTAAGAATCTGCCTGCCAGTGTAGGGGACATGGGTTCGAACCCTGGTCTGGGAATATCCCACATGCCGTGGAGCAACTAAGCCCATGTGCCACAACTACTGAGCCTGCGCTCTAGAGCCCGTGAGGCACAACTACTGAGCCCATGTGCCACAACTACTGAAGCCCGCACACCTAGAGGCTGTGCTCCGCAGCAAGAGAAGCCACCTTAATGAGAGGCCTGCACACCGCAATGAAGAGTAGCCCCCATTCGCTGCAACTAAAAAGAAAGCCTGTGCGCAGCAACGAAGACCCAATGCAGCCAAAAATAAATAAATAAGTAAATAAATAAATAAATTTATTTTAAAAAAGTGTTTAAAATAGATAGATGGTTTTATATATCGATATGGAGAGGTGTCCCATTTACTACTGAATGAAAAAAGCCAGTTGCAAACCACAGTATATTGTATAATTCCATTTTTATAAAGAAAACCCAGAAAACAACACCTCCCATTATATGTTTACCTAAAATGTAATTTACAGTGTTTAGTAGATATGTTGAGAAATGATTAGAAGTGATATTAAGTAAGCTTGTTT
This sequence comes from Mesoplodon densirostris, assembly GCF_025265405.1. Classification (NCBI taxonomy): domain Eukaryota; kingdom Metazoa; phylum Chordata; class Mammalia; order Artiodactyla; family Ziphiidae; genus Mesoplodon; species Mesoplodon densirostris. The sequence goes on along the minus strand of NC_082662.1, from coordinate 44,706,348 downwards.
CTCTAGAGAAAAGGAGAGATTTGACTTGAGTTGTTTACTTTTTAGGAATTAAAAAAGATTGATCAATAAACAAAAATATTATTTGGTCCTTGTAGGAAATTTAGATAACAAAAATTTAAAATTCCCTATAATCATTCCACCTGGCATTAACCACTGGTAACATTTATTCCTTTTTGCTATGCAGTTGTAATTTATAATTTTGAAATGGTATAATACCATCTTTAACAATGTTGTGAACATTTTCTTATTAAGTGTTTTTCAATATATTTTGTCCACTTAGAAGTCCATGGTGTAGATACACCATAATTTAATCATTAGCATTATAGGATGTTTAGATTATCAAATTTTTCTTTACCTTAGAAGCCTGTTTATTCTCAACTGAATCCTTTGGGTGTAGACCCAATCATAATGGGTTTGGTAGATATGTAGGGTAACCTCTGGTGATCTGATCTGTTTCTAGGATATTCTTTACTTGGGAGAACTGGCAGATAAGAAGATGGTTTGTTCTGGGACTTCCACTCTGACATAGGTCTTATTTTCATACTGGTTCCTAGAATGAAGTCAGTCATTAAGCCTGTCCAAGTCATAGGAAACTGAATATATTATAGTCCTTTTCTAGTGTGTGTGTGTGTGTATTATTTTTTCTTTTTTTGTGGTGGAGATGGTGGGCTTAGTTACATGGACCAGAATTAAACTGTTTGCAGAAAGGTTGGAAGTAGATTGTAGTTTGGAAGGTTCACGTGGTCCTCTGAAGACGTGTACAGAGATTTTATATTTCTCTTACCACCACCAACAATGATCTTTGTTTTCCTAATAATAACTGGTATTTGTTGAGTGCTTACTAGGTATTAAGTGCTATTCTATGGAGTTTACATAGATTATCTCATTTAATCTTTACAGTAATCCTATTAGATAGTGCTCTTATTACATGATAGCCTAAATGCTATTCTATGAAAATACATTACTGAGCACTAACTAGAATATAAATGAATTGTGTTCTCTCATTTGGTTCCTTCTAAGCAAAATTCTTAACCATGGCAGATAAGGTCTAAGTCCCTCCATTTTTTGATTCTTAACTTTCCAGCTTCACATTCTGTTATGCGGTTTTGTGCTACTTTTCTTGGCATATGCTGTACTCTGGTCAAACGTTACCTCCTCTGTGAACCCTTTACCTCTCTTCCTTCAATCTTCCCCTCCTATATGCGAGTTATTTACGCTCTTGTGTGCCCCTGTAGCAATTATTTTCCAAGCTATTTCATATTTTTGTAAGTACTGGTTTCTCTTTCCCCTCTATTATGCTGAAATTTTTGTAGAGAGGGATTTTGTTTCTTTGAATCTTTGTATGCCTTCTTTTCTGTTATTAATAAATCAACTGTCTGTACACCTAACACGCATCTTTCCACTTGTGCAATAGATCCCACCCCCTCTTTATTGATCCCAGCCACCAATTATTTCACCAGTTGTTCCCCTTCCATCCTGCATCATCAATTTCCCCTTTTTAGTAGATCATTCCCATGAGCATACAAATATGCTGTAATTGTTCCTATCTTCTGGGGAAAAGCATTTCTTTGCTCAGATCCCCTTGGACCTATGCCCTTCCAGCTACTCAAATTTCTCTATTTGCTTGATAGCAAAGCTTGTTAGAAGAGTTGTCTGTATTCAAAATTTGCAGTTCATCTACTCCCATTATTTCTTGAACTCAGAGTGGGCTTTTGCCACTTTGCTTTACCAAAATAGCTATTTTCAAGATCACCAATAACTTTTACAATTGGTCAGTTCTCGAGTTCTTATCTTACTTGACCTTTCAGTATCTTATGACACAGTTGATCGTTCTTTCCTTCTGGAAATGCTTTTTTTCAGTTCTAGGTCAACACTGTTCTTAGTTCTCTTTCTGCCTCATTTGCAAAGTTTCTCCTTATCTCCTTTCTCCTTATCTTTAAATTTTGGAGCGCCTGGGCTCAGTTCTTGGACTTCTCTTCCCTGTCTGCTTTTGCTCCCTGTGTTGTGGCTTTAAATAGCACCCTGTATTGAATAACAATTATACTTAGGTTCCCCACCCCTATGCTCTTTCTTACTGTTTTACTTTTCTTCATAGCACTTATTTGCTATTTGATATACTATATATTTACTTGTTCATGAGAGCAAGGACTTTGTTTTGTTCATCCCTATATCTGTAGTGCCTAGAATGGTGCCTTTCTCATAGTCTTACTTCCATCTCTGACCCCTTCATCCCTTCATCCTTTTCTCCTCTGGCCTGATGGATATATAAGGATATATTTTGCAGTCTTCCTTTTTAAAAATCATTTTATTTCTTGTTTTTATTTCAGATTAAAATATTTTTTTTAAGGAATAAAACCATATAGATACACTTGAAGCTCTTTGGATATTGCCCCCTCCTATTGCATTCCCTACCCTCTTTTTCCAGTCTTAACCATTATCTGAATTTTATATATATATACCATTCCTATGTATATTTTTATACTTTTTTATTAAATTTGCATTTATCTATAAACAGTATACATTATTGCTTTCACATGTTTTAAGACATATAAATAGAAATTATATCACATTGGATGTCTCATAACCTTTTTTTTTTGGTTTAACATTGCTTTTGAGGTTTGTTCATGCTGATAAGTGTAATACAAGTGTAATACTAGTTATTTGTGTTATATACTGTTTAATATCTTGTGTGAATATATCATTGTTTATTTGTTTTCCTACCACTGGTCATTTAGATTATTCCCAATTTTCTGTTGTATTTTGTTTTCTGATTATGCCACAATTTATCTTTTCTCGATTGTTGTATATTTAGGTTATTTCCAGTGCTTCAGTGAACATTTTTTTTTTTTTTTTTTTTTTTGCGGTACGCGGGCCTCTCACTGTTGTGGCCTCTCCCGTTGCGGAGCACAGGCTCCGGACGCGCAGGCTCAGTGGCCATGGCTCACGGGCCCAGCCGCTCCGCAGCATGTGGGATCATCCCGGACCGGGGCACAAACCCGTGTCCCCTGCATCGGCAGGCGGACTCTCAACCACTGCGCCACCAGGGAAGCCCTAGTGAACATTTTTATACATGACTCCTTGAGTACACATTTTAGACTTTATTTATATACCTATAAGTGAAATGACTAATTTTTAACCTTACTATAGATGTTGCCAAAGTACTCTTCTAATTAGTTGTACTATTTACATTTATTCCAGAGTTCCTGCTTCTATATATTATTACCAATTCCTGATATTGTTAGATTTTTAAAAAAATTATTGAGAACTTGATCTGTGGGAAATATTTTTCTCTTAAAAATTTTTTTATTTGCAATTTCCCTTATTACTAATAAAATCAAACATTATTTCATGTTTCCTGGCCATTTGGATTCTCCTTTTATGAACCGCCCATTTTTCTATTGGGTTGTTTTTTTTCCCCTCTTTTAAATTGACTTGTAAGAATTCTTTACATATTTTAAATACTAATCCATTTTTGATTATATGAGTTGCAAATATATTCTCTAAGTCTATATAGCTTATCATTACCCTTTGTTTATAAAGCCTTAAAATTTAATCAGATTTATTCATCTTTGTATTTATGGTTTGTGCTTTTTCATCTTATTTCCTTCTAGAAGTTTTATAGTTTTGCTTTTTACACTTGCGTAAGGATCTAATTTTATTACTGTTCTTTAAAAATATAGGCAGCCAGTTGTCCAAGCACACCTTTTGAAAAGTCTATATCCCAGAGGTCACCAAATTTTTTCTGTAAAGGGCTAGATAATAAATATTTTAGACTTTGTCAGTCAAGAGGCAAAATTAAGGATATTATGTAGGTACCTATATAACAAGAAAGAAAACAAATTTCTGCAAATTTAAAAGAAAAAAATTTTTTTTCTTGGCCATGCTGCGCAGCTTGCGGGATCTTAGTTCCCTGACCAGGGATTGAACTCAGGCCACCACAGTGAAAGTGTTGAGCCCTAACCACTGGACCACCAGGGAATTCCTTCTGCAAATTTTTATTAAGTTCAAAATACAATAGTAGTACTTTATTTAGTAATACAGGTCCACTAGTGAGAAGAGGTGGAATTCTTTTTGGGAGGGATAGCTTTTTGCTTTTGAGGGGGTTCAAAGTTAATGTTCCCTGTCTTTAAAGTTGATTGCAAATGTGTCATCTGTTAATACTGATTTGTAATGAGAGTTTACATATTTCATCTTTGAAAATGTGTTTTCACACAGACAGGAACTACCAAATACTGATACTAGTCTATGAGCATTTGATTTTATTTGAGCATATTCATTGCTTGGAAGGCATTTATAGAATTCTGTTAGTTTCTTCTCTGATATTTTTGCCGTTTAGAATGCCATTACACTGTAGATTAATCATTTCTGATTGAAAATTAGGTGGAAGCTCCTCAATTGCACAGTTAAAAGGACTTCAAAATAAGGAAATTTCCTTTGTGATTGCACCACCATCTGAAAAACACTGCTGGAACCGTAGTTTGCTTGGAAAACATATCTGCGGCAAATTTGTGTGGGAATGGAGATAGGGCTTCTTGTTTTAACTTCTGGCAGCACAGGAAAAGTATAAAGCCACTTGCCATTGCTTGAAATTCAGATAACATTAGTTGTTTTTGAAACATAAGTTTTGCGTATAGGCACTGTTTGGTAATTTTGGGTTGAAATCATTAAGAAACATCAAGTCCACAGCAAAAGCTAACTTCCAAAGCCATCTGGTATTTGACAGTGGCTGAAGGCTGTTCTTCAAAAAAGTTTAAGTTTTTACTCTGAGCTCAAAACATTGCAATAAAAGGTTCCTATTGCTAAGCCATCAAACTGCTTACTCTAGAGTAAGGGAAATTAAAAATATTCAGTTTCTGGGAATTTCCAGGCAGTCCAGTGGTTAGGATTTGTGCTTTCACTGCCACGGGTCTGGGTTCGATCCCTGGTTGGGAACTAAGATTCTGAAAGCTGTGTGGAGCAGCCAAAAAGAAACAAAATTCAGCTATTTCTTTTTTTTTTTTTAAATAAATTTATTTATTTATTTTTGGCTGCGTTGGGTCTTCTTTGCTGCATGTGGGCTTTCTCTGGTTGTGGCGAGTGGGGGTTACTCTTTGTTGAGGTGCACAGGCTTCTCATTGCGGTGGCTTCTCTTGTCGCAGAACACGGGCTCTCAGTGCGCGGGCTTAGTAGTTGCGGCACGCCGGCTCTAGAACACAGGCTCAGTAGTTGTGGCACACGGGCTTAATTGCCCCATGGCATGTGGGATCTTCCTGGACCAGGGCTCAGAACCCGTGTCCCTTGCACTGGCAGGCAGATTCTTAACCACTGCGCCACCATGGAAGTCCCTCAGCTTCTATTTCTGACAAAAATTAACAGAACTAATGATTATAAAGTCTACAAGAGCAAATGACTACTAAAGATAGGAATTTATTTATTTAAATTTTTTTTAAGATAGGAACTTATTAACAAAATCCACATTGACAGTGTGACATTTGAATTCACCTTTCCCCTTTCCTTATTTGGGCATGATAGATATGTGCTGTTGTTCCAAAGAAACAGTTACAGTACATGTGACACTTGAAATGCTGTTCAGTTATAAATGCATTGCTGCAGTTTTTAGGTTGTCGAGCAGCAGTGAAAATGCTGCGTGTGCTCTCTCACAACTACTCCATTCTGCCATTGTGACTCAAAAGCAGCCATAGACAATAAGTAAATGAATGAGTGTGGCTGTGTTCCAATAAAACTTTGTTTATGGACACTGAAATTTGAATTTCAGATAATTTCATGTATCATGAAATATTAATCTTTTGTTGGATTTTTTTCCAACCACTTAAAAAAGTAAAAACCATTCTTAGTTTGAAGGCTGTAAGCCATAGTTTGGTAATTCCTGGTATATCTTTTTTCCTATATTGCCAACTCTGTCATATGTTAAGTTTTCACCTATGAACGAATCTTTTTTCAGGGATCTTTATTATGTTTTATTTTGTAAATTTCTTATTTCATTATGTCATGGCCTAAAAATTCATATTTTATTTGCAGAGAGGGTTTGTCAAATAATTTTCGTGTCTGTGGACTAAAACGTTTGATTTCTTGCTGTTTCCATTTATTTTACTTGATATAAATCTTTAATCTGGTTGATTTTGTTGCTAAAATTAGTAATTTATTAATTTTTCATTAATAGCTCTTTACTGAACATGAAATTTAGATGTAACATCCCACTTCCTGTTCTAAAATACATCCCAATTTTTTTGATAAACCAGTATCAGTATTTATAGCTCAAAATATTGTTCATACTGAAACATGTAGTCTACTATGATTACATCTTCTTTCTTGAGCAACTTTGTTGTCTCTAGTATTAAAAATTGCCTTATTTTTAAAGACAGCTTTATTTAGATATAATTCACATACCATACAATTCACCCATTTAAAGTGTGCAACTCATTAGTTTTTAGTATATTTACAGAGTTGTGCATTCATTACCACAATTTTAGAACATTTTCATTACCTCAGAAAGAAACCCCACACCCCTTACTTGTCAGCCTCCCCAGTGGTCCAACCTGTACAAGCCCTAGGCAGATGATAATCTATTTTCTGTCTCTCTAATCCACTGTCTGTCTCTCTAGATCTACGTTCTGGAGGTCTCTCTACTTTCTGTGTCTCTGTCTATTCTGGACATTTCATATAAGTGGAATCATATAATATGTCATCTTTTGTGATTGAGTACTTTCACTTAATGTTTTCAAGGTTCATCCATATTGTAGCATGTATCATTACTTCATTTCTTTTATTGCTGACTAATCCATGGTATGAATATATTTTATTTATCCATTCAGTAGTTGATGGATACTTTTTGGCTATTATGAATAATGCTGCTATGAACATTTATATATAAATTTTGCGTGGATGTATGTTTTCATTTATTTCAAGTATATAATAAATAGGAATAGAATTGCTGGATCATATGGAAACCATTTAACCATTTGAGGATCTTTCAGACTTTTCCAAAGTGATTGTACCATTTTACTTTCCTTCCAGCAGCGTGTGAGAGTTCCAATTTCTCTACATCCTCACCAACATTTGCTACTATCTGTCTTTTTGATTATAGCCATCCTAGAGGGTATAAAGTGGTATCTCATTGTCATTTGCATTTCCCTGATGGCTGATGATGTTAAACATCTTCTCATGTGTTTACTAGTCATCTGTCATCTTCTTATCTTATACTATGTGTATCTTCTTTGGACAAGTATCTGTTTAAATCTTTTGTCCAACTTTAATTTTTTAAATTGAGTAGTAATAATTCTTTATATATTCTAGATATAGGTCTTCTTAGATAAATGATTTGCAAAAATTTTCTCTTGATGGTATCCTTTGAAGCACAAAAGTTCTAAATTTTTATGATTATTGTTATTGCTTGTGCATCATATCTAAGATGCCTTATTACTATTATTTTTGTTTAGTACTCTTTGTGATCTAACATGAATTCTACCCTAGTTCTCTGCCAGAGCTTTGAAACTCCTCTAACTATGGTCAAACACATCAATAAATCCATCAATTCAACTGTTTTCTTGTATCTTCATTCCTCAATCAGTTTAGAATATAAATTCTTCAGTCCCAGGAAATTTTTCTTGAATTTTTCCCCTAATTTTCCCCCTCTGTTTTCTTTTGAAGCTACTATATAATATAGGAACACTGTTTCAATGAGAGGGACTTTACTATGGTAACACTGTTAGCCTCTTTCTCTGCCTCTTCTTCCCCTTCACAGGAGTGACTTATTTGATTAGTGAGTGCAGTAGAATGACCTTGGGCATGCTCAGTCTAACCTTTTCATCTCTCTCTTCATTCCAGCTTGCAGACAGCCAGTATTTTGGCATATTCTTAGTCAGTGCAGTAGACTGCACGACTAACTCTGCCTTTTGGGGGAAATATTTCAGTTCTCGTGGATAACTTCAATTCAGAGAGCGTTAGCAAGCCATTTCTAAAACACTCTTGAGCCGTGTTCTCCAACCTAGCTTTATATCAAGGATAAAGCTGACATTTTGCTATTTTTCTGTTCCCTCTCTTTTTCTCGTCTGATTCTGAAATCAAGTGGGGAAGAGACGTGCTTTTTTAAAATTTTGGTAAACTGCACATAACAGAATTTACCATTTTAACCATTTTTAAGTGTACTGTTCAGTGGCATTAAGTATATTCACACTGTTGTGCAACTATCACTATATCATCTCTAGAACTTTTTCATCTTAAAATGAAACTCTGCACCCATGAAATAATAACTCCCCATTTCCTCCTCCTTCCAGTTCCTGGCAGCTGCCATTCTACTATCTATTTGTGAATTTGACTATTCTAGGTACCTCATGTAAGTTGAATTATACCATGTTTGTCCTTCTGTATCTGCTTTATTTCATTTAGCATAATATCTTCAAAACTCATCCATGTTATGGCATGTGTTAGAATTTCCATCTTTTTTAAGGCTGAATAATATTCCCCTGTATGTATATATCACATTTTGTTTATTCATCTGTTGATAGACTTTTGAGGTGTTTCCTCCTTTTAGCTATTGTGAATAATGCTGCTGTGAACATTGGCTTACAAATACTCTTCTAGTCCCTGCTGTAAACTCATTTGGGTATATACCAGGAAGTGGACTTGTTCAATCATTTGAGTCCTCCTAATGTATTAGCGTTGCTGTGTAACAGTCCACCTCAAAATTTAAGTGGCGCAAAGCAACAATGATTTATTATATTTTTACAATTCTATGGGATGACCAGGCAATATTTTTTTTCCTCTTACCTGGGCTCACTTTTGTGGCTATATTCACTTTGTGGGTTGGTTGGAGCTAGAGGGTCTAAGATGGCTTCAATCACATGTCTGAGGCCTTGGTGGGGACAGCTAGAAGGTAGGCCTTCTCTCTGCACATAATATATCCTCATTCATAGTTTAGCTTAATCTTCTTGACATGGCAGCTGAGTCCCCAGAGAGTGAAGGCAGAAGCTGCAGGGGATCTTGAGGCCTAGGCTCTAGGACTTCACGACAAATTATAGGGCAAAGTTTACAAAGCTAGCCCAGATTCAAGGGGTGGGGAGAAATAGACTCCAACTCTTGTTGGGAAGATTGACCAGGTCACTGTGGGGGCCATTATTAAAATGATCAATTACACCTAATAACCTAACAACTGATCCAAAGATGAGGAACCTTGAGAACTAGGGAAGGACTGCCATTAAGGAACAAAAAGCCCTTCTGGTGAGTCTTAAATGGGGTGGCTTGCTGTTATGTTTTAACAAGCAGAGAAGCATGTGGATTTTTTTGATCTTGGTTATTTGCAAGAACTATATTGTACCATGCAGTAAGTTTTTGTTTTTGTTTCTTTTTCTTCTTCTTTTTAAAAATTTTACCTTTGGCTGCTGTGCGTGGGCCTTCTCTAGTTGTGTCATGCGGGGGCTACTCTTTGTTGTGGTGCGCGGGCTTCTCATTGCGGTGGCTTCTCTTATTGTGGAGCATGGGTTCTAGGCGCACGGGCTTCAGTACTTGTGGCTCGTGGGCTCTAGAGCGCAGGCTCAGTAGTTGTGGCACACGGGCTTAGTTGCTCCGGGGCATGTGGGATCTTCCCGGACCAGGGATCAAACCCATGTCCCCTGCATTGGCAGGTGGATTCTTAACCACTGCACCACCAGGAAAGTCCTCATCTTTTTCTTCTTTTTTTAAACAAGTTGTATGGTTAGATTTAAACTAATGCAGCTTAGGTGAGAAGGCTTTAGCTGGCTCAGGCAGGCCATATCAGCTTTACTATGTGGACTGTTTTAACTTGAGAGTTGCAGCTGGCCTAGAATTATAGGCAAAACTGAACAAGGATTTAATTTTTAATGGTTTGCTGAGCATAACAATTAATGCTTTTATGGACTTCTTAAACCAGGTCTTCAGCTTTAAACTGCAAAGATGTCTAAAGTTTCAAATGTACTGTACAGTAGTTAATGACTAAGGCTCTAGCCTTAAATTGTTAGTTCCAGGTCTAGACAGAGAGTACTAAATCTTTTTAGGTTAAAAGGCGGTACTTTGTAATTATGTAACTTGTCACTACCCGTCCCCTGCCCCCCACTATATGGTCTCAAGTATTTTTGGATTTAAATACATGAGCTCTTAACTGCGGTAATTTTAGTGACTGAAAGTGGCTTCACAAAAGGTTGGTTCATTTAATTAAAGAACAAATAAAAATGAGTGGGTGGATACTTTATTATAAAGAAAATAATGCCACATTCTTGATTCTTGGGCTTGGTTTGAAAAATCTACTTCAGTCTGTTTTTTTTTTTTTTTTTTTTTGTCCATGCCATGCAGTCTGTGGGATCTTAGTTCCTCAGCTTGGGCCTGGCAGTGAAAGCACCGAGTCTTAACCACTGAACTGCCAGGGAATTCCGTACTTCAGTCTTTATAGTCAGTACAGGAGCAGTGTGAGGATGAAACCAAATAAAGGTAGACAAGTTGAATAAGCTAGAGGGAGAGAGGTTTTCTTAGACATCTTAGAAGAGCCCTACCCCTCCAAAAATTTACACACACACACACACACACACATGAATAATTGAGACCACATGGTTTGGGGGGAGGTAATGATGAGTTATATAATTACAAAGTTAGCCCCCCAAGTACCCTTTTTTGACCTATAATGATTTAGCATAGTCTAGATCTAAAAATAGCAATTTAAGATAGAACCCGAGTCGCTAATGATTTTCTCTCTATATATGGAAATGAGGTCTTGAAGGCTATATAGTATACTGTGGTATGGCTATGAGATAATGTATTTGCATATTTTTCTATGTATGGACATTTGGATGATTTCCAATTTTTCTCTACCACAAATGTTGCTGCAGTGAACATTGTTGACATATGTGTGAACATTTCTATAAGATATATAGAAATGAAATCACTGGGTTGAAACATGTGCAGAGTTTACATTTTTAAGAAAATAGGTATCGCCATATTCTCCTACAAAAATACTATACCCACTGAGATTCATAAGCAAGTGTGTGAGAATACCCTGTCCCCTTGTCAGTATTGGATAGCAATACAAATTTAGCTAATTTGCTGGATGAAAAATATTTTGTTGTTTTCAGTTGATTATCTTTGATTTCTGGTAAGGTTCAGCATCATTTCATTTATTGGACATCTTGTATTCTTGAAATGTTTGTATATATATATATATATATATTTTTTTTTTTTTTTCTTTTTTTGCGGTATGCGGGCCTCTCACTGTTGTGGCCTCCCCCGTTGCGGAGCACAGGCTCCGGATGCGCAGGCCCAGCGGCCATGGCTCACGGGCCCAGCCGCTCCGCGGCATATGGGATCCTCCCAGACCGGGGCACGAACCCGTATCCCCTGCATCGGCAGGCGGACTCTCAACCACTGCGCCACCAGGGAGGCCCCTGTATATATTTTTAAACCTATTTTTATTAGTTTTTGTTTTTTGCTCTTATTGATTTGAAGGGACTCGTATATATTGTTATTCTTTTCTCTCAGTATGTACTTTTCTCTTTGATTTAGTTTATGATGTTTTGTTTTAGAAAAATTTTAAATTACTATATAGTGAAATCTTTCCTCCCCCCCCCCACCGCCCTTTATAGCTTCTGGATTTTGTATCTTGTTTAGCATAAATTTTCTTCATAACAATATTATAGCAATATTTTCTCATCAATACTTTTAAGACTTTTTTTTCTTTTAGCTCTGTAAGCTATGTGAATTTATATGTGTTAGTTGTAGGGAAGAGATGGCTATTTTATCTCCCTAAATGAATTATCTATTGTTTCAACATCATTTATTGAATCATAATAAAGTGTTGCAACGATATTATAAACATTGCTCTGTTTCTAGAACCTGTTTTCTTAAATTGATCTGTAGGTGTTCCTGTTCCAGTATACTCTTTAATTTTAATTGCTTTAAAATATTTATTTTTATAATTGGTAAGGCAGTTCCCCCTCATGTTTTCCCTTTTCAAAATGTTCTTGGCATTTTTTTTTTTTTTTTTTTTTTTTTGTCCATATGAATTTTAGAATCAGTATGCCAAGTTACACACAGACACACACACACACAAACTTACTGGGATTTTAAAATTGGAATTGCCTTGAATTTATAGATTAATTTGGGGGAAGAATTTATATCTTTGTAATATTGGATCTTCCCATTGCAATTGCATGGTATGACTAGTCACGTCTGTTATTTTCTCCTGTAAAATTTTCTAGTTTTCCTCATGTTGGATGAGGAACAGAATGGCTTCTGGTGTCATGCTACTTGGGTTCAATCCCTGCTAAGCTTGGGGAAATAAAAATCCTTTATTTTGTGTGTGTGTGTGTGTGTGTGTGCGTGTGTGCTTTAGTTTCCTCATCCATAAAATGGGAATAATAACTCATTAGGGTTATTATGAAGATTAAATGGGTTAAGACATATAAGTTAATACACTTAAAATGTGAGGTGTTATTATTAGATATATATTTATAGTTTCTTTTGCTTTTGTGAATAGGATCTTTTATTTAAATCTCATTTTATTTAATTGGTTACTTTTGGTGTATAGGAAATTCATGATTTTCGTTCATGGTTCTTGATTTGGATGCTTTGCTGAAGTCTTCATACTATGCTAATACATATATATTTTAAATTCTCTTGCATTCTCTAGGTAATCGTATATTTTTGCAATGAATTGTTTTAGCTTTCAATATCTGCCGTATAAATCTATTTTATTTATTTATATTGTGGATCTATTTTCATTTGCTAGGACTTCAAATACAGTGCTGAATAGAAGTGATGATGAAGAGCATTTTGTCCATAACTATCTTTAAATGGATTTGATGATTTTATAGAAGTTAACTCTCTGTAAAGCTAAGGGGTGTGTGTATGTGTGTGTTTGTGTGTGTGTTCTTAATTTGTTGTGGAGTGGGTTTTGGATTTTCATTAAATTATTTTTGTTATACAAATAAGTGATTGTATTTTTATTACAAAAGATTGAAAAGTATGTAGAAATTATAGAGTAAAGCATGAAAGTTCTTGTATCTTGCTCTACTTTTATTCCTCTCTCCAGATGTATATATTTCTGTTACATTTGGTTTGTATCCTTTTCGTTATTTTGCTATACCTTTATGTACATTTAGTGTGTATATGTGTGCACATAATTTTATTTTATAAAACTACTTGATATTTTGTTTCATTTAGCAGATATTAAGTACCTATCATGTATCAGGCCCCCTTTAGGCATTAACATTCTTTTGTTCATTCAACAGATATTTCTTAAATGTTTCCTAAGTGCCAGGCAATGTCTTAGGTGCTGGGAATATAGCTATGAAGAAAAAGAAAAGCCCTGCCCTCAGAGCTAACTTTCTAAAGGTGCAGACAGAAAAATTTAAAAAAAAAACCCAAAACAAAAACAAATGATGATAAATAGTGTGAAAAAAGTTAAAACAGGATAAAAGAGGATAGGGATGGACTGGGGTGCAATATTAGATAGTGCGTCAGAGAAAGCGTGTTTGAAAAGGGGACATTTTAGCAAAGACTTGAAAGAGATGGAGCAGATGTTCAAGAAAGAACAATACGTTTTGGTCAGAGCAAAGAGAATGAGGGAAGAGTAGGAAAGAAGTTTGGAGAAGTGGTGGGGCGCCAGATTATGTGGAGCTTTCTAGGCCCTGGTAAGGATTTTGGATTTTATTCCAAGTATGATGGGAAGCCATTGATGGTTTTTGAAAAGAGAAATGGCCTTGTATTAGTTTGTTAGGGCTGCCATAACAAAATACCAAAGTGACTTAAACTACAGAAATTTATTTTCTTACACTTCTGGAGGTTAGAAGTCCAAGATAAAGCTGTCAGTAGGTTTGGTTTCTTCTGAGGCCTCTCCCTTTGGCTTGCAGTTGACGGTCTCCTTGCTGTCTCCCCATCTGCTCTTTGATCTGTGTGTGGGCATGTCCAGTGTCTGTGTGTCCAAATTTCCTCCTCTTAATCAGGACACCAGTCAGATTAGACTAGGGCCCACCCTAATGGCCTCATTTTAACTTAATCACATCTTTAAAGACCTTATTTCTAAATACAGTCACATTCTGAGGTTAAGACTTTTTACATAAGACTTTTGGAGGAACACAAGTTAGCCCATAATACACCTGATCTGCTTTATTCAGGCTGCTAAGGACAGACTTGAGGTATATGTGTGGGGTGGGAGTGGGGAGTGTAGGCTTTTTTTCAGACTTTCTTGGGAAGAACTAATACCTTGTCTATTAATACCTTGTCTACTAATACCTTGTTCTATTTTCTGTTTTCTCCATTAATCTGATTAAATTTGCATGTTTTCTAATAATTTCCAAAAACTTCTGGTCTGCATAATGGCATCGTTTTCTTTCTTTTATTGAAGTATAGTTGATTTACATTACTGTGTTAGTTTCAGGTATACAGCAACGTGATTCAGTTATATATATATAAATATATAATATATTTTTCAGATTCTTTTTCATTACTATAAGATATTGAATATAGTTCCCTTTGCTATACATAAATCCTTGTTGTTTATCTATTTTTTATATAGTGGTGTGTATCTTTTAATCCCATACTACTAACTTATTTCTCCCCACCCTCACTTTCCCCTTTGGTAACCATAAGTTTGTTTTTTACGTCTGTGAGTCTGTTTCTGTTTTGTAAATAAATTCATTTGTATTAGATTCCACATATAAGTGATATAATATTTGTCTTTCTCTCCCTGACTTACTTCACTCAGTATGGTAATCTCTAGGTCCATCCATGTTGCTGCAGATGGCAATATTTCATTCTTTTTTTTATGGCTAAGTAATATTTCACTGTGTGTGTGTGTATGTGTGCATGTGTGTGTAACATCTTGTTTATCCATTCATCTGCTGATGGACACTTAGGTTGCTTCCATGTCTTGGCTATTATAAATAGTACTGCTATGAACATTGGTGTGCATGTATCTTTCCAAATTAGAGTTTTCATTTTTTCTGGATATATGCCCAGGAGTAGGATTGCTGGATCATATGGTAACTCTGTTTTTAGTTTTTTTAAGGAATCTTCATACTGTTTTCCATAGTGGCTGCACCAATTTACATTCCCACCAACAGTGTAGGAGGGTTCCTTTTTCTCCACACCCTCTCTAGCATTTATTATTTGTAGACTTTTTGATGATGGCCATTCTGACTGGTGTGAGATGGTACCTCATTGTAGTTTTGATTTGCGTTTCTCTAATAATTAATGATATTGAGCATCTTTTCATGTATCTGTTGGCCACCTGTACATTTTCTTTGGAGAAATGTCTATTTAGGTCTTCTGACCATTTTTTGATTGAGTTGTTTGTTTTTTTGATATTGAGTTATATGAGCTGTTTGTACATTTTGGAAATTAACCCCTTGTTGGTTGTATCATTTGCAGATATTTTCTTCCATTCTGTAGGTTGTCTTTTCGTCTTGTTTATGGTTTCCTATGCTGACATTTTCTAAGTCTGTTGTGATTTTGTTCTCAAACAAAACCAAAACAAAAAATAACCATAACATTTTTTTTCTGTTTTTTAAATGTGATTTTTTATATGGGAAGGAGATAAATCCATGTGTTTTGTCTTCCATCTTGACTCATAGGCTCCTTTTCTTGTTGCATGTTATTTTTTATAGTTTCTGCTAGAAAACTTTTTTTTTTCCCATCTTCAATGCTCAGCTTAAGTGTACCTTATCTCAGAAGCCTTCCCTGACTGCTTCCTTCTTTCTAACATCCTGTGTTTACCTCTGTCATTCTGTATTGTACTGGCTTTATTGTATTGTATTAGACAGTGAGTGCCTGAGGATGAATAATGTGATTTTATTCTCTTTACCCTTAATGTATCTTATACACTTCAGGCTGCTAAGTAAATGTTCATTGACTAACACACTGAAGAATGAGTATAAATGCGAGAAGTTTGTCATAGATATTCAGTCATCGAACTGGCACAACAGTTTTACTAATTAGGATAGTCATGCTTACAGCAGTGCTACTAGTCTGTGGGATTTACTTTTCTTAGAGATGTAGCCATTTTCTTAGTTCATAAAAGCATCTTTGGAGACTGGTATAAAATATCAAATACATTGTACCAAAAGGAATCAACAGAGTTTAAATATAACGAGATTTTGATTCAATATTTAAGCTGATATGACTGCTCTGTATATTGAGTGATATGTCTCTTTTAGGGTAGGTCTTCTGGTATGGTAGAATGTTTATTAAATACTTATAAGCTAAAAAAAAATAGTAAGGGAGACTGGGTGGTGGGTTTGTTGTCTATGTTTAACTTCTAAAATTTAGTTTTTGAATAGGTAAATATATTTTCATAGTTCAAAATTAAAAATACAAACAAGGTAGATTCCCTGTATTTAGAAAATGCAAACAGGGAAGCATCTCTCTCATCGTTTCCCTGTAGATACTTGGAAACTGATAAGCTTTTGAGGTTCTCCTCCTCACAATCAACCAGTTTTCATTAGTTTAAAAAGTGTTGTGTGTGTACTTGGATTTTTAAAATAATTCTGCTAAGCTGATCACTTGTGTTGGTGTAGTATAATGAATGGCTGACTCAAATGTTTTGTGATTTTTTTTTCTCTCTTTTTTTTTTAGATACATCAAATTACGAAATGGCTTGCAGGCACTTTTGATTTCAGACCTAAGTAATATGGAAGGTAAAATGGGTGATGCAACAGATGATGAAGAGGAAGAAGAAGAGGAGGAAGAAGAAGAAGAAGATGATGACGACGACGACGACGATGATGAGGATTCTGGAGCGGAAATAGAAGATGATGATGAAGAGGGTTTTGATGATGAAGATGAGTTTGATGATGATGATGATGGACATGATGATGATGATCTTGATACTGAGGATAATGAATTGGAAGAATTAGAAGAGAGGGCAGAAGCTAGAAAGAAAACCACTGAAAAACAGGTGTGAATCATGTCTTATATCTTTTTCTAATTTGGGAATTCTTTGGGATAAGTTCCAAACTTATGTTTTATCTCTTAATGGCCAAAAGGAAATATATATCTTTTGATCTTAGTAAAGGTATATTTATTCTGTATAAAGATTACATTTAAAAAATGTTTTGCTCTAATTATAAAAGTGCAAATGCTTATTATAGAAGCTAATGGAAAATAAAGAAAAACAAAAATATAAAAGTTGCCCGTAACCATAACTCTCAGAGGTAATCACTTACCAGTATTTGACTGCGTTATATGTTTTAAAAACAAATGCCCGGAGGTGAGGATCCACATAATTCTTAGCCTGGGATAGAGGAATAAGAGAGAGTATCATCCTTGGAGAGACTGGAAAAAGCATAAGAAAAGAACAAGGCTAGCGTAGAGTCCTCACCTGGGCCTAGGGTTCTAAGAGTCCTCATATGAGTCATTTCTGTCTTTGTAATTGAATGTGATTTATCTCTTTTTATGAGGAAGCACCAGAGATTTGAATAAATAATAAGTAAATTGGAAGAAATGAAATAGAAATGGGGAGTTGAGCTTAGTTAGTGAAACATATAATAACAATAGGTGAATAGATAAATAGGGCTTGATAGAGGTAATTTTCCTCTCTGGATATTTTTTGAAGAATGCTTCCATTTTGCAGTAGGAAGTACCTATATTGGAGGATAATATTCTGGAGCTATTATAGTGGAATTGATCAGCAAATGTTTGTTAAAGCTAGTATCTTGAATATTGATAATGCATTCAACATGGTACAGGCCTCAAAGAATGAATTAAAGTTCAGATTATTAACACTAAAATCTAAAGGTCATATGTATAATACTATAAAGTCAGCTCTCAAAGTGTGAAGATGTGAGATTTAAGTAGTAGATATGGCCTAAATAAATTCTTTGATAGATACTCTTTCTGGAAAAAATTATTATTTTTTTAAAGAAGATTGTGGCAATTCTTTCACTGAGGTGTTGGAGGGATTGAGTCATGTTTAAAGAAGCTATTTGCCCTTGCTATTCAAATTGTGAGTGATGCCTGTTTTGGGAGAGCAAGATAGGTCAAGTGGTTTTAGCTTGGAAAGCTTTAGGGATGAAAACCAAAACACTGGGGGGAAAAATATATATATATATGCTACTTGATAGTCTATAGTAAGGTCTTTGTAAGTAAATTGGAAATTAATAAATTCACTTTTAATTTAAAATAGATCTAGTAATTCCAAATAGAGGAATAATAGAAGGGAAGAAATGATAAAAGTCAGAAATGGAAAGAGCATTGACAGTCAGGAAACCTGAATTTTAATTCTGAATCTGTCACTATCTTTCTGAATGATCTTAGGCCTTTTCATTTTCTCATTTTTTTCTCATTTCTAAAACAAGAGAATTAGGTTACATAAATTTTAAAGTCCATTTTAGCTCCAAAACTTACTGTGTTATAACTTCATAACTGAATATTCCTTGTCTGTAAATTTCTTTCTATATGTCTGTCTGTGTATTTGTAGCTTTTCCTGTGTTTTGGACTTCTTTATACCTTCTATCAACTGATAAGCAAAACTCTAGGATTAAATTAAGAATTGTTTTGACAGCCAATTTTATTGTCAAGATATAATAAAATATCTTAGATTTATACAGAAATTGTGAACCTCTTTGACAAATGAAGATGTGCATCCAGTATTTTGGGTACCCCTTTTAACCTTGCTTAAGTGCATCAAACTCCAAATGCTACCTCGTCTAGAAGCAGCAAGGTCACATTCTAAAGATCATATAAAAAATGGCTTAGATGCTGCCTTTCTTTTCTGAGAACTTGGTATGATATATTCCCTCATAAGATATTGATAGGTAATTCTCTGGATATTAGAAAGGAATGGAGGAACCTAATGCAATTTGAAGAAGAGATCGAACTGTTTAGATTCAGATGCAGCGGGTACACGAGTGAAAGGCTTTCCTTTGATCCCATGATCTGGGAAAATGATTTATATTCATTGAAGGAATAAATGCCTACAAAAGGGAAATAACGTAGATAGTCTAGGTAAGAGGTGGCTTAAGAGTAGTATAGGGTTTGCAGCGGTTTTATGATTTTTTGTTTGAAAAATGTGAAATGTGTTCAAGATAAATATGCAAATTTATAAGGGTAGTGGGAAGAAAAAATTTTGAGGTTTTTGGAAAACTTTTACCTAATTAGGAAGTTAACTACTCTTTTGAGTTATCATTTTTATCCCCTCTATTTTCTTCCTCTCAAAAGGAAATTGTTCTTGATCTGAAAGCTTTAATAAATTAACAAGATTGGAATTTAAGTATGATATATGCTGAATTATGATTTGTTTAGGCCTTAAGTCAATTCTCAAGTATGATTTTTTCAAGTATGAATTTCTTGGGTAGATAATTCTCAAGTATGAATTTCTTTTCTAGCAATCACAGAGCCTGTTTTTGCTGTTGTCAAAGCTGACTGATAGACTGTGGTTTAAGTCAACTTATACAAAAATGTCTTCAACCCTGCTGGTCGAGACAAGAAAACTTTATGGGGTAGTTGGAGCTGAAAGCAGGTTAGGCCTCTATTAAACATCACAGAACAGGTTAGACTGTGCCTTGAAGAAGTGGATATTCCCTCATGTTGTAACTGAGTTTATGTGTCTAAGTCTTAAGTATGGGATTTATGGTATCAAGTGAGACTATTTGGTTCTTCCAAAAATGTACTTTTTTTTTTCTCCCCTGACACATGGTTAAACTTTATACCAGGTGTATGCTATTTTTTAAAAACCCTCTAAGAGGATAACCATTTATCAAAACAATCTTGTGTCATCAAATCTGTTAGCCCTTTAAAATGGACATTTGTAAAATTTGGGAAAGTTAATGATTCAACTTTCTATCCTCAAGGATTCAAATTGACTATCTCTCCCCTTTTGTATCTTTTAACTTATAATGATATAATGGTATGCCCTGATCATTTTAAATGCAGAATTTGGTATGCCTCCTGACCATCTATTTTGTTGGAAACTGATTTTCCCAAGGTATTGGGAGAATATCAACCAATAAGTATTCTATATATCTTCAATAAGAAGTGAAGAACTAAAAAGCCTCTTTAAAGTTTAGTTCTGTAGTTTTTTAATAGTTAAAGATTTTCTTTCTTAACCATTCATTTATTTTCTTTGTTAGATGTTTTCCTGACTTGTTATTTTATGCCCTGTTTTAATAAAAACAAGATTTTCTGAGTAACATATTGAGAAATTTCCATCTAGTAACTGAGTTACTGAACACAGAGAGCCTTTAATTGCTTAGAGATCTTTAGACAGAATCTACTCAGGTATATTACTTCTGCAGATTTCTGAAATCTGATAAATGAGAAACAAACTTGGTCCAGAACTTTGAAATGCTGACACAAAATAATACTTGGGTGGGCTGGCCAGTCCCCCTTCGCTTTTTTCTGTCTGTTTCTGCTTTTTTCCTTAGGTCTGCACCTCTTCAGCATTTGGCAGGATGGCAAGAGGAGGAGCAGCAGGGTGAAACTGACACAGTTCTGGTGAGTTTCACTTTGCTGCTCCTCCTGATTCTCAGGGAAAGAATTTTGTTACTTTCTGTTGGAAAAAGTCCATCTCCAAGTGAATCTTTAAAATGAGATGATAATATTATTCCTTTAGGATTGACTCACTGTTTATTTGTATGTGTTCTACTTACTCCAGTCTGCAGCGGCTCTTTGTGTTGGAGTTGGGAGTTTTGCTGATCCGGATGACCTGCCGGGGCTGGCACACTTTTTGGAGCACAGTAAGATCTTTGTAAAATATCATTCCCGGGTGTGTTTTTCCCTCTAAATTTGTATGTAATGATTTCAAAGATAAGTAACTGGTTTGGTAGAATTATAATTTGTTTAATAAGAGAAAAACTAAGAAAAAATGTTAGTGGATATCATAGGGGAAGATTTAATTTTAATCTCCTTGAGTGCACTTATTTTGAGGATTAGAGTGAAACCACTTAGAAAACTACTTTAAAATGTAGGTTTTATTATTCAGGTACAGGAAGCCCAACAAATCAGGAGAAAATTTCTAACCTCTAGGAATTTAGGCTATAGCCTTGGGAGGGGCAGTCTCTTCCAGGGCTGCAAGGCCTCAAGATGTCAAAGCATCAGAAATACAGAAAATAAAAAGGCATGATTAATATCAAAATAAAACAGAAAATCTTCAGTTTAATTATGAATGTACCCAAGTAAAACCTTTGTGAATGCTATACAGTTATGATACTTGAATTACTCATTTTTTTTGTGTTCTGGTTTTATAAGCTATTCAATACTTGAGGGTAAAGTTCTCATGAGATTTTATAGTAGAAATTAATCTGCTTATATGTCTGTGTTTACATTTTAACCTTTTCACAAATAAATTATGTATTTCTTTCATTAAAAATAAAATGTTTAGGCTTTGAGAATAAAAGTAATATATGAACATTTTAGAAAATTACAAAAACAGAAGTGTAATGAAGAAAGTATTATCCAGACGTAACCATTGTTCATGTGTTGGCATATTTTCTTCTTCTTTTTTTTTTTTCCTGCACATGAGAAATTTCATCCTTGTTAATAAAAACATTGTCTGTATCTTTGTGTTCTGTGACTTTGTGTTCTTTCCACTTAGTGGTATTCATGGGTAGTTTGAAATATCCAGATGAGAATGGGTTTGACGCCTTCCTGAAGAAACATGGGGGTAGTGATAATGCTTCAACTGATTGTGAACGTACAGTCTTTCAGTTTGATGTCCAGAGGAAGTACTTCAAAGAAGCCCTGGATAGGTAATTAACTCAAAATGTATTTTTATTTTGATTATCTAATGCCACCTTACAATTGGAAATATTGGGCATTGTTCTATGGTATTTCTTTTTGAGCAGTGTTCTAATTCTGTAGAATTGTCACAATAGTTTATCTGGAGAAAAGAGCAAATTATAAATAAGCCTTGGCTCTTGTTTTGTAATCCTTAGTCTTTGTTTTAAAGATTAAACTGAAGCCCTTTAAACACCTTTTGAGTTTTGTACATAACATAGTCTCTATTGACTCATTATTGCAATTGTTATTTTCTAATTTAGTAGAAAATATGGAAAAACAGAGAAGCAAAAAGAGATAAGATTGCTCCCAATTTCATAATCTAGAGTTAACCGTGATTGATATTTTGGATTATAGCTACCTATACTCGGAATGTATATGGGATCAGCTTGTTCATATCTTTTCATATTTTTAAATAAGGTATATCACTTTTACATATAATTTTATAATTTATAAAGCATGATTTTAAGTGATTGTGTATGATTCATATTATATAGAAGTACCATAATTTGTTCAGCCAGTCACATGTTATTGGACGTTGAATTGTTTCCAGTTTTCTAGTATTGTAATGCTATGATGAATATCCTAATCTTTGTGTACATCCTTAATTATTTCTTTTAAGTTCTAAGGAGTGAAATTTCTCAGTCTATTTTCGTGAATATTTTGAAAGCTTTTTTTTTTTTTTTACGGTACGCGGGCCTCTGACTGTTGTGGCCTCTCCCGTTGTGGAGCACAGGCTCCGGACGCGCAGGCTCAGCGGCCATGGCTCACGGGCCCAGCCACTCCGTGGCATGTGGGATCTTCCCAGACCGGGGCACGAACCTGTGTCCCCTGCATCGGCAGGCGGACTCTCAACCACTGCGCCACCAGGGAAGCCCTAAAGCTTTTTAAAAAGAACTTTTGATACTCACTGCAAAATTGTCTTCTAGAAAGTTTATGTCAGGGCATTAGTAGAGCTTTGCTATCACAAGGTTGTAAACCAAAGCCTATGCTGGAAAAAAAGGAGTCACTTTATACCAAAATCTAGATAAATGTAAGATTGAAATATAAAAAAAAGAAATCTCAAGTTTGACCAGTATAATGTAAGCCCTGAGGGTAGAAATTTTGGACTATTTTTGTTGATATATCTCCAGCATCAAGAGTTTGGCAGATACTTGATATTTCTTGAATGAATTAACAGTTTTTCTTTAATAGAAAAAAATACCATGAAATCAAAACAGAAATGGCAAAAAAAAATCTCAAAACATGACAAAGGTCCAGTTTTCTTAAAGAAATTGTCTCATCCATTAAGAGATTTGACCCTGAGAAAACTTTTAGGTAAATTCCTGTAAGTTGAAAGCATATGCCATTATTTTCAATGAAATAAATATTTTATGTGTTCTTTTTTTTTTTTGTGGTACGCGGGCCTCTCACTGTTGTGGCCTCTCCCGTTGTGGAGCACAGGCTCCGGACGCACAGGCTCAGCAGCCATGGCTCACAGGCCCAGCCTCTCCGCGGCACGTGGGATCATCCCGGATCGGGGCACGAACCCGTGTCCCCTGCATCAGCAGGCGGACTCTCAACCACTGTGCCACCAGGGAAACCCCTTTATGTGTTCTTGAACCCCCAAATTAACAACTTTTTTTCCTAAAACAATGCCAAAATTCCATTAAAATTGATACAATTAGTTTGATGACAATATTTATAATAGGATACAACTTAGTGGTTTTTCTTCATTAATTTAAAATATGGCTGTCTACTTGCATTCAGTGAACTGGTTTTTAGCTCTTTTTTAATCATATACTTAAGGACATGCTCATAGCACATATATTTGATCTCAGTGTTTCTCTAATTAAACATTTAATTCCCAAATAACAAACGAAAGAATAGAGACAAAAGAAATTAACAAAGGCAATGCAAATGATGCCCAAATTTATCTTTTCTATACACTTAGAAAATTAGGAATACTCTGGGACTTCCCTGGCTGTCCAGTGGTTAAGACTCCACGCTTCCACTTCAGGCGGTGCAGGTTCAATCCCTGGTTGGGGAACTAAGATCCCACATGCCACACAGCCAAAAAGAAAAAAAAAGCCATGAGAAAATTAGGAGTACTTGGGCTCCCCTGGTGGCGCAGTGGTTGAGAGTCCGCCTGCCGATGCAGGGGACACGGGTTCGTGCCCCGGTCCGGGAAGATCCCACATGCCGCGGAGCGGCTGGGCCCGTGAGCCATGGCCGCTGAGCCTGCGCGTCCGGAGCCTGTGCTCCGCAACGGGGAGAGGCCATAACAGTGAGAGGCCCGCGTACCGCAAAAAAAAAAAAAAAAAATTAGGAGTACTTTTAGGATGACTGCATGTTTGCTCTTGTTTCAAAGTTTTCAGCTTCCCAGTTTCACAACATCGAAACAGGTCTTTATGTGTGAAGAAAGCTTAAGCAGTAGACAAGTTGAATTCTCATGACTTTATATTTGGTTATATCCAAATATAAAGAAGGAAAAAATCCACTTCATTGGAAAAAAGAATAGGCTAGGGATATGTTGAATAAATTCTGACCACCTCAGAGATGACGAAACTTGGTATAAAGTGTAGTTAAAGAACTTGTTTCATTTCTTCTTAAGAAATTCTATGTATTTGAAATTTAAGGACTACTTCAGGAAATCAAAAGATATTTGCACATTTATTATAGATTATTTCTACTTAAAAGAAAAAGAACCTATCAGAATTAATAAGAAGAATGCTACTGCTTACTAGGAGAAATAAATAAGAATATCAGACCATGAATTCATGCCATAAATGGTAGATAGTGGTAGAGCATTAAGCATTGCATATACTATAATAAATATGAAAATATTACACTTCTACAGTTAGTAAGGAATAAAAAGTCTTTGGATCATTTTCAAAGGACTTTTGTATAGCGTGGATTAAGTGCCAGTATTTTTTAATAAGTCAGTAAAATCCAGTTCCCTCACAGGTCACGTTGTTTATCAGTATCTTGAATCATTTAAATAAAAAGTTGAGGAGATGACTGAATTTTTACTCTAGTAAGTAAATGAGAATGGAAGCTGCTTTTGCCCTAGTGGCATTTGCTAATTTCAGTAAATTTGAACTTTGGTTTATCAGTATTTCAGGGCAAGAGCAAGAATTATCAAAGCCCAGGATGTTCATATAGTGGGATGTCTAACAGGATGCCCTTCTCATGATAAACTGGGACTCCAGAGGCATCACCCTCAGGGTGAAGAAATGGATTAGCCATCCTGAGGAATTACAGCCTGCTTTCAAAATGCCTGAGTTGTCTAGCAAACCTTAAGCCTTGATTGTGATTTAACATGGTCCAGAACTGGTAGTGTTCTCTCATGCCCAAAAGAAGCAAACACAAATCCTCTCAAAAGGAAAATACCTTTATTTTATGCTTTATATTACTCCTATAAACAGTTTTTCAAGTAGAGTGACCAGCATTCA
Source organism: Mesoplodon densirostris (assembly GCF_025265405.1). Taxonomy (NCBI): domain Eukaryota; kingdom Metazoa; phylum Chordata; class Mammalia; order Artiodactyla; family Ziphiidae; genus Mesoplodon; species Mesoplodon densirostris. Next base: position 44,681,200 of record NC_082662.1, on the reverse strand, counting down.
GTCACACATAAGCAGGCACACGACAAAACAAGACAACATGAATGAGAACAGAAAACAGAAAAAGACTTTTAATGCCTTAGAAATCTTAGAGATTGGAATGTACAATTACAAAAACGATTCAATTTTAAAGAAATAAGGGACAATTTTGAATACAGTTGCAAGGCATAGGAAACTATAAAATGTGACCTATGGGATTTGAAATATAAAAAAAAGAAAGAGCATTTTGAACTGAGACATGATAATTGAAATTGAAACCCAATGGACAAGTTTAAGAAAAGAGTAGCTATAGATGAAGATAGAATTTGTGAATTAGAAGATAGATCAAAAGAAGTCCCTAATACAGCATGAAGAGAAAAAAGATGAAAGGTACAGGAAAAAAGGAAAAGGGGCATAGTGGATAGAGTGAAAATGTCAAATACGTATTTACCTGGAGTCCTAGAAGGAGAGGAGAGAAAGATAGAGTAGACAAAATACTTGAAGGTTTGATCACTAGAAAATTTCCAGAACATCAAATCAGACGTTAAAGAAGTTTAACTAATTCCAAAAGTGTATATTAAAAGACACTCACATATAGAAAGATATAGTGACTACAGAAAACCAAATATAGAAAATCTTTGCAAGATGGAAGGGCAGAACTCCTTCAAAGTCATATTAGTTAGTCTGATGGATGACTTTTCAACAGCAGTAGTGGAAGCTAAATGATAGTGGGATATCTGTAATAGTCTGAAAGAAAATAACTGCCAACCACAAATTCTACACCAAGCAAAAAATACCTTGTAAGAATGTTTGTAAAATAGACCTTTAGACACACAATTGAGAGTGTGTGCCACCAGCCAACTTAGCAAAGGAAATTTAAAGAATTTATTTCAGGCAGAGGAAAATGCAGATCAGAGATGCAAAAAAGAAGAACAATGAAAGTCATCTTATGTGAATAAATATAAATGAACATTGATTACTTAACAGTAATTACAAAACTTAAAAAGTATACAGAATTAAAACAATAACATCAATCAGGAATAATGATGATGGCGAAAAAGGTATTTTTATAAGGTATTGATTAACATTAGACATTGATAAGTTAAAAGGATGCATGTAATATTTTCAAGGGTAACTTCTAAAAGAACACAATATGAGTATAAAAATTCCAAACCAGTACAGGGAAAACATTTGGAATAATTCTTTTTAATAATAAATTCAAAGAAAAAAAGTAGTAGGAGAGACAGAACAAGTGGGAGAAGCAGTACAAAGTAGGATGGAGGTAGATGTTGATCCATATATAACAGTAATTCTCATTAAATGTAAGTGGATTAATTTCCAATTAAACATTGTCAGACTGGATTTTTAAAAACCCAATCAAATAGTTTTCAAGACTTAGATGTAAGGCTTGGAAAAAAAATTACTGTCGTTCGAAAGGCTCACTTCATATTGATAAAACTTAACTAGGAAGACATAATTATTTCCAGTTTGAACACGTCTACTAACATAGCCTCACAGTAAATCAGATATAAAGACCAATGAACAAGTAACCAACTGCAGTGGGAGATTTAACACCCCTTTCTCAGTAATTGATAGAACAACCATAAAATCAATAAGGATGTAGAAGATTATAACAAAAGGATTACCACTTTTTTTCATAGATGTATCTAATTAACACCTTCCAACTACAAAATTTTTTCAGTTGACCATATTTTAAGCCACAAGTTCAGTCTCAAATTTCAAAGCATTGAAACCATATTATGTTTTCTGAACACAGTGTACAGTTAAATTTTAGCTAGAAATCAGAAGCAGAAAGCCGACTGGAACATGGCCTTATGTTTGGAAATTAAATATATTTCTAAGAAACACCTGGGCAAAAGAGGAAAGCATATCAGAAATTAGAAAGTATTTTATACTGAATATAATATATAATATAAAAATATTATAGAACAAAAGTTGTGGGATGCAGCTATAGTAGTACTTAGAGGGAAATATATAATCTTAAATGTATATGCTAGAAAAGAAGAACGGCTTAAAATTAATGAGCTGATCAATCTCAGGAAGTCTGAGTAAGACCAGCAAAGTATGCCCAAAGAAAGAAGAAAGAAATGATGAAAATAAATAAAATAAAAAGCAGACTGACCTCAGAAGAATGTTGAAATAGGACCTCCAAAAAGCCCCTCCTCTATAAAAGCAATGAGAACATTGCCAAAAATTGTCAAAATCAACTTTTTCAGAACTCTGGAAATAACCAAAAGCTTGCAACAATCCAAAGAGTATTTATTCAAGTGAGTGACTAAATCTTACTAAGAACAGTGAGTTTTGTGGCATTTTAACTTGCCCTATTTCCATTGCCCTCTACCCAGCTCTACAGTAGTCTCGAAAACAAAGAGGTCCCACAATCTCAGTAAAAAACAGCAGTCTAGCAGCCACTGGAGGGGGCTGGATGGATTTAGAGCTCTCTAAAAACATCATTCTGGAGAATCTTCATTATTTGACCTGTCTGGTAATTTCCTGGGAACCACCATTCACGGATTTTTATGTATTTGGCCTGACTGGGAGCTCACCCATTTGCAAAAATCTTTCTCTGGAGGCATTTGTCAAAAACATTTGGATGGAAGTTGTTTACCTTTGTGACTACCTGAGGCAGTGGATAACAGTTGGGGCAAACAAATAGGCTATTCAAAAAGCTTAAAAGGAAAAACTGGAAAATGAGATATCCTAAGGGGCTTTGCAAAGCTCCAGTATATTCCTGGAAATTTTGAAGGTCACATACATGCATATAGCTGTGTCATGTCCAGGGCTGTGTGGATGCTCAAGAAAGACCTAAGAATGCCTTAAGTTGTCACCATGGTTGACCTTGAGTCTCTGGGCAAGCAGGATGTGATGGCTAAGGCAGAGTTGTAAACTGCTTGACTGAATGTTGAAAGCATCCCCCAATATGCACAGAGAACCCCTTGGCAAGGCATTTAATGAAATCTCTCAACAACCAAAGATTATCACTAAGCTAACCAAGCAGTGGTTGTACTTGCCAAAGAATATGGACTTTACAGAATTAGTTTAAGAAAGGTACTAAATATATAAACAGTAAGAACAGCAAACAGCAATAACAACAAAAAACCCTAAGGAGGGAGGAGAATCTTGATTTACAGAGTTGCCACATTATATTATTTAAAATGTTGTTTTCAACAGAAAGTTATGAGGGATGCAGAAAGTATGGCTGAACACCAGAAAAACAGTAGACAATAGAAACTGTCCCTAAGAAAGCCCAGATTCTGGAGTTACTAGGCAAAAACTTTAAATCACCTTTTTTTTTTTTTAACATCTTTATTGGAGTATAATTGCTTTACAATGGTGTGTTAGTTTCTGCTTTATAACAAAGTGAATCAGGTATACATATACATATATCCCCGTATCTCCTCCCTCTTGCATCTCCCTCCCACCCTCCCTATCCCACCTCTCTAGGTGGTCACAAAGCACTAATCTGATCTCCCTGTGCTATGTGGCTGCTTCCCACTAGCTATTTTACATTTGGTAGTATATATAAGTCCATGCCACTCTCTCACTTCGTCCCCACTTTACCCTTCCCCCTCCCTGTGTCCTCAAGTCCATTCTCTAGATCTGCGTCTTTATTCCTGTCCTGCCCCTAGGTTCTTCAGAACCATATTCCATATATATGTTAGCATATGGTATTTGTTTTTCTCTTTCTGACTTCACTCTGTATGACAGACTCTAGATCCATCCACCTCACTACAAATAACTCAATTTCGTTTCTTTTTATGGCTGAGTAATATTCCATTGTATATATGTGCCACATCTTCTTTATCCTAAATCACCTATTTTAATTATGTTCAAAGAGCTAAAGAAAACTATGTCTAAGAACTAAAGGAAAATATGAGAATGATGTCTTACTAAGTAGAGAACATCAATAAAGAGATACAGATTATTAAATAGAACCAAATAGAAATTCTGGAGTTGAGAAGTACAACTCAAATGAAAAATTAACTAGAAGGGCTCAACAGAAGATTTGAGTTAGATTTGAGTTAGCTGAGGAAAGAGTAAACAAACTTGAAGAAAGGTTAGTTGGGATTGTCCAGTCTGAGGAACAGAAATAAAGAAAAGGAATGAAGAAAAATAAACAGAGCCTCAGAGATCTGTGGGACACCATCAAGCATACTAACGTGTATCATAGGAGTTCCAAAAGGAAATGAGAAAAGGGTAGAAAGTATTCTTGAAGGTATAATAGCCAAACTCTTTCCAAATTTGGTAAAAGACCAAAATCTACACATTCAAGCAACTCAAGGATTTCCAGAAGGATAAACACAGTGGTATTCACAACAACGACATTCACAATAAGACACATTATAATCAAGCTGTCAGAAGCCAAATGTAAAAAGAATATTGAAAGTAGCAAGAGAAGAGCAGCTTTTTTCATAAAAGTTAATCTCAATAAGGTAAACAGGTGCTTTCTCATCAGAAATCATGGAGGCAAGAAGGCAATGGTATGACACATTCAAAGTGCTGAAAGAAAAAGACTACAAACCAAGTATTTTATATCCAGCAAAAATATCCTTCTAAGTGGAGAAATTAAGACAATCTCAGGTGAATTAAAAACCAAGTTTTAAGTTTGTCATTAGCAGATCTCTATATGACATATTAGATGAATGGAGTCCTTCAGACTGAAATGAAAGGACACTCAAATCCACATGAAGAAATAAAGCATACTGGTAAAGGTAACTATATAGGTAAATATAAAAGAAAATATAAATATACTTTTTGTTTGTAATTTTTTCCCTATCTGATTTAAAAGATAACTAACTGTATAAAGCAAAAATTATAAATCTGTGTTGATAGGCATGTAATATATAAAGACATCATTTGTATGGCAATAATAACACAAAGGAAAGGAGAGAGAACAGGTATATGGGAGTGAAGTTTTTGTATACTACTGAAGTTAAGTTGGTATTAATTCAAAATGGATTGTTGTAAGTTAAGATGTTAGTTAAGAAAATCACTCAAAAAATATAGTAAAAAAAATGGCAAGGGAATTTAAATGGTACTCTAGAAAATATCTGTTTTAACAAAAAGAAGTCAGCAATGGAGGAATAGAGGGGAAAAAAGACATAAGACTTACAGTAAACAGATAGCAAAGGAAGATATAAATCCTGTCTTATCAGAAATTAAGTGTAAACAGATCAAGCATTTCGATTAAAAGACAAGATATTGGCAGACTGGGTAAAGAAACGTGTCAGCTATAAATGCTGTCTGTAAGAGACACACTTTAGATTAAAATACACCAATAGGTTGGCAATAAGAAGATGAAAAAAGATACACATACAAATAGTAATTAAAAGGGAGCTGGAGTGATTGAACTAATATCTGACAAAATAAGACTTTAAGGGCCTCCCTGGTGGCGCAGTGGTTGAGAGTCCGCCTGCCGATGCAGGGGATACGGGTTCGTGCCCCGGTCTGGGAGGATCCCATATGCCGCGGAGCGGCTGGGCCCGTGAGCCATGGCCGCTGGGCCTGCGCATCCGGAGCCTGTGCTCCGCAACGGGAGAGGCCACAACAGTGAGAGGCCCACATACCGCAAAAAGAAAAAAAAAAAAAAAAAGACTTTAAGATGAAACTTTACTAGAGACAAGGGAATTTTGTAATGATAAAAGGGTCAGTTCATCAAGAAAGTATAACAGTTATAAACATAAGTTCATCTTTCAAAGGAACCTCAAAATACATAAAGCAAAAACTGACAGAATTGAGGGGGAAAATACACAATTAAATAATAATAGTTGCAAATGTAAATATCCCACTTTCAATAAAGGATAGAACAACTAGGTAGATCAACAAGAAACAGAAGACATGAACAAGAGTATAAACTAACTAGACATCTACAGAACACTTCACCCCAAATCAGCAAAATACACATTCTTCTCAAGTGCAGCATGTATTTTTCTCCAGCATAGATATATATTAGGTCATAAAATAAATATATTCCCAATAAATTTGAAAGGATGAAATTATACAGAGTATGTTCTCTAGCTATAATGTAATGAAATCAGAAATCAGTAACAGAAGGAAATTTGCGAAATTTGACAAATCTGTAGAAATTAAACAACCTTACCCTAAATAATCAATGGATCAAAAAAGAAATCACAAGGGAAATTAAAAAAATAGAGACTAATGAAAATGAAAACAACATACAAAAATTATGGGATGCATCAAAACCAGTGCTCAGAGGGAAATTTATAACTGTAAACACCTCCATTAAAAAAGGTCTCAAGTGACCCTAAACTTCCATCTTAATTAACAAGGCAAAGAAGAGCAATCTAAACCCAACTAAGCAGAAGGAAGGACATAATAAAAATTTGAGTGGAAATAAATAGGGAATAGAAAAACAATAGAAGATAAAACCAAGAGTTGGTTATTTGAAAAGATGAACAAAATTGACAAACTTTTGGCTTAGACTAACCAAGAAAAAGGAAGGCTCAGATTATTAAAATGAGGAATGAAAGAGTGAACATTAGTATGATCTTAACCAAAATAAAAAAGAGTATAATAGAATATTGTGAACTATTTTATGCCAACAAATAGGTAACAGACAAATTGGGCAAATTTCTAGAAAGACACAAACCTACTGAAACTGACTTAAGAAGACAGAAAATCTGAATAGACCTGTAATGAGAGACTGGATGAGTAATCAAGAATTTTCCAAATGAAAACTATAGACCCAGGTGACTTCACTGGTGAATTCTACGAAACATTTAAAGAATTAACACTAATGCTTCATAAACTCTTCCAAAATATAGAAGAAGGAGGGACACTTCCTAAATCATTCTATGAAGCCGGTATTACTCTGATATCAAAACTAGACAATCATTGCACAAGAAAACTACAGACTAGTATCTGTTATGAATAGAGATGCAGAAATCCTCAACAAAACCACAAAACTGAATCCAGCAACATATAAAAAGGATTATGCACAATCCAGGTGGGAGTTATCCCCGGATTGTGAGGTTAGTTCACCATACAAAAACTAATCAACATAATATGCCATATTAATAGAAGAAAGGACAAAAACACATTCCAAAAATCATCTCAGTATAAACAGAAAAAGCATTTAACAGAATCCAGCACCCTATCATGATAAAACACTTGATAAACTAGGAATAAAAGGGAACTTCCTCAACCTGATAAAGGGTATCTGAATAACCCACAACTAACATCATACTAAATGGTGAAAGGTTGAAAGCATTTCCCCAAAGATTAGAATCAAGATATCAGCCCTGTCCACCTCTATTCAACATTGTAGTGGAGGTTTTAGCTAGAGCAGTTAGACATGAAAATGAAATAAAATCATGCAGATTCGAAAAGAAGTAAAACTATCTCTATTTGCAGATGGCATAATCTTGTACAGATGATTCTCATTATTTGTGGAGAATTCACCTACTCACTAAAATTTATTTGTAACTCCAAAATGAATACTTACAGTGCTTTTGTAGTCATTCAAGGACATGTGAAAAATTTGGGAAAAAATTTGAAAATTGTTGTGAAAAATTTGAGTTGCCTGACACACACCTTCTCAGCTGAGGTTGAAAAAGGCAACACTCTACCTTTTTGTTTCAGCTTTCATACAGAAGTGACCAGAGGATAAGGGACAGTACAATATAGTAAGAGAAACTCTGGCTCTGGAGCCAGTTCTATGGAGTTTGAGTCCCAACTCTGGTACCCACTGGGGAAGTGGCCTCAGGCAGTTTCCTTAACACTTCTGAACCTCATTCTCTCTTTTGTGAAATAAAGAAAAGAGAATCAACTAGAATGAGATACCTTTAGGATTTAAGATCATAATCTGTGTATGTGTATTACCCCTAGGACAGTCATTCAATACTCGCTAATTCAGCAGTCATGACAACTTTAGAAAACATAACTACCACAAATAATAGGAACTCATTGTATATGGATAATCCTAGAGTCCACAAATGAACTATTAGAGCTAATATCAAGTTCAACAAGGTTGCAGGATCAAGATCATTGTACAAAAATCAGTTGTATTTTTATACACTAGCAATGAAAAATACAAAAATGAAATTAAGAGAAAATTCCTTGTACAATAACATTAAAAAGAATAAAATACTTAGGAATAAATTTAACAGAAGAGGTGCAAGAGTTGTTTGTGGAAAGCCACAAAAGTTTTTTTGAAAGAACAAATTAAATTAATGGAAAGCCATCCCATGTTCATAGATTACAAGGCTTAATATTGTTAAGATGACAATACATCCCAAATTGGTCTACAGATTCAACTTAATCCTTATCAAAATTTCAGCTGTCTTTTTGGAAGAAATTGATGAGCTGATTCTAAAATTCATATAGAAAGGAAGAGACCAAGAATAGCCAAAATTATCTTGAAAAAGAACAAAGTTAAAGGACTCATATTCCCAGTTTCAAAACGTACTCAAATCTATAGTAATCAAGGCAACATGGTACTGGCATAAGAATAGACATATACTTCAGTGGAATAGAATTGAGGCTCCAGAAATAAACCATTACATTTATTGTCAGTTGCAAGGGTGCCAAGGCAATTCAATGGGAAAGAACAGTTCTTCAAAAAATGCTATGCGACAACTGGATATCCACATGCAAAAGAATGATGTTGGATCCTTTGTTCATACCATATACAAATATTAACAAATTGAGACATATGCTTAAGTGTAAGAGCAAAAACTATAAAATTCTAAAGAGAACATAGGCATAAATCTTTGTGACCTTGGACTTGGCAATAGTTTTTCAGATATGACATCAAAAGCAGAAGCAACAAAGGAAAAACTAGATAAACTGGTCTCCACTGAAATTAAACACTTTTTGCTTTAAAGGGTCCTATGAAGAAAGTGAAAAGACAACTCACAGAATGGAAGAAAATACTTACAAATCATCTATTTGCTAAGGTGCTAGTATCCAGAATATATATAAAACTTTTAGTCTCAACAATAAGAAAACAAATAACCCAGTTTTAAAATGGGCAAACGATTTGAATAGACATTTCTCCAAAGAAGATATTCAGGTGGCCAATAAGCACATGAAAATATGCTCAATAACTTAGTCACTAGGAAAATGAAAGTCAAAACTACAATGAAATACCACCTCACAGTGGTCAGAATCGCCATCATTAAAAAGTCAACAAATAATAAATGTTGGAGAAGGTATGGAGAAAAGGGAACCCTCTTATACTGTTGGTGGGAATATAAATTCCCACCAACTATGGAAAACATTATGGCAGTTCCTCAACAAACTAAAAATAGAGTTACCATATGATCCAGCAATCCCACTCCTGGGCATATATCCGGAAAAAACAAAAACTAATTTGAAAAGATACATGCACCCCAGTGTTCATAGCAGCTCTATTTACAGTAGCCAAGACATGGAAGCAACCTAAATGTCCATCTACAGATGAATGGATAAAGAAGATGTGGTATGTATATACAATGGAATATTACTCAGCCATAAAAAAGAATGAAACAATGCCATTTGCAGCAATATCATACTAAGTGAAGTAAGAGAAAGGCAAATACCATATGATATCACTTATATGTGGAATCTAAAACAGGACACAAATGAACATATCTATGAAACAGAAACAGACTCACAGACATAGAGAACAGACTTGTGGTTGCCAGGGGGTAGGAGGGCAGGGGAGGGAAGGATTGGGAGTTTGGGATTAGCAAATGCAAACTAGTATAAATAGAATGAATAAACAACAAGGTCCTACTTTATAGCACAGGGAACTATGTTCAATATCCTGTGATAAATCAGAATGGAAAAGAATATGTATAACTGAGTCACTGTGCTGTATGCAGAAATCAACACAACATTGTAAATCAACTATTCTTCAATTAAAAAAAACTTCAATGAGATACCACTTTGAAAAGAAGAACATTTACAATTATTGGTGAATGTGTGGATAAATTGGAACTTTCGTACATTGCTGGTGGTTCAGCTGTGTTAGAAAATGTAGTTAGAAAACTTCCTCAAAAGTTAAACATAGAGTTACCATATGACCCAAAAGTTCCACTCTTAGTATACATACTCTACAGAATTGAAAACATATATCTACACAAAAACTTCTACATGAGTGTTAGTAGCAGTGTTATATATAATAGGTCAAAAGTGGAAACAACCTAAATGTCAATCCACTGATGAATGGATAAAATGTAGCACATCCATACAAAGGAATATTACTTGGCAATAAGAAGGGAATGAAGTCCTGGTAAGTAATACAACATGAATGAATCTTGAAAACGTTATGCTAAGAGAAAGAGGCCAGATGCAGAAGGCCCCATAGTGTATGATTCCATTTATATGAAATGTCCAAAACAGGCAAATCCATAGAGACCAAAAGCAGATTAATGCTTGCCAGGGGCTGGAGGGATGAGGGAATGGGGAATGACCGTTAATGGGTACAGAGTTTATTTTTGTGTTAATGAAAATTTTCTGAAATTAGACAGTGGTAATGTTTACACAATTCTGTGAATGTAGTAAAATCCTTTTAATTATGTACTTTAAAAGGGCATTTTGTGGTATGTGAATTATTTCTCAGTAGAAACAATATGCATATGGTAGTTTCAAGAAAGCTAAATGTTGGTTTGAAAAAACTGACAAAATGGGTAAACATTTCATGAGACTGGTCAGGGAAAAAGAAGAGTATGTGCAAATATCAGGAATAGAAAAGAATTAAGACATAATGGCATATGTTGAAAATACAATAAGGTATTTTGAACAACCTATGCCAGTAAATGAAAAAGCTAGATGGTGTTCACAAATTCTTAGTAATATTATTTATAAAACCCACATAAGAGAAATTATAATTTAAAAGTTTTCATACTCTTATAATCATTAAAAAAATCAGTCAGTATTGAAAACTCTTCTCAAAAATAAACTTGTTTAGAGTTGTACAAAAAATTGAAGGAAGAAATAATTCCTCCCTCATTTATGAAGGTAGCATGACCTTGATTTAAGAAAGTATAATATAAGAAAAAATATAGACCAGATTCACAAACAGGCTGATATAGCAGTACTGAGTTGGGGTCATCTTAGAAGTATGAGGTAGGGTTAACAGAAAATCAGTGCTGTTCATCGCATTGTCAGATTGAAGGAGAAAAACCATGTCTCAGTATATGCAGAAAAAAATTACGTGATGAAATTCAGTATCTATTCACAAAGATGCTCTTAGCAAATAAGAGTATAAGGCAGCTTTCTCAATACGATATTTGATAGTTTAAACCAAACCTTATATTTAATGGTGAAACCTTGAAAGATTCCATGTTGAGATCAGGAACAAGACAGAGATACGGGTTGTGATCGCTTCTGTTCATTCTATTATATTAGGCAAGAAAGAAAAATAAGCAAAATACACAACTGTCAACGCATATGATATGATTGTGAACATAGAAAATCTAAAATCTTCTACATATAAAAATTAGTAACATTAACAGAATTGAGTAAGATAGCTTGATATGCAAAAATTAAAAATAATATGTTTAACATATAAAAGTACAACTTCTATGTATCAGCAACAGTTAGATATTAAAATTTTAAAAAAGTTTATAAAAGCTACCCAAATAATCAGACACTCAAGAATCATCCCAAAAATTATGTGTAAGACCTCTTCATGGAGAATATATTAAAATCTTATTGTGAGATATTTATAGAGACCTAAATAAATTGAGAGAAATGCTATTCATGGATTTGAAGCCTTGTTTTTTTGTTTTGTTTTGATTTTGGCCATGCTGCACGGCATGCAGGATCCTAGTTCCCCAACCAGGGATCGAACCTGTGCCCCCTGCATTGGAAGCTCCAGAGTCCTAACCACTGGACCACCAGGGAATTCCCTGAAGCCTTTTTTTTCTTTTAGTGACATTAATCTTCCTATTTAATGTACGGATTCAGTGATATTGCAACCATAATCTCAGAAGATTTACTTAGTCTTAAACAGACAAGCTAACTCTAAGATTTATAAGGAAATGCAGAGGGCTAAGTATAGCCAAGATACTTTTGAATTGGAAAAATAACAAGGTAGCAGGACTTGACCTACTAGATATTAAGATTTGTTTTGTAATTAGGACACTGGGGTGTTAGCAGAGGGCTAGACAAAGAGATGATGGAACAGAATATTTCTTGGAATGGAAGTAGACCAACACATATGTGGACACTTGATTTTTGATAGGAGCATTATGGAGCAGTGGTGAAAGGGCTTTTTAAAAAAATGATGCCGAGACAGTTGGGCTTCTATAAAGGCAAAACCAAAATTGACTTCCTATCTCACAACATGCACAAAAAAATCAATTCTATGTGGATTATAGACCAAAAAGTGAAAAGTACAATTAAAAGTTTTATAGATAAGCATGACTTTAGCCTTAGGTAAGGATTATCAAACAAGATGCAAAAACAAAACATAAAGAAAAATGATAGTACGTTACGTTCATCTAAAGATAACAGAGTATGAAAAAAAGCAAGTATAAAGTGGGAGAATATATTTGCAACACATGTAACTAACAGGACATATTTAGAATAACTACCAGAGATTTAATTATTAGATTATATATGTAATTGTATGTAACATAATTTATATATGATAATATATATCATATAAATGGATAATTATATATATTATTATGATCAGTAAGAAAAATACAACCCAATAGAAAAAAACCCTTAAACAGGCATTTTACCAGAGAAGAAATTCAAATTATTAATAAATATATAAAATGTTCAATCAGGAAAATGTAAATTAAAACCATTATGAGATTTAACTATCCTAAAAGTTGCAGAAAATTTTAGTCTGACAATACCAAGTGAGAGTGAGGTTGTAGAGGATTGGAGAATGATCTGATGCAAGTGTAGATTGGCACAATCACTTTGGAAAAGTTTGATTATTACCTAGTGATGTAGAACATATGATGCATATACTATTACCTAGGAGTTCCTTTCTTAGATATATATTTAGACAAACTTGTGCACATGTGCCGTGGTACATATTTATAAGAATGTTTATGGCAGCATTGTTTGTAATGGTTCAAACCCAGAACCAGCCCAAATGTCCACCAGCAGTAGAATGGATGAATAAATTCATGCAGTGGAATATTCTACTGCGATGAAAATAAATGATCCACAGCCACATGTAGCATCGTAAATGACTACTAAAAGGAGTGTTGAGTTAAATAAATCACGCAAAGAATACATACACTATATATCCATTTATATGAAGTTCAAAAATGAACCTATATTGTCTAGAACATGTATTCTTGGCAGGGTTCATACTGTTTCTTTTGGTGGCAAAAATTTGCCTTGGAGGTGAAAAAACATTTGATATTATAATGGTTTGTGGCCCTCCAAAGCTTAACCCTACCTGCAAAATCTTAGTGTTTGATTTCTTTTTGAGTTTTCTCAAGTATCACATGAACACCATTTACTCTGACATTGAGTTTGTGGAAGATATGCAGAGCGTCTGCAAGGTCAGGGGTACAAAATTGTGGTGGATAGATGGTTGGAGGGCTTTCAAATGACTGATCTTGAAGTCATCACTAGAGGTGGTCTGTGTGTGTTAGTTGGTTGCCATTGGCTGCCTTGTGGATGTTATGTTTGATCCTCTCTCTGCTTTTGTGTGTGACTTTGATTTTTAGAATTAAATAAAAATATTCTGTTTTATTATTTAGTTCAACAAAAGTTATTCAACCCTTCATTAGTTATACTAAGTACTGACAAGAAAAAAATGTCAGTAATATTTTAATGAGTATCTAGTAGCTAATTAAATTAAAAGTTTCTTCTCAGAGCAAGCAAAAGTTCAAAGTTTATTAAATATTGTAGGAAATTAATTTTTTCAATGTGTTTTGTTGGAAAAATGAATTTTAATTTTTTAAAAACTTGATTGCATTGCTGTTATTATATAAATTGTTAATTTGCATATGTAATTTGATGTATCACAATTTATATAAGGAATATATTACATTAAACAGCAAATACAGTTATAAAATTAAGTGAAATACTAGTAGCCTTTAAAATTTTAACTTGGGATTTCCCTGGTGGCGCAGTGGTTAAGAATCTGCCTGCCAATGCAGGGAACACGGGTTCAATCCCTGGTCTGAGAGGATCCCACATTCTGTGGAGCAACTAAGCCTGTGCACCACAAGTACTGAACCTGCGCTCTATAGCCAGCGAGCCACAACTCCTGAGCCCGCGTGCCACAACTACTGAAGCCCGTGCGCCTAGAGCCCGTGCTCCGCAACAAGAGAAGCCACTGCAATGAGAAGCCCGCGCATCGCAACGAAGAGTAGCCCCCGCTCGCCGCAACTAGAGAAAGCCCACGTGCAGCACCGAAGACCCAACGCGGCCAAAAATAAATTAATTAATTAAAAAAATTTTTAACATAAAAAATTAAAAAAAGTAGGCCTCAGATACTTTTTATTTATAAAATCACAGATACACATAAAATATGTAAACAGATTGTGTATGTGTGTAAAAATGTCATAGGGGAGTGATTAGAAGAAAATTCTGAAAAGACTACTTAGGGTTGATAATGGGAAAAAAAAGATCAAGAAACACCAGCCTAGAAATACATATATATGTGGTAAAGCTATCAAGAAAAGCAGAGAAGTGATTCCCGTAACATTCATGATATTAACTCTGAGGATAAGGTGGGTGCTGGGTTCTTCTAGAGTTCTGACAGTGGTCTATTTCTTGATCTGAGTGGTGGCCACTCAGGTGTTTACCGTATAGTCTATATGCCCGTGTTTTATATATAATACTTTTTGTATGGGTATTATATTTCATAATAGAAAAAAGGTAGTTTGTAGACATTAAAATCTAGAAATGCTGTGTATTGTTTAGGTTTTATATGCACGATTATGAACTAAATCTCCATCTTAGTAAAGCTTCTTAATTAAAAAAGTAGATGTTGACTGATGAAAAACTTTTACCAAACAGTTTTTTTTTTTTTTTTTTTTTTTTTCAGATGGGCCCAGTTCTTCATCCATCCACTAATGATCAGAGATGCAATTGACCGGGAAGTTGAAGCTGTTGATAGTGGTAAGTGCTTTATGTCTTGCTGCTTTTTCCTTCATTGATCCAGTCGTTTAGCACACTTATCATTCTTTGTCACTCTTTTTTTTTTTTTTTTTTTTTTTTTGCGGTACGCGGGCCTCTCACTGCTGTGGCCCTTCCCGTTGTGGAGCACAGGCTCCGGACGCGCAGGCTCAGCGGCCATGGCTTACGGGCCCAGCCGCTCCGCGGCATGTGGGATCTTCCCGGACCGGGGCACGAACCCATGTCCCCTGCATCGGCAGGCAGACTCTCAACCACTGCGCCACCAGGGAAGCCCTCTTTGTCACTCTTTATATTATAAAGGGCTAAGTTAAAATAGATATGTCATATTTATTCCTGAAGCCATTAAATGTCTAATTCAGTATATATTTGAAATAAGTCAAAGAATGGTAGATTTTCAATTTTTCAGCCTTTATTTTTTGAGGGTTTTACCACAGTGACTGACCTTTTGCAGGGTAAGAGCCTAATTCTTAAAGCTAATCACTGGGTGTTAAAACTTAAAAGTTCACATACTCTTTTTGTATGAAGAGGTATTTCCTCTGAGGCTTTATTTTAAGCACCATCCTGATATTTAAATAGCTTATTTTTTGTTGCCTCTGTGTGTCAGTGCTTTGTGGGTTGAGTTTCTGTAGTTCCAAAAACAATCGTGATATGTTTATGGATGAAGAAACTAAACTCCTGAACAGGAAATGCATTTAATTTTACTTTTTGACAGTTTTTTTTATCTTTGTGATTTAAATATTAAAGACTGTAAGGAAGGCTGTGTGTCTCTATAGGGTGCAGGTTCATTAGAGAACTGTGCTGCACATATCCCTTAATTACAGAGTACCAGTAAATAGCACCACTGCAGATTAACCCTGCTTCCTTATTTTAGTATTAGAAACATGTAACAGTAGACTTGGGATTTCTAGTTCACATAGGTTAGGGTTGGCTTGCATAGCTGAAGAGGCCAGGTCTCTGTACTAGTTCTTCCCTTTGTAGCATTTTCCCTCTTGGCTTGATTGTCTAGTTCTAATAATCACTTATTGCATTCACTAGGCTGAATAAACTGAAGATGGCTGGAAAGAACTGTCTTGAAGTCAGCAAACTGTGTTTTACTTATAGAAATGTCACTAACTGTGGCCCTCAATTTATTTGTAAAAGAGGGTGGAATGGAGTTAGATTCCTCCTAGTTCTAGTAGCTTCTTATAATCAAGGATTTATTTTCTTCATTTTTGTTACTTGCCTACCCACAGTGTCTGTTTTTTCATAGGCCCAGATAAGTATTTGTTGAATACAAGAAAAACCAAAATAACTAAGGAAAACTCCAAAAGCCTTCCCTACTTTTTGGGACCTAGGAACTATATTCTGTGTCTTTAATTCTTTCAAGTGTGTTTTTCTTTATACAGTTTCTAGAGTGGGTCGAAATTGGCATTTAAAAGGTTAGACGTCTAGGGAATTCCATGGCAGTCCAGTGGTAGGATTCAGCGCTTTACTGCTAGGGCCCACGTTCAATCCGTGGTCGGCAAACTAAGATCTCGCAAGCTGTGCGGTGCGGCCAAAAAAGAAAGATTAAACGTCTAATTTAATTTTAAAAGTTAATTCAGAATATATTTTATTATATTTTGAATATTATACAGAAATATATATATATATATACATACATATGTGATATATGATATGTACACACACACTCAAATACAATAAGTAGTTTTGGTTTAAGATGAACTTAAGCTAAAGGCTCTGTTTTTTTGTTTGTTTTTGATGATAGGAGACCTAGATTTCAATTTGTGATCTGATATAAATAGGTATATATCATTAGTTACTTAACCTTCTAAGTATGAAGGATTTACTTGAGATTAGGGAGATGGGAGAGGTCTTAAATTTTAACTGGTGTAATAAACTAGTATTCATTAGCCAGTTTTGTTTTTTAGCATACTGTTTATGATATATTATTCTTTTATTTGCATTTATAAGACATCAGAAAATTATAAATAAGACAAGAGCTAAGTTTAGATTCTATGAACATACAACAAGATCATTTGGAGACTCAATATTTATACATTGATAGATGTTGGTATTTATTGTGAACACAGCATAAATTTATCTTGGCTAAAACCACAAAATGTTTAACAGTTTTACATGCTAACGTGTATAGTATGCAGACCATTAAGAGTTAACAGCTCTAGGCCAGGTCTAAGTCAGTATTATATTCATACATCTTAGCTTTTCTTTTTTCCAAAATCAATATCTGCAAATAATGAGATCTATTTTTGAAAGCTCAATAATCAGATGTTATTTTCTTCTACTCAGATGTGATAGTCTTTATTCTATCATTCTCATCTCATTCGCATGTTTTTAGTTGCCTGCATGCTTGGATGGCCCATTCAGTGTGAGAGGAGTTGAAAGGAAGTTCAGCTAACCTGGTAGATTCATCTTTTCATTTTCTTTATCATTTATTCCTCTCCACCTGCTTATGGAAGAGATTCTTTCCTGAGTTTTTAATTTATTATCTTGTTTTACCTTCATTACTTTATCACCGTGTCCTGCATTGACAATCTGTTTTTGGTCTGTTCTTTCAGTGGAGTGGTTATACACACAAATTTATAAGCATTTATTTGCACAATGCAGATAGGTCTGTTCAGTGTTTTATAATTTTCTTGAATACATTTAATCACAGAAGCTCATAAATGTCCACAGGGCAGGTTTTAAAATGGGATTAACTTATTGCTAAAAGAAGATTATAGAGAAAAAAAATTATTTTTAATGATTAGCTCTTTATTTTAATGATTGTTCGTACTTTTACATAAGCATGTTTAATTGCCTGCATATTTTACCCTAGTAATTGAGACTGAGGATATAGCCAAAGCCTTTTTTTATATAATCAAGTGGTTGAGTGTGTTCTCTAAGTGTTCAGTATTTATACTCTATTTTTATCAGTTGTAGGAGGTACTAAATCACTTTTTGTAGGTATGTTTATATATCTGCTCCATTAGTTTTCTGTTGCTGCTGTAACAAATTACCAGAAACTCAGGCTTAAAATAACAACAGATTTATTTTCTTAAACTTTTGGAGGTCAGAAGTCTAAAATATTTCCTCAGGGCTGCATTCCTTTTGGAACCTGCAAGGGAGAATCTGTTTCCTTGCCTTTTCCACCTTCTAGATACCACCTACTTTCCTAGACTATGGCTCCTTTCACTATCTGAAGAGCCATGGGTGTAGAATCTTCTTTGCTATCTGACTTTTGCTTCTGTCTTTATATCTTCTGTCTTTGATCCTCTTACCTCTCTCTTTTAAGGACCCTATGATTACATTGGGACCCAGATAATCCAGGATAATCTCCCCTTCTCAAGATCCTTAATTTAATCACACTGCAAAGTTCCTTTTACCACATAAGGTAACACATTCACAGGTTTTGGAGATTAAGATGTGGCCATCTTTGGGAGCCATTATTCAGCCTGTCACCTTAGTAATGGAATTGTTTCTTCTGTGTTAGAGCCATATCTTCATAATTTTTACAGCAATTTTAAAAATTTACTCTGTTGAAGCTATGTATATATTTTTTACTACATATGTTTTCCAGGTATGGAAATTAAAAATGTATATATTTTTTACTGTCTCATCTTTGATTTAGACTTTATGGCTTATAACTGAAGTATTTTAGTGAATATACTTTTGCTTCTTTCCATCTCTTCTGTCACCACTTTAGTTTCCACTCTCTTTACCAAGTATAACAGTGATGGCCTCTAATCAGTTTCCCTGTCTATACTTTTGCTTCCACATTTACCACCAGAATGAACTTAGTGAAGTCCAGATCTGATATTGTTACTCTCCTTATTAAACATTTGTAACGCCTTACCATTACTCCTATGATAAAAAAAATAGCTAACTTTTTTTTTTTTTTTTTTTTTTTTTTGCGGTATGTGGGCCTCTCACTGTTGTGGCCTCTCCCGTTGCGGAGCACAGGCTCCGGACGTGCAGGCTCAATGGCCATGGCTCACAGGCCCAGCCGCTCCGCGGCATGTGGGATCTTCCCGGACAGGGGCACGAACCCGTGTCCCCTGCATTGGCAGGCGGACTCTCAAGCACTGCGCCACCAGGGAAGCCCCAAATAAAATAGCTAACATTTATTGAGCACTTATTATGTGCATTGTTATGATTATTACCTCCATTATCCTTATTTAACGTACAATGAAACTGAGGCTTAGAAGCGCTCTTTCAAAAATTGTTTCGTAACTCTTCAGCCTGATATCTTGCCTCTGCTTTGATTCTGAACCTTCTACCTCCAGCAGCTAGTTTTAGTAGTACCTGCTGCATGATGTTCAGTAAATATTTGTTGAAGGAATATATCTTATTTAATTCTTATAAGAATCCTGTGAGCTAGGTACTTGTAACTCCATTCTATAGATGAAAAATAGAATCAGGGAAGTTAGATAACTTTCTCAAGGTTGTATAGCTTAGTAAATGGCAGAACTTGGATTCTAGCCAAGATACTTCTGACTTCAAAGTGATTGTTTTTAACCATTAATACTTTATTACCAACACAGTTGGCTTTGGAGGAGATTTAAACAATATATATGACAAAGTTCCCAGACAATAAGGAGTTTGATTTAACATTTTCTTGGCACTTTCATCAGTAAGATCTTGGACATAGCATCTGTTGACTGAAAAAAAAATGCACAACCTAAAAGTTGAGAGTTAGGTTTTATTTGGCGGATTTTCTGAGGACTTCAAGCCTGGGACACAGCATCTCAGATAACGCTGAGAAAACTGTTCCAAAGAGGCAAGGTGGGGAGCTAGGATATATAGGATTTTTTTTGCAACAAAAGGCCAGGTAGTCGGAACATCAGAAGATTACTGTTAATAAAAGAAACCGCGATATCTCAAGTTAAGGAATTTAGCGCTTTTCTATGTACAGGAAGATGCAAGAGTCTGGGCTCACTGAAATCATTCCTTTGATAGGCACCGCAGCTATCTGGGTCCAGTATCCTATGTTTTCTCATCCTGAGCTTCCTGAGGGCACACCATCCCTGTGGCTGTAATGTGATGGCTTGATGGCTGCAACATCTTTTGTTTACTGATGTGGCAGGCAATACTTTAGTTTTCACAATAATAACCTTCAGATTATTAACTGCCTGTTTCATTTGAAAATAAGGGAAAATCTCTAGAAAGGTGAATTGACTACCCAAAGTTAGAGAATGTGTTAAGTCATAGAACTTGTCCTAGATCATTGATTTCCCTGCTTCAGTCTTACTACACTTTATTCATAAAATTAATTTTTGTTACTTCCTTACTTTCAGTTCTTTAAACTTGAATTTCCAGATAATAAAGCAAGATACTGAATTTCATTTTATTAAAAGTGTTTCCTTAAAACTGACAGAATATCAACTTGCAAGACCCTCTGATGCAAACAGAAAGGAAATGTTGTTTGGAAGCCTTGCTAGACCTGGACATCCTATGGGGAAATTTTTTTGGGGTAAGATACTAAATACTTCATCTATTTCATGTTTTCTAGTTAAGGAAGATAGAGAGTATGAAAAGTTTATAAAGAATGGAAAGCTATAAAGGTAGGGTAGCTAGGTACCTTTTACCTTTTAGGGTAGGTAGGAAGCTTTTCAAATAGAAAGTAGTTCAGCATGCCTATATTTGGTTCTCTAACATTGGATATATGAGGAATAGCACCTAACATTTTGTGAATGTTTTCTGGGTGTCAGATGCTCTGCTAACACTACATGAATTATCCCATTCAGTCATCATAACAATGTTACAAGCTTGGTACCATTATAATCTCCATTTAAAGATAAAGAAACAGGCTCAGAGAAGTTAATTTTCTTAAATATGATAGTGGTGGATGTGGGATTTGAACCTCTGTTTATCTGCTTATAAAGTGTGTGCTCTTCCCCAACCTGACATTTCCAATTAGCAACAGAGTTTCAGCAATAATTACTCTAGTAGTTTTTGAGCTGTGACCTAATTTTGTTTAATTGTTAAGCTGTTTAAATGGTATCTGGTTTTTCATAATGACTTTTTCTTAGTGTTAGAATTCAGTTATTATGGCTTTTTCTTAGTGTTAGAATTCAGTTATTATAGCCGTATATTAATCCTCTTGACCACAGAGTAGAATCTGGAATGAGTTGATCTAAATGGTACTTCATTCAAAGGATGATTTGCTTGTTTGCTTGTTTGTACGGTTATATTCACTTTGTATGTCATCCTTGCTTTATGTGGTTTATTTATTTTTTTTTTTTTTTTTTTTTTTTTTTTTTTGCGGTATGCGGGCCTCTCACTGTTGTGGCCTCCCCCGTTGCGGAGCACAGGCTCCGGACGCGCAGGCTCCGGACGCGCAGGCTCAGCGGCCATGGCTCACGGGCCCAGCCGCTCCGCGGCATATGGGATCCTCCCAGACCGGGGCACGAACCCGTATCCCCTGCATCGGCAGGCGGACTCTCAACCACTTGCGCCACCAGGGAGGCCCTATGTGGTTTATTTTTAAGAATCATACAGAATATTACTAAAATAATTTAGAGATAAAACCAAATAGTAGACTAATTATTAAGAAAGGAAGCTTAAGGCAATTATTGTTGTTAAGGTATTGCCAACTAGAGATTAATTCCTTATGTGTTAAAATATACTTTGAAATTGTTTCTTGTGAATTTTTGTCTTATTATTATTATTATGCACTGTTTCAGTATTTTGAGTCACTTGGGTTATTTCATTCATTAAATATAGTAGCAAAGGATGCATTGTCAGTGTGGAGACTTAATAAACTTAGTTATTTCTATAATCTTTTCCATCTTTTTATAGGAAACGCTGAGACTCTCAAACATGAACCAAAAAGAAATAATATTGATACACATGCTAGATTGAGAGAATTCTGGATGCATTACTATTCTGCTCATTACATGACTTTAGTGGTTCAATCCAAAGGTAATATTGTCTACTATGGCCCTTAGAATTATTTGGAAGTAGTGCTTTCTTAGGATTTGTCTGTCGTATCAATGTTGCAGTGCACTGTTAATTTACAATACTTTAGTGCTTGATCCTAATATGAACTAAAGAAAATCAGAATTTGAAGAGGCAAAGCTCAGGGAAGCACAAAATCATCTGATTCTCAGGCAAATGTTTTTTCTTTTATAGACATAGGTCTTAACTCCAGGCTAGTCTGTGAGTATATTAATGTACTGATTGATCACGAACTGTTTTTTCTTTTTTAATAAACTTACTTACTTACTTACTTACTTACTTATTTATTTATGGCTGTGTTGGGTCTTCATTGCTGCGTGCAGGCTTTCTCTTGTTGTGGTGAGCGGGGGCGATTCTTTGTTGCAGTTTGCGGACTTCTAATTGCGATGCCTTCTCTTTGTTGCGGAGTATGGGCTCTGGGTGCATGGGCTTCAGTAGTTGTGGCACAGGGGCTCAGTAGTTGTGGCACATGGGCTTAGTTTGCTCTGCAGCATGTGAGATCTTCCCAGACCAGGGCTTGAACCCGTGTCCCCTGCATTGGGCAGGCAGATTCTTAACCACTGCACCACCAGGGAAGTCCCGTGAGTTGGTCTTTTAAGCCACATTTGGCTGCTGCCTCTGTTATCTCCGGTTTTGCATTTAATCTGTATGAATCATAAACTCTTAAAGGGCACAGTGTTTGTCTTTTCATCCTTACATAGGGTTCAGTAAAATGGCATGATTAATTGAAGTCTGTCATGGTGACGCTAGCAGAAGTATCTTAAATGTAATAATACTGGTCAATACCTCTACTCTTTTCCTTCTTTTATCATTACTGAAAATAATGTGTCAACTTTTCTCATTAAAGAAATCATAATACCTTTCTTTTGTTTTCTTTATATTTTAATCTCCTTAGGCTGTTTTTCAAAGTCAGTCATTTGCTGAACTATTCATTTTGATATATCAATACCTTATAGTTTGTATATTTCTTTTTGAAAAACTAATCCTCTCACTCTAATGTGATTCTCCTTTTTATAAAATTTTGCTCTCTTATTGTCAAAATTAAGATCAGAGCTGACTTGGCACTTAATTATAAAATATTTTTGTGTTTAGGATCAAAATTAGTCCACTAAAGTTAACTTTGAACATAAAGCTACAGACATGGTATGGCACTCAAACTACAAATGTGCTTCTAGATTCCTTTTACAGCATTTATTAAAATAGGCAATTCTATATTTGGTATGTAATATTAATTTGAAATTTTTAATTAATTTTTGTTTTCAAATCTGTCATGAACATGCATTTTTCTTCAACTAGGTATTGATTCTTTTTCATTCTCTTCTTCGGTGATAACAAATATGAGCATATTAACGCTTGTTGCAGATTTCTGAAATAAGCCCCACGTGTTTGATTAGAAAACCTTGTCCAATCTAGAGTCAGTTGATTTCGGAGCTTCAGCATTTATTATATCATTTAAGAGTTAAATATCAGTATAAATAGTATAGAGTAAATTCAGAACTTGATTAGTCTAATTTGCATCTTGTATTTATATACTGGGGCATCTCTTTTGAGAATTAATGAAAGTCATGTAGCTGGTGAGACTAACAAATACTATCCAGTGATGGTAATGAGTCACTGGGATAAAGCTAAAAGGTTTCCTTTTTCATTTATTCATTTATTTCATTCATTCCTATTTTACTAGAAATTTCAGAAGAATTTCTTTTGAAATATAAGAAAAGAATCAAAAGAAGATAGAAATCATATCAGCCTAAGAAGACATATATTAAAACCACAGCAAGTGTAAATTAATGTAAAGTAAATGGAGTATAATAGTACTGATGAGCTGCTGAGAAGGGTAGTGTAGGTTAGTTAAGAGAAACCTTCCTAGAGGAAGTAAGTTTTGGAATGGGGTAAGAGGATGATTGATGTATTTTGATCTCTTGGTCCTTCATCTAGCCTAATGATAAACAAAAACTTTTTTTTTCTACTTGTGTGTTTTTTCTAACTTCACCAGGGAGAAAGAATAAAGGAGTCTTAACAAAATTATATGTGTCTCAAGGTTTTCTTAAATATTATTTTTCCTATTACTGATTAAGGAGTGGCAAGTTTTGCCCAAATTAAAGTATTCCTTTGTTTTATAGCTAAAGATCTGTGAGAAATATAATTGCATTTCTACCTTTAATAACAACACTGCCTTTCCCTGTCTCCTTCCTGCCCTCTCCACGAAGAAACACTGGATACTTTAGAAAAGTGGGTGACTGAAATCTTCTCTCAGATACCAAACAAGTAAGACATTTATTTTCATAAATCATACACCTATAGAGTTAAAGAGGCTAAAGTTAAAGAGTTAAAGATTCATATCTTCCTGTATGAATCCCAGAGGTTTTTGCTTTTAGTTTATTTTTTTAAAAACAGGTGATTATATTAAGAACTAAAGTAGTTTAGCAAGATTGCACAGCCTTTGAGTGGGAAAACTAAGATAACCAAAGTTTCCATAGTTTCTGTAGTTCAGAACTTATAATCTTGTAAACTTATAATAAGCAGTAACTCTGAAGAATTTGTGCCTCCTTTTACATTTATTCAGAGATTTTCTGTTACTGTGTACAGTGCTTGAAATTATGATATGAAAGCAAATATTGTATTGAGAGGTAGCATATACATATACGTATCCCCTGCCTCAGAACAAATTAAGTTCTGAAGGTTTGTTTTTTAAGTCAGTTGTTTGGAACTTGGAATGCTTTTTCCCCATAAACGAAATAATCTTGTAGTTGATGACTGACTTTACATATTGCCTGAAAAGCCTATTGCATATATTGTAGTTGAATCAAATTGCCTTTTATTAGAAATTGGATGTAGGGTTCTAGTTCAGAAAGCTACTATTTTTTTGTCCACCTCAAATTCATCAAAATAATATAAATATTTAAAAGATACTTTATTGTTACATTTTTTTGTTACAAAGAATACAGAAAATTTAATTCTCAAGCAAAGTGTCTCTTCCCACTCTTAGCAGTTTGCATTTTAGTAAACTAAATGAAATCGGATTATTTTTTCTTGCATCAGGTGAGTAAGCTAGACTCTTTCCAGTTCTTCATTCCAAGACAATTTGTTTTAAATTTATGAAAGAAAAATTAGCTTTAAAAATGTTGGAATAATTTGTAATAACAACAGATTGGTTATTATTATCTTGGCTTTATGTAAACTTCTGTTGATAATTAGCGATACTTTTAAGTATGCTAATTAAGATAATGAAAGCCATGCCAAAGTTATGGGGTTGTTTAATTTGTTTTTGTTTGTTTGTTTTGATAAGAAATGAGTATTAGCTATGGAAATGTCAAATGGCAGATTGAAATGTGTTTCACTGTGAAACTTTACTAATAAAATCAGAGGTATATTGAATAAAGGGATTCATTAGGTCTTGTCAATCAATTCCTAATAAGAATTTTAAATTAAAAAAATGCTTTTACATATTATTCACTAAGAACTTTGGTTCCTTAATCAGATGGGTTAAAAAGTGTTCTAGGTAATTAATACTGATTCATACTGACCATGTTTTAGAAGAAATATTAGTTACAATATATTCAGCCAGGTGGGAAGCCTCTAGAAGGAAGAGTCCAAGTTTTTCAAATACCACAGTGCCTAATATTGTACTTTATATGTTAAGAATCTCTCCATGTATATTTCTTGGATTAAAAATATATCTCTAGTGTAAGTTTTCTTTCTGAAATGGCTTTGTATTAAGAGGAGAACTGAAGTTGGATGGGGCTGATAGAGACAGTAAATATTGGGATGGGAGGTCCCTTCAATTCATTGTTTCCTGTCTCCTGTGAGTTTTAAAAGTATTTGAGTCATTGGGGCTGAGGTTAAGAATAGTTTGTGTAGTTCAGGATTTTGTGGCTTTGTTGCCATCTATACGCTTATGCCTAGAATGCTTTTCAGCCAGGAGTATGTAGAATAGACTATAAAAACCTATCAGTTTAGGCATCCCTAAAGATACTGCTTATAAAGGCTTTTGCCAATTAAATTTTAATGTATTTGTTTTATTTTCAGTGGGTTACCCAAACCAAACTTTGGCCATTTAACGGATCCATTTGACACACCAGCATTTAACAAACTTTATAGAGGTTCGTGAACCAAAGGTTTAAAACTGTTTGAAATAACTTTAGCACATTCTCTAAAACTTAACTGAGGCTGCCAATTTTCTTTGAAAATGAGAATACAACAGAAAGTACAGCTGGATTGGAAAGGGAGTAGTAGACAGTGGAAATCCAACTAGTGACAGATAGCAGGCCACTAACTAGTAGCAGTTTCATTGGCTTGGCACCTTAATGCTACTTGAGTCTGTTTCATGCTTTCTCCCTATTTTCTTCTTGTTCCCTTTTGTTCTTGGTTTTTTGTTTCTTTCCTAATTTGTTTTTATCTATATTATGCTCTTTTTTGCCTTTAAAAGAGAAAAATAGAGGATGGGAAAATACTTTGGAAATAATTTCCTTTTATCTTTATTATAAAACCAATTTTTGTTAAATGAAGGCAAATTTAGTGTAAAAAAAAATGGGTGGGGGGAGTTACCCTTAAATCTTACCATCCAGAGAAGTGGTTTTGGCAGATTTCCTTTTGAGTTTCTGTAGGTATATTTTCTTAATGTAGTTGAGATTATAAAGTATATACACTCTATCTCTTGCTTATTTCAGTTAATATTATATCTGTAATAACTGCCCAATTAGCCATCACATGGTTATGCTATAACTTACTTAACAGTTTGCCCATAGTGAATACTGCAGAAACATTGCTAATTCACCATTTTTCTTTCTTTGCTCTTTTTATCATGGCAGATTTTTTTCTTTCTCCTAATTGCCTAGTTATTCCTTTCTTCTCCTTCACTCCACTGCCAGTCTCTTTCCTCTTCCCTTTCTCTGACCAATGACTTTTGTCACACTCTTTATCTGCTGCTGGCTCCATTTTATCTAAGCTGA
The DNA here is from genome assembly GCF_025265405.1 of Mesoplodon densirostris. NCBI lineage: Eukaryota > Metazoa > Chordata > Mammalia > Artiodactyla > Ziphiidae > Mesoplodon > Mesoplodon densirostris. The sequence goes on along the minus strand of NC_082662.1, from coordinate 44,654,246 downwards.
CTCTTCCCAGAGACAACTTATTTTTGGTTGTATTCTTCCTGGCTGTAGATTTTCTCTTCAAAGAATCATAGAAGAATGGGAAGCACTGGGAAGAATCTTAGAGTTACTTCAGCCTACCCCACTTATCATACCATAACAGATTCAGAATGAGTTAAATGCAAGTGGTTTTCTCAAGGTCGTATAAACACAGATAGCAAGATAGTAGTAGGGCTGGATTTCAGCCATGGGTCTCCTGACTCCTAGTCCTGTACCCGTTCTTGCAAGAAGGGATCCATCTTTAGGGGCTTGCCTATTTTCATAGTTCTTTTATCCATGCTTTCTCTATCTGTGAAACCAAATAGAAAAGAAATTTACAAAACTTGCATTATTCAAATTGGAAAATTGGCAACTTGAAATAATAATTGCATTATATTTAACTTTCCCATGCTTATTGGAGGATGAAATATATTGAATTTTAAAAAATTTCATGTAACATAGTATATATAAGTTATAGAGAAACACTTATATCTGTTCTTCTGAAATATATTTTTGTTCAGTTGTTCCAATCAGAAAAATTCACGCTCTGACCATCACATGGGCACTTCCCCCTCAACAGCAACATTACAGGTAAGAGTTCAAAGGCAAATTTACTCCACTAGATACTGAGAATCATATTTTAAAAGCATACTGAATGGTTTAAATTTGGGCATTCCGGATTTATAAACACAGGTAACATGGTAAACTAGGACCTCACTACTCCTGGATTGTTGAGCCTTTGCTATATATTTTAATGTCTTCTTGGGTATAAAAGCTAGAGTTTTCTTATAACTAGTTGCCTTTCCTGAGTCTTTGAAGTTAAGTATCTTAGTGTGAATGCTAACTTTTGTAATTATTTTCTTTAGCACTTGAGTACAAATATATGTTAGCTTATGCTTTATTTGTCAGTGGTGGCCGTTTAGTTTGATCTTGTCAAAAGTAAAGTTAAATAATTTTGAGCCTAAAATACAACTACAGCATAAATCTCAAGGACCTACTTGAGTTGGGAATGAGTTAGGTCAGATTTTTAGAAATTAGGAAAACACTTCAATTTATTTATATAATTATTTTACATGAGCAATATACATGGGCTAAGAAGTTCCTTAAAGATAAGGATCAGTCAATGGCTACAAATGCTTTTCTCATTAGAAATAAATGCTAATGAACTGATAAAAATTTAACTTAAGTTTCCAAAACTAACCAACAAAACAAACCCAAGAAGAGACACACACAAGCAGAAGGAAAGAAAAGTAATGTGTATTGCTTTAAGCTCAGTAAAAAATGCTTTTAACAGTCAAGTCCCATGAAGTTAACAAGAACAGTATGCCTCCAGTGAGAAAGCAGAGAACGTGTGTATTGTCTACTTACTTTTTTTTAGTGCAAGGATAATATAGGAAAAAGTAATGTCCATTGGTTGTATAGTTACGTTAGAGTATCCCAAAAAGTGTTAAAATGATTACATGCATATTTAAAAGTTTATTCCATTTGTTTTAAATTTTTATTATAAAAGTAAGATGCTTGTAAAATGTTGAGGACAAAAGAGTATTAAGTAAAAAGTAAAGCTCTGCTTCTCCTCTGTCCTCAAAGATATGCCCAACATTAATAGTTCCATATATATCCTTCAGATATTAAAATAATGAATATAAAACATATCTTTTTTAATGGAAATGGAATTATACTATGTATTACCATTTTTCCCATTTTTTGCATTTCTTGTTAATTAACAAAGCCTTGTTTATCTTCTGCCTGATTACTAAGGTAATTCATTGTAGAAATCTTGAAAACTACTGAAAAGTAGAAAAAAAGTCATCCATGATTCTGTTTTCCAAAGACTGTTACCATTTCTGTATGTTTTGATCCAGTTATTATTATTTTTTTAATGAACTGTATATTTGTTTTAACCTGATGTTTATCCCAAATATGTGAACTCCCACTAAATTAGCTTTTGGGGGAACGATTTTTTTTTTTTACAAAGAAGCAAGTGTTTCTCCCTCCAGAGTTACCAAATACAGTACAATTAGATTTGGTCACATGCAAATGTTATATATTCAACTGGGTTCATTCTTTAACTGATTTTCTCCTCTATATCAGTTTTAGGATAGATGAAATCTAAAATATGTCATTCATATTTTATGTTTTTTTCAAATTCATATTTTAAACAGTGACTTTTAAGAGTTTACTGAGTATAATTCTATAAACTAAGTTTAAAATTTAAGAATGTTTAGATTTCCTAGCTTGACTTCTCTGTATATTTTTGGTAGGAATATATTCCCAAAATTATAGTAGAAGCCAGTGGGAAAAGATGATGTGAATAACACATAAACAACTACTCAGACTATTGATGTATATTATTATATAAGGTATTTTTTACACCTGTTATTGCATTTTCATGAAAAGCCTATGAGTAAGTAGTTAGGCAAGTAGAGAGAAAAACAAAATAGAGTGAGATTGTCTTTTGCTCAAGATCATGCACTTACTTAAAGGAATAACTAAAACTACAAGCTAGATTTTCTGACCCATAAAGCAACACATTTCAGTTTACCACAGAGCCTGATGCAATGCCGAAAGCTTTTAAGGATACAGAATGATTCGTATCTGCATCAGATTCTAAAATGGTAAAGAATCTATATTATTTCTATTTTGGGTGAAAAAATAATGAAAGATTTTACCATGAAAAGAAGTAAGATTGGTATCCAAAAGAAAAAGTAGTATCCAAAAGAATTCTTAAATTTTGGAATATTTGTACTTATTCAGTGATTTCAGATGAAGAAGTTAAATTTCACCATGTTTTCTGTTTTTATCTGGCTGCTGTCAAATTAATGATAGTTTCATATTTAGTAGAATTTATGTGAAAATAAGTTTGTAATCACATTCTCAAATATCAATCTCAGAAGTAAGATTTTCTAAAGTAAAATTAATGTATTTATACCTTAATTTTTAAAAATTTCTGACCTTAACATTTTTTTTAAAGGGTGAAGCCGCTTCATTATATCTCTTGGCTGGTTGGACATGAAGGCAAAGGCAGCATTCTTTCTTACCTTAGAAAAAAGCAAGTATTTAATTAATAAGTATTTTCAGTGTAGCAATCTCTGAAAAATAATGGACAAGTGTTATATAACCCATTCTTTTCTTTTTTTGCTTTGTCTGCCAGGAAGCATAGATTCAAATCTAATACTTAATTAAATTCTCTTCATAACCTAGATTATTTTAATGGCCATATCATGTTTGTATATTTCCTTGGAAGCCACCTTTTAGCCTATGTTGGAAGAATTATAGTTGTACACAAAATATTTAAATTCATAAGTAGAGTCCAGAATTACATGAAAGTTTAGCTCTAATCAAGAATTTGGATTTGAATAATAATGAAGTCAATTATTTATTTATTTATTTATTTTGGTTGTGTTGGGTCTTCGTTTCTGTGCAAGGGCTTTCTCTAGTTGCGGCAAGCAGGGGCCACTCTTTTTTTTTTTTTTTTTTTTTTTTTTTTTTTTTTTTTTGCGGTATGCGGGCCTCTCACTGCTGTGGCCTCCCCCGTTGCGGAGCACAGGCTCCGGACGCGCAGGCTCCGGACGCGCAGGCCCAGCGGCCATGGCTCACGGGCCCAGCCGCTCCGCGGCATATGGGATCCTCCCAGACCGGGGCACGAACCCGCATCCCCTGCATCGGCAGGCGGACTCTCAACCACTTGCGCCACCAGGGAGGCCCAGGGGGCCACTCTTTATCGCGGTGCGTGGGCCTTTCACTGTCGCGGCCTCTCTTGTTGTGGGGCACAGGCTCCAGATGCACAGGCTCAGTAGTTGTGGCTCACGGGCCTAGTTGCTCCGCGGCATGTGGGATCTTCCCAGACCAGGGCTTGAACCCGTGTTCCCTGCATTGGCAGGCAGATTCCCAACCACTGCGCCACCAGGGAAGCCCTGAAGTCAATTATTTAAATGCTGTGGATCTCCAGGCTTTCCCAAACCAGAAGGTGGACTTCAATGAAAACTTCATTGGGCAGATAAATCATATAAATATGGGCACTGTGAACAGTATATGCAGCCATGTTAGCAGTATGTTAGCCATGTTTCCTAAAGCATTTAAGCACTTGTTTAAGTTGCCTAGCCAAATAATAGAAATACAGCTTTAGAATCAGGACCAAAACACATTAAAGTAATTCCTTGCTTGATTTTTCTATACACTATTCAAGAATGGAAGGTAGATGAGAAATTTAAGACTTTAAAACATTGATGTGTACTAGATTATTAAAAGAAAGCTGAGAGGGCAGGCTTATTAGAAAAAAAATGAATGACGTTAAGTACATATATACCTTACACAATAAATGTAATATGATTTGAGATTTGCATAACCTTTTTACCTTACTGAACTTTATTAGAATTTCAAGTTTTTCATTCTGACCTCCTCTCTCCTTATTTTAGACTTTCAGGATTATTCTAGTCAGGAAAAGATACAGTCTTATTGCTTCTTTCCTAGATAACCTGTGCAGGTTAGCTGATGGTCTCAAAGAGCCCACTTAAAATTCTAAGTAGGGAAGTATCTGAAGTGTTTTTTAAGGCTTCTCTTGGGAGATGGCTCAAAAAGGGATGTGAGAAATGCCTCCCAGGGGAATTCCCTGGTGGTCCAGTGGTTGGGACTCCGCGCTTTCACTGCTGAGGACCTGGGTTGAATCCCTTGTGAGGGAACTAAGATCCTGCAAGCCTAGTGGTGCGGCTAAAAAAAAGAAAAAGAGAGAAATGCCTCCCAGCAAACGTACTTTTAATATTGTGAAGTATGAAGTATGAAGAACATACTTCACAATATGTTAAAAATATGCTTCGACAAAAAATTACTATGTTCTCTTCGACAAAAAATTACTATGGCTTCATGAAACTGATAATGTTTTACTATGTTGTAATATTAGTGTTTCCATTAAAGAAGTAAATACGGCTGTTATTTCCTTCTGATCATTCCTGTATGCAGTACAATTCCTTGGGAGGCTTTGTACTTTAAAAAAATTTGGGGCTTCCCTGGTGGCGCAGTGGTTGAGAGTCCGCCTGCCGATGCAGGGGACGCGGGTTCGTGCCCCGGTCCGGGAGGATCCCACATGCCGCGGAGCGGCTGGGCCCGTGAGCCATGGCCGCTGAGCCTGCGCGTCCGGAGCCTGTGCCCCGCGACGGGAGAGGCCACAACGGTGAGAGGCCCGTGTACCGCAAAAAAAAAAAAAAAAAATTTGTACTTCTAAACTTACTGTTGGAAAGCATGTTTGCTTCAAAGCCTGGGCTTCCCAAATTTTACATAGAAAGCCTACCTATTTTGTTAATTTGAAGTATTTGTAGACTATCAATCCCAAGATATTGACTGGATTAATTTTTTCTCCTAACTATAGGTGCTGGGCTCTTGCACTATTTGGTGGAAATGGTGAGACAGGATTTGAGCAAAATTCTACTTATTCAGTGTTCAGCATTTCTATTACATTGACTGATGAAGGTTATGAACATTTCTATGAGGTAAATAATAAAAATGGAGGGTTTTAAAAATTATATAGATATCACTTTATGCAAAAGTATAATTAGATGTTTCATTTTTAGGTTGCTCATACTGTCTTCCAGTATTTAAAAATGCTGCAGAAGCTAGGCCCAGAAAAAAGGTAATATATACTTATAAGAGTCAATCCTAATATGTTTTAGCCTTCAGGCTACCAACAGACATGCGTTAGTCCTGCCTTGGTGGTTTTCCAGGCATTTCTTGCTTAATTTCCTTTACTTGTTCCATATCCTTATTCCGCTACATGTGAATGTATGTTAAAGATTTAGGTTTACGTGGACAGTCTGTTTATTTTTATACTTCTCTTTTCTTGCTGATGATTCTAATGAGAAATTTAAATATGTCTTCTAATTATAATTTTCTTCTTTCACAGAATTTTTGAAGAGATTCAGAAAATTGAGGATAATGAATTTCATTACCAAGAACAGGTACTGGAAGTCAAATTCCTTTTGAATGTTATCTGTGACCAAGTTGAAACTGGTGTGGACATTGTTCCTCTTTTTGGAAGTGTCACTGGAGTTTTAATTCTGCCACTCTCTGTCATGTGAGTCTCAAGATGGCCTTGAGGTTTCTGAAAATTCACTCTTGTGTTTTTGAGTATTTATATTGAGTAACAGTGAGAGAATTAGGCAGATTGACACAGATCATGTTGTGTGACAATCATTCATCTGTGTAGTCATTTCATATGTCTATCCCTTTAATTCCTTTGATAAACATTCATGGAGAGCTTGATATTTTGGGAATTCAAATATTGTGAAGATATTCTACAAGGTAATATGAAGTAATTAACCATATATAATGTTAGAAATAGTGTGCTTTGTACTTTCAGGGTAAGGAAAGCATTTGCCTTGCCTGGAATAGGACAGGGAAGCCTTCATGGATGTAGTAAATTTGAATTGAGTTCAGTTTTTAAAAATGCATAAGGTTTAGATACTCTAAGCAACGGGAAGCACATAAGTAAGGAACTCTGGGGTATTATGAAAAAGTGAATGATCCTACATGTCTGTGGCATAGGGTATATGAAAGCAAAGTTGAAGGGTAAGGAGTTTAGAGCAGGGTTTTTAAAAAACCCTTTTTGTGCCTTGGATCCCTTTGGAAATCTGTTGAATCTTATGGACCCCTCCCCAGAATATTATTTCACCTCTTCATCTTTTTAAACTCTCAGAAAAATCGCCCTAGTAGTAGTACAATGATCACTGGTGTATCCCTCACCTAGATTTACCAGTTCTTAATATTTTGCCATATTTTCTTTCTCTCTCACACCTCTTCTTGTGTGTGTGTGTGTGTGTGTAGTTTTTTGAGATTTAATTACAGATATCATGATACTTCACCTCTCAATGTTTTTTGACATGTATCTGCTACAAACAAATGTATTCTCTTGCATAACCTCACTAAAATTGTGCTCAGGAAATTTAACATTGAAACAATACTGTTAAATATTTATTATGCAGCCCATAGAATAGTGGGTTTTTTGTTTTGTTTTTGTTTTTATTGAAGTATAGTTGATTTACAATATTGTGTTAGTTTCAGGTATACAGCAAAGTGATTCAGTGATACATACGTATATATGTATATATTTTCAGATTATTTTCCAGTATAGGTTATCACAAGATATTGAATATAGTTCCCTGTGCTATATAGTAAATCCTTGCTGGTTATCTATTTTATGTATAGTAATTTGTATCTGTTAATCCCATACTTTTAATTTATCCCTCCCCCCATCCCTTTCTCTTTGATAACTATAAGTCTATTTTCTGTGTCTGTGAGGCTGTTTCTGTTTTGTATATAAATTTCATTTGTATTATTTTTTAGATTCCACATATAAATGATATCATAATATTTGTCTTTCTCTATCTGACTTGCTTAGTATGATACTCTCTAGGTCCATCCATGTTGCTGCAAATGGCAATATTTTATTCTTTTTTATGGCTGAGTAATGCTCCACTCTGTGTGTGTGTGTGTGTGTGTGTGTGTGTGTGTGTGTGTGTGTGTGTGTATCTCATATTTTCTTAAGCCACTCATCTGTTAATGGGCACTTGGGTTGCTTCCATGTCTTGGCTATTGTAAATAGTGCTACTATGAACATTGGGGTACATGTATATTTTTAAATCAGAGTTTTCATCTTTTCAGATATATGCCAAGGAGTGGGATTGCTGGATCATATGGTAGCTCTATTTTTAGTTTTTTTTAAGGAACCTCCATACTGTTTCTGTAATGGCTGCACCAATGTACATTCCCAGCAACAGAGTAGGAGGGTTCCCTTTCATAGAATAGTGTTTTTAAATGCATAAGATAAAATACAGTAGGTTACAAAGGAATACTGAAATAAAGACTCAAAATAGTAAAAATTAGTAACATGGGTCTCTGTATCGATATATTAAATAACAAAGTCTAATGGTAGATCTAATAATTATTACAATTTTAAGTAGCAATGAATGTGCTGTTTTTTTTTTATTAGTCATCCATTTAATCAATCCCAATCTCCCAATTCATCACACCGCACACCCCCCCCCCCACCGCTTTCCCCACTTGTTGTCCATACGTTTGCTCTCTACTTCTGTGTCTCAATTTCTGCTCTGCAAACCGGTTCATCTGTACCATTTTCTAGGTTCCACATATATGCGTTAATGTACAATATTTGTTTTTCTCTTTCTGACTTACTTCACTCTGTATGACAGTCTCTAGATGCATCCACGTCTCTACAAATGACCCAATTTTGTTCCTTTTTATGGCTGAGTAATATTCCATTGTATATATGTACCACATCTTCTTTATCCATTCGTCTGTTGATGGGCATTTAGGTTGCTTCCATGACCTGGCTATTGTAAATAGAGCTGCAATGAACATTGTGATACATGACTCTTTTTGAATTATGGTTTTCTCTGGGTATATGCCCAGTAGTGGGATTGCTGGGTCATATGGTAATTCTATTTTTAGTTTTTTAAGGAGCCTCCATACTGTTCTCCATAGTGGCTGTATCAATTTACATTCCCACCAGCAGAGCAAGAGGGTTCCCTTTTCTCCACACCCTTTCCAGCATTTGTTGTTTGTAGATTTTCTGATGATACCCATTCTAACCGGTGTGAGGTGATACCTCATTGTAGTTTTGATTTGCATTTCTCTAACAATTAGTGATGTTGAGCAGCTTTTCATGTGCCTCTTGGCCATCTGTATGTCTTCTTTGGAGAAATGTCTATTTAGGTCTTCTGCCCATTTTTGGATTGGATTGTTTGTCGTTTTTCCCTTGCTGTTTTCAATAATTTTTCTTTGTCTTTAATTTTTGCCAATTTGATTATTATGTCTCTCGGCGTGTTTCTCCTTGGGTTTATCCTGTATGGGACTCTGCACTTCCTGGAGTTGGGTGGCTATTTCCTTTCCCATGTTAGGGAAATTTTCGACTATAATCTCTTCAAATATTTTCTCGGGTCCTTTCTCTCTTTCTCCCTTCTGGGACCCCTATAACGCGCATGTTGTTGCGTTTAATGCTGTCCCAGAGGTCTCTTAGGCTGTCTTCATTTCTTTTCATTCTCTTTTCTTTATTCTGTTCTGCAGCAGTGAATTCCACCATTCTGTCTTCCAGGTCACTTATCCGTTCTTCTGCCTCAGTTATTCTGCTATTGATTCCTTCTAGTGTATTTTTCATTTCAGTTATTGTATTGTTCATCTCTGTTGGTTTGTTCTTTAATTCTTCTAGATCTTTGTTAAACATTTCTTGCACATTCTCGATCTTTGCCTCCATTCTTTTTCCGAGGTCCTGGATCATCTTCACTGTCATTATTCTGAACTCTCTTTCTAGAAGATTGCCTATCTCCGTTTCATTTAGATTTTTTCTGGGGTTTTATCTTGTTCCTTCATCTGGTACATAGCCCTCTGCCTTTTCATCTTGTCTGTCTTTGGCCTGTCTTTCTGTGAATGTGGTTTTTGTTCCACAGGCTGCAGGATTGTATTTTTCTTGCTTCTGCTGTCTGCCCTCTGGTGTATTAGACTATCTAAGAGGCTTGTGGTAGTTTCCTGATGGGAGGGACTGGTGGTGGGTAGAGCTGGCTGTTGCTCTGGTGGGCAGAGCTCAGTAAAACTTTAATCTGCTTGTCTGCTGATGGGTCAGCCTGGGTTCCCTCCCTTTTGGTTGTTTGGCCTGAGGCGACCCAACACTGGAGCCTAGCGGGGCTCTTTGGTGGAGCTGATGGCAGACTCTGGGAGGGCTCACGCCAAGGAGTACTTCCCAGAACTTCTGCTGCCAGTGTCCTTGTCCTCACAGTGAGGCACAGCCACCCCCCGCCTCTGCAGGAGACCCTCCAACACTAGCAGGTAGGTCTGGTTCAGTCTCCTATGGGGTCACTGCTCCTTCCCCTGGGTCCCAATGCACACACTACTTTGCGTGTGTCTTCCAAGAGTGGAGTTTCTGTTTCCCCCAGTCCTGTCAAAGTCCTGCAATCAAATCCCGCTAGCCTTCGAAGTCTGATTCTCTAGGAATTCCTCCTCCCGTTGCCGGACCCCCAGGTTGGGAAGCCTGACGTGGGGCTCAGAACCTTCACTCCAGTGGGTGGACTTCTGTGGTATAAGTGTTCTCCGGTTTGTGAGTCAACCACCCAGCAGTTATGGGATTTGATTTTATTGTGATTGTGCCCCTCCTACCATCTCATTGCGGCTTCTCCTTTGTCTTTGGATGTGGGGTATCTTTTTTGGTGAGTTCCAGTGTCTTCCTGTTGATGATTGTTCAGCAGTTAGCTGTGATTCCGGTGTTCTTGAAAGAGGGAGTGAGAGCATGTCCTTCTACTCCGCCATCTTCTGAGTGTGCTATTTTGAGATATCTGCAACAGCTATATTGTGATTTCTATTGGTTATAGTCATAGATGCTGATAATACTGCTGTGGTTTGTTGCCTGTATATTCATAAATTAATAAAAATGCTAAGTTAGAGTTTAGTGAAAATAAATATGTAATTTCTTTCCAATCAAACTCATGCTTCCCGCTCTCCCTGAATTTGTCCACTGATATCTTGTGGGAGGTATCTGTAGGCTCTTGATTAAGAGCCCCCAGTTTAGCACCAGTTCATAGAGCATCTTGAAATCTGCCTTTTTGGATCATCACCAGAGACAAATATCTACTATAATTTGAGAAGACTTAAGTACATGAGGACAAGATCACAAAAACTATAAGCTTCCAGTTGCTATTGATTCCTATACAGTCTGCTATATATGCTTGAGGTCATTTGAAATTGAAATAGAAATCTTATTCTATGAAAACAGAGAGCTACTGTGATTTATATTGGCCATTTGAGGGTCCTATAGACACTTCTCTTCTATAAATTGATTGATATGCATAGAACCCACAAGTCCTGCCATCAACTTTAGCAGTACTGATTTTTTTCAGTGTTCTTATCAACTGTTGTGATAACATGTAGGCCAGAACTGTGGCAGGGAAAGAGTAAGAGTAAGAATTGTGGACTACAACCATAACTAATACCCTTATTCCTTTTTGGGGGATTGGCTTGTTAGCATTAGCTGAGTTACATTTTCTTTCTGCCCTTCTAGTTTCTTCTTAGCAAGACATTTCAAGATACCTTTTTTATAGCTCGCCATTTTGTAGCTCTTTTTTTTTTTTTTACCTTTAGCACAGTATTCATGAATGCTTGTCTTGATTTTAAAACAGGAGCCCAAAACATTTTAGACTAAATCAGTACAAAGAACAAATCAGAAAGGTTCATATCTTTGTTTGAACTGCTAAATTTTAACTCAAGTAGCTCAGCTTATTTCACCTTTTACATATTTCTGTTTTATTAACAAAGTTGACATATCTCCTCTTCAGACATTTTTCTTGTCTTCATCAGTAAAGGCAAATAGGAATGCTCTTTCAGACTATTCAAGCCAGTCTTTTTTAATTTAAAAAAGAAATTTAAAAATAATTTTTATTTCACATGGGAACTTGGACTCAATATATCTTATAAATCAGCTACTTGAACTAGAGAAAAGCTGTTTAAGTGTCTTTCTATACGCAGAGAAACAGGAATAATGTAACAATAATGGAAGGCATTGAGAGTTGTAGTAAGCAAAAAAATTAGAAGATAATAACAAGTGTTGGAGATGTAGAGAAATTGGAACTCTCATACATTGTGGCTGGGAGTGTAAAATGGTACAGCTGCTTTGGAAAACAGTTTGACAGTTCCTTAAAAAGTTAAACATAGAGATACCATATAAGCCTCCAGATCCACCTCTAGGTATACACCCAAGAGAATTGAAAACCTATGTCCACATAAATACTTGTACACTGGTGTTCACAGCAGCATTATTCATTATAGTCAAAAAGGGGAAACAATCCAAATGTCCTTCAATGAATGAATGGTTAAACAAAATGTAGAATTTGCATACTGTGGAATATTATTCAGCATAAAAAGTAATGAAGTACTGATTCATTCTACAACATGGATGAACCTTGAAAATATGCTAAGTGAAAGAAGCCAGACACAACAGGTCACATATTATATGATTCCATTTATCTGGTTATGAAATATCCAGAATAGGTAAATCTATAGAGCCAGAACACAGATTGATGGTTGTTGTCAGTGGCTGGGGGCTGTGGGTAACAGGGAACAACTGCTTACTGGGTATGGAATTTTCCTTTTGGGCTGATGAAAATATTCTGGAACTAGATAGAGGTGATGGTTGTACAACTTTATAAATATACTGGAAACCACTGAGTTATATACTTTATTATACATTTTATTTTATTTTTAATTGTATACTTTAAAAGTGTGGATTTTATGGTATGTGAATTATATCTTTAAAAAAAATTAAAGGATAGCATTTAAGTGTTTTTTTTTTTCCGAGTACTTTGTCCATTGCCTTGGCACCAAAGATCTACTTTTAGCCAGGGTCCTGTTTTCTCATAGGAAATATTTTGAATCATTCAATTTTGTAGCAAGCTGAATAGAACAGTTAGCTTACAAAAATAAGTGGCTGGTGAAAATAACTGGTTAAAAAATTTAGAACAGAGTAGAGGGAGTCATTTTAAACATTAATAGCACTTGAAAGAGTGGGAGATAAGTGAATTAGGCAAGGAAGATTAAGAGGTACAAACTTCCAGCTGTAAAATAAATGTCATGGGGATGTAATGTATAGCATAGGGAATATAGTCAATAATGCTGTAATAACTTTGTAAGGTGACAGATGGCAAATAGACTTGCTGTGGTGATCATTTTGTAATATATAAAAATATGGAATCACTATGTTGTATACCTAAAACTAATATAAAATTATACTTCAAAAAAAAGGTACCTTAACCTCCATATGCACACACACACAAAATAGTAGCACTTTAGTGACTAATAAACTTGATTTAGGAATGTTTCCTGAGGTGGAGCAAAAAAGGTAACAATGAATCTTTCCATACTTTTTCCATATTCTATCTGAATGTGATAAGGAGTAGGTAGCATGTACCTATGATCTCTAATTTGATGTATGCATGTCTCATTTCTCCTCCATGAATGTAGTAACCTTCACTTCTGTTCTATCTTCTGTTAGATGAGAGAACAACCCAGATTGTCTAGGGAAGGACTGGGCAGTATGGTATTTTGGGAGAGTGTTCACTGCTATGTTAAGAGGCCCAAGCTCTAGTGTCTACTCGCCTATCACTTACTGTGTGATCTGGGGCAAGTCACCTAATCAATCTGAGTACATTTCCTCATTGTAAAATGTAGGAATGGAACCACTTGGTGTCTAAAGGACCTGTCAGTTTTTAAGATTCTGTGCTCAGTAAATATCAATACTTGAATTGGTTGCTTTCCTCTGGAAAAGTATTTCCATTTCATAGGTTAGTGAACTTTCTGTCATTATTTCAGTTTTAAATTGAGATAATATACTGATTAATTTAACCACTTATAGCAAGACTTATGTAATGACACATTTTGATTTCTGTTGATATATTGATTTTGATTCATGCTTACAAACAGTTTTTAGGTGATAATGCTGTAGTGATAAAATGATGAAGACCCTGTCTTTAGGGACTTCATAGTCATGTGGGGCACTTGACATGTAAACACACCTTTACAGTTCAGTGTTGTAATTTCTCCGATGAAGATGCTGTGATGTGATTAGAGCCTCGTGTGTTGTAGGGCTCAGTATGGGGGATTGGAGGGGTGTTAGGTTAAGCTACTTAAGGTAGTTCTCTGGCTAAATTTTTTGTAGAATTCTGAGCATCAGATTCTTAAGCTGCAGTTATATCTGGTTGTATCTGTTGGAAGCTTTTGGTTTCATTGTTAAAAAAAGAGATAAGTATTTATATTTTGTGGCAAATTAAGGATAGTAATGGAGAATTCCTGGTGTGAAATAATCTTACCTCTTTACAGACAGATCCAGTTGAGTATGTGGAAAACATGTGTGAAAACATGCAGCTGTACCCACTACAGGACTTTCTCACTGGAGATCAGCTTCTTTTTGAATACAAGCCAGAAGTAAGGAGGTTTCCATTTCTAAAATTTACTTTTAGAGAAAGAGGAGGGTGAGAAAGTACATAGAGGTACTTAAGAACTGTGGGAATGGATAAAACTTGGTTATGTTTAGTCAAATTTTTTGTTTTTTAAACAGAAGAAATATCATAGCTTTGTGGGTAATTTTTCCTGATTCTTGTATATGACTGTGGTTTAATATGAGGAGAAAACCAAGTCCTCTTCTTAGGTACTATTCCCACTGTTTTTCAAGTGTTGAAACATCTACTAACATAACGTCATTTCTAAGAATTATGTGCTTGCCTTTTAATTCTGTTGGACACCCTGGACAATTAAATTTTAATTATCTTGAGAATATGTACAAGAAAAATATGATTCCCTGAATTCAAAATATATGACTTTGGGATAATAAATATTACACATAAATAAATAGTTGGTCAGGTCTTTCCTCCACTAGTCCTGGAAAATAAGTCATTTCGCTCTATATAGGGTAGCAGTTCTCAACCAGGGGTGATTTTGCCCCCATGGGAAATTTGTCAATGCTTGGGTACATTTCAGTTGTCATAGCTGGAGAGTGCTCTTGGCATCTAGCGTGTAGAAGCCAGAGATGCTGCTAAACATTCTACAATGCAGAAGATGGCACTCCACAACTAAGAATTATCTGGCCCAAAGTGTTAATAGTGCCAAGGTTGACAGACTTTGATATAGGGTATTCTAAAACTACTGATTTTAAAGGGGATGGGGAAAGGTAAAGGAAGAAGCAGTAACCATACATTCTTGTCATTTCTCTAGGATGGTTGTGCCCAGGGGTCCAAGTATTTTTTTCTGAACCACTATTTGTTGTTTTTTCTTAAAGAGATGGTGTTGAAGTGCTAGTTAGGGTTTCAAATCTAACCCACAAAAATCTTATGTTTAGTCCTTATCATAGCTGAAGGATTATTGAAGGAGGCCCTACACTGGGATCATTTTACTGATTCTTGTGTATGAGGTAGTATAATACAGAGCAGTTAAGAGCATAGTTTTTGGAATTATGGACAAACTTGGTTAGAACTCCACTTTTGCCACTTCTAGGTGTGTTCTGTGCAGATTATAGAATCTGAACAAATTATTTAAACTTTAACCTCTGAGGCTGAGTGCTTTCTGTAAAATGGGTATACCTTAGAGTTGTTTTTAGGATTAAATGAAATAATGTATGTTAAACACTACCTAGCACATAGTAAAAGCTTAGTAAATGGTAACTCTTCACTGCTAGTCCTCTTACTATGTAGGATTTGAGATGAGTGCTGTTTAAGCATTCTGGAGAAACATATTAGAAACAGCTGATAGACTAATGTAGTTTTGTAAATTAGGGTGTTCATGGACTATAGACAGATAGTTTCATGAGCATCAAGATGCTAGGATTTTGAGGTGCCTAACATAATGTGGCTTTGCCTTTTTAATAGAGATGTATTAGGTTAAAGTTATAATCGTTTTGTATGTGTCTCCCCACTCCCCCTTCACCCCTGCCCCCAATTAGGTCATTGCTGAAGCCCTTAATCAGCTAGTTCCTCAAAAGGCAAATCTTGTTCTACTGTCTGGTGCTAATGAGGGAAAATGTGACCTCAAGGAGAAATGGTTTGGGACTCAGTATAGTATGGAAGGTAAAATATTTTAAAATTGTCCTACATTTAGGTATATGATTCACCTGGGAAGTTTTATTCCTTAATAATTTGTCTGATAGTTCCTGTGGGAAAAACTTATGTATTTTTTTCAGTAGTTTACTTTGAAATGAAAATTACTTATACTGCTTTGCAGAAAATTATTTTCTGCAATGTTTATATCTGTATTTATTAGTTAGTGAGAAAATCCTATTGTATTGGTAGTTTGGGGGCAGACTTTTGACTGTGTTTTAAAAAGTGCTCCTCAAACTTCAATGTGCATATGTATCACCTGGGGGTCTTATTAAAATACAGATTATGATTCAGTAGCTCTGGAATAGGGCCTGCAATTCTGCATTTTTAACAAAGTTCCCAGATGATAACAATGCTGCTGAGACTGCACATTGAGTAGCAGGAGTCTAGAAAGCCTGGATATGTCACTCACAGCTTTTCTGAGAAAAGAGAATTGATTTGTGAAGGCCAGTTGTTGACTGCTTTGTTATTAATAGAACTCTGAACATTTGTTCTTTATTGGATCAGTTTGTCTTTCATCTCTACAGATATTGAAAACTCTTGGGCTGAACTTTGGGAGAGTAATTTTGAATTAAATCCAGATCTTCATCTTCCAGCTGAAAACAAGTACATAGGTCAGTAAAATAGCAATCATTATACATAATCCATCCATGTACTATTATTAAAACAAATAGCAGGGCTTCCCTGGTGGCGCAGTGGTTGAGAGTTCGCCTGCTGATGCAGGGAACGCGGGTTCGTGCCCCGGTCCGGGAAGATCCCACAAGCCGCGGAGCGGCTGGGCCCGTGAGCCATAGCTGCTGAGCCTGCGCATCCGGAGCCTGTGCTCCGCAACGGGAGAGGCCCACGTACCGCAAAAACAAAACAAAACAAAACAAAACAAAAACAAATAGCACCTCTGTAGTATGTTATATTTTACAAAGTATCATTTGAATTCATATTTGAGTTTCCCAGTTATCTCTGGGATA
This sequence comes from Mesoplodon densirostris, assembly GCF_025265405.1. Lineage (NCBI taxonomy): Eukaryota > Metazoa > Chordata > Mammalia > Artiodactyla > Ziphiidae > Mesoplodon > Mesoplodon densirostris. Next base: position 44,637,634 of record NC_082662.1, on the reverse strand, counting down.
AGCATTACAGTTTTCTTACTTTTCCAAATGAGAAAACTGCGGCTCAAAAAAGCAAAGTGACTTGTCCTGGATCATTCAGTTGGTGAATGCAGGAAACAGGACTTAAACATAATCCTGAGACTTTTTCTTGTCTATGATAGCTGATCCTTTCATGTGAGTCTCTGTAGGAATTGCCATTATCTTGTCCAATTGTTCTAGTGTTTTTCAAACTGCAGGTAGCAACCCATTAGAGGGTTGTGAAATCAATGTGTAATGGGTTTTGAGGTCAGTGTAATGAGTTGTGAAAGCACTAAAAAAAATCAGAGTAGAAAATAGCAAAATGTTTCACTGAATAAAGAAAGGGTATTATTTTAAGAACTTTTGTTCTCGGTAGGTATATGTGTGTGTTATCTGTCTACTAGCTTGCAATGGAAAACAGTTCTAACTGTGAGAAAGTCACTGGTCTAGGACAAAGATTATATATAACTAATTTTACTCAGAATACCATTTTTCCCAGCAATTCCATCCTTAGGTATATACCCCAAAGAATTGAAAACAGGTATTCAACCAAATACATGTACATACACTTTTCATAGCAGCATTATGCACAAAAGCCAAAAGGTGGAAACAGCCAGTGTCCATAATGAATGAGTGGATAAACAAATTATGGTATATACATGCAATGGAGTATTATTCTGTCATTAAAAGAAATGAAGTACTGATACATGATATAACATGGATGAACCTTGAAAACATTATGCTAAGTGAAAGAAGACAGACACAAAGGGTCACATATTGTAAGATTCCTGTTACATGAAATATCCAGAATAGGTAAATCCATAGAGACAGAACTCAGATTGATGGTTGCCAGTGGCTGCGGGGAGTGGGTAATGGGGAGTGACTGCTTAATGGGTATAGAGGTTTCCTTTGGGGCTGATGAAAATGTTTTGAAACTAGAAAGAAATGGTAGTTGCAGAACATTGTGATTGTACTAAATTCCCCTGAATTGTTCACTTTAAAATGGTTAATTTTATGTTATATATGAATCTAACCTCAGGAAAAAAATGCTTTTATGCAAAAAGTCTTGCATATTTTAGATAATTCAGTTCTGCGTCTTGAACTTTAAGTATCTAAACAACCCATTTTTTTTTTTTAGTAAATATAGCCAGTACCTTTTTTAATTCTTAAGTTAGCTATTTCGCACCTGAGTGTTGATGAAACAATTTATGTTTCATTAACTTAAAGGACAAATTTGACATTGTTTGAGCAGAACTATTTTGTTAACTTTTAAAAAGTCTGTAAGTTTGGTAAAAGACATTCTCATTCAAGAATGCATTCATTCATAAATTGATTTATACAACTATTCTGACCAAAGGTCCCTTTCAGTTAAGATTGTCTCTGAGAAAGGGAATGAAGCAGAATATGGAGAGATCAGAATCAACTCTTGGGAAATTACAGATCTTCAGAGTTCATTTAGTTTAAGGCCAAGAGGACTTTCTTTTTAGTATTGTTCTAATAATTTTTTGTATTTCAGCATTTGAATTTGACTTACGTGTGCCACAAAGAAGACTTACTTAGACTTCTGAAACCAAGAACAGATTGGTGGGAATCCTGTTGAGATAACTGAATGATTTATTACCTTTTACTTTTGTTAGCCACAGATTTCATGTTGAAGGCTTTTGATTGTCCAGAGACAGAATACCCTGTTAAAATTGTGAATACTCCACAAGGTTGCCTATGGTATAAGAAAGACAACAAATTCAAAATCCCCAAAGGTAAAATATTTCCCTCCTTAAAAATAGTGAAATAAGTATAACAAATCTTTTTCCACTTTCTAGCAACCTTTGCCCTCTGTGTCTATCACCTCCCTCTCTTTCCCCTTCCCCTTCTACTTGAAGACCTTTTCTAGGCTTATCTATCAGGTCCATACTGTGCTCCTGTGCTATCACAGAAATTCTTATGGACATTATAGATTCCAGGAAGTATATAAGGATTCAAGCCTAAAATGAAATTATTTTTGGATATTTTTCTTTCAGTTATATGAAAGCAGAGCCAGGTGTTTGGCCATCCTAGGGGATAGGTGGTGTTTTTTGAACATTATTGTTAAAAAGAAAATAAGAGTAGCTGAAAGAAATTATTCTTCGACGCAGTAGATAGCTGAGTCCAGCATTACAAAATGTGAAATATCCTCTATCTGTCTCCCTCTACTATTTTGCTTTTCAGCATAAAGGAAGCATAGTATATAGTTAAACAGACTCTAAAGCTCTTATCTTCAACACAGTAGCCCAAACTGTGTTGCATTTTTATTTTCTGTTCTTGTGCATGGCATTGGAATTTACTGAAGCAACTTGGAATCAAAGGCTGAGTGCTCTTGGCTGCCACTTAACCCAAATCCCTAACCTTAACACAACTGGACTAGTTCTGAGGGATTCTTGAGTTCACTGGGAAGGTGTTTACTCAATATTTCTCGAATAGATTTTAAGAGTGTCTAAAAATGTTCTTAACATTTATTCAGCTTCCTTGGAAAGGCGCTGCTATAACTTTTTGTGAGCATTGGGATTTTTCCCTTAATGTTCTTGACATGTATACCTCTGTAAGCATTTTTCCTGACCAAAGCTATTGATAATAAGAGTATTCTTAGGCCTCTCTGCATATCTGTCTATATATCTGGTCTTCCCGTAGATTAAAGTGTACCTTCTGGACACTATTTGGAATGGTAAATAATACTTTCTAAGAACCCTTAAGGATAAAAATGTAATGACGATTTAAGGATTAGTGGTTTGTTTCAGAATTTTTAAAACAACATAATATTAGGGAAAATAGCAGATGTATTAAATACTTGAGGCCTCTGGCCTATATTTTCTTATTTAGGGTCTTTTTTCTTTCAGCATATATACGTTTCCATCTGATCTCATCTTTGATACAGAAGTCTGCAGCAAAGTAAGAAATTGTCCTCTTTTCTGGAAAATATTTTTTTTTATTATTGGAAGACTATTTTGTTTGTTTATTTCTGAATCATTCTATCATTTTTCTCTGTCAGTACTTGAGCTATGCTCCTCATTTATGTGTTTTTATGTGCCCCAAACAAATTATTTGTATCAATACTAATCACTAAGATGGAATTGTGGCTGCTCCATCTCCAGCACCCATTTGTAAAACATGCTGACAGTTTAGGCTAGTCATAGCATTCCTGGATTGAGAAAGTTCCTTAGAGATGAGTTTGGGTCAGCTTCCAGTCTGTAATGAGGACTAATGGATCTGTTGACCTGTATTTAGAGATTATTTATAATCAGATTCCTGTATTTATGATCAGATTCCTGCCAAGGAATCTGATTATACTTTGTTCTTAGCAAATTACTTACATTTTTATGTAGGTTGTGGGAGGTCAGAGAGCCTAAAATACACCTGAATCAGAGGAGGTGCTCAGGAAACGTTAGTGTACTTCTTCCTTTCTTTTGCCACTTAACCTGTAAAATCCAGCCTTAATCTCACAAGCAGCACTAACATTATTAATATTCAGTTTAAAAAATGCATTACCCTCCTCCATTTCCTCAGATTTTTGATTTTTCAGTCAGAAAACCTAGGCCGCAGGGATAACTAGAGCCTTTGGGCCAGTTGCCTTTCATGCATTTTACACTTACCTCATTGTGCAGTATGAATATTGGATTGGCCAAAAAGTGTCTTCAGTTTTTAAGTAAAAATAAAAGACATTTTTCATTTTCACTAAGAACTTTATTATATTCACCATTTTTTCCCACTACCTTCTGCCATTTTTCAGGCAACTTCATAATTAATTCCATCTTCCCAAAACTTTTTATCTTTTTGAGCAAAGAACTGTTCCAGGTGCCTTTTACAGTCTTCCAGGGAATGGAAATTTTGTCCATTAAGAGAATTTTGGAAAGACCAAAATAAATGGAAATCTGAAGGTCTGGTGAATATGGCAGATGAATCAGAACTTCCCAGCCAAGCTGTAACAGTTTTTGCCTGGTCATCAGAGAAACATGCAGTCTTGTGTTATCCTGATGGAAGATTATGTGTTTTCTGTTGACTAATTCTGGACACTTTTTTTTTTTTTTTTTTTTGCGGTACGCGGGCCTCTCACTGTTGTGGCCTCTCCCTTTGCGGAGCACAGGCTCCGGACGTGCAGGCCCAGCGGCCATGGCTCACGGGCCTAGCCGCTCCGCGGCATGTGGGATCCTACTGGACCGGGGCACGAACCCGTGTCCCCTGCATCGGCAGGCGGACTCTCAACCACTGCGCCACCAGGGAAGCCCCTGGACACTTTTTGTCGAGTGCTGCTTTCGGTTTGTCTAATTGGGAGCAGTACTTGTTGAAATGAATCGTTTGGTTTTCCGGAAGGAGCTCATAATAGAGGACTCCCTTGCAATCCCACCATATACACAACATCACCTTCTTTGGATGAAGACCAGCCTTTGGTGTGGTTGGTGGTGGTTCATTTCACTTGCCCCACGGTCTCTTCTGTTCCACATTATTGTACAGTATCCACTTTTCATCGCCCGTCACAAGTTGTTTTAAAAACATAACGTTTTCATTACGTTTAAGTAAAGAATTGCATGCGGAAATATGGTCAAGAAGGTTTTTTTCGCTTAACTTATGTGGAAACCAAACATCAAAGTGATTAACATAACCAAGCTGGTGCAAATGATTTTCACCGCCTGATTTGGATATTTTGAGTATGTCGGCTATCTTCTGCATGGTATAACGTTGATTGTTCTCAGTTAATATCTCAATTTGATCTCTATCAACTTCAACTGGTGTACCTGACTGTGGAGCATCGTCCAGTGAGAAATCTCCAACACAAAACTTTGCAAACCACTTTTGACATGTCCGATCAGTCACAGCACCTTCTCCATACAGTATACAAAATTTTTTTTGAGTTTCACTTGGCATTTTTACCTTTCTTGAAATAATAAAGCATAATATGCCAAAAATGTTGTTTTTTTCTTCCATCTTCAATATTAAAATGGCTACACAAAAATTCACCAATTTTGATAAGCCTTTTTTTAAATACACGCTGATATAACAGCTGTCACATACAATCTAACAAAATTGTTTCAAATGAAGTTAAAGACAACTAAGTACTACTAGAGCCATCTTACGGAAAAAACCGAACGAACCTTTTGGCCAACCCAATATTACATTTTCTCTGTGTGCGTGACGTGAAAAAGATAAGGGAAACATTGCTGAAGGTGGGAGTTCTGTAATGCCCCTGTGAAACTGAGTCCTGGGTAAGCTGTATTTGCCTTTGAACTCAATTAGTATATATGGTTTTATATTCTGGAGTAGTGAATTAACATCTTTGTAAAAGTGAAGTTTCTTACTCTAAGTCAAAGCAAATCCATTTGTCTATTTCTTGCCAATTAATGATGCTATTTGCATTTTATACTCTTAGTGTGGTCCTCTTTGATATCTTTGTCAATATCCTTACCCATAACCTTGCGGAACCAGCTTATGAAGCAGATGTGGCACAGCTGGAGTATAAGCTGGTAGCTGGAGAACATGGTTTAATTATTCGAGTGAAAGGATTCAACCACAAACTACCTGTAAGTACAGTGCTCTAATTTCCTTACAGGCAAATTTAAAATTTTATATTTATGTTGTGCCTATAGCACCAAGCATAGAGGCTTGTGCATGAGGTGCTGTACATAGAAAGAAATGTTTATTAATATGGATTATTGTGTTTTTCTGGCTGATGACAGGTATTCTAACTTTGGCCACACAAGACCAACATATATTCATTAATTAATTACATTAATCAGTGTTGTATGCATTAGTAATGGATACAACACAGCCTGTGCTTCGGGCTTCATTTCACTTCCCTTTGCTGTCAGTTTCTCTGCAGCCAACACTGGCGTTTAGGACTGGTTTGAGCATAATTTCATGCCATACAGCAAGGACAGATTTAAAGCACCTGACACATTGCCTGACATAGAGTAGAGCTCAGATGTTTGTGTTGTTTCTTCCTCTTCTTGCACTGTTTTCCATTGTTTCAAGTGTATGTGTCTTGTTTTCCTTCTAAGTTTCTGACTCTTTAGAAACAGAGTTTATATCTTGTCAGTGATTTATCTTTTAGTAAAGAATATGTTGCAGTGTCACTTTGTCAAAAACTTCATCAGTAAAGGAAGAAATAATATGGGATGCTAGCTTAAAGTATTAGATCATCAAGTACCAGGTAAAATAATATAATGTACCCAACAACAAATTTTATATCTTGGTTTCTTGGGTAGAACATATATTAAAGTTTGGGGAACTGCACTCATACAAGAAAAAATCTGGAGGAGAGGACCTGGCAGAAATTAGACCTGTGCTAAGAGGTGATATAGCTTCCATATCTTAGATAGTTCTCTCCTTTATACCCTCATCCCTGTCAGTCTCCCCAGGGAACAAAGATTGGTCTTAGGAGGAGACACCATGGAATATTTTACTAACCTTCAAAAGCCTAAATATAATTTAGCTTAAAATCCAAACATGTTAAAGTTTTGGAATTACCTGGAGAGTAATTGTATTTAAAAATACAAGCCGTAGGGCCTCCCTGGTGGCGCAGTGGTTGGGAGTCCGCCTGCCGATGCAGGGGACGCGGGTTCGTGCCCCGATCCCGGGGGATCCCACGTGCCGCGGAGCGGCTGGGCCCGCGAGCCATGGCCGCGGGGCCTGTGTGTCCGGAGCCTGTGCTCTGCAACGGGAGAGGCCACAGCAGTGAGAGGCCCGCGTACAGCAAAAAAAAAAAAAAAAAAAAAAAAAAAAAAAAAAAAAAAAAAAAAAAAAAATACAAGCCGTAGAAAACTATTTGAGGTTCTTCATTTTATGAAGCTTGCCTAGCCTTAACATTAAAACTTGATATAGACTATAAATATGTATATAAAACTGGAGATCAGTTTCACCTATGAAATACAGAGTCACACATTCTAAAAACTTGAAAATTAAATTCAACAATAGAACAAAAAGAATAATTCACCATGACCAAGTGCCAGGAATGCAAAGGTTGGTTGTTCAGTATTAGGAAGTTGATGAACATAAATCATTATAACACAAGTCAGTTGAGGAACACTATGTGAATATAGTGATAAATGCCAAAAAAACCATTTGATAAATTTGAGTGGTCATTCCTAATAAGTAGGAATGGAGGGAAGTCACTTAACCACAATAAAAACCTTAATTAAAAGACTAACAGCAAATGTTCCACTAGCTGATGAAATGCTGAACATTAAAATTGGGAACAAGCCAAGGATACCCATGATCACATCTATTACTCAACATTATTTTAGAGTTTCTGGCTAATACATTAAAGTCAAAAAATAAAATAAAAACACTTGGAAGGGAAAAGTATTTTTCTTTTCAGGGGATATGGTTGTATTCTTAGAAAATCTAAGATACTACTAGAATTTAAAAAATAATTTGTGATATGACTCATTACAAGATCAGTATATCAAAATAAATGGCTCCTTTTCCTATAGTGCAATAACCACTTAGAAATGGATTGGAAAAAAATACCCCATTTGTAATATCGAGAAAAATAACAAAATATCTAAGAATGAATAAGAAAAGTACAGAACCTATCTAAAGAAAACTAAATCTTTTTGAAGCATATAAAAAAGACTTTAAATAAGGGAGAGACTTATCATGTTTCTGGATAGGACAGGTTGATATAAAGTCATTATTTCCAAAATTACATTCTCCCAATTAAAATCACATTTAGGGGCAGTGGACATGCTGGATAAAATTATTTTTAAGTTTAGTTGGAAGGAAAAATGTTTTAAAATACCCATAAAAATTATAAAAAAGAAAAAGAAAATTCATTGCTCCAAATTTGACAGTTATTGAGAATTTTAGCTCCTAAAGATTCTTTGAGTCGTTAGTACTTCTCTTATGTCCTGCGCAATGCCTGTTACCATACTGGGCCCCTGGTAAAAGCCAGTGGGAGACATTTTTCCCCTAAACATTAGTGGATTTCCATGCTTCTCCACTTAAGGTGCTTCTTTCTTTTCTTCTTAGCTGCTGTTTCAGCTTATTATTGACTACTTAGCGGAGTTCAGTTCCACACCAGCTGTCTTTACAATGATAACTGAGCAGTTGAAGAAGACCTACTTTAACATCCTCATCAAGCCTGAGACTCTGGCCAAGTAGGTATACATGGATGGGATCAGCTTATATTTTGAAGGCCTGAAAGTATTTGCCTTCCTGGAAATTAAGTGTGGGGGATGAGGCTGTAGTTTCAGTGCTAATTCAGATGTGATAGAAATGTGCTGTGTTTTAGGAAACCAGCCCACAGAGTTATAGGATTTCTAAACCCAGTGTAAGTAACTATCTGTCAGTAGGACTGCAAGCAGCCTACTATACTTAATTAGAGGCTAAAGGTTAAAAGGTTGCTTTTTCCAAAGTTTGTAAGTAAATAACAGTTCAAAAAATTCTGACTTTGTTGTAGCTCAAAATTGCTTACTGGTGATTTTAGTGTGTTGGATGTTATGTTAAGTAGCTGACTTAAATTGCCTAACATATCACTTATCTGACAAATGCAACTATCCAAGAATTCATCCAGGGTTCCAGAAGAGAGCAAAAAGGCTCTGGACAGTCTGTGTACTAATGCTTAAACCCTCTGCTAATAGGCAACCCTCCTGGGCCTTTTCATCAGAGCCTGTTCTGTACCTTTATGTGAATCAGAAAAAAGTACACCCTTGGGGTAACCTCTATCAGCAGGTAGAGCCTTTGTGGAAGGGGAAAAAAGTCCCCTCTGAGCAGATACAGCCCTTTGTGCACATGGCTTGCAAGCCCCTATTTGATCTGCTTGCTGGGCATATATAAATGGTAAACAAAGAGCACAACTTTATATAGAGGCCCTGCTTTTGACATAGTTATAATGAGCCCATAAATGTCCAAAATTTGAAAGCAGGAGAGGGAGCAGTTAAGAATCAGACATGTAATAACTGATAATCTGATCACAAAAAGTTACAAAAACTCATAACCAAATATAAGTTGGAAAGGAGAGTTGTCTGGAACTATTGATATGATGAAAAATAGCTGTGTATCCCATAACTCCTGAATACTACTTTATTAAAATGTGGTAGAGTAATAATAACACCTGTTTATTGAAGATTTGTTATGTGTTAGACCTAAGAACTTTTTTTTTAATAGACCTAAGAACTTTTAAGTGTATTTATTTATTTAATTCTCACCAAAATTCTGTAATGGTAGCCATTATTATTTCCCTTGTTTTACAAATGAAGAAATTGAGTCACAAATGTTAGGTAACTTGCCATGTTCAAACAGCTTACTGTGTGTGGAAGGCGGTTAGTCTGATTCTGGCCTAGAGCCACTTATGCTGTATTGTCATTGTAGTAATAGATATCCATGATGATCACCTCCAGTAATTAATAAATGTTAGTGAGATTTCAAATCAAAATAGTAAATTAAATTGGTATATGGCTCATCTGGCAGCTTATGTGAAGTAATTTATTTTGCAATTGAAACAGATAAGTGAGTTGTACCAATGAGCTAATAATCTATGTAATAGTTTGTATATGCAGTTTTAAATGCTTTTTGTTGATTATGACATTGTTTCCCTATCTTAAGTTGCGATAGAAATTGCCTCTCTTTAGAACACATCATCTACAGAAACTTAATCAAATCCTTCTTTACCCTTAAGATTCATTTCTTACAATAAAACTTTTTTTTTCTGCTCTCTGTACAGAGACGTTCGGCTTTTAATCCTGGAATATGCCCGTTGGTCTATGATTGACAAGTATCGGGCTTTGATGGATGGCCTTTCCCTTGAGTCTCTGCTGAGCTTCGTCAGAGAGTTAAAATCCCAGCTCTTTGTTGAGGGCCTGGTACAAGGAAATGTCACAAGCACAGTGAGTGTGAGGTGCTCTGTTGCTGCTGGCCAGATTTGAATGCCGTTCTGGGCTCTGGAATTGCATTAGTTCTTCCCTAAAGGGGAAGCTCTGTAGTCTGGTAGGCCAGCATTGCCACAGTCTGTTTAGAAGGGAACCTGGCCCCTCCGATGCTAAGCAAGATTTTCTTATGAAGGAGACCGCTGCTGTTGGACAGGACTTTGAGTTAAATGGGTTTGGGAAATACATGGTATTGGTTACATTTGTTGAAGACTGTGGAAACTACAAACAGTTTAATTTAGAAATTAAAGTGGGAGCTGGGGAGTGGTGAGGGATGTATGTGTGTATGTATATATATATTCACATATACTTAGGCAGAACTTGTATGTCAAACTTGTATGTCAAGCTACGGAGCTTGGGCTTTATCTTATAGTAAATGGAGAACCATTGAAGGATTTAAAAGAGGATTTGTCATTAAGAAAGATCCAGAGAGACCAGTTATGAAACTGTTATAAAAGTTGGCATGAAGTACGATTCCACTTATATGAGATCTCTAGAGTAGTCACAGTAACAGGAGGTAGAATAGTGGTTACCGGGGGTTGTGGAGGGAAAGAAGGGGAGTCCTTGTTTCTATGGGTATTGAGTTTCAGTGTTGCAAGATGAAAAGTCTGGAGTTCCATTTCACAACAATGTGAATATACTTAACACTACAGAACTTTACACTTAAAAAAGGTCAAGATACTAAGCTTATGTATTTTTACCATAATAAAAAAGTTGAGGTGAAAATGATGAAGGCTGAGGTTAGGCAAAATAAATGAAAAAGAAATGCTTAAGAAATAATGAGGCAGAGGATGACCAAAGGCAGTGACTGATTGGCTATGGGGGTGAGGGAGAAGGGAGGGCTCTAGGATGATGCCCAGATTTCTTACTGGAACCGGTGGGTTGGTAGAGGAGTAGGAACAGTGTATGTTTGGGGGCATATGGGGAGTTGGTTTTGACCCATATTGAATTAGATGTGTCTGTGGGACCATGTAACTAACTGAGGCCTCTTCTAGCCAGGAGTGCTTGTGTGGACAGTCCCTAAACTGTTTGGCTCTTGACCTCTTCCTCCATGGTCTCCCAGTTTCTCAGGACTGGCCCTTTAATGGAATATATAAATGGCCACTCTCGAGATTGGCTGCTATCCTCCCTACTTCTCTGTCTTTATTCCCCCACCCTGAAACCATCCCTGATTTCTGTCATGCCAACAGAAAGTTTAAAAACAGGGAGAAGAGCAGGAATAGCTGCCTGCTTCTCTGAGCACAGTGGGAGTACCGTGGGTGGGGGTCCTTTTGGTTCAGAGGACTTAGTACCATGAATTGCCCCAGGCAGAAACGACTTTAGAGATAAGCTCACCTCTCCACTTATCCCTCATAGGTTAGAAAACAAGTCTTAAGAGGGGGAGGGGATACATCATTCATTTAGTATTAAGTATTATTCTGCCACTCACTCTATGCTAGGCTCTGTATCAATAGATCCAGGTTTCTAAAACACAGCCTAGTGGGGTAAACTGAACAATTAAGTTTGATCCAGTGGGGAAAGTTTCACAGTGGACAGGTAAACAGAGCACCAAGGGAGAACAGAAAAAGAGCCACTTCAGTTGAGAGCCTTAGTATTCAACAAACATAATCAGTATTGAATCAGTGAATGATAAGCCCAGTGAATGAATGACCAGCATTTAGGATAATAGACTATATCTGCTTTCCTAATGCATTCCAGGGCTTCCCAAGCAGTTAGAATATTGGTATTAGTTGGTTCTGGGTGAAATTAATGTCAGGAGAGCCTAATATAGTTATTTTCTTCTCTTTCGCCTCCTAGGAATCTATGGATTTCCTGAAATATGTTGTTGAGTGAGTATTGGTTTGAGTTTTCTCTTTGGGAGTTAAGTGTTCTTTTTTTTTTTTTTTTTTTTTTTTGCGGTATGCGGGCCTCTCACTGCTGTGGCCTCTCCGTTGTGGAGCACAGGCTCCGGACACGCAGGCTCAGCGGCCATGGCTCACGGGCCCAGCCGCTCCGCGGCATGTGGGATCCTCCCGGACCGGGGCACGAACCTGTTTCCCCTGCATCGGCAGGCGGACTCTCAACCACTGTGCCACCAGGGAAGCCCACGTGTTCTTAATAGCATCAGGGCCTCGAGACCAAAACTCAGTTATTACTAAATCCACAGTGGAGATGCTTCTCATAGTAGGTTTTTTGAGGCTAGTTATATAAACAAAGCAATTCAGATGGGACTGTGGAAGGCCTGACCTTTTCACAGTTTGGGGGTGCAGGTAAGAGGATAAAGGCACGGCCTCAGTAACCCACACTGATTGTTTTGCAGCAAGTTGAACTTCATGCCTCTGGAGCAGGAGATACCTGTGCAGTTCCAGGTGGTAGAGCTGCCCAGTGACCACCACCTATGCAAAGTGAGAGCTCTGAACAAGGGTGATGCCAACTCTGAAGTCACTGTATACTACCAGGTCAGTGGCCCCTTTGCACACAGCTGTCCTCACGGCTAAGTATCTTTAGGACACTAAAGCCTGGTGGAAGGTCCAAAGTATCTGGGAGAAGTGAGCCTGTGCTCTTCAAGAACCTTTTGCAGTTATTCTGTGGTTATATGCTTGGGGTCATTTGTACTCTTGAAGCAACTACATTTAAAAATTGTTCCTGTCAGTGAAATGGATCCTTTTTCAATCACAGTGCTTCTATTAATCACCCAGCCACTAGTCCAGAAGGACAGAGACTGAAGTATGGCTGGAAATTCCTACATGTTCCCATGTCAGAACTCCAAGGAGCAGGAGGACATTTGTTAAAAGGACAGTTTTTAAAATGTGACAAAAATAAACATAGCCAGTCAACCAATATAGAGTAAACAGAATGGATACCAGAGTCATAATTAAAGGTTTCAAAGCACCTGAGAGATAGGATTTATCACCTGTTTTATGGATGATGGATCTGAGGTCCTTCATTTACCTGAGGTCATACCAGCTGGGGCTCGAATTTGTACCTTCTGTCCTCAAATCCTGTGTTTTTTCCACATAATTCTGGAGAGATGGGATGGTGCTTAAAATAAGGAAGAACAATCTTAATTGGCTCATAGACTATTTTAGCCTGTGGTTAGTCATACTCACTTCTAGGACTATGGGGACCTGTGTCTATCTAGACTGATCTCAGACTTCCCAAACTCTGGGGCTCCTATAGCTGCTGCTATGGTCCTGGATTGTCTCCATGAGGAAGTCACTTCTCTGTCTGGCCTTGTGAAGATTCCTGGCCTGAACTTTGGGCAGGGCTGCATGGCTTCACCGTCACCTTGTCCTTTTCTTGTTTCTGGCCCTGGGCCTGAATCTTTCCCTAGAGGTCCAGCTTGTCTGTAGAGCCTGTCTTCCTCTGGCTGTAGCTACCTGGGTTTTTTTTTTCCCCCAGGTTCTCAGCTTATTTGAAGCTGCAATAACTACCAGGTCCTAAACTTCATATATGGTATGACCTGGCCCTGCTTAGCCCTGTCTACATTTCTGGTGCTTAACCCAGAGAGGGTAGTATTTCTCCAGTTTCAGGCAGAATTTTGTATTGTAAGGCGGAGTCTGCTGAGGTGCTTTCCATGGATCACCTCTTAGCACTAGCTTCTAATACAAACTGCTTCCCTTGGGGAGCCACTTCCCTCCGCACAGAGAGCATTTTGAACAGGAAGTTGATACAAGGTTTTGAATTGTTTCGTTGCAATCCTTTCAGAGGCATACAGGAAATCTTGTTGCTGATAAACAGGGCTTGCAGGGCACAGAGGCTTCAGCTTCCTCAGGTGAAGCAGGAAGGAATAGTAATGAGAGTCTGTATCAGAGGAGCCTGCAAGAGTCTGACTGGGATGCACTGGCAACACTTGCTCGTTGGCCTCCTGCCCTCTTTCATCCTGTTGTCTTGCCAGCCTCCAGGATAACCAGGATGTGGTCTCCAAGTGTGGTATCTGCCTCTTATGCATTTTTCTTATCAACTAGTTTTGGGTCTGTGTGTGTGGCTGCAGAAGCTCCTATTCATATCCTCTCCATCTGAGGAATAGGGCCAGTTACCCAGACGTTTCCTGCTCTCCTCCTTAGGACCTTGAACTGCAAGTACTTGATTTTAGGTTGTGTCCTCTGGGTTCTTTGGGCAGGAGCTGGCAGGTCAGGGATTGTTCGACTCACCTCCATGTCTGCCTGCAGTTCTGTGCTAGGGCTGGGAATACAAATCATCAAGCATGATTCCTGTCCGCACAGATCTCCTGTTTTGTGGGAAGGCAGAAAGTGTAGCAATAGAGGGTATGATAAACTCTTGGAAGAGAAGAGTGGGATAGTACTCTTCTGAATGCCTGAATAAATGGTTGCTGAGAATAGCTGGATTATTAAAAAGCCCTGTAAGCCATTGGATTTTCAGTTGGTCAGATCAGCTTTTTCTTTCAGTCAGGTGCCAGGAGTCTGAAAGAATACACTCTTATGGAGCTGCTTGTGGTAAGTTTTATAAAGGAGAGTCATGATGTTCATGAGCCCCTGACCCACTGTGAGGACTGGCTTTCTGGCCTTTCTCCCTGAGGGCTAGGGACTTGGGAGTGGTCAGAGATCTGTGATTGGTAGGTGAGATGGTTATTTAGTGTTTCTCACCCAGTATGAGCATGGACAGGGGGCCTGGGTGATTTAGGAGGGAGGCTGGACTCTGGGGTCATGTGTAACACTTTTGGGGGAAGAAATGGAAGTTTCTCTGCTGGGAGGAGTTGAGCTGACGGTATGTTGAATTACAGATGCACATGGAAGAGCCTTGTTTTGACTTCCTTCGAACCAAGCAGACCCTTGGGTAAGTCTGCTGGCAAGGAAATTGAGCTCAGATAAGATCTGGGGGCTTACTTTGCAGGCTTAGATTTATCAAATATCCTGACTGAGCAACCTCTCAGAGCTCTTTGGTCCTTTCATGCCTTAGAGTCGTACCTACTGGTCAAAACTTCTGGAATTTGCATCTTGGACTGTGATCAGGCTCTCAGTTTGGTCAGGCTTCAAGATTAGCCAGAGAAAAAGCTAGCCTGTGGTCCACAGTTCAGGAGAGGGTTGGATACTCTAACCTGAGAGTAAAATACATGTACACATTTATGGATCCTCTTCCAGGACCTTCAGGTCCAGTAGGGATGAGCAGAAACCCTTCCCACTCCTCTCTAGTACCTCTGAGGACAGGGCCTTGGTGACCACCTGAGCTCATAGGACTTTTCATTCTGGCTGTAGGTACCATGTCTACCCTACCTGTAGGAATACATCTGGGATTCTAGGATTCTCTGTCACCGTGGGGACTCAGGCAACCAAATACAAGTGAGTAAATGAGTGAGTAGATGGGCCCAACTATTATTTTTCTTGGCACAGAGAATAGGGACTGCATCCTTAAACCTCAGGCAGCTCTGACCATTTGCTTCCCATTTAGTCACAGCTGCAGGGATTGGCTCATAGATGGCCTGATCCCGGACTTACCAATGGTAAGTATGAGGAGTGGGCCCATAGGGCTTGACTCAAGTCCTGTGGTGACTGCAGGGCTTGCCACCGCTTCCTCTCTTCAGGCATATCTGAGGACCAGAAAGGCAGCGATGACCGACCTGGCATTCATGCTACAAGCAAGGTATTGGGTTGGCCAAAAAGTTCTTCGGTTTTAAAGTAAAAAGACACATTTTTCATTTTCATCAAGAACTTTATTGAACAAAGTATTCACCATTTTTTTCCACTACCTTCTGCCATTTTTCAGGCAACTTCATAATTCCATCTTCCCAAAACTTTTTTTTTTTTTTGCAGTACGTGGGCCTCTCACTGTCGTGGCCTCTCCCATTGCGGAGCACAGGCTCCGGACGCGCAGGCTCAGCGGCCATGGTTCACGGGCCCAGCTGCTCTGCGGCATGTGGGATTTTCCCGGACCCGGGCACGAACCCATGTCCCCTGCATCGGCAGGCGGACTCTCAACCACTGCACCACCAGGGAAGCCCTTCCCAAAACTTTTTATCTTTTTGAGTAAAGAACTGTCCCAGGTGCCTTGTACAGTCCTCCAGGGAATGGAAATTCTGTCCATTAAGAGTTTTGGAAAGACCAAAATAAATGGAAATCCGAAGGTGCAATGTCTGGCTAATACAGTGGGTTAATCAGAACTAAACAGCCAAGCTGTAACAGTTTTTGCCTGGTCATCAAGGAAACATGCGGTCTTGCGTTATCCTGATGGAAGATTATGTGTTTTCTGTTGACTAATTCTGGACTCTTTTTGTCGAGTGCTGCTTTCAGTTGGTCTAATTGGGAGCAGTACTTGTTGGAATGAATCGTTTGGTTTTCCGGAAGGAGCTCATAATAGAGGACTCCCTTGCAATCCCACCATATATACAACATCACCTTCTCTGGATGAAGACCGGCCTTTGGTGTGGTTGGTGGTAGTTCATTTCGCTTGCCCCACGATCTCTGTACATTAATGTACAGTATCCACTTTTCATTGCCCGTCACAATTTGTTTTAAAAACATAACGTTTTCATTACGTTTAAGTAGAGAATTGCATGCGGAAATGTTGTCAAGGTTTTTTTCGCTTAACTTATGTGGAACCCAAACATCAACGCGATTAACATAACCAAGCTGGTGCAAATGATTTTCAGTGCTTGATTTGGATACTTTGAGTATGTCAGCCTTCTCCTGTGTGGTATAACGTTGATCCTTCTCTGTTAATGTCTCGATTTGATCACTCTCAACTTCAACTGGTCTACCCAACCGTGGAGCATTGTCCAGTGAGAAATCTCCAGCACAAAACTTTGCAAACCACTTTTGACACGTTCAATCAGTCACAGCACCTTCTCCATACACTGCACAGATCTGTTTTTGTGTTTCAGTTGCGTTTTTAATATGCCGAAAATGTTGCTTTTTCTTCCATCTTCAGTATTAATATGGCTACACAAAAATTCACCAACTTTGATATATTTTTTTAAATGCACACTGATATGACAGCTGTCACAATACAATCTAACAAAATTGTTTTGAATGAAGTTAAAGACAACTAAGCACTACTAGACCAATCTTATGGAAAAGAACCGAACGAACTTTTGGGCCAACCCAATACAAGGCCTTGTTGGTTCTCAGCTTTGGAATGGTCAGCATGGCTGTCTACTGCTTCTTGTGAGGATACCAGGAAATCAGGCTAGAGGCGGGGTAGGGGTAGGGTTCTTCACCGTTCCCTTCCCTCCCACAGCTTAGGGGAGAATATCACTTCAGCCTTTTTCCTGGAAATATGCCTTAGCCCTGATTCTCTCCTTTGCCTTCTGCTTGAGACCTGGTCACTGATGACTTGTAATTGAAGGTGTTTTGTTTCAGCTCTGAAGTTGTTGATAAGAAGATAGAAGAGTTTCTTTCTAGCTTTGAGGAGAAGATCGAGAACCTCACTGAGGATGCATTCAACACCCAGGTGACTTTACTGTGTTGGCCTGGTCTTTTATTCCTTGGCCCACCCAAGCCCTCATGACAACTAGACACCAGTCTTAACAGTGCCGTATGCTGGCTGGTTCTTGAGCTCTATAGCCCCCCGCATCCCCCCTCCCGCCCCTAAATCTGACCATGTCTTCCCAGCTTCATCCCTCCCCATCATGCTGGCAGGTCCATCACAAAGCAGACTGGACAGGGCCAAGTGTGTTCTGAGGGAACTGGTGTGAGGCCACACCTGAGGGTGTCTCTTTCTGATGGTAACAGGTCACAGCTCTGATCAAGCTGAAGGAGTGCGAGGACACCCACCTTGGGGAGGAGGTGGACAGGAACTGGAACGAAGTGGTGACTCAGCAGTATCTCTTTGACCGCCTTGTCCATGAGGTAGTAACACCGTTTTCAGAGTAAGACAGCCCTGAAAGGGACTCCTGGTTTAACAGGAGACACAATTCTAAGCAAATTGGTATTGCGTGGAAGAGAAACCTGGGGCAGGTTATTTACTTGCCCATTCCTTGATGTGATTGATCAAATCTTGTTTCCAGACTAGCTTCTCTAGAGCCTTAGGTGGCCAAGGGAGCAGGATGCTTGCTAATCCTTACTTCTGCTCCCCCAATTTCACTCAGATCCATTTTTTAAAAATTGAAGTATAGTTGATTTACAATGTGTTAATTTCTGCTGTACAGCGTTCAGTTATGCGGATATATACTTGTTTTTCCACTTTTTTATTATATGCTTAGGTTCCCTATAAGGTTTGGGAGAAAAACGGCTTCTGCTACTTAAAGAAAATTGAGAACTTCTGGTTCTCAATTTTATGGAGTTCCTCCCCCAGATTTAAGGATTCTGTGTATAGGTCTTTGTGACAAATTCTAGCCCAAAGTAGTAAGTCCCACGAAAAAGCTCTGGGCACTGCAATCCATAGCTCTGATACTGTAACCCTATGTGGTGAATTACCAAAGGACATTGAAGCAGAGGGGTTATTTAACAAGAGGCTTCAGTCAGCCCAGCTCTGGAGGTTCTGCGGTTTTCCTATTAGAAGCCAGAGTGTACCATTACCATGTACCTGAGAGGTGACACTAAGGTGTGATGCCTTTGGCTCAGCGTACAGTTCTCAGCTGTAATTACACCATCTGCTGCTACCTGCCAGGGTCAGTCGCTGCTAAGAAACCTGAAGGTGTGTCAGAGCCTCATTTTTATCCTTCTCCAGGTTGGGAGCCAGCTGAAACGTGGAAGAATAAGACGATATGCAAAAAGCAGGATCAAGGAGGTCTGCCTAGGGTGTTATGTTTAATATCTTTACAGAAAATACATTATTAGTCTTTTATAGCTTTCTTTCTTTCCTGTCCTCCCTTCCCCCTTTAAGATTGAAGCACTGAAATCATTCTCAAAATCAGACCTAGTCAACTGGTTCAAGGCTCATAGAGGACCAGGAAGTAAAATGCTCAGCGTTCATGTGAGTATGGTTACCTAAGCTGTAGCTCTGTCCTTTCCAGGGTTGTCATTTAGATTGGTATCAGAGATCCTAACAGGTCTTTGCCCAAATTTGGTCAGCATTCTCTCTCACCTCAAGTCTTTGGCCTCTTTCAGGTTGTTGGATTTGGGAAGTATGAGCCGGAAGAGGATGGTACCCCTTCCAGTGAGGATTCAAACTCTTCTTGTGAAGTGATGCAGCTAACCTACCTGCCAACCTCCCCTCTGCTGGCAGATTGTACCATCCCCGTTATTGATATCAGGGCTTTCACATCAAGACTTAACCTTCTCCCCTACCATAAAATAGTCAAATAAACTGCAGTCTCATTGGCCTGAAGCACTGTGTATTTAAAAGTGTTTGTTTGTTGTTGTTTGAATTTTATGAAGTTAGTTACACTACTACTGCCTTAGGGCTTCCACTGAATTTTTGCACTGGCATCATAGAATTTGTACCCCCCCCCCAGCCCCTCCTTCTGTTGTGACTAACAAACCAAGGGTTACTATAGCAGCCGCAGAGAGCAATTAGCAGGTGGGCCAATGTAACCAAAAAGCTTGCAGGAGCCATCTGAGACTCCCTGGCCTGTCCTGGTCCTCTCAGATTGAGAATCGAGTTCTGTATGACAGGCTTCAGAGGCCCTATGTAGTTGATGTCTTTCTTATTAGTACCTAAATGCCAGGTGCTAATACTAATAATACCTGTGTTGTTGTTTATAATGTATTTAAAAATAAAGGTAATTCTGTATTGCCCTTCAGAATGAGCCATTTGCTGCTGTGGCATTCCTTTTATTATATTTTGTTTTGGTGTGGGGTGGGGATCTAAAAATAAACATTCGTCCCAAATTCTCTAAGGCAATAAAATATTTTTGGATAAAATGTCGGTAGCCCTATGTGTACTACTTGAGAGTTCAATTAAAACTTGTGAATAGCATTGTGGGGGCTAAAGACAGAACACAGAGCCTAAGGAAGGAAAAGGATGGACCCCTTCATTACTTCAAGAGTCCCTGTAAAAAGCTAGCTCCTGGGGGCTTCCCTGGTGGCGCAGTGGTTGAGAGTCTGCCTGCCGATGCAGGGGACGCGGGTTCGTGCCCCGGTCTGGAAGGATCCCACATGCCGCGGAGCGGCTAGGCCCGTGAGCCATGGCCACTGAGCTTGTGCATCCAGAGCCTGTGCTCTGCAATGGGAGAGGCCACAACAGTGAGAGGCCCGTGTACCGCAAAAAAAAAGAAAAAAAAAAAAAAAAAAAAAAAAAGCTAGCTCCTGTATTCAAGGCTGCCAAATAACTGGGTTCAAGTTTAATCATAAAAATAATAAAAGAAACACACTAAAAAAAAAGGTTGGAAAAATTACTTTATGAAGCCTTAAGAAGCACTGAGTATAATTAAACTGTAGTCCAGAGTTGGATACAATTTAATAATAGTTCAATTCCAAAATAAAAGTTATTGTAGGTGAGACCAGGAAATTTCCTAACACGTGGTTTTAATACATTGTGCTAAATTTTCTAAAACAACTCAGAGGAACCAATATTTACAGTAGATGGCATATTTATGAAAAATCTGGCATCACCTATATATATGTATATATATGTGTATGTGTGTGTGTATATATATATATATATATGTATATACATACATATATATATATATATATATATAGAACCCAAGATTATATGAACTAGGAAACAGATGTATATCTCAATAGCAATACTAGAGTGCAGAGTTTGAGACTGGGATTTATAACGTGGGATTTGGAAAAGGAGCAGACATCTTGTTTTCAAAACCTGAAGTTTTTTCTCAAGACCAAAGTCAACACTAACTGCCACAGAACAGGAAAAAGGGAAGCTTTTCTTGCTTTAATTGTTCCTCTGCATCAGAAAGTCCAGTATCCCTGAGATAGGAACCACTGCAATAAGAAGGGAGTGAATAGGTTCTCCCAAAGGAAGACTGTTACTTCATTGTGCCTCCTGCCCGGGTCACCAGGAGCAAACCTTGCATTTCCCAACCTAATGCTTGGCAGCACCGAGACGTTTCAGTAATGGTTCATCATAAACCCAGCATTCTCCATCTTCATGAAATAACTAAGAGAAAAGGGGAGAATTCAGTTACACACTTGCTCTGTACTTCTATAATATCATACCTTTAATTATTTTATGTGCTCCCCCTCCCCCCAACACTGAAATGAGTGTTCATCTCGTTCATCACCATGCTTACTCGGTACTTCAGTATTCACTGAAATGAACAAATGAGTTACAGCCCAGGGAACAGCAGTAGGGAGACTGAGGCAGGCTTCCAAAGCAAGCTTACCCTTGTCTCCCACTGAATTTCCTTTTCCTTCCTTTCTCGGGCTTCTGCTCTTTGTCTTTCTTCAAGTCTATGCTTGGCTTCAGTTGCTGCATCAATGTCTCTGATTTTTAAGTTGAAAGTGACATCCTTCCAAAGGCTAAAGAAAAGAAGTGAAGGTGCTAATAAGTAAGTACTTGATGGACAGAGGAGTTAGCAGTCTTGAGAATGAAAGGCTAGATCCATCTAGAATATAACATTACTATGGTACAAGTCAAATGGCTTTAAATGCTGTAGTTCACAGATCTCCTTCGGCTGACACCAGGGCACTGGAGTAAAGAACAGAGAAGTGGTCTCAGAAGATTCCACTGCTAGTTGTCAAAGGAGGAAATACAGGATGGGCAGAAAGCTGGATATATGGTTAGGACAACAGAGGAGAAAAAACAGCTGAGACTGGGATTCCACTTCTGGCTGTACCTCTAACTAGCGATGCAACCTTGGGGCTGTCAGTTCACCTCTCTAGGGCTTCAGTGTCCCTTAGTATAAACCAAAAGGGGTATATAGTAAGATCAGATCAGAGGAGCTGAGAAATTCTATTTCATGAAGACTCCCCTGGAATTAATAACGAAATCTGGAAGAAGCAGTTTGAATACAGAGAATAAGGGTCAAGAGATGCACTGCAGAGGCTTAAGGCGGGGTAAAAGATTTGGCTTCCTCTCAAGGCCTGGAAAATGAAAACTAGACAAGTCTGGTCCAAACAACACTTTAAAGTGAAGACTCCTAGGAACTAGAAAAGTAGACATCCTAAGATTCCCCTTGTGTGAGTAGCAGAGCATAAATGTCTAGAGATCTCCACTTACAACTATGAGCAGGCAGTCGAGGCAAGCAGACTGTTAACAAGTTAAAGACACAGGCAGGGTTATAGTTTGTAAGGTCTTCTTCACTCAAGAAATCCCCTAATATGCTAAACAAAGAACTTTAGTGCATGATTCCTCATACCACTAAAAGATCCTGATTTTATTGTACAAATAGAAGGGGGAAAAATTATGACATTTGAGACTACTAGAAAATTGAATACCAATTAGATATTTGATGATATTAAGGAGTAATTTTTAAAAAAGTACAATGATGATATTGTGGCTGGTGTTTTTTGTGTGTTTTTTTTAAAAAGTCACTTTACAGATACATACTAAAATACTCAGAAATGGAATTTTTTTTTTAAGTTTCTTGCAAACAAAAAAGACCCTAGGGAGTGTGGGACAGAGACACAAGAGGAAGGGGATATGGGGATATATGTATACGTATAGCTGATTGACTTTGTTATACAGCAGCAACTAACACAACAATGTAAAGCAATTATACTCCAATAAAGATGTAAAAAAAAAAATGGTTCTCATGAACCTAGGGGCAGGGCAGGAATAAAGACGCAGACATAGAGAATGGACTTGAGGACACAGGGAGGGGGAAGGGTAAGCTGGGACGAAGTGAGAGAGTGGCATGGACATATATACACTACCAGATGTAAAATAGATAGCTAGTGGGAAGCAGCTGCATAGCACAGGGAGATCAGCTCGGTGCTTTGTGACCACCTAGAGGGGTGGGATAGGGAGGGTGGGAGGGAGGGAGACGCAAGAGGGAGGGGATATGGGAACATATGTGTACCGTATAGCTGATTCACTTTGTTATATAGCACCAACTAACACAACAATGTAAAGCAATTATACTCCAATAACGATGTTTAAAAAAAAAAAAAGAGACCCTAAAGATGTTTTGATATATATATATGATCTCAGTTGGGACCTCACTACCATCTCTTACAAGCCATAAAGATGGTGATAAGTCAACATACACTCTATACTTATTATATGCCAAGCATCATACATAGGCTCCATGTTTTTCTCATTTAGTTCTCACAACAATGCTGAGGTAGTTCCCGTTTCAGGAAAGAAGGCAGAGAGGGTAGCTTATAGTCATGGTTACAATGCAAGTGGTGGAGCTCCATATGAACCCAGGCATTCAGACTCAGTCTGTGCTCTGTTACACCCTGCTATACAGTCTCTACAGCCCAGCCCTGCACCTATGCCTGGCCAATAGCAAGAGCACTGCTGCAATAGCTCTAGTTATGTCACCTCCTTACCAGCGGGATTCGTACTCATTCTGATCTTCCAACTTCCTCACTTTCTTCTTGATTATAGGCAACTTCTTGGTATCTATAAAAACTACATTTTCCTAGAAAACAGAAGAGGTAGATAGATGTTTTATTGTTCACACTGTTCTAGAAGGAAAAGTCAACTCTTCCTATTAACGGATTTAATCATGAAATCCCACGTTAGTGATGTAGACAATGAGTTCCATATGCAATCTTCAGCCTAAATTATAATTGTTTTAAGTCTTGGTAAAGGCTCAATTCAACAGTTTCAATGTGGCTATGTGCTACATGCTTGGGATGTAATCTCTTGGAGGGCTAGACAACTAATCCTAACGTTAAGTACTCTGAAGTGCTTTTTAAATTTCAAATTCTCTGAGTCCAAAATCCAATTCATTGGCTCCTCCTGTTAATACCATACCACCTCCCTCCTACCTTAATTAGGTAGTTTGCAAGTTCCTTGAGGGCAAGGACTATCTTACTCATTTCTGTATCCCTGGTGCCAGGCAGTTAATACATTTCTTAGACAAAATCAAACTGTGTATATACAAACACACGAGTTAATAGTTTAGCACCTCATTTTATTTATAAACACACAGACCATACATTCTAATGATATAGCTAACATTTACTGGGTGCTTACTATGGTGTCAAGCATTTTTTTTTCATATATTATTCTTGAGTATTTTAAGGCGAGAGAGGAAAGTAAAAACCATTCTACTACCTGTACTGCTAGGTAAGAGGTGGGAGAAGGAAAAGGCCTGCCCTGAAGAGCTGGCATTAGAGCTCATCCTGGTTAAATTTCCAGATGAAGGAAGCCAGAGTAACGGATGGGCTACGGTTCAATGAAGCCTGAAACAAGTGGCAAAACACAGGTTCTTACCCCTGTTGAGTATTTTGCATACATTACACCATTCCATTCCCCTTCAACTGAGCAGAAAGACTTCTTGTCATTTGGAGAACTAGATTAAAAAAAAAAAAAAAAAAAAACACAAACATTTGTGTTAGTCTCAAATTGAAATTTCTCTACCAAAGAATCGCGTTAGTGTGGCCTACCTACACAGGGCAGAAAACAGAAGAGCAACTGTGAAGTCTCTGGGGAAGGCAGCTTAATAAAACTGGATTTCTCAGAGCCAACTAGAAGAATGAGGGCCCTAAAGAAGATGCTAGTAGACTCAAGATCCCAGAAACTGTGGGTGTGAGATGCGCTAGGTGCTGGGACCACGGCAAACTAGGGACAGTCCCTGCCCTCGAGCTGTTCACAGTCTAGTGGGGAGACACTGCCATTGAGATTCTGGGTGGCAAGTGCTGTGGTGAGTTCAGGTGAGCACTGGAGACCAAGGGCAACACTGCTAGGATGAGGATCAGAGAAGGCTTCACTTAAGGATACAATGCTGGAGACCAGGCTTTCATCTTCAGGCTGAAAGGGACCTCTGGGTCACACGATTTTACCTCTTTTCCTAAGCAAGGATCCCTTCCTCAGAAGCCCCAACAGGTTTTACTTGGACCTGACAGTGATGTGTATGGCAGGTACGGAACTTAGAAGATAAGCATTACAACAAAGGACAGATTAGGAAGGGCAAGGCATGGACATAGAAGGAGGCTAGGAGGTCAGAAAGAGAAAAATACACAGGGTAGAGGGATGAAGTTGCTATCAGTAGACTGAAACTTGCTTCCTCTATGACTTGGTGCTTTGTGTGAAGGAGGACAAAGGGAAAGAAAAATGGTAGGATTCCAAGTTTAGAAGGTTATTGTGCAGTGGTTCTCAAAGTATGGTCTGGAGACCCCTGGGGCTTCCCAAAACCCTCTTAGGTCAAAACTATTTTCATAATATTTAGGGCTTTCCTGGTGGCGCAGTGGTTGAGAGTCCGCCTGCCAATGCGGGGGACACGGGTTCGTGCCCCGGTCCGGGAAGATCCCACATGCCGCGGAATGGCTGCGCCCGTGAGCCACGGCCGCTGAGCCTGCACGTCTGGAGCCTGTGCTCCGCAACGGGGGAGGCCACAACAGTGAGAGGACCGCGTAATGCAAAAAAAAAAACTATTTTCATAATATTTAGACATTACCCTAATTTGAAAAGCCCACCAAGCATTCTTTCAGAAGGCAGTCTTTCTATTATACGTCGCTGTGACTGGCCAAAAAATCTGCTAGCAGTTCCTGTTGGTGCTGGTTGGTTGCCTCTAAGGAATTCTGAGAAGCAGGCCCACCCAGGTCTTTGTTCTGGACATTCTATTTCCCCCACCTGCCTACTTTAGGGGAGCAGCCACATTATCATGGTGACTTGTGCTATTCCCTAACCTCTGCCTGTATTTTCTGACTGCAATAATATTTTGGATTTTACAGTGATCCTTAGTAAACATCTTGTGTTCGTGGTCCCGTCCTGCCCTGCTTAAGATTTTTTTGGATGCTGATTCTGTCATCCAAATTAAATTATCTCCCTAAAAAACTGGTTAACCAATCCTGTGTCTTCCATCTGCAACACTGTTCCCAATAAGGCCTTTGAGGTCAGAGAAAGTCCTACAGATTTTCCTCTTCTAGGCAGGCCCTAGACCACCCAACTGACTGTTTACCCAGACAGCACAGCTGTCTTCATCTGATCCTAGAGTGTCAAACAGAACCAAGCAAAGATGTGACGGTTACTGTTTTTCCCCAGCAAAGGCACAGAAAAAAGGACTATGAGGGCTTTGAGACACTTCGGTGGGAGTCACAGGGTCTACTGTATGGGCTAGCTCGTGGTCCAATCCAGCAATAATGAGTCAGGCACCCATAATCTGGGTTAGCTAGGAAATCCAGGAAGACTCTTTCAGTTCCCCATTTGCAAGTCAGGTTCCTAGGAAGGAAATCCCACCAATGACCTCAGGTTGTCCTTCTGAGATGGGATTTTAGGAAGAGACATGACACACAAGATGTGAAGTAAGTTTACAAAGACAGAACCATTAAAATGGTCAATTCCTGATGGAAGTTATAGTTCAAGACAAAAGGAAAAGTATTTCAGAGAAGCAGAAGCACCGAAGCAGAAAAACAAAATACCTACAAAATCTCAGCAGTAACTCTGTGCTTCTTGCCCCCATAGAAAGGTTTAGTGTGGAAGACGATATTGGCACTATAGCCAGTCTTGGAACAATTAATATTGCATTCTCCGCCTAGTTCCACCCAGGGCACTGTGAGGATAGACCTGCAAAATCAAAAGTTTCAGGTAAGGCTGACAGTTCAGAGGAAAGAAAGGAGGGGCACAGCTTAAGGAACAAAGGAACAGCAGGGTCTGCTGCTTGCTAATCAGAGGAATGCACACAGCTCTACTTGCCTTCCATAACCATTGGGGAATGTGAGAATGTAATGTTCATCATGGTCTAGACACGAGACACAGCCTGTGGAGACAAGAGATGGAATTTCAGCTAAGTAGTTGACGGAATCTCCATTCAGTTTAGGGAAAATCAATCTTGCACCCCACCCCTGCTCTCACGCCCAATACACATGCTTCCCTGCAAACAATGACATCAAAACTGGCTTTCTGGGGCCATTTACTCTTACTAGATAGGTGTCCAGCACATATTAGGATGACATAAAATTCTATTAACACTGTAGTCCACCAAAAGCCCACAGACTTACCCTGTCCTATGTTGTGCACCCCAATTGACATCCCAAGGAATTTTGATTTGGTCCAGATATGAGCATTGAATTGTATCTTCTTGTTAAAACACTCAGCATAAAAGGCTGAAACTGAATAGAAATTGTTTTCAATTAGTGCACTACATAGCCACAGTCCCCTCTCCAACTCCATTAACCCAGAGAAAAAACTGGCTGCATGGGGAAAATCCTTTACCGCTCAAAGAACAGCCTTGAATGTAGTCAGGAATTACCCACCTGCCTTTTATACCCTGCTTCCCCCAATGCAAGCATCCGTTCAGGACCATGTGGGCAGGAACTTCCCTGAACCATGAGGCTATGACCAATCCCAGAGGCTTAAAAACAAAGGGTCTGTCTGTTCTTCTGGTCAGCAAGCATGTTCCTGCCCCAGCCCCAACCTGGGCCCATCCAGTATTACCAGTCTTAATGCTGCATCCAGCAAATAACACGGGAGGACACACCTTCTTTCCACTATGCCAGGAATATACTGTGCAGAAACTACGTCTTTTTTATATAAACTGTCTTCAGAGTTGCTGGGATCACTACAGCACAGCTCATGCTGTGAAAGATGACTTCAGAAGCACTAAAAGGTGGCTTCTCAAATCCCTTCTTTTTATATATAATTAAGCAGTGAAGCCTAATAGAGTCTTTGGAACTTATACCAGGAACAGATATGAGGAACCAATCCTCACAGGATTGGGAAGATACAGGTGGCCATAAAACTGACCGTGCAGTGGCCTCAGTTATGGAGCTCATTATGACCCTCTTTAGACAGAACAGTTTGAAAGTGGCTATTGCCAAGGAGCTCTGTAACTTACTGGGTGGATGATGGGAAACCTGCTCAGCCACGAATGTTACGCTATTCTTGGAAACCCAGGGAACTGGTCCTTCTGAAACTAGCTCCTGCAAGTAAACAGAACATCATTTTCTTTTGGTGTGGAAACAAATGACAGCGCAGAGAATCTAATAACTGGAGTCTCTGCCTCCCAAAGTGGTTAACTGCTTCCTCCTCTACACACCCAAAACATCTTATATATACTTTTCTTGTGGCACTTATACTACTGGAATTACTGCTTTGTGTCAGTCTCCCTAAGTCTCTCTGACTAAGACATTATTGAAGACAAGGACCACGTGCCTAACTCAGGGCCAGGCCTGGCACAGAACAGGGACTTATCAATGTCTGCAATATGAACAGGAACAGACACATTGCTTCTGTCTTCAGGAAAGGACTACATGTAATGTATCATTTGGAAAGGGAAAAATACAGAGAGTTATTTTTAAGGAGAGATTATTATGTGAAAGCCAGTGTGGGCCAGGGGCTTATTTTTTTCACCCCTAGAGGCCTTTTAGCATTTATTTGTGTCTTCCATGTTGGTTGTTTTCCTCAAATCAACCCCCAAATGTTGGAGCCCTGTGGCTCAGGTCTCAGTTAACTATTCTTCTCTAGATGTCTTCCTAGATGATTTCATCTAATCCCAGGGATTTAAGTGCCTTCTAAATACACTAAAATCTCTGAAAGCCCCGTCTCCATCCTAGACCTCTCTCTCCCTTGAACTCTTAAATTCTAACTGCCTACTTGACAGTTCCACTTACATGTCTAACAGACCCCTTATAATTTATATTTCAAATTGGAGTTCTGGATTTTTCCCTCCCCAAATCCAATCTTCTCCTCTTTAGTAAATGGCACCAACCAACTGCTGAAGCCCACAAGCAAGGATTCATCTCTGACTGTCCCCTTTCCCTCACCTTGCCCAACCCATCTAGCAGCCCTGCCTCCAAAATATAGCTTGAATCAACCATGTCTCTCCTGGAATAATGCCAAAACCTCCTCAGTGGTCTCCTTGCTTCTATTTGCCCCTTTCCAATTCATTTTTCACAAAATAATTATAATGACCTTTTCAAAGCAAAAATGAGTTCCTGATAAGCCATAAAATTACCATTATGGTCCAGGAGGACTTTGCATGATCTGATTTCTAAATTTCTATCCTCATCTCACGCCACTCTTTCTCCTTGCTCACTGTGTTCAAAATATGCCGTTCTTCTACGGATGGTAAACATCTTTTGTTCAGTGCCTTTACCATTATTATCTGCCTCCAAATAAAATGAAATCTTGAATCAGTACACTAAAAGCTAAGTACTAAGTATCTAAATACTAAGGTAATTTAAAATGTCAGTGGAGAACTCACCACATTCTCTTCTGTATCATTTGGTAACGTCCAGTGACACTGAAAGATCTCGCCCAGAACGGGGTTGTACGGCTTTTTGGCAACTGATCCTTTCCTTCCTGCATGAAAGGCTGAGAGGTACCATTTTACAACCTGAACCATTCGGTCTCTGGCATCCTTCTGGTCACTAATACTGCAAGGGAGAAAGACAAAATTTAACACCCGGTTTTCTGACAGCACCCTCAGCATGGTCCACCCTAAGCCAGGCTAAGAGGACCCAGGACCAGGAGCTACCTCAGTCTCTTTTTAAAACTGAAGTATAATATACATAATTAAAAATACCAGTCTTAACCGTTTGGTTTGATGAACTTGAAAAAATGCTTATATCCGTTTAATTAATCACCATGCAATCAAGATACAGAACATCTCCATTACCCCCAAGTTTCCCCATCCTCCTTTCCAAGCAATCCCCAACCCTTACCCTGAGGCAAACACTGTTTCTGGTTTCTAAGACCATTAGCTTTGCTTGTTCCAGAACTTCATACTTATAAGTGCATTGTTTAACTGCCAAATAGTTGCAGATTTTCTGGATATATTTGTTATTGATTTCTGATTTAATTATTCCATGATCAGTAAACATATTCCATATGGCTCCAATTATTTTCAAGTTATTACGTCTTCCTAGTATACGGTATCTTGATGAATGTTCCATTTACACTTAAAAAGACTATTATACAAATTGTTTGGTAATGTGTTAGAAAAGTCAATTGGACTTTCTATAGCCTCACTGATTTCCAGAGGGGTGGGGGGAGGTGTGTGCTGCTCAATCAATTCCCGAGGGAGGAATTTCCAACCTTGATTGTGTACTTGTCTATTTCTCCCTTCAGTCAATTTTTGCTGCATATATTTGAAGCTGTTTTACATATTTAGGATTATTATTTATTCTTGATAAATCGACTCATCATATCATATGAAATATCCCTACTTGTCTCTGCTAATATTTCTTGTCTTAAAAAATATCCTTTGATACTAATACAGTGACACCAGCTTTGTTATGCTTAGTGTTTTGCATGGTATATCTCTGTCCATCCTTTTTTTTTTTTTTTTTTTTTTTTTTTTTTTTTTTGCTGTATGCGGGCCTCTCACTGCTGTGGCCTCTCCCGTTGCGGAGCACAGGCTCCGGACACACAGGCTCCGCGGCCATGGCTCGCGGGCCCAGCCGCTCCGCGGCATGTGGGATCCTCCGGGATCGGGGCACGAACCCGTGTCCCCCGCATCGGCAGGCGGACTCTCAACCACTGCGCCACCAGGGAAGCCCCTCTGTCCATCCTTTTAACTAATCAGTGTCTTCATATTTAAAGTCTCTCTCTTGCAAACAGCATACAGATGAATCTTGCTTTTTTTATCCAGTCTTATAATCACTGTTCTCTTAAATGGAGCGTGTATGCTATTCACATTTAGTGTAATACTGATATAGTTGGGTTTAACTCTATCATCTTGGTATTTTTCTATTTGGCCTCTTTATTCTTTGTTCCATTATATTTCCTTTCCTCCTTTTTGGGGAGTTAGAATTTTCAGAATTCCATTTAATCTTATCTATTGGCTTTTTAGCTGTACTAGTGTGTTTTTTATGTCATTCCTCCAGGGACCTCATAGCTTAAATTCTCATACATTAAAAACTATCCTTAAACCTCAAATCTATATCTAATGAATAACTGGTACTTTCCATTTATTTATGTTACCAATAAATACTTACATTTTATTTGTTCAATTATGTATGAATTTGAACAGTGCCATAGCTATTTGAATTTCTGCCCTTTGGGAATTGGTTAAATGGGTCTCTGAAAATCTTCATTAAGAAGGTATGTTCAATGTCATCCAATGTGCCCACCCACTGTGAAGCTTCAGTAAACCACAGCCCAAGGCCAAGGAATGCAATCAGAGAAGACGGATTAGAACACCCCATTACAAAGAAAATATTGCTGCTACCATTGAAAAGCAACTCACTCACCTCCTCATAAATCAATCCCACCTTTAGATTAGCTCTGTCCTTCATACATGTATCTAATATTGCAAGCTTTGTATTTGAAATTTATGCATCAGGCTATACTCTGGACACTGGACTGTAAACTCCTCAAAGGCAGACACTGTGACTCTTTCCCTTTCCAGCTCATAACAAAGTGCCTGGCAAACAATAGGTGCTTTAGAAAGGTTTGCTAAACTCGGATAACTGAAATTCATTGGATATAGTGTAAATAATTTAACAGTGATTACCAATTCCTGGATCAAATAAGATCCTAGCCTTGGCTCCGTAAATCCTAGCTACCTTAACAGGCACTCAAGATTTTTTCAAGTGTTTAACTTGGTTGCCTAACAATATCACTGCCAAATAATCTAAGCAAACAGGCATCTAATACAAATGAAATATTCAATTCCACTTTTCCCCAGAAATGTCTGAAAGGCAAAGGGATCTATCTATCCTGCCAAGGCAGAAAGCTAATGGGTAAAGTCTTAAAAAAACTGGAAAATACTATATTGAGTCAAATACCTCACAAACAGGTCCGGATGTGCAAAAAAGTCTGCATACATTTCTAAAAGAGATCTTCTTTCAAGAATAAATGTTGGAAGAACTACCTGAAAAACATACATATTTGACCCTTGAGGATCAAATTCCACTACAGATAAACAGATTGCTGAACTGCTTAAAAAAAAAAAAGTAAATGAAAACAAAAAACTCATTCCAATCATAGTAACACCCACCAAGTACTGCCCAGGCATGCTTCTGATACCTACTTCTCAAACTGTTCTGATTCAGAATGCCCATTAACCTGCCCAACATATGAAAAACAGAGATTTTGAATGTTCAAATGTCACTTCCTCTTTGCAACCTCCCTTTAGCTCCCCGAATCAGTGTAACAATAACAACAACTACTCAGTAGCAACCCTTTGATACCTATATGACCTTCTGGAGTATCACGTACACATTATCTTATTAAACTGTACAACAATCCCGTTAAGAAGAAATTATCATCTTTATTTTACAGCAGAGAAAAATGAAGCTCAAAAGGGTGAAAAATTTTCTCACCGCTCTGTTATTCAGTGGAATTCAAAATCGGGTCTGTCTGGTTACGGGGGTGGTGCAGGGCCTGCTCACTTCCCCTCTATCATCGTAGGTGCACTAGGGAACTTATTTGCTTATGGGTCTGTGTCTGCAAATGAACAATGAGCTCCTAGAATGCAAGGGCCATACTTATTTCTACTTGCATCTTCAGTTACTATCCCCAAAGTAAGAAAAACTTAAATAAGTAACTGAAGGAATAAACAAAATGAAGAAGAGAATAAAGATGGGATTCAACAAACTTCTTCATCATGGGGCTGAGCCCATGAAGAAAAATGCTGAGGGGCTGGGAATGTGGCAGAGGAGAAAGTAAAGAAGAAATTGGAAAATAAAGAAAAAGGATAAGATAGATTAGGATTAACCAATTAAAAAAGGAATGAAGGAATAGTTTTTGAAATGTGTATCAGATTAGACATTATTCATTATGGAAGTAGCGTATCATAGTAAGTAAAAATTCCTTTAAATGTAGTAATTACTGTATATCTGCTATATTTAAGATCGTGTGGTAAATGCTATGGAGGCAGCAAAGGTTAAGTATGAGAGAATAATACCAGCATTTAAATTTTAGGTAGAATGTGATAAATATCATACAAGAGATGCTCAAGGTACCATGGAAATTGAGGAGAGGCAAAGATCATGTTCTATTTGGGGAACCAGAATGAGGGCAGTTTGGAAACAACTTATTGAGGTGGGGTGCTAAAGAAAAGCCTTAGAGAGTAGGCTATAAGAGACAGAGGGAAAAACAGAAGAACAAGACATGGAGATTGGTGGGGGGGCAGAAAATGAGTGTGACAGAGACTGACCAGTGGACCAGTATTGCTGCGTATATAAAGAGGAATGACAGAACACAAGCTTGAAAAGAAAAACTGTGGTTCTAACATTTAAAATGTTTATTATCAGGCTCCAGAGTTTAAATGTTCCACAGAACATGTATGTTCATAATATACATATGCTTAGATTGGCAAGTAAGCTTGGTACAATTTCCTACCACTCTTGGAGAACACAGAGATTCTAAATCACTAAGTAAGACTGCTGAAGAACAAGACAGAACTAAGTATCTTAAAGTATAAACAGCTCTTGCAAATCAACAAGAAGAAGATTACTATTGCCAGTAGAATAATGAACAAAAGAACTGAACAGGCAATTTGAAAAAGAAATGGCCAAAAACCATAAATTTGATTTGATGTGTAATCAAAAAAAATTTTTTTCCCTCCCTACTTAAAAGTTTTCTTAAGAACTCTCATTCAACACATCTTCTTCAGTGTTTTTAGCACTATACTGATGCATGCCATTATGTCAAGCCACTGGAACACTGATAAAAGTGAGCTGGGTTAGGCTGTCTTAAACCTGGGTTCAAGTACTTATTTTGTCACTTCTTAGGTGTGAGGAAGCCCTGGAAAATTAATTCAACCTCTGCAAGTTTCTGTAAAAGGAGGATAATTATATGCCTTGCTTAAATCTTATTTTTTTTAATTTTTATTTTTTGCTGTATGCGGACTCTCACTGTTGTGGCCTCTCCCGTTGCGGAGCACAGGCTCCGGACACGCAGGCTCAGCAGCCATGGCTCACGGGCCCAGCCGCTCCGCGGCATGTGGGATCTTCCCAGACCCGGGCACAAACCAGTGTCCCCTGCATCGGCAGGCGGACTCTCAACCACTGCACCACCAGGGAAGCCCCTTAGGATTGTTTTGAAGACCAAATGAGGTAAGCGGGATGTGACTTTATAGTATTTCCAAACACTACAATGTATTTGGAAAATAACTCTTTATAGAAAATATTTGAAGTGAGAAAGTATTTTTATAAATAGGAAAATGAGATACAAATTTAAGGTATTACTGTAATAATACTTCGGAATGTACAAGGGAATCAAGATTTCAGAATCTGCTGGCAAGCATAGCCATTTATGCCAATAAAGATTTCTAAAATAGCTAATTTGGCAAAAATTAAACTTTTAGTGGCTCCAAACCCAAACCTGGACTACCTGGCAGAGGAAATTATGCGAGGCCAAAATTACACACTTGATTGTGGCACACACTTTTGGTTGCCTATGTACACCTCTACTAACAGAACTTTCATTCAGTTCAGGTTCAGGCTATAGGCTGCCATGAGAGACACAGGGCCCTCCCAGATCTCAAGGGGTCAATGTGGATTAATCTAAGCCAATCATTTAACCTCCTTTACCAGTGATTTAGGTAATCACACCTGGTTTAGGCGTGCACACCTGCCTAGTTCTGGCCAATGAGATTCAATTGGCAGTTTGATGGGCCACTGTTGTTATATGTTCTCCCTATTACAACAACAAAATTCATGAAAAGAAATTATTTCCTGCCTCTTTGACATATTTGCATAAGGATGTGATAACTGGAAGTGCAGCAGTCATTTTGCAATGATGAGAAGACAGGTCTGAGTGTGAATGTCAGCATGCTAAGGATGGCAGAGCAGAGAGACTGAAGGAACCTAGGTCCTTTCTCACATTGTTGACCCACTACGAATTAGTCAATCCTGGAAATACTCTACTCTGGACTTCTCATTACATGAGATAATAAACATAGCATTATTCAAGATACTGTTAGGTGGGTCTTCTATTACTGAAGACCAAAACCAACCAAGGTAGAAGATGTAGAAAAGAAATATATTATAAATGTCAACATCTAAAATTAAGCTGTATCATCTTTCAAATGTGAAGTTACAATTCTGCTCCAGCAATTATACAATCAATCTAATGATCACTGAAAAAATTCTGAGGACAATCTCCTGCAAATATTCTCTTACCTAGAACTTTCCCAGCAAGTATGTTTGTTGCACAAATTTTCCGTTTTCATTTAGATTTGGGGTAAAAATTTTTATTATAGACACTTACTAGAAAGTATTATGGATTAGTTTACAGATTTTGAAATCTACAACCAGATAAGAATCTCAGTTCTGCCGCTTAAATAAGACTTAGCCAAGTTACTTAACCTCTATGAGCTTTAGTTTCCTCATCTATAAAATGGTGTTAACAATAACACCTAACTTTGTAGTGCTGTGGTGAGAATTAGGTAAAAGGATGAGGCTTTTAGCACAGGGGCGGGGACATATGCAGGCACCTATACACCAGTCTCCTACATCAATCAGGTATTCTGTTTAGAGTGCCAGGTTTAAATTCAAATTCAAATCCAGAACCACAATAATTATATGGCTCAACATGTGTCATACAGTTTTCCACTCACTACCTGTTCCATTCCTTACAACAACCCTGTAAAGTAGGTCACTGTATGTCCATTTTGTATATGAGAAACCCAAAGATCATAGAGAAAGGGACTTGCTCAAGCTCACACAGTTTGGTAACAGCTGAAGTAGGATGTAAGCACAGGTCCTCTAACCCCGAGATCAGAACTCTGCTCATTTTGATTCCATGCACACTACACTGCTTTAGGTTTTGTTCAGACTACTAACCAAGCCCAATACTATTCCATGCTTGCCCCCAATAAAATCCAAATCATAATCTATACAATCCATATGTACCATCTCTATGAAATTATCCTAGGTTTACTTATTTCATCCATTTATAAAAATTTTCAGTTAACTCAGGTACATATGTATTAATTCATAACAAGACAAAAGTATAAACAGAAGTTATGTCATTATACTACATTTGCAGACACACTCACCATACGATCACTGAGGATCTACATATACACATTAAGACTAACAGCAAATACCAAATTTGATTCTTACCTTAGTAAGATCCATTCCAAGCCTAACCTGTGACAACAGATGCATGATAACACTCTTGTGCTCTTCCACCGACCCTGCCTCCCCGTCATCATCTCTATCATCATGTGAATCGAAAAGGTCTAAAATAAAACAGATCTTCTTAGACTGGTGTTAAACTGGGCCAATCTGTGCTGTTACCAAGTATTATACATTTTTTTTCAAACAAATATTTTTAAGAAAAAAAAGGTAAACTCTCCAAGGCTGCTTACCAGCATCACTTGTTCCATTGGACATGGAAGAATTAAGTGATTCCGTGGTATCTGGGCGCTTTAGACTATTTCCTGAGCTGCTGTGTGTCAAGACTGAGGCAGATCCAGAGGAACTAAAAAAAATTAATCGCCTTCTTAAGCTTTTTAAAAAAGCAATTTAAAATCATAGTAAGATACCAATCTATTTAAAACCAATATATGGAGATAGCTGACAGAAACTAACTAGACCCTTAAAGTTAGCTGGTTACATACATACACACATACATGCTTTCCAACTCTCTCCCCATCAGGCTCATGTTTTCTGCATGGTGTACGCTCAGCCAAGCCATGTTGAAAGGCCATGAAAAATTGGTAAGGTTTTGCCTCTGCGTGTAAGTTTAAAACTTGAGTTCATTTTCCAATTTTGTTACTTTGCATAAATGTAGGTATGTCATAATTCTTGGCAACCATTTCCAGAATCTCAAAACTGGTAAGTCTATTAATTAGCCTCAGAAAGATGTCTATATTTTTGAGATCCTTTGATAAAAGCCCACACTGGTAATAATACCTTTCCCAGTCATTAGAAAATTATATTTGAAATTAAAAAATAAAAAAGCATATTACTTTTTACAAGTAAATTTATGGTAAGTGGTATTATGAGCTGATTAACAGGGTCTAAAGAAAGATTCCTCTATTTTATTATTACAGCTATGATCATAACTTACCTAGGGCTAGTATTTGTACATTAACAAAAGAATGGTCAAAGTTTACTTATTAAGGGTAAAAATAGAAACCAAATTTCTCATACTGCAGATATTATTTATAAAATGGTACACACATAAAAGTCTTTTATTGCAAATTTATAGGTGCAAAACACATTATATATTCTAATTTAAACATAGTTTGCCCTGATTACCTACCTTCTTTTGATTTCTTATTTAATAATAAGCTTGATTTTTTTAAGAGTAGTTTTAGGTTCAGAGCAAAACTGAGCAGAAAGTACAGAATTTCCATACGCACAACCTCCCCACTATCAACATCCTGCACGCGAGTAGTACATGTGTAACAGTTGATGAACCTACGTGACATGCCATTATCACTCAAAGTCCATAGTTTACAGTAGGGTTCACTCTTGGTCTTGTACATTCAATGGATTTTGACAAATGTAATATATCGTCCACTGTAGTATTGCAGAGAATAGTTTCATTATCCTAAAAGTCTTCTGTGCTCTGCCTATGTTAGAACATTAGAATATTAGAACATATGTATTCTAATTTAAACATAGTTTGTCCTGGTTACTTGCCTTCTTTTGATCTATTTTTCAAAAATCCTTAGGTAACTAAATATTGCTACTTTGATAATTTAGTAGCGTACATCACAAGGTACTGTAACTAATGTCTACCTCACCAGTTTTGAAAGCCAATGGAAAATATGAGTAAAAGAACTAGATAAGAGAAATCAAATGATCATTAAATAAAAGAGCTGCATAAAAATTATCTTCAAAAAGTTTTGTGGCTCTTTGATACATCATCAAAATAGAATCAATCTTTTAAATCAATTGATCTAAAAACCTCAGATTCTTTAAAACATGTATCTTATTTTAGATTCCAAATGTCAGAGATGAATTTATGCTGTGCTTTTCTTCCTCACTCAGGTTAGAAACCATGTCTGGGCCAAGTGAAATGTTCAATAAAGCTCAAAATGGAAAAAAATGGGATAAATTCTCATTTAGCCATTTCATAATTTACCTCGTTCAGGACAAAGGATTTAAAGACTATAGTTACAAAACAAGAGCAACACTGACAAAAATGACACGCATACAGGAAAGGTTTATCTGCAATGGGCTAACTTGCACAGACTTAAATCATAAGATCATAAATAAACTAAACCGAAAAAGGTACAGCTCTGAACTTAATTATAACAACAGAATCCAAAATCTTATTGAGTACCTTGTATGTGCCAAACATTGTATATGTTCATCTTCATAACAATCTAACCCTGAAAGGGAGACATGATTATTCTCATCATACACAGAGGCTCAGAGGTTCAATGACTGGACAGAGGTCAGACAACTGGTAAGTAGTGGAGCCATTTCAAGTATACGTCTGGCTCCAGAGCACAAGTTCTTTCCCATATGCACTTTCATCTAGTTTATAAATGTGCAAAACCCAGTAACATAGTTCACACAGAAGTTATCATTACTACAGGTCTTTAGAAACTGAACAGTGAAAGGACTTAAGTTTTCAAATTCTCTTCTGTCAGGGAGAGAAACCGTAGACAGAAACTTGACCTGAGAGCTAGAAAACTAGTGGTAGCAGCTGATGACCAGCAGGTGGCACACAAGCTCAATGCCTACAGAGGCCAGGCAGAGAGCAAAAATATGTGAATAGGGCCAGATTATAAAACAATAGAGGCCTGGCACTAGCATACTCAATTTGAAGGGATTTAAAGTTCCATTTAATGGGAAAATGTATATCTGAATCACTTTGCTGTACACCTGAAACTATCACAACATTGTTAATCAACTATACTCCAATTAAAATAAGAATTTTAAAACAAAAAAACCAATACACACTGTGCTGGCCAAATAAAACATCTGTAGTCCCTACTAGTTTGGGAATCTAGATTAGGGCATAAAAGGAAAGAATGAAATTGAAGGAGAAAAGGAAGCCTGAGTGGGCGAGCTGGACAAAGAATTTAACTCTGGATTCCTTCAAATAGGAGGTTCATAAACTGTGTATTTGTTACAGGATGGGTACTGGGAGAGCATAGAGAAGGAAGCTTACAAGGAGAAAAAAGAAAAGCCTATGAGCCTGCAGGTAATTTTGTAGATATGCCTATTACAGGTACAACAGGTAAGCATTTAAAATTTATCTATTTCAGAAAAATTTCAGGAGAACCCCTAAAACTGGGGCCAGAGATTGACTATCTGTGATGTAATAAGGAGGCTTACCACATTATTATCAAGCTTTTACTGAATATAGTTATAGGCTTCTAGAGGACAGATGATCCATCTTGATATTCAATTGTACTTTGTTTCGATTAATAGCTAATGATTGAGACTGTCCTTAATTCTGTTTAAAGAAAACAATGATTTAACACTTCAAAAATAAATAATAACCTTTACTTTGGAATTTTCTTCCAAATGCTTATTTTCTTTTAACCCCACTATCATAAAAAATATTTTAAAAATTAAAGTGAAATTTCTATTGGCAAACTGCTAATAAGGGTCTTGTAATAGTTTATTTCCCTACATACAAACATTAAGAAACCAACATGCTAAACCAAACTCTTTCTGCTACACTAGCCTTCTTGAACTGTGGGCTCAAATCTCTCTTCCTTAAGTAAAGTCTCATGTCCTAACAGTATGTATTTACCTAATCCCATATATTTTACTTTTCCAGCATTCAAAATCTGAATTTGATCTACTATGTAACAAAACTTCCTGAATTAATATCATTTTCCTTATAAATTCTGAGATTCTGAATAGTTACAGTGCAATTATATATGATACTGTATTTCTAAGTTCATGTGCACACTTAAGAGAACTGGAGTGCTGGGTCATATGGTAGTTCTATTTTTAGTTTTTTAAGGAACCTCCATACTGTTCTCCCAGCAATCCCACTACTGGGCATATATCCTGAGAAAACCATAATTCAAA
The DNA here is from genome assembly GCF_025265405.1 of Mesoplodon densirostris. Taxonomy (NCBI): domain Eukaryota; kingdom Metazoa; phylum Chordata; class Mammalia; order Artiodactyla; family Ziphiidae; genus Mesoplodon; species Mesoplodon densirostris. The sequence continues at coordinate 44,597,943 of NC_082662.1, read as the reverse complement.
AAGACACATGCACCCCAATGTTCACTGAAGCACTATTTACAACAGCCAGAACATGGAAGCAACCTAAATGTCCATTGACAGATGAATGGATAAAGAAGATGTGGTACATACATACAATGGAATATTACTCAGCCATAAAAGGAATGAAATTGGGTCATTTGCGGAGATGTGGATGGACCTAGAGTCTGTCATACAGAGAAAAGTCAGTCAGAAATTGAAAAACAAATATCATATATTAACACATATATGTGGAATCTAGAAAAATGGTATAGATGAACCTATTTGTAGGGCAGGAGTAGAGATGCAGACACAGAGAATGGACATGTGGACATGTGGGGGAAGGGAGGGTGGGATGAACTGGGAGATTGGGACTGACATATATACACTACCATGTGTATAAAACAGATAGCTAGTGGGAACCTGCTGTATAGCCCAGTGAGATCAGCTCAGTGCTCTGCAGTGACCTAGACGGTGGGATGGGGGCCCGGTGGAGGGAGGGAGGTCCAAGAGGGAGGGGATATGTGTATACATGTAGCTGATTCACTTTGTTGTACAGCAGAAACTAACACAGCATTGTAAAGCAATTATACCCCAATTAAAAAATAACTGTTATCTCTAAAAAAAGAAAAAGAGAGCGAGAGAAATGGAGTGCCACAAAATATTTCTTACTAAAAGAAAACAAGGTTCAAAGTCTAAGTTTGGCTGATAGTACTTAGCTTGCAAATTCACATATAATCATTTCCAAATTTGTACTGTATTTCAAAGCAAACCCCAAGCTGTAACACTAGCACCGACTCCTGAGATGGCAGGAGACTTGGAAAAAATACCCAACAAAAAGTAAGCCAACTACATCTACAACAAATATAAGAACATTAAAGCAAATAAATGTTAATTTGCTTTCTATAATAGCTATCACTTACTGTGCACTTATTATACATGCCAGACATCATAGTAAGCACTTGACATTATTCTCATTTAAATGTTCACAATGACCCCTTGTAGTTGAAACTATTATTATCCTCATTTTACAAACAAGGAAACTGAGGATGTCATAGGTTAAATAACTTGACCAAGATCACACACCTTAAAAGCAAAACAGATTTAGAACCTATTCTTTTCTAAGATTCCAGAATCCAAAGTCTAACCACAGCAACCTATGTACCAGTAGGGCTAAAAAGTACTTTGCTTATTGGCTATCATGTAAGTGACTTTACATGTAAAGGTCTTTTCTGTACAATGGAACATACCTAGCTTTGATTTAACAGTGTAAAATAGGTCAAATATTTCCTAATGAGAGAAAACCTATCATCAATATCTGCCAAAATCTGCCTACTTAGTATCTCTGGAGTCCATGTGCTTCCCTCCATTCCTATGCTATGACCTTAGCTTGGGTTATCAACATTTCTCAAGTTTCTACCCAGTTTTGCCTGGTCTTCCTACATGTAATGCATCCCCACTGCATTCGATTCTACACAATTCAGGCATATCTATTTTTCTAAAATGCAGACCTGACCAGCAGCTGCCATCACTTGTGAGAAAATGTTCAAAATTCATAAAACGCTAAAAGGACTCTTTCACGACCTGGCCCTTGTCAATCTCTTCTGTATCTTCTTAACCACTCCCCACAACTTATGCTACAGCCGCACTCAGCCATGCTCAGCAGCTTACAGCTCCTCAAAGAAACCAAGCTCCCATTGCCTCCAGGCCTTTCTTATTAGGGTTCCATCTCATGAGAACAACACTTTCCATTTCCCCTTCCTCTTCTCACCCTCATGTCCCTTCTCTCCCTACTCATCCACATCTCACCATGGATCACATCCCCTCCCTCCTCTGTGAATCCTTTCTTGACTTCTCAGGACTTCAAAATGTTCCCATTCTTTCTGTGCTTATTCTTACATAGCATATTTCCCACTGGATTATATAAGTTTGTTTTTCCCCCAATAGACTGTAAGTTCCCTGAGGGCAGGGACTGGCTCTTTATTCACCTCTGTATCATTCCTCCACCTAGTAACAGTGCCTGGCTTATAGGCACCCAAATATCTCTACTCTATACAGAACAAGTAACGGTAACCTCCTCTTATGTGAGTAATACTTCCTAGCTTACTCACTTTCATTTGACCCTCTCCTAATGTTGTTTCTATAAGGCCCAGAGTTAATGAACAATACTGGCATGTTACCACAACTGATGCAAAATTATACCATTTGAATTAAATCAGTAGTAAAATCACTATTCTCACAGAACTAGCTTTGCTCAATAAGCCAATTAAAAATAAGCTGTCTTTTTCACTTTTTCCAAATAATAATTTATAAAGGAGTCTGTCATTAACACCACTCTCAAAATCAAATTACATTTTTAAAAATCAGGAGTCATTTCAATACATAGTTAGTTTGTCTACTTACTCTATTAAGTGCTTTGGGGATGAGCCACTCTGATGGAATTCATCCGCATCATAGAATTCATCTTCACTGCTAGAATAAGAGAACTCTGGGACTGTGTTTGGAGACAAGTTGACATGGCTTGGAGAAGTTAGACTGCTACTAGGTGGTGAGTGCCCACTGCCTAGGAAGTTAAAACGTTTTTAATTAGGGGACAGTGTTGGTAATAGAAGGGAAGAAATTAGGGAGATGGTATCAAAGCAGACCTTTCTAAAATCAAAAAAGAGTTAAGTTGGTAGAAGTCCCTAGACTATCTGTAAAGAAATCAACATTTAAACTAGACAAAGAAAAAGGCAAATCACATTATAGAATGGGACATAGCCTTTTAAATAAATGAAAAAATACTATGTCCTCACCTGTAATTAGGAAGGGAGTTCTTTTGACTATAATCACACTGTGTGAGTTAAGGTATTAGAAGTCCCATAGTAGATACCAGTACCAACGGGAAGCCAGAGCTCTTATTTTATACTATAGATCCAGATACCTTAAAAATGCAGCAGTGAGCCAACAAGAATACAAAGTGGAAAGAATATCAAAAACCACATGAATGTTAAAATTTTGTTCGGGATATCACATTCATATTAGTCAGTATGTTTTGGCAATCATGTGCAAACCCAAAAGCTGGGAACAGTTACCATTCAAACTCCTCACCTCTTTTCTACCCCAGTTTAAGTCAGGTTGCCCAGAGCCCAGGGGCAGAGGAAAAGAGAGGGCTACCATAGGAAGCACATGGAAAAGCAAAGAACCAGGAGGAACATCTTTCTATTCCTAAACAGTCTAATTAAGGAAACAGAAACTAATGGAGATCCAGAGAAAGAATCTCTGTGATAACCATCTGGTTCAGAGTCTAGTAATAAAAAGTAACAATAACAGTATCAAACAGAACAGTGAAGTACTGAAAGTAATTTAACAAGTACTTATTGAGCAGATATCTAAGGGCTCTCAGGCAATTTATGCCAAACTGCTACAGATGTCTGGTGGAGATTAAAATTAATTAAGTCACTGCTGGCAATATAAAAGCCAAGGCCACAGTTCTAGAAGGAAATGAGAATAGCAGCAGTAAAAATGAATCCAGAGCCATCCATGGATTTTTAGTGTCCCATTCCAGTGTCTGTCTATGGTTCAATAGTTGAGAGAGCACATCCACCTGCCACATTTAGTTGCCATGTTCACAAAGATATTTTTAAAACATGACACTGAAAGTTTGCTGCCTAAATAGGCAAGGCTTATTGTGGGAATTCCAAAGATAGTTCATCTTAGCAAATAACTTTAAATTCTTACCCTACCGCCGCCCTGCCCCATAGCAGCCATAAGATGGGAAATAAATAAATTTCTCTTATTGAAATAATGGGGGAAAAAAACGAGAGAGAAAGAAAGAAAGGAAAAGACCAGGAATTACAAATGATTAAGTAACAAGCAAATAGTCCAGGCAACCACACAAAACTGAAAATGTATCCAAGAAGAAAATGAGTTGGAATGGGAGTTGCAAACAAAAGAACTGAGTTTTCCTTACAAGAGAAAACAGTATTATTTCTTTTTTCAGTTGTTCCTTTCTTTCTTTTATGTATTAGTGAGAGAGATAAAGGAAAGAAAGATGAAGAAATTAGGTTGAAAAATCAAACACGACACAAACCACACACTAATTTAAAAAAATTTTTTGAATCCACCTACTCTAAAATGTTATATTTTTAAAATGCCGTCTTCTGAAATAATTTATCCTAAATTATTTATAACTAATTAATGATCCTAAAATTAATGTGCATAAAGAATACTGCTAACTTTTTCAAAGTCTGTAACTGACTAGGTTTTGTATATTTCTGAATGGAAAATTTTGTCTGTTTCAGAATTCTGACATAATTCCTCCTTATAAAAAAACAACAGAAAATACAGATACTGTTTTTAAAATGACACAGTGTAATGAAATACATAAAAAAGGCAGGCAAACATTTCAACTGCATTACTCAAACTGCTTATCAGCATTTTCCCAAGAGCTTCAAGTAAGAGAGCTGTTGTTGCTTGCTTTTTTTCAAAATAAGGAGACATCTGCTCAGGCTGTTAAATCTTAAAAACCAAAGTAATAACATCAGCATCTTTACTAACTCAAATTTCAAACTAGCTAAAAATCACAGGGTAACTTTTCATTATTACACAGGAAAAGTCCCACCCAGGAAAGAATCTGTGGAGCAACAGCAGGGGCTTATCTCCCACATCCTCAAGAGTGGTTTTGGTTTTGGCATCCAGATATAACAGGGACAAAAGCACCAAATGCTCCCTTGAATTTGGTGCAACTGATAACTCAACATCAACCTAATTAGTTTTAAAACAAGAAATAAATCTATACTAACATTAATAGCATCCCTGTGAATTAGAGAAAAAATAAAGACCATAAATCTAAACAAATTAAGAAAATGCAAACTAAAATCAAGTATCCTTTTTTTGCTTATAAAATTGGCAAAAATGTGACCGATAAATCTATCCTTAAAAAATTCATATGTGCCAAAAGGTGCTGTACAAGGATATTCCCTGAAATACTGCTTATAATAGGAAAATTTTGGAATCAACCTAAATAAATGTCCATCAGCAGAAAAACAGGTAATAGCCACTTGAGCAGCTGTAGAAAGAATGTTGTATACCTAAGTGTAGGAACACAGAAAGCTCTCTAAATGTTCTTAGTTAAATGAAAAGGGAAAGTCACAGAACCACAAGATCTCATTTAGGTCAGGGAAAAAAACAACAATAAAAATACACAGGGCTTCCCTGGTGGCGCAGTGGTTGAGAGTCCGCCTGCCGATGCAGGGGACACGGGTTCGTGCCCAGGTCCGGGAAGATCCCACATGCCGCGGAGCGGCTGGGCCCGTGAGCCATGGCTGCTGAGCCTGCGCATCCGGAGCCTGTGCTCCGCAACGGGAGAGGCCACAACAGTGAGAGGCCCGCGAATTGCAAAAAAAAAAAATACACAATATAGGTATGTAGGTACATACGTGTATAAATGACAAAGAGTAAAGAAGGCTTACAGCTGCTTTTGTTCTCATACTTCTGTATTATCTGATTCCTTTACAGTAAGAAAGTATATAAATCTAACTCGAGCAAATTTTTAAAAAAAGCCAATACAGAGCTTCAAAGTAAGTCTTAAGGTAAACAAATACACAAAACTCTGTAGTATTTTATTTCATTTAAATTATAATTATTACTAAACTTCTGGTTCAATCACAAAGTTAACCACTCCATGTATGGAACTGTAATGATAGGGCTAAGGTATCTCCAATACAAAATATATAACCTTTCTTCAATCTTTTTCCCATCAGTAATCAAACACAAATCTTGAATGTTAATGGGCAGTTATGAGAAGTAAAGGAATTATACAAATCTGTACCTGTACTATTTGGCGTTGGAGTCTGATGATGTCCCAAGGTAGTAGCTAATACAGGTCCAACTGGTAGAGAAGATGGACGCTGCTCTGACTTACACAACTGAGCAGGCTCTAGGAGATTTGAACATGTGAAATAAGTTAGAGAAAAAGCCAAACACAACTCTTCTTTTTTTTAACATCTTTATTGGAGCATAATTGCTTTACAATGGTGTGTTAGTTTCTGCTTTACAACAAAGTGAATCAGCTATACATATACACATATCCCCATATCTCTTCCCTCTTGCGTCTCCCTCCCACCCTCCTTATCCCACCCCTCTAGGCGGTCACAAAGCACTGAGCTGATCTCCCTGTGCTATGCGGCTGCTTCCTACTAGCTATCTATTTTACATTTGGTAGCAAACACAACTCTTTAACTGCAATATCCTGAAGATCAGTAATTTTTGAGACTATATTCTATTAAGTCAAGTTCCATGCTACTACTCCTTTCTGACCCCCAATCCCCTTTAAACTCAATGATGATATGCTACCTAGTACTAAGACACTAGGCAGGATATCAAGAGACTAGTCAAGATAAGCTATTACCTCAGTACAAGTACTCTGTAAAACCAGCAAATGCTTCGGATGATAAACTGTTTCCCCCCGAGGATCAAACCACTTGTAAAATCTAAAATGGGGCACAGTACTTCCTCTTTAGTCTCGTGAGAGATATTAAGCTCAATCTCCTAAGGAGTAAAAATTCATAAGAATATCTCACATACTTAATAATTTTTATTTTTTTTTTTTATTTTTATTTTTTGCTGTATGCGGGCCTCTCACTGCTGTGGCCTCTCCCGTTGCAGAGCACAGGCTCCGGACACACAGGCTCCGCGGCCATGGCTCGCGGGCCCAGCCGCTCCGCGGCATGTGGGATCTTCCGGGATCGGGGCACGAACCCGTGTCCCCTGCATCGGCAGGCGGACTCTCAACCACTGCGCCACCAGGGAAGCCCCAATAATTATTTTTTTAAAGATTTTCTTTTTTCCAGTAAAATTTCCGACTTATGTCATCAGTGAAAACACTGAAATGTTGGATGCAAAAAGGTAAAAGGAATCAGTGGTTGTTGGCCTTAAGCCCTCCTCTGCCAGTTAAAAAAATATATATTTATTACTCTATCCCTAAAAATACACGTCTATCTAATCAGTAGTCATCACAAATTTCATTCCTCCCTTTCTCATTAAGTCCACCATGAAGAAACCATTTGTATTATTCAGAGTTATAAAGAATATGACAAAATAGAACATTCCTGGATTACTTTCAAGGTGATCAAGGTATATTAAGTTTTCCTTGGTAGCCATGAATCCTGGGTCATAGGATTCTGTCCTAGCAAATAATCCAAGTAAACCATGTTTGTCTTCCATCTCACTTTGAAAACCAAAAGCCCTTTAACTGTACTAAAAAAGCCCCAATACCAAAATATTATCATATTTTTCCAGTTCATTTTTGGCTGTATTTTGTGTGTGAGATTTCTTTTACTTATTAAAAAACAAAAAACAACCCCCCCCCAAAAAAACCCTTCAAGATTACTACAACTGCCATAAAAAATTAAGTTTTTTGTCACCAATGTACCTGTGAAACATTTTTCCAAATATTATACTATACCTGGAGGTAAGACAGTCTGGGAAGGCATTGTGTTGATCACAGGTTCCAAGGGACTAGGTTGATATATTGCATCTACAGGATTAATAGTACTCTGAGATAAAGAAGCAGAGTATAGTTATTTTTAATTAAATACCCTTCCAGCATTGACCCTCCCAAATGTATGAAAAGCCCACACTTCTGACAGCAAAGTCCTGAGGGTAGCTGTACAGACATGTTGGTCAAATTGCAAAGAGGAAATAAAACAACTTTACTATATGGAAGTCTAAGAGTTTCTTATAAGATTATTTAAAGAAGCATTGTAAGGAGGGAGAATGAATGAATCTCTGACATATAGAAAGGTAAAAATACATGAAAACACTTGGAAAGAGTTGTAGAATGGTTTCAGGAAGCCGAAATAATAACCTCTTGATTCAACTCAGTGATTCTCAAATTTTAATTCACCACAAATATCAAAGATGGAGAAATGCTCTCTCCTGCTGTGGTATTAATAAGCACTATGCCTATGACTAGCTAATGTATCTGTACCACTACAATCTTATGTTTACATCCCATACCACTGCCACCTTCTATCAATGTGTACTGCACCATATAGGCACGTAGTTTTACAGTCACTAAAGGCAAAGAAATGTATCTTCTAATTGGACGTCTTTTCTTTTTGAGGATTTAGAAGGAAAAAAAAATACTCAAACATGTAGTTACAATTTTAGAGAGGAAAAAAAAAAAGTCTAGGTTCTTCTGACTCCAAGCCAAGACACTATTTTGCCAGCATGATGGCATTTTAAAAATAAGACTCCAAAGCTTACTGGTATTTTTTTATTTGGAGGAGGGGGAGATTTTAAACCAAGGCCTTTGCCAAAGTAAAGTTTGAAACCACCACTTAGAAGACTATACTAGATAAAACCCAAGAAATAAAACTTTAAATTTTTTAGCTTTCCTTGATCTGGAAAACTAAACTTCAAACATGTATTAGGTAGAGCTTGTAACAGAAAATACTGAAACAGAATTAGAAAAGAAATACTTTATTGATGAGCCCCAAAAGCATTTGTAAAAATTTAAAAGCACATAACAATGGAAACTGAGATAATAGGAAAGTTTTTATAGCATTCTTATTTAATGCCTAAGTTATTTTTTCTTATATCCCCTCTCTGCATAAATATCAATATGTAAAAATCACTAAATCAGATCTCTTAAATTGATTTGAACATAAGAATGCTGATTCTTGTCACAACAGTCTACATACCATAAATATTCTAGTCCTAGAAAATAAAGGACACAAAGAAGAAGCTCTGAAAACAATCATTAATAATCAAAAGCCTAGTAAAGTGAAGTGGGGGAGGTTCTGGAGCATTATGAAAAGCACAGAAACAGAGACTTAGAATTTTAATTCCTAGAACCCTTGCTCTACCAGTGACTTGCCAAGTCTCATCTGCTGTGGGCCTCACTTTCCCAGTGTATAAAATGAAGAAATGTCTGAATGCTGTGGTCTCTAAGGGCTTTCTGGTTATTACATTAGGATTCTATTTTCAGATACCAGGCTGGGCCATAATACCTAAACAAGTGTCTCAACAATCCTGGAGCTGTTCTTAAAATAAATTCCTTATTTTTACATAGTGATTTTTCTCTAAAGGGCTCCAAGTGCTTTACAAAGGCAAAATCCCACCTTTAATACTTTGAGCCATAAGAATGAGAATATCCCACCTCCTTATCCCCAACCTATCATATAAGAAAAAATTACTAAAGAGACCAAGAAATAAAATAACTTTGGAAAAAGGGACGAGAATTCAATCTTTTGAATGCAATCTTCTGTTTTTCAGAAGCCTAATATTAGGTTTGTCAATCCCACAAAACACTTTTAGACTTTTTCTTTTGTTGCTGTTGTTAATAGAAAATACAACTACTGTCCGTGGTCGACCAACCTCAGGCTAAAAAATGTCAAATAACATTCTACACCTTGCTTTAAAAACGAATATGCAGAGCTTGAGAAGTGCAAACAAATGACAATCCTAAACCCTAATCTGTTGTAAAATTAATAAAATTCATGCAATACAATATAAAATACAATTATATATACATATATGTATGTATAGCTAACATTTACTGAGTACTATGTGCATACTATCTTACAACAATCCTCTGAGATAGAAGTCACTTTTCTTTATAGATGAGGAAACAAAGACTCAAAGGTTAAGTAACTTGCCTAAGGTCACAGATAGTAAGTGGCAGGGCTAGGTCTTAGCTGTCTGGGTCCAAGGCCTAAACCATGAATAGTGCCTTTTTTAAAAAATAAAAACTCTTAAGGAAAAATGCTATAGTCCCGGATCAAATGATTCAAATATGTTTGTTTTCTACAGGTTTAGGTTTTCTATCAGTATAAACTATCTAGATGTTTTTAACTACAAATGATCAAACATTTTTAGTATGCTTTATAAAACTATTGCTTAACATAATAAAAAGTAACTGATTTGCTTTGAGAGAAAAGAGATAAAAATAACTGCCATCATTAATTTTCCTTAGGGTCTTTGGGAACCATGAAATGCTAGACAACATACACAGTCTTTTTCCATGACGCTTATAATCTTAATTGGTATCTCAGAAGAGATATTATATTATATTGTAATTTTATCACATAATTGTATTAAATCACCATGGCTCAAACTATGAACTCACACTGTGAAGAAAAACAAAAATTCCAATGTGTTTAATTCAAATTTTAAAAATGTTTCTCTTACTCTGTTTTCTTAAGAAATATGTAAACATAGATATTTAACTTATTTTTCATTTTAAACCAAATATAAACATAACATGCTCATCCTTTCAAATATAATCATAAGATGGTTTTCAAGATTTACAAAATGAAAAAAAAAAAAAAAAGATTTACAAAATGAGTTTCCAGATCTCAGATAAGCTGGCATTTGTAAAGCCTCAGACAAAAAAAAAAGAGGTTGCCTCCTTCTTCAGAAATACAGTCTGAACACAAGTCACACATCTACCACAAAACCAGGGGAGCTTAAACTGCAAACCTTCAAATTCTAACTTTTATTTCCAATAAAATTTTCTTTTCTTTTTGGTGGGTAAGTTGAATGTAAGGGAAGAGTAAAACCCAAGGGGAGGAAAGAATAGAAAATGGCTATAAGTGGAAGAATTCATGTTGCAACTTGTTCCTACAAAAAAGCAGTATACACCACAGTAGCAATGACAGTTAACACAATACACAAAATCTAAAAATAAAGATAAGAAATTAATAGAAACCTATAACCATATAGTTAAATTAAGATGTTTCAGTACTGTACCCCTCCCCTTCTGCTTTCATTAGAAAAAAACAAGTTAGACAAGAAATGTAGCATTGTGAGTTATGCCTTATTTAGTCATAAAAGCTGCATTTTTATACCACGATTAACCCTTTAAGTTAACACATGCAAGGTGATTCAATAAGAATCAAGACTCAACAAAAGTTTAAGATCGACATTTCCTCTCCAAATGATTGCTGAAAGATGGCCAACTTTAAGAGCTCAAAGAAAATTGCAAGAGTCAACAAACAAAGAACAGTGAGTAGGTAAAAAGAGGAATTTGTGTTGAAAAATGAGTATAAATTCAGGCTTCTCCTGACATAACTGGTTAAAATGCTCTGCAGAAGTAAAGGGGAACAAAGATTAGATTAAACTTACTATAATTCCATCTGCGTGCTTCTCCGCATTACACTGGTCCTTAAGGAGAAACGTTAAAAATATTAACTTCATTCTTTCATTTAAGTAACACCTTGTGTACTTTCTTCCCTAGTAAGAAAACTTATTTTACTGGGTAAGCAACAACGTTAGAAAACTACTACTCTGCTTCCACTAAGATAGTAATTTCACTGGTCCATTCCTAGCCAAACATAATTCTAACCAAGAGCATAGCAACTTTTTCTATACAGGCATTTAATTAAATTCTTTGTAGAAATATCCTATTGAACTTTGTAGTCACATTGGTATCCATGATTGAAAGCAGATATATTAATTTAGGATTAACAATCCTGAATATTTCTGGGTTTAACTTTACAGTAAATTACGCCAACTCTCCACAACCGCCAAACTCTTACCGTACTGCAAAGGTATGACAATCATATACCCTTAAAAACTCAGGATAGACATAATTTCCCATATTCTGGATGCTGGCTCCAGAAGTATATCAATACTTTTCTAAATAGATGGTCTGATTTTTGTTTCAGTAACCGTAATCACCATATCCACAGAATGATGATACAGGGGCTAACGCTTACTACCTGGCAGGTATTTTACATACAGGCATACCTCGGAGATATAGCGGGCTTTGGCCAGTCCACCACAATAAAGCAAATACCGCAATAAAGCAAGTCACACAATTTTTTTGGTTTCCCAGTGCATATAAAAGTTATATTTACATTATACTGTAGCCTATTAAGTGCGCAGCAGCACTGTCTTAAAAAACAATGTATGTAATTTAAAAATACTTTATTGCCAAAAAGTGCTAAACATCATCTGAGCCTTCAGTGAGCTGTAGTAGTAATATCAAAGATCACTGCTCACAGATCGTCATAACAAATACAGTAATAGTGAAAAAGTTTGAAATATTGCAAGAATTACCAAAATGTGACAAACCCACAAAGTGAGCAAATAATGTTGCAAAAATGGCGCCAATAGACTTGCTTGACACAAGGTTGCCACAAACCTTCAATCTGTAAAAGATAGCATCTGCAAAATGCAATAAAGCAAGGCCTGCCTGTATATTATTAATTCACTTGTTCCACCGACAACTCTATAAAGTAGGTATTATTATTATCTCCCTGGACAGATGAGAAAACTGAGACAGAGAGAGTGTCTAGTCTAGTCTACAGTGTCTAGTCCAATACATATAGTCTAGTTCCAGAATTCAAGGTCTTAACTAATATGCTATTGATATTTTGCCTTGCCTCCCTTCTCCAAGGATGTACTTAAGGAAGAAGGTGGTGGAAAGTTACCAAACATATTTGTTCCTGTAACTATAATCTATCTATTAGTATTACACAGACAATATATTTAACTTAAAACTGTTTAAAGTTTTAACTCCATACTATCAAGAAGTTTTCAAGTTTTAATAGAAACCAGTATTTGGTCTTGGTTTACAGCCAAGTTATATATCATTTATACATAACTTTTTCTTTCTTTAACTACAGAGTTTACTCAGAAATCTACAGATTGAAGGGACAACCAAGAGCAATTTAAAGATTTGGAGATTTTTTTTTTTTTTAAGAATTAACACAGTAGGCCTGAAATAGCTATCCTCAGAAAAGCCTGCCTACAAAGTTGGCCGTTGGCTTGGTGTCTGGGAACTTGGATTTTAGGCGGGTTCCCACCACCTCACTATCATAAGGGCAGCTCACTGCACCTAATCTGTTTAATAAGCAAACAAAATGGTTTATGCTGAAGACCAGCTTTCCTTTTGGAAATCTGGACTCTTGCTTGGTAAGTGCTAGGTAAACAGTGCTTACATGACAAAAAGCCCAATAAAAAACCTTAGGTGTTGAGTCTCTAATGAGCTTCCCTGGTAGACATTTCACAAGTGCTGTCACAATCTGTTGCTGGAGGAATTAAGCACACCCTGTATGATCCCATTGGGAGAAGATTCTTGGAAGCTTGGGCCTTAGTTTCCTCTGGATTTTGCCCCATGTGCCTTTTTCCTTTGCTGGTTTTACTTTGGATCCTTTGCTGTGATAAATCATAGCTGTAAGTACAACTACAAGCTGTGCCTTCCAAGCAAATCACCAAACCTAGGGGTGGTCTTGCAAACTGCCAACACAGTGCATATCCTTTGCATATCCTTGAGAATACAAGCATTTTGATAAGTCCATAATTCATGTTGGGATTTGCACAACTGAATTAACTATATATTTACAATATCCAAAGTTTCAGTAATTTTTAATAGACACAATTGAAAATAAAATCTTGAGAACTACACAGAAAGAGAAATTTTAAAGTTTCTTGTTCAGATGATATTTTAATTTACTTTTAGTTTTCCCCATTAATTTCTAAATTTCTAATTTCTAAAATTGACTTTTCCAAAGAATTTCTTAGAAAGAAATATATGTAAGTGGCAATAAGTGGAAAGAAATACATGTGGTAGATTAAATTTTCCAAAAATGGTCCCAACAAGAGGTAGAGTTCATGGCCCCTATCCTTGAAACTCTGTAACTGTCCCTAACCAATAAACATAGCAGAAGTGACTATGTGTGACTTCTGAGACCAGGTCATGGAAATGCCACAAATTTCTACCTTGTTTTCTTGAAGCCCAACCACCACACTGTGAGAAAGGCCAAGCAGCTGGAAAGAGAACTATACGGAGGAGCACCTAGGTTCCCAGCTCAACTTCCCAGGCATGTGAGTGAGCCATCTTGAAAGTGGATCCTTTGGCCCCCCCATCTCAACACATACACCCCTGCCCTTGCAATCAAGTCACCACAGGTGGCACTGCATGAAACAGAAATAAGTCATGAGGCCTAACCAAATTGCAGATTTGTGAGCAAAATAAATGACCGCTGCTATTTTAAGACACTTAGTTGAGGTTGGTTTGTTATATAGCAATACATTATGGATACAGTACATTATCTAAGAAAACCACCACTTCTACTTCTGGTATAATTTAAAATAAACTTAAATATCCAGTTTTAAGATAAGTAAGTACTAGGGATGTGATGTACAACATGATACATATAATGAACACTGCTGTATGTTATATATGAAAGTGGTTCAGAGAGTAAATCCTAAGAGTTCTCATCACAGGACAAAAAATTTTTTTTCTATTTCTTTGATTTTGTATTTATATGACATAATGGATGTTCACTAAACCTACTGTGATAATCATTTCATGATGTAGTAAGTCAAATCATTATACACTTTAAACTTACACAGTGCTGTCTATTATGTCTCAATAAAACTGGAAGAAAAAATAAACTTAAATATCTGACAATTTTTCCCATAAAATATTCTCAATTAATAATACATGCTATCTACAGGGTATTTTAAGTCAGAGTTTATTATTTTTGTTACTGTTGTGGTTTATCTTTTAAGGCAGAGTCAAATCTAGACAAACCCACACTATTAAATGCCTTACTACCAATCCATTCCCATCATGAACTTCAGGAATTTTGTTCTCTTATTTTAAAAGGCGTATTACACTCATCCTCCCTCCCTCCATCTTTCTTTTCAAAACTTTTTATTGTTTTTGTTTTTTAAGTAAACCGCAAGTTGCCTTTTATCAGGGTCAGCTAAAGCTAAATCTCAAGTACTACTAAAACCAGAGATACAACTGATTTCAATTTGAATTATGTCAATTAAACAAAGAAAGAATGCTACTTCCCACTTAGATTATAACATATGTTTATCTGGTTATAAGTCCCTCATTCCTTAATGCAATGGCTATTCTCTCTTCTTTGAACAAACAAGCATGACTGAGATCTGGAAATATGATAGTAACAAAAACATCAGTACAACATAATTTGAGAAGACTTTTGACCAGAATTATAGACTTCGGTATTTTAAAACCATGTCTACCAATAAGATACATGAAATATATTCCTATCTTTCTAATATGGCAATGTAGTCTAATGAAAGCTCTCTTAATTATGGACCTATACATGTACTTATCACAGGAAATAAAAAATAAATATGCTATGGTGATGAAAGAAAATTTCTAATTCAAGTTTGATGAGATTCAACAAACGGGACTGGGACAACTGGATAACCACATGCCAAAAAATGAACCTGGATCCATACCTCACACCACAAAGATTAACTCAAAGTGGACCATACATTGAATTAAATGTAAGAGCAAAAACTACAAAACTCTTGAAAGAAAATACAGGAATAAATCTTTGTTGTTTAGGATTAGGCAATGATTTCTCAGGAAAGCCACCAAAGGCAAAAGCACTAGAAGACTGATAAACTGGATTTCATCAAAATTTAAAATATGCATGCTTCTCAGGACACTATCAAGAAAGTAAAAAGACAACCCACAGACTTGAAGAAAAATCTGCAAGTCATATATCTGATACGGCTTGTATCCAGAATATATAAAATCACTCCTACAACTCAATAATAAGATTAAAAACCCCAACTAGAAAAATGGGCATGGCACTTCCCTGGCGGTCCAGTGGTTGGGACTTTGCCTTCCAGTGTCGGGGTGTGGGTGCGATCCCTGGTCGGGGAGCTGAGATCCTACTTGCCCTGCGGCCAGGAGGCCAAGGCATGAAGCAGAGGCAATGTTGTGACAAATTCAATAAAGACTTAAAAATAAATAAAATTAAAAAATAAGGGCAAAGAATGGGAATAGACATTTCTCCAGAAGAAATGCAAATGAAAACCACTAGAATGGCTATAATCAAAAAGACAATCACAAATGCTGGTGAGGATGTGGGGCAAATAGAACCCTTACACAAGACGTAGAGGATGGACTTGAGGGCGCAGGCAGGGGGAAGGGGAAGCTGGGACGAAGGGAGAGAGTGGCATGGATGTATATACACTACCAAACGTTAAACAGGTAGCTAGTGGGAAGCAACCGCATAGCACAGGGAGATCAGCTCGGTGCTTTGTGACCACCTAGAGGGGTGGGATAGGGAGGGTGGGAGGGAGGGAGACGCAAGAGGGAGGGGATGTGGGGATATATGTATACGTATAGCTGATTCAGTTCGTTATACAGCAGAAACTAACACAACATTGTAAAGCAATTATACTCCAATAAAGATGTTAAAAAAAAAGAACCCTTACACATTATGAGTGGAAATATTATGTGCAGCTGCTTTGAAAAGTAGTTTAGCAGTTTTTCAAAAAGTTAAACATAGAGTTACCATGTTACCCAGTAACTCCACTCCTAGGTATACACTTAAGAGAAATGAAAACATGCATCCCTGCACAAAAACATCACATGCAAGTGTTCACAACAGCATTATTCATAATGGTCAAAAAATGAAAACAGGGCTTCCCTGGTGGCACAGTGGTTGAGAGTCCGCCTGCCAATGCAGGGGACATGGGTTCGTGCCCCGGTCCAGGAAGATCCCACCTGCCACGGAGCGCTGGTCCCGTGAGCCATGGCCACTGAGCCTGTGCGTCCAGAGCCTGTGCTCCACAACGGGAGAGGCCACAACAGTGAGAGGCCCGAGTACCGCAAAAACAAAACAAAACAAAACAAAAAAAACCAACCCAAATGTTCATCAACTGATGAATGGATAAACAAAATGTGGTATATCATTCAAAGGAATATTATTCAGCAATAAAAAAGAATTAAGTCCTGATACATGCTACAACATGGACTAACCTTGAAAACATTATGCTAAGTGAAAGAAGCCAGTCACAAAATACCCCATATTGTATGATCCTAAATATATGAAATGTCCAGAATAGGCAAGTCTAGAGACAGAAAACAGATTAGTAGTTGCCAGGGATTGGAGGAAAGGCAGGGGCAAGGGTAAGTAAGGGAAAGAGGTATAGGGAATGAGTTCTTCATATGTATGGTGTTTCTTTTTGGGGTGATAAAAACATGCTAAAATTATATTATGGTGATGGCCACACAACTTTGTAAATATACTAAAAACCACTAAAGTATAAACTTTAAATGAGTGAACTTTATGGTATGTAAATTATATATCAATAAACCTGGTTTAAAAAAAGTCTGATGAGAAATTAATGAATACTGATATAAACAGAAAGTCTATGCAGAAAAAAATTCTAGGGAGAGAACCTGGGATCCAAGGATAACTTAAACATACATTCTAGTTTAAAAGTATCTATGGTCAGACAACTCAGTTCTAAAATGATAATCTAGACTTGGAAAGTCCAGTTTAGAAGCCACTAGTCACATGTGGCTATTGAGCACCTGAATGTGGTTAATTCAAAGTGCAAAATACACCCAGGATAGTGACGACTTAGTGTGGGGGTTGGGGGGGGGAGGGAGAGAGGGAGAGAAAATGAAGTATCTCATTAATGAATGAATTTTTATATTGATTACATGTTGAAATGGTATTATTTTGGATATAATGAGTTAAAATACATTATTAAAATTAATTTCCTTTGCTTATGTAAGTTGTGACATCTGGTCATATCACCTAATCTTAATGAAGAAAACTGGTCAAGTCCCCAGCTGCAGGGGTCTCCCAGATTATCTTCACTCTGCTCCCTCGCCTCCTCATTTCCTCTGCAATTCCCCATGAGTGAAACCCTGCTGTCTCTATCTATGGTACAAAGGAAGAATGAAGTCATCTGAGCTAACACAGCTTACCTGAAAATCCCAATAACCAAGTGGTGCCCAAACTTTGCTACACATCAGAATCAACCTGGGAGTTGAAAAACCCCAATGCTCAGGTGACACACCACAGCAACTACAACAAGAATGTCTGGGAATGCGAGCCATGCATCAGAACTGTTAAAAGATTCCCAGGTGATTCTAATGTGCAGCAAACTTTGGGAACCAATGCACTAATCATTTAGGCAGGTGGGAAGCTTTGGGGAATGAGAATTAAAATCAAAGACTCAGAAAACTGGAAGGAGCTTAAAATCCTACCTATAGCATGCTGCCTCTAAGAACCTAAAACTAAATCAACCCAAAACAAGAAAGGTATCAAATTAGCTACATTCTTTTTTTCTTTTTTGAGGGGGCCACATCCCTGTGGGGTCTCAGATGACAATACATCTTCTAAAAGTAGCTGATTCCAAAATCTTATTAACCTGCCAGGGCAGAATCATCTTCCAAAGTAACTAAAACAATTTATATTCCCATCAATGTAAGATGGAAGTTCTCAAAATTTTACCAACATGCCATTCTGTGGCTTTAAAATTTATGTCCTAATAAAAAGTTTTTTTAATTTAACAATTATTTAGGATGAATTATATGCTTGGTACTAAGAGCATTACAAACACTAATTCATTTAAGTTTCACTCTACCAGCAAGAGTACAGATACTATTATTATTCCTATTATATAGGAGAAAACCAAAGCACAGGGAGGATAAATAAACTTGCTCAAGCAGTGGAACAAGGATTCAAACCCAGACCATCTGGCTCCAAAGTCCATGCTCTTAAAAATGTAATGCTGCCTCTCACTATTATTTAACAACTATATATCTTAATCACAGATTGACTGATTATGCAAAGATTAATTCATAAGGATGATAAAAAAAATCATACATACAGTGGAAATACTAAACCATGCAACTATTAAAAATTATGTGTTAAAAAATTCATTCAAAATTCACAATTATTTATCAGGCCCCTACTTTGTGGCAGGCAACTGTTCTAGGCACTGAGGATACAGTGGTGTTATGGAGTGAATGTCTGTGGGCCCCCCCACCCCAATTCAGACAATGAAGCCCTAACCCCAGTGTGACTGTATTTGGAGTAAAGGAAGTAAACTGAGATTAAATAAGGTCCTAAGGGTGGGGCCCCAATCCAGTAAATCTTCTAAGAAGAGACACAAGAGAGCTCTCATTCATGCTCACTCTCAGTGTGTACCACCAAGGAAATGTCCTGTAAGGACATGGTGAGAAGGTGGCTGTCTACAAGCCAGGAAGAACCAAATCAACAGGAACCTTGATCTTGGACTTCTAGCCTCCAAAACTGTGAGAGAATAAATTTGTCATTAAAGCTACTCAGTCTGCAGTGTTTTGTTATGGCAGTGCAAGCATTCTAAGACAAAGGCCTCATGGAGATTATAGTCAGGTATAGACAGACAACAAACAGGATACC
The DNA here is from genome assembly GCF_025265405.1 of Mesoplodon densirostris. Classification (NCBI taxonomy): domain Eukaryota; kingdom Metazoa; phylum Chordata; class Mammalia; order Artiodactyla; family Ziphiidae; genus Mesoplodon; species Mesoplodon densirostris. Next base: position 44,578,774 of record NC_082662.1, on the reverse strand, counting down.
AAGTAAATCTGGCTAATGATGCAAGACCATGAAGAAAAAGAAACTACTGGGAGGGTAGAGATTATTTTAGATAGAGTGGTCAGCAAGGTCTCTCCAAAGAGATTTCATGTGGGCAGAAATTTGAATAAAGTGAGGGTGTAAACCCTGGAAGTCTGGAAGAAATGCCTTCTAGGCAGAGGGGAAAGCAAATACAAATCCCTGAAGCAGAAAAAGCTTGGCCTGAGAAAAAGAAAACAGGCCGATGTTGTTAGAATGGTGTGATCAAGCAAGGTGAGGTGAGGGAGTAGTGACAGCTCAAATGACATGAAGTTATGGTTAAGTTAACTTAGATTCCATTCCAAGGGAGGTAGGAAACCAATAAGGGGATTTGAGCAGGCAAGTGACATGGTCTAATTTACACTTAAATTGTTTAAAAATACACAAAGAGTTCATATAGGGTACATATATATATATAATTTGAGGGATGTATCTGTACATAAAGAGCCTTAACAATGAAATTCCTTCTGGAAAAAATTAAAAAGCCAAACTCCATTTACTTGATCCATGTTATCCATTCTGAAGGACCTTGAAATGCAGGTCTATTAAGCTGGGCTAAAACAGACAGGTAGCAGGCACTGACTGAACTGTAGAAACCTCTAGAAAGAAGTTTTAGTAACTTGAATTGTAACTCATTCCAACGACAGAACATCAAAAATGTTCTTGTTGGGTGGCTAAATGGTGAGCTACTGAAAGAGGCTAGGCTGCCCTGTTTTACAACTATCTAAAGACCTGATTGATTTGTAGAGATGATCCAAATTGGCCTAAACACTATCAGCTCTTCTACTTCCTCAATCTTCTAGAGAAGGCACTGTTGAACCCCTAAAATACCTATCTACTCACACTGGGCTTAATGTAGTTTACTGGTTATCTGTATATAAGCTTCTGGGTAACTGTAGGTGGCCCCAACCCACCCATGTAACTTCACAGTAAAGAAAACCAAAATAAAACCCTTACTCCTTCTGTGCTTCCAACCCTATACTCCCTTCTTAAGTTTTGAAATGTATTCTGATTCACAAAAATAGATGGAAGAATTTAGACACATACATAGGAAATCAGGCATAGTGGTCAAAAATACCTAGAAAATGAACACAAGCCCTTAAGTTCTGACACTTTAATACTGAATCTGGCCTCAAAAGAAAATGATACTTCCCCTCACCCCTAAACTTACAAGCTGAATAGCCATACCATCTAAGCACAAATGCATTTTTCTATACTATTGTGTCATTAACAATGCTAGGAAAATAGTGTCCATTATTAGGCAAACAAATATATGCAATTGAATAAGTAAAATAGGCCAAATAATTTAAAACTCAAACATCATTTCCAAAACTGGTTGCTGAATTGGCTGCCCACCTGCTTCTAACCACTGGCTAGAAATACAGAGGTAGAGTCAATGGAAAAAAATTTTTTTCTAATACTTATTTTCAAACACTAAATTCTTATTTCTCAAAATGTCATGCAATCAAGTACATATTTAGGTTGAATACACCAAAATTTTTCAGAAAAGCAGGCAATATCCATGAAATTGTTAACCAACTACAATAATCCAAAATATGTTTTTATTCCATGAATAAGGAACAGTAATCAAGGCAGTGGTTTATTAATGTATTGGGTTGGTCAAAAAGTGTCTTCGGTTTTTAAGTAAATATAAAAGACACATTTTTCATTTTCACCGAAAACTTTGTTGAACAACATATTCACGGTTTTTTTCCACTACCTTCTGCCATTTTTCAGGCAACTTCGTAATTCCATCTTCGCAAAACTTTTTATCTTTTTGAGCAAAGAACTGTTCCAGGTGCCTTTTACAGTCTTCCAGGGAGTTGCAAGTTTTTCCATTAAGAGAATTTTGGAAAGACCGAAATAAATGGAAATCCGCAGGTGCAATGTCTGGTGAATACGGCGGATGAATCAGAACTTCCCAGCCAAGCTGTAACAGTTTTTGCCTGGTCATCAAAGAAACAACATGCAGTCTTGCGTTATCCTGATGGGAGATTATGTGTTTTCTGTTGACTAATTCTGGACACTTTTCATCAAGTGCTGCTTTCAGTTGGTCTAACTGGGAGCAGTACTTGTTGGAATGAATCGTTTGGTTTTCCGGAAGGAGCTCATAATAGAGGACTCCCTTCCAATCCCACCATATACACAATATCACCTTCTCTGGATGAAGACTGGCCTTTGGTGTGGTTGGTGGTAGTTCATTTCACTTGCCCCACGATCTCTTCCATTCCACGTTATTGTACAGTATCCACTTTTCTTTGCCCGTCACAATTTGTTTTAAAAACAGAACGTTTTCATTACGTTTAAGTAGAGAATCGCATGCAGAAATATGGTCAAGAAGGTTTTCTTCGCTTAACTTATGTGGAACCCAAATGTCAACGCAATTAACATAACCAAGCTGGTGCAAATGATTTTCACTGCTTGATTTGGACATTTTGAGTATGTTGGCTTTCTCCCACGTGGTATAACATTGAGTGTTCTCAATTAATGTCTCAGTTTGATCACTATCAACTTCAACTGGTCTACCCGACTGTGGAGCATCGTCCAGCAAGAAATCTCTAGCACAAAACTTCGCAAACCACTTTTGACACACATGTTTGATCAGTCACAGCACCTTCTCCATACACTGCACAGACCTTTTTTTGCATTTTGGCAGTGTTTTTACGTTTCTTGAGATAATAAAGCACAGTATGGTGAAAATGTTGCTTTTTTTCTTCCATCTTTAATAGTAAAATGGCTACACAAAAATGCACCAATTTTGATGAGTCTGTTTTTAAATGCACGCTGATATGACAGCTGTTACATCAATCTAACAAATTTTTTTTTTTTTTTTGCGGTTCCCCGGCCCCTCACCGTTGTGGCCTCTCCTGTTGCGGAGCACAGGCTCCAGACGCGCAGGCTCAGCGGCCATGGCTCACGGGTCTAGCCGCTCCGCGGCATGTGGCATCTTCCTGGACCGGGGCACGAACCCGTGTCCCCTGCATTGGCAGGCGGACTCTCAACCACTGCGCCACCAGGGAAGCCCACAAAATTGTTTTGAATGAAGTTAAAAGACAACTTAGTGCTACTAGAGCCATCTTATGGAAAAAAATGAACGAACCTTTTGGCCAACCCAATAGTTCAGTACTAGAAAAAATATGTAAAAAACAATTTAAAAAAACACATCTCTATTGTACTCTTCATTATGGACGAAAAAAACTCTGCTTAAATTTAAATTCCTTTTTTCCTAAGAAAAACTTCTTTTGTGAAAGGTTTTGCAAAATATGTCCCTATTTCAAGCAGTGACAATGGAAAGGGTGAGTCATTCAAATGTGCTCCCCTCCTTCCCAGCCACCATCACAAATGAACTTATCAAAAACAAGCACAGGCTGGCAAGGTAACATCCAAACACAATGGTTTTTCAACAGCACCAGTAACGCCAAACTATAACTTAAATTTACTGTAGAAAGGTAATATATTTCAGAACTGAGTATTTTGGCTATTAAAGAAAAATGCCATATATTAAAATCCCATTAAATGAAAGTAATCAAAAATAAAATTTACTTACTTTAGCGATCTGCAGCAACACAATGCAGTGTTTAATTGATTCTACCATGCTCTATAAAAACAAAACACTGATTTTAGGATCTTGCCCCAAATGGCCATACAATGCTAAAACTTAAAATATAAAAGTCAGTTCAAATATACAGGGTTTAAGTCTATTCTACATAAAAAATACCCTCTCTGGATTTCCAGTGGGTTCTAACATGCTGGTAGTATCAAATGAAATTATCATTAGCAATTCTATGAATTGTTTGGAAATACCAAAAAATTGTTAATTTATACTGAATAACATCTAAAGGGTCTTTCAACAGTTCAAACATAAAGTGATGTGAATTTGATTAACTTCCAAATTCTTAGATCGTCAGCAGGCTATCCCAATGTAAATTCCTAAAACGTCTGTCTATTCAAGACTTTCATGGAATTATGGAGAGTAAAGGATCCTATCAAAATATTGGTGAACCTGGAATACTACCATGTCTGTTTTTAAAATGCTTTTATCAAAATACAAATCTTATTAGTAGCCCATTATATAATGTCAGAAGGCCAGCACATCAGAAAACTCAAATCACAATATATTTAATTATAAAAAAGAATATACATTGTGCATGGATGAAACCTTTTATCCAAGCGTCTCAAACAGACAAGACCAGAAACAGATAAAATGGCACACGAAGTCAATTCAGTTAAAGGGATTATTCTATTCACTTAAATTCCTTTAGATGATAATAAAATCCTTAAACACCCTTGTAAAAATGCACAAAAATTAAAAACTCAACTGCTCTTATTAATAATAGCAGCTTGAAATAGAAACATTTTACAGCACTTTCTAATGCAAAGCCAGAGTTTATCAAACATATAACTTACATTTGTTGTCTCTTTGAGAGTTTCAATTTTCTGTGAAAAATAATAAATTTAAACAGAAATTATCAGAAACACAAAGAGGTATCATTGTTGTTTTTTACTGGTTAGTCATTTAAAGAATTTTACCAAAATGTACTCTTTACTCTAAATCAGTTCAGGCAGGTTGGGGAGTGCTTTTGGTTAAACTTTTTAATTTAAATCAAACATTTAAATAAAAAATTCAGACATTTTATGGATTATATCCTCAAATAAAATTCATGTGATTCAATTCAAGATTTGTAAGAATAATATAAAACATTCTTATCCCTTACCTGAAAACAACTTTTGTTTTTTCTATAGGATTCGCTATGTGATTTTAAAATGCTTATTTTAGAATCACCTTAAACTTTGCAAAGTTGTTTAAAAAATGACATGAGACTAAATTCCAAAACTAAGAAGGTGAGCTAAACATGAGTTACTACTATTACCAAGTGTAAAAGAGACAAATGCAAGGTTATGGTTAACAGAAATGCAAAAAAATAAATGATGCTGCATCAGGAAATCTAGTCAAGGAGAAGAAAAACATTAATTGAAAAAAAGAAAACAATATTCAAACTACAAAGTAGTTGTCAGAAACCCAAAGGGAGGAACTATAATTAAAGCAACATTCATTTTGTTCCCTTATGTGTGGCTTCTGGTTTATTTTGAAATTTTTGCTGGTTGCTTTATTAATATCTGAAGTGACCACATGTAAATTTAATAAAATAACTTTCAATCTTCAACATATGTTACTTGAAGAGGAAGAACTTATTCCTAAAGGTGGTACTTACAAAAAGGGTATCATAATAAAATTTTCTGTGTTACACTTTTGTTCAATTATGAAACCATACCAGAAATTCACCAGAAAACTCCACTTGAAATCTATATGGCATACTATCATAACAGGTCAACAGTACTATTATAGTAGTCAAAACACCGAGGTCCTTCTATTACTTCTCCAAAAGGCTCTTGGTTTCAAAAATTTTTAAGTCAAAATCATGATTATAGAAGTTACCTTTCTCTGTTCATCATCTTTGCAGTTTTGAAGTTTGTCATCAAAAAGCTACAGGATTAAGAAAAAAATGATTATAGTATCAAGCCTTTACTACATAGTACACATTTACTAAGCAAAGAAAAGCAAACATATTTCTTCCAGGGATGGTTTATACATGCATTAAATGTATAATTAATGTTTACTAAAATACAAGATAACACACATTTTTTCAAGGCATTGTTATCAAGTCAGATTCTATTGAACTATTTTAAACAGTCAAGATCAATTACTCTGGTGGAATCACAAGCAAAAGAAAACATATGACTTTAAGAACTTAAAAGATCAGTTCAAACCTAAGTTTTTTCTGCCTTGTCATCCAAGTTTATCAACATTCCTTGTTCTCTCCAGGAGCTTTGCTTGTAATTAATTTTAAAGTGGGAGTTGAAGGAGACAATTTTAATAATGATGAACGAAGTAGAGAAGTAAACTCTCTCAATCCCCCAACTCCCCCAAAATGAAAAATGGCCTTAGAAATCGAGCCACTTAAAATTTACCAGTTTCACACAACTTTTAAACAAAATATGAATCTAATCTTGTCTTATTTTCTTCTGATTATGTTTAGGTTAGCTTTAAAAACTACTGAAAAACCAGTAAGGGTTGTAAAGTAACATCAAGTAACTATTTTTACTCAAAATCAAGCTCAGTAACATTTACTACTTTATATAAATTCAATATATAATCGAATGCCATACCTTTAACTGTTCTATCAAGATTTGTAGGTAAGCATCAGCCTCCGTAAGTTTCTTATCAAAGTCTTGGACACTAGGAACAAATCCTGAATCCAAACCCTAGAGGGAAAAAAACTGCAATAAATCCCAGCAATGTCTAATACAAGACATCTCACTTTTCTAAATTAAAAATAGTACTTTTACATAAATAATAGGTCTGTTTAAATTATCTAAATTCTCTAAGAATAGTGGTACATCAATCTCCTTCATGAACTTCTAGCACTGTTCCCTGTTCATCAATTACATGTGCTGCTGTTCAAATTAGAATTTACCCTGCTTTTTCAGAATCATTTTCTTCTCTCCCAAAAGCCCCATAATGGGCTCTAAAGCAACAGTAATTTAGCTAAAGGAACATATACAAAACAACCTAGATTACCTCCTATTTCCCCCCTACTTTTTGTTCAGTTCGATCCTCCGGTCCCTTAATCTCAGCTTCATATTCCCACTATTTAGTTCTCCTGTTCCCTAAACTACCTCATTAGCTCTGATGTTTTCCTCCTCCTCCCTTATTTAAAAAAAAAAAAAAAGAGGAAAACTCAAAATTCTCACCTCCTCTAAGAGGGCCCTCCCTAAGTGAAAGTGACAACACTTCTGTCGTAAGTTCCCTACTCATTTTCACCCTTGGCATGAACACTGCACTCTGGACACAGTGTAAATGTTTATTTATTTAGAGGGCCCACTTATTTCTCAGTTTAAGAGTCCAGCATGTGCATGTCCTACTTTTTGTACGCTAAAAATTTTAAGTTCCAAGAGCACGGGATTCCTATGTTTTAACTTCATTCCAAAGAAAGTTTTGAGTTCTTAATCATCTTTAACAGAAAAGTACATCAATCTTGAGTATAATATAAAGAGAAAATAGTCTGAGATTGAACAAGGCTACCATCTTGCCATACATATCTGCATGCCCAGAAGTCATGGAGTTAAACAGGGAAATAAGGGTCAGGAACCACTAATGTCACAATCACAACCCAACCACAAAACTCTGTACTAAATGCGTGAAATATAGTGCTTCAACATACCATACTTGACTTTCAATTGTTTTCTCTCCTGCCTTTTGCCAAAACGTGCTGATCATTTCACATTCCCCATTTTAGTCAACTGAGGCCAGAGTTCATTTTATATTAAACCAACACCTCATCTTTGCCTAACACTTTATCATTATTAAAGCACTTTCACAGCCATGATCTCAAACATCAGGTTGAGACCGTATAGTATTATGGAAAAAACAATGGGTTGGCAAACCTGGTTTCTAATTGCAGCTCAGCCACTACCAAGATATTGCGTCTCTCTAAACTATTTTCTTACCTGCCAAGTACAGGCATCTTCCTCCTACTATTATTAGTGTGGCAGCTATGACCTCTACTAAAGATTATAATTACTAACACTGTCAATTACTACTAATACTATTGCTGTTCTTCTCAAACTAAAATTCAAATTCTTAATCAAAGCATTAAAAACCTAAGTCCACAACTAATCTTGTAATGCATTTTCTTTTTCAAATTCAAAGGCAAAAAAACTGCTTTTTTTTACATACACGTTGAGAAACTGCTTGAAATGAGTATTGAAAAACCCCTTTCCAATGAGAGATGTCATGTAAAAACAAAGTTTAAGAAAGAAAAATCATAATAAGCAGTATATGTAAAATCCCGATATATTTATAAAATTGTAGTTAAACATCTTCATTCTTAAAGATAACCCCAAAGACACCCTTTTAGAAACATTTACTATGTAGAGTATGATAATAAAAGACGTGGAAAAGAAAGGATAAATCCATCACATTCCAGAGATAGCACAGTACTGTACTAAGAAAGTAGGGAGTGATTTCTTTTCAGTGTTACAGTACCACAGGAAAATTGGAAGGACTGCTTGGCTTCTTGTTTTGTTTTGTTTCACAGGGCAATATAACATAACTATCAATCATTTAACTATAAAACCCAGCTAAAATCAGCTAAATACATTGTTCTTGATAAATACTAAAAAGGTCAATGGCATATTCATAAATGAGTATAAAGGTGAAGGATCTAAATGAGAAAAAGTGATCTTCAAGAGTTTTCCCTCTTCTGAATCCATTTAGAACTACCACTATAGAAATCTAATTAATATATCCTTCTGAACAAGTCACTATATCCAATTTAAAATCCCCCAATAAATAAATGGAAAAAATTAGATTTATATTACTGAGATCTGAAATTAAGTCTCAATTAAGTCTTAAAAAACAACTCTTTGATGTTGCTATAATCATGTGACCCTCACCTTGGCTCTTTTGTCAGACCTGCCTCCCCCTAGATATCATCTTCTACAGTGGTCCTTTACCCTTAAAACACCACACATTGTAACATCCAAGTCAAAGATCTACTCAACAATCCATTTTTCTTTATGTAAGGTATAATGGGAGGTTTGTAACAACAGTTATTAGCTTAAAGTCCCAGAACTGGCCTAAAACTCCCTTGCACAGTAATCCATAAGTCTTTGGTATACTTTAAAATAAAATCTACATATATAGGTTCCCCATCTTAAATCAATAAAATAACATGTATGCACTTATTACTACCGTGGACAAGCAACTGACAGTAATTAAACTGTTTTCTCAAGTCTTATAAGAATAATACACTAGAAGAAAATATAAGTTTTCACTACATATTGTGACTCAGTACACAGAATCAAGGCCACCTAGTCCAGCCTCCCACTCATATAAGTTACTTTTATAATGTCCTTGAAAGTCATCTAGTCTTTGTCTGAGTATCTCAAGAGAAAAGGAACTCAGTACCTCCTAACATAAACTATTTCACAAAATCCCTTTAAAGTCATAACTATTCCTCTTTCCATTAAACATTTAAGATATAAGGCACTATACATATTCATATCCTTTTTAATGGAATTTTGTTTCAAAACAGGTCATAAAAATAGAATACAGTCCTCTACCATGTTGAGTGGTTTGTCTTCCTTTGAAAAGAACTCAGAACAGGCAGAACCTTTAAAACAGTGTGACTTCATACTTCTTAGGGTGACACTTAGCTCTTGAGAACAAACTGGTTGGGAGTCAAGCAGATGTACGTTCTACTGCTCTGTACTTGCCTTCTTATCTAACACTTATCACATTTTATCATAATTAAATATTTAATTGATTGACTTCTCTGAAGGATTATAAACTCCGCGAGGGCAGAAACTGCCATTCATTCAGCACTATACCCCCGCACCTCGACTCCAGGCTAGCTCATTGTTGAGTGAATGTGTGTTGCACTGATTGTAGCTTCTGGCAACTGCTGATGCCATGATACCACTCTTCTCCATGACCACGTCTCCCTATATTTCCCCTGCCTTTCTGTTCTCTTTCTCCTTCTATTTTTCTACTCCCTCACTCCCTTTCTTTCCTTCTCTTTTGTCCTGCAGTAGCAACTGAAGTGGTTATGTTGCATTTTTAGCAATCGAGACCAAAGAGGTTGCTGCTCCCTAGTTTACTATATTGATGATCCATAGTTCTAACTTGATGATTTCTGTATGAATTCATTTAAAATTTAAACTAAACATGACTATTATAGAGAAATAGAGACAAAATGGTCTGTGATGTAAAAAAAGTTAAACTAGAAGAAACTCAATAGAAATTAAACCATAAAATTAGAAATCTATGTAAAGAAAAAAACCCCACTTATGTGGTGAGTATGCTAAAAAACAAAGCAGTGTCAGTTTGCAAGAGTAATTTGCTAATTAAAGAAAGCTAAAGTATGTATATGAAGTCAAGAGTAACACATAATTCTGTATCAATCAAGACCTATGTATCCAGATTAAATATATATATGTATATGTATATATAGAGACAGACATTTGGCCCAATTTAAGGGGAATTTCAAATATAATATCTAGAATGATAGAAGAATATTAAACTGCCTCAAAACTGTATGTAGGTACTTCCTACTATCTAATACTTATGTTGAACAGCATCACTTTTCTCAGAAGGTACTTCAAAGCTAACAAATGTCAGCAAAATTAAATGAATTTCTATCAATACTTTAATCGGGACATTAAACACTATTTATATTTTATACATACACATAACTGAATGCTTTACCGCCATTAAAAAGAAGAGTATTAAAAGGGATATCTTTAATACTTTCTGAAGTACATATGAATTATACTTCATATGTAGCTACTTTGGAGAGACACTCTTAGTAAAACAGTACAAGAGGCAATTTTTGAGGCAAGGAGTAAAAGCTTTTAAAGTAATTCCTGCTGACAAAGGAAGAGTAATGAATAGTGGAGGTAAGGTGGGAAAAGGTGGTTTAAGGTCTTCTTGAGGTCAGAATCAGGAAATAAGAAAGTTAGGAGTAATTTAAGGAACTGAGAAGAAAAATGCAGAACAGGAAGGGCTATGGCTGAATAACACTGTAAAAAGAAATTCACAAATGAGTAATTATTTTCATATCAAATCTTATTTCACAGCAAAAACTTAAGGGACTAAGTACCCTACACTCAGTGCTTTCTCCTATACAGGACAAAATAGTATATAATAAAAATACGTTGTGAAGAGAGAAATACAGAAATTATTCCACATAAGTCTCATAGAAAAGTTCAGAATAACAAGAAAACAAAATAAGTTATCAGTAGTAGAACTGTAAAAGGGAATAACAGTTTAAAAATTTAACAAAGGAAAAACACCAAAGAAAACAAGACTCCTAACGAAAAATAAATGGCATAAATCCAGACAAAAGTAGATGATTTTTAAAAATTAGCAAAATACACACCCTATAAATAAAATAATAAAAACTCTGCAGAAATGTTGTTTTGATTAAATAGAAGAGTATTTGGAAAGTTTATGTTCACAATTAGCAATTTGAGATGACATGCATCACAGATAGGCTTTCATCCAATGAAAGAAGTATAGGGCATACTTACAATTGAATCACTTACAATTATTTTTGAAAATTCAAGAACTGGAGAGATACCAGAAGACTGGAAAAAAGCAAGTGTGGTACTGATCTTCCATAAAGGTAAGGAAAAGAGAGAATAGAAAGTTACTATGCTGTGCGTCTGACATCAATAATTAATTAAAGGAATTATAAGAGAAACATCTGTAGCTATACAGAGGAAAAGTAGGTACATGAGCAGCAAGTGGCAAGTTGAAAAATAAACAGATAAATAAACATTATGCCATACTTAATGGCTTTTCTGTTCCTTAGAAATTTATTAGCAAATTAAGTTTTTTGAGAAATGACACCATTTTCTCTCCTTACCAAATGACTCAAAAGTTGCTTTAATGATGAAAAAAGTATATTAAAGAAGCCAAAAATATTAGTAAGACCATCATTTTATGTGGGGTATACTAACATGTGATTTCCTTGGATTACTGAAAATTTGGAAACATTTATAATCTGCTGTCTCCGAGGTTTACTCACTTCAGCTAAAGGAAAACAGAATTTAGAGATATAGAGAAGTTCTGAGAGTAAGAATTTCCCCTATTTTTAACGCTAAAGAACACTCAACTACCAATTCATTTGGAGTAAAGATTAACAATTCAAAAACGTCTATAAAATTGAGACTATTATTAAACTCTTTACTCTGATGTACCTTCAGGAAGGTATTTTCCATCTAAGTCAATGTCCTGATAATCTAAGGCTCCAAAATAGGGTCTCTATTATCAAAATGGTAGCTATAGCTATCTTAGCAACAACTGTTTAGGTACCCCAAGAATGTCATAAAAGGTAAGGCCTTTCTCCATAGTTCTAAATGAACATTTCTAACACCATGGATTCACCACGGATGCACAGTATAGTAATTTTTTCCCAGAGTATTAGGTCCTCTGCTAGATATTTTATATTATTTCTTATTTCATTATTATAACATACATAGTAAGGTAAATAGATATTAACTCTATTTCATAAGTGCTTTCCCAAATCATCCAGCTGGGTTTTTTTTAATTGAGATTTCAACCCAGCCCTTTGATTTCAAATCCATTACACTTCTCTATTAAATCACAATGATATTTGAAAAGAATTCATGGCATAAGAGACTAAAATTTAATCTAAAAAATGCCTGAAGGAGCCTGGTATACCAAAAATGAACACCAGCTTTAAGGTCAGACTGATCTAGTTTTAAATCCTGAATCTGCAAGTTCCTAACCAATTACCTACATGATCTGGCCAAGTTACCTTCTCTACCTCCTTTTCCTTATGCAGGGATGGACACAATAATAAACCACTCAAAGTTGTTGGATAGACAAAATGAAAGAATATGCATAAAGTAACACAGTAGTGGGTGTTCTATTTCCTCTCCACAATGTGGAATTGAAAATAACCAGGATTCACCACTGTATCCAAGGCCCTAAACTAGTGCCTAACAGACAGAAAAGGTCCTCAGTGAATATTTGATGGATTAAAACCAAAATGAATTAACAACTAGGTAATACACAAAACATATGCAATTTTAATAGAGAAGTATAATCAAGAAAAGGATACAAGCGTAAGTTAAACTGTATTTAACATTCCTTTAAAAAAGGAATACAAGCAGTAAGCTGATGAACTCAAGAAAATAAATAGTAATAAAAAAGGTATGAAGAACAGACAAACAAGTGATAAAATACAGTCTTGCAAAACAGATCAAAAACAAAATTCCCTATAAGATGTTCAGAAAAGTATCAGGTATTATGCCTGAACCACAAAAGGTAAACTGTACTCAATTATTACCTTGGTACCAAAGAGTCAAACAATATAAAGAAAGCCCCCTTTTTCCATAAAATAATCTGATTTTTGAAAATCCGTTAGTTCTTTGAAAAATAAAATTGTTTTTATCTTTAAATTTACAAAGAAAATAGCTTCTCTTAAGAAAAAACAACACAAAACAAATCTGAATTGCTCACATACTTGGGACAGAAAACAGCTGCCTTGTCAAACAGGAATCAGGTACAGACACCAGTGCCAAAATTCCTTAGCTTTATTATAACTCTTAGCACAACTGCTTACTCTTCATGATCTCTCTTCATCTAATACTGACAGTGTTAGGTAACCTTTTGACTTACAGAACAAAACACTAATATTGATTCCATAAAGTGATTTGGCTACTCAAACAACTGCACAGGAAAGGTTTGGGATTTGTACCATTTTCCTCTATTTAAATCACTGACAGCTTGTCTTTCCAAATGACTCTCCCAATTTATTCAGTAAAGTCATATGGAGCTTCTCTGGTGGTGCAGTGGTTAAGAATCCACCTGCCAAGGCAGGGGACATGGGTTTGAGCCCTGGTCTGGGAGGATACCACAAGCTGCGGAGCAACTAAGCCCGTGCATCACAACTACTGAGCCGGCACTCTACAGCCCGTGAGCCACACTACTGAGCCCACGTGCCACAACTACTGAAGCCAGCGCGCCTAGAGCCCGTGCTCCCCAACGAGAAGCCACCACAATGAGAAGCCCACGCACTGTAACAAAGTAGCCCCCACTCACCACAACTAGAGAAAGCCCCATGTGCAGCAACGAAGACCCAACACGGCCAAAAATAAATACATAATAAATAAATAAATAAATAAATAATATTGAAGTTATACGAAAAGTTATTGCCAAAAGTAAATAAAACAAACAAAAACCTGAAGTTTGTAAACTGCGTGACTTTTACCCTAGTTTGTCTGGGATATCCCTAGTTATGTCTGTTGTATCAACAAAATTATTAGCAGTCTCCTTCACTCTCAAAGTGCCCCAGTTTGGACAATAAATTATATGTTCTCTCTCTATATAAAGGTTGTAACTAGCATTTTAGAGATATAAAAGTCTGGAAGGCATACAGGATTGCCTCGAGATTTCAGAATGCAGCAAATTACTTTTAAAAAAATCTAAAATGAAATATGAGTTTACAGCCTCTGAATGTAGAAAGCAAATTACAAACGTAAAATAAACACCAGAATTCAAGTCAATTAATACTGGTTGAGGGCTTACCTTATTCTAGATAAATAGAGACATGAACAATAAAGAAGTTACATTTCGAAAAGTTATTTTATTCATACACATGCACGGCACACACACACACCTGAAATACAACACATGAAACAAAACACATGAGATGCAGATGTTATTCCTAGGGAGTGTGATTGAGAAAGAGGGGCATTTAAGACAGGGACTCTTAATTTTTACTTTATACATTCATGATGTCTGATTTTTAAAAGTATCTATTTACTTAAATTCAAAAACTTTATGTAAAAAGTATTCAGAAACTGTGCAGGTTATAAATATGTTTCAAAAATTTTATAACTGTTTTAGCTTGCAAAATCATCAGCATTATTATTTTAAAATTATCTACCAAACCCTAAAATGACTTGAGAGAGTAAATTTGGCAACGCTGAAGCTGCTCAGATACACCTTTCCAAGCAAAATAAAATACAGCATAAAAAACTTATAACATTATTTACAGATAAAGTACAAACTAGCAAAAACAAAAAAACCCATGCACTTGAAAATTAGCAATCACTGCTATACTGGAATAAATGCTGAGAAGAAAAATGGCCAGTAAAACAAAGCAGAATACCTAATTTTCTTCCCACATCCTTCCTGCCAATTCCATGGTCATGAGTCAACATTCAAAAAAGCAAACTCATAAAAACCAAAAACACCTACTACATGACCCCCCCAACAAAGCACTGTTTGACCATGTGGTTTTGGCAATCAGCCAAAGCTTTTCTTTTTCACATACTGGTGGGTCAGGCTACTGACAGTATCTTTTTTAAAATTAAAAGTCTTGGGTTAAGTCATTCCAGGATCTTAAATAAGCTCTGAGCTGCTTACTAGAGGGGAGGCAAAAAATACATTCTTCCCCTTCCCAACCTCAGATTACTGCCTGTCATTCAGCTTCACAGCATTTTTTTTAAAACATCTTTACTGGAGTATAATTGCTTTACAATGGTGTGTTAGTTTCTGCTGTATAACAAAGTGAATCAGCTATACGTATACATATATCCCCATATCTCCTCCCTCTTGAGTCTCCCTCCCACCCTCCCTATCCCACCCCTCTAGGTGGTCACAAAGCACTGAGCTGCTCTCCCTGTGCCATGTAGCTGCTTCCCACTAGCTATCTATTTTACATTTGGTAGTGTGTATATGTCAGTGCTACTCTCTCACTTTGTCCCAGCTTACCCTTCCCCCTCCCCGTGTCCTCAAGTCCATTCTCTACGTCTGCGTATTTATTCCTGTCCTGCCACTAGGTTCACCAGGACTTTTTTTTTTTAAGATTCCCCATATATGTGTTAGCATATGGTATTTGTTTTTCGCTTTCTTACTTCACTCTGTATGACAGACTCTAGGTCCATCCACCTCACTACAAATAACTCAATTTCGTTTCTTTTTATGGCTGAGTAATATTCCATTGTATATATGTGCCACGTCTTCTTTAACCATTCATCTGTTGATGGACACTTAGGTTGCTTCCATGTCCTGGCTATTGCAAATAGTGCTGCAGTGAACACTGTGGTACATGACTCTTCTTGAATTATGGTTTTCTCAGGGTATATGCCCAGTAGTGGGATTACTGGGTCATATGGTAGTTCTATTTTTAGTTTTTTAAGGAACCTCCATACTGTTCTCCATTGTGGCTAGATCAATTTACATTCCCACCAACAGTGCAAGAGGCTTCCCTTTTCTCCACATCTTCTCCAGCACTTATTGTTTGTAGATTGTTTGATGATGGCCATTCTGACCCGGTGTGAGGTGAGGTGACACCTCGTTGTGGTTTTGATTTACATTTCTCAATGATTAGTGATGTTGAGCATCCTTTCATGTGTTTGCTGGCAATCTGTATATCTTCTTTGGAGAAATGTCTGTTTAGGTCTTCAGCCCATTTTTGGATTGGGTTGTTTGTTTTTTTGATATTGAGCTGCATGAGCTGCCTGTATATTTTGGAGATTAATCCTGTTAGTTGCTTCATTTGCAAATATTTTCTCCCATTCTGAGGGTTGTCTTTTCGTCTTGTTTATGGCTTCCTTTGCTGTGCAAAAGCTTTTAAGTTTCATTAGGTCCCATTTGTTAATTTTTGTTCTTATTTCCATTTTTCTAGGAGGTGGGTCAAAGCTTCACAGCATTTTGAACAGCAAAAACTCTCACTGTTTTCAAGGGTCCACCAAAAATGGAAGTTTTAGAAAGTTTTATGCAAATCTGCTCTACATATAATGAGGGGAAAAAATCACATTAAACACATGAATTCTTAAGCTGAATGTTTTAATAGTTCAAGTTTTGAAATAACTGCAGAATTCTCATACTCATTCATAATACTTGAAAATTTGATTACGAAACGTTTTCACAAACAAAACCTAATATATTCCTCTAACAAAACTGGATCTCGGGCTTCCCTGGTGGCGCAGTGGTTGAGAGTCTGCCTGCCAATGCAGGGGACATAGGTTCGTGCCCCGGTCCGGGAGGATCCCACATGCCGCGGAGCGGCTGGGCCCGTGAGCCATGGCCACTGAGTCTGCGCGTCCGGAGCCTGTGCTCCGCAACGAGAGAGGCCACGGCAGGGAGAGGCCCGCGTACCACAAAAAAAAAAAAAAAAAAACTGGATCTCTCTACGTAGGAAAATATAACAAACTGAAAATGAAACACCCAAGGGAAGTTAAATGATAAGCTAATCAGGCCAACAGACAATCAGTACTAAATGGCTTATTTTTCACACAAAACAACCAATCAGAATAGAACAAAAACAACAACCCTGAATTGGAAAGAACAGATTCTGTAACTGGTTTGGCATTTATCCCTTAAAAATCATATATGCTGAAGCAGTTTTTGTATATCTAATTTTAGCTGCCAGTGAACATCAAACAGAAGGAAACAGGTTGTTTTTGCTAAGGCTGTTAAAAGTACAGTACAAAATTACCCTGATTTATCCTGATTACGCTAATTGTTGTCAGAAATCTATCAAAATAGTCTAAAATATGATTAGACGATATGCCCGACAGGACAGGACTCTTTTTGTTCTCTACTGTATCCCCCAGGCTAGTGTTTGGTTTCTAGCAAATGCTCAATAAAATTTTTGTAAATGAATGAAGAAATTCTGAAATGTACCTGCCTGTTAGGATTTAAACATAAAAAAACAATCAAATAAGTTCTTGCAAATTATAAACCAGAGTGCTCAGGAAAAAAATCATAAATAACATTTAATTATTCTTAATGATTTATTACAAGTATGGATGCTGAAAATTTTTAAGGCTAATTGAAAGTTTTTAAGAAAAGAGAAATTGAACAGGAGGAAAGACACTGTACCACCCAGGCAGTACAAGAAGCAAGACCAGCTGAGCAACTGAAACAAACTTCTAGAAACTCATTCTCTCCCGCCAAGTCTCATGAGCAGTTTTATACATACTACTCTGGGCTTAGAATTCAGTGTTACAGTAATGGTTTATTCCCTGGGTGTTTTTTATGACTACGACAACATTGTGCTGGATGCTTTGGACATGCCAAGATGAAGCAGATACAGATCGCACCCTAAGAGTTTCAAATGTGTAGCAGGAGATAAAAATCTGTCTACAAATAACTGATTCAAGCATGGTAGATTAAGTGTTATGAGAAAGATACTAAGAGATTCAAAGGAGAAAGTTAAGGGGATGAAAAAAGCTTCACAGAGGTAGCATTTTAGAGTGTAGGATTCTGACAGAGACGGGGAGGGGAAAATTATTAACAGCAGTGGGCAAGGGCAGGAAACATCATAATCAGATGGGATTTTTGAACTCTTTAACCAAGTGACTAGAGAAATGAGGGCAGGGTTAAGGAAACTAACAAGGGATGCTGAGGTACCCAAGAATTAGGAACAGCAGGAAGCCTTCACCACTCCCAAGCCTGAAGGAACAAGGAGTGAAACAATGTAAATCCAAGTAGGCTCAAAGGACACTCTACTTGTAGCCACTGCTACAAATGCATGGAAGCAGAGAAAGAGCAAGAGGAATAAATACACCAAAGCTTCTCTCTTTTCTTCCTTCTATCTTCCATCCTCCCATTGGCTAAACCCTACAAGAAGCCAGAGGATAAAGAACTCCAGATGACACAGGCTGTAAAGGTCAGCCTCCTGAAGCAGGGAGTAGAGAGGGGCATAGAATGAATCTGCAGGAAAATGGAGAATAACCAGAAAAGCCATCTTCCCAGACTCAGGAACCAGTATATAAGCAAAAAGAGAGACTGGAAAGCACAAGGACTCCAAATAAGGAATGATATTCTCTTGGAGAAGTATGTAAGATGCTATTTTTCAGATCTGGGTACTGAATCTGAAAGGAAACCAAAATTAGTGCCTGAACTGGAAAAATTACTGGGACTTGGAGAGTGAGGTGAGCAGTGAATGAATAGCAGCATCAGAGTAGCACTCCAGTTCTCTCTAGAGCTAATAAAAGAGCAAGAATCATAGGCTGTAGTCCTAGTTATTCTAATCTCTAACTGTGTGACCTTGGCCAAGTCACTTGTCTTCTCTGAAACTGTTTTCTCCATTATAAAAATAGGTAGAAGCCAAATTAAAACTTTAAGATCCCTTCCAGTTCTAAGATTCTGTGAAGCCAGTATATCCAGGTAAATAACCATATATTCACCATGTGAGTAAATACCTCACCATACTGGAAAAACCTGGGGTCCACTTACTTTCTAAAAAAATTAATTTCATTTAAATAAAGACAATAAGAACTTACAGGTTGTAACTGCAGCCAGGTCCTCCACCGTAGGACAACAAATGTTAAAACACAAGCAAAAATTTAGTGTAACCTTGAAACTGAATGAGGAAGACTAATGCAAACAGATTTAAAAACATGCTCTGGAATGCAGAGAATGCAAAGCAACAACCGAGTAAGCAGAATAACTTGGTTGAAGTGGCACATTTCAGAAAAAACAAAATTAGCTGCTCAAGTCAATATAGCAAAGAAGCAAAGTTCTTAAAGGTGTTTCCAGAAATAAATGAACTCCAGTGTGGAAAGGGCTACAAGTATCTCCCCCGTCCCACAACACACACAGAGCAACCATTACCTTTCCTTCGTAACACAAATATCCATTGAACATCTGTTATGTGCCAGGTACTATCAATGCCTTCAAAGGGCATCTTTAAGGACAATACAGATAATAGCAATTATAGTTAATCATTACCTAATCTTCTGGAATGAGATCAGATTTCACCCCTTCTAAGCAGTCTCCCTGACTTCTCTAGCCAGCTTTTTCCTATGATACTAACTACTACAGAACCAATTTGTGCTGGTACTGCTGCTAGTATTCTTTCAACTATATCAGAGGTCATGTAGGTTGGGGGAGGAGGAGTTTGCCTGGAAATCTGCTCACCATCTGTAACATTATTTCTAAACATTTTCTCCAGTCCTGTCTCTCAGGTGTGACAGCAACCAGGGAGCTTGGTGACTTAGCAAACATTTCTAACTCACAGGGATAAACCCAGCTCCAGTACAGTGAGCCAAAGGTTGCACATTAGGACATGATTAAGCCACATATTCTGATCATTTAATGAGGATCCACTAAGCACCCACAATGTGCCAAGCACTGGACTAGGGGCAAAGGCCCTAGGAATAAAGGAGGTTAGAGTCTAATCCAAGAATCAGATATGTGCACAGAAATTTATAGTACAGAGTATGAACAAAGTGCTGTAGTAGCACGTGAAGGACAATAGCAATTCTAACTTGCTCTGCCTGAAGGAAGGAAGACATCAAAGAAAAAGTAACATGCAAACTGTATGTCAAAGGAAGAAGTGGAGATTTATCACTTGATTGAACGCTAAGCAATTATAATTCTAATCAAGAGGGAAAGGCTGTGACTGGACCAACAGCTATGAGAGGCTATGCCATGTTCCAAATGGTTAACAGCTCACAGTGCTAGAGTATATGCCTTGGGTAGGCCGCCTGCAGCTGAGTCCACACTCAAGAATGATAAATTAGGACCAGGTTCTGAAGGGCCTTAAAGAACATTCCCAGCATCTGGGCTTTGGCAAGGGGGAGCCAAAACAGACTTTTAAGCACAGCAGTAACTTAGTGGGATCTGACTGTGGATAAAGAGTATGGGTAGAGGGAGTCTAGAGACAGGGAGACCAGTTAGGTTTTGCAAAAGTCTAGGTGAGATGATGAGGGCCTGAATTAAAGCATTATCAGGTGGAAAAAAGAGGCCAAATCCAAGAGACATTACTAAGGCAAATTTAACAGGACCTGGTGACCGGACATGGAAAATATGGGAGATGGAAAATGGCTTTAAATGACTAATTGCCTGTGTGTGGTGGACCTACAATTAATTAAAATACTTCGGGAGAGGTACTTGGCTTAAACACATTTTCAGCCTAAGCACTGTTCTTTCAAACATAATATTTGTTTAAACCTTTACTGGAAAATCTTCCTAAATATAATTTTAGGCCAAGTACATTATAGTACACATAAAAACTGTCTTTTTCTATAGAATCTCCATAAACATCAGTTCTTACTCAACACTATAAAGTTTAGATACTGATAGAACTCAATATATCCTAAGGGACATCTCAGAATTTCCTTTTTAGAATAAAAGCCTGATATCTTTTTTCTCAAGCAATAGACTGCAAACTATGCAAATACCTGATTCTCCAATCAGCAGAATATGGTTGTATCACAATGCTCTTTACTGGCTGAACCAAACTTATCAACTGGGGAGGGTTCAGTGGTTAGATTATTACTGAATCCAATCTTTCCACACTAAAGGGGGAAAAAAAAAACCCAACTAGGACTTTGGAAACATCAAAATGGATGTGACCAACAGTCACTGCAGCCTAATATTTACTGAAAGGCACTTCAAGTAAAATGTCATCTCTGTCAAAACCAAACTCAGGACACTTTGAAAACAGATCCAGCTTCTCTGTTTTCTAATTTCCCATTTAAGTTCTCCAGACCAGAAGTCTGATTTTTAGTGGTTTTTATCTTCCCTGGGCTAGGAAAGGTAATAGGTATTTAATTTAAGTTGCTGGCGTACACAAAAAGTGAAAAATATTTTAATTTTAAGTAAATGAGAGATGTTAACACTATTCATTAAAGAGCTTCATCACAAACTCAGTTCAATAAAGGCAATGTTCTGAGAGATGACTCACAGTGGATGAGAATTTCCAACTTAAAGCTCACTACAAAAACTCTTAAAACTGCAACTACTATTTCAAGATCTCTCCCACCTTCTCCACTCAAAACTAGGAGAAATAATTGATTTCTTTTTGATTTCCTGAACACAGATAAAAGTAAACGGTTTAATCAACAAGCAAAGCCAAATGTTAACTTCAAATTAGCAAAAATTAGTTATCTTGATCAATACATCTCTCGCTCTTTCATAACAAAAATACTTGTGTAGTAGGAATGCAGCGAAAAATGCATGATTCAAACATACTTCCTGGTCTACTGCTTATATTCAATATTCCATAACCAAGCTTACTGAGAACCTAAACCCTTCCCTGCAGTTTTTACGAGAACCCCCTACAACTATTCCAAAGTTTTCACTATTTTTGCACAAGCTACCCAAAAAGCATAAACCACCTGCCTCCCCCCTCTCCACACTCACACTCGCAAATAATAGCACCCATAATTATTACACACAAAAATACTGGGCCAGACAAGAACGCAGAGCCAAAACTGAAACAACAGAAAATGTTTGGCCCGCAACTGGAAATTCTATTAATGGGCAACTGGTCAAACTTAGGCTTTCACATTAAGAGAAAGTTTAACTCTTACGTTTAGTATCTTGAGACAGCTTTCGAAAGGAAAACAGAGTTCCACGAAAATGAATCGACAAAGGGGAAGCGATTCTCTCCAGACTGGTTTGGTGGCGAATGACTTCTCAGTAGTACAGAATTAGGCCCCTAGCCTCTGCCTCCAACCATCCCGGCGGAGGAAGTGAGGAGAGTCCCAGAGAAGAGAGGGCTCGGGCGGCCACGTCGTCCTACTCACCCCAGGGCGCGGCGGGAAGGAGGCAGGGAGAGAACGACATTCGCGCCCACGGCCCGGGCAGGCAGCAGGGTCCCTGGGGACTCAGGGGTGGGAGCCGGCCCCTCTCCCAGACCCTCCGGGTCTACTCACTCCGCAAGCAGCCGTCAAGAAAGCCATTCGCCAAGGCCCCCGCCCTCTGTGCCTCCAGGGGAGGGAGCCGAGGGCTGCTTCCGGGCACCCCCTCTTCTCCTCCCTCCGCCGGATCACCGGGCTGACGCGCAGTCGGTCCGGTCAGCTTCAGCCGGTCCCCCGGGACAGCCCCTCTTCCCCAACTCCTGCCCCAGGCCTAGGGGCCGCCCCGATTGGCTGGCCCTGCAGCCTCCTGGCAAAGAGGCCCCTGGCGATTGGCCATGGGTCACCTGCTGAAAAGGAGGTGAGTGGCCGACGATTGGTAGTTAGGCCAATTTTGGGGTGGAGAGGCAGGAGGGGCCGCCCGCAGCGGGCGAGCATCCGGAGAGTCCGGCTCCCCTGCCGCCTCCTCGCTGAGCCCAGGGCTCATCTCGGGGCCCGGGCCTGCTCCCACGCCCGGACCTGTGCCTCGGGACACGCGGCCGCCCCGGCACGCCAACGCAGCCCGCAGGAAAGGAAGCTCGTGGCTTGAGGGAGCTCAGCTAGGCTTCGAGGCTTCGGGGCTTCAGCCCCGGAGATTCCCATAGGGTGGCGACTGGGGAAGGACCCGGTCACAGACGTAAACGTGCTGCACCTACACCCACCCGCTGCTAGCTCGACATCCAATATTTTGGCAGCTGTGCAGCCAAGTTTCATCTGGATAACTGCTCTTGCCTACTTCCGAAAAGTTGTGTTTGTGTCACGAGGCGGGGGAGGAGGAGATACTATATCAATAAACAAAAGCAGGGGTACCTGTTTTATTTTATTAATCCAGGGAAACACTGGGCTTGCTGTTGTGACACAGCTCCATAAGGAATGTAGGTGGCTTGTGAAGATGCTTCAGGAATCCAAATGGCATAACTTCAAATTAGATGGAAAGTTCGGACTTTGAGGACCTCAGCAGAGAACCATCCAAAATGCAGGAAATCACAGACATAAATAAATGACTGACTTACTGACCTGGAGGACAATTACCTTCTGCTTTTACTATTTTTTCCTTATGGTTATTTATATACCTGTAATTCTACTAAACTAAGCATCTAATTAATTTTTGTAGCTCTACTGGTAGCCCCTACAACTAGCATATTGTACACTGCACATAAGGCTCAATAGATGCTTGCTGCACTGTGTTAAAGATCCCTTAAGTTTTGTTTTATGCAATTTTTTTCAAAACGTCCAATACCAAATGCACTCTCTTCTTCCCGCACCCCCTTCCTCAAAAGCCGGGTCCTCTTCCAGTCCTCCCTGTATCAGTAAATGAAAACCACTACCATCCACTCGATATGCGAACCATAAACCTGGCAGTCCTTGACACTTTCTTCATTCCACATTCAATCCATCACCACGTTCTGCCATTTTTACCTCCTGAATACAATCTCAGTTCTACCTCTCTCCATCACCACCACTCAATTACAGGTCCCAGCCTCTTGCAACAATCTCCTTAGTAAAGTAGTCCTGCTTCTTAAAGCTCCTCCAATTCACCCTCAACACTATGGCCACAGTAGTTGCTTTCCAAAACCAAAGTCATGACTCCCATCTCACCCCACCCAGCCCCATTAAAGAACTTCAACTGCCTTCCATTGTGTTTAGGATACAACTCAGCATTCAGCAATGGTGTGCAAGGTTTAGCCCTACCTGCCCCTCGCTCCATCTTAACACCTTCCACTCCCTCATTTTCTGCACTCCACACAATGGCCTTTTTCATGTTTCTTCATTTGCCTTGGACCTTCTAACCTCAGGGCCTTGGCACACGGCCCCTGTGGTTACTTTGTCTTTTACACTGTCCCCTTGAAACTAATCCCCCCCTTCACTTTTTAAAAAATATTTATTTATTTGGTTGTGCCGGGTCTTAGTTGCAGCAGGTGGGTTCCTTAGTTGCGGCATGTGAACTCTTTGTTGTGGCATGTGGGATCTAGTTCCCTGAACAGGGATCGAACCCGGGCCCTAGGCATTGGGAGCTCGGAGTCTTAACCACTACACCACCAGGGAAATCCCAATCCCCACCCTTCACTTAATTTACTTCTACTCATCATCATTTCCTCGCTGCCTATGTGAATTCTTCCTATTTTATGCTCTCATAGCCCATGCAACGCTCCTTTATAAAACTTATTACAGCTCCAGTAAGTCCCCTACATACGAACGAGTTCCGTTCCGAGAACGTGTTTTCAAGTCCAATTTGTTCATAAGTCCAACAAAGTTGGCCTAGGTACCCAAATAACACAATCTGCTATATAGCACTGTACTGTAATAGGTTTATAATATTTTTCACACAAATAATACATAAAAACAAACACAAAAAATAAAGAAAACATTTTTAATCTTACAGTACAGTAACTTGAAAGTATAGTAGTACAGTACAACAGCTGGCATACAGGGGCTGGCATCGAGTGAACAGGCAAGAAGAGTTACTGACTGGAGGAGGGAGAGGAGCTGGGAGATGGTAGAGCTGAAGGATCATCAGCAATAGGAGACAGCGGGCAAACTGCGATTTCACTCACAACTGATGTTGATGGAATGCACGTTTGCATCTTTGAAAGTTTGCAACTTGAAGGTTTTCTATCTGTCTGCATACTTCTTTAATGTTTTATGTTCACCACTAGACTGTAAGATGTAAAGAGGCAAGAAACTATCTGATTTTGTTCATCAAAGCCTCAATTTAGCCAAATGCCTGGCACATATTAGGTGCTCAATAATGGATTTCCTACGGTAACAGAGTCTGAAAATAAACATCAATTCTATGATAAGCATCAATTAAACTATAAGCAGTGATAGAGAAAAATACATTAATTTTGCCAGATGGACAAGGTCAATGTCTAAGAACCTCCACTAGCACCCTTTATATTTTTCCTTTAATATCTGCTTTTCTAGCAGTTAATTTTGTGCCAGAGCAGCTCAGAGGGCTTAATTCAATATTGGCTGATCAAACAGTTCTCCACGCCAAGGGGCAAAAAAGCCTACACCTCTAATTCTGTCTATATATTGTACTAATTGACTCTGTAAGAGACATAATACTAATTTATGTAATTCCTGCTTACCAGTTCTTTCATGAGATTTTCATGTGTTCTTTCTCACTTCACAACAAGACAGAAAGACCCATAGGGTCATCAAGGACTTTGTATTTAACAGTACACAGTGGGACTTCCCTGGTGGCACAGTGGTTAAGAATCCACCTGCCAATGCAGGCGACACGGTTCGAACACAGGTTCGATCCCTGGTCCAGGAAGATCCCACATGCTGTGGAGCAACTGAGCCCCATGTGCCACAACTACTGAAGCCGCGCTCTAGAGCCCACGAGCCACAATTACTGAGTCCACGTGCCACAACTACTGCAGCCCGCATGCCTAGAGCCTGTGCTCCACAGCAAAGTAAAGCCACCGCAATGAGAAGCCCACACACCACAACAAAGAGTAGCCCCCGCTCGCTGCAGCTAGAGAAAGCCCACACACAGCAACAAAGACCCAATGCAGCCAAAAAATAAATAAATTTATTTAAAAAAAAAACACGGTACATACCAAAATATCAGATTTTTTTTTAAAGTGTCCTCCAAATCTTCCATCATCATCATCATCATCATCATCATCATCATCATCACGGGTCAGTAGCTTCAAAATCTAAGGCACTATCATTTTTGACAGTGTAGTGTAAATAGTTAAGTCCTAGTAAAAATTTAGTGGAACCAGTTATAATTAGGGTTTCTTTTGATAGATTTAAGTGTTAAGACTGGTATAATGGCAATAGAGAATATGACTTATGACAGCCTCTTAATAATACAGCTACAGTCCAGAGTCTACCTTTTCACGGTTTCATATTAGAGATAACTGTGTTACAGACATATAATTCTCATTTTCCTAATCCTAGTGTAAAGTTAGTGCGCACAAAAGATGTAGCATTTAAAATGAAAAGTAATTAAACAATACAAGGCAACATACCCATTTTATCCCAAGAAACTATAGGACTTCTAAGCAAATTTGTGTTGAAAAAAACTCAGATTTATGTTTAAAAACACTCAAGTATTTTTAAAGAAATCTACAAGTTGTTTTAGAAGAAAATTAAGTGACCAATGCCTTAAAGTCATATATGCCAACTGATTTCCAACCCATGTATCAAAGGGGTCTCTAATACTTATCTTCAAACTACATAACTAAAGCTACTAAGCGATTAAATTAAATTGATACTTAATTTTTTTTGTTGTTCAAGAAAAGAATGGAATATAGTGATTAAGAAGCATAAAAAACATCATTGGGGACTTCCCTGGTGGTGCAGTGGTTAGGAATCCGCCTGCCAAAGCAGGGGACATGGGTTCGAGCCCTGGTCTGGGAAGATCCTACATGCTGTGGAGCAACTAAGCCCGTGCTCTACAACTACTGAGCCTGTGCTCTAGAGCCCACAAGCCATAAATACGGAGCCCACGTGCCACAACTACTGAAGCCTGCACGCCTAGAGCCCGTGCTCTGCAATGAGAGAAGCCACCTCAATGAGAAGCCCGTGCACCACCATGAAGAGTAGTCTCCACTCACCGTGTGCAGCAACGAAGACACAACACAGCCAAAAATAAAACAAAATAAATAAATTTATTCTTAAAAAATCATCATGTTGTATACTTTAAACTTATACAGTGATCTATGTCAAATTATCCACAATAAAACTGGAGGAAAAGATTGAAAAACAAATACAAAACAAGAAAAACTTAAAAATAAAAAAACACACCTCCAAATTTCCCTCTTGCTGCATCTCACAAAAAATGTATAAAACACAATCTGAGAAAAATCAAAACACTAAGGTTCAGGGTTAGGGTGGATCTTTAAAAATGACAGGAAGTCTATTGACTAAAAAATAGGCCAACTTTACCTATAGCTATTAAGATGAAAAGAGCATTTTAACTATACAGAATTTATGTACTACTTTCAAAAATATTATTTCTGCTAGAGAGTCCAGTAATGTTTACCTATAAATCACATTCTACTCTGATGTCATTTTAGAGACAGATGACAAATACTTTTGATTACAACAGATGAAAAGAAGAAGCAAAAATAGGGGGAAAAAACGCATAGTTTCCCTAGGAATTTGCCTAGCAACTTAGGCCAAATGATTAGAGCAGACAACATTAAAAGACAACTCTTGGAAGCAGGATATGTAGCTCCACTATTTTGTCTGACCAGTACCCAGAAGTCTCAAAATTAAAGTCAGCCAATAAATTTTCACATAGAAAATTTAGCCAGATGGAATAAATATACCATTTGGCATACAGCAGAAGCAGTCCCTAACTTGTGATCAGGACCACCATGTTCCAGAAGTTTCTATATAAATTATTTGCAATTCTTAATGCATTATGAAACAAACAAACAAAAAATATTTGGTTCAAGGTTAGGAATGAATACCCTCTACACAACCCCACAATGATTATGATAGTGTACTGCTTATTCATCACTGTATCTTTAGCATCTCCTCACACAGAGACTGGCATGTATTAACTGCTTAATAAATGTCTAATGAATGAATGAAATGCCAGGTACTACACTACAAATATAGCAGTATACACAGCTAAAAAGGTTGAAAATGGGTAGTCTAACAAGGAGAACAGAGAAAGCAGAGGGGCAGAAGGCTAATGTTTTTCTATTATAAGCCTTTTAGTACCATCTAATTTTTAAATTATATGAGAAAGGTGCTATTGCCCTAATTTTTACAGTTAAATTCTGCATTGGTCATTTAACTTTCTTCTGAAACAACTTACAGGTTTCATTAAAACCACGTGAGTTGCCAAAACTGGTTAGAAGTACAGAGCTCGTTGCCACAAGATGGATAAAACGGCTTTGTATTGTGTGATTACTCTTCATTTTAAATGCTCCAGCTTTTAGGCACACTAACTTTACATTAGGATTAGGATGTTAACAAACTGAAACTCTATGTTTTTCTCTAAAGAAGGGGTGTAGGAAAGACTATTGCTTTTATTTTATATACTTCTACATAGCTAAATTTTTTTTGGAAGCATGATTTACTTATGACATTACTGTCGTTTTTTAAAAATTCAATTCCTGTGATTTTTATTGTCTTCTTTATACTAGGCTGAGCTCCATAAAGACAAGGACAATATGTCATTTATTCACAATTATATCCCCTACAACTAGTATAGTGCATGGAACACATAAGTGTCTGATAAATATTTACCAAATAAATAACTTTTCTGTATTCTCTATATGTTCTGAATTGAGCATGCACTATTTTTTTTAAGTTTTAAACTTTATTTTTATAAAGAGAAGGCAGGAAAATATAAGTTCTAAAAGATTTCCATAAAAACAAAGTTAAAATATATTTTTGGCAGTTAAAGGAATAATCTTTAGCATCTATAAAACTGGATCATTTGTTTTTAGTTGTTTCCCAAGAGTTCAAGATAGACAGGCCACCACTATTACAACAAAATTTATTTAAAAAAATGAATCCTTGAATCCTAAATTCCAATTTAGGAGCCAGAAATTTGTCTGCCCACAGTAACAGCAACAAAATTGGCAACATTCCTTAGTGGAATTTTCCTTTGTTGTAGGAACCCCAAGTAACTGGCTACTTCATACCATTTTACCTGTGGAAGAAGTGACACATCTACATTGCAATCATTTCCTTTGGGAAACAAAGGGCTTCAAAGGAGAAAAACAAAACACATCTACTTTCCTACATGATACAAAAATAAAATCTAATGAGGCCAGGGAAAACAATACATCTCAAAGTTCTCAATAAAGAGCAATATAAAAGCAATCTAGGGCTTTCCTGGTGGCGCAGTGGTTGAGAGTACGCCTGCCGATGCAGGGGATACGGGTTCATTCCCCGGTCCGGGAAGATCCCACATGCTGCAGAGCGGCTGGGCCCGTGAGCCATGGCCACTGAGCTTGTGCATCTGGAGCCTGTGCTCCGCAAAGGGAGAGGCCACAACAGTGAGAGGCCTGTGTACCGCAAAAAAAAAAAAAAGCAATCTATACATCATGTGTTTGTTCATTAATTCCTTCAATTATTTCTTTATTTAACTAACATTTATCGAGCACCATTTAGAATGCCATTGAGAGCACCATTTAGAATGTATAGGGGGTGGGAATGGTAAGAGTAGTAGTTGCATTAGTAATGGCTTAAAATTTGCTAAATTATTACTATAGCTAGGCATTATTTCAGCAAATTTACATTTAACTCATTTAATCATCAAAACAACCCTATAAATTAGGTACTTTTATTATCTTCATTTTATAGATGAAGACATTGGAACTCAGAGTCATGTCAAGAATAAATGGTGGCACTGGGATACAAACCAAGACATTCTGGTTCCAGAGTCAAGTCCTTCACCATACTTCACCATCTCTGGGAAGAAAATCTTTACTTTTTTTGCGAATCAAATTAACATTTAATTGCATACTTCTAAATGTCCCATCTTCTGCATGTATTAACGTTAGAAAAAATATATATATATAAATAACTCTTTTTATTACCTGTATTTTAAAATATCAAAGTTATCAGAGTCTAAGACTTCCCAAAATTATCTTTTTCTTCTTGTTATTCCCAAAGACATGTAAATTCTCTTCAAAGCAAAAGCTCATATATTCTAAAATTGGATCAAATTAAGTACCTGACCTTAAGGAGTCTGCATCCTAACCGATGAGGTGGGAATTATATATACTTCAAAGGATAACAAAAAGAATATAGTAAGGACTCAGTGAACTGTGCAATGAGTATGACATTCAAAGGAAAGAGATCACTGAGTTTGGGGGGTGGGGGAGGAGGGGTTGGTCAGGGGAAGCTCCACAGAAGAGGTCAGTTCTGAACTGGGCTTTGAAGAAAAGAGGCAGAATGCAAAGGCAGAGTGGAGGCAGATGGCATTACAGAGAGACAGAGCATCATGTACAAGAATGTAGAGACCAGAAATGAAAAGATGTGTTCAGAGGAAAGCAAGTAAACGGCAGCACTCTAGTAGGTTTGTGTAGGGGTACAGTGGTGGAAATGTCTAGAAAGGCAGTCTGAGAATAGATCACATAGAGACTTGAATATCAGTCTAACCAACTGTGGAGGGAATCTCATCTGCCACATTCAGCCTAATCTGAATCTTAAAATACTTATCTTCTTACTGGATCACAAATTTGCTAAAATGATGCTAGTCATTTATAAAACTGCCTAAATTAAAAAGAAACTTATGGGGCTTCCCTGGTGGCGCAGTGGTTGAGAGTCCACCTGCCGATGCAGGGGACACGGGTTTGTGCCCTGGTCCGGGAAGATCCCACATGCCGCGGAGCAGCTGGGCCCATGAGCCATGGCCACTGAGCCTGCACGTCCGGAGCCTGTGCTCCGCAACAGCAGAGGCCACAACAGTGAGAGTCCCACGTACCGCAAAAAAAAAAAAAAAAAAAAGAAACTTATGAAGAAATTCATTAAAAAGAATTCATAGAATTTCTTCATAGAAATTATGAAGTTGCTTTTAAAAAGCATAGCTCACAGGGTTTCCCTGGTGGCGCAGTGGTTGAGAGTCCGCCTGCCAATGCAGGGGACACGGGTTCGTGCCCCGGTCTGGGAGGATCCCACATGCCGCGGAGCGGCTGGGCCCGTGAGCCATGGCCTCTGAGCCTGCGCGTCCGGAGCCTGAGCTCCACAACGGGAGAGGCCACAACAGTGAGAGGCCCACGTACCGGAAAAAAAAAAAAAAAAAAAGCATAGCTCACAGAAACTTACAGATCTCCTAATTCAACTCCATATTCATTTCTTACAGTCTCTTAAAAACAACTTCCTCATGTAATGTTTTTTAAGCCTCTGTTTGAATAACTTTCAAAGTGATGGGGAGTTCGCTATAGGACCTGGGGTGTCCTATACTAACTTGTCTAATCAAGCCAATTCCTGAACAAGGTAAGTAGAGATAAAGGACTATAAAACATCAGCTTTCTAGGATTCAATCCTGTAAATCAAAATAAAATAAAATCCTCTCTATATGCCACAATACAAGCTCTTTCAGTGGAGAATAAACATAGAAGACTATCTTTAGTATGGTAGAGTAGACATTTGTTGTTTTTGTTACCTAGGATCTTTTCTTCCCTATTCTGACTTTGCTTGGGGGCAAGGGGGTTGGGGGGACCACCTTCTACTCTATAAGCTACGTGTTTCTGATGAAGCAGGTAACATCCCATTTCCAGAGGAAGATCATACGGCTATGAAACTGTGATTGGTCAGGACCGGGAAAGTGATTGAAGCTGAGGTATCAGCACTAATCCTCTTAATCCAGAAAGAGCAATAGCCTCCTAGAGATTTGGAGTTCCACCAATGGGAGGCTGAAATTGCTGCAACCATCTTACTACCACAAAGGGAGGACCTATCTAAAAATGAAGCCAACCCAGAAGAACTAAGACCTAGAAATAGAGATGAGGGATCTTGGTCCTCATGACATTGTTTAAATGCCTACTTCAAACCACACCCAAGCTAGATGTGCTTTTTTCTTTTAAACCAGTTTGGGTTTTTTTCTTTCACTTTCATCCCTAAGAGTACTACCCAACACACATGGTAACTGCCAAATCCTGTAACAAGAAAAGTAGGTTAACTTCTCAGCACTTATCTATTATTGTGCATTATTATATAATTTGGCTATACCAATAACCAACTATAGATATTAAATTTTAAAAATGAACTTGGCACATTTTAATTTTAATATAGTATTTCACTTTCAACATTGCCTTGCACTGTCTTGTTTCTAGACAAAAATCAGTATTTTAAAAATAAGTATTTAAGAAGAAAATGACTATAACTTTACTATATATTATAACACTGTAAAGGCAAAAATAAACAACTCAGAAATTAAAAGTTTTCCTTATATCCTATCAGTTATTTAAAAAAAACAAAAAGAAAACAAACAAAAAAAAACCTAATGAACTATCCAGAAGCCATGTAAAGACTCTTACTTGAAGCTGAAGAGTATGTCGAAGAATAGTTTCTTCTAAGGCATGGATCCACTTCTCTCGCTCATCAGCATCACGAGCTGGAATAAAAGTTTATAAAAATTAAAACCTTAATAGAAAAAGAAGAATACTCCCCAACTCTTGTAAGGTCAACATAACTTGGATATTAACCTGACAAGACTATTATGAGAGAAAAGAATTTAAGGCAATTCTAATGCAATAAAATACATGCAAAAGTCCTTTATAAAACTGTAATATGTCAAGTCGAAGTTGAGTGTATTCCAGAAATACAAGGTTGGTTGAGTATGCAAAAAATCAAGCAACATCCAACAATATAAAAATACATATGAACAAGGTTATTCACTGTAGCATTGCTTATAATTACAAAATATTGGAAAGAGCCTCAATACTCAGACAGAGGAAGGTGGTTGAACAAACCATGGAGTACAATGCAGGTGTAAAAAAGAGAGCAAGGAAGATCACTTCTGAGTGATTTTTCAGATACACTATTAAATGAAAAAAAGAAGAAAGAAGAGGATATAAGAAAATATACATGCATCTGCTTGTTTGTGCAAAATAAATAGAAGAAGGATGAACTATAAACTAAAGAGACTGGTTACCTACAAAGCACAGTGGGAAAGGATGGAAATCAGGGAAAACAGGAATGAGTTAGTAGGGATACAGAGGTAGCAACACTTCTCTGAATTTATTGTTTTTTATATAGTCAGACTCTTTAGAACCATAGTAACATTTCACACACTCTCCCCCTAAATAAATAATTTTAAATCAACCAGGATGGGGAGGGGGAACCCAGAACAGAATATAAATAGTAACAAATTAATCTAACTGTATTACAAATGATTAAGACAATCACAAAGAAGGGTATGAGGAAGAAAAAATTAAACCCAACTAACTTTGAAAACAGTATTCTAACTAGATAATGCAAGGCTAAACCAAAACATAACCATACACACTGTACAAAAACTGCACGAATACTGTAAATCTGGTTTTCACAGGAGTATAGTTTAGCAATTCTGTAACTACAAACAAGTGAATATATTGTAGATTATGAGAACCAGGTTTCTCACTGTCTGAGGGAAAAAAGTTACAAATAAGGAAAGGGAGAAGGCTAGAATGAGCCATGTGGTGTTGGACTAGAACGGGAGGTATCAATATGAACTCAGGGTTTTAGATAGATAGACAGATACATACATACATACATACATACATACATACATAGGCAGTGCCTGAAAAAGAATGGGGGCACGTCAAAAGGAAACAGGAGCCAACCTGAAGGAGTTCCAATAACCAAAGCCTAAAGAATGTGAGCAACAGAATAACTGATAGTACTGAATTATAATTCATAGAATAAAATAAATATCTAAGAGTGCAATATTGATATAAATAAATTACTTGAATAAGTAAATAAATAGGGAAGAAGGCACAGCTCTTTCTTCAGAAGAGTTACAATTCATAAGTATTGTAGGGATGAAAGAAATTTTTAAATCACATTCAGACAAACACGACAGCAATAATTACTGCAGGCAAGATCCACCAATGGCATAATGATAGCTAAAAACAGTGGGCAAAATTTGAGGAGAAACAGGATATTAGCAGAGTCTCAAAGTTATCTCCCCCAATATATTTATCAACTATGAAAGGAAGAACAGTATTTTCATGATGGAGAAGTCTGGCAGACACTACCTTAATCCAGTGATTAAGGTTAACATCACCAGTAACAAATGTCTTGATGCATACCATCCCCCGCACAATATGACCCACTGAGAAGGAAACAGCATCACTTCTGTAGTATTCTTGCCAAAAAACACATAATCTCAATCTAATCATGAGAAAACATCAGATAAACCCAAACTGAGAGACAATCTACGAAATAACTAATACTCATCAAAAATGTCAAAGTCACGAAAGACAAGAAAAGAACAAGGAACCGTCATAACTAAATGCAATATGGGATCTTAGGTTGAACTCTGGAACAGAAAGCGGGCATTAGAAGGGAAAAATCAAATGAGCTCTGTGTTTTAGTTAAAAGTATTGTACCAAATGGGTCAATTCAGGACATCAGAGCCTGAGCAACACAAGGAGGGCATATACATCAAGCCAAGGGACAACCTGGCACGGGGTATCAAAGCCAGCAGGATGAAGAGGGAAACTACACAGAAAAGTGCAGCATGGAGAGTCAGAGCCCAGGAAAGGTGAGGAAGGAGTCCACATTGTCGGGGGAAGGGTCAGCCTGGCACAAGGTTTACCAGGCTGAGTGTAATGAGGGTGACATGCACACAAGGAAGTGGGTGATGATGGGAAACTAATTACATACAGAAGGATTGATCAAATGAGTAAACATATTCTCACTGTTTCAGTGTGGTTCTCAGTGTGGTTTCTCACTGTTGGAAAATATTAATAGTTAGAAAAGTGGTAAGGGAGAAAACCAGAATGATTTCTGTGATGTTAGGTTGGAAATAGAGGTATCAGATGAACTCATGGTTTTCAATATTTATGTAAATAAATACATATGGAAATATGGACATGAATACACATTTATGTACACATGTATATTATAACATTCATACGTTTCCTAGCTCTGAGAGGGCCTGGGCACCATGACAGCCAACAGCAATAAGTACACCTAGCAGCAGGTATTGATTCTAAGTACTATTCTCCATTAAGAGGAACTAAGACTCCCTGGAAAAATGGTTGATTCCGGGACTAGGTCAGGGAAGATAGAAAATTAGTCTGGAGCTTCTTTTTTGTGCCAGAAAGTAAGGAAGAAAATACTCAGAGAATGATAGGAACATGTCAAGAGAACACAGAAGTCAGCTTAAAGAAAATCCTACTGGCCAAATCAAGGATAATTTGAGCATTAAAATAAATAATGATAGTAAAGAATTATAATCCATTGAGTAAAACAGGAAACCATGAGTTACTACTGATACACATAAATTGAAAGTTTGTTGAGGAATGGGATTCAGCATAGCTTCAAAATACCTCCCCACAAAATATTAAGAAGGGAAAAAGACAAAATTTAACAACAAAAGCCTGGCAGATACCATCTCAATCAGGTTATCACAGTAAATGTCATCTGTTATGGGACAAATTGAAATTCTGTGATAAAAGCACAGAATCACTTCTGTGATATTCACGCCAGATAAATAATCTGAATTATGAAGAAACATCAGGAAAAAACAAACTGAGTGACATTCTACAAAATAATTAGCCTATAATCTTTAAAAGTGTCAAGGACATAAAAGTCAAGGAAAGGCAGAGGAACTGTTCCAGACTGAAGGAGACTACAGAGACACGACAGCTAAATGCAAAATGTGATTCTGAACCAGATTCTCTTTCTATAAAGGACATTATTGGGACAACTGGCAAAACCTGAATAGAGTCTAAGGATTAGATGGTATTAATGCATCAATGTTAATTTCCTGATTTGAATGGTTGCATAGTGTGTATACAGGAAAACTTCCTTGTTTGCAGGAAATATATAATAATAAAACATTGAGGGGTGATGGGACATCCAGTTAACAACTTACTTTCAAATAGTTCTGAGGCGGGGGGCAAAGTTCTTTGTACTGTATTTGCAACTTTTTTGTGTGAGATTATTTCAAATTTTTAAAAACTGTATTTTAAAGACATTATTATAATAAGTCAAAGAAGACATAAATAAACAGAAATACTGTTTCATGGGTTGGAAGATTCAATACTATAACAATATTCGAATTGATCTATAGATTAAATGCAATGCAAATCAAAAGTCCAAAATGCATTTTGGGGAATTTGACAAGCTGATTCTGAAATACAAATACAGGGAATTCCCTGGTGGTTCAATGGTTAGGACTCCACACTTCCAATGCCGGGGCCATGGGTTCAATCCCTGGTTGGGGAACTAAAGATCCTGCAGGCCATGCAGTGTGGCCCAAAAGAGAAAAAAGAAAAAAAAAAAAACCAATATAATACAATACAAAGACAAAATGGTACAAAAGGTAAAGAATAGCAAAGGCTTTCTTGAAAAGAGAGAAGCATTCTTAGAGGATTTACTCTATCACATATAAAGTCTTACTATAAAGCTACAACAGTTAAGAAAAAGTGGTACTGGAGCTAGGATAAATAGCAAACCAATGAAACAGAACAGAGCCCAGAAACAGACCCACTCACATATATGGACACTTGGTTTGTGGTAAGTGTGGTTCCAAAGAACAATAAGGAACAATCTTTCAATAAATGGTGCTAGGACAATATGGGGGGGGGGAATGAAACTTGACCCTACCTTGTACTATACATAAAAATCAATTTCAGGTGATTCCTTAATTCTTAAATATGAAAGAAAAACAATACATTTTCCAGAAGGTAAAACAGGAGAATATCGTCATAACTTTGGGATAGAAGAAAGCTTCTTAAACAGGGTACAAAACTTAAACAAGATATAAAGACAATGACATAAATTTAACTACATCAAACTTAACAATTTGGGTTCATCAAAAGACACCATTTAGAGAATATCATGGTAAACAACTGTGACATATGAAATTAAAGAACATGGACTCCAGAGCCAGAACGTCCAGGTTCAACTCTGAACTTTGCTGTCTATTAACCATACAACTTTCAACAAGTTACTTAACCTTTTTAAGTCTCAGTGTTCTCATCTGTAAAATGAGGACAGTAATAGAATCTATCCCATAAGGTTATTACAGACATTAAATGAGTTAGTCCAAATATAACGCTTGGACAGGTAAATGGCATAAGGTAAGTGCTCAATAAGCAGTAAATATTATTATCATCACTGTTGAGCATTTATTATAACTTATCCCTGACTCCATGGAGCTCAAAAATCTGGTAAAAAGGACAGATTTGTATTTATCTGTATAAATACATGGCTTATGTCACCACCAAAGGGTATGAATGAAAAATCAGGGAAGAACTCCTTAAGGAGTTTAGATCTTAAAGAATAGTAATTAGTTCATCAAATAGAGAAAGATAAGCACATCCTGAAAGTGGAAAGACACTAACAAAGGCACTTAAGCATGAAAAGGGTGAAAACTGGGAAACTGGTTTCAATGTGTCTAGAACAGTAGGCTGACAGGGGAAGAGGAAATGGCAAGAGTTTAGGATCCCATCCCAAGGAGTGTGAATGGGCTTTATGACAATGGGGAGCCCCTGAAGAATTTCAAGCATGAGAGTGACACGGTCTAATTTGCATATTAAAATTATCAATCTGGCAGCACTGTGGACAATGAAAACTGAAGGTGGCAAAGACAGAGGTGGCATTCCAGTTAGGAAGTGGTTGTGAGAGTGAGGCCTGAACTGAGAAACGTCTGGGGCGTGATGTGAGGCACCATTCTCACTGCCATCAGGGCACCAATAGCAATCACCTTTAAATCTGCCACCTCCTCACAAACAACCACCAGATCCTTCCTTGACATAGTTCCTCTCTCTACCCTTTCTTTCCATCCCTACTGACAACATGCTCGTTCAAGCTCTCATACAGTCTCATGCCTGTAAACAAAACATCACCACAGAAGTAGTACATGTGCTTAACTCTGCTAACTCGAATGCAGCCTGCACACCTCACTCAGATTTGAGCTTATATTGCAAGGCTGCTTCCATCAAAAACCTCAACATTCCCCCATACCCTACTGAATGTACCTAATCTCCCTGTCTAACAGTAAAGGTCCTCCACATCTTTTATTTCATGCCTCTTTTTTTTTTTCTTTTTTTTTTTTTTTTTGCGGTACGCGGGCCTCTCACTGTTGTGGCCTCTCCCATTGCAGAGCACAGGCTCTGGACGCTCAGGCTCAGCGGCCATGGCTCACAGGCCTAGCCGCTCCGCAGCATGTGGGATCTTCCCGGACCGGGGCACGAACCCATGTCCCCTGCATCGGCAGGCGGACTCTCAACCACTGCGCCACCAGGGAAGCCCTAGCTACCTATTTTACATTTGGTAGTGTATATATGTCCATGCCACTCTCTCACTTCGTCCCAGCTTACCCTTCCCCCTCCCCGTGTCCTCAAGTCCATTCTCTACGTCTGCATCTTTATTCCTGTCCTGCCCCTAGGTTCTTCAGAACCAAAACAAATTTTAAGGTTAAAAAAAAAATGGGCAAAGGACTTGAATAGACATTTCTCCAAAAAAGACATACAAGTGGCCAATCAGAACATAAAAGGATGCTCAATATCACTAATCATTATGGAAATGCAAATCAAAACTACAACAAGAGGGACTTCCCTGGTGGTGCAGTGGATAAGTATCCACCTGCCAACGCAGGGGATATTGGTTCGATCCCTGGTCTGGGAAGATCCCACATGCCACGGAGCAACAAAGCCCACGCGCCACAACTACTGAGGCTGCGTTCTAGAGCCCGCATGCCACAACTAATGAGGCTGCATGCCACAACTACTGAAGCCCGCATGCCTAGAGCCCGTGCTCTGCAACAAAAGAAGCCACTGTAAGGAGAAGCCCACGCACCACAACAAAAAGTAGCCCCTGCTCGCCACAACTAGAGAAAGCCCGTGTACAGCAATGAAGACCCAACACAGCCAAAAATAAATAAAATTAAATCTTTAAAAAAAAAACAAAAAAACTACAATGAGATAATCCCTTCACATCCATCTGGATGGCCACTATCAAAAGAAGAGAAAATAGATGTCTTGGCGAGGACGCAGAGAAGTTGGAGCCCTTGTTGGTGGGAATGTAAAATGGAACAGCCACTATGGAAAACAGTACAGAGGTTCCTCAGAAAATTAAAAATAGAATTACCATATGATCCAACAATTTAAATTTGGGGTATATACCACAAATACTCAAAGCAGAATCTCAAAGAGATATCTGCACATCTATGTTCATCACAGCATTATTCACAATAGCCAAGGGCTGGGTGCAACCCAAATGTTCATCAACAGATGAATGGATAAAGAAAATGTGTAAGATACACACAATGGAATATTATGCAGCCTTTAAAAAGGAGAAAACCATGTCATATTCTATGACATGGATGAACTTTGAGGACATTATGCTAAGCGAAATAAGCCAGTCACAAAAGGACAAATACTGCATGATTCTACTCATATGAAATATTTAAAGTGGTCAAAATCATAGAAACAGAAAGTAGAAATGTGTTTACCAAGGGTTGGGGGTGGGGAAGAGGGAGAAGGAATTAGTGTTTAGCAAGTATAGAGTTTCAGTGTCACAAGATGAAAAGTTCTAGAGATCTGCTCCACTACAATGTGAATATGTACTACTGACCTATACACTTAAAAATGATTAAGGGACTTCCCTGGTGGTGCAGTGGTTAAGAATCTGCCTGCCAATGCGGGGGATATGGGTTCGACCCCTGGTCTGGGGGGATTCCACATGCTGTGGAGCAATTAAGCCCGTGCGCCACAATTACTGAGCCTGCCTAGAGCCCACAAGGCACAACTACTGAGGCCGCGTGCTGCAACTGCTGAAGCCTGCGCGCTTAGAGCCCGTGCTACGCAACAAGAGAAGCCACCATGATGAGAAGCCCACGTACTGCAATGAAGAGTAGCCCCCGCTCACCGCAACTAGAGAAAGCCCGTGCGCAGCAATGAAGACCCAACGCAGCCAAAACAAAAAAAAAAGTTCAAGATGATAAATTTAATGTTATGTGTTTTTTACGATAGTTTTTTTTTTTTTTAATGGAGGCTTGGACTAAATTGTCCCTTCCAGCTGAAAATTCAATATTCTATTATTCTGACTAACCTAGCCAACCTTCTCCCATTCTCTCAAGAGGCAGTAAACAAACCTCTACCCTACTGTATCTAATAGGAAAAATATCTTTGTGGATATGAAGCACCAATGAGATATCTGGTTATTATTCAATCATAATAAATTATTTGTTGATTAGAGAAATAAAAATATGGTAATGATATACACAATTCACAATCCACCTGCAGAAACAGCTCTCTAGAAGTAAAATTAAAGCTGTACTAACTCTGAATGAACCCCTGCTAAAAGGGTCCAATTTAATGAATTAGTTAAAACAATTTATAGATAGTACATTATTTTCCCAAAATCTATATAGGTTAACTCTTCCTCCCTCTTTTTAAAATGTTATTTATACATTCAGCTTATCTCTATGATTCCTTCTCTAGCACCTACCTCTCCTCTTCATTACATTTTTCAAGCTCTCTTTCCATTCTCTTAGCCCGTGGGGTCCAAATTTTGTTTGGCTGTGACCCACAATAAGAAATACATTTATAACATGGCCTCAGTTCACAAACACATAAACACATACACGTATACATGTAAAACTGAACATTAGTTTCACAAAAAAATGTATGCTCTTACTACATGCCATAAGCACTGGTATTTTCCCTGCTGTACTTTACTTTTTA
This sequence comes from Mesoplodon densirostris, assembly GCF_025265405.1. NCBI lineage: Eukaryota > Metazoa > Chordata > Mammalia > Artiodactyla > Ziphiidae > Mesoplodon > Mesoplodon densirostris. Next base: position 44,538,227 of record NC_082662.1, on the reverse strand, counting down.
AGAAATGTTTATCTTGGCCCACTAAACAGGTTTCACAATCCTCTAATGGATTGCCATCCATGGTTTGGAAAACACTTCTCAAAGCCCCACAAAGCTATTGCTTTTCAGTATCTCTTAAACTGTATAGTTTAAAGGCTAAGAAGGGCTCTGATACCCAGCTTTTACGTTATTCACCCAGCCCTTGGGCAACTCACTTAAACTCTCTGAGGTTTACTCTCCTCATCTATAATCTGGGGATGGTAATACTACCTATGGGCATGACAATAATACCTAGACTTCATAAGGTTGTTGTGAGGTTTAAATGAGATAATTAATCTGTACAATATTTACCACAGTACCTGACATAAACTAAAATATCAGTATGTTAGACTCACAGATATGGAGAACAGATTTGTGGTTGCCGAGGGGGAGAGGGGGAAGGAAGGAGTGGGAATTTGGGTAGCAGATGCAAACTATTATACATAGGATGGATAAACAAGATCCTACTGTATAGCACAGGGAACTATACTCAATATCCTGTGATAAACCATAATGAAAAAGAATATGAAAAAGAATATATTTATGTATAACTGAATCGCTTTGCTGTATAACAGAAATTAACACAACATTGTAAACCAACTATACTTCAATAAAATTTAAAAATGTATGTTATTATTATCACATACAGCCTTAAGAGAAAACAAGTTCTACTAATAATCTGATAAATAATTAGAGAAAATAAGTAGGGAAGAGATTATTGGTAACTCTTAATTCGCAATAATGCCTGGCTTATATAGAAACAATATAAGACACACAGAAAGAGAAACAACATTCAACCAGTAAGTAAAATACTTACATTTTCAGGATTCTATAATCTTAGCTCTTTTATTACATATCTATTTATATTTCTTACATTGTACATATTTAAAGTAGATTTTTAAACAAGTTTCCAAAACTCCTATACCTTACCATTCCTGATCCCACTATTTAGGAATCTGTCCTCCTCATCATATTTTCTTCTCCTTTAAGACATATGACAAACTATGAATAAACTACTGCTTGTTTGCAAAAGGAAGTGGTTATTTGCCTGTCTTGTAACTGAAGCAAAAAGAAGAATTAGCCTCTATAATCAGGAAGCCCTTCTTTTCTCTGAAAGTTATTGTGAAATGAAAACATTATGCAAAACCATATTTATAAGATTAAATGCTGAGACACTACTCAAATACCTACTGAGCCCCAATATGCACCAGGTACTATGTTGGAGTTATGAGCAAGGACAAGACAGTCTGTGATCTCAAGCAATTTAGTCTCTTGGAAAGTACAATCACTTGGTTGAGTAGCGTATTGTTTAGTGAGGTGTTATCTTCACCCATACTAAGAGCCTCTGATACCTGCTTATTAGCATCCTATACATTCTTCTGTGCTACACTGAAATGTCACCTTCTCCATATATGTTCCTCATGATAACGGGATCTGCTCTCTCCTTTTAATTTATTCAAATGTTCCCATGCTCAGGTAGTATATAAATATATGCCATACACCAGTCATTGTCTTAGGCATTAGGGGCCCAACTTTGAGTTTACTGCTCTGGTCCAGCAATTTGGCAGATCCAAATCTACCTTTTCTTACTTCCCAATATACTCCTCCACAAACCATTACATTTCAGTTACACTGTACTTACTAGTCACATGACTCACAATTCCCAGCTCTTGCTCAAGTTGTTCCTTCCACTGAAATGCCCGAGTCCTGTCTCTATCCGTGAAATAATAAAAGCTAACTCTACTGAGCGCTTAATGTGTCAGCACTGTCTGACACTTATGTCTAAATATACATGTAGTAACTAATTAAGTCCTCACAACAACTACATGAGATAGGTATTATTATTTTCCTTATTCTCCAGAATAGAGAAACAGAAAAGTTTGGTATTTTGCAATGATGTACCACTGAGAAAGAAGCCAGTAAAAATTAAGTCTCTAGGCTTCAAGCAACCCTAGCCCTGTTAAGCCTCATCCCATGCCCTTCTTACTAGACAAAGTTTTTCTCAAGAGATAACAGTATAAATTTTCCACTTTGGAGATAGTATATGAAATAGAGAAAAACAAGAGCCCCAAACTCTAATCAGAAAACTTGGATTCAAGTCCCAGTTTCACTACTTTCGTGTGACCTCAGGAGGACAGGACTTAATCACTAGTTATATACACAAAGTTAAAAAGGGGTAAACATCACCAACCACCTCAAAGGTCTACTGTGAAAATCGGGTGAAATAACATATATAACAACACTGGGAGTACAAGGAGGTCGAGGGGTCCTTAGGGCAAAACTCTTTTCATGACAATACTAAAACGCTATCTGTGTTTTTCACTATGTTGACATGGGCACCAATGGTGCAAGAGCAATGGTGGTGAAACTGCTGGCACCTCAGCACAAGTGGAGGCCATGGCACCAAACTGAACTTGTCGTCATTATATTCTCCACCACCATGTACTAGAAGAAAAAAAAAATTCCTGTTTCACTCAAGAATGCCCTTGAAGAAACAGTAAATTACTATTACATCTTGACCCTTGAGTATATGCTTTTTAAATAGTCTGTGTGACAAGTGGGAAGTCAACATAAAGCACTGCTGCTGTATATCAAAGTATAATGATTATTTCAAGGAAAAGCACTTATGCAATTGTCTGACTTATGAACTAAGCAGCTCTTTTCTCATAGAATATGATTTTTACTTGACAGAACAACTGACAAACTCTATTATTCACACTGGGGTATTTGGCAGACATTTCCCTGAAAATAACCTGTCATTTGTTGTCATTTGACAGTATTTGTTGCCAATTATAGTATTCAGGCTTCCAAGCAAACATTAGCATTTTAGAAAAGCTGTATTCACCAGCCACTCTGACTTTGACTGATTTTCAATACTTAAAGCCTTTTCTGATGAGTTTGGGACAATATCAACAAATATAACTTTTTATGTGATATAATGAAATGTGTCAATACTTGGAAGATTTGTATATGACCAATGCATGATGTTACAGGATCATACATAGGGTGAAAGATCCATTCAAAATGTCAGACAGACCAATGGATTTAAATGTAATAGAGTATTTTCATATATAAATTTCATTGTTATAGTTTCAGATTCCACACTGCAACTAACCTTTAAGAAACTATCACTTGTTGAGTTTTGGTCAAGTACCAAAGAAGAATATTCACATTATCTGAAAAGGCTATTAAAACACTCCTCCTCCCTTTACTAGCTATATATCTGTATGAGGCTATATTTTCTTCATATACTTCAACCAAAACAACATATCACAAAGGACTGAACATAGAAGTAGATATGAGAATCCAGCCATCTTCTATTAAACCAGACATTTAAAAGATTTACAAAAATGTAAAACAATGTCATTCTTCTCACTAATGTTTTTTGTTTGGGAAAATGGTTATTTTCCCAATCTGATGCATATTTTCTTAATTCTCAAAGCCTGACATGTTCTTAGCAACTAACTGATACTCATAATTACCAGACAAATGATAATCGTCATCTTCTCAAATGATACTCTCTCAATGAAGTCTCCTGACCAGCATACACTAAAACCTGGCCCCCCAACCCAGCATTCCCTGTTCCCCATATCCTGCTGTACATTTTCTTTTCTTCACTGTACGTATCCCTTCTTTTATATATATTTATATGTAAATGTGTATATTTTTACACACATGTTTGTATATATTCATATGTGTTTATTATTTACTGTCTGTCTCCTGTCACTGAAATGTAAGCTCCACAAAGGCAGGGATCTTTATTTGTTTCATTTATTTATGTATCCCAAGCCCCTAGAATTATGCCAGGCAAATACGTATTCAATAAATATGTGTTAACTGAGGAGTAATGATTTCATTATTCAGTGTATGGTTCCATGTTTTATATTTGGAATCTAAAAATAGGTTGGATTTCCTAACAAATCATTAGTTTTGCTTAGTATCCTTTAAAGCTGCCATAACTGGCTCCCTCAAAGATTTACGAACAGTTTTAGCTGAAGTCTCCAAACTGCTGAATAAAATACAAGCAAATATTTACAAAAGGCTTTCTCCGCCACAACTTCTGCTTTGACTATCTGAAGCAATACTGTGCTTCTCCTGGACAGAGTCAGCATTGTATTGGGCAACTGGATACCTTTGATTCCGTCAAAGCAGACAATGAAAATCCGATATAGATTAATGGGTTATTTTCAATTCATTCTACAACCACATGCTTCCAAGTCAAGTTATTCCTGGTAACTGAAAATTCTCACCAAATTTGTATGTAACTATATCCTAATAATTTTAGCTCCTGCAGAAGATGTGTCCTAACTATTTTAACTCCAGCTTTTAGTAAAGGGGTCACTATTCCTTAATCTTGAATTTAAGAAAAATTAAGATTTGAGTTTTCAATCTTTAAGACTTACAATACTAAGGAGGGGAGAAAAAAATGTTAGGAATATGTTGGTTTTAGAGAGCTCACCTAGACATCAATAAGGAAGGAGCTGTGGCAGAAAAAAGACCAGAAAGAAGGAGAGAAGGAAGTTGAAAAGGATCCACACAGAAACTGTGAAAGTAAGAAGTGATAAAGACCTGGACTATGAAAGTGACTGAAGGAATAGAAAAAGGGTAGAATCCAATGGCCATGGTTACTCATGTGATGTAGGGGAAATGTAGGGGATGCAGATGTAGAAAAAGAGAAGCCTTCAAATTTGGCTAACTAGGTAAATGGAAGTGCTATTTCACAACATAGAGAACACAGGAAGAAAAACAGGTTGGGAATGGTGGGTTGCAAAATATTATTTGGGATTTGAAGAGACCCAGATTCAATGAATCCTGAAATTTGGTAAACCTGACCTCCTGAAAAATCTTATTATCAAAAGTTTTACTGAATTCATTACTTTTTACAGTTAGTATACATGTTGCTAGAAAATACTCCCTCTCCAGAAGCCAAAAAGTAGAATACATCTTTAATGCAAGAAGCTGAGAAGCTGAAGCCAAGTGTTAGTTCAAGAGAAGAAATACAGTTTGACTCTTGAACAACATGGGTTTGAACTGTGTAGGTTTACTTCTACATGGATTTTTTAAAACAGTGAATAATATGAATCACAGTTGTTTGAATCCACAGATTTGGAACAACAGATATGGAGGAACCATGGATACGGAGGGCTGGCTATAAATTATAGGCGGATTTTCAACTGCCCAATGGACCGGGACACCTACCCCATGTTGTTCAAGGGTCAACTGGATAGAACTTCAAAAATACTTTCACTGACTACCAAGGTTCAGGGCTATTCAGAAAAAAAAAGAATGCTGTTACAGAATCACTCAACTTTTGAATTAGGCAATAAAAGGAAAAAGCCAGGGAAAAATTAATACATGTTAGAAAATTCAGGAAGAAAATGAAAGCAGGGCAAATAAAATATATCTACAAGAAAACAAAATTTGCTACTTAATTCTTTTGTCCACTTCCAAGGCAAACAAGGCCAAAATAGATGTGGCCTAACAAAGTATCAAAATCATATTAATAAGAAACTATAATGATTGATTTATGTTACTTTAAATAAATTCTTAGTTTTCTGAACACAGGTATTATTCCTTATAGACAGAGAACAGGGACACCCTTTAGACTTAAAAAGAAAATGTAAGGGGCTTCCCTGGTGGCGCAGTGGTTGGGAGTCCGCCTGCCGATGCAGGGGACACGGGTTCGTGCCCCGGTCCGGGAAGATCCCACATGCTGCGGAGCGGCTGGGCCCGTGAGCCATGGCCGCTGAGCCTGCGTGTCCGGACCCTGTGCTCCGCAACGTGAGAGGCCACAACAGTGAGAGGCCCACGCACCGCAAAAAATAATAATAATAATAAAATAATAATAGCAACAGCTACTATTTTTTGAGCACTGCTATTTACCAGGCATCATGCTGAGTATTTATATGCATTTTCTCTAATAGCATCAATACAACAAGTCTGGAGGTCGGTATTGCCATCCTTGTTTTACTGGTGACCCCCTGCTCCATATTTAGGCTTCCTAGGTGGGTAGGGCTTCCTCTGCAAAGGACGAATAAATATTGGAAGACATGTTGGCCTGTTTTCCTCAACAACTTGAGCATGCTCCCTCAGCTGACATATTAAGAGAGAACCCTGTAGTCAAAAACTCTGGAGTAAAGTTAAACAGGGTACAGGTCAATACCTGTTTGACTCCCTGCCTTTAAATCCATACAGGGGGACTTCCCTGGTGGCACAGTGGTTAAAAATCCATCTGCCAATGCAGAGGACATGGGTTTGAACCCTGGCCCGGGATGATCCCACATGCCACTGAGCAACTGAGTCTGTGGGTCACAACTGCTGAGCGTGCGCTCTAGAGCCCGTGAGCCACAACTACTGAAGCCGGTGCACGTAGAGCCCATGCTCCGCAACAAGAGAAGCCACTGCAATGAGTAGCCCCTGCTCATCGCAACTAGAGAAAGCCTGCACGCAGTAATGAAGATCTAACACAGCCAAAAGTAAATAAATAAAATAGATAGATGAAAAAAAAATCCATACAGGGAACATTCCTGAGCCTTTCTTCAGCCAGTCTTCCAAGCCTCCCTCACACCTGGTGAAAGACTGCTCACCTCACACTTCATGCCATAACTCACACCAGTCTATTCTGACCAATGTCCCGGTTCCCTTGCTTCAGCTGGGCCCCTGCCAATGACAGCTAGCAACTTGGATACACACTGAGCACAGGAGAAACTGTGACAACCTGATAGCATGAAAACCCTAACTACTGTCAGAGTAGGAAGCATACTGTACTGTTTAGAAGAAGAGAAAACAGCAGTGAAGCTAGAGCTGCAAAGAGGCTAAGGCATGGTGAAAAGAGAAGTCTGTGTGGCTAAGAGTAAGAAAGGAAGAAAGTCATGGAGAAACAGTGCTGCGTAATGAAGATGGCATGGGCTTGAATTCTGGCTCAGCCACCTCCCATATGTGGTACCCTGGATAAAAACTTCTCCAAGCCTCAGTTTCCTTATCTATAAAATGGGAATAAAAATACCTATCCTATAAACATGTGTGGGGGTGCACACGAGGATTACAGTGCCTAGCATCACATTAACTGCACTCTTAGTGTCTGCTTCCTCTCTACCCCACTCCCTTCTTTTATTCATCAGAGGCTCACTTCTAGAATATAATCACCTCCAGAAAAGATTTCCAGTCATCCTCTCCAAGATTAAAAAAAAAAAATCCCATTGACACCCACCTGCACTTGGCTTAAATGACCCATATACAAGGGCTCAGCTCAAATTTCTTTTATGTGATCCCCTAATTCCACCCACTAGGCAGTCCCACCCAAAGCAGATATCCTCATTAAAGCCAGCAACCCAGCAAAGATGCAGCTTCTTTACAGTTTATCTGAATTTGAATTCTTTTTTCTGGGGTATTAGTCGAAACTGTCTTAGGGTCCTCCAAATTTATTACTAAGAAAATGCAATGATGAGTGACTTCCCCGTTAGCACAGTGGTTAAAAATCTGCCTGCCAATGCAGAGGACATGGGTTTGAACCCTGGTCCGGGAAGATCCCACATGCTGAGGAGCAACTAAGTCCGTGCACCACAACTACTGAGCCTGCGCTCTAGAGCCCACATGCCACAACTACTGAGCCTGTGCGCCTAGAGCCCATGCTCTGCAACAAGAGAAGCCACGGCAATGAGAAGCACATGCATCATCAGAATGAAGAGTAGCCCCCGCTCGCTGCAACTAGAGAAAACCCGCACGCAGCAACGAAGACCCAACACAGCCAAAAATAAATAAATAAATAAATAAAAGAAAAATGCAATGATGGAACACAACTTGAATATATATGCTGAACCAATGTTACATGTGGAGTACATTGATTAAAGCATCATGATCACGAGAATGAATGTTCATAAACTGCAAGTATAGTTAATAAAGGAGGTTGAAAGGCCAAAGATGACCCTGGCAGAAGTGAGTATTTTCTTAGAGAATTCACCAGCTAGTTATCTATCTTAAAGTAAAACCAAGGGTGAATGCAGTCTAGGCACGACTAAAAGATAGCACTTTAACTCATGGATATTTAACCTGGGGTCAGAAACTACCTGAAAGTGTGCAACCAGGAAGCCTCCTCTAGAATAATTATTTTCAAAATGTGAAACCCTTAAGGATAGGCACTTACCTTGCTTACTACTTTACATCCAGGAACTAGCCTAGTACCTGGTATACAATAAGCATGCAAACACTTGTTGATAATAAAAATGAATGAATGAATGAATGAATAAATAAAAAGAAAGAATGGATGAAATAAATGGAATACTGGTATTTTCCCAAAGTGCCTAGGGGCTGCCTAGGGCAGGGCTCTAGGCCCTCAACCCTCTGACTTCAAGCAGAGCAACTGTACTTTTTTCCATCTCACATTTGAGCTTCTAAGTAAGGTTGCATATGTAAAATGCTTTTATTAAAAGTTTGAAAAATATGGAAAATCTAACTATCATTGTAATTCCCTTCCCTGAACTGCTATTATAAGTACATATAATTTAATGCTTCAATATCCCCTAAGTCAGTTTTCAGTCCCCAAGTTTTCCTGAGGTATGAGATTACATTTTACATAAGCAGTACTTGCCTATTCAACCTTATATAACCTGTACTTTCTTGTACACTGCCTCCTCAGAGAAAAGTTTGAATTTTCTATTATCAAGCAACAAGCGGACATTTTGTGCCAACACATCATGCAAAGCCTGCCAGGCAACAATTTAGTTCTTGTAGTATCATCATCTCCATTGGAAGAGCAGTGCTCATACAACTATTTTAATGTACTTTGCATTCTATTCTACGATTCTTTTAACAATTTTTTTTTTTTTTTTTTTTTTTTGCGGTACGTGGGCCTCTCACTGCTGTGGCCTCTCCCGTTGCGGAGCACAGGCTCCGGACGCGCAGGCTCAGCAGCCATGGCTCACGGGCCCAGCCGCTCTGCGGTATATGGGATCCTCCCGGACCGGGGCACGAACCCATGTCCCCTGCATCGGCAGGCGGACTCTCAACCACTGCGCCACCAGGGAAGCCCTACCATTCTTTTAATTAGTAGGAAAACAGAAAAATTAAAGTGCCAATAGGAGTGACAATTAACATAAATTTTATAAACATAATAAAGTTGAGAAATCATTAAGCATGCTGAAAACAGTAAATCTTTATCATTAACAGGACACTCCTTAGACTCTGGCCCCTAAGACTTTAGTCCATTGCCTATGTGTTCATTTTTAACGGAAAGGTAAAAAATGTACGACTATATCTTAAGAATAAATATTATGTCTAAAAGGCAAGGTGTCATTAAGGACTTCATAGTATGTCATGAGAATACATCCCCCTTATACCCTGCAAGTCTTTGTTCAACTCAGTTTACTTCCATCCATATTTTCAGTTACACATTATATACTAAAGTAGGGAAATGCTTTTCTTTATATATCTACATTTACTCTTCACAATAATACCTACCAGCAATGGGTTCCAACTTGGATAAAAAGATTACTTAACAACATATATCAGCAATTTTAGATAGTATGGTTAATGAATGAGTCTAAGACTATTCCCTATTCCCTTTCAAAAAGAAAGGTATAAGAAGAGCATGAGCACACCACCAACAACAAAAACATGGACAAAAGAATGAGTGAGGCAGGATTACACTTCAGGATGGCGGAGGAGTAAGATATGGAAATCACCTTCCTCCCCCAAAATACATCAAAAATACATCTACATGTGGAACAACTCCTACAGAACACCTACTGAACACTGGGAGAAGAACTCAGACTTCCCAAAAGGCAAGAAACTCCCCGTGTACCTGGGTAGAGCAAAAGAAAAGAAAAAACACAGACAAAAGAATAGGGACAGGACCTGCACCTCTGGGAAGGAGCTGTGAAGAAGGGAAAGTTTCCACATACTAGGAAGCCCCTTCAGTGGCAGAGATGGGGGGTGGTTGGGGGTGAAGCTTCAGAGCCATGGAGGAGAATGCAGCAACAGGGGTGCAGAGGGCAAAGCAGAGACATTCCCGCACAGAGGACCGCTGCTGACCAGCTCTCACCAGCCTGAGAGGCTTGTCTGCTCACCTGCCGGGGCAGGCGGGGGCTGGGAGCTGAGGCTCAGGCTTTGGAGGTCAGACCCCAGGGAGAGGACTGGGGTTGGCAGCATGAACACAGCCTGAAGGGGGCTAGTGCTCCACAGCTAGCCAGGAGGGAGTCTGGGAAAAAGTCTGGAACTGGCTAAGAGTCAAGAGACCATTGTTTCGGGGTGGGTGAGGAGAAGAGATTCAGAACACCATCTAAATGAGCATCAGAGACAGGTGTGAGCTGCGACTATCAGCGCGGACACCAGAGACAGGCATGAAATGCTAAGGCTGCTACTGAAGCCACCAAGAAGCCTGTGTGCAAGCCATCAGGAATCACTATCCACACCTTCCCTCCCAGGAACCTGTGCAGCCGACCATTGCCAGGGTCCCGGGATGCAGGGACAACTTCCCAGGGAGAACACACGGCACGCCCCAGGCTGTTGCAATGTCACACTGGCCTCTGCTGCTGCAAGCTTGCCCCACATTCCACACCCCTCCCTCCTGCTAGCATGAGTGAGCCAGAGCCCCCTAATCAGTCGCTACTTTAACCCCCTCCTGTCCAGGGGAAGAACAGACGCCAGAGGGCGAGCTACATGCAGAGGCGGGCCCAAATCCAAGGCTGAACCCCATCCAAGGCTGAACCCCAGGAGCTGTGCAAACAAAGAAGAGAAAGGGAAATTTCTCTGTGCAGCCTCAGGAGCAGCAGATTAAATCTCCACAATCAACTTGATGTACCCTGCACCTGTGGAATACCTGAATAGACAATGAGTCATGCCAAAATTGAGGCAGTGTACTTTGGGAGCAACTGTAGACTTGGGGTTTGCTGTATGTGACTGACTAGTTTCTGCTTTTTCTGTTTATGTTAGTATAGTTTTTAGTGCTTCTTATCACTGGTGGATTTGTTTACTGGTTTCGTTGTTCTCTTTTTATTACTTTTTTATTTCTTAATTTTAACAGTACTATTTTGATTTTAATAACTTTATTTTATTTTTTTCTTCTTTCTTTTTTTTTTTCTTCTCCCTTTTCTTCTGACCCATGTGGCTGACAGGGTCTTGGTGCTCTGGTGGGGTGTCAGACCTGTGCCTCTGAGGTGAGAGAGCCAAGTTCAGGACACTGGTCCACCACAGACCTCCTGGCTCCACGTACTATCAAATGGCGAAAGCTCTCCCAGAGATCTCCAGCTCAACGCTAAGACCCAGCACCACTCAAAGACCAGAAAGCTACAGTGCTGGACACTCCATGCCAAACAACTAGCAAGACAGGAACACAACCCCACCCATTAGCAGAGAGGCTGCCTAAAATCATAATAAGTTCACAGACACCCCAAAACACACCACTGGACACAGTCCTGCCCACAAGAAAGACAAGATCCAGCCTCATCCACCAGAACACAGGCACCAGTCTCCTCCACCAAGAAGCCTACACAACACACTAAAAACCAACTTTACCTACTGGGGGCAGACACCAAAAACAATGGGACATATGTACCTGCAGCCTGCAAAAATAAGACCCTAAATGCACTAAGTTAAGCAAAATGAGAAGACAGAGAAATATGCAGCAGATGAAGGAGCAAAGTAAAAACCCACCAGACCAAACAAATGGTTTGGTCTGAAAAAGAATTCAGAGTAATGATAGTAAAGATGATCCAAAAATCTTGGAAATAGAATGGAAAAAATACAAGAAACATTTAACAAGGACCTAGAACTAAAGAGCAAACAAACAATGATGAACCACACTATAAATGAAATTAAAAATTCTCTAGAAGGAATCAATAGCAGAATAACTGAGGCAGAAGAACGGATAAGTGACCTGGAAGATAAAATAGTGGAAGTAACTACCACAGAGCAGAATAAAGAAAAAAGAATGAAAAGAATTGAGGACAGTCTCAGAGACCTCTGGGACAAGATTAAATACACTAACATTCAAATTATAGGGGTCCTAGAAGAAGAAGAGAAAAAGAAAGGGACTGAGAAAATATTTGAAGAGATTATATGTGAAAACTTCCCTACTATGGGAAAGGAAACAGTCACTCATGTCCAGGAAGTGCAGAGAGTCCCATACAGGATAAATCCAAGGAGAAACAGGTGAAGACACATATTAATCAAACTACCAAAAATTAAAGAAAAAGAAAAAATACTGAAAGCAGCAGGGAAAAGCAAGAAATAACATACAAGGGAATCCCAATAAGGTTAATAGCTGATCTTTCAGCAGAAAATCTGCAAGCCTTCTGGCTTGGGAGTGTCAGGACATATTTAAAGTGATGAAAGGGAAAAACCCACAACCAAGATAACTCTACCCAGCAAGGATCTCATTCACATTCGACAGAGAAATTAAAATCTTTACAGACAAGCAAAAGCTAAGAGAATTCAGCACCACCAAACCAGTTTTACAACAAATGCTAAAGGAACTTCTCTAGGCAGGAAACACAAGGGAAGAAAAAGACCTACAAAAACGGACCCAAAACAATTATGAAAATGGTCATAGAAACATACATATCGATAATTACCTTAAATGTAAATGGATTAAGTGCTCCAACCAAAAGACATAGACTGGCTGAATGGATACAAGAACAAGACCCTGAACAATATGCTGTCTACAAGAGACCGACTTCAGACATCGAGACACATACAGACTGAAAGTGAGGGGATGGAAAAAGATATTCCATGCAAATGGAAATCAAAAGAAAGCTGGAGTAGCAATTCTTGTATCAGACAAAAGAGACTTTAAAATAAAGACTATTACAAGAGACAAAGAAGGACACTACATAATGATCAAGGGATCAATCCAAGAAGAAGATATAAAAATTGTAAATATTTATGCACCCAACATAGGAGCACCTCAATACATAAGGCAAATGCTACCAGCCATAAAAGGGGAAATCGACAGTAAAACAATCATAGTAGGGGACTTTAACATCCCACTTTCACCAATGGACAGATCATCCAAAATGAAAGTAAATAAGGAAACACAAGCTTTAAATGATACATTAAACAAGATGGACTTAATTGATATTTATAGGACATTCCATCCAAAAACAACAGAATACACTTTCTTCTCAAGTGCTCGTGGAACATTCTCCAGGATAGATCATATATTGGGTAACAAATCAAGCCTTGGTAAATTTAAGAGAACTGAAATCGTATCAAGTATCTTTTCCAACCACAATGCTATGAGACTAGATATCAATTACAGGAAAAAAACTGTAAAAAATACAAACACATGGAGGCTAAACAATGCATTACTAAATAACCAAAAGATCACTGAAGAAATCAAAGAAGAAATCAAAAAATATCTACAAACAAATGACAATGAAAACATGACCACCCAAAACCTATGGGATGCAGCAAAAGCAGTTCTAAGAGGGAAGTTTATAGCAATACAATCCTACCTCAAGAAACAAGAAACATCTCAAATAAACAACCTAACCTTACACCTAAACCAATTAGAGAAAGAAGAACACAAAAACCCCAAAGTTAGCAGAGGAAAGAAATCATAAAGATCAGATCAAAAATAAATGAAAAAGAAATGAAGGAAACAAAAGCAAAGATCAATAACACTAAAAGGTGGTTCTTTGAGAAGAGAAACAAAATTGATAAACCATTAGTCAGTCTCATCAAGAAAAAAGGGAGGAGATTCAAATCAATAGAATTGGAAATGCAAAAGAAGAAGTAACTACTGACACTACAGAAATACAAAGGATCATGAGAGATTACTACAAGCAATTCTATGCCAATAAAATGGACAACCTGGAAGAAATGGACAAATTCTTAAAAGCACAACCTTCTGAGACTGAACCAGGAAGAAATAGATAATATAATAGACCAATCACAAGCACTGAAATTGAGACTGTGATTAAAAATCTTCCAACAAACAAAAGTCCAGGACCAGATGGCTTCACAGGTGAATTCTATCAAACATTTAGAGAAGAGCTAACACCTATCCTTCTCAAACTCTTCCAAAATACAGCACAGGGAGGAATACTCCCAAACTCATTATACGAGGCCACCATCACCCTGATACCAAAACCAGACAAAGATGTCACAAAGAAAGAAAATTACAGACCAATATCACTGATGAATATAGATGCAAAAATCCTCAACAAAATACTAGCAAACAGAATCCAACAGCACATTAAAACGATCACACACCATGATCAAGTGGGGTTTATCACAGTAATGCAAGGATTCTTCAATATATGCAAATCAATCAATGTGATAAACCATATTAACAAATTGAAGGAGGAAAACCATATGATCATCTCAACAGATGCAGAAAAAGCTTTTGACAAAATTCAACACCCATTTACAATAAAAACTCTCCAGAAAGTAGGCATAGAGGTAACTTACCTCAACAAAATAAAGGCCACACATGACAAACCCACAGCCAACATCATTCTCAATGGTGAAAAACTGAAACCACTTCCTTTAAGATCAGGAACAAGACAAGGTTGTCCACTCTCACCACTATTATTCAACATAGCATGGAAGTTTTAGCCACAGCAATTCGAGAAGGAAAAGAAACAAAAGGAATTCAAATTGGAAAAGAAGAAGTAAAGCTGTCACTGTTTGCAGATGACATGATACTATACACAGAGAATCCTAAAAATGCTACCAGAAAACTACTAGAGCTAATCAATGAATTTGGTAAAGTAGCAGAACACAAAATTAATGCACAGAAATCTCTTGCATTCCTATACACTAATGATAAAGAATCTGAAAGAGAAATTAAGGAAACACTCCCATTTACCACTGCAACAAAAAGAATAAAATACCTAGGAATAAACCTACCTAAGGAGACAAAAAACCTGTATGCAGAAAACTATAAGACAATGATGAAAGAAATTAAAGATGATACAAACAGATGGACAGATACACCATGTTTTTGGATTGGAAGAATCAACATTGTGAAAATGACTATAATACCCAAAGCAATCTACAGATTCAATGCAATCCCTATCAAACTACCAATGGCATTTTTTACAGAAGTAGAACAAAAAATTTCACAATTTGTATGGAACACAAAAGACCCTGAATTGCCAAAGCAATCTTGAGAAAGAAAAACAGAGCTGGAGGAATCAGGCTCCCTGACTTCAGACTATACTATAAAGATACCGTAATCAAGACAGTATGGTACTGGCACAAAAACAGAAATATAGATCAATGGAACAGGATAGAAAGCACAGAAATAAACCCACACACATATGGTCACCTTATTTTTGATTAAGGAGGCAAGAATATACAACGGAGAAAAGACAGCCTCTTCGATAAGTGGTGCTGGGAAAACTGGACAGCTCCATGTAAAAGAATGAATTTAGAACACTCCCTAATACCATACACAAAAATAAACTCAAAATGGATTAAAGACCTAAATGTAAGGCCAGAAACTATAAAACTCTTAGAGGAAAACATAGGCAGAACACTCTATGACAAAAATCACAGCAAGATCCTTTTTGACCCACCTCCTAGAGAAATGGAAATAAAAACAAAAATAAACAAATGGGTCCTAATGAAACTTAAAAGCATTTGCACAGCAAAGAAAACCATAAACAAGGTGAAAAGACAACCCTCAGAATGGGAGAAAATATTTGCAAATGAAGCAACTGACAAAGCATTAATCTCCAAAATTTATAAGCAGCTCATGCAGCTCAATATCAAAAAAACAAACTACCCGATCCAAAAATGGGCAGAAGACCTAAATAGACATTTTTTCAAAGAAGATATACAGATTGCCAACAAACACATGAAAGGATGCTCAACATCACTAATCACTAGAGAAATGCAAATCAAAACTACAATAAGGTATCACCTCACACCAGTCAGAAGGGCCATAATCAAAAAATCTACAAGTAATAAATGATGGAGAGGGTGCGGAGAAAAGGGACCCCTCTTGCACTGTTGGTAGGAATGTAAATTGATACCGCCACTATGGAGAACAGTATGGAGGTTCCTTAAAAAACTAAAAATAGAACTACCATAAGACCCAGCAATCCTACTACTGGGCATATACCCAGAGGAAACCATAATTCAAAAAGAGTCATGTACCACAATGTTCACTGCAGCTCTATTTACAATAGCCAGGACATCGAAGCAACCTAAGTGTCCATCAACAGATGAATGGTTAAAGAAGACGTGGCACATATATACAGTGGAATATTACTCAGCCATAAAAAGAAATGAAATTGAGTTATTTTTAGTGAGGTGGATGGAACTAGAGTCTGTCATACAGAGTGAAGTAAGTCAGAAAGAGAGAAACAAATACCATATGCTAACACATATATATGGAATCTTAAAAAAAATGGTTCTGAAGAACCTAGTGGCAGGACAGGAATAAAGATGCAGATGTAGAGAATGGACTTGAGGACATGGGGAGGGGGAAGGGTAAGCTGGGACGAAGTGAGACAGTGGCATGGACATATACACACTACTAAATGTAAAATAGACAGCTAGTGGGAAGCAGCCACATAGCACAGGGAGATCAGCTCGGTGCTTTGTGACCACCTAGAAGGGTGGGATAGGGAGGGTGGGAAGGAGACACAAGAGGGAGGAGATATGGGGATATATGTATATGTAGAGCTGATTCACTTGGTTATAAAGCAGAAACTAACACACCATTGTGAAGCAATTATACTCCAGTAAAGAAGTTAAAAAAAATTAAAAATTAAAAAATTTTTTTAAAAAAATGAAGGAAAGAATAGCATAGACCAATAAAACTAATAGCTGCTTCTTTGAGAAGATAAACAAAATTGATAAACCATTAGCCAGACTCATCAAGAAAAAAAGGGAGAAGACTGAAATCAAGAGAATTAGAAATGTAAACGGGAAGTAACAACTGGTTCAGTCTCAGGTTGTGCTTTTCTAAGTAGCAACTGACACTGCAGAAATACAACGGATTCTTAGAAAAGATTTTCTAAGAATCCTTTCTAAATACAAACGATTCCTGCAAGAGGGAGGGGATATGGGGATATATGTATACGTACAGCTGATTCACTTTGTTATACAGCCAAAACTGATAGACCATTGTAAGGTAATTATACTCCAGTAAAGATGTTAAAAAAAATAATAATGTAAAGAATAAATGAATGGAAAGTAGAAAAAAAACTTAAGTGCAATTAAAATAAGTGAACTGAAAAAGAAAACAAAAAAAAAAAGAGAATGAGCAATTCACCAAATAAGAAATAAACACATTAAAAATATTCTTGAGAAGAGGACACTGGGTTGGCATTCTTCTAAAATTATAATGCTAAATGCTGATGAAGGGTTTAATGAAGAAGAGGGGAGTATAAATTGACAATCTCCCTTGAAAGCTATAGGGGAAGGCTGCTTCAGGAATATTAAAAATATTTATGTCTTTTGTTCTGACAAATGTTTTATGAATCTATCTGTCCTAAGCTAAACAGAGACTTGGTTGAAGATTTATGTACAAGGATGTTCAACACAGTATTATTTAACATAGAGAAAAACCTGTACAATATAGATTAATGGTTTAGTATGATTATTCATAAAATGGTATATCACATAACTGTTAAAAATCATATTTTCTTAGAACATTCAGTGTCATGTGGAAATGTTCATGATATAATATTTAAAATTGAAAGTATGGAAAGTTATTTACACGGAATGACTCAATTTTGTAAAATTCACACACAAACACACACACTCACAAACAACTGAAATATCAGAAGGAAATCCACAAGCATGTTACTAATAATTATCTTTGGGTTGTAGGATTATGGGTGATCATTAATATCACCTTTATACTACTCTATATTTTCCCAATTTCTACAGTGAGCAGTTATTAATTTTACTACTTAGAGATTATAAAAAAGGGGACTTCCCTGGTGGCGCAGCTGTTAAAAATCTGCCTGCCAATGCAGGGGACACAAGTTCGATCCCTGGTCCAGGAAGATCCCACATGCTGTGGATCAACTAAGCCCGTGCGCCACAACTACTGAGCTTGTGCTCTAGAGCCTGCGAGCCACAACTACTGAGCCCGAGCACCACAACTACTGAAGCTCGAGCGCCCAGAGCCCATGCTCCGCAACAAGAGAAGCCACCGCAATGTGAAGCCCGCGCACCACAGCGAAGAGTAGCCCCCACTCGCCGCAACTAGAAAAAGCCTGCACGCAGTGACGAGGACCCAACGCAGCCCAAAAAATAAATAAATAATAAGGAAGTTATAAAAAAGGAAATGGTGGGATAAAATGTAAATAACTAACAGAAAATAAAATTATATAGCCACTCTAATCCTGACTCAGTAAGCCAAACAGTCCACAATTGGTTAAATTTGGATAAATTATAATTTCAAATATTCAGGGAGGATCCTGAACAGAAAGCAAATTAAGAGGAAGAAAGGTACATCAACTGAGGTCCAATCCTCCTACAATAACACAACAAACTCCCAATACATGAATTCAGTAGCATTTCCCCACTTAATGCCTACTGAAATTATAACATCTAATTAGAGAATTAGTTATAGCTGACTTACTCCCTTACAGAAAGTCTGTAAATGATTATTTTGTTTTGAGGAGGGGTTATCGCATAAAAATAAAAAATATAAAACTGCAGATGGAAATTTTTGTTAAGTCAGTAGTCAACAGAAGATAATGGAATCTGTTTACTTCTGCCTGCAACCACAAGTTAGTCTAATGATGTACTGCCTCTTCTTCTAAATGATTAAGGCTGAATTAAACACTTTCCTTCACGACTGGGCTGGTTTGTAGTAATTTTGCATTTGCATAAATGAGCGAGCTCTAATGGACTGAGTTGAAAAGGTCAGCTATCAGCCCAACAACAGATGACTTCCGCTAAGACTTACACAGTTCCTAAAGGTTCTTCTAATTTAAACATTTTTTATTGTCTAAAAATGTTGTATTTTGCCTTATGCAACTTGTATTGCTTTAAAAGTATACCCAAATAAATCTGCAAATTTCATATTGAAATCATTTTGGAGAACACACTGATTAAAAGATGTCTTCATTAAAGTCCTTTGAAAGTAAAGGATTATTTTATGAAGAACTAATCATACACATATACCTAATTTTCATCTTTTAAAAATTTAGATTTTTTTCACATACCAGGTTTACTTAAGGCAAGACACCTCTTCTGTGTAGGTTAGGACATAGTAAAAGATGACCTAAGATCAAGGCCAGGATCCTTGTCTTTCTGTGTCTCACTTCTCTCATATATAAATTGGGGATACTTCCATGTAATGTATAAGGTTGTGAGTAAAGTGGAATAACAGTGTGATACCACTGCATCCAGATCAATGATTGTCAAACTTTAGTGTGTGTCAAATCACTAGACAGGGCTCATTCCCAGAGTTTCTGATTCAGCAAGCCTGGGGCTCAGCCAGAGATTCTGTGTTTCTAACAAGTTCCCAGATCTGGCCAGTCTGGGACCACACTTCAAGAACTACGGATCTAGACAGACCTGGGCACAATTTTTTTTGCACTACGCAGGCCTCTCACTGTTGTGGCCTCTCCCGTTGCGGAGCACAGGCTCCGGATGCGCAGGCTCAGCGGCCATGGCTCACGGGCCCAGCTGCTCCGCGGCAGGTGGGATCTTCCCAGACCGGGGCACGAACACGTGTCCCCTGCATCGGCAGGCGGACTCTCAACCACTGCACCACCAGGGAAGCTCCTTTTCTGACTCTTAAACTAGAAATACAACTACCTCATTGTGGAGTTTAAGAATTATGGAAGTAATGCACATTGCCTGTTGAACACAGTGCCTAGTTTATAAGACAGTGGTAATAGTAGTTGTTACCACCACTATTGCTACTATTTCTACTAAGCAATGGAACATGTAGAACATTAACACCAGAAAAATTTTTAATTGCATTAAACTGCACTGTAATTTAAAGTTCCTTATATTTTACATTAATTCCTTTTCTGACAAAATTATAAAAGTTAATTATAAACTAGGTGACAAATTTCTATAATAACTTTTTTGTAGCAGTTAAGAGAATGGCTCTAGAGCACAACTGTTTGTGTTCAAATTCCAGTTCTGTAATATACCACGTGTCTGTGGCCCCCAGTTTCCTTATCTATAAAATAAAAACAATAATAGTACCTACTTCATAAGGTTGTGAGAACTGAACGGCTTAACCTACATAAACCTCTGAATAGTGCCTGGCATAAAATAAACATTTGATAAATGCAGCTATCATTATTATTATTACTACTATTATTCCAATACACTATCAGTAACATTATAAATATATATATATTTATATATACATTAAAGCATTAAATAGGTTTAATTTTATTTGAAGGTAAAATTCAAATAACTGGGTATTTTTCTAATTATTAGTATGAACTATAGACTATTTAGTCTTTTATTAGGTTGAGACATATGAACTGCTGATATGTAACTACTTTTGACTGATAAAAACAGTACGTACTTTCATATGGCTGTAGCTAGTAGCTTTCACCCCAACCTCTCTGATCATTCCTTTGAGCCCGTTGATGGTTCTACCCTAGTGCACTCCAAGGTTTGGTTTTCAGCTCTCTTTTCACTCAGATCTCCCAGGAGGTTCATACCCACTATTACTACAGTTTTAACCACAGACTGAAAATCCAGAGGTCTTATCTAGCTCATAGATACATTTTGTTGGCCTACATAATTGCTTTTTAAAACCTGAAGATTTAACACTCACATATTCAAACTCTCACGCACAAAAAAATCTGGATTTCTGGCTTCTCTTGAAAAACTGGATGATCTAGCAACACTGGACAAGCATTACCAAAAGCCTACAACTGTCTGGAATTAAGTAGCAGCTACCACTTCAAATAGGGCATGAGTTCTCTAAATTGCTAGTCTTCAGTCAGCTTTACTCTTCACTCATTTACTTATCTGCCTAGCCCTGAGGCATTCAATTTTTCAAATTTTAATTCTACCTTCCAGCAATATGTTGATAACCACTAATCTCCATCTCCAGCCCAGACTCAGATCCAACTGGCATCACCGTCAATACCTGTGAGTCTCACAGACACCTCAAATATAAGTCCCTCACCACCTCTGTTTTAGATTCTCTATTTCAGACCTTGACAACGTCCAAACAAAACAGTAAGCCAAGTCTTACTAACACGTTTACTACTCTCATTCTCTCACCTCCCATTTCCAAGCAATCAACAGTTCCTAAAGATTTATCAATACTTCCTAAAAATCTCAAGTCTATTTTCCTCTTCTCCTTCCCCATTACCAATGCTTTAATCCACTCAGGGCCTTAACAATCAAGGCTATTTATCTAGAGCCCCTGTCTTACTCGTCTCCTCTCTGCTTAAAACTCTGCTTCATTGGCTCCTCACAGACTCAGGATAAAAATAAACCTTTTCATATTAGATGTAGGCCTCTGACTATCTTTACAGCCTCATCTCCTGCCCACTGTTCTAAAGGTACCAAACATTTGTAGTTCTCTGAACATATCCGGTAGCATCATATTTCCATACCTTTGTACATGCTACAACAACCCATCTGCCTGGTAAATTTCTGTTCAATCTTCAGAACTCCACCAGTTAGAGGAGGTAAGGAGGGAGAGGTGGGAGACAGAGCCTGGTGACAAGGGACTTTTAATTTTTATATTATATAAATCTGAACAACTCAAAATTTTTAGAACTAGTATAATTTTAAATTTTGATTATTTTAAAAAGAATTACTCGGTAACAAGAAAAACTCTGCTCTTCTGTGCAGCACTGAGTGATTGTCTCTTTTGCCTCTCCATTATTTCAGTGTTCTATACATATTTCTACTACTACAGCATATTTCATACTACATCATATACTTCTTTACAAGCTCCTTAACTTCCTGGCTCATGTCTTATTAACCTGTATACCCTCAGTTCTGAGCACAGGAAGTAATACATACTAGACATACATTGAATGTTTGAACTCAACAGCCAGTCTAATTAATACCAAAACTGCTTTCCACACAATGTCTAGCCAAGAAGCCAAATGCAAAAGACTTTGGCTGACTGATAGGAAAAGCGATCATTTCTTGCTATTGCTCAAAAGGAAAGAGCCAGTTTATAAAGATGAATTGGCAACTATTTTCTTTTTAATCTCTGAAAAATGACAGAATGAAGCTGTAGTTTTCAAACCTTTTTAAAGCTCTAACATGGTAGGATTGTAATTTCAATTATTACCTAAAGGGGAAAAAATAGAGTATTTCTTTTTCAAAACTAAAGTTAATTTAAATTAACTTTGTTTAAAGAATTTTATGGCATCTCTTTAAAACTGGAGATATTCTGAAATATCAAGTTACCAGAACTGGGAATCATTAGAATGAAAAATTATCTGTTGTTTCAGGAAAGTTTGTTCTCTTCATGGCACCAGTCCTCTCGATTATTAACAAATGATGTTTCAGGATACAGGACATGTAGGTCAGTTAGAGATTCAAACCACAGTGGAAATGAAGGTGGTGGGTAATAGCCTGCTTACATATATTTCCATACATTTGACTTCCTTTCTTGTTACTATGGATGAACTGTCCATGCTCCCAGCCAAAGGCAATGCCCCACCTGTGTATTAGGCCCCATCCTGTCTTGCCTTCTGAAGGACACTGATCCAATAATTCTCCCCTTTCTCTCTCGCATCATCAATTTTTCCCTCTCTACTGAATCACTGCCAACAGCATAAAAACATGCTATTATTGCTCTTATCTTTAAAAAAAGATATCTCATCTTTATCTCATTTCCCTCCTCCAGCTACTACTGTATTTCTCCCCTTCCCTTTACAGCACAACTTGAAAGCACTGTCTATACTCTCATCTTTAAGTTGCTCTTCTCAAGGTTACCAATAGACTCTTAATTGTTAAATCCTGGGATCATTTCTTAGCCCTCAACTTTCTTGATCAGAAGCATTTGACACAGTTGCTGATGCCTCTCACCTCCTAGAAACACTTTCTTTTTTTTTTTTTTTTTTTTTTTTGCGGTATGCGGGCCGCTCACTGTCGTGTCCTCTCCCATTGCGGAGCACAGGCTCCGGACGCGCAGGCTCCGGACGCGCAGGCTCAGCGGCCATGGCCCACAGGCCCAGCCGCTCCGCGGCACGTGGGATCCTCCCGGACCGGGGCACGAACCCGTGTGCCCTGAATCGGCAGGCGGACTCTCAACCACTGCGCCACCAGGGAAGCCCTAGAAACACTTTCTATCTTGACTTACCACGTACCACATTAACCTGGTTTTCCTCCTCCTTTTTGGTTGCTTCTTTTCAATCCCTTTTGCTAGCTTCGCCTCATCTCTGTGTCTTCCAAATAAATGTTGGAGTGCTTCAGAGTTCATTACTTGGACCTCTTCTCTTTTCTCTCTACACTTATTCCCAAATTCTCATGGCTTTAAAAACCACGTATATGCCAATGACTCCCAAATTTATTTCTTCAGGCTGGACTTTTCTCCTGAATTCCACACTTCAACTGCCTACTTGACATCTCCATTTGGATGTCTGATAGGCATCTAGAACTTGATTATAAGTATGTCCAAGGCTAAGTTCCTGATGCCCACCTGCCACTCCCAAACTAGTTCCTCCTGCAATCTTCCCCACCTCAGTTAACGGCAACTCCATTCTTGTTGCTCAAGACAAAAATATGGTGTCATCCTATACTACTGTCTTCCTCTCACATGCTACAGTTCAACCTTCAAAAAAATATAATATCTAACAACAGACTACTACTTAGCAATATAAAAGGAACTACCAATATATGCAACAAGATGGGCGAATATTAAAAACATTATACTGAGCTAAAATAAAGCCAGACAAAAGACAATACATACTGTATGATTCCATTTATGTGAAACTCTCCAAAAAAAAAAATCTAATCTTTAATGATAGATCAGCAGTTGTCTGGAGCCAGAGGCTGGGAGTGGAGACTGACTGAAAGAATAAAAGAAACTTTTGGGTGACAGAAATGTTCTACATCTTCATTATGGTAGCAGTTACATGAGTAAGTAAATTTGTCAATATTCATTGAACATTATAGAGTGTACATTTTATTGTATATTAATTACAGCTCAATAAAGTTGATTACACACACATAATAAGCCAGATAATCACACACACATAAGCCAGATAATCTCATGTTGCCTGAGACTCCCATAACTATTATAGTAGAAAAGTATCCATTTAAAAAATACATATAACACTTCATTTATCCTTGTCATTTAAATGATTCATTAAAGGAGTTGCCTGTTTTATAAGCAAGCCACATAAATATGGAAGTGTTAAAGGGGAGGTCAGTTTAACATAAATAATTTAAATCAGAGAAGGTAGAGGTGCCTTTGCTCTAGGGGCCTGGATCTCCTCTCCTTTAAACAGGCAAACAATACAGCTTCTGGAAGTCCAAAGAAGATGTCTCCTTAGTAACTGCAGAAGAGAGAATTCCATACTGCAGCCTTCACCTGCATCTAGCAGCTATTACTTGAAACACATTAAAGTATTCAACTTCATTCAAGTAAAGAGTTCCAGAGTGTGGGCATTATCTGCTTTCATTTATAAGCAGCGGTATATATTTAACCTAAAAATAAAGGCCATGGGCTTTCATAATAAGATTTTAAATGTTTTATGAAATTAAACGTAGTAGAAAATTTCAGGAGGACATCATTAGTTTATAGCAGTCTGAGTAAAGAATATGACCAAACATAATAAATACTTTAAGAATGCTTTTTCCTAAAAGCATTAGAGATATCACGAGTGAGTACACTGGTTTGTCTTTATTATATATAAGCTGGATCTTTCATTTCTATGTGCCAATTTCTTAAACAAGACAATGAAATAAAATAACTTCAATACACTATCCTAGTATAGAAGGACAATAGCTGCCGGAACATCTTGTATAACATATCTGGTCACTGTTAGACATCATAACCAAAACATTTGTAAGCTATAAATTTACTATTTCTTTATCTTGGTATGCCGAGCATCTATCACAGTGCATTGTCACTTGCAGTTCAAAGAAAGTGTAAATATTCTCAATTTTTAAGTTTCTTGGACTGCTTTAAACATAAAATAGAGGTTACTCTGGATAGGCAAAATAGCAAAAACATTAGTAACAAAGCTAACAGGCACTCCTAATAGATGAGAGGTACATTAGGACAGGATCATTAAAATTGATTTTTATTTGCTGGTTTAGAGTTTTCAAAGCAAGATGAAATGAGAATGATCATCTAGTACCTTACCCTTTCTACCGGTGAACCATAGCATGCAATGCCGAAACATAGCAGTGGCAGATGGCATTTGGTGTTATGAACTATAAAAAGGATAACAGCAGAGAAATGATGGCTGGCAGACAAGACGCAGAAATGCAGATGAAATGAATGCAAACTTGTAGTTCTTGAAGCAAAGCAAAACCTTTAAGCCAAAGGCTGCTACTAGCTTCAATTTATATTTTGAGTTTTACACGGACAAACACTGCAGCCTTCACAATCAGTCTTTGGACTTTTCATGCAGAAGCAGAGCCACACTCCTCGATAAGGAAGACCAGCAACCTTCTGCAAACACAAGCCAGCAGCAGCAGCCCATCACTCTCTCCCTTCAGTGATTTTCATCGTTTCAATTTTTAATTTTCAATTGCAGCCAGATCCACAGTCGTTTCAAATAGATCTGTATCCACTGCAGATACGATTAAATCCCTGCCTAACCTGCAGCACCACTTCATCCAGAACGTTCCTGTGCACTCGTTCATGCAGGATCAGTTGCAAAACCATTCAAGTCACCCAGCAAACAACCCAAAAGAGAAGGAAAGAAGCAGCTGGGACTATGAAGAGAAAGAATCTTTTCTTTCAGCTCACCCTGGAAATGGAAGGTTTTCTGATCAACAGTTATTGTGAAGGTGCTGTCGTCCTCATCGTCTATACCAATCACAGCTCCCTGTGAAACAAAGAGCAAAATCCCAATAAGGCAAACAATGACATCAGCAATATTCACTACTGCTACAGCCCTGTAACGCTCAATGCACCGACGACACTGGAAGCAGGCTAGACACAGAAAAGGGGAATCTGAGACTCTAGCTTTGCTTAAGGAGGAAGAACTAAATGAGCAGATGGCAGGGCACTGTGGTACTCTGCAAGGGTACTTTCTACCCTTGCTTAAGGGGCATGGATATGGGGGAGGGGGAGGGGATAAACATAGAAGCTGAGTCTAGAATCCGTTTAAGAGCCAGCCACTGATCCTTTCGGAGCTTTAGACTGTTCTCTAAAATGGGAGTCACCGGGTTGTTCTGAGGCTCAAAGAACACAAGTGCTCTTCATCAGGCTGCTTCTGTGTTATATTTGTTAGTTCAGAAATGCCAGGCAACACTTGCTTCAAAACACTGTCCCAGTGGCTTCTTCAAGGTATGCTCTCAAAACCACCTGTCCGTGGCTCTGCTACTGCATTTCCACATTATACTGTGATTATCTATGTCTGCCTTCTCCCACTGAACTGCTACAAGATCTTGGAAGTCAAGGACTACTTTATTTATTTTGATACATGGCACTCAAGTACACACTCAGTATATGTTTTCTAAATAAAAACATGAACAACTCTCTAAAAGAGGCGGGGCGGGGGGTAAGGTAGGCCTGCATTTATAAGTTGTTTGTTTCAGGAAGGTGGATAGAGTGGGTTTTAAACTTTTTCTTTTTGGTATTCAACTATATGCAGCATATTAAGACAACAGGAATTAGGAAAGCAACATGAAGCTATGCAAAATAGGGAGTCTACTGGTCAGTGTCCTTAAGAAATAAGTGTCTTAAGTATTCCAGAGAGAATAGCTAGAGAACATGGCACAGGTGTAATGCTCCAGGTTAGTGACGAAACAAGCAGTATGCAACAGACAAAACTAGGACCTTGTAGATGGGGGTTGAAAGGACTTAAGGGGCGAAGATACCTAATCCCATGAAAAAAAAGGCTACTCCTATCCCAGGAGGATTAGGTAATAGAGCCAAACATTTACAGGTTACCACCACCCCTTCCAAAAGTTCATTTTATGTCATTTTGTCTATTCTAATGCAGGTCTTTCACAAAAGCAGTCTCCAACTTACAATGGTTTGACTTCTGATTTTTCAACTTTACGATAGTGTGAAAGCAATACACATTCAGCAGAAACCGTACTCTGAATTTTGAATTTTGATCTTTTCCTGGGCTAGCAATATGTGGTGATACTCTCTCATGATGCGGGGCAGCAGCTCCCCATCAGCCACGTGATCACAAGGGGGAACAAGATACACTGACAACCATTCTGTACCTCATCAACCATTCTGTTTTTCAGTACAGTATTCAATAAATTACATGAGCTATTCAACCCTTTATTATAAAACAGGCTTTGAATGAGATGATTTTGCCCAGCTATATGCTCACATAAGTGTTCTGAGCACGTTTAAGATATGTGAGCCTAAGCTATGGTATTCAGTAGGCTAGGTGTATTAAAGGCATTTTTGACTTATGATATTTTCAATTTACAATAGGTTGATTGGTATGTAACCCCATTGTAAGTCTGTACCTGTTTTCACTTACCAAAATAAATCTGGAAATTTTCCAGAAAACAGGTGAAAAGCGAAAATCGCATTCAGCATTTGTTTTGCTCTGAGCCATTACAGAGGCAGTGTTCACGCCAAATAGCAAGAGTAGAACCGCCAAGCTCCCTCCCCAGGAACTACACTCAGCATCTCAGCATCAAGCTGTCACAGCTTTGAACTGTGTCTGTGAGCATCTGGGCTTTACCTCTGTTTATTTTGCGTATCTGTTAGGAAGCTGCAACCTAAAGTAATTGCTTTTGCACTTTACTCATTTCGCCTTAGAAAAGGTTTCATAAGAACACTCTTCTTTCAGATAGGAGGGGAAACATGTATTTATTTCTTCTCAGAGGCTGTCTGGAAAAACCCCAACTCTATCCAAATCCCATCAGCTTGAATTACCTTAGTTATTCCTCTGTGTCATATTGGGTAGGGATTTTTATCCCCATCTTCACATATGGAAAGTGTATCCAGAGTATAATGACTTACCCAAGGTCATACAGAGTTAATGGCAGAACCAGACCATTGGCATGGTACCTACTTATTCCATGACAGCAGATAAAGACACACCTTAGTGGGTAAGCACGTGTGGTTATTCTGGTTAATTCATTCTGGTTAACTTTATTTCATGGTTAATGGAGCTAATCTTCTAACTTAAGATGTATCAATTATTTGTTGAGTCATAACTAAATACAGCATATGTGCCAGATACAGCTTTGGAATATATAACAATAATGCCTCCAGTAGAGGAGATAAAACATGTAAAGAGGTGAGTATACATAATATAAGGCAAAAAGTGATCTCTACATGGAAGAACTTTGAAAACATGCTAAATAAAAGAAGCTAGTCAAAAAGGACCACATGCTGTATGATTCCATTTACATGAAATGCCCAAAATAGGCAAATTCATACAGACCAAGAGCAGGTTAGTGGTTGCCTAGGGCTGAGGGGCTGGAGAACGAGGTGGGGTAGAATGAGGAATGACTGCTAATGCGTATGAGTTTCTTTATAGGGTGATGAAAAAATTCTAAAATCGATTGTAGTGATGGTTGCACAGCTCTGTGAATACACTAAAAACATTGGATTGCATACTTTAAATGGGTGAATTGTATGGTATGTGAATTATATCTCAACAAAACTGTTATATAATTCACCACAATTCCAAACTCAGGTTCTTTCTTTTTGGTCCCTTAACATAAATTCACCAGTTTAGACCTAGTCAACTCAGATAGAAACCTCTCGGTTCTAATACTTGTTCTCCTTTATTCCATCACCACAAGTTGTGCTCATTCCACTTCTGAACTATAATCTCAAATTCGCCAACTCTTCTCCACCCTATGAATGGCTACTGCCCTATCTCAGGGTTTCATCACTTCTTGCTTGATGAAACAATCTGTCTCTTTAAGTCTGGCTACCTTTAGTCCACAGTCCTTGCTATTGCCAGAGGAATATTTATAAAGCACAGACTCATACAGGAGACCCAGATACTTAAAACTTTCCTTGGTTCTCCATGAACTATTAGATAAAGTCAACATTTTTTCATAATGCCATTCAAGATTGTTCAAAATCTGGCCCAACCAACCTTTCCACTGTCATCACCTAGCCACTTCCTCCTCACCTCACAGAGATCCTATATGTACTCAGCCTCAACATTTCTTCCATACACTGAAAGAAAACACCAAGAAGTTTCACTTTTTCATGCCCTTCCTCAAGTTCAATCCCCCACCACTTGTTAAACAAAAGCAAACCCCCACATCTCCCCCTAGCTACCACCTCCTTTCTTATTGCTTTCACAGAGGAACTTACTGAAAATTGCCCACACCTTAACCTTTCATCTACTCCCAGCAATTGCTTCCTTCCCCACCTCTGCACCAAGCTTCACTCTCACAGGTCTTCAATGACCACTTTACTACTCTAGAGTTTTGTCATACAGCACCACTCTGAAGCATTGATGCTGCCCCTGACCACTTCCTTCTTAAAATTCTCTCCTTCAGTGACTCTTTATTACCTAAGCTGTGCTTCAGAAACATTTCTACCTAAGTATCTTTGACAACCTATATGGAAAAGCATTCTCTCCTGGTCCATTACACTTTTTCCCTCCTCTATCCAAAAGCTTCTTTGAAGACTTTGGAACCTACCTAACAACCTCACACTCCAATCCAGTCTTGCCATTACCCTAAGCATTCTTCAATGTACAGAGGCACAATTCATCTGACACTCGGGCTTCTCAGTTTCTTGATTTATTCAACTCACATAAATTCACTGCCATTCTCCTTCATTCACTCATTCTCATGGCAATTCCCTAGACCTGGATATCATATCATATCCAATATGACAGCCATTAGTCACATGTGGGTATTTAAATTTTTATTATAATTAAGTAAAATTTTAAATAAGTTCCTCAGTCATATTTCAAATACTCAATAGTCACATGTGACTAGAGACTATGGAACTACAGAGTGCAGACACAGAACATTTTAATGACTGCAGTAAATTCAACTAGACACCATTGCCCTAGACCTTGTCATCACAGAGAACTAAACCATAGTAAAAAGTTAATACTGCCAGTTACTGAACTGGCAGTAATGAGCCAGCCACCATGATAAGCATTTTACATACATTATTTGAAAACAACTTTATATGGAAAGGTAACATATACGCAAATCATAACTGTACAAGCTCAATGAAGAAACGCTCTCCTTGTACCCTGCCCTAATCATTAGCCTTGTCTTCCATCCCAAAGGTAAATAGTATCTCTACTTCTGATATTAAAATTAGTTTTGTCTGTCTCTGAACTTCATACAAATGGACTCATACAACATATTTTCTTCTGTGTCTGACTTCCTTCACTCAACATAATGTTTGTGAAATTCATCAAAGATGTTGCATATAGCAATGGTTTGTTCATTTTTATTGCTATATGTAGTATTCCTTTGTATGAATATCCACAATTTATCAGTTTCACTGCAGATGGACATTTATGTTGTTTCCAGTTTTAGGTTATTAGAATCATGCTGCTATGACATTCTTATTCATCTTTTGTTATATATATGCTTATATTTCTATTAGACACAGTCTAGGAGTGAATTTGCTAGGTCATATGGTATGCACATGCTAATTTTAATAGACACTGTCAAAACAGTTCACAAAAGTAGTTGTGCCAATTATACTCCAACCAAAGGTGTATGAAAGTTTCAACTGTTCCACACCCTCACTGACACTTTTTTACTTTAGTCATTCTGGCAGGTGAGTGCTAGTAACTTATAGTGGTCCCAATTATATTTCCCTGATAACTAATGAAGTTCAGTATCTTTTCATGTTTGTGACCATGTGACTATCCTCGTTTTTTTCTTGAATAGAAACAGTTCAAGTTTCTCGCCTACTGAATAGATTGGACTACCATTTTCTAATTATCTGTAGGAGTTTTTTATATATCCTAGACATGAACCCTTCACTGGTTATGAATTAGGCAAATATGTTCTCCCACCCTGTTGCCAGCCTTTGTACTCTCATAATGATATCTGTTCATGAAGAGTTAACTTTAACGTAGTAAAATGTATTGGTTTTACACCTTATGATTGTGCTTTCTGTATCTGCTTTAAGAATTCTTTCCCAATCCCAAGACCATGAAAATATTCTCCTATGTTATCATCTAGAAACTGTTACATTTCGGTATCAGGTGGAGTAAGTCCTCCAACATTTTTCTCTTGGCCTTTCTAAATTATAAATCAACATCAACACCATGGTCATAGCCAGTTCTCCCTAGAATGGCAGGTGAGAAAAAGTTGCCATCTCTACTGGGGTCTCTTTGTTGACTGAGAAGACAGGGATCAAAAGTGGGTATTCCTGGAGCAGAAGCAGAAGAACTACAATCCTGCAGCCTGTGGAACAAAAACCACATTCACAGAAACATAGACAAGATGAAAAGGCAGAGGGCTATTTACCAGATGAAGGAACAAGATAAAACCCCAGAAAAACAACTAAATGAAATGGAGATAGGCAATCTTCCAGAAAAAGAATTGAGACTAATGAGAGTGAAGATGATCCAGAACCTGGGAAAAAGCATTGAGGCAAAGATCAAGAAGATGCAAGAAATGTTTAACAAAGACCTAGAAGAATTAAAGAACAAACAAACAGAGATGAACTATACAATAACTGAAATGAAAAATACACTAGAAGGAATCAACAGCAGAATAACTGAGGCAGAAGAACGGAAAGTGACCTGGAAGACAGAATGGTGGAATTCACTGCTGCGGAACAGAAAAAATAAAAAAGAATGAAAATAAGTGAAGACAGCCTAAGAGACCTCTGGGACAACATTAAACGCAACAACATTCACATTATGGGGGTCCCAGAAGGAGAAGAGAGAGAGAAAGGACCTGAGAAAATAGGTGAAGAGATTATAGTCGAAAACTTCCCTAACATGGGTAAGGAAATAGCCATGCAAGTCCAGGAAGCACAGCGAGTCCCACACAGGATACACCCAAGGAGAAACACGCCAAGACACATAGTAATTAAATTGGCAAAACTTAAAGACAAAGAAAAATTATTGAAAGCAGCAAGGGAAAAACAACAAATAACATACAAGGGAACTCCCATAAGGTTAACAGCTGATTTCTCAGAAGAAACAATACAAGCCAGAAAGGAGTGGCATGATATACTTAATGATGAAAGGGAAGAACTTACAACAAAGATTACTCTACTCAGCAAGGATCTCATTCAGATTCGATGGAGAAATCAAAAGCTTCACAGACAAGCAAAAGCTAAGAGAATTCAGCACCACCAAACCAGCTCTACAACAAATGCTAAAGGAACTTCTCTAGGCAGGAAACACAAGAGAAGAAAATGACCTACAAAAACAAACCCAAAACAATTAAGAAAATGGTCATAGGAACATACATATCGATAATTACCTTAAACGTGAAAGGATTAAATGCTCCAACCAAAAGACACAGGCTTGCTGAATGGATACAAAAATAAGACCCATATATATGCTGTCTACAAGAGACTCCCTTCAGACCTAGGAACACATACAGACTGAAAGTGAGGGGATGGAAAAAGATATTCCATGCAAATGGAAATCAAAAGAAAACTGGAGTAGCAATACTCATATTAGATAAAATAGACTTTAAAATAAAGACTGTTACAAGAGATAAGGAGGGACACTACATAATGTTCAAAGGATCAATCCAAGAAGAAGATATAACAATTATGTATGTTTATGCACCCAACATAAAAGCAGCTCAATACATAAGGCAGCTGCTAACAGCTCTAAAAGAGGAAATCAACAGTAACACAATAATAGAGGGGAATTTTAACACTTCACTTGGGCCTCCCTGGTGGCGCAAGTGGTTGAGAGTCCGCCTGCCGATGCAGGGGATACGGGTTCGTGCCCCGGTC
This sequence comes from Mesoplodon densirostris, assembly GCF_025265405.1. Lineage (NCBI taxonomy): Eukaryota > Metazoa > Chordata > Mammalia > Artiodactyla > Ziphiidae > Mesoplodon > Mesoplodon densirostris. The sequence goes on along the minus strand of NC_082662.1, from coordinate 44,505,265 downwards.
TGGGAGGATCCCATATGCCGCGGAGCGGCTGGGCCCGTGAGCCATGGCCACTGAGCCTGCGCGTCCGGAGCCTGCGCGTCTGGAGCCTGTGCTCCGCGACGGGGGAGGCCACAACAGTGAGAGGCCCGCATACCGCAAAAAAAAAAATAAAATAAAATAAAATAAAAAAATAACACTTCACTTACACCAATGGACAGAGCATCCAAACAGAAAATTAATAAGGAAACTTTATTAGTAAGCAAGCTTTAAATGACACAATAGACCAGATACACTTAATTGATATTTATAGGACATTCCATCCAAAAACAGCAGATTACACTTTCTTCTCAAGTGCGCAAGGAACATTCTCCAGGATAGATCACAGCCTGGGTCACAAATCAAGCCTCAGTAAATTTAAGAAAATTGAAATCATATCAAGCATCTTTTCTGACCATGATGCTATGAGATTAGAAATTAACTACGGGGAACAAAACGTAAAAAACAGAAACACATTGAGGCTAAACAATACGTTACTAAATAACCAAGAGATCACTGAAGAAATCAAAGAGGAAATCAAAAAACACCTAGAGACAAATGACAATGAAAACACAATGATCCAAAACCTATGGAATGCAGCAAAAGCAGTTCTAAGAAGGAAGTTTATAGCTATACAAGCTTACCTCAAGAAACAAGAAAAATCTCAAATAAACAATCTAACCTTACACCTAAAGGAACTAGAGAAAGAAGAACAAACAAAACCCAAAGTTAGCAGAAGGAAAGAAATCATAGATATCAGAGCAGAAATAAATGAAATAGAAATAAAGAAAACAATAGCAAAGATCAATAAAACTAAAAGCTGGTTCCTTGAGAAGATAAACAAAATTGATAAACCATTAGCCAGACTCATCAAGAAAAAGAGGGAGGGCCTCCCTGGTGGCGCAGTGGTTGAGAGTCCGCCTGCCGATGCAGGGGATACGGGTTCGTGCCCCGGTCTGGGAGGATCCCATATGCCGCGGAGCGGCTGGGCCCGTGAGCCATGGCCGCTGGGCCTGCGCATCCGGAGCCTGTGCTCCGCAACGGGAGAGGCCACAACAGTGAGAGGCCCGCATACCGCAAAAAGAAAAAAAAAAAAAAAAAAAAAAAGAAAAAGAGGGAGAAGACTCAATAAAATTAGAAATGAAAAAGATGTTACAACAGACACCGCAGAAATACAAAGCATCCTAAGAGACTACTACAAGCAACTTTATGCTGATAAAATGGACAACCTGGAAGAAATGGACAAATTCTTAGAAAGGTATAACCTTCCAAGACTGAACCAGGAAGAAATAGAAAATATGAACAGACCAATTACAAGTAATGAAATTGAAACTGTGATTAAAAATCTTCCAACAAACAAAAGTCCAGGACCAGATGGCTTCACAGGTGAATTCTATCAAACATTTAGAGAAGAGCTAACACCCATCCTTCTCAAACTCTTCCAAAAAACTGCAGAGGAAAGAGCACTCCCAAACTCATTCTATGAGGCCACCATCACCCTGATACCAAAAGCAGACAAAGGTATTACAAAAAAAGAAAATTACAGACCAATATCACTGATGAATATAGATGCAAAAATCCTCAACAAAATACTAGCAAACAGAATCCAACAACACATTAAATGGATCATACACCATGATCAAGTGGGATTTATCCCAGAGATGCAAGGATTCTTCAATATACGCAAATCAATCAATGTGATACACCACGTTAACAAATTGAAGAATAAAAACTGTATGATCATCTCAATAGATGCAGAAAATTTTCACAAAATTCAACACCCATTTACAATAAAAACTCTCTAGAAAGCGGGCATAGAGGGAAGCTACTTCAACATAATAAAGGCCATATATGACAAACTCACAGCAAACATCATTCTCAATGGTGAAACACTGAAAGCATTTCCTCTAAGATCAGGAAGAAGACAAGGATGTCCACTCTCACCACTATTATTCCTTATAGTTTTGGAAGTCCTAGCCATGGCAATCAGAGAAGAAAAAGAAATACAAGGAATACAAATTGGAAAAGAAGAAGTAAAATTGTTACTGTTTGCAGATGACATGATACTATACATAGAGAATCCTAAAGATGCCACCAGAAAACTACTAGAGCTAATCAATGAATTTGGTAAAGTTGCAGGATACAAAATTAATGCACAGAAATCTCTTGCATTCTTATACACAAATGAGGAAAAATGTGAAAGAGGAATTAAGGAAACACTCCCATTTACCATTGCAACAAAAAGAATAAAATACCTAGGAATAAACCTACCTAGGGAGACAAAAGACCTGTATGCAGAAAACTATGACACTGAGGAAAGAAATTAAAGATGATACCAACAGATGGAGAGATATACCATGTCTTTGGATTAGAAGAATCAATATTGTGAAAATGACTATAATACCCAAAGCAATCTACAGATTCAATGCAATCCCTATCAAATTACCAATGGCATTTTTTATGGAACTAGAACAAAAAATCTTAAAATTTGTATAGAGACACAAACGACCCTGAATAGCCAAAGCAGTCTTGAGGGGAAAAAAATGGAGCTGGAGGAATCAAGACTCCCTGACTTCAGACTATACTACAAAGCTACAGTAATCAAGACAATATGGTACTGGCACAAAAACAGAAACACAGATCAATGGAACAGGATAGAAAGTCCAGAGATAAACCCACGCACCTATGGTCAACTAATCTATGACAAAGGAGGCAAGGATATACAATGAAGAAAAGACAGTCTCTTCAATAAGTGGTGCTGGGAAAACTGGACAGCTACATGTAAAAGAATGAAATTAGAACACTCCCTAACACCATACATAAAAATAAGCTCAAAATCGATTCGAGACCTAAATGTGAGACCGAACACTATAAAACTCTTAGAGGAAAACATAGGAAGAACACTCTTTGACATAAAATACAGGAAGATCTTTTTTGATCCACCTCCTAGAGTAATGCAAATAAAAACAAAAATAAATAAATGGGACCTAATGAAACTTAAAAGCTTTTGCACAGCAAAGGAAACCATAAATAAGACTAAAAGACAACCCTCAGAAGGGAGAAAATATTTGCCAATGAATCATCGGACAAAGGATTAATCTCCCAAATATATAAACAGTTCATGCAGCTCAGTATTAAAGAAACAAACAATCCAATCCAAAAATGGGTAGAAGACCTAAATAGACATTTCTCCAAAGGAGACATACAGATGGCCAAGAAGCACATGAAAAGCTACTCAACTAATTATTAGAGAAATGCAAATCAAAACTATAATGAGGTATCACCTCACACCAGTTAGAATGGGCATAAACAGAAAACCTACAAACAACAAATGCTGGAGAGGGTGTGGAGAAAAGGGCACCGTCTCACACTGTTGGTGGGAATGTAAATTGATACAGTCACTGTGGAGAACAGTATGGAGGTTCCTCAAAAAACTAAAAATAGAATTACCATATGATCCAGCAATCCCACTACTGGGCATATACCCAGAGAAAACCATAATTCAAAAAGACACATGCACCCCAATGTTCATTGCAGCATTATTTACAATAGCCAGGTCATGGAAGCAACGTAAATGCCCATCAACAGACGAATGAATAAAGAAGATGTGGTACATATATATAATGGAATATTACTCAGCCATAAAAAGGAAAGAAATTGGGTCATTTGTAGAGACGTGGATGCATCTAGAGACTGTCATACAGAGTGAAGTAAGGCAGAAAGAGAAAAACAATTATCGTATATTAACGCATATATGTGGAACCTAGAAAATGGTACAGATGAACTGGTTTGCAGAGCAGAAATTGAGACAAGAAGTAGATAAAAATGTATGGACACCAAGAGTGGATAGAGGCAAGGGATGGGAGTGGGGGTGTGATGAATTGGGAGATTGGGATTGACATGTATACACTGATGTGTATAAAATGGATGACTAATAAGAAAATAAATTTTTAAAAAAGTGGGTATTCTTGGCCCTTTGTAAATTTTAGAGTCAGCAGTGGAACAAGTGACACACACACACACATACACACACTTAGGATACTGACTGGACTGACTGGGAACAAACTGGGATCGCCACTTATTTAGGTCTTTTTTAACTTCAGTGTTTATAGTTTTCTGAGTAAAGGTCTTGTCTCCCCCATTGTTAATATTTATTTCTAAGTAATTAATGTTTGATGCTATGGTAAATGTTCTCTATTTTTAAAAAATCATTTTCTCATTACTAGTTGCTGATATATTGAAATACAATTTATTTTTGTATAGTGACCTTGTACCCAGTACCCTTGCTAAATTCATTTATCAATTCTAATAGTATCTGCGGATTCTTTTGGATTTTCTGTATGCTTAATTAAAGCTGCTATGAATAATAACAGTTTTATTTCTTCTACTCCAATCCTTATACCTTATATTTATTTTTCTTGCTTTATTCATTGGCTAGGACTGCCTGGTGTAAGACTGACCCTACAGTGGCTGGCAATGTTGAATACAGGGGTAGTAGGGGGCATTCTTGTCTTGCTATTGGTCTCTCTTCCATTGTCCACTGTAGCTATTTAAAATCTTCTTTACCTTCCTTGAACCCTCAACAACATAAGCAGTCATCAGGTAGGAACTCTAAACCTGCTATGCCCTCCCACCTAAAGACTCGCCTGCATCTATACCCACTCTTGCTTCCTTTCCACTTGGAAAGGGTGCCTATTACCTTTCCTCAGATCTCTTACTGTACCAATTTTCAACTCCTCTCCCTCTCTATTGGCTCTTTCCCAACTTCATTTACATATGCCAAGACTTTACACTCTCTAACAACAAAAACAACACCAACAATCCTTCTCAGTTATACAACCTCAGCTAGCAAATGGCCCACCTCTCTCAGTCTCTTCCAGTCAAGATTATTATTCAGACTTGTCCAAATCTCCTGCCTAAAATTTATTTTAACCTCCCACTCCTCATAGGATATGTAATCATATCAGTGGCTCTTCTTTACCTTCAAATAATATGACTGTATAACCTGGTTTACCTGCAACAGTTCCAGATTATTCCTGTTATCCTAGCATAATAATGAATAGAACCCCCTTTATTCTCAGGAGTGTCCTGCTATAGGGGATATGGTCACTCTATCATGGCCTAGCCCAAAGGCCCTCAGTGATTTGCTCCATGCCTACCTCTCATCTCTCATGAAATTCTATAGCTGGGCAGCTTGAGGTTTACCAATTGCCCCATGCTCTCTTCCACCAAACATCCTTCCTCTCCCCTTATCTGGGTTTATACTATTTATCTTTTACATTTGGTAAAGCAAACTCCCTTTGCTAATCCATATATGGAATAATATTCTATCATTAACCAAAGTTCTTTGTTATGCTAACCCATCAATATACCAAAGTTTTTATTTCGTCCCTGCTTTTATGACCCATTGTGCCAACATAATAAACATATATATCATTCAATGACTTTCCATGACTTTTCTTCTGAAGGTTTCAGATGATCAACATTTCAGGTTCTGCCAGTACTTGGGCTCACCAAGGTGCCTGCTGCTCCAGGTCACAGTATCCAGGTTCCAGAAAGTAATAGAAGATGGAGTCATGAAATCAGTTGAATTTCCTGACTTTACCTCTTTTCCTTTCTTCTATACCCACAAACATACTTCAGACATGAATCATAGTTCTGGTACCAAAGACAGAAAGATAGTTTTGCTCTCATGCCTTGGGAAAAAACAGAACGCTGGCTATTTTAGGGCCAATCTCCCTTTGTAAGAAGAAAAAAGTAAACTGGTAAACTGGTTCCAAAGATAATAAAAAAGGAATGATGATTCCTCTGGGACACAGATTGCTCACACAGCTCCTAAAAGGAACGTTGACAGTGCTAAGAATACACAGCACAGCTACTCCCACTGCAACTCTATAACCACATACTTTCCCTCACTGCTGAAATATTAGAAGTCTTACATTCATATAACATTCTTACATTATTATATTATATGACCTTATGGTATATGATCTTACTTTCATATAACACATTTAGGCAGAACAGGTATTACTTTTCTTTAGAAATTAGAAAATCGAGACTCAGAGAAGTAAAAAAAAAATTGCCCAAGGTCCTACAACTAAAAGATAGGAGAATTCAGGTCTTGCAACTCCTGATCCAAAGACCGTTCTTAACAGGGCATAGGTATAATAAGCAATATTCACTAATTACTTCAACATACTTATTAAATACCTATTCTGGGCCAGGAGCAATAACAGCCAGGGGATATATATAGGAATAAGATATATCTCTGCCCTGCAAAAGCACATAGTTTAGAGGGGAGAGAGAAGAGTCAACAATATAGAGGGAAGCAGAAAAGCTTAAGGTCCAGCCTGCTCACCAAAGACACTGCTGCATGCCGCCACTTCAGCATCATTCATTGTTTCAACAAGTATTTATTGAATTTTCTGGTGACTAATAGAGTGTGAACAATTTGCTTTCCTTTTTTCACTCAATATTCTTTTGAGGTTTGTTCATGTTGAGTAAATAAATATATATACATATATACGTACTTTTCATGTCAAAAATGTATGTGTGTGTATACATATGTAGATGCATACATATACACACATATACTATCTATGTTGAGAATATGTATGTACATTTTATCTGCTATATAGTATTTATTATATAAGTATACCACAATGTCTCAATTCCCCTGTGTAGAACATTTAGGTTATTTTTTATTTTTCCTATTCCAATAATGCAGCAATAATCATCACTGTATATGTCTCCTGGCAACACTTCTGCAAGAAAATGTCAAGCAAACCCTCTGAAATGGAAGAGAGTTCCATTTTTATGTAGAATCAGGTGTACCTTCAACCTTACTGAAGACTACAAAACTGCTCTCCTAAGCAGTTGTATCAATTAATATTCCCATCAGCACTGTGTGAGAGTTCCTATATCCTCAATCACTGGCCAACACTAGATAAAATCAGACTTTAAAAATCCTTGGCAAACTGATGAAAATACTATCTTACTGAACTTTTAATTTAGAGTCTCTGATAATTACTGAGAATAAGAATCTAGTCATATTTATTGCCATTCTTATTTCCTCTTACATGAATTGAGTGTATCCTTTGTACATTTTCTTTTTGGGCATTCTTTTTTCTTTTCTACTGATTTGCATGTGTTCTTTGGATTTTCTTTTTGTCTATTTGATGTGTAGGAATTCTTTATATATTCTGGATATTAATCCTTTGTCAACTATATGCATTGTAAATATTTTCTCTCCTGCCCAATGGTTGTCTTTCTCTTTGATTATGGTGTCTTTTGTTGTTGCTGTTGAAAGGTTTTAAAATTTGAATGTTGTTAAATCTGCCAATCTTTCCTATCATAGCTTGTGTTTTAAGACATCCTCCTCTATCCTGATATTATAAGGACATTCTTCTATAAACTCTTATAAGTATAAATTTTCATTTTATACCTTTAATACCTCTGGGATTTATTTTTGTGTATAGCATGAGGTAGGGAATAATTTTATTTTTTTCCATATGGGCAGCCAATTGATCCAGCTTCATTTACTGAGTGACAGTCTGGTTTGTAATGCTGTCATATACTAAATTCTCATAGATGTGTGGTTCTGTTTCTGAGCTTTCTCTTCTATGCCACTGATCTATTTCTTTCCCCTTATACTAATAATACCATACTTATTTTAATTTACAATAGTTTCATTTAAAAAGTCTTAACATATGGAATGGCAAGTCCCCCGACTCCTTATTCTTGAAAATTTTCTTGCCCCTTTACCATATTAAATGACTTTTAGAATCATCCTGTCAACTTCTTTGTTAAGCTTAACTGAGGTTTTTGACTGGGATTACATGTGTTTATAGATTAATTTAGGAGAAATAAACATACACATGATATTGAGTCTAATAAGCAAGAAGATGAGATAGCTTTATCTATTTTCAGATCTTCCTGTAGTCTTTCAATGATGTTTACATTTTTTCTCCATCAAAGGAATGTATTTATCTTATAAAATATATTCCTAGGTGACTTAGAGTTCTTGTTACTATTTAAATAGAATTCTTTTTAATTTTTATTTATTTGGCCACACCACACAGCTTTGCTGAAGGTGAGACATTTAAACAGTATTTATTTAGATTCTTGTGGATTTTTTAAATGTAGACAATCATATCATTTGCAAACATCAAAAATGTTTATTCTTCACTTCCAATCCTTTTTCTTCAAATTCTTTTGTTTCTTATTCTTGTGTTATACGTTTGCCAGAGCCCCTAGCACAGTTACAGAAACATTTTCTGCAAGTACTAATTTTGATTCTTCCTTCCAAACCTTATATCTTTTGTATCTTCTCTTATAGCATTCCCTAGGACCTCCAGAGTACAATATTTAGAGAAGCAGCAATCCCTATCAAAATCCTCATGACTTTTTTAATAGAACTAGAACAAATAACCCTAAAATTCACATGAACCACAAAAGAGCCTGAATTGCCAAAGCAATCTTGAGAAAAAAGAAAAAAGCTGGAGGTATAAACCTTCCACATTTCAGATCATATTACATAGCTACAGTAATCAAAACAGCATGGTACTGGCACAAAAACAGACTCATTGATCAATGGAACAGAATAGAGAGACCAGAAATAAACCCACACACCTATGGTCAATTAATCTATGACAAAGGATGCAAGAATATACAATGGAGAAAAGACAATCTCTTCAATAAGTGGTGCTGGGAAAACTGGACAACCAAGCAGTCACATGTAAAACAATGAGATTATAACATTCCCTCACAGCATATACAAAAAAAAAAAACTCAAAATGGTTTAAAGACCTCACTGCAAGATCACAAACCATACAACTTCTAGAAGAGAACATAGGCTGAACATTCTTTGACATAAATCGTAGTAATATTTTCTCAGACCAGTCTCCCAAGGCAAAAATAAATAAATAAAAGCAAAACAAACAAAACAAATGGGACCTAATTAAACTTAAAAGCTTTTGCACAGCAAAGGAAACCACCAATAAAACAAAAAGACAACCTATGGAATGGGAGAAAGTATTTGCAAATCATGCGACCAACAAGGGGTTAATATCCAAAATATACAAACAGCTCATATAACTCAGTAACAAAAAAACAAACAACTCAATCAAAGATGACTTGAACAGACTTTTTTCCAAAGAAGACATACAGATGGCTAACAGGCACATGAAAAGATGCTTAACATTGCTAATTATTAGAGAAATGCAAATCTAAACCACAATGAGATATCACCTCACTCCTCACATCAAAAAAGTCTACAAATAACAAAAGTTGGAGAGGATGCGGAGAAAAAGGAACCACTGTAGAGTGTTAGTGGGAATGTAAATTGGTGCAGCCCCTATGGAAAACAGTATGGAGGTTCCTCAAAAAACTAAAAATAGAACTACCATACAATCCAGCAATTCCACTCCCAGGTATATATCCAGAAAAAAACAAATACTAATTCAAAAAGATATATGCACCCCAATGTTCACAGCAGCACTATCTACAATAGCCAAGACATGGAAGCAACTCAAGTGCCTGTCAAAAGGCAACTGAATTAAGAAGATGTAGTATATGTTTATATGTATACCTACATATATATGTATATATACACACACATATATATGCAATGGAACATTACTCAGTCATAAAAAATAATGAACTACTGCCATCTGCAGCAACGTGGACAGACCCAGAGATTATGCATAGTGAAATAAGGCAGACAGAGAAAGACAAATACTGTATGATATCACTTATATGTAGAATCTAAAAAATATTACAAATAAATGTATATGTAAAACAGACAGATATAGAAAACAAACTTGTGGTTATCAAAGGGGAGAAGGGAGGAAGGACAAATTAGGAGTGTGGGATTAACAGATACAAAGTACTATGTATAAAATAGATAAGCAACAAGGATATAATGTATAGCATAGGGAATTACAGGCATTATCTTGAAATAACCTATAATGGAATATAATCTGAAAAAATACTGAATCACTATGCTGTGTACCTGACACTAACATAATATTGTGAATCAACTATACTTCAGTTTTAAAAAAAGAGAAACAGCAAAAGGAGGCACCTCTGTCTTGCTACTGATTCTAAAGAGAATGCTTCTACTATTTCACTATTAAGAACACTGGAGCATTTTAGCAAATACTCCTTATCAGGTTAAGAATGTTCTCTTCTATTCCTAGCTTGTTTGATCTTGAATGCATGTTTCATTTTATTCACTGCTTTTTCTGCAGTGGTTATGTAATTTTCCTTTTTAGTCTATCACTATGGTAAATTATCTTAATTAATTATAAAATTAGCATCTTAGTGTTGCTAGAATAAACTCTGTTTGGTCATAATACTTTTTGCTTACACATTACTGGGTATGGTTTACTGTATTTTGCTCAAGATTTTGACATCTACATTAATAAGGGACTCTGGCCTAAAAATTCCCTTTACTTTCTCTTTCTACTTTCTTTATCATTACTTTTTTCTTTTTCTAATTTTTTGAATGTAATGCTTAGCTCATTAATTTTCAATCTCTGTTTTATAATATATTCATTTAAGATTATAAATCATAGACTGCCTTAGATGCAGTTTTAACATGTGTACCTTGATTATCATTCAGGTTTAAATACTTCATAATTTCCATTATAATTTCTACATTTACCAATAAATTATTTACAAGTATGTGTGTGAGGTGGCATGTGGCTACTGTTTTATAAAGGATTTCTAATTTATTCCATTGCTGTCAGAGAATGTTATGTATGTATCACTGGGTTTGGAGCATTCTCTTTTTCCATACAACTGCAATTTTTTTTCTTAAAGTCTATTATTTATTAATTTATTTATTTACCACCAACACTTCATTATTAGATTCCCAGGGATTTTTATTTAGAAGCTGCAAAACTTGCAAGGCTATACAATTCCTGGAATGAAATTTAGGTTTACTTTCTGAAATCAATCCAGGCAAGACTTGAAGTCTATTATTTCTGATATTAATACTATTTCCTAGCTTTCTTTTCATTAATATTTTCCTGGAATACTTTTTTTTGGGATGGAATGTCCTATAAATATCAACTAAGTCCATCTTGTTTAATGTATCATTTAAAGCTTGTGTTTCCTTATTTATTTTCATTTTGGATGATCTGTCCATTGGTGAAAGTGGGGTGTTAAAGTCTCCTACTATGATTGTGTTACTGTCGATTTCCCCTTTTATGGCTGTTAGTATTTGCCTTATGTATTGAGGTGCTCCTACGTTGGGTGCATAAATATTTACAATTGTTATGTCTTCTTCTTGGATCGATCCCTTTATCGTTATGTAGTGTCCTTCTTTGTCTCTTCTAATAGTCTTTTATTTTAAAGTCTATTTTGTCTGATATAAGAATTGCTACTCCAGCTTTCTTTTGATTTCCATTTGCATGGAATATCTTTTTCCATCCCCTTACTTTCAATCTGTATGTGTCCCTAGGTCTGAAGGGAGCCTCTTGTAGACAGCATATATATGGGTCTTATTTTTGTATCCATTCAGCAAACCTTTGTCTTCCGGTTGGAGCATCTAATCCATTCGCGTTTAAGGTAATTATCGATATGTATGTTCCTATGACCATTTTCTTAATTGTTTTGGGTTTGTTTTTGTAGGTCATTTTCTTCTCTTGTGTTTCCCACTTAGAGAAGTTCCTTTAGCATTTGTTGTAGAGCTAGTTCGGTGGTGCTGAATTCTCTTAGCTTTTGCTTGTCTGTGAAGCTTTTGATTTCTCCATTGAATCTGAATGAGATCCTTGCTGGGTAGAGTAATCTTGGTTGTAGTTTCTTCCCTTTCATCACTTTAAGTATATCATGCCACTCCCTTCTGGCTTGCAGAGTTTCTGCTGAGAAATCACCTGTTAACCTTATGGGAGTTCCCTTGTATGTTATTTGTTGTTTTTCCCTTGCTGCTTCCAATAATTTTTCTTTGTCTTTAATTTTTGCCAATTTGATTACTATGTGTCTTGGCATGTTTCTCCTTGGCTTTATCCTGTATGGGACTTGCTGCACTTCCTGGACTTGGATGGCTATTTCCTTTCCCATGTTAGGGAAGTTTTCGACTATAATCTCTTCAAGTATTTTCTCAGGTCCTTTCTCTTTCTCTTCTCCTACTGGGACCCCTATAATGCGAATGTTGGTGCGTTTAATGTTGTCCCAGAAGTCTCTTAGACTGTCTTCATTTCTTTTCATTCTTTTATCTTTATTCTGTTCCACAGCAGTGAATTCCACCATTCTGCTTTCCAGGTCACTTATCTGTTCTTCTGCCTCAGTTATTCTGCTGTTGATTCCTTCTAGTGTATTTTTCATTTCAGTTATTGTATTGTTCATCTCTGTTTGTTTGTTCTTTAATTCTTCTAGGTCTCTGTTAAACATTTCTTGCATTCTCGATCTTTGCCTCCATTCTTTTTCTGAGGTCCTGGATCATCTTCACTATCATTATTCTGAATTCTTTTTCTGGAAGGCTGCCCATCTCCACTTCATTTAGTTGTTTTTCTGGGGTTTTATCTTGTTCCTTCATCTGGTACATAGCCTTCTGCCTTTTCATCTTGTCTATCTTTCTGTGAATGTGGTTTTTGTTCCACAGGCTGCAGGATTGTAGTTCTTCTTGCTTCTGCTGTCTGCCCTCTGGTGGATGAGGCTATCTAAGAGGCTTGTGTTAGTTTCCTGATGGGAGGGACTGGTGGTGGGTAGAGCTGACTGTTGCTCTGGTGGGCAGAACTCAGTAAAAACTTTAGTTTCCTTGACTGTTGATGGGTGGGGCTGGGTTCCCTCCCTGTTGATTGTTTGGCCTGAGGCAACCTAACACTGGAGCCTACCTGGGCTCTTTGGTTGGGCTAATGACAGACTCTGGGAGGGCTCACGCCAAGGAGTACTCCCCAGAACTTCTGCTGCCAGTGTACTTGTCCTCACGGTGAGGCACAGCCACCCCTGCCTCTGCAGGAGACCCTCCAACACTAGCAGGTAGGTCTGGTTCAGTCTCCTATGGGGTCACTGCTCCTTCCCCTGGGTCCCAATGCACACACTACTTTGTGTGTGCCCTCCAAGAGTGGAGTTTCTGTTTCCCCCAGTCCTGTCAAAGTCCTGCAATCAAATCCCGCTAGCCTTCAAAGTCTGATTCTCTAGGAATTCCTCCTCCCGTTGCCGGACCCCCAGGCTGGGAAGCCTGACATGGGGCTCAGAACCTTCACTCCAGTGGGTGGACTTCTGTGGTATAAGTGTTCTCCAGTCTGTGAGTCACCCACCCAGCAGTTATGGGATTTGATTTTACTGTGATTGCTCCCCTCCTACCATCTCATTGTGGCTTCTCCTTTGTCTTTGGATGTGGGGTATCTTTTTTGGTGAGTTCCAGTGTCTTCCTGTTGATGACTGTCCAGCAGCTAGTTGTGATTCTGTTGTTCTCACAAGAGGGAGTGAGAGCACGTCCTTCTACTCCGCCATGTTGGTTCCTCTCGCCGGTAATTATTAATTACAACAGTAACTACCATTCATTAAGAACCTAAGTCCCTTATTATAACTGTAAAAAGGAAAAAAAAAGAACCTAAGTCCCAAACGTTGTGTTTGGATACTTTTTTTTTTTTTGGCCATGCCAGGTCAGTTGCTGCACATGGGATCTTTTAGTTGAGGCATGCTGGCTCTTAGTTGCAGCATGCATGTGGGATCTAGTTCCCAGACCAGGGATTGAACCCAGGCCCCCGGCATTGGAAGCATGGAGTCTTACCCACTGGACCACCAGGCAAGTCCCATACTTTTTAATGTATCCGTTAATTTGATATTCATAATTATATGAGTAAATGACATGAGGCCATTCCAGAGCTAAAGGAAATAGGACTCAGAACTGAATAGGTGAGTTGCCTGAAGTCACAAAGCTAGTAAGTGGCAGAATCCAGATTTGAATTCCATTTCATTTTTGGTCTGTTCTTACCTCTAACCCACACTGCCTCTTTAATGCTACTACTTCTCCATTTTTCAGATTTTACCTGGAAATGTCGATGTTTTGCTTTTTGCTGAGTCTCAGGACAGAAAAAATCAGACCCCAGGACTCAACCAATATTCTACTTTTCCATCAAGGCAAGGGCACCATCTAGTGGCCACACTTTGCCACCAATACAGTCAAAGAAAGTAGAGGGGAAGGAAATGGTTTCCCTCCACTGGTTTTACATGTCCTTGCATCAAGTTGGAGTGTCTGCACTGACTCTTCCTGTCAAGAAGAACAGGAGCCCAGGGACTTCCCTGGTGGTCCAGTGGTTAAGACTCCGTACTTCCACTGCAGGGGGCATGGGTTTGATCCCTGGTCGGGGAACTAAGATCCCTCATACCACATGGTACGACCAAAAAAAAACAGAAGAAGAGGAGCCTGGTAACATTATGGACTGTACATGGTTTTGGAATGAGATAGACCCAAGTTCAATCCCAGATTCACCATTTACTAACTGTGTGACTTTGGTAAGTTACTAAATGTAACATGAGTCTCAGTCTCCTCATTCATCAAATGAAATAACACCATTAGCCTGAGAGGATTGTCATGGGAATGTCAATGAAAATCAGCCAGCACAGTAACTGATCCAAAGAGCTTCCTCAATAACTGCTGGTTCCTCTTCCTAATCTTCTTTCATGTAGCCTAAATCCACATGGGTATCTTGCATTTTTTTAAAAATAAAACACATCCATACCACTGGCTCATTCTGTGTTTAACATAACTTCCATACTTCTTTTGTATGTAAACTATAATAGAGGCAAATTCCCCAAAATGTATTCCTTATTTTTATAAACACATGAAATCAACAATAAGCATTTTTTGAGTACCTACCTACAGTGTACCAGGCACGTATGACAGTGGATGGGAGCTCACTATTGACTGGGGAAAACAGACTACTTAACATGTAATACCATGTAAAAGTACTATCATGGATATAACTGACAAACGGAAGAGAAGCAAATCTGTTAGAAGGATGTAGATCAGGAACGCTTCATGAAGAAACACCTTTTGAAAAGTCTCTTAAAATATGAGCTCACCAGATAAGGGAACAGAACATTCCTGACATAAGAAAAATGTATGTCAGAAGCAACGAGGAAACATGAAGAAGTACAGTGTGGTTGGAACATAGGATGGGATGTATGAAGAGGCGGGGAGAGATCTGTGGTACAGGTCAATGACAGCTCGTCAAGCTCATGTGGAATCTAGATGATAGGTGCATTATCTATCACCACCACCGTCATCATCATCCACAGCAGTTATCATATATTAGACATACACTATGTGCCAAACTCTATACATGCATAATTGCTAAACCTCACAACCCTGCAAGTTATATGTTATTTTCATAGAGGTTACGAAATTTGCCCAAAGGCACAGAGTCAGTAAGGAGTGTAAGCTGAGTGAGATTCAGCTCCAGGTCTCTCTGATTCTACTACACTAGTGGTCCCAATCTTGGCTGTACAACACAGTCACCTGGAGAATCTGTTTAAAAATAAAGGTTTCAGACCCAGTTCTAAAACAGTATATCTCTAGAGCATGGGACTTGGGAACCTATATTGCAAACAAACTCTCCAGATGTTTCCTAAATAGGAAGCCAAATGGCAGTTCCGCTTCTTGAAACTACCACAGAGCCTCTTAAAACACACACACACACACACACACACACACACACACGAACACTACTAATTTACAGCTTCCATCTATGTGTCAAGTGCCTAATCCTCACAAAATTCTGCAAGGGTATTACAATATTATACCCTTGCAGAATTTTTTATAATAATTATAATTATAATCCCCACTTTAAAGGAGAGAAAAGTCAAGTTCAGGAGGCTTACAGATAGCTTCCCTCTTCCAGTCAACAAAGCAAGGAGCAAAAATAAGATTCAAACACAGGTATGTCTAGTTCTTCTTTGTCATGCTGTGTGGTAGAATTCTAAAATACCCACCCCCCAAATGACCCTTGCCCCTGTATTCTCTCCTCCCCTTTGAGTGTGAGTGGAAACTGTGAATATGATGAGATGTTACTGCAATGATTATGTACAGGATGAGTAATCACTGAAGTGATTACATGGCAAAAAGATTATCTGGTGGGTGTAACCTATTCTAATCATGTGCAGTCTTTTAAAAGCAGAGTGTTTTCTGCAGCTGGCAGCAGAAATGAAAAGTCAGAGAGGTTTAAAGCACAAGAAGGATTCTATGCACCATGCTGACTTGAAGATGGAGGGGCCACATGACAAGGAGTATGTGCAGCCTCTAGAAGTTGAGAGCAGATCTCAAGCTGACAGCCAGCAAGAAAATGAGGACCTCAGTCCTGCAACCACAAGGAACTGAATTCTGCCAACAACCTGAATAAGCCTAGAAGCAGACTCTCGCCTTGGAGTCTTCCTCAGAGCCTCCAGATAAGAGCCCAGCCTGGCCAATATCTTGATTTCAACAAGGAGAGAATCTTCCTGAGATGTCTGATCTACAGAACTGTAGATAATAAATGGTGGGAGTTTTTTAATTGTGGTAAAGTACACATAACATAAAATTTACCATTTTAACATTTTTCAGTGTTCAGCTTAGTACCATTAAATACATTCACATTGTTGTGCAGCCATCCTAACCATACATCTCCAGAATTTTTTCATCTTCTCAAAATGAAATTCTGTACCCATTAAACAAGAAATCCCTAATCCTACTTGCCTCAGCCCCTGAAAACCACCATTCTACTTTCTGTTTCCATGAATTTGACAACTCTAGGTACCTCATATATGTAGAATCAAACAATATTTGTCTTTTTGTGACTGGCTTATTTCATACAGCATAATGTCCTTAAAGTTCATCCATGTTGTAGCATGTGTCAGAATTTCCTTCCTCCTTTTTAAGACTAAACAGTATTCCACTGTATGTATATACCACATTTTGTTTATCCATTTATCCATCATATGGTCACTGGGCTGCTTCCACCTCTAGGCTATTGTGAATAACGCTTCTACGAAAAGCACATGTGTATACAAATATCTATTCAAGGCTGTGCTTTCAATTCTTTTGGATATATAGATTATATGAGTATTGTTTTAAGTCAATTCATTATCTTGAACATTGAGTAAGTAAAAGGAAATAATTGAGCATTTATTTATCCTATCTATTTGAACTGTACCACTGGGTAATTAAATAATAGATGAAGAGAAATGTTTCCTTATATAATTATTTCTGATAAAAATTAAAACAAAATGATAAAATATCATAATTTTTCAACCCCCAAATGGATCTAGCTACTGAGCATCAGTAGTTGGTAATATCTGGGAGTTCCCTGGTGGCCTAATGGTTAGGACTCGGCGCTTTCACTGCCATGGCCCAGGTTCAATCCCTGGTTGGGGAACTGAGATCCTGAAAGCTGTGTGATGCAGCCGGAAAAAAAAAAAAAAAAAAGAAGTTGCTAATATCAATAAAGAGCAAAAACCAGACATCATGTGTCTACTGATAAAAGAACACAACACTGCTTATAGTCTTGCCAAAGGGATCAAACCTAAGTCTGATCTGGTCTCTGGATCCACCTGCCAATTTGCAAGAAAAGCAGAGACAGAGGAACACGCTGAATTACACCAGTATGCAATCAATAAAATCTACATTATGGAAAGCTCCTACAGGTCAAAGGGTCTGGATTCTTCAATACATAATTGCAAACAAAAGATATCAAGTTTTTTTAAATGGGCAATATAAAATATAGAATTTAGGAAAGCAAATCCAAGAAGTGATTCCTATAAAAGAACAGTGGTTACTTTAAGAGACAGGGAGGTGGCTGTAATTTGAATGGGGCACATAGAGAGGCTTCTGAGGTAACTGGCCAAATTCTATTTCTTAACCTAGACGGTAGTCACAAGGGTTAATAATTAATTAAGCTATATTTAAAAGAAAAAAATAGCACATTAAATGTAACAATGACACAGAGGCCCAAATCCAGATTGAATTACACTGAAGAGCTGTCTCACTGCAGCTCTGCCAAAGTCTCACCATTGAGTCTATCTCAAGCCAAGAAAGCAGTTCATACCAGACTGAGGGGTGACTGAGGTCAATGGCAAGTGGTTAGAAAAGCAATTAAACCAAGAAGGCAAAAGCAAAACCAAAGGAAAGGAAAAAAATCAGTAAACAGTATAATAAGCTGAATTTTCAAAAATCTTTATGCTATCACATATACAACGTCTGTTCAAAACAAGCCTGTCTCATTTCCATCCTGTAAGTTCACCATACTTACTCCTATCTCAGTGCCAAAATTTTTCCATTAGAATTTGGTTTTTTTCTCAGAGTTATTTCCCATTTTTACCAATTAACTACTGCTAATAAAGGCAATCGTATGTTTACCAAATATTTACATTTACATCTTCAAAAGTAAGGGTGCAGAAAAAAGATGGCAGAAAGAAAGCAACAGGAGCCTGAAAGAAGAAAAGGCCACTAGAAGCTGACTTACCAAGTTATGATAGAGGTAGGCCCTTCTTTAGATACAATGGAGTACTAGAGACTATATCCCCAAGCCTGCATTCTTTCTTGTCTTTAGCTATTTGGACCACAGTGGAAACTGAACAAGCAATTGAAAGCAGCTTGAAGCTATAGGCCTGCACTGTCCAATAAGGTAGCCCCTAGCTACATGTGCCTACAGGCCACCTGAAGTACAGCTAATCTGAACAAAGATGTGCCATAAGTGCAAAAGACATAGTGGATTCCAAAGACTTAGTATGAAAAAAAGAATGTACAATATCTCATTAATAATTTTTGTATTGATTACCTGTTTAAATAATATTCTGGATATACTGGCATAAACAAAATATATTATTAAAATTAATTTCACCTGCTTTTTACTTTTTAAATGTGATTACTACAAAAATTTTAAATTATGTATATGTGGCTCACATTATATTTCTACTGGACATCACTGCTACAAAGACCATTATTAAATAGTGTTGAACAGGAAGAACTAAGCAGCTGAAAGTGGGGATTTTTCAGTTTTTTTATACTGTTTGCGCTATTGCCAACACTACAACTCATTTAATTTCCAGCCCCTGTCCCTGGATATAAAATAGAGGTTTAAAAAATCAGTAGGTGCATTAAGTCATGGATACAACATTAAATCATGGGCCAAAGTAACTGAGTTCTAGTCCTGGTTCTGGAGTTACCCTGGAGAAGTCTTTTTTTTTCTCTGAGCCTTAGTTGCCTGCCCTAACAATTAAGTAAAGGAGCTAAACTAAATTTAGACTCCCACTAATCTGTCAAAATATTTTTTTCTTTCTGTCGGAATTGGTTTTCATAAAAATGAATAAATACTCACTCTGAGTCTAACACATCCTCTGCGAGAGCCTCTCATCATTTTGTCCTTGGACTAAAAGAAAAACAAAAACATTCAATGAATAAAAGATAAACAGACTGTTTTAAAAATCATCTAGCGATAAACAGACAACATTTATAGTAATATTCCTCCCTTCTCCCCATCCCCACCCCACCTCACCCCACCATCACTTAAAGATAGGAATTGGGAGGTTTAAAATGTTTTGTAGTCTATACAAATAAAACTAATCCCAGAATTTTTTGTGTACCTTAAATGTAACATATATTACACTATATTTTCATTCCTCCTTCATAGCCCTTAACTCTCAACTAAAATATGTTTCTCATATTTTAGTAAGTTTGAGAGTCACCTGGAAGGTGACAAATTACCTGGGGATTTAAGAATCACTCCCAGATGATTCTGACTCAAGCAAACACAAGACCACGTTTTGAGAAACACTGCTTTAACTTTATCTCCTTGCAACTCCCCAAATGGGTCACATTTTTTGCCTCTGAGATTTCTCATCCAATGTTCCTCAGCTTGGTATAACCTTGACCCTGATTTTCTGCCTTGCCAACTGTCATTCATCAGGTGCCCTACCTCCCTCTGATTTGAATTCCCATCCCTGGACTCCCAGAGTCTCCTGTGTGTTCCCTTGTTGTGGCATGCACCATCTTGTGCTATGATAGCTAGTTACTTGTCTGACTCACCCACAGACTGCACATTCCTTAAGGGGTAGAAACTGTATCTGACTTATGTTTCAGAACAATGTCTGGCATACATTAGGTAATCAAAAAATATTTATTGATAAAATGTTGCTTCTCCTTTATGTTTCCCCTACTAGAATGAGCCAAGCAAAGGCTATGTTCTGCATAATAAGCCCCATGTTGACATTCAGTAAATATTCCTAGAATTAACTTAGTCATGTGTAATAAAATAAAGTAAAACCTCAAATAACTAAAGTTTTAAAAATATTTAATACCTCAACAACTGGTATTTTTCTGTACTCCACTATGTGACAAAGTAAAACAAGCCAATATCATGGGTTTATGGTTTTTTTGCTTGTTCACTTGTTTTTAATTCTTTGGCTGTGCCACACAGCATGCGGGATCTCAGTTCCCTGACCAGGGATCAAATCTGGGCCTTCAGTGGTGAGAGCTTGGAGTTCTAACCACTGCACCACCAGGGAATTTCCTGGGGTTATGTTTTAAAGAAAACTGTCCCACTTTAAACCATAGATGCCCTACATCCATTGTACTGCGCCATAAGCAAACTTCCAGCTATAGGATAACTAAGTTCTGGGGATTTAATGTACAGCATGGTGACTATAGTTAACAATACGCACTGTATACTTGAAAGTGGCTGAGTGAGTAGATCTTAAGAGTTCTCACTACAAAAAAAAAAAGGTAACTATGACAGGTGATGATGGATGTGTTAATTAACCTTATTGTGGTAATCACTTCACAATATATATGTATATCAAATCATCACACTGTACACCTTAAACTTAAACAATGTTATATGTCAACTATACCTCAATAAAGCTGGAAAAAATAAATTCAATCTTTCTTGGAGATATCTGCATGTCTGTACACAAAGATCTGCCTTACCCTTCTCATTGCAGTACATGCTGTTAACATAGCCTATGTCATTGTTTTCACTGATTCTTAGCTTATCAATGTAACAATATTACAATGATAAATCAAAGTAAACTCTCTTCAAAAAAGAAAAAAAATGAAACAAAAAAGCAAACTACTGAGCTATAGAAATTCATGTTCAGAAATTATTATTGAAGTACTGAAGAGAGTCTTCTTACTTACAAATATAAAGAGGACTCATAAATTTTATAAAACATTCTCAACATCAAGCAGGGTTGAAAAGAGTTCTTTACTAACAATATAGTTGATAAAAACACAGTTAACAAAAACATTCCCTAAGCATTTAATAGCCCTTTTACCATACCGTGTATTTATCTTCCCTCCAAAAGTGTCAAGGCAATACACAAAAATAATAATTAGGTTTGAAAATACCCAATGAGAGTTAGAATACAACTCAAACAAGGTAAGAAACATCCTTGACCCTCTTCCATTTTAAAAAATAAGATTACAGTAAATAGAAAAAGAGTAAGACAGGGTTATAAGTTAGAAAACATTGAAAGAGATAAGTGAAAATAATTAAAGCAAGTATAACTAGGAAACAATCAGACAAATCCAGAATGTGGGACATCCTATAAAATAACTGGCCTAGACTATTTTAAAATGTCCAAAAAAAAAAAAGACGAGCATATAAACGACTGTAATATAGAACAAAAATAAATTACGTGCATAGAGGCACAAAGTGTTATGAACCACAGAAGGCTCCCTGCCATGGATAAAAGATTGGGAAAGGCAATACTGAAATGACCAGGTCTCAAGGTTCAATCTGGGACTAAAAAAAAGGATTCTGATAAGAGAGGGAAGGTAGGAAAAAGACAGCATTCCAAGCCAAGGGAACAACATCAGCAAAAGCACGGGTATGGAAAACTTTACACATGAGGTCTTCACAGAAGAGTAGACTGATAGCCCAAGCACAGTGTGTGGAGAGGAAGGTGGAGAGAGATGGAGAGATGGGGATGAAAAGGAGGTATGGGGACCAGGTTTTGGAGGGTCAGAAAAAAACAGTGAGAAGTTAAGAAAATTAAACTTTATTCTATAGTTAATGGAGAGCTACTGAAGGTTTATGAACATTCTCAGTGGTGTGTTATAGAAAAATAACACTGACAAATATGAGGACTTGGGAAAAAGGGATGATGGTGACATTAATGATATAGCAAAAGCAGCAGCAGCAGCAGCAGATTCTCACTCATTGATACCCACTATGTCAGTGGTCCCCAACCTTTTTGGCACCAGGCACCGGTTTCATGGAAGACAATTTTTTCACGGATCCGGGGTGGGGGGGATGGTTTCGGGATGATTCAAGCACATTACATTTATTGTGTACTTTATTTTTTTTATAAATTTATTTATTTATTTATTTGGCTGCATTGGGTCTTCATTGCTGCGCATGGGCTTCCTCTAGTTGCGGTGAGCGGGGGCTAGTCTTCGTTGCGGTGCACGGGCTTCTCATTGTGGTGGCTTCTCCTGTTGCGGAGCATGGGTTCCAGGTGCACAGGCTTCAGTAGTTGTGGCTTGCGGGCTCTAGAGCGCAGACTCAGTAGCTGTGGTGCATGGGCTTAAGTTGCTCTGCAGCATGTGGGATCTTCCCGGACCAGGGATTGAATCTGTGCCTCCTGCATTGGCAGGTGGATTCTTAACCACTGCACCACCAGGGAAGTCCCTATTTCTATTATTATTACATTGTAATATATAATGAAATAATTACACAACTCACCATAATGCAGAATCAGTGGGAGCCCTGAGCTTGTTTTCACTTGCCACTCACTGATAGGGTTTTGATATGAGTCTGCAAGCAATTGATTTACTATGGTCTCTGTGCGGTCAAACCTCTCTGCTAGTGTTAATCTGTATTTGCAGCCGCTCCCCAGTGCTAGCATCACCGCCTCAGCTCCACCTCGGATCATCAGGCATTAGATTCTCATAAGGAGCACACAGCCTAGATCCCTCACATGTGCAGTTCACAGTAGGTTCGCGCTCCTATGAGACTCTAATGTCACCACTGATCTGACAGGAGGCGGAGCTCAGGCGGTAATGTGAGTGATGGGGAGCAGCTGTAAATACAGATGAAGCTTCATTCACTCACCCGCCGCTTACCTCCTGCTGTGCAGCCTGGTTCCTAACAGGCCATGGTCGGGTACCAGTCCGTGACCTGGGGGTTGGGGACCCCCTGCTCTATGTGATATGCACTTTATACACAGTAAGCCTCACAAGACCTTGCATGGTAAGAGTTATGCCCATATTATAAATGAAAGTGACACCAGGGAGATCAAGTAAATTACCCAGTTAAATTACACATGTAAAATGTAGCAGAGTTTGACCCAGCAGGTACAATTTGGAATGGCTGCCCTGCAAATCATTCTCTCAGACCATACCTGTGCTCTGCTAGCCTCGAATCCTCCTCCTCTTCCACAATGACACAGAGCCCTCGCCCTCATTTTCTCCCCACTCAGCTCCAATGTGGGGCCAAAGGGAAGCTGGTGTGACTAAGTCCCCCAGGCACAGTGAGTGCTGAGGAGTGGTTATCTGACCAAGCTGGTCGATCACAGGACCCACAACCCCAGGAACAAGGAAGGATAGAACCCTTCCACAGGGAGTTTTTCTACTGGGGCTGAGCTGATAGGGAAGAGCTCTTTCCTATCTGTCCTTGAAGCTGTGAGGTACAGTTGCCACAGGTCTTGTGCCCTCTACATGAAGGAAGCAATAATTAAAGCATACATGCTGAGAGGAGGAGAGAGGAGAGGCAGAGAGTCCTAGCTGCAAGTGATCTCCAGACACACCCTGATCTGAGGCAAACCTGCCTAAACCAATGCTATTCACTGAATAGCAGGGGTTTTTGTTTGGGGTTTTTTGTTTTGTTTTATATTTTCCTGCTGCTGTTGCTGTCTGTTTGTTTTTTGATGAATACTGGTACTGATGAGGGAAAGGTAGGGCCAACATAACCCCAACTCCAGCAATCTTCCTACCAGGTGCTGTGCTACCAATGTTCTCAAACTTACTAACAAATGTATTTTTTAGCAACTTGGCACAAACATGCCACCAGCCACAAGGTCCAGCACCTTAAGAAAGGATCACTCACAAAACAGATGCTAAAATCTTTTCAGCTAGATTAGAAAA
The DNA here is from genome assembly GCF_025265405.1 of Mesoplodon densirostris. Taxonomy (NCBI): domain Eukaryota; kingdom Metazoa; phylum Chordata; class Mammalia; order Artiodactyla; family Ziphiidae; genus Mesoplodon; species Mesoplodon densirostris. Next base: position 44,481,180 of record NC_082662.1, on the reverse strand, counting down.
CAGAATCCCCCATGAAGCAGAGAGGTACAGGGGTGATATGTTCTACTCCTAAGGGGCTCCAGAATTTTAAAAGATTGTTGAATTTGGTGGTTGGGTTTGTTGGTTTCTTATATCTTATTAATGCAAGGTCATTGGCTTCTGTTACAACAAGACATGCAATCAAAAATTGTTTCTAATAATCCTTATGCCAATCCTAATGCTAACCCCAAGATATTGATTCAGATTAAATTTGTATTGAAATTTCAAAGTAAATTACCACAAATATATTGTTGCCTGTAACAGGCCTGGCCCCTGATACCCATTCTCCTCTTCTTCCTTTCAGTAACATATCTTCCACCCAAAGTTTTAACTGAACACATGGCTCCCCTGCCAGTAATTACATTTCCAGCCTCCCTTTCAGCTAGGTATAGGCCAGTGTGCTGTGAACAGAAGCAGTGTGCGACAGATTGTGCCTTTCAAAGGAAACTTCTTGAAAAGACATTCTCGTTTCAAGGGTACGTGGAACATTCTCCAGAACTGACCACATGTTAAGCCATAAAACAAGTGTCAGTAAATTTAAACAATGGAAATAATACAGAGTATGTTCTTTGACCAAAATGGATTAAATGCAGAGCTCAATAACGGAAGGAAATTTGGGAAATTCACAAATAGGTGGAAATTAAATGACACTCCTGAATGACCAATAGTTCAAAGAAAAAATAACAAGGGAAATTTGAAAATACTTGAGATGAATGAAAATGAAAACACAATTTACCAAAACATAAAGAATACAGTGGGATAGGAAGGAGGGGAGGGAGGCTCAAGAGGGAGGGGATATGGGGACATGTATATGCATATGGCTAATTTGTTTTGTTGTGCAACAGAAACTAACACAGTATTGTGAAGCAATTATACTCCAATAAAGATCTATTAAAAAAAGAATACAATGAAAGCAATTCTTAGAGGGAAATTTATAACTATAAATGTCTAAACTAAAAAATAAAGATCTCAAATCAATAGCCTAAACTTTTACCTTAAGAAATTACACAAAGTAGTGCAACTAAACCTAAGGCAAGCAGAAGAAAGGAAATAATAGAAATTAGAGCAGAAATGAAATTAGAAAATGAAAAAAACAACAGAGAAAAAACAATAAAAATCAAAAGTTGTTTCACTGCAAATATCAACAAAATGGACAAATCTTAACTAGACTAACCAAGAAAAAAAGGGGACTCATATTACTGAAATCAGGAATGAAAGAGACAACATTATTACCAACTTTACAAAACAAAAAGTATTCTAAAGGAATACAATGAACAACAAATTAGATAACCTAGAAGAAATGGACAAATTCCAAGAAAGACACAAGCTGTTGAAACTGATTAAAGAAGAAACAGAAAATACAACTAAACCTTTAAGAATTTGAATTAGTAATCAAAAAACTTCTCACAAAGAAAAGCTTAAGCCTAGGCTTCACTGGTAAATTCTGTCAAATGTTTAAAGAATTAATACCTAGGAATAAATTTAACTAAGGAGGTGAAAGGCCTATACTCTGGAAACTATAAGAAGTCAATGAATCTTACCCAGCACCAGGAAAAATCTCCTAGGTCCCTGCTATTGAAAGGTCCAGGGCAGCAAGCAGCCTCACCCAGGAGTTTGTGAGAAATGCAGAATCTGAGGTCTCACCCCAGACCCCCAAATTCTGAATCTGCATTTTAATAAGATCCCCAAGTATTTCTCTGTGCAAATTAAAGTTTGAGAAGCACTTGCACTGGGTTACCCCTTGCTTCTTTTATTTACAACATCAAATAGCACTGAATTTCACACCACTTAATGGGAGTTTCCCTCTAGCAAATTGCTACACACTAAAATCTCCTTAATTGTGATACTTGAGCAACAACAAATCATAATATTAATTAAAATAATAACACAATCTAAAAAAAAAAGAAGTCAACGAAGGAAATTGAAGACATTACAAATAAATGAAAAGATATCCCATGTTTATGGGTTAGAAGAATTAATATTTTTAAAATATCCATACTACCCAAAGCAATCTACAGATTTAATGCAATCCCTATGAAAATATCCATGACATTTTTCAGAGAACTAAAATAAATAATCCTAAAATTTGTATGGAACCACAAAAGACCCCAAATAGCCAAAGCATCTTGAGAAAAAAGAACAATGCTGGAGGTATCATGTTGCCTGACTTCAGACTATACTACAAAGCTACAGTAATCAAAACAGTATGGTACTGGCACAAAAACAGACATATAGATCAATGGAACAAAATAGAGAGCCCAAAAATAAACCCTTGCACATATGGTCAATTAACCTATAATAAAGGAGGCAAGAATATACAATGGGGAAAAGACAATCTCTTCAGTTAAATGATGTTGGGAAAATTGGACAGCTACATTCTAAAAAAATGAATTAGAACATTTCTCACACTATACACAAAAATAAACTCAAAATGGATTAAAGACTTAAATGTAAGACCAGAAACCATAAAACTCCTAGAAGAAAACATAGGCAGTACACTCTTTGATATAGGTCTTAACAATGTTTTTTTGGAACTGTCTCCTCAGGCAAGGGAAACAAAAGCAAAAATAAACAAATGGGACTTAATCAAACTTAAAAGCTTTTGCACAGCAAAGGAGATGATCAACAAAACAAAAAGGCAACCTACTGAATGGGAGAAGATATTTACACAGGAACCCTAGTACACTGTTGGTGGGAATGTAAATTGGTACAACCATGGAAAACAGTACAGAGTTTCCTCAAAAAATTAAAATAGAACTACCATATGAACTAGCAATTCCACTCCTGGGCATATATCTGAAGAAAATGAAAAAAATTAATTCAAAAAGATCTACTGTATTTCTATACTCTTGGAACAAGCTATCTGAAAAAAAAATAACAAAATAATTCCATTTATAATAATACCAAAAAGAATAAAAATACTTAGTAATAAACCTAATTTTTGAAAGTACAAGACTTGTACCCTGAAACTACAAAACACTGTTGAAAGAGATTAAAGAAGATCTAAATACATGGAAAGACATTTTGTGTTCATGGATTGGTGGGCTACTATTGTCAATACAACGGCAATACTCTCCAAATTGATCTATAAATTTAATACAACCCCTGTCAAAATCCCAGTAGGGCCTCTTAATTGTCACACTCTGGATATATTTTATTACTTTAGCTGAACTTTTGTGTATCACATATAAAAAATCTTCTGAAAGGAAGGCTACATAAGTAATTTAAATTAAAGATAGCTCAAAATATTCTCCATTGAGGCTTCTGAGGCTATAGATATACCCATGTGAACTCTCTCATTTATTTTTTAATTTTATTTATTTATTTTAATTTATTTTATTTATTTTTCTTCTTTTTTTCTTTTTTTTTTTTTTTTTTTTGGCCACACGGCATGTGGGATCTTAGTTCCCTGACCAGGGGTCAAACCCACACCCCCTGCATTGAAGCACAGGGTCTTAACCACTAGGCCGCCAGGGAAGTCCCTGAACTCTTTCATTTAAATGTACAAAATTATTTCAATCCCCCAAAATGGTTTACAAAAATTTTTAAAGGGAGTACAATTATTAGAAGAAATTATTTTTTTTAAAGTATATCCAGACATGTAACTTATCCTATAGATAGTACAATTTAATGAAATAACATGGACCGTGGAGTGAGAGAGAGAAGATTTTGAATTCCAGCCCTGCCAACTTGCTGGCAGTGTGACCTTAGCCAAATCACTAAAATTTCCTGAGCTGTAGTTTTCTCATTTGTAAACCTGGGGTATTACTCTCACAAGATCATTGCAGGTACTGAGTTAATATAAGTAAATCACTTAGCATAGCACCTGCTGTATAAAAGGCACAAGGGGGGCTTCCTTGGTGGTGCAGTGGTTGAGAATCTGCCTGCCAGTGCAGGGGACACGGGCTCGAGCCCTGGTCTGGGAAGATCCCACATGCCGCGGAGCAACTAGGCCCGTGAGCCACAACTACTGAGCCTGTGCGTCTGGAGCCTGTGCTCCGCAACAAGAGAGGCCGTGACAGTGAGAGGCCCACGCACCGCGGTGAAGAGTGGCCCCCGCTTGCCGCAACCAGAAAAAGCCCTCACACAGAAACGAAGACCCAACACTGCAATTCAAAAGAATAATAAAAATAATAAAGAATATAAAGTTCTTTAAAAATAATGTGACCCTTAGCTCACACCATATACAAAAACTAATTCAAAATGGATCAAAGACCTAAATGTAAGAGCTAAAACTATAAAACTCCTAGAAGAAAACTTGGGAATAAAACTTTGTAACCTTAGATTAAGCAATGGTTTTCCAGATATACCACCAAAAGCACAAGCAACAAAAGATAAATTAGACATAATCAAATTAAAAATTTTTGTGCTTCAAAGGACCCTATCAAGAAAGTAAAAAGACAACCCACAGAAAGGGAGAAAATATTTGAAAATCATGTATCTCATAAGGGACTTGTATCTAGAATATATAAAAAATTCTTCCGCGATGAAGAGTGGCCCCCGCTCGTCACAACCAGAGAAAGCCCTCGCACAGAAACGAAGACCCAACACAGCAAAAATAAATAAATAAATAAATTAATTAATTGAAAAAAAAATTCTTACAACAACAAAGACAACCCAATTTAAAAATGAGCAAAGGACCCAAATAGATATTTCTCTTAATAAGATTTACAAACAGCCATTAAGCACACAAAAAGATGCTCAACATCGATAGTCACCAGGGAAACACAAATCAAAATACACTAAGATACTACTTCACACCCACTAGGATGGCTATAATCAAAATGACAGACAATAACAAATTGTTGGTAAGGATGCAGAGAAACTGGAACCCTTAGACCCCTAGTGGTAATGTAAAAAGGCGCAACTGCTTTGGAAAAGTCTGGCAGTTCCTCAAAAAGTTAAACAGAGTTACCCTATGACCCAGCAATTCCACTCCTAGATATATATCCAAGAAAAATGAAATATATTTGGAGATATATATCCAAATATATATCCACTCCTAGATATATATCCAAGAAAAATGAAAACATATGTCCACACCAAAACTTATGTACACAAGCGTTCACAGTACCATTAATCATAATACCCAAAATGTGGAAACAACTGAAATGTTCATCAGCTGTTGAATGAATAAATAAAATGTGGAATATACATATAACAGAACATTCAGCAATAAAAAGCACTGATATATGCTACAATATGGATGGACCTTGAAAACACCATGTTAAATGAAAGAAGCCATATAAGAATTATTTAAAGAATACTTTAATAATCTGATTCTGTTTATATGAAATGTCCAAAAGAGGCAAATCTACAGAGACTGAAAGTAGATTAGTGGTTGCCTAGGGCTAGGGGTGAAATACTGGAAGTGATTGTTAATAGAAATAGGGTTTCTTTTAGGGGTAATGAAATTTTTCTAAAATTGATGGTGGATATGGTTATACACTTCTGTGAATAAACTAAAAATAAAAAACTCATTGAACTGTATTTTTCAAAGAGATGGTATGTGTATTAATATCTCAATAAAACTGTTATAAAAAAATGAAAAGCACCAGGCAACCTAAAAATTTACTAAAATTTTCCATATGAAATTGTTACAACTATGATGTTTAGTTGTTATACTGCAAAATAAATATTCTTAAAATAAACAACAAAAGTCTGTACATAGAAAGGAAGAAGTTGAAGACATACAGGAGAGAGGGAGGAAAGCAGAAAAAGGAGAAAATCTATAGACTGAGATCCTCAAAAAGTGTGTGAGCAGATGGAATCCAGAACACCCAAGGATTACCTCTTCCATCATGACAGAGAAGGATAGGCAGGAAAGTAAGTATACCAACAGGTGAGAGTATGAGCAGTTGAGAGTGTTTCCACCAAATGGACTCTATTGTCTCTGGGAAGCATGGCATCTTCTATGACTGATGGAGGAAAGAGGAGGATTGAGAGAGACTGTAGAGATAGTTGCCAGAGTGACAAACCAAATATTCACCCAATATTTTATTTGCCCATCTGTGCCATAGAGTAATGCTAAAATAAATTAAATTAAATTAAATAAGTGAACAATCTTAGCATGAAGGTTTAATGTGAACAAAACTCTGGGACACAGCATATCAACTTTCATAATAATCTTTGTCATGCGAATGGGAAAAAATTAATTATGAATACCTCAAAATACTTTCCTTGAATATGATTCCATTTATATGATTCCATGTATCATGTAAACTTAACTTTTGCAAAAAAACTCTCCAGAAAGTGGGCATAGAGGGAACCTACCTTAACATAATAAAGCCCATATATGACAAACCCACAGCAAACATCATTCTCAATGGTGAAAAACTGAAAGCATTTCCTCTAAGATCAGGAACAAGACGAGGATGTCCACTCTCACCACTATTATTCAACATAGTTTTGGAAGTCCTAGCTAAGGCAATCAGAGAAGAAAAAGAAATAAAAGGAATACAAATTGGAAAAGAAGTAAAACTGTCACTGCTTGCAGGTGACATGATACTATACATAGAGAATCCTAAAAATGCCACCAGAAAACTACTAGAGCTCATCAATGAATTTGGTAAAGTTGCAGGATACAAAATTAATGTACAGAAATCTCTTGCATTCCTATACACTAATGATGAAAAATCTGAAAGAGAAATTAAGGAAACACTCCCATTTACCATTGCAACAAAAAGAATAAAATACCTAGGAATAAACCTACCTAGGGAGACAAAAGACCTGTATGCAGAAAACTATAAGACACTGAGGAAAGAAATTAAAGACGATACCAACAGATGGAGAGATATACCATGTTCTTGGATTGGAAGAATCCATATTGTGAAAATGACTATACTACCCAAAGCAATCTACAGATTCAATGCAATGCCTATCAAATTACCAATGGCATTTTTTATGGAACTAGAACAAAAAGTCTTAAAATTTGTATGGAGACACAAAAGACCCCAAATAGCCAAAGCAGTCTGGAGGGAAAAAAACGGAACTGGAGGAATCAGACTCCCTGACTTCAGTCTATACTACAAAGCTACAGTAATCAGGACAATATGGTACTGGCACAAAAACAGAAATACAGATCAATGGAACAACGTAGAAAGCCCAGAGATAAACCCACGCACCTATGGTCAACTAATCTATGACAAAGGGGGCAAGGATATACAATGGAGAAAAGACAGTCTCTTCAATAAGTGGTGCTGGGAAAACTGGACAGCTACATGTAAAAGAATGAAATTAGAACACTCCCTAACACCATACATAAAAATAAGCTCAAAATGGATGCGAGACCTAAATGTAAGACCAGACACTATAAAACTCTTGGAGGAAAACATAGGAAGAAACACCCTTTGACATAAATCACAGCAAGATCTTTTTTGATCCACCTCCTAGAGTAATGGAAATTAAAACAAAAATAAACAAATGGGACCTAATGAAACATAAAAGCTTTTGCACAGCAAAGGAAACCATAAACAAGATGAAAAGACAAGCTCAGAATGGGAGAAAATATTTGCCAACCAATCAACGGACAAAGGATTAATCTCCAAAATATATAGACAGCTCATGCAGCTCAATATTAAAGAAACAAACAACCCAATCCAAAAATGGGCAGAAGACCTAAACAGACATTTCTCCAAAGAAGACATACAGATGGCCAAGAAGCACATGAGAAGCTGCTCAATGTCACTAATTATTAGAGAAATGCAAATCAAAACTACAATGAGGTATCACCTCACACCAGTTAGAATGGGCATCATCAGAAAATCTACAAACAACAAATGCTGGAGAGGGTGTGGAGAAAAGGGCACCGTCTCGCACTGTTGGTGTGAATGTAAATTGATACAGCCACCGTGGAGAACAGTATGGAGGTTCCTCAAAAAACTAAAAATAGAATTACCATATGATCTAGCAATCCCACTACTGGGCATATACCCAGAGAAAACCATAATTCAAAAAGACACATGCACCCCAATGTTCATTGCAGCACTATTTACAATAGCCAGGTCATGGAAGCAACCTAAATGCCCATCGACAGATGAATGGATAAAGAAGTTGTAGTATATATATACAATGGAATATTACTCAGCCATAAAAAGGAACGAAATTGAGTCATTTGTAGAGATGTGGATGGATCTAGAGACTGTCAAACAGAGTGAAGTAAGTCAGAAAGAGAAAAACAAATATCGTATATTAACGCATGTATGTGGAACCTAGAAAAATGGTACAGATGAACCAGTTTGCAGGGCAGAAGTTGAGACACAGATGTAGAGAACAAATGTATGGACACCAAGGGGGGAAAACCGCAGTGGGGTGGGGATGGTGGTGTGCTGAATTGGGCGGTACACACTGATGGGTATAAAATTGATGACTAATAAGAACCTGCAGTATAAAACAAACAAACAAACAAAAAAAGTAGATTCTTTTTTTTTTAAGGAAGTCTAAACTAGTCTAAGAAGATTATCCTTTACAATAAAGTAAATAAGAAGAAAAAGACTGGGCTAGCCAGTTGTTTTTCTCTATAAGCAGTAAAAGGAAATAAATCCTTAATCTAAATCACTTGAGCATTGTTCTAGCTAGCTTTGATTGGAATTATGTAACTAGTTGAAAATCTAATCCAATGACAATTGCCACGTATAAGAGTGGCATATTTTAAGAACAACTCTACTTTCCATCCTTCTACAAATTATTACCATCAACACAGCTGCCTGCAACAAAAGCAAGAACTGACTGCTTGCCTGATATAACACACTAAGCAAAAGATCCCACACAAGTTCTACAGGCTCTGGCTGATTAAACAAAAGCCACTGTTATAAATATAAGCTCAATAAGGTTTTACATAGGGGAAAGAAACATACATATTTGCTATCAGTATATTCTGCACGGTTTACAAGGGTATATAAGCAACAACTCCAAAACAACCTTCTATATCTCAGCTCTAAGCCTAGTTTGCAGGGCCTTGGACATTCCATTCACTATGAGAACAATGTGCCACATTATAGGGCTTGAAAATCATAATGCTTAGTACTACTATCAAAGAGTTTACAAGCTTACTGTACAAAGAATGTACCAGAGATACGACTAGTTAATTATAACAGATGTAAATGATTCAACACCCAAAAGAATTATATGAGCAAGGCTCAAGAGTATTAGAACAGGGAAAAATCAAGGCTGACGAGAGTATTCAAGGAAAGCAAAAGATATAAAATTTCCATATACTTCTTCCCACTGGTACTACTTACCCTCTTAGGAGGCTTCTTTCTTTTATTTTCAGGGCATTTAGATTAGATACAATTTTTCTTCTGTTCCTTTTACAATTCTAAAACTACTATATTAAGATTTGTACTATTACTATGTACCATGTGAGCTTAATAAAAATCATAATTAATATATTCAAAAACAGTTTATTTAGAAAAGTATAAGTTCCTTTTAATTGTTTGATGTGAGTCGTGCTGATATCTTTCTAGGAGAATCTGAGACTCCCTCCTTTACATCTTTGCAAGAGAAACACACATACTTAAGCTCTTCAAAAACCTAAAATCCAAGAATTAGATGACAGATTTTTTTTTAATCACCTTCCAGACATTGCTAAGGACTGCCAAATAACACTTAAATGTGTTTAGATTACCAGTGATTTTGAAATTCAAAGTCACTATCAGTCTCTTTCAGTCAGCATGTAACAGCAAAGACCATATTATTTCTCTAATGATTCCTTTTACAAAGACTACCTTGAGTGGCCCTGATAACTTACTAACTCACTATTTCTAACATTCTCTCCAAAATGTTATAAAAACAATACAAATCAAGAAAGAGTGTTAAATATTTATGGGTAATGACTAAACAAATCATATTTTATAATCTCAACTAGTTCCTTATACAACCTGATTAATCTTCAACATGTCCCTAGTTATTCCTTTTTCCAGTTCCCATGGCCATTGATCTAAATGTTTACTATATTCCTTAAATCTTGACTCTACTCTCATTTTTAACATGGACCCTGCTTCCCATCCCTACAACATTTAAGCATACTCCTGCCTTAGAAACCCTTTCCCCTCAATTCCATATTCTTCTCTGCCTCTTTCACAATGAAACATCTTGAGTAATCTACACTCATTTTCTCCACTTCTTACCTCCTATTTACTCTTCAAACCACTCTAATCTGGCTTCCACACCCATGACTCCATGGAAACTTCTCTCTTTGAGGGCATCAGTGATGTTCAAATTGATCAATCCAATGGATATTTTTAAGATTTCATCTATTCAATTCTCTCAATAGTATTCAAGCCAACCCACTATTCCCACCTTGACTGCCACATTCTTCTGGTTTTTCTCTGATACCTCTGCCTGTCCTTTTTCACTCTCCTGTGCAGGCTCTTTTCTCTGCCAATCCCTTAAATATGACTGTGATGGCTTAAAATCCCTCCACAAATTCTTTGACACTCCTTTCAAAAGGTAGAGCCTAATTCTCCTGCCCATGCCTAAAATTCCCATCCCCATGAGCATGAGCTGAACTTAACGATTCGTTTCTAATGAACAGAATAAGTCAGAAGTGATGTCCTCAGACCAGGTCATACTAAGCACTTTGGCTTCCTCCTGGCTCTCACTTGGATTACTCCTTCTGAGCGAAGCCAGATGCTCTATCATGATGACACTCATGTAGCCTAACGGAGAGGTTGGCTGGTGAGGAATTGAGGCCACCTTCCAACAGCCAGCAAGGAACTAAGGCTTTCTGCCAACAGCCGTGATAGTGAGTCATCTTGGAAGCAAATCCTCCAACTCCAGTCAAGCCTTTCAGGTGACTGCAAACCTAGCCAATGTCTTGACTGCAACGGCATGAGAGACTCTGAGGCAGAACCACCTAGCTAAGTCACTCCCAAAGTTCTGAGTCACAGAAACTATGCAATAATAAATATTTATTGTTTTAAGTGGCTAATATTGTGGGTAATTTGTTACAAAGCAATAGATATCTAATCCAACAGTGTTTCTCAGTGTTCTATTCAAAGCTCTCTATTATTCCCATTCACTCTCTCAACTCTCTATTTGTGTAAAGCTAATATTTATCTGTAACCCAGATTTTTTCCTAAGTTCCAGACCACACGATATCTTTACATCAAGTTCAACATGCCCCAAAGCAACCACCTTTCTCACCCCAACCTATACTTCTTATCCTTCCTATCATCATTCATCAAAGGAAATCTAAAAGCCTGGATTTCATCAGACTCATCCCCCCCTTTCACTCACATCCAATCAATCACTGAAATCCTGTCAATATGACTTCGTTATTATTCTGTAACCATAGTATTCTTTAAAGGATACAAATTTTACCTGAAGCTATTGATCAGTTTAAAAAATCACAGAGAGACAACCAGACATCATGTGCCACTTGATGTACAGGTTTCCCCTGCTACCTGAAAGTACAGTGTTCCTATGAAACCTTCCTGAAATGGCATAAAGCAAAGAAGCAATAACCTTAGGACACATCTTTCTAACGGATGCACAAAATAAACCAAGATAAAGCAAAGATGCTCACAGACACAGTTCAAAGCTATGGCAGCTTGATGCTGTGTAGTTCCCAGGGAAGGAGCTTACTGGTGCCACTCTTGCTGCTTGGGGTGCTCACTGCCTCTATAACAGCTCACTGCAAAAAAAAAAAAAACTCTGAATGCTATTTTTGCTTTTCACCTATTTTTCATAAAAGCAAAAATCCTCTTCGGATTTCCTGTGGTTAGCAAACACAGGTAATAATATAGATCTTTCTTAAAAGTGAAGTGGGGTAAAGCAAACTCTCAAAAAGCGGGAGATACCTGTAATATGTTCCACCTACAAAGTATTCCTGTCCAAAGGGAAAAAAAAAGTTAAGCTTCTAGCTCTAAGTATAAGTTTATAGGAAACACGGAGGACAAAGGAACAGGTATAAACATACAAGAATATTATCAGCAAAATCCAGAATGTAGAAAATCTACAGAATAATTTGCTGTCTTCAATCAATGGATGGCAGGACTTCCCTGGTGGCACAGTGGTTGAGAATCCGCCTGCTAATGCAGGGGAAATGGGTTCGAGCCCTGGTCCGGGAAGATCCCACATGCCACGGAGCAACTAAGCCCATGCACCACAACTACTGAGTCTGAGCTCTAGAGCCCGCGAGCCACAACTACTGAACCCATGCATCACAACTACTGAAGCCCACATGCCCTAGAGCCCGCGCACTGCAACTACTGGGCCTGAGTGCCGCAGCTGCTGAGCCCGCGTGCTGCTACTGAAGCCTGCGCACCTAGAGCCCGGCTCCGTAACAAGAGAGCCACCACAATGAGAAGCCCGGGCACCACACAAAGAGTAGCGTCTGCTTGCCGCAACTAGGGAAAGCCTGTGTGCAGCAATTAAGACCCAATGAAGCCAAAAAAAATTTTTTTAATTAAAAAAAAAGCAGGGCTTCCCTGGTTGCACAGTGGTTGAGAGCCCGCCTGCTGATGCAGGGGACACGGGTTTGTGCCCCGGTCCGGGAAGATCCCACATGCCGCGGAGCAGCTGGGCCGGTGAGCCATGGCCGCTAAGCCTGCGCGTCCAGAGCCTGTGTTCCGCAACGGGAGAGGCCACAACAGCGAGAGGCCCGCGTACCGCAAAAAAAAAAAAAAAAGAAAAGAAAAATTCAACAAATTCTGTGCTATAATCTAACAGATCTTCATCTCCAGGCCTGACCTATGGCTCCAAATACCTTCTGGACTCTATCTCCTGTTATCTCCCTACACACCTTTACACTAAAGCTGCTCAGAAATTCTCAATATCTTAATGCATTTTATGTTCTCAAGTTTCCCAATTTGTACATATTTCCCACTGCCTGAAATGCCCTTCTTCTCTTCTACCTTTAAGTCTCGGCTCAAATGTCTCTCTAGCCTTTTTTAGGCTAGAGACTGTGCCCACAGCAGTCTACTCTTACTTCTATTGTAGAATTACCATACTGTATTGAAAGTACGTTTAGCTGTCTGCTCTGCTAGATTGTGAGTTCCTAGATGGAAGGGACTCTCTCCTTCGTGCTTGTACCTCCAACATATAAAGTGCCTATTAAAAAGTCCCAGATAGGGCCTCCCTGGTGGCGCAGTGGTTAAGAGTCCGCCTGCCGATGCAGGGGATACGGGTTCGTGCCCCGGTCTGGGAGGATCCCATATGCCGCGGAGCGGCTGGGCCCGTGAGCCATGGCCGCTGGGCCTGCGCATCCGGAGCCTGTGCTCCGCAACGGGAGAGGCCACAACAGTGAGAGGCCCGCATACCGCAAAAAGAAAAAAAAGAAAAAAAAAAAAAAAGTCCCAGATAAATGCTTGCTGAATGAATAATTGTTTCTAATAATTAAAAGACTGAGCTTGAGCTGAAAAGATTGCCTAATTCTACTTTTCTAAAGAAGGTAATCAGTTTCTCTGTTCCTGTATTGGTCAGAATAATATACTAAACTCTTTTTCAAAAAACGAAAATTTACGTATTATGAAAATAAAAGAAATGTAAAGTAAAAAGACCATCCATTCCCAGAAGATAGGTTTGGGTCTGGGCCCAGGTCCAGAAGAGAAGATCCAGGCTAAGGTGATGTTTGGGTGAATCTATTTAGTTCACAGCAATTCCTGTGATCCTTTCCAACCCTGAGATTATCCCAATATCAATTCTTGGTACAGGCTGACTCTAAAACAAGGCCAATTTAGTTTAGTCCAGGGTTTTCATGGCCACCCTAGAATAGGCCTGCAACCACAGAGTGAGACCAGAGCCCAAGTGATTTTGGAAACAAGGAATAGAATAACTTGCTATTTACTGCTCTGCTTAAAATGCTGTGCAACTAATTCAGATACTCCTCCTAGAAGATGCAGCTCCAAGTTAACAGCCACATGCAAATCATTAAGATGTACCTTCATCCTTCCAAATCCTAATGTACTGAAACAATGTCCAAGTGTACAAAATTCATTGCCAACATTCAATGTCTCCTACTTTCTCTTTAAGTGAATACCTATCCTTTTCCCATCTTTACTGGACCTCCTCTAATTTGGGATTGAGTATCATTTTATTTTCACAAGATCATTTTATTTTATAATATTTCTCTGTGGTTTCTCTGCAAGCAAATACTTTTAACACCAAAGAACAAGAAAAAAAGCTTCTAAATATCCATTAGTGAGAAATATGATACCTCCTTCTGCTGGCAGGGATGATGTTTTTATAGTCTAATCTCAGAAGAGAGGATAAGTAATGGGGGGGGGTTTGGCAGGGAAGAAGTATAATTTAAAAAACTGTATTTAGCCAGTAAGACAAAGAGAGATTTGTCAGGATATTCAGAAACTAAAAGGGCAAGGAGGCAGAAAAAGGATATGACAAAGGAAGAAAAACAGGAAAAAAAAGAAGATTCTGTCTGCGCTAGGAGTTCCCAAGAACCCCAGCTTGGGGCCTCTCCAGTGTGACCCTAGATTCAGAGCCACACAAAGTTGGGATTTGTAGAGTAACTTCATTCCATAGTGCCACTCACTGAAATTACTCTACCTTGAATAGGCTGGAAAGGTTCAAAAGGATTTTCTGATTATCACTTCTACTGAAACCCAATATTACTCTTCATTTATCTGAACTATTGGATTTCATAATTCCAGAGTTTTCAGGATACAATGTTCATTTGCCTCTCTTTCATGGCTACCTAAAGATAATCTTGAACAATGTATTTAAACCTCATTCAGGTTTGGTCTCTTTTTTTCCCTTTAAAAATTATGTAAAGAAAGGAAGTTGATGTTGAAAGTTATACTTGTTACTCCTGCAGGCTTGTCTTTAGTAACTCAAAGATTGCATTTTTCTCCTTCCTGTAGTGAAAGTGAGGTGTAATGGAAAAAGTAAAAAAGCCAGTTATTTAGAACCCTGATAACACTGCCTACTGCTAGCTCTGTGATCTTGAGCAAACTGCTTAAAAGCCTGGAGCCTCACATTCCACAACTGTAAAATGGGGATAATGAATACCTACCCTGCAGAGTTATCATGAGTAAAATGAATTAAGGGAACCACTAGACTAGAAGATAAGCTCCAGAGAAAAGGAATGATGAATATATTGATCTCTGTTGATTCTTGCTCACGTGCACACGCGTGTGCACACACACCCCTAGCCTAAAGCAATAACAATTAACATGTAGTAGGTGCTCAATAAATATTGTTTAAATTAACGAAAAAATACTAGCGTCCCCATTTCTCTCATTGCCTTTAACCCTCCTTCCATAATCATAATTTTTTTTCCTTCTGTCTTCTATTATTTTCCAAAGCCTTCAGGACATTCTATTTTGTTCTTTTAAGAGGTTTCTTCCCTCTCATTGGCTATTATTAACTAGACACCATTCAGAGACAGTACTTTTGGAAGTAATTTCTCTAATTCCACCCACCTTCCATTTCTAATGCGTCGGGGGCGGAGGGATAGTCAGAACATAAGATTCATAGCAATTCATGGACCTTCCCACGGCCACTGATTCGTATTTAACGACACTGAAGCCCTTAACTCAGCCTTTCCCGGAATATAACTTTCAGGAGACATCGCACTATCCAGCCTCTCTTCGCTAACAAGAGACTCCTGTGTAGGAAATCCTCCGCTCTCCAAAGTTAAGGCGTCGGTCACGCTCGCCTCCCGCGGAATGGAGGCGGGAGTCCTGTGAAAAGAGACACTCAACTTGGGCAGACCTGCGAAGGCAAGTCACTTCAGGACCCGGCCAAGCTCGTCAGACCACTGCTCTAAGAAAGCAGCGCTCCTCAATCCCTGGAGGGAAGGTAAGGGGCGCGGCCGTCTACAGGGCCTGGGGGGACAGTATCAAATCCATGATTAACATGGGGAAAACGCACGGACCGCGCGGCCGAACCCCTCAAACCACGACTACAACCACCCACCCACCTACAACAGCACCCCACTCCACCCCCCAACAAACACCCGACCCTAAGAAACACGGCTCGCCCCCAGCCCATAAATCACACAGCCGGTGCCTGCTTATTGGCTGAGCCAGCATCTCTTTCATCCTCATTGGCTATCCGGGACGTAAAGCCCACCCCCACGAGGGAGCCCTCCCGTACGGCTGCACCCCCCAAGCCTAGCAACCTCTCCCCAGCTACCAAAACGCCCGGTCCCCACCTCCACCCACGGATCGCGACCCCCGAGGCGCTCAGTGCTTTGCCTCCGAGGACTTACTGTGTAATAGGAGAGCAGCCCTGCATTGTAGTCCAACACGAACCAACGGTACTGCCAGCCCTTCATTACGTTAGTCCATTTACTCAGCGGCCCTTCCATGATGGACGCCATCTTGGGAGCCGCCAATGACAACAAATTGCCTGACGTCAATCGCCTATAAGGCATTCGGCATGCGGTGGGCGTGGCCGTCGCGGGCAGGGGCGGGGCCAGGGCGGGGCCAGCGGCTCCTCGCCCTGGTGGACTCGCTGACCCATGCCCCCAGCTATCAAACTCAAAAAACGATTTTTAAAAAAAAACCCCAAAAAACAAGATTTTTTTGGGAGCCTGTTGTGTGTAGGACTCCATACCTGACATGTGAAGAACTCAAGCATGAATACTGCTATTAAGATTATTTATTAACATAAATAATTTTACTGCCCATGATGATACCTTACACATCCAAAAGATTTCACATCTGATATTCATTTAAGCAATCATTTCACAAACCTATTCATTTAATAAATACTTTTTGTTTTGTACTAGATACTCTTAGGCTTTGGGGATTCAGCAGAGACTTCATGATGCGAACAGGAAATAAAATAAATAGTAAATTATACAGTATGTTACAATCTGGTAATTTGGAGAAAAAGTAAGCAAGGAAAGAAGCAGAGAGTAGGGGTTACAATTTTAAGTTCCCAAACATAGAAGGCCTGAATGAGAAAGTAACTTTTGAGCAAAGACCTAAAGAAAGGGAAGGAGGGAGGCTGGCAAAGGAACAGCAGATTGTTCATTGTGAGTGGAGCAGCGAGCGAGGAGAAAGTAGTTGGAGATAAGGTCAGAAAGTAAGGGGAAATCACGTAGAGCCTATAAGGACAATGGAAGTATTGTCCTACATATTGAGACAATGTCTGAGGTCCTGGGAATGCAACGCTGAAGGAGACAGAAAGGTTCCTTGCTAAGAGCTTAAATTCTGTGATGGAAAGCAGACACTAAACAAGTAAACAAGAAAAATATCTAATAGTGATGAATGCCTTGCAGAGAATTTAAGTAAGCTGGTGTAATAGGAAGCCAATGGGTAGCTACTTTATATTAGGTGTCTGTGAGTGGAGCCTCAGGAAATGGCATTTAAATTGAGATGTGAAGGGTAAGAAAAAGGGAACTAAGAAGCAGGGCATTAGCTAGAAGTGGCTGTGAGATCAAGGGAGAGGTTTTCTTTGTCTTTAATTTTTAAGTTTTTAATTTTTGCACTTAAAAGTATTTTGTATATTCAGGTACTGTGCTGTGAATCCCTCCTCTTTGCTGATAACAGAAGCTCTAGGAAAAAGAATATCACTGAGGGAGCTAAACAGAGAACCTACTTGCTAGCTAATCAAATTGAGTGAAGAGCTAAAGTAAGATCAAATTTATTATGCTTGATCTGCTTGATATCTTTTTTCTCAGTTTTATTGAGATATAATTGACATATAACATTGTGTAAGTTTAAGATGTACATGATTTGATATATGTGTATATTGTGAAATGATTACCATATTACATTTAGTTAACATCCATCACCTCACCCCATAATTTTTTTTCTTGTGATGAGAACCTTTAAGATCTACTCTCTTAGCAACTCTCAAATATACAATACAGTATAGTTAACTATAGTCACCATGCTTTACACTACATTATATATCTCAAAACCAGAAGTTTTAATCTTTTGACCAACTTTTAGTTTGATGTAGTCCCACTTATTTTTGCTTTTGCTGCTTTGTGCTTTAGGTGTCGTGTCCAAAGAAATCATTGCCCAGACCTATTTCAAGAAGCTTTCCCCTGTTTTTTTCTAGAAGTTTTATGGTTTCAGGTCTTACAATTAAGTCTTTAATCCATTTTGAGTTAATTGTTGTGAGTGGTTTAAAATAAGGGTCTAGTTTTATTCTTCTTCATATGAATTTTCCCAGCACCATTTATTGCAAAGACTACTTTTCCCCCACTGAATAAGCATTCTTGGCTCCCATGTCAAATATTAGTGGATTGTATATGCATGGGTTTATTTCTGGGCTCTTGATTCTGTTCCACTGATCTATATATCTGTTTTTATGCCAGTGTCATACTCTTTTGATTACTATATATTTGTAATACAGTTTGAAATCAGAAAGTGGGATGCCTCTTTCTTCTTTCTCAGGATTGCTTTAGCTAAGCAGACTCTTTTGTGGTTCCAAATGAATTTCAGGATTTTTTTTCTATTTCTGTAAAAAATGCCACGGAATCTTGAGAGAGATTGCATTGAATCTATAAGTGGCTTTGGGTAGTATGAACATTTTAACAATATTAATTCTTTCAGTTCATGAACATGAAATAGCTTTCCATTTATCTGTGCCTTCTTCAATTTCTTTCATTAATGTTTTTATAGTTTGCAGTGTACCGATCTTTCACCTCCTTGGTTAGATTTATTCCTAAGTATTTTATTGTTTTTTGTTGCTGTTGAACTGTGTCCCATAAGGTTAACAGAAGCTGGAGCCTAAACAGAAATCCTTGAGTGTGTCTTACAGAGCAGCAGATAAGGAAACAACCTGTTAGTAACCTCTCTGTTTGTAACCTGCCTTTACTGATTAAGTCTGCTGTCAGTTTGTTTGATTTTTTTTTCCTTTCTCTAACTGCATACCCTCCAAGCTTCACATAGCCTAAGTAATATATCACCGTACTTCTTAACCACCCCTACAGATAACCTTCTGACATATGGGTCACTATAGTAACAGGAGCTTAAGTTGTTTTCCAGAAATTTGGAGTCGGCTCCTGCCCAGTTCAGACTGGCTAAGACTAGTGGGGACCACGGACCCTAAAACTGGGCCTGCTCAGAACACTGAATACCTCACCTTTTCCCTACCTCCAATCACATTTCCCCACACTGAAAACCACCCTGCTTCTTTATCCCATAAATATCACAGGCCTGTCGCCCTTGGGGAGACAGATCTGAAATTTGTTCTCCTGACTCCTTGCTTGGCTTCCTCCTGAATAAACCCTTTCTGTACGGCAAAGCTCCATGTCTCAGTTAGGCTTCCTGCAGGTCGGGCAAACAAACTTGGTTTGATAACGCTATTGTAAATGGAATTGTCATTTTTTACGGGTTTTTTGTCAGATAATTTATTGTTAGTGTATGGAAACACTACTGATTTTTGTATATTGATTGTAACTTTACTGAATTTGGCAATTAGATCTAACTTTTTTTGTGGAGTCTTTAGGATTTTCTGTATATAAAGTCACGTCATCTGCAAATGCAGAAAATTTTACTTCTTCCTTTCTGATTTGGATGCCTTTTATTTCTTTTTCTTGCCCGATTTCTCTGGCTAGGACTTCCTGTACTATGTTGAATAGGAGTGGTGAGAGTGCACACCCTTGTCTTGTTCCTGATCTTTGAGTAAAAGCTTTCAAGCTTTCACCATTTAGTATGATGTTAGCTGTGGGTTTGTCATACATTGCCTTTATGACATTGCAGTATATTCCTTCCATACTGAATTTGTTGAGAATTTTAATCATGAATGGATGTTGAACTTTGCCAAATGCTTTTTCTACATTTATTGTGATGATCATATAATTTTTACTTTTCATTTTATTAATGTGATGTGTCATGTTTATTAATTTGCTTGTTGAACCATCCTTGCACCCCAAGAATGAATCTCACTTAATTGCTGTGTATGATTGTTTTGATGTGTGGTTGAATTTGATCTGCTAGTATCTTGTTGAGAATTTTTGCTTCTATATTCAGAGGGATATTGGCCTATAGTTTTGTTGTTTGTTTGTTTTCATGTAGTGTCTGTGTCTGGCTTTGATATCAAGATAGTGCTGACCTTGTAAAATGAGTCCTGGAGTGTTCCCTTCTGTTCAGTTTTTTTGAAGGGTTGAGAAAGATTGGCATTAATTTTTCTTTGAATGTTTGGTGAAATTCACCAGTAAAACCAGGAGCTATACTTCATCCATAGTAATAAGAGGGAGAGCAGTGAGTATGGGTTCAAATGCCATGGATTGGTAGTCTGGTGGTAGAGAAATAAATAGCCTTCTATCTGCTTTTAGTTGAGGTGAGGCTCAAAGCTTAGTGGTAGGAATGTGGACTCTGATGCCACAGTACCTAGGTTTGAATCCTCAGGCCCATTAGTTAGTAGCTGTATGATATTAGGCAAGTTTTCTAACTTCTCTGTGCCTCAGTTTCTCCATCTTTAAAATATGGATAATAAAAAGTTGTCTTCAGGATTAAATGAGCTCATACATGTAAAGACCTTAGAACAGTACCTGGTAGATACTGAACACTCAATATATGTTAGTTTTTAGAATTTTCTGAAGAAAATGTGGCATGAAAAAAGAGGGGAAGGTTTGAAAGTGTCATTTCAAAGAGTGAGAAAACAATAGAAGTGGAGTAGGATTGCTGGGCAGTGTTGCATACTCATTTAAGATTTATGGTCATGGGGACTTCCCTGGTGGTCCAGTGGGTGAGACTCTGTGCTCCCAACGCAGGGAGCCTGAGTTCAATCCCTGCTTGGGGAACTAGATCCCACATGCATGCTGCAACTAAGTGTCCGATGCTGCAACTAAGGAGTCCTCATGACGCAATGAAGATCCCATGTGCTGCAACTAAGACCTGGCACAGCCACAATAAATAAATAAATAAATAAATAAATATTTTTAAAAAAGATTTATGATCATGAATTTAAAGTGAGACCAGTCAACAGGGATATCAGCTTTTCTTCAGCAATGTCATTGCTGTTCAGGAATAAGCTCAGAGTATGTAGAGAGCTGGATTTATCCAAGTGAGCAAAGTGAAGGGAGAGGACAATTAAGTTCATAGTGATATCCAGGGGTGTGATTATGATTATGTACTATGAAACCTAGTTTAGGTAAGGAAGGAAGTGAGAACAGGAGGATGAGTTACCCTGGCTCTGCTATTTTGGCTGTGGGATCTTAGGTAAGCCTTTGTAGGACTGAAATTCCTCTTCTGTAAGCATGAAGGTAATCACCTCTATCTAATTTAAGTAGTAAATAAGAATATATCTGAAGGGGATAGCAGCCAATAAAAACTACCTTCCAGTTTCCCCCTTCCTTCCTTTTCTTTGGGATAGCCTCTTTCTTAGATTTTACAGTTCAATGGTTTGTTGAAAACAAGGCACATGTTTAGCACCTTCAAGAAAGCTAAAGATGAAGAGACACAGTTCCTATCCAGTAGCTAACCAAGGGCATGAAACATCCATGCAACCGAGTGTAATACAAAGCTACTCTCTTTTCCTTTTGGATATATATATTTTTCTCACTAATTCCACCATTTATTATCTACCTTGTGTCAGGGACTGTGCCTTGAACTGTGCCAGGAGTGTTATATATCTTATCACATTTAATCATCACAATAACCCTATGAATGTGTTAGTTTCCATATTTTACAAATAAGGAAAATGAGTTTCAAAGAGATTAACCAACTTGCCCAGGTACCTATTAGTATTAATTGGTGAGTATCTGAGTCTGGTGTAAACACGTCTATCTTTTTATTATGCTACGTGGCCTCACCAAAAGACACTACACAGTTCTCATAGAAACTTAATATTCCAGAAACATTATTCAGCAGAAAACCTCATGTTGCTGATGTCTTTTGGCATAAACAAAGTGTTAGGATCTTGAAATATTATTATTCAGACTGAGTTAAAAGATTTACAAAGTGTCAGTTACTACTCCTCCATTGGCTTCTTAAGAGCAGAAACCAGATCATATTCATCTCTGTGGCCCTAGAAACTAGCCCAATGCCTGGCACACAGAGGTATTTAAAAATTGTTGTTTGATCTGAATTATGTGTTCTATTAAAACTAACTTACTGGGACTTCCCTGTCGGTCCAGTGGTTAAGACTCTGTGCTTCCAATGCAGGAGATGCAGGTTCGATCCCTGGTCAGGGAACTAAGATCCCACATGCCACACAGCGTGACCAATAAAAACAAAAACAAAACAAAAAAACCCAAAAAACTGACTTACTAAGTTCCAAGTTCTGTGCTAAGAACCATCACCTACATTTTCTCCTTTAATTCCCACATCAATCCTTTAGGATTTGTATTATTACACCCATTTTACAGATGAGGACTTTGGGACACATAGTTATTAAATGGCTTGCCCAAGATCACACAGCTAATAAACAGCAGAACCAGAATTAGAATCTAGGGTTGTTTTTTTTTAACCCCACATCCATTCAACCCCAGCTGCAAGCTATATTTGCATTGTCTATGTGTAAATAAAGGTCTTGGACTTGACACAGGCAGCATCATCAACTTCTAAATCAGCTTTAACTTTTATCAGTCTCACGGAGGCATCAGCAGGCTCTACTTAACTTCAAATGTCAAAACATAGGTCATCAGGAAGAGCCAGGAGCAAGGGCAGTTCTTGACTCCTAAGACCATGTCCAATTGCACGGCTCTTTTTCTACATTCTACACCAAGTGTCAAACTACATGCTTTAGATCATCAGCTAAAATTAAACATGGTGGAGACACGGCAGCTCTCATTCCCACATTCCTCAGTGACTGGCCTCTCTTGGAATGAGGTAGAAGCTGAAGCAGAGCAGGAAATGAGGATCAGACTCAGAATCAGAAGGTAGAGATGATGTTTACCATTAAACATCATACGCTTACCAAGGACAGGTAATTTATCCTGCCACTTACAGTATCAATAAATGTTAAACTAAAGATGTGATTTTTAAAAGATCAGGAACTTCCCTGGCAGTCCGGTGCTTAAGACTCCGTGCTTCCACTGCAGGGTTCGATCCCTGCTCAGGTTACTAAGATCCCACATGCCACATGGCCAAAAAAAGAAAAAAGATCATTTTGGTAGCAAAACTGACAACAAATCAGAGATGGGCAAGACTGGAAGCAAGAAGACAAACTTTTAAAAAGCTAAGCAAGTAGTAGAAATAGTCTAAACGTGAACAAAGAGAACACTGACGGCAGGGATGGAGAATGGGAAAGATACTGTACTGCATATTTACTGAGAAACATTTTGGAAATGAGAGTTTAAAACCCACTAAACAATCAAATTAGATGAAGAGGGATTAAAGGGAGGGAGAGATAAGATCAAGTTTTCAAATTTGCACAACTGAATAATTAAAGTAATCAAGTTTTTTTTTTAAGGAAGAACAAAAACGGCGTTTCTCAATATGAAGTTTCCTTCCTCTACACAGCTGTTTTGAAATGTAAATTTTTTAAGTTTCTAGCAAAAATGATTTCCCACATTTCCACAGCCAAGACTGGAGGTACAAATTGTTTCAAAATGCATTCTGTGGCTGCTGGTTTGTTGCCTTCTCTTCCTAAACTTCCCACCAACTGCTTTTTGTTATTGTTGTTGTTGTCATGTTTCTTAATTGGCAGTTGGGCATCAAATAAAACATTTACAAAATGCTGCCTTCTTAAGGGAAAACACAGAAACCTACAAAAACTTGACCATTCTTTGCTGATTGTAGAGGAAACAGAAGATTGACTTTAAATATAGGAAAAGCAAAATAAGACATAGCCTATTTTGCCTACAAACAAATCCCAGTTCCTGCCCACCCTTTCCTCCAGCCAGAGAGCAAGAAAGTGAAATATCACATTTAGGAAAATGCAGCTATGATTTTGAGGCAGAAGCGAGCTGGGGAAGGGAGAGAAAATATTTTAGGACATCTAGACTCTGTAAGTGTTCTAAGGAGAGAAAAGGAGGAATGCATTCATCTTTTGCCCTCCCTTTCTAATGTCCCCTTGGAGACGCACATTACGGCTACCCTGGGCTTTAAACATTTCACAAACATCCTCCCCCCCTCAGATGGAATTGACCCCTCATTCCCTTGTGCCCCACCTATTCTCTGAACAAATTTCTAACAGAGAGTCTGGGACACCTTATAGCGTCAATTATTGTGTGGTTCACAGAGACTGAATGCCCTCCAACACCGCCCTTGATAGTGGGTTCTTTGAAGTCTTGGTCATATGTGCATCCTCAACTTAGCTCAGGGCCTGATATGGACAATAATGAAACAGTGGAAGCCACTTAGCAGCACCAGGCAATCTGGATAAAAGGGGAGGGGAGGCAAGGGAAGCTGGTTTGTTGGAAACAGTTTTTACTTATATTTTGTATTTATTTGAGTTGGTTTAGAGGAGTTAATAGAGATTAAGAGGCTAAATCTCCTGGGCCTCCTTCCTCAATAAATGTTGAGGAAAAAGTAGCTTCTCAGGACTATAATCTCCTTGAGGTCAGTGACTTATTCACCTGTATATCCCCAATGTTGAGAACACTGCCTGGGACACAGCAGCCCACACTGAATGTTTGTGAAACTGATTTGAACTGAGCTCCTTGCTTTTCTCTTGTTGCTGTTGACCCTTGAACCATGCAGGGTCAGGGGCACCCACCCTAAGCAGAGTGGAAAATCTTTGTGTAACTTTAGAGTTGGCACTCTGTATCCAAGATTCCCCATCTGTAGCTTCAACCAACCACGGTTTGGATAGTATTGTAGTAGTCTATTGAAAAAAAACCAAGGTCCACTGCCCTGCAGATGCCGGACTTGCCGGCACCACGGGTGCGGCAGCTCTGCTGCACCTGTGACGTTGGGGCAGAGAGGAAGCGGCTATTTCTACGCTCAGTGCTCAGAACAGTGGGCACTGAGAATGGTTTGTAGCTGGACATCACCAAAAGCTGTGTGAGGGAGCACCTTGTTTCCATGTGCACTTGCAGTGTGAGCTGTGCGCAGGCCCTTGAAGACTTTGATATTCTTTTTCTTTATAAAATAAAGCTCGTTGTGAGAATTTAAAAAAAAAAAAAAAAGAGGGCTTCCCTGGTGGCGCAGCTGTTGAGAGTCCGCCTGCCGATGCAGGAGACACGGGTTTGTGCCCCGGTTCAGGAAGATCCCACATGCCGCGGAGCGGCTGGGCCCATGAGCCATGGCCGCTGAGCCTGCGCGTCCGGAGCCTGTGCTCCGCAATGGGAGGGGCCACAACAGTGAGAGGCCCGAGTACTGCCAAAAAAAAAAAGAAAAGAAAAGAAAAGAAAAAAAAAACCAGGTATAAGTGGACTTGCACAGTTCAAACCCTCGCTGTTCAAGGGTCAACTGTATTCCCCTTTCCTGGAATGATCTTTCCTTTTTTCTCTGCCTGGGGAAATTTTTACTGATAATGCAAGTCCCAATTTGAATGTCAATTCCTCTTTGAGGGCTTCTTCGGACACCCACCCTATGCCAACAGCTAGACAGAACTAATCTTACCCTTTACTATGTCCCACAGTAGATTACACACTCCTCAAATACAGAGAGCAATTATCTCACAATGTCCTTAATGAGTTCATACACAATGTATTGTGATCATGTATGCAACATTGTCAGGACATGTTTTAGGAGGACAACTCTATCTGCTGGGACCAGGATGGATGCCATGCTGGAGTCAAGAAGCCCACAGTCTGTAAAAGTCTAGAGGAGAGAGGATGAAGACTAGATGAAAGCAGGAACAGAAGAGATGAAAAGGAAGATGATGGAGAGGAGAAATGTTAAGGGATTAGAGAAAGGGAGGAATCAAGGTGGACTCCAGATTTCTAGCTTAGGAACACTGGAAAAGGTGTTGGTTGGGGGAACACGGATAAATGTAATGTTGGACATGTTGAATTTGATGTATGTGGCACATCGAGGTAGAAATAGGTGTTCAGCAGGCAAGTGGATATACAACTTTGGAGCTCAGGAAATAAACCTGAGCTAGAATTATACATTTGAGAGTTTTAATCCAGAGATGGTAGCTAAAGGGAATTCCCTGGCGGTCCAGTGGTTAGGACTCGGCCCTTTCACTGCTGAGGGCCCAGGTTCAGTCCCTGGTCAGGGAACTAAGATCCCACAAACCGCTTGGTGTGGCCAAAATAATAATAATAATAAATAATGATAAATTAAAAAAAAACAGAGATGGTAGCAGAAGGCATGGGAAGCACTGAAATCACCCAGGGAATGTGTACAGAGGGTATGGTTCAGGAGGGAACCCTGGAGGACAGCAACATTTAAAGAAGGGGAAAAGAAAAAGAGAGAGAGAAGCCAAGAAAAAAGACTGAGAATGAACAATTAGACTAGAGAAAGAATGAGAGGGTTTGGGGAAGGCAAGGCTTTTTCAAGGTCATATGCAAGAAATGAAGACACCTCCTCACCTGTGGACCCTATTTATAATGTTATTGGCAGATAGTTAGAGGGGAAAATGAGGTGGGGAGACAGGGAGTAGACTACATAGTGAACTTTGAGAAGATGATGTAATATAAAAGGCGAGAGGGCAGGGCCCTGTGAAATGAAAAAGAATTTCCAAGTAACAATGAGAGCCTAGCTGAGTTTAAGGATCCAAACTATCAGCAGCACACATTTATCTGATTGTGGGACTTTTTTTTTCCCCAGCAATTCTTAGTAACTTGACTGTAAGAACAGAGGAGGCACATAATTGGAATTATCCAAGGTTACGGGGATTTAGAGGGTAGGTATGGCAAAAGGACTGGGAAGAAAAGAGTTGAGAGTATTGGTTGAGTACTGGTTGAGTACAAGTTGAGAGGTCATGAGATCTTAGGCTGATTGTGGCAGAAAAGGAGGATAGATTAGGAGAAAGGAGTCTAGAGGATCTCCTCTGAGGTTTGAGAGGTTTAGTGGGATTAAGAGAGTTTAGAGGAAAGAGGATTATAGTCAGAGAGAGGAGTTTCAGGTTTCAGCAGGTGGAACTGTTCCAGGTGATAGAAGGGTAAGGATATAGCCACAGGAGTGGAGAGTTGAAGTGTGTGGAGAGGTATAGAAGTCAAGGAATTGTGAGACCATGATGCTGGAAAGTTCATTGGAAGTTGAAAGTTACCCATTTGATGGCAGGGGTTGAAGCTGAGATGAAAGCTGTGGGACAGGGGACAGGACTTTTTCTTTCTTTTTTTTTTTTTTTGGCTGCATTTGGTCTTCATTGCTGCATGTGGGCTTTCTCTAGTTGCGTTGAGCAGGGGCTACTCTTCATTGTGGTGAGCGGGCTTCTCATTGAGGTGGCTTCTCTTGTCACGGAGCATGGGCTCTAGGTGTGCAGGCTTCAGTAATTCTGGCACGCAGGCTCAGTAGTTGTGGCTCACGAGCCCTAGAGCACAGGCTCAGTAGTTGTGGCGCATGGGGTTAGTTGCTCCGCAGCATGTGGGATCTTCCCGGACCAGGGATTGAACCCATGTCCCCTGCATTGGCAGGCGGATTCTTAACCACTGCACTACCACGGAAGTTCAGGGACCAGGACCTTAATGAAGGAAGTTACTCAATGACAACAATGATAAAAGGAGACTCCTCTGTGATTCCCAAACTTTCCCAGGGGCCTAAGCAAAAGACTAAAGAGGCTACGTTGAGTTTTATAAATTATTTGTGGATATCGGTTAACTATGATATCCCTTCACATGACCAGCATGGATTTTCTCCAGTTGCTGCAGCAATACAATGTCAAGAACTTCTGGGAATTTATTGGTAAGGAAATAATCAGAGATTTATGTACAAGGATCTTGTTTGTAGTACTGAAACCCTGAAAACAGCCTATATGCCCAACAATATGGAAAAGATTAAATAAGTTATAATAGATCTGTATGATGGGCTGAAGTACAGTCATTAAAAATTGAGATATAGGGCTTCCCTGGTGGCGCAAGTGGTTGAGAGTCTGCCTGCCGATGCAGGGGACGCGGGTTCGTGCCCGGGTCCGGGAGGATCCCACATGCCGCGGAGCGGCTGGGTCCGTGAGCCATGGCCACTGAGCCTGCACGTCCGGAGCCTATGCTCCGCAACGGGAGAGGCTACAACAGTGAGAAGCCCGCGTACCACAAAAAAAAATAAAATTGAGATATAATGATAAATGAAAAAATTATAATACAAAATCATACATATGTATAAAATGGTTAAAAATTATATATATATGGGTCATATTTTTAGTTTTTTAAGGAACCTCCATATTGTTCCCCATACCCTGAGAAAACCATAATTCAAAAAGAGTCATGTACCACAATGTTCATTGCAGCTGCATTTACAATAGCCAGGACATGGAAGCTACCTAAGTGTCTATTGACAGATGAATGGATAAAGAAGATGTGGCACATATATACAATAGAATATTACTCAGCCATAAAAAGAAACAAAATTGAGTTATTTGTAGTGAGGTGGATGGACCTAGAGTCTGTCATACAGAGTGAAGTAATTCAGAAAGAGAAAACAAATAACGTATGCTAACACATATATATGGAATCTAAAAAAAAATGGTTCTGATGGACCTAGGGGCAGGACAGGAATAAAGATATAGATGTAGAGAATGGACTTGAGGACACAGCAGGGGGTGGGGAAGGGTAAGCTGGGATGAAGTGAGAGTAGCATTGACATATATACACTACCAAATGTAAAATAGATAGCTAGTGGGAAGAAGCTGCATAGCACAGGGAGATCAGCTTGGTGCTTTGTGACCACCTAGAAGGGTGGGATAGGGAGGGTGGGAGGGAGACACAAGAGGGAGGGGATATGGGGATATATGTATATAGCTGATTCACTTTGTTATACAGCAGAAGCTAACACAATGTTGTAAAGCAATTATACTCCAATAAAGATGTTAAGATTATATATAGTATGATTCTAATTTTATTAAAAATGTGCATATCTTCCCAGAAGACTATAAGGATATACAGGGACTTCCCTGGTGGCACAGTGGTTAAGAATGTGCCTGCCAATGCAGGGGACACGGGTTTGAGCCCTGGTCCAGGAAGATCCCGCATGCCTTGGAGCAACAAAGCCCGTGCGCCACAACTACTGAGCCTGTGCTCTAGAGCCTGCGAGCCACAACTACTGAGCCTGTGTGCCACAACTACTGAAGTCCGCATGCCTAGAGCTCATGCTCCGCAACAAGAGAAGCCACTGCAATGAGAAGCCCGCGCACTACAATGAAGAGTAGTCCCCGCTCGCCGCAACTAGAGAAAGCCCTCAAGCAGCAGTGAAGACCCAACGCAGCCAAAAATAAATAAATAAATGTTTTTATTTAAAAAAAAAAAAAGGATATACAGAAAAACATCTGGAGTCAGTTTGTGGGATTGTGGTTGACTATTTTTTTCTTTATAATTCTTTTGTCTTTTCCAAATTTTCTACAAGTAACATTGTATTTATAATGAGAAAAAAATGCCATTTTGTGAAGGAATAAAAAAAGATTACAATAAAAAATACCAGGTATTTTTATGCCAGCTCTGAATTTTCCAGGTATTTGTCATCTATAATCATAATATGCCTGCCTTCTTGAGGAGCTGGAATAAACCAGCATCACAGTTCAAGCAGTGATATCCTATCAGGTCCTGCCAGAACAGCCTTCTACCCCAATCAGGAGCCCTGCAGAATTCCTCATTCTCTATCTGTCTAGGTCTCCACATGAGCTGACACGACATGTCAACTGCAAACTTGGAGACAAGTCACTGCAGCCAAAATTTTGCAGTGTATTCATTCACTTTTTTCAGGAAGTAGCCTTCCCTAGCACCAGTTCTGAGTCAAACCCTGGACCAAGTGCCGAGGACAAAGATCAGTCATGCATGGTTCCTGTCCTCAAGGAACACAATGTGTTGCTACAGAGGACAATTCATGCTAAACCAGTGGTGAGGAAGGGTGCTATGGGAGCACAGGGGAGACACATAAGCCAGTCTATTGACAGGGTAGACTGTATCAGTCTGCACAGGAAACAGATGGCCTTTCCTTTCCATGTCCACTGCCACCACCTTGGTTCAAGCCTGCACCATTTCATGCTTGGATCACTATCATAGCTTGGAGTTATCAACTCCACTATTGCTCCCTTCAGCCTGGCCTTCACACTAACTGTGGGAGCCATTCATATTTCTAAAGAAAAGATAAAATTTAATTCCTTACTTTTCAGTCTTACTCTTAGAGTCACTCATCTCCCCATGTCCAAATATGACACTAGTTTCCTAAATTCATCTCATTGTTGATCTGTGTGACATCTTTGCTATTTCTGCCCCCTCTGTGTTAAATGTCTTTCCTCCTCTGTGTTTGTCTAAAAAATACCCACTCATTTTAGGGTTTCTGCTAAAGTGTCTGTAATGTCTTTTACAAAGATTTTCTTTTTTTTTTTTAAGACTACCCCGTCCCCTCCACCTATGAAGATGTCCTTGATTTCTCCCACAACTAGTTAGATTATCATTCCCTCATTTGAATGGCTACTATGGCACTTGTAACACTTTCTTGCATTTATTGGTTTATGCATCTGCCTTTTTCATTAGATTATAAACTCTTTAAGGGCAGGAGTTTTTTATTTTATTCATCTCAGTATCCAAAGTACCTAGCCCAGGAGTTGGCAAACATTTTCTGTAAAGTGCCAGATAGTAAATATTTCAGGCTTTGCAGACCAGACATTCTCTATCCCAACTACTTAACTCTGCCATTGTAGGGCAAAAGCATAAATGAATGGGCGTGGCTGTGTTACAATAATACTTTATTTACAAAAATAAGTAGCAGGACAGATTTGCCTTTGAACCATAGTTTGCTGATCCCTGACCTAGTGTATGATGGACTTACAATAAATACTTAATGAATTTCTTTCAAATGTAGAATGAAGTGGTAGAGGCAGGATTTGTATCCCATTACATTCTGTACTAGATGCTAATGGTTTCTTGTCCATTTTTTCTTGGCATTCACGTCTACACACTGAAAGCCACTTACAGGGAATACTTGCAGCTCTTTGCCTGAAAGTTTTACTTTTTTTTTTTTTTCTGTCCAAAGAACATACTTGGCCTGTGGGCAGAGCAAGCTAGGCATTTCAGAGATTTAATGTCACAAGAAGCAGTTTTTAACTCAATGATGGATGGCACGTTGGTGGATAATACCTCAGCTTCCTCACCCCTCCATTGAGACACCCTGAATGTGTCCTATACTGTCTCCCAGAGTCCCCCAGCTTAATTGAGCTCCAGTGGGCTACCATGGTAACTAGCTTGATAATGTATATATTTTTGGCTTTCTTCACTCCCCTGTCTCACTACCCTACTCCCACCCAGGTTTCCTGCCATCACATCCTAAATAAGTTACTTGGATTCCAACCCAAACCAAGAAACATACTACTATAACTAAACATTCTACTACACCACAATGTTTAGCCAGAAGACCCCTGCTAAAATGTTTTTGTTACCTATAAAAGTAACATACAAATTATTAGTACCCCCTAAAATATTGGCACAGAATAATCCAGCTATCATTAAAAAGGAAAAGGAAAGGGAAGGGAAGAAAGGAAAAGAAAAGAAAAGAAAAAAGAAAAGATGAAGAAAGCTTTTCGAGACTGGAAGATAGAATAGGCTCTGCTGTAAACCAGCTGTGTGATCTTGGGCAAAACACTTAACCTCTCAAACAAAGAAACTTTGTTCCCTTTCTGGGAAATAGGGGCAATATCACTTCACTGGGTTTTTGTGAAGATGAAATAAGACAAGGTATTAAAAATGTCTTACCATGTCCCCCAAATGGAGCTCTAAGTTGGTTTTCTCTCCAAGTCTAAAATCTTTTTCTTAGTCCTCATTCTCCTTGGCCTCAGTTGACTTATTTTTTGTATAGGTATACAATGTTGTTATTCCTAATACTGTTTGTTCATTATCTTTACACCTGCATGTGGCTTTTCTCATTTATATTGCTAGCTTCCAAAGGCAGAGACTTTATCTTATGCTTATTTATAATTAAATGAAGTCATATATTTGAAAATGGTTTGCAGACTGCCGAGTGCTTTGTTATTATTCACCTCATTCCATCAACATGTTTTGAGTACCCACTGTATGCCAGTCAATGTGCCACACATTCAGGATACAGAGAGAAGTAAAATTTGGTCTCTCATTCAAGAGTTTAGTGAAGGAGACAGATTATGATGGTATATAAATAATCATACAATGAGCCGTGTTAGGGGAGGGGTATGATGGAAGGCTTTGAAAGCTCCAATAATGTAACTATTTGCCTGAGAGAGACAGTGACAGAACTGAATTGCAGTGCAACCTCCACCCTTTACTAGCATGGGACTTTGGCCAAGATACTCAACCTTTAGAGCTCAGATTCTGAGAACTGAGAATAAGAATACCTCCCACACAGAATTGCCCTGAGGATTAAATAAGATAATAAATACAAAGAATCCAGCATAGTACTTCTACATAACTGGTGTCCAGCACCCAAGTGCATTCCTTTTTTCCCTTTCTTTCTAGGGAAGGTAGGAAAGGCTTCCAAAGGAAATAGCATTTGAGCTGAGCTTATCAACATGAAAACTTTGCTTTCTTACTCAGGGAGGAGAAACTAACACTAGTAGATTAGCTAATAGGAATAGGTACTCTCTCTGGGGTTTCCCAGAATGAAGAGGGGAAGAATATTCCAAGCAAAGAGAACAGTATAGGTAAAGACATAATGTTTTGAGACTATGTATGGTGCATTTGGGGAATGACATATCCTTCCAGATGGGGTAGGATGAGGTAAACCAGTGAACCCATGGTGGGAGATGGGGCTAGAGAGGGAGACCTGGACTAGACTGGATACCATTTGCAAAGTTCTTTTCCTTCTGATATCTATTGTTTAGAGTTTAAACTTCCAGCTAGCCCTGCAGAACTGCAGACACACTGTCTTTAGACAGAAAAAAGTTCTCACAGGTTCACAGGGCTCCAACCCTTAAGTGGAAGCATATCAATTACAAAGATCTCACCTCCTATCTAATTCCCAGGACTACACAGGGATTTCCAAAACATGGTCCTTGATGCATAATTTATGCATTCACTCTGTAGCTTTGTAATTAAATCTGTAGAGGATTTGGAGATACACAGCAATACTGGTGCAACTCCTTACATAAACAAGTTTATGGTGCATAAACACACCATACGGGAGTGGAAAATTGATGATTTTCAACACTCCCCTATCTATATAGCTAATGATAGATTGTGTTATGAATGTAATTAAGTGGACCCAGGGCATGTATGTACTGACAAATAAGATTAAAAAGCATGTGAACTGACAGACCCACACAATCCTTCCTGATCCAAATTTCTGTTACGGTCAGATTCTGTACCATAGATTCCAGCTTTCTGATATTATGTATGCTCTGAACTGTTCTCTAGGACATCTGGTGGAAGAAATCCGATAGTTGTCAAGTGTTCACTGTACTCTGGCACTGTGAGGATAATTTCACATTCATATTCCTGAGTGCTTACTCTGTGTCAAGTGCTCTAGGTATACAATGGAGAACAAATCAGACTTGGTTTCTGCCCTCATGCAGCTTCTAAGTATCTCAAGTAAACCTCATAACGACCCTTCAAAATTAGAATTTTAAAGAGAAGGAAATGAGAACTAGGTGAGGTCAGTAATTGGCCCCAGAGCCAACTTATACCTTAGGCAGAGTAGACGTAGTATTCAGGGCCCAAGAAAATGTTTTAACATTAATTTCTTTTTAAATCAGAATTTTAAAATGAATATAATAATAATGATGAATATATAATAATGAATCCAGCCTGAATTATATTTGTCTTTATGCCATGCAGCGATGCACATATATTTAACTACTTTTTTTTTTAATGGAGGTTGGGGCCCATGAAGGCAAAAGTGCCTAGGGCCTACAAAAGTCATAATATGGCCCTGACTGGCCAAAAGTCACACTGCAGGTAACAGACAGAACAAAGTCAGGCAGGCCCTGGTAAGCCTGCCATCCCATTTGATTAGATGCATCTAGAGGGTAGAAACTGTGCCTTCATTCCTCTCCTGGTTCCTAAGGCTAGCTCAATAAATGCTGAATTAAATTGTATTAAGTCACCCCAAATTGCTTTATACAGTGAACAATGAACCATAAATTGTTACAGATTGAAGAAAACTCTGTGAAAGCTGCAAAAATCATGTGGGCCTACCCATCTGGAAAATAAACCTGTAAATGAAGCCTATGCATTTTATCAATTTGTAGAATCTTGGGGTTAAAAGATTAAAACACACATTTTTCTTTCCTTGCAAACAAAGATGCTTATCTTATACTATATATTGGACCTCTGACAAATCTCTGATGTCAGCATGATGTCCTAAAGATAAATATAATTATGTATATAATAAAAAAATTTAAATTCATCCATTCATTTAACATTCAGTCTGTTAGGTATACATATATATAACAACAAAGAAGCTACAGTGCCTCTGAGGAACACATGTTTAACTTAATCTACTTGTTTCACAAAAAATGAACAGAGTCTGTGGGAATGTTACCAAAGTAGTACGGGTGATTCCAATTTATCAGAATTGAAACATAATACAATCTCTCACATTCTGAGTATAACAACGGTAGAGGTTATTAGTGTTAAGGGAGCACTCCTAATGCTTATCATCTCACTTTCCTTTCAAAACCCTGAACCCCATCAGTGCCTAGAACAGCAATTCTCAATTGTAGACCAGTTTTGCACACAACCCCCAGAGGGACATTTGGCAATGTCTGGAGATATTTTTAATTCCTACATCTGTGGGGGAGTGGAGAGTGCTAGCGGTATCTAATGAGTAAAAGCCAGGGATGCTGCTAAATATCCTACGATGCAAAGGAGAGGCACCCCACAGCAAAGAATTATCTGGCCCAAAATGTCACTAGTGTTGAGGTTGGAAAACCCTGGCCGGAAGAACCAAATCCCAACTCCTGCTGGCATTCAAGACCTGGACCTTGAATTTGGCCCTTCCCACCTTTTCACTTTATCTCCTTGTGTCTTGTTCTCCAGACCCTCCAACTTCCCAGGAACCTTATGCTCCAGCCTGATCAGACAGTCACAAAATTTTAAAGAGTGATTAAGCATTGAGCTCTAAAGTGAGGCAGACCTGGCTGTGTATCTAGGCTTTACAACCTTGGGCAAGTTACCCACCATCTTAAAGACTCAGTTCCTTCTTCTGTAAAGTGGAGATAACAGTAGTTATTGTTTTACAAGGATTGCAGGAGATGATGCAAGTAAAGCCATTGGACGCTGTCTGGCACATCTTTATGACTCTGTGCCCCTGTGCTCCTGCTGTTCTTGTCTTTCGTGTGTGTGTGTGTGTGCCTGCATGACTTGTGGGATCTTAATTTCCTGTCCAGGGATTGAACCCAGGCCCCTGGCAGTGAGAGCACCAAGTCCTAACCACTGGACCACCAGGGAATTCCCATTCTTGTCTTTTTTAGGGCACCATACTCAGGCTTCCACATTCCTAAGTGAGTTGCCTAATGGACTATCTCTCCAGGGAGCTCAAGAGTTCCTGGAGGCCAAGGACTGGGTCCTCTCTGCCTTTGTCTCCCCTTTGGCACAGCATCCTGCCCACAGTAGGTGATCAGGAAATATTCGTTGAATTGCAATTCTGGCACTCCCTTTAAGAGAAGACCGCCCTGCCAATGGGTAAAAAACCTAGAATTCTGAGGGAAGCTCTTTGAAACCCTTTCTTTAGGAGCCAGTCATGGTTTCCTTTGCTGCCTCCATTTTCTCTGCCCACCTCTCATGGTTGGGGTTCTCCAGAGCTGGGGTACTTGCGTGATTCTTGGCCAATCTCCCCTCCCTCTTTGAAACCATCTCATCTAGCTATGTGGCCTAAAATACCACTTATATGACCCCAAATTTATACTTATAGCCAGAACCTCTTCTGTGAACTCCAGATTTATATATTTTAACTGTGAACTCAATAACCTTAATTGGTTATATATTGACATCCTCTACTTAGCACACAGCAACCAAAGTGATCTTTTTAAAATATAAATCCAATAATGTCATACCCTTCAAGGGTTTCCCACTGCACCAGTTATAAATTCTTCCCATGGCCTACAGGCCCATTTAAAACTCTTGATTTCTCACCTCTTGACACTGTCCTCCTTGCTCACTCTGTTCAAGCCACATTGGTTGTCTTTCCAATGTTCAAATAAGACAAACTTATTCCCCTTCTCTGAGCCACTGTCCTTGATGTTGCCTCTGCCTGGAACACCTGTCTCCAGATCAATACATGGCTTCTCATTCAGATCTCAACCAGTACCAGTCCTGAAGAGGACTTCCTTCTCTTCTCCCAGCCTATCAGCCTTCCCCCACCTCTCTCCAACTCTCTAAGTCATAACCTTGTTTTGCTTTTTTGAATGCCTATCATTATTTGATATTTGTTTGCTTCCTTAATGATTTTGTCTCCCCCACTAGAAAGTCAGCCCCAAGAGAGCAGGAGACTTGTCAGCCTTATTCTCCACTGTATATCTTCAGCACTTAGCCCAGTGCCTGGCACATAGTAGGACCTCAACACATAGATATTGAACAGATAAATAGTTGAATGAAGGTGCAGTGAAGGCACTGGAATGAGAAGGCTTGAGTTCTAGTCCCTGTTCCATCTCTATGTGACCTTGGCAAGTCATTTTGTCTCTCAGAGTCCATAAAGTAAGTCTCACAAGATAACACTGACCTTGTAAGGTTAGTGTGAGGATCAAATGCTATAATGCATGGCAAGTTCTTGGTACGGTGCTTAGCACACAATATGATGATCAACTAATTTTGGTGCTTTTTTCCCTCTTTGAGCTTCACTTGCCTCAAATAAGGGAAATGATACCGATTGCATGGTATTGGGTCGTTGTAGAAGTGATATTAAGTTACAAGTCTTTCCCTCCTCTGGGCCTTTGCACATAGTATTCCTTTTGCTCCTCTCTCCCCATTTCTTCCTGCCTGGCTAACCTTTGTTGTCACCCGCTTCAGGAAGTCTTCCTTGAGACCTCATGCTGATTTAAGGCCTCTTCTGGGCCCCCTCAGGCCCTGGGTGTTTCTGTTAGACAGACATCACACTGTTATTGTCCTGCATAGGCCCTGTGGGTGGATGGGTAGACAGAAGGAAGGATACAGGGATAGAAGGAAAGAGGGATGGAAGGATGGAGGGACACAGGGATGATGGAAGGAAGCATGTGACAGCACTTCGAAACAGGTTGCACCAACAATGAGCAGGCTCGCGGGACCCCAGAGGCCAGCCTGAGCTGGCCCTGCCACGTCCCCACTCCCTAGGGACCCTGCCCTGTAGCTCCCTCAACACTTGGTCGCCTTCCCCCCACCTCCAGCACTCTCAGCGTGTGGTCCCCAGTCATTGGCTGCGGTCATTATTACCCCCAAGGCCGCAAATGAGAGACAGTCAGGTGCGGGGTGCAGGTGAACTCAGCCATCGCCCCGGGACCCGGGCAGAGGCGGCAGCAGAGCGGAGCACCTGGCTAGGCTAGCGGCTCTCCGAGGCTGGGCGTGGAGACCCCGAGCTCCGCGAGATGAAGGGGCTGGAGCTGCTGCCACTGCTGCTGGCCACCTGCGTGCTGGGGGCGCGGGCACAGCGCTGCGTCTACCTGCTCGAGGAGTTCCAAGATGGGGGTGAGAGGCTCGGCGGAGTGGAAGGGGATGGGGGGCAAAGGTAGATGGGACCCTACCTGCTCCTCCTCAATCAGCTGCCCCACCCGTCTGCAGTTCAAATCTCTGCTCCTTCCTTTCTGGCTGTGTGACCCTGGGCTAGTAGTTTACCCTGTCTACATTTTAATTTCCTTGCCTATGAAACGAGGACAGCAAAAGGCATCTTGCAAAACTTGTTATGAGAATTCAATGAGGTAAGATAGGTAAAGCATCTCCCCTGGTATATAGTAGGTATGCAGTAAACGCTTGTTCCCTTCCCTTCATCCAGAAAACAGAAGTGAACTCTGGAGGGAAAATATGAGCGCTAATTGTGATAGTAAAATTTTGTGTTTCATAAAATATCAGAGCTCAGAGGATCTAGGAGATTTCATTGCCCAGCCTCCTCCCTGGAATGACTCAGGAATATCAGAGAATTAGGGCTTATTTACCTAAGGACAGATGTTCAATGGTACTGTTTCAGCCCACAAAATACTCTTCGTGTGTGTGTGTGTGTATGTGTGTGTGTGTGTGTGTGTGTAAAATGTGATTAGTTCTTTGAGAGTGCAGTGGATAGGGCACTTGCCTAGGAATCAGTATTGTTTGGATTTGAGTCTATATTCTACCGTGAAAGTCTGCATAAGCCCTTTCCCCTTTCTGAGATTCAATTCCCTAATACACAATACAAGTAACATTGTGTTGAGAACAAGCTGCAGAGATGGTGCCGAGGAAGGAATGAATAAGCCCAGGCAAGGGGACCGGACAGGAAAGTGTCAGGGAGAAGGTGAAACCCAAGCAGGGTTTTGAAGGATGAGTAAGAATTTATCTGAGGGGCAGGAATGGAGAGAAGGGTGTGCCAGGCAATAAGAACAGCATGTACAAAGGTTCCCAGTTATGACACAGTCAGCAGTGGCATCTTTAGGAAACTGGAAATTGTGAAAGGGAGGGTGGTTGAGGGGAGGCTGGAGAACAGGCAGGGCCTGGATCAAGGGGGCTAAGGAGGCTGGCCTTTCGCTGAAAGTAGTGGGAGCTAGTGAAGATGGCAAGCTGGGGAGAAACAAGATCTGGCCTGGGTATTAGAAAGAACATATCAACAAAAATGTGGAGAATGTACGGTGAAACTGACCAAAGTTATGAATGGAGGAAAAAACACCCCAAAAACAAGCAAATAAAAAAAACATCTGGGAGGCTCTGGTAATCT
This sequence comes from Mesoplodon densirostris, assembly GCF_025265405.1. Classification (NCBI taxonomy): domain Eukaryota; kingdom Metazoa; phylum Chordata; class Mammalia; order Artiodactyla; family Ziphiidae; genus Mesoplodon; species Mesoplodon densirostris. The sequence continues at coordinate 44,442,469 of NC_082662.1, read as the reverse complement.
TCTTGGTGAAAAGTGGAGAGGCTTTGGGGAGGGGGTTGGTAGGGGGTATGTGGGGAGATAGGGGAAGGGGCAGACAGGAGAGATGTTTAGGATTTGGCTGAAGCGTGGGATGCAGGAAGCCCTCAGCTTCACTGACTGGCTGTGGCGGAACCTTCTGACAAGGCACAAGCCTCTTCCAAGTGTAGGTTGCTGGACCCCATTTCCTGACTGACCTCAGATATCCTATGCAGTGAACCCTGTGAGGCTAAGCTTCTGACCGTTAGCTCCTGCCCCACCTGCCCACCCCCACCTGCCTGGGGTGGCTTTACCCGCAACACAATTCTTCCTGTCAGAAGGCAGAGAACACGCGCAGATCTGCAGTCACTTCCCCAAGCACCGAACCCTCCTTGCCCAGTGTGGCAAGAGTGAAATTCCCAAGGGTGTTATTGACAAATATTTCTGAAATACTCCTTGGAATCAAAAACAAAGGGGCTCTAAGTCCCAAACCCCAAGACAGTTGATCATGAACAAAATCCAGCACCTATGTGCAGAAAAGGCTGCTCTGCCTGATATCACCTCCTCCAGGAAGCCTTGCCTAGGCCTCCGCTAGGTCCCTCAACTTCTATGCTTCCTTTGTGTCAGCCCTACTCACACTATGGTTGTCATTTACCCGATTCTCCTCTGTTTCCAGTGTCAAAGTCAGTGCCTGGCTTAGACAGGTGCCCGGTAAAGGATTATTGAATGGTTGGGGCTTCCCTGGTGACACAGTGGTTAAGAATCCACCTGCCAATGCAGGGGACACAGGTTCGATCCCTGGGCCGGGAAGACCCCACATGCTGCGGAGCAACTAAGCCCGTGCACCACAACTACTGAGCCTGCGCTCTAGAGCCCATGAGCCACAACTACTGAAGCCCACGTGCCACAACTACTGAAGCCCATGCCCCTAGAGCCAGTGCTCCACAGCAAGAGAAGCCACTGCAATGAGAAGCCCTGCACCACAACGAAGAGTAGCCCCTGCTCACCGCAACTAGAGAAAGCCCGCACACAAAGACCCAACGCAGCCAAAAATAAATAAAATAAATAAATTTATTTTTTAAAAAAGGATTATTGAATGGTTGAACTGAACTTTCACACACACGCATCCAAAAATCACATCCTATGAAGAAAAATGATGTTCCAAGCAATCTTCCTACAGTAGGACTTAGAGACGTTAATTTTTGATGTTCAGTGCCTACTTTAAAGGAATCAATCCAAAATGTAATTATAATGCTGAAAGGAGAGAGATCAGAGAGATGTGCTGAGGGGCTGATGTTACTCATGACTGCGGAGGGTTGGACAGTGGGGTCACCAGGGTTCTGAGGCTTATCCTCAGAGTAGAAGACCCAGAAACCAAATACTGTTAGGGTACTCAGACCTGGGAAGATTTAGATGCTGGTTTGTTCTTCCAAACTCATATGAGGCTGGTATACAAACAAGATGTGCATAAATTCATGAGCATCTCAGACTTAACATGTCTAAAGCAAACTCCTGTGTTTTCCTCCAGACTTGCTCTTCCCCTGGTTTCCTCAATCTTAGTAAGTGACCCAACCATTCACCTGGTCGTTTAGGTCAAAAGTCTTAAGAGTCATCTTTGATTCCTTTTTTTATTTACTTTCCCCTCATCGAATCTAGCAACAAGTCCAATTGACTCTACCCTCAAATTATATTCTGAATATGGTATTTTTTTTTTTACCTCTCATATTGCTGCCCATGCTAGTTCAAGCTATTATCACCACTCATCTGGACTATTGCAGGAACTCGAGTGTCTTCTCTGCTTCTGTTCCTGCTTCTCCATAGTCTCTTCTCATCTAAATTTCAGAATGCTCCTTTTGAAACATAAATCAGATTGTAGCATTCTGGAACTTAAAAACCACCACTGTCTTTCTATTAGATTTTTTTTTTTTTAACAGTACGCGGGCCCCTCACCACTGTGGCCCCTCCCGCTGCGGAGCACAGGCTCCGGATGCGCAAGCCCAGTGGCCACGGCCCACGGGCCCAGCCGCTCCGCGGCATGCGGGATCCTCGCGGACCGGGGCACGAACCCATGTCCCCTGCATCGGCAGGCGGACTCTCAACCACTGCGCCACCAGGGAAGCCCTTTCTATCAGATTTAAAATAACATCCAGGCTTCTCACCATGACCTACAAGAATCTCCGTGATCTGATCCCTGCCTGTCTCTCCAATCTTATCTCCTGCTTCTTCATTACATTCTAGCCACACTGGCTTTCTTGCTGTTTCTTAGACACTCCAGGCTCAGTCCCATCTCAAGGCCTTTGCACTTGCTGTGATTTCTACCTGGAATATTCTCTTAGATCTTCACGTGGTTTACTCCTTCTCATCATTCAGGTTTCTGCTTAAATGTCTCCTTAAATGTCGGAGGGGCTTTTCTTGTTCACTCTATCAAAAAGTATCCCCCCATATACATATCTATCCCTTTGTATGATTTAATTTTTTTAAATCAACCTTTTTGAGATATAATTTATACACATAAAATGCACCCATTTGAAGTGTATCATTCACTGAATTTTGAAAAATATAAACACCTGTGTGACCACGACCACAAGTAATATATAGAACATTTCCATCACCCCTGAAAGTTCCCTCATGAACCTCTGCATGCTTAATTTTTCAGAATACTTTTCACTGTTCGATGCATTTCTTGTTTACATGTTTATTCATTGTCTTTCTCTTTCTCCTCGCCATTAGATTCACTTCCTGAGAACACAGTGCTTCTCTGTTGTGTTCATTGCTGTCTCTGTAGCCCGCAGAACAAGTACATAGCAGATGCTCAATTATTTTTGAATGAATGAATGAATTGCACTGGGAAATGACTCTTAAGAGAGATCAGAATGCTCATACTAGCCAAGACAAACACTTTCTGGTTGTCAGGGACCCAGGAAACCAAATGCAGTGAGTCAGAACTTAATCTTTGTTGAATGCTTATTGTGTACCAGTGGATTTTTTTCTTTATATCTTATTTTATTGAATCTCTCAACAGTTCTGTCAGAAAGATGATATCTCTCTTTCACTGATGAGGAAACTGAGGTTCAAAGAGGTTGAGTGACCCTCCCAAGTTTACACAGCTAGTGTCAAAAGTGGTTTGGAGGCCAAATAGGCAAACTGGAAAGCATTCATCACATTTTGCAGGTAAGAGACCATTTCACGACTCAGAGGAGTGGTGGGGGTGGAAGGCTGCCTACAGTAGGTTGAAGGATGGATGAGGACCTGGGAAATGAACAGGACAGCCGTGGGCTATGTTTTGGAGAATCCTGGCTGAGAGAGGAAGTCAAGTAGGTAATTTGGGATGCAAAGGGAAAGTGAAGGTGGAAGGTTTGGATGACACAGTGGGGCTTTTGCAGAAAGGCAAATGGGCAGGGGAGAAGTGAGCAGAAAGGCAAATGGTCGAGAGGAGTGAGCAAGGTGATGGATCCACATCTCTATCAACTTTACAACCCCTGCACTTGGTACAGTGCCCGGCTCATAGAAAATGCTCGTAAAATTTTGTGGGAAGAAGGATGGAGGCGGGGGGGGGGGAAGAAGGAAGGATTGTGAGAATTAGATAGGAAGGAGACAGTTGACTGGAAAAGAATGGAGGGGATCAAAGAACAGGTGTACTTTGAGTAACAGAGCGTGAGAGTTGGAGGATAGAAAGCCACAATCATGGAGGGGGGAGTTTGGGTTTGAGATTTCAGAGGTAGAGCAGTTTCTGGTCACGATAAGGTCCAAGGTGTGTATGTAAGGGCAGATGGCTAAACTGGAATGGATGGAAGGTCACTGGAGATGGGGTGTGTTATTAATAACTGGAAACATTCAGAGACAAACCTAAATATCCATCAGTAGGGGCCCAATGAAGTGAAGTATGATACAGCCATATAATGTTTGGAAAGTTCTTAATGTCATGGGGAAGTGTTTATGATCTAAGCTTAGTTGTGAAAGGTACAAAATTACATATAAGGCATATATTGTCACTATGTAAAATATATTTGTGCACAGAGGAGAGGAATAGATGAAGATATAGCAAGATGTAAATGGTAAATAATGGAATTTCAGATGAGTTTTTTTTTTTACTTTATTTTCTACAATGAACTTGTGTTACTCTTTTAATTAAAAACTATTAAAAATGAAGAGAACTGTTCTGTCTTTCCATTTCTTTCTGGAACTGAATTTCCTCCTTTTGAACTCTAGTTTTTACAGCTAAACTGTATCTGATGCCTTAGGTAACCTTTATTAAGCACAGTTTTACTCACTAGGCATGATGCTTTACACACTCCAGTTCTCACCTCCACTCTGTAAAGTAATTATTTTTCCAGTCTACAGACAGTATAACTGAAGCTCAGAAACACTGCATAATTTGTCTGAGGTCACACAGCTATTAAATGGCAAAGTCAGGATTTGAACCCAGGACTGTGTGATATCAAAGCTGATTTTTCTCACATTACTCCTGCTCCCCATCCCACTGCCTCCCATGAATCTGGTACTTGAAGTCCTTCTAGCTCACTTTTTTTTTTTCCTTCGGTACGCGGGCCTCTCACTGGTGTGGCCTCTCCCATTGCGGAGCACAGGCTCCGGACGCGCAGGCTCAGCGGCCATGGCTCACGGGCCCAGGCGCTCCACAGCATGTGGGATCTTCCCAGACCGGGGCACGAATCCGTGTCCCCTGCATCGGCAGGCAGACTCTCAACCACTGCGCCACCAGGGAAGCCCTCTAGCTCACATTTTAAGTAGTGCCTAGCAACCCCAAGAAAGGTAAAGCTTAGATTCTTTGAATGTCAGAACTGAAAGGGCTCTGAATGCTCATCTAGCCCCAAATGGCCTCCTTCTCCCCATTTACAGATGGGAAAACTGAGGTCCAGAGAGAGGATATGACATGGCAGGACCATTTATGGGTTTGTGGCAGAGCTTGAGTCAGGCTCCCTTCTTTCTGCTGTTTTCCCAGACTATTCCAGGCCACATTGCAACTTGGCAACTAGAGGGTTTTTGGAATTCAACCCTCTCATTGTACAGATGGGAAAACTGAGACCTAGAGAGGAGAGGTGGTTTTCCCAAAGTCACACAGTGAGTCCGTGGCAGAGATGTTTGTTGAATCCAGTTCTCTTACCTCCATAAAGGATGCACTGGCCACTTATGCAAGCTGCCAAGTGTCAGGTGGCCAGCAGGTAATCATACCAGTGACCTCAGGGACAACATGAGCTTTTGGAATCTCAGACTTCGCATTAAAAAAAGGGCACATTAAAATATGCAGGAATTGTGGTTGATTGAATTGGAGAATCATTGAATTAGTGACATAAACAGGTGTGAGGGGGAGAACTAATGGTGACAGCAAAGGCCATTGTCAAAGTACAAAATCAGACAGAAAGAAACCGGAATTCAGATGAGGGACTGAATGATGCAGAAGTCACAAGGAGTGTGTGTGTGTGTGTGTGTGTGTGTGTGTGTGTGTGTGTGTGCACGTGTGTGTGTGAATGCTAATTCTGTCAGTTCTCAGACTTGACCATGAAAACTTGGCTGAAGAGACATTCTGAGACAAAGGACCTCTGTGCCCAGCTGGCTCAGACTTGCTGAGGACAGCCCAGCAGGGCTGAGGAACAGCCTGCTGCTCAGGTTTATGACTGATAAGCTATTGGGACCATCTGTGGACTGTGGATACTTGGACATGCTGGGCCTGAGGAAGAATCACCCTGGACAGATGCCCAAACCCAAGAGGCCTGATCCAGCTGGCCTTTCCAGGTCTCAAGTACAAACTGATGGCAAGGATCTCTCCAGAGGCTGCAGGGATGTGGAGGTGAGAGCAGGAGCCACAGTTAACATACAGAAAAGAAAAAAAAAAGGCTGGAGGGAAATATAGCAAAATGTCGACAATGGTCATCTTGGGAGGTAGATTATGGATATTTTTACTGCATATTTGCTTCCTCTGGGCTTTCTACATCTTCTACAATAAATTATTTACTTTGAAAATCCAAGAAAAATAAAATAAGGAAAGCAGATGATTTATTTGTCTGTTTCTCTGTTTAGACCCTGAGCTCTTTGAGGGATTATGTCTTGTTTGTACCCTGGCATCTAGCACTCACACTGGCACAGTATAGGTTCTCTGCAAAAATTTAAGTGAAGGACTTAAATTCTATCATAGTTCAAACATATGGGCTCTTGTTTAATGTTCACTTTCTTAGCAAACTTGGCAATCTGCTTCTTAGGGTATAGTTGATTAGAAATGACAGCTTACAAAATGAACGGAGGACCCACTATAATGCCCGTTCAATGACAGCAAAAATAATAATGTTAATAGTTATTATTAATCATCATCCTGATATTAATTAATAATTATTACTATTATCTTAATTAATTTGGTCCTCATGCCAAACTATCATTCAACAAACTTTTATTGAGAACCTACTATGTGCACAGTGTTCCTTTCCTTAAAGAGTTTAAATATAATCCTTATTTACAGATGAGAACACAGATTCAGAAAAGTGATTGACCCAAGATTCTTATCCAGTGCTATTCACCACCCCATAAGGCTTTTTACTAGTTGGTAAATATCTGAGTAACTATGGTCTATGTGGCAGACATGCAGTTAGACTCGTAGACAGAAAGAAAGGAAAGGAAGTGAACAGGTAAGTTGGCAGGCAGGTAAGTGGGACGTAGGTCCACCGGTTTCACAAGAGCTGGGTAGATTGCTAGAGGCAAACACACTGACCTCAGGGAGAAGTGAGTGCTCACAGCTGAATGGGAACAGCGGAGACAGAAAAATTTCAAAACAAACTCACACTTCTGCTGTACATTACAGCCTAGTACAGAGCTTGAGTCTTCAAGAAACTTAAAATTTTGTTTAGGATTCTCTACATAATGGGTCAGGGTCTTCTATAATGTCTACAAAACTTTTCCATTGAAAACGGTAGAGAAAATGTTGGTACCTGAAGAGGTAAGCTTTAGTTTATCTAGAAAATTCTCTTTTGCAAAATATAATCTGATGATGTTGAATAAATGCGGCAAATATGTATTTTTATCTAATTATGCAAGCATTTTCTAAAGGACCTATTCTGTTCCAGGCTCAGGACTAGGTGCTGGGGAAGACACAACTTTTACCTTCAAGGCTACAAATATTTCTCTCTTTACCTTTGATATTATGTATCTTTGTATACATATACACATATACAGATTCGGCTTCAAGTAGTACTTATTGAGCACTTACGATGTGCCTTACACTGTGTTGCATGCTGTTTCATTTAATTCTCCCAGAAACGATGAGGTAGGTAAAACCTTTCTATAGATGAGTAAACGGAGTCTCAGAGAGGCTAAAGATCCTGCTGAAGCTAGTGGAAGAGATGAGGCCCTAGTCCAGTCTTCTGATTTGAACCACACCAAAAGCCAGGCATCCTAGGAGGTGCATTTTGGAAATGAGTTCATTTGACAGAAGAATCATTGTTATTTGGTCTCCCTGGTTCTGCATCTTTACAGACGTGGCTGTGATTATGTGCATTTATTGGCTAGATGTGGGAGCACCCAAACACCTGTTATTTTTTGTTGGATGGATCTCTGGGGACATACAGATATTTGAACAGTTTGAAGGAAAGATTTAACAAGGAAAAAAAGATGGTAGCATCCAACCTTGGTAAATACACTGCTCTCTTGCTCTCAGTTAATAAGCGCTCTCCTTGATCTGGCCCCTCTGCCCTGCAAAACCATACAGTACTGCTTGCATTTCCCTTGAAACACCATGCTGTTTCATGCCTCAGGGCCTTTCCACATGCAAGACATTCTGTTTGGAACACCCACTCCTACCTTTTCTTCTTTTGCAGTTCTTCTTCAGGCATGCCTTCTCTGAAATCTACCCTGACTCTGGAGGGCAGTCAGTGCTTTTCTGAATTTCACTGTCCTGTGTGTCCCTCTATCACTCCCCTTACCATACTGTATTGTAATTGTTTACTTGTCTGTCTTTTCGGACTCTGAGCTCCCTGAAGCTCGTAGGTCCCTGGAGGGACCTTGTCAGATTCAAGTCTGTGCCCCTGGTGCCTGGCATAAAATGAATACTCAAGAAATATTTGTTGAATGAAGGAGTTATGAGCCCAGGACCAGAGTACAGTAGAACTGGGCTGTAGTCTCAGCTCTGTAACTGGCAACTGTGTCCATGAGCAAGTCGCTTCCTTCTCTTGGCTTCATTTTCTCTATACACAATACAAGGAGGTCAGGTTAATGACCACGAAGGGTCGTTCTGGCTTGAGCCTTTTATGATGTTAAGATGTTATGATGTTAAGAGGAAAAGTATAAAACATTAAAATGGAACTTTATTAACCAGGTGACATTATTCTCCTAACAAGAAAGGCTCCTTATTTGAGGACATCTTAAACTGTGGCAAGTTAGATTTGCATCAGTACTGTTCACCCAGAAAAACTGATTAGTGATAAGAAGTTCTGAGTTCTGTTCTAACCTCTCCTACCATAAAGTTCAAGGTGAAAGCTGTAAACAGTTGCAACATGCATGCCAGGCTCAATTAACATTTGTCAAGTGGATTAATAAATGAGTCAATCCATTTGTAAGGCTGAGGATCTATGGCATAGGCAAAAGGCATGACCATGCATCCATTCAGTCATTCAGCAAATGTTTTTGGTGATTTACTCTGTGCTAGAAACTGGGACGCAAGGGTTAGTAAAATAGTTATGAAACTTCTCAGTCTGGTGGGGAACATTACTCAAACTATACACAAATTATTAATTACAAACTGTAAAGTACTATGGTTGATTCTTACATTTGCTGTACACTCTTTAGGTTACAAAGGACTTTTCACACACATGACTTCATGGGAAGCCATATAGTATAGGGATCAAGAGCACAGATTTTGATGTTGCAAAGCCCTGGGTCCAAGCCTGCTTACTCATTTAACTTACAAACTTTGTTCTTGGACAAGTTTCAGAGTTCCACTCTCCTCATCTTTTGAATGCGGGAAAAAATAGGACATTTGTCACAGAGCTATTATTGGACTACAATGAGAAAATGCATGTAAGGCCCTCTGCACAATGCCTGACATGTAGTTGCTAAGCAGTAACTATTATTATGATTACACAAGCTTTTTCTCTTCGTAACACTTTCCCCTGCATCCCCCTCGCCTTCCAGAGAAGAGGCAGTATTTGAAATCAAACAGATTTGGGTTCAAATCTCAGGTGCACCACTTACTAGATGCAAAATAGAACTAATAATATCTATCTTAAAGCATTATCCATGGGAGTAAATGAGGGGAAATTTTCAGGAAGCCACACAAGGGTCTAACACATAATAACAAATCTTTTGACTTTGACATCAATTCTTACCCTTCATTGCGTCAACTATGGTCAGGGAAGCAGGATCCATTTCATTCAAGCCACAGCAACTTGAGGCAGGAAGAACCTCCTGGGGCCCCTCCCTCAGGAGTGATGGGTGAGGTCGTCACTGAGACGTTCTGGCCTGTGTAACACGAAGATCTTGGGAATGACAGGGGAAGACAAGAGAAAGCAAGCCCCTGGGCCTCAGGAAGGGAGGTCGTTGGTTGTTAGACTTGAGTAATAGGAGTCAACAGAGCTAGCTCAGCGTGGCATTATTAGAGGTATGTTGATATGGGGTTTTCATGGGCAGAGCTAAGGCAATAACCCTAGATATCGGTTAGTCGGATTTGAGAAAGAGAAATTCAGCTGCAGGGAGGAGACAAAATAAAGGCTACCCTCAAGGCCTCTTCCATCTCAAGCTGCCAAGTTGCCCCATGACTCTGGGACTGTGGTGGGTCCAGGAAGTGGGAGTCAGCAACTCTGAGGCATAAAATCAGAAAGGCACTGAATGTTTGGATGGAGTGCCAGGTCCCAAAAAGAATGCCTCTTTGTCTATATGCCATCTATGCCAAAGCAAAACGAATTTATCACCCTCTCCTTGAAACTGCAGAGGAGAGTCTAAAAAGTTTAAGCAATAAAAAAGGGTAAATGGAAATTGATTGTTCAATATCATCATTACTAATTCAAGAAGTATAAAATGATATTGCTAATCTCTTTACTTGGTAAGCTAATTTTATTATTTTGTTTTACTAAACATAAATATGTATCAGGGCTCAGTCCCTCAACCGTATTTTCCACCAACTTTTATGAGAGTGTCTCATGCCTTTCAAACAAACATTCCTGTAGTGGTTTTCAGGATTTCACTTTCATAGGGGAGGGTGGGTTAGAGCATTAATGGAACACTAACCATATGGTAGTGCATAAATGGTGGGGTTCAGGCATCAGATAGTGAGGGGGATTTCAGGAATACTGGACTACTCTATTTTATTTTACTTTTTATTTTATTTTATTGACGTATAGTTGATTTATGCTGTCGTGTTAGTCTCAGGTGTACAGCACGATTCAGTTGTACCTACATATATATTTTTTCAAATTCTTTTCCTTTATAGGTTATTGGAAAATATTGAGTATAGTTCTCTGTGCTATACAGTAGTTCGGAGTTATCTTTTGATATCCCGTTACTGTTCCCATAAGACTTGATCAGCCTTGGCTGTATTTCATTGTCTTTAAAAAAACACAAACCATTTTTATATGTTGCTCTTTTTCTTCTTTAACTCCCTAGATGGATGGAAAAAACGATGGGTTGAATCTAAACACAGGCTGGATTATGGTAAATTTCAGCTCACTGCAGGAAAATTTTACAGAGATAAAGAATAGGGTAAAGGTAATTACTACAATTTAGGAACATACTAATTTACTGAGAAAGTTCTGACTTTTATACAACTGTTCTTATTTGTGATTACCAGTTCACTTCTCTTTCTTAGAATAAAAAGAAGTAGTAGAATGTGAAGAATGAAGTCTCCACAAAAATAATAATGTATTTGTTGAGTAACAGGTATTTAAAAGTAAGTTCTTAGACACATTATCCCCATTAATCTTCCTAATAACTTCATGAGATGGTTACTATTATGTTCCCAATTTTTCAGGGGGCCTCAGAGAGGTTGAATAATTTGCCCAAGGCTATATTCACAGCTGGCAAGAGCTGGGGCTGAGACCTGATTCTAGGTCTGACTCCAGGACTGTGTTCATTACCCAGGACTATACTGCTTTCCCCAACCCTAGGATTTTTTTTGTGTGTGTGTGTGATTCTTTATTTCAGTCTTCATGATGGTGCTAACCACGTGCTACAGTTGTTTATGTCTGTACCTGCTACATTATAAGCTCTTTTTTTTTTTTTGAAGATGTTGGGGGTAGGAGTTAATTAATTAATCTATTTTTGCTGTGTTGGGTCTTCGTTTGTGTGCGAGGGCTTTCTCTAGTTGTGGCAAGCGGGGGCCACTCTTCATCGCGGTGCGCGGGCCTCTCACTATCGTGGCCTCTCTTGTTGCAGAGCACAGGCTCCAGACGCGCAGGCTCAGTAGTTGTGGCTCACGGGCCTAGTTGCTCCGCGGCATGTGGAGTCCTCCCAGAACAGGGCTCGAACCCGTGTCCCCTGCATTAGCGGGCAGACTCCCAACCACTGCGCCACCAGGGAAGCCCCAACCCTAGGATTTTTTAAATTTAACACTCTGCACTTGAAACAGGGGAAAGCACTATGTAACCACCAAATACTGCTCTCCCCTGGAGCTGCTTGCTACAATAGAGAACTGAGCAGACAGACCTAGAGCTATGACTTGCTGACTGCATAATTTAGGCAAGACTTTTCATTTCTCTTAGCCTTGATATTAGATGGAGATAATAGTCATCATTTGCCATGTTCATTAGACAGGGCTGCTGTAAGAGCCAAATAATATTAGGAGGGAAGGAGGAGCTCTAGGCAATGGTTTTTTGTCTGAGAAAGCTTCTGTCCTATAAATAGAATCCATTGATTGTCCTCGGGAGTGATTTCCCATCTTCTTTCTCCTGGCTACTGTTATGAATCTCATTTTCATGTTTAGTAAAGAGGAGAATTACAAATTGGCTTGAACATTTAAAGCCTCATTTAAATCCACTCTGGAAAATTGTCTCCCAAGGAGAAGAGAACTAGAGGCTGTCTGAGTGACTCTTCTGAGGGCTCAGTCTGCACAGCCACCCACCTACTCTCAGTTTGTTTGTTTGTTTGTTTTTAAAATTAATTAATTAATTAATTTTTGGCTGCATTGGGTCTTCATTGCTGCACACGGGCTTTCTTTAGTTGCAGTGAGTGGGGGCTACTCTTCCTTGCGGTGCTCGGGCTTCTCGTTGTGGTGGCTTCTTTTGTTGCCGAGCGCTGGTCCTAGGCGCACGGGCTTCACTAGTTGTGGCACATGGGCTCAGTAGTTGTGGCTCGCAGGCTCTAGAGCACAGGCTCAGTACTTGTGGCACATGGGCTTAGTTGCTTCACGGCATGTGGGATCTTCCCAGACCAGGGCTTGAACCCATGTCCCCTGCACTGGTAGATGGATTCTTAACCACGGCACCACCAGGGAAGTCCTCTACTCTCAATTTGATTTCTTGGTTGTTGCTCCCCATACCTCATCCTACTCAGGTTCATTAGGTACCTCCTGGTTTTCTAAAAGGGTTCTGGGTTCAAACGAGGCTCCGGGGCGTGCATGTTTGTGGGGGGGGAATCACATGGCTACACAGCTAAGTTTGGTAGAGTGGAAATTCAAGACTTGGTTTTCTACCTGTGGGTTCAGTGCTCTTTCCTTTGTGCCCACTCCTCCCTCCATGAAGTCTTCTCTGGCTACTCTAGCCTCCCTTGAGGTCTTTGGGGAAATAAGCATACTCTTTAAAATATAGACAGCTCCTAATGTAATATTAGACATGACAGTGCTTAGAGCACAGAGCCTGGTGTGCAATAAATTCTCGAGAGACATCTGAATCAGCACCTGTGATCCTTCTGAGCAATTTAACACATATTTATTGAGCATTTCCTCTATGCCAGATCTTTTTTTTTTTTTTCGGCCATGCCACGTGGCTTGTGGGATCTTAGTTCCCCGACCAGGGATTGAACCCAAGCCCTCGGCAGTGAAAGCACAGAGTCCTAACCACTGGACTGCCAGGGAATTCCCCTTAGATCTTTATATTAAAGAGGCCCCTGCTCTTCAGGAGCTTAAAAATTATTCAAAGAGACTGAAATAAACTTAATTGCAACACAATGTGACCCAACGAAGTACAAAGAGCTGTGGGATCATGAAGGAAGGATCCTCACCAAGCATGAATAATGATAGTCCCTTGCATTTTATATTGACAGTTTACAAAGTGCTTCTCACATCTCTTACCCATTTAACTTTCACAGGAACCCTCTGGGGTATGATTAATTACCCACATTTTGCTGATGAGGAAGCTAAGACTCAGAGAGTTAAAGTGACAGAGCCATAACCAGAAAGCTGGGCAGCAGCTTAAAATAATGAAAAGACCACTAGCCTGGAAGTCTGGACACTTGGCTTGTGTGTCTGTCACTTGTGACTATATGATCTTAGATAAGTAACTTTCCCTCTCTGGGGCTTGGTTTTGTCACCTGTAAAGTAATGTAGTTAGACTAGAAAGGCTCTAAGACCCCTTAGAGCTCCGATATTCTCTGGATGAGGAGATAAAGTCTCGGGTTGGGGGCTCCGGAATTAGATAGACTGGTTGTGTGATTCTGGACAAGTGAAATAGCCTCAATGATTTCATGATAAAGTGGAGATATTAGTAGGGCCCACCTCATAGGGTTTTTATGAGGATTAAGAATAGTAATACACATGAATGAAACATATTGTCTGGTAAAGAGGAAGTGTTCAACAAATGTTAGCAACAATTATTACTTATTCTAAGAGTCTGTGCTGGGCCTCTTCCTACCACAGCAGTTGTGCACGGCAGAGCCTGATTCTGGCCACCCATGGGGTCTTAATAGAAACAGAGCTTGTTTTGTAAGGCTTCAGAATAGTATTTAAGTATCTCTTGAAAATCAGAGACAGTATGGTATAAGGGAAAGAAAGTATCAGTCAAACATGTCATAAAAATCCCAGTTTAGGGGACTTCCCAGGTGGTCCAGTGGCTAAGATTCCGTGGTCCCAGTACAGGGGCCCTGGTTCGATACCTAGTCAGGGAACTAGATCCCACATGCTGCAACTAAGAGTTCGCCTGCCGCAACTAAAAGATCACACATGCCACAACTAAAGATCCCTTGTGCTGCAACAAAGATCTCACATGAGGAAACGAAGATCCCCTGTGCCATGACAAAGACCCAGTACAGCCAAATAAATAAATAAATAAATAATATTAAAAAAAAAATAAAGTGGGTGCATTTTAAAAAAAAAAAATCCCAGTTTAGTTCCTTACTAGCCTTGTGGCCCTAGGCAGGTCACTTCACCTCCCCATGACTCAGACTCCTAATTTGTAAAAGTGAAGATAGTACCAATTTTGCAGGGTTGCTCTGAGGCTTGAATAAAATAATGTGTGTAAAGCATCCAGGACATAACCTGGCATGCAGTAGGTGAGTAAGAAAGTAGCAGAGATTGGTGAGACCAAGTGTTAGGTTTCTCTGGCTGCTCTTAGGGTATTTAAATCTAAAGATTCTGTGCTCTCTGCTCTCAGGTCTCCAGACCAGTGAAGATGCCAAGTTTTATGCCCTCCCCACCAGGTTCAAGCCATTCAGCAATGAGAACGAGAACTTGGTGGTTCAGTTTTCAGTAAAACACAAGCAAGGCATCCATTGCGGTGGTGGGTTCGTGAAACTCTTTCCTGACACCCTGAACCATGAGGATATGCATTCAGAATCCGAGTATTACATCATGTTTTGTAAGCTCTCTGACAGCAGTCGCTGTCAGCCCTGTGAGGTCTTAATGAGAGCCACTGTAGTTGTAGAAAAGGTTCAGATGGAAATTTATTTATTTTTAATTTATTGTATTGAAGTATAGTTGATTTACCACGTGTTAATTTCTGTTGTACAGCAAAATGATTGTTATATATATACAGTTTTTATACACACATACACATACAAACATACACATTCTTTTTCATATTCTTTGGAACAGGAAATTTCTAATGTGATAACTCCACCTCCCCCTGTGGTAAGACTCTTAGAAGACCTGAGAAAAGCAACTCTAAACCTAAATGTTAATATAGAGGTGAAGAGTCACATGGTATTAACAAGGCTACGGTACAGAGAGACACTTTCCATTTCTAAGAAAAAGAGAAAGGGATCAGAAACTGTGTAGATACCCTCAAATGTACCTATTACAATAAGGCTTTGTGCTCTGAAGGAGGTTCCTGCCCTCAGGGAGAGAAAGGCACAGAAGGTTAGGGAAATCACCTTTATCCAACATCTGTAGTGCATCCAGTGTTGCACCTGTAACCTCAGTATACTGGCCCTCCTTGGAGCAGTCCAGCTCTTACTTAGCTCAGTTTCAACGTGGTTGGTATTTAAAAAACCAAGAAACAACAGCAACTAGTCCAACTCCCAAATCATCGGTGAAGAATGTGGATTTTACTGAAGGTTTTTGCACAAATTCAGAGGAAAAGGGTTAAACTACACATCATAAACCAACATTTCCTTAAAATTCTCTCTAGATATTTTTTCTTTTCCCAGGGAGCTCCAGATATCTCTCTTGCCCTTGCCAAAATCCTCCTCTTCAGCTGCTTCATCCTTTTTCTGTCTGAATCCCTTCTCCCTCAACTCTCTTTCTTATCTTTCAATCTCTTTCTTATTTTTCAATCCCTTTCTTAGGTAGACCAATAAAGCACTATGGGGGTGTAAAACATGAATCTGCCCATCTCTATTTTTTTCAGAATCTACCCTTCTCACAAGGCGCTTATATTGTAATGTACATGGTGGTTGTAGAAAGGAAATTGGAAATAGGTTTTTTTAATGTGATTTTTTTCCTTTTCAAATGAATATTATTTATTTGATGCTCAAACAACCCAACAAGTTTGGGCTATTATCATCTCTATTTTACAGATGAGAAAACAAAGGCAAGAAATTTGCCCAAGATGAGTAAGTCGGAAGTCAGATTTTGAACCCAGTCTGTCTGGCTGTAAAGCCTGGGCTTTTTCTACTCTACCCTTTTGCCTTCTGCTTGGTGTGGACACAGGCATATGAATCATTTTTTAAAAGGCAGAATGAAGACATACTTTTAAAAAGGTATTGATGAGGAGTTATGAGATCACAAAAGATGGCATGTCCACCTGGGGGCTTTTTGGAGAAGGTATTAATTATTCTTTGAAGAATGAGTTAGATTTTAATAAGCAGAAAAGGAGATAGAGTAAATGTAATTTGGGCATAGGAAACTGTGTGTACAAAAGCTCAGAGACATGAAATTCAAATGCAAGTAGAAAAACGATGTGACCAGTGTGGCTAGAGCACAGTGAGTGTGTGTGTGTGTGAGTGTGTGTGTGTGGTGTGCACGCAAGCACATGTTTAGGATAGTCAGAGAGCAATAGCATGGGAAATTAGGTAGAAAAACTAGGTTAAAACCTATTCTTGCTGGGACCTTCCTGGTGGCACGGTGGTTAAGAATCCACCAGCCAATGCAGGGGACACAGGTTTGAGCCCCTTTCTGGGAAGATCCCTCATGCCTCAGAACAACTAAGCCCGTGCGCCACAACTACTGAGCCTGCGCTCTAGAGCCAGCGAGCCACAACTACTGAGCCCATGTGCCACAACTACTGAAGCCCATGTGCCTAGAACCCGTGGTCTGCAACAAGAGAAGCCACCACAGTGAGAAGCCCGTGCAATGCAACGAAGAGTAGCCCCCCGTTGCTGCAATTAGAGAAAGCCCACGTGCAACAATGAAGACCCAACGCAGCCAAAAATAAAAAAATAAATAAATGTATATTAAAAAAAAAAACCCCTATTCTTGGGCCTTTGCCAGGTTAAGCTCTCTGGACTCACAAATCAACAGTTTCCTCTAAAGTTTTCACAAAGCAGGAAGAGCTCCAGGCTCTGTTTCTAGTTAGGCTTGGGTTTAAAGCCCAGCAATGCTACTTATTAGCTGTTTGACCTTGTGCAAGTTGCTTAACTTTTCTGGGCCACAATTTTCCCAACTAAAAGTGGAGATAGTAATACCTCCTTGTGAGAATTAAATGACGTGGTATTAAGTGCCTGGCACAGGAGGGGCTTCCAGTTGGGTTTGGTCAATGGAAACCTGGCAGAAGATCACAGGGAGGGAGGAGAGTTGTGTCCCTTGGCTGAAAGTCACAGCTTATCTCCTGGCTGCCCTCTCTACTGAACTCCTTTTTTTCCTGGGCTTTGGTAACTGCCCCTTCTCCTAGCCCCTTCAAGCTCAGAGATGGGAATAGCCTGGAGCATAGCATTATTCCTTATATTTTCTCAATGTCCTGCCCCCACCATTTACAATAGTCCCTTTATGCAGGTTCGATCCCTCATTGGGGAACTAAGATCTCGAATGCCGTATGGTGTGTCCAAAAACAAAAACAAACAAAGAACAAAAACAGAAAAAACCCGAAACAAAACAAAGAATTAAAATAGTCCCTTTATTAAATTCTCCTCAAATAATCCTAAATTTGTGTGTGCAATCTCTTTCCTGCTATGTCTGTATTAGCCACAAAACAGGCAAACTGCCTAAAAGTGATGTAAATTCATGTATTGGGATTTAATTTCCAGGCCCTGACATCTGTGGCTTTGGCAACAACAAAGTACAAGTCATCTCTCGTTATCAAGGGAAATACCATGAGAACAACAAGACCATCAAGCACAGGGTGAGTGTGTGGGCTGGTCTTCAGCCTAGGGGGAAGGATAATAATTTTGCATTTGTTATCTCATTTAATCCTTACAACACCCCTATAAATTAAGTACTATCATCTCCATTTTGCAGATTAGAAAATAGACCCAGAGAAGTGCTGTAAATTACAGGATTTCACATAGAAGCAATTGATCTGAAAGCCTAGGAAGTCATGTAAGCTTATCTCTTGGAACAATGTTTACCATGGCCCACTTCCCCACTGCTAGATATTGGAAGAGACGGGGGAGATGGGGAGTGCTGGACTTAGAAATGGGTGGTGAGTTTACCTTAGTAACATCAGGGTTAGAGAGATCTAGGTTGGCTGGAGGATAATAGCTGGATTTCATCAGCCACTCAACAGGAAATCACTGAATGCCATCTCTGTGCTGGGCCTTGGGCTGGGGATAGAGTGAGCCAGGCATGGCCTCTAATCTCACAGAACTCAGAGTCCAGTAAAGGTAAGAGTCAAGCAAAGGAGAATGACTACTTAGTCTGATTGGGGTCTGTGAGAGCACAGAGGAGGCCCCCTACCCAACCTGGTGCCTTAGGAAATGCTTCAGAGTAGCACAAAGAAGGTTTCTACTATGCTGAGTTTTGAATGATGAGCATGAATTGGTCTTGTAAAGGAAGGTGACAATTTTAGGGAGGACTGAGCTACTAGAAGAGGTAATCACATGAGAAAAGTCAAGGAGACTTGAGAAAGAGTAGCACTGCAAGAAGTTTGGCACAAGTAGAGCACAGGAGAGAGGCAGAGACTGAGTCTAGAGAAGCCCCTAGGTCCTGAGTCATGGGAGAATTTGTGTTTGGGGCAAAGTCCTTCCCTAGCAGGACTGTGCATACAGGGACTCCCTGGGATCCTGCTCAGGGTAGACATTGTGCTGGGACCTGCAGATACAACAGATGAGTCAGAAACGATCCCTGCAGTTGAGAAGCTCAGAGTCTAGTGGGACAGACAGAAAAACAGACAAGGTCAAAGAATGACCAGAGCTGTGATGAAGGGAAGGTTGGGAACTAGGTGAGACCAGAGGAGTTTGTACTCAGGAGAATGAGACCCAAAGTCTCTTTTGGGTTAACCAGAGAAATGGGATGAGGGATGTGGTAAAGTGTGTTTGTGACTATGTGGGAGGTGGCATTCAGGAACTGAGGGTCTGTTTTAGATGGTTCATTTAATGCTTGAGGTCCAACAGGGGACTGAAATATTCCTCGTTCCCTTTCTAGATCAATAAAGACACTCACCTCACCTGTACACTCTGATTATTCGCCCCAGTGCTACTTATGAGGTCAAAATTAACAACCAGCAAGTAGCAGCTGGGGACCTGGAGGACGACTGTGACTTCTTGCCTCCCAGGAAGATAAAAGACCCCTATGCCCGGAAGCCAAGGTAATGGGATGAACACCTACAAATAGAGGATTCTGAAGATAAGAAACCTGAGGTGAGGTGTTTCGCTGGGAAGCAGGAGGGGATCTTAGCTCTGGGGATGGGCAAAGGAAGCTAGGAACAATGGAGCAGAAACGGGGAGCATCTTTCCCTCAAGGAGGTGTCCAGCTAAATATTGGTATCCAGAGAGACATGGAGGGAAGAGGGAAGCACCTCACGTTTATTGAGGATTTACTGCCCCTGCTAGCAGCCTCTATGAGGACAAGGAAAGTGATGCTTAAAAAATGAAGTGACTTGCCCAGGCACACATACATTAGAACCAACATTTGAACCTGGATCTCTTTGATTCCAAAGTTATTGATATGGGAAACATGTGGAATATACTCACTGATTCATTATCATTCACTGGAAAGCTGTACTGGATACAGCTATGAATAGAACAATCCAGGGACTGAGAATCCTCCTGGGACTCAGAATCTAGTGAGGGATACAGACAAGTACGTAGATGCAGGTCACACTGTGTAATTAATGGTGAGAGTCAGGGAAGCCAAATCCTGTGGGAGCCCCAAACAGGCTCCTAACTCAGGCTGAGTTGGGGTGCAGGTGGTGTTCTGGGAAGGAAGAGGCATGCTTCAGTGATTTGGTTAACCTAGGGATTGGAAACATAGACTTTGGGGTCAGACAGATATGGTTTGTATCTGAGCTCCACCCTTTACTAACTGCGAAACCCCACCTATAAGCAGTTAGGCCTTGGGCAAAGAATATAACTGCTGTGAAATTTCACAAACAGGGATTATTATAATACCTATATGTGAAGGTTGTTGTAACAATTAAATGAGCTAATATACATAATTTAATGCCTGGTACATAATAAGTTCTTAATACATGGCATTTATGTGTTAATCATGTACTGAATTTCAAACAGTAAATTCATTACAGCAAGGGAAATTGAGTTGGAGGAAAAATATTCCAGACCCGGAGAACAGCAGGAGTGAAGGCACATCAGTTAAGTGGAAAGTAACATGGTTATGTAAAGAACTGAAAGCAGCCGTTTAGTATTTTAGGAGCATAAAGTTCAAGGTGGAGAGTGATGGAAGATGAGTTGGAATGGTCTGTTGGAGCCAGGTCATGGAGGGCCTCACTTGCTGGGCTGCTGCTCCTGAGGTAAGAGCAGATTCACCCTCATGCAGAGGAGATGCTCAGGGTTCAGCAAAGAGCAGCATGGCACCCAGCAACTGGAATCCATTCCTTAAGGAGAGGCCTGTAGAGAGGTGGGCGGTGGCCCAGCCATGTGTAGGGAGATTCAGTGGGCTCCAAACCCAGAGGGAGGGAGGTGTAGTCAGGGAATTAAGGCAGATGATCAAGCAGTGTCTGGATCTTCAGCACCCTGGGAGAATTAGGGACTAGTTTACTTCCAGACCCAGCAGGCAGGCTCAGGGCAGCAAGACAAACCATAGACTCTCCCTCCTGGTGTGGACCATGCACCTGATGTAGTCAGGGCTGGATCAAGGCCTGAGGGAGAGGGGAGAGGCTGCAGACCTCTATGCTCCCTGTTGAGTAGACCCGGAGAAGGTGGAGACTACTTAGATAGGCTGAGCTCTATCAAGTCTATAGCCCCCAGGAGAGGGTGCTGACTGTTAATGTCTCAGGAACCACAAAACAGCTGAGGCATCCCAGGAACTAGGCAACTTCATGCTACTGAATGACTGTGAGTCTAGTGGGCTTGGCAGCAAAGCCTTTAGTAAGTCTGGGAAGTGGTCAGCACCAAGGTGAACTGCCGGGTAGATAGAGCAAAACTTTGGAGGCTCCAGAGCAGAAGAAATATGAACGTTAGGACAGGCCATGACTTGGAGCTCTGTCTTAGGGAATAGAAGGGACCTGGGGTACAAGGGAATACTGATACAGATCTGGGAGCATGCTGGGGTACAAGGCAGGTCACTAAGAGAGGCCTTCAGGAAGAGGGAGTCAGGCTAGAAGACTTGTTCTGACAGTCAGGGCATATAACTGGGGAAGGGAGAGGGCCAGGATAAGGAAAATTCCCATCTTATTTGAGCTTAAAGTAGTCAAGGTCAGAAGGATAGAGAATATGAGGAGGCACTGGAGTTGCTTAAAGGCTTTTTCTCTGCTGTATGTTTTGGATTTGTTTGCAGAGTCCTGAGCTGGGCTTTCACATGGGTGAGGACAGGAGAGCGGCAGGGGTAGGGCGCCAGGTCCAACCCTACTGTACTCTGTACCCCAGTTTCATTCCGGCCCACCCATCTGCCCTCATGGAGGAACATTTTGTTTTAGGACTGGGAAGACTTCGAATACATCCCAGACCTGGAAGCCAAGAAGCCAGACGACTGGAATGAGGCAATGAATGGGGAGTGGGAAGGGCCCCTGACACCAAACCTGAAGTATAAAGTGAGGGGGTCTCTCCTGCCAATCGGTATGAGAAATAAGAGAGAAGAGATGTAAATTTTAATCTACAGAACAGAAACTCTGAGATCTTGTGGTCATCTTCCTCCTTTCCCCTTCTCCATAAGACTGTAGCCTCATTTGGGCCGTGTTCTCAGGGCTGTGCCTATCTGGGAGAAGGTGGTCTGGTCAAGGTTGATGCTGGGAGGCGGAGGTCCAGGGAGCCCTAGGCAAGGGATTTGTCCGGAGTGGTGGAAATCAGTCAAAGGAACATGATCAAAACAGGAAATGGGTCTGGGGTCAGGAACCGGAAGTCTCAGAAGTGGTCCAGAAAGGGGAAGGGTAGGACATGAATGAGCCAAACATGTTGGGGGAAGGTGGGGGAACTTCTTTTTAAGGGCTAAGTCCTGACCTCATGTCAGAAATGAGAGGGAACTAAAGGAATTGACTATCAAATGCTCCAGAGATAATACTGACTGAAACAAACATTGTTTTATTTGGTCACAGTTTCCTACACTGCACACCAGGAAGAGAATGGCCCCAAGTCCAGAGTCCTTAGATGGTGGTTCCCTGTGAAGCTACGTTTTCTTAACATCATGAACAAACTTATGCAGAGAGCTGGGACCAGGCTCAGAATGGGTCTCTGCTACCTTGTTCATATCCCTCTGGGTAGAAAGGGGAACCTGGGGGCTTCCCTGGTGGCACAGTGGTTGAGAATCTGCCTGCTAATGCAGGGGACACGGGTTTGAACCCTGGTCTGGGAGGATCCCACATGCCGCGGAGCGGCTGGGCCCGTGAGCCACAACTACTGAGCCTGCGCGTCTGGAGCCTGTTCTCCACAACATGAGAGGCTGCGATAGTGAGAGGCCCGCGCACTGCGATGAAGAGTGGCCCCCGCTTGCCACAATTAGAGAAAGCCCTCGCACAGAAACGAAGACCCAACACAGCAAAAATAAATAAATTAATTAATAAACTCCTACCCCCAACATCTTTAAAAAAAAAAAAAGAAAGGGGAACCTGGAAGAGTCTTGTGCATTAGCTCAAAGCAAGGGAGAGAAGCTCAAGGAATCCTGCTCTGAATCCCTATGCCTAATTGATTAATCTTTCTGATTGCATGAGAAGAATGGAAAAATACTAATGCCATGTTCACTCTTTGGTGCTTTGCTTAGGGACAATGTTAACCTCGGATCATTCACAATCTCAGTTACCAGGGGGAGTGGATTCATCCAGAAATAGACAACGCTGAATATAAACCCGACCCAACCATTTGTCACTATTATAACATTAGTGTCCTTGGCCTGGACCTTTGGTGGGTAAATCTCTCTGGGCTCAGAGCCAGGGAAGAACAGTCCCTCTAAAGGTTCCACAAAGTAGAAAGAGCTCCAGGCTGGAAATTACAAAACTTGAGTGAGTCTTGACCTTTCTAAACCTCAAACTGTTCCTCTTTAAAATGGGATTAATTATATTCATCCTAATAATTATAATAGCTAAAATTTATTTAGTCTCTACCATGTACCAAGCACTATTTCAAAGACTTTGTAAATGCCATTTAACTCTCACTATGAAATCTCCTACTTCTAAATGTGAAAACTGACATTCAGCAAAGTTAGCTAACTTGCCTGAAGACACATCTGGTAAGCAGAAGAGCTGGAATTTGAATGCAGGCCTTTCTGAGGCTAGATTCAGTGTTCCAATACTTTATACTGCTAGGCCGGTCCTATGTGAATCTTGGGGTAGTTCTGGAAATAAAAGGGAATCAGAGATGTGGTAAAACTTTGAAATATTAAAATCCCCAGATAGATGTTGGGACGGACTGTCCCAGCCATGGTGACAAATCCTGACTTAGCCTCCCTCTTCTCTGCCAGTTACCTTTCCTGGCTCTGATTTGAAGGAGGAGAGGAGGGCTCAGATACTCAGGCCTTCACAGAGTTGTTTTCTTCCAATGAGACCTGATGTTGAAAATGCGAGGATTCTTTCCCAACTCAGGAGAAAGAGAGCACTTCAAGTGCCTGCCCCAGAGTGAAAGCTTTAGCCCAGGAGGCCTCTTGGAAACTGCAACCTATCAATACATAGTCTTGGAATTCCCTTGGAGAGGAAGGGAAAGTGAGCATTAATATCCCTTATTATTACCCTGTATTATGTTTGAGAGAATTGAGAATCAGAAATGTCACATGATGTGCCCAAGAGCACACAGCTAGTGCATGGGAGAGACAGGATTCAAAGGTCTGTCAGCCCGTAAAGTCCTTGTTTATTGATTACACCCACCATACAATAGAGCCTCTAGAAACTGCAGCCACTTGTTCTTGGTTGTATCCTGGAATGTTCTACAGCCAGTGAAATCTCCGTCTCTGACCAGTGATTTCTACAGTTCAAGGCTGCTAAAGGTCTTTTGAACAGACACTCCCAATTTGAAGCTTTCTTGGTTTATTTATTTATTTTGACTTTCTTGTTTTCCTGACTCAGTGAGGCCAGCACACAAGTGTAAGGAGATGATGTATGTAAATTACCATGTGCATAGTAGGGGTTCAGGAGAGAAGGAAGAAGAGAGACATATGTCCTTCTTTTGTTCCTTTTTTATCTGAAGAATGTGGATACAGTTTGTACAAATTCCCATTGTTATCTCTTTTTTTTTCAGTTCTCCCTTTTAAATAAATAATAGGAACTTTCTACATCTTGAAAAAATATGTGGTCATATTAATATGCCTAATCTGATTGTTTCCTTAAAGTGCATTGGGGTTTTTTTTTTCCACTGAAAACATTAAGGCACACACTTTAAACAGTTTCTTTGTTCATCTACAAAATTTAAAAATTATTTGACACTAATTGCTCTGAGTTCTATCTTCCTCCTCAAGTAGGCAAAACTTTCTATTTGAGAATTTAAACCATGCTGAAGGAGTGTTTCTCAAACTTTAACATGCGTATGAATCACTCAGATCTTAATAAAATGCAGATTCTGATCCAGCAGGTCTGGGACAAATCCTGAGAGACTACATTTCTGAAACTCCAGCATTATCTCTCTTTTTTGTTGTCTTGTGATACAGTTCTGCACAGTGCTGACATCACCCTTGCAGGCATCCTTTCCTTTTAAGTTCTAGTTGGGTCTGGCACTCCCAAGTCCTACTCCACCCTACCCACTCAGCCAGACCAACACATCCAGTTTATCACAGGGTCCCTGCACCTCACTGGAAAAGCCTAGCGACTCAGCATAGAGATAGGCTGGAATTCTCTCACCTGCCCTGCGGCAACCCGGGGTTCCAGATGCTCTGTGAGTCCATCGCCCTCTGCATCAGGTCCTAGCCTAGTAAGCTGCTTAATCTTCCTGCTTAGTCCCTGACCCATCCTGTTCTCTGTTCCTACACTCCCATACACTGTCCTTTTTCTTTTCTTTCCTTTTTTCTTCCTTAGGCAGAAGATACGGCATTCTTTCATCAGGACAGAGACTAGGAGGAGATGGCAGTGAACAAGAAAATTCTTTCTCTTAGCTTTGGGACTCCTCATGATCTTTGAAGGAGTAGTGACAAAAAATGCAATGAATATAGCCTAACAGCCATAATGCAAAGCACATTGACATTCCTTAGGTCATATGGTCTGTGTCACAGCCCTGTGGGGCTGGAGGGTAGGGCTTATCATCTCCGTTTTACTGACCAGGAAGTGGAGGGCTTAGAGAGGCAACTTGACTTGTCAAGATCCCATAGCTAGTAAGTGCTCAAACATAGGTTTGGCACTCTTTCCATTTTGTGATTCAAGTGGGACATCACAGGAAACCAGGTAACTTTCAGTGAATTAACTTTTTAGGCTTTACAGTCTCACAAAGCTCTTTCTCACATATTCTTCTCTCCTGAGAACTGTATGAAGAAAGCAGGGAAATTATATTTTCTTCCATTTTCCAGATAAAAACATGGAGGCACAGAAGAGATATGAGTAAACCAAGGTCCCTCCACTAATTAGCTGTAGGAAGCAGGACTGGCCCTCATGTCCTGATTCTCAGCTGGAGGCAGAGCCAGGAGTTTAGTGTAGGGGGGATGGGGGCAAGTGAGCACCAAAGAGAACAGGGAAGATTGGAAACATTTCTTGTGCGAGTAGAAAAAATGGAAGAGCCAAAAACCGAGCAGTTTCCTAACCAAGACTGCTGACAGCTCAAAAAGAAAAAAAGAAAATAAATAAATAAATAAATCCCAACTCACAAAAAGAAAAAAAAATCGTAAAGTTGCATAAGGAATTATTAAAACCAATTTTTTAAATGGCTCAGAGGAAATTAACGATCTTTATTCAAAGTGGCTATTTTGTCATTTATTTTTCTGCTGAAGGCAGGGTTGGGGGGATGATGTAAGCCAAATAAAAGTCTTCCTTATTTAAAAAAAGCAAAACAAAACAAAACTTTTTTCAAACCCTAGAGGAAGGACACATGATAACTCATGCTGCAAACTTTCTCGTGGTCACACAACGGCTCTTACACAATTAACTTGCTGATTTATTTAACATATAATGCTAAAGCAAAAAAATCCAGAATGACTCTCCTTTTGTTTCTTTTGAAACATATCCAGATACTGAAAAGTTATGATAATAACTATTACCATTTATCGAATGACTGTTATCTGCTAGACACTGTGCTTTACATATATTATTTCTAATGCTCATGACAACACTTCAAGGGAGTTACTTTTAATACTTCACTTATGAGGGAATAGGCTCAGAGGAGTTGAGTAACTTCCCCAAAGTCACACAGCTAGTATGTTGTTGAGCTGGGCTGTCTGACTCCATGACTGCTGCTCTTTCTATTTTGTTCCTTTATCATTAATAAACACTGAAATTATTATATACCATTGACTTGATTCATCTTTTTCTTTAATTGTACATCTTAAATATGTTATTTTTAAAAAATAGAGAAATATGGTAGAGAATCTTAAATTGTGCTTGCACTTCTTTTTAAACCTTTTCTTTTCCCCATATTCTTTTAGTTTTTCTGATTATATTGAGGAGAGAACCTTAAAAAGGACATCTATAAGTGGCAGCAGAGACTGTCAATCTGAGCTGGGGCAAGAGCCACTGGACAGAAGTTTGGAGCCTAGCAGAATGATGAAAATTTCTTCACAACCCTCTGAAAGAGTGGTCACAGGCTTGGAGAACACAGAACCTTGGGAAACAGTAAAGTAACTTCTTTCTAGAGCAGATCAGCTAAGGTGGTACAGCATTCTGGACCCTCTGTGCTCTTAATCATCTTTGTATTCCCTCACTCCACCTCAGTTATTGATTAAAATCTCTGGGTTTGTGGCCTAGGAATCTGCATTTAGCAAAGCTTCCAGGTGATTTTTTAAAGTCTTTTGACCTAGTTCTAATAATCTCATTGTTTCCATTTCAACAGGTGAAATTAGGCTGCATCTTTGACAATTTCCTTCTTACAAATGATCAGGAGTTTGCAGAAGAGGCTGGAAATAAGAGCTGGGGAATAAGAAAAGTAAGATTTTCCCTCACTTGGATTTCCAGGTGTCTGACTCCTCAGTTGTGCACTGTTCTCTGCATTTAAAAAATCAGTCTCACAGTCATTGTCTCATTTGCTGGTTACATGGCCCTGAGAGGCAGGGTAAAGAACTTGTATTCATTGGACATCTACAACCTTGTACTTGACTCTATGAACACTTTCCAAAAGTCTTCCCACTTAGCCCTTAAAACAACCCAGCAAGACAGGTATTGTTATTCCCGTTTTTCAGATGTAGCAATTGAGATTCATAGAGTATATATAAACTGTGTAAGGTCACATGCAGCCTTTAACTTGTTGAGTTAGAATGCACTCTCCTTCTGTGTCACACTCCCTGCTCACAGTGTGGTGATCTAGAAGGGAGCCACTGAACCCATTTGTGATGGATGACTTGGAGAAAGAAGCAAGATGTTAGTGCTGTTTACCAGCTTCCCTGCTCTCCTAGAACGATTTTACGGGTGGAGTGATACTTAGGACAATGGCTTCTTCTTGGTGCCACCCTTCATCCAGACTTCCTGGTTCTGCAGGAAGGGCCATTCAAGCAGGTTTGTGGCCAATGATTGATTACCCAAAAGGCAGACGAGGCTCATGGTTAGAGCAGCAGCAAAGCACAGGCATTAAAAGAAATTTATTTATTTATTTTTATTTTTGGCTGTGTTGGGTCTTCGTTGCTGTGTGTGGGCTTTCTGTAGTTGTGGCAAGTGGGGGTTACTCTTCATTGTGGTGCTCAGGCTTCTCATTGTGGTGGCTTCTCTTGTTGAGGAACACGGGCTCTAGGCGTGTGGGTTTCAGTAGTTGTGGCATGTGGGCTCAGTAGTTGTGGCTCGTGGGCTCTAGAGCACAGGCTCAGTAGTTGTGGCACACAGGCTTAGTTGCTCCGTGGCATGTGGGAACTTCCCAGACCAGGGCTCGAACCCATGTCCCCTGCATTGGTAGGTGGATTCTTAACCACTGCTCCACCAGGGAAGTCCCAAAAAAGAAATTTTTGAGAGAACTTTGATACTTAGCATTTTCAAAGAAGCATTGACACAGTCATCATGGAAAAAATAAAAATTAGACTTTGACACTTCTTAGTCTGGTTTCGTTTTGTTTTTACTTTGAGGTTATCATTTAATACTGTTTTTTTAAATAAATTTATTTTATTTTATTTTATTTATTTTTGTCTGTGTTGGGTCTTCATTGCTGCGCTTGGGCTTTCTCTAGTTGCGGCGAGCGGGGGCTGCTCTTCGTTGCGGTGTGCGTGCTTCTCACTGCGGTGGCTTCTCTTGTTGTGGAGCACAGGCTATAGGCGCGCGGGCTTCAATAGTTGTGGCACATGGGCTCAGTAGTTGTGGCTCGTGGGCTCTAGAGTTCAGGCTCAGTAGCTATGGTGTGCAGGCTTAGTTGCTCCGCGTCATGTGGGATCTTCCTGGACCAGGGATCGAACCCATGTTCCCTACATTGGCAGGCGGATTCTTAACCTCTATGCCACCAGGGAGGTCCTCTAATATTGTTTTATTGAGGAAGTATTACATATTGGTCAAGAGCATGAGTTTTAGAGCTAGATTGCTTAGGTTCAAATCCAGGCTCCATTACTTACTAGCTGTACAACGTTGGTCAAGTTGTTTAACCTCTCTGATCTTCAGTCTCCTCATCTATAAATTGGGAATGATGATAGCAATTATCTTTATTATTAACTTATATATTCACTTGGCAAATATTTGTTGAGTGCTTGTTCAAAGCACTGTTGT
Organism: Mesoplodon densirostris; assembly: GCF_025265405.1. NCBI lineage: Eukaryota > Metazoa > Chordata > Mammalia > Artiodactyla > Ziphiidae > Mesoplodon > Mesoplodon densirostris. The sequence goes on along the minus strand of NC_082662.1, from coordinate 44,413,832 downwards.
AGTTGTTGGAGATATACCAGTGAAATAAAACAGAGAAGTTTCTGCCCTCATGGGGCTTACATTCAGTCAGGGAAGCCCAACAAGAAACATATAAAGAAGTAAATATGTATGCATGAGATGGTGAGATAAACTACAGAGAACAATAAAGCAATAGAGAGGGCTGTCATCATGGGGGTTTTGCTTTTTGGTCAGGAGAGGCTTTGTTGAGTAAGCAACATTTAAGAGACTTGTAGGAAGTAAGGAGCAAACCACGCAGATGTTTGGGAAGAAGAGCCTTCTGGTGGAGAGAACAGCAAATGCAAAGTCCCTGAAGTAGAAGCATAACTTGCTTGTCTAAGAAAAAGTAAGAAGTGCAGTGTGACTAGAGCTGAGTGAGAAAGAATGAGAGTAGTTGGGGCCATTTCCCTGAGTAAAATGGGGAGCCATTGGAGCCATTTTTAGCAAAGGAGTGATATGAACTGGCTCATAGGTTAAGATGTTACTCTGGCTGCTGCGTTGCAAAAGTCTATAGGAATAAAAAAGGACTATAGGGGAACAAACACAGAAGCGAGTGGTAGTGGTGGAGGTAGAGGAATGTTCAGATTCTAGATCCATTTTGAAGGCTAAACTCACAAGAGTGATGGATTAGATACAAAATATGAGTTGGAATAAAGAGGGTTGGCTCCAAGGTTTTTGACCCCAATGACCAGAAGGATGGAGTTATTGAGGATAAGCTTTGGGGCACCCCAATATTTAGAGATCAGGGAGATAAAGTGGAACCAGCAAACAAAACAGAAAGGGTAGCTGGTGAAGTAGGAAGAGAACCAGGACATTATCCTGTAGGCCAAGTGAAGAAAGTATTTTAAGGGGGAAAGGAGTGATCAATTGTATTGAATGATCAAGAAAGATGAGTACTGAGAATGGACCACTGCATTTAATAACATGGGGTTCATTGGTGACTCTGACAAGAGCAGTTTCAGTAAGAGGTATAGGGGAAAAAAATGGGTCCAAGAAAGAATGGAAGGAGAACAACTAGAGACAGCAAGTATAAGCTAGTCTTTTGTGAAGTTTTGCTGTAATAAGTATAGAGAGAATAGGGTGGTAGGTAAAGGGAAACGTTGGTCAAGATTTTTTTTTATATACAGTAGATCTTCCTGCCTGCTTGTATGTTAATGGGAATGATACAATAAAGAGCAAAAACAATATAGGAGAGAAAGAGGAGAATTTCTAGAATTCTTAAGAATTTTTTTTTAAGAATATGAGAGTGGATGATATCTAGTGCCCAAGAAGATGGGTTGGCTTTCCATAGGAATATGGATATTTTATCCATAATCACAGGAATAAAGAATGACTATATAAGAATAAATACAGGCAGATGGGTAGATCTGGTGGTGGGAGTATATGTAGTTGTATTCTCTGGGAAGCAGACACCAAGATGGTGTTAGAAATGTAGGCGATTTATTGGGAATAATGCCTGGGAAAGATGAAGGGTAGAGGGTGCACGAATAGGCACCTGTGAAAGGAGAGAGGAAAAGGAGAATTGGGTAGGAATTATAGTGAAGTGCAGTGCAGCTCTGAGAAAGTCTTGCTAGCCCAACATTGCTCCAGGGGAAAAGGAGGAGAGTGAACCAACCACAGAAATATAGTAGGCTCATCAGTTAGCATTAAGGGCTCACTTGAGTTTAGTTTTTTTTTTTTTAATTGTCAAATGTCTTGGCATTTATAATTTTTTTTTATATTGGACTATAGTTAATTTTTGAGTTGAGTTTTAATGAGTTTAAAATGAGAACAATCTGTTTTTACTATTTTCTCTCACCATTTTCTCTGCTTAGGTGCAGGCCTGGCAAGTTGGATTTAACCAGATTTGAAGATTTGCCCAACTAAAGGAGGGAAGGGCAAAGGAGTTGAGGATGTTTGCAAGAGAGTAATCACATAAAAATAAAGAAAGCCGGAAAGGGAAGATATGAGTTGGTTGAGGTCTAATGAAAAGGAAATGGTTTAGCAAGTTGTTATAGGTCCAGGTGAGCTTGAGGAGTTGGTAGAGTTGGTCTCTTGTTGCCTTTGGCAAGAACTGTTTTGGTAAGGATCGGAGGTTGGGAACAGATCAGTGAGTAGAGCAGCGAGAGGGAAGTGAAGAAATAGAGACGTTAACTGTAGCCAGTGCTTTCCAGGCATAAGAAAATGAAGGCCTGATTGAAAGAGAGAATGTGGGAATAATGTGGGGAACACAGCAAGATGTCAAGCACTTGCTCCCACTAGGATTGTCGAAGGCCCTATCCTACTGGGCATGCAGGTTCTCAATCTAGCTTTGTCCCCCAGGTCTGGGTAGAAGACCACCAGATTCTCTAGGTGAGGATTAAAGCCCTAGAGGAGTTTAGACTGTGTCTTTTTTTTTTTTTTTAATTCTTGGCTGCATTCGTTCTTCGTTGCTGCACGCGGGCTTTCTCTAGCTGCGGCGAGTGGGGGCTACCCTTCATTGTGGTGCGCAGGCTTCTCATTGCAGTGCCTCTTCTCTTGTTGCAAAGCATAGGGTCCAGGCACGTGGGCTTCAGTAGTTGTGGCACAAGGGCTCAGTAGTTGTGGCTCGTGGGCTCTAAAGCGCAGGCTCAGTAGTTGTGGCGCACAGGCTTAGTTGCTCCACGGCATGTGGGATCTTCCCAGACTAGGGCTCGAACCCATGTCCCCTGCATTGTCAGGCGGATTCTTAACCACTGTGTCACCAGGGAAGTCCCAAGGACTATGTCCTTTCTTTAAGGCCCCTCTGAGTAGTAAAATTTATGAAGACGGCTCTAAGGATCACATTCTAGCACCTGGATGAACACATTAGAGAACTCAGAAGTCCCATGTCTGACTGCAAACTTGTACTGGCTACAGTTCAAAAGCAAATTCAAAGAGTTCCATAAAAGTTGTTTTCCCGTGATATAGCAGAAAGAGGGCCAGACTTGGAACCAGAAAACCTGGTTTCTAATTCTAGTTCTACCACTCACTAACTATATAGCTTGGGGAACTGATTTAATCAGTCTGAATCTCATATTCCTCATCTAGAAGGTGGGAGCAGTAACACTTCATACATTGCTGTAAGGAATAGAAATAATGTGTGTAGACTGTCTCACACCATGCTTAGCAATACTGTAGGCATTCAGTAGATGTTTGTTGAATCTGAACCAATTTTATTTACGAACAAATTACACACACACACTTCTCTCCACCCCACACGTACTGAAAATTTATAGGTAAATAAACACCATACCAGAAATCTTTAAGAGTGTGGGAAGATGCCAGACATTTCTAAAGTGAGTTAACTTTGTTTATACCATCTGTAAATTATTTTGAAATTCCACACTCTAAACAGGACATAGAGAAGCAATGGAGAGAACTGTACAAAGAAATGGAAAAAAGAAAACAGGAAAAAGAGGCCAAGAAGAAAAAAGAAAAGGAGGAAGAAAGGGAAGATGACATCTGGGGAACTGAAGAAGAGGGAAGTGAAGAGGATTCTGCTGAGGAACCAGGAAATTACAGGCAGCTGAAGGAAGATGATGATGAGAGAGCATTTCTGGGTAAAAATGTAGAAGTCCATGTTGATCAGAGGATGAACTATAACTGGGTAACAAGTAGTTACTTCTCAGAGGCAAATGATGTTGCTTAGAAGGAAGAATGTTCATGGTTTGGTAAAGTCTGGGGAGCAAAATTACTTGCTCTCTCTGAATGAACATTGAATTTGGATTTCTATATCCCATCTCCTTTGCTCTGTATGACCTTGGGAAAGTCCCATCACCTCTTGGGGCTTCTCTTTACTTGTCAATGGAAAGGGAGTGATAATTCCTGTTTCATGAGGCTGCTGTAAGGAAGGATTAAATTAGCTATGTGTGCAAAGTGCCTGATATAAAAAGACAGTCAACAAATAGTAGCTATTAGTACTTACCATTATCATGGTATTTATAAAATAATTGACAGTAAAAAAGCCTCTGTATAAACTTGAGCCTCACTTTCAACTTATTCCAGTATATCCAGTGATTTTATTTTGTTTAAATATCTGTATTATTTAGTATTTACTGAGCAGTTCTGATAGCTGTATTTGTGGTTGATGATGCTTGATGTTTTCTTCTTGCAGGTGTATCAAGCACTTAAAAACAAAATCAGACTTCCTCTTAACATAAACAAAGATACTTTGTGAAACTCCTTTTGCTTCTCTGCTGTTTTGTGCCCTAATGTTTAGTTAATTATTACTTGTTTGCGGGTTTGCTGGTTTTACAGTTATCCTTTCTGTACCATCGGCTCACAATATCATTATATGCGTTCACATAGCTCTTTACAGATCACAAAGCACTTTCCTATAAATTTGAGCAACTACTGAAATGTGCTCATTTAATCCTCAGAACAGCCATTGTAGAGGATACCATTATTATCTTCCTTTTACAGATACAGAAACTGCTAAGAGGAGGCAAGTCACTTGCTCAGGGTCAAATAAGCAGTAAGGGGCGGGGCCCGTATCTGAACTCAAGTTTGTCTGGTTCCAAAGATTATCCTTCCATTGCATTAGGCTGTTTGTTGAATGAGTGAGTAAATATCTATTATGACTGAGTACAGTTAGTAGACAAGTCTCACATGGAAAAAATACCCTTTTAACAAAAATAATCATAAAGTAATTTTCCTCTTTTAAAAATTTTCTCAAAAAATAAACATACGAACAAGTAGTTGCATGAAGTGTGACAGTCTTTTCATAAGAAGCTAATATGGTTGCCAGGTGTTCAAGGTGACCATGGTTGATTCCTGGCCCTACTTACTTATCAGCTGTATTACCTTAGGCAAGTAATCTAACTTGCCTGTGGGAGTTATTTTCTGTTTCTCATTTTTCTGTCTCATTTTTCACATTTGCAAACTCAGCTGTGAGGATTAAATGCTGACTCTTCCTTCCTTTATTTTACTAAGACTACACCAAAAATTAATCCCAGTGTAGCTGGAGAATCAAGCCCAGACACAATTATGATAGCACAGGGCTACAAATTTAGGTCTGGAACATCATAGATGCTCAATAAATATTAGTTAAAAGAATGAACAAAACTCTGACTGGTGCTTTCAGGGAAGAGTTCACGAAGGAAGTAACTTTTGAACCAGCTCTTGAAGAATTCATGAGTCTGTCTTTCGGAGGAGGATATGTGTGAACCAAATTTCAGAGTCAAAGAGCAGGGTACCTGTATGACAGGAGTTGGGTGGTGAGGTCAGGGAGAAGCAGCAAGAACTCCTTCTTCCTTCTTTCCCGTAGGTTGGAGTCTGCTGTAGTAACTGGGCCTTACAATCTTTGGAATGTTCTGGTTTGAAAAACTTGCCTTTGCAGGGAGGCAAAACTTTACCTCTTCCCTTTTAGGGTCTTCAGCTGGGCCTTAGAATTTAGTTAACGTAAGACAGATGAACAGGAGAAAAACATACAAATTTATTCAAAGTAAGTTTTATGTGACACGGGAGCCCTCATAAGGAAATGAAGACCCAAAAAAGTGGCAAAACCTAAATGCTTTAATACTAGGTTAAACAAAGAGAGGCAATTGTGGAAAAGTAACTAAAATGTACAGGGAGGCTAAAGGAAGATAAGAATTATTTTAACAATGTCAGTTTGTGTAGAATTCTCTTGCTCTCAACTTGATGAGTGTTTCTTTTCTCCTGGTATGTGGAGGGCAGCTCCTACATGGGAGCTTTACTTCCTGTATTCAGGCGGAAAGGGGAGATCAAAGTATCCCTTTTGTATCTGCTGTTTTTCAAGTGCCTTTAGCTTAAAATAACCTTTATGCCAAAGTGGCATATTTTGGGGTAGCATATCTTGGCACCCTTCACCTTTATACCTGTTTCTATAACATAAGAGTCTTCTCATGGTGAAAAAGAGCAAGGCTTCAGGTACTGAGTCTAAACCCTGTCTTGGGGCTGCAGGGCTGGTGTGTAAGGAATCTATGTTTTAGGGATGCCATTGTTTACTACCAATGTCTGCTCTGATTGGTCAGGCATATGTTCTACCAGTTGTTACATATTTTCAAGTATCACCAGATAAAGATACTGATTTTCATGCAGAATTCTGAGGGAGTAGTAAACAATAAAGATCCATTTGAGGGAATTCCCTGGCAGTCCAGTGGTAAGGACTCTAAGCTTTCACTGCTGAGGGCACAGGTTCAATCCCTGGTCAGGGAACTAAGATCTTGCAAGCTGTGCCGGTCGGCCAAAAAAAAAAAAAAAAAAAATCCATTTGAATATATTTTTTAAAGTTGCTGCTTTACCTTTGTTAATTTTTTACCTTTATTTTGATTGATTGTACAAACACTATTTCAGAAATTAATGTAATTTTTACAAGAAAAAATTAATGCATAGTTCCATCCATTCTGCACACAGACTGAAATTTTTGTGTTTCCTGCTAGGACTTGTCTTTTGAATACCACCATTCTGCCACTGAAACATACTCCTCCAGATTGAGTTTTTCTTTTGAACTTCTGCTTATATGTTTAATTTTCAAAAGTAACAGATGTTCAATGTAAAAAATTTCATATCTACAAACACATTAAGAAAAAAGTAAAAAATTTTAATTATTCCCAAATCCAGAGACATCTGTGTAATATTTATTGTCTTTTCTTCCAGTTTTGTGTTTATTCATTGGTTAACTGGTTTGACTTTGGGTTGAAATGATTTAGTTAATCACACTCTTCAGTACATGGCACTTCATCCTCTTTGGTCAGTGATTATCAGTTTTAAATTTTATTTGATACTTTTTTTTTCTTTTTTACTGCCTTTCCCTTCCCAACACAAGCAACTAAGTTCTATCTCATATAAAACTTTTTTTGCATATGTTCTTACGAAATATGAATTTTTGTTTGCCCTGGGTGTATTTTTAATTCATGTAAAGGGTATAGTGTTTAAATCTCATTTTGTTTCCTCATATTTTTCACTATGCACTGTTTTAAAAATGCATTCATGTTAGAAATAGACAATCTGAAAAGACCAATCACTTGTAGTGAAATTTAATTTGTAATTAAAAAAAAAAACCTCCCATCAAATAAAAATCAGAACAGAATGGCTTCACAGGGAAATTCTACCAAACATATAAAGAAGAGCTAATATCTATCCTTCTCAAACTCTTCCAAAAAACTGAAGAGGATGGAACACTCCCAAATTCATTCTACAAGGCCACCATTATCCAGATACCAAAACCAGACAAAGACACTACAAAAAAAGAAAATTACAGGCCAACATCTCTGATGAATATAGATGCAAAAATCCTTAACAAAATATTAGCAAACCGAATTCAACAATATATAAAAAGGATCATACACCATGATCAAGTGGGATTTATTCCAAGGATGCAAGGATGGTTCAATATCAATCAGTGTGATATACTTCATTAACAAAAGGAAGGGTAAAAATCACATGATCATCTCAATAGACACAGAAAAAGCATTTGACAAAATTCAGCATCCATTCATGATAAAGACTACCATCAGAGTAGGTATAAAGGGAATATATGTAAACATAATAAAGGCCATGTATGATAAGCCCACAGCTAACATATTAATGGTGAAAAGCTGAAAGCATTTCCTCTAAGATCAGGAACAAGACAAAGATGCCTACTCTTGCCACTTCATTTTTTTTTTTTTTTTTTGCGGTAGGTGGGCCTCTCACTGTTGTGGCCTCTCCCGTTGCGGAGCACAGGCTCCGGACACGCAGGCTCAGCGGCCATGGCTCATGGGCCCAGCCGCTCCGCGGCATGTGGGATCTTCCCGGACCGGGGCACGATCCCGTGTCCCCTGCATCGGCAGGTGGACTCTCAACCACTGTGCCACCAGGGAAGTCCTTGCCACTTCCATTTAACAGAGTATTGGAAGTCCTAGCCATAGCAATCAGAAAAGAAAAATAAATAAAAGGCATTCAAATTGGAAGGGAAGAAGAAAAACTGTCACTATTTGCAGATGACATGACACTATGTGTATAGAAAACCCTAAATCCCCACTGAAAAACTATTAGAACTAATAAATGAATTAAGTAAAGTGACAGGATACAAGACTAATGTACAGAAATCTGTTGCTTTTCTATACACTAATAATGAACTATCAGAAAGAGAAAGCAAGAAAACAATTCCATTTAAAACAGTATCAAAAAGAATAAAATACCTAGGAATAAACTTAACCAAGGAGATGAAAGACCTATATTCTGGAACTATAAAATCTTGATGAAGGAAATTGATGATGACACAAAGAAATAGAAAATACTCCATTTTCATGGATTGGAAGAATTAAATATTGTTAAAATGTTCACACTGTTCAAAGCAATCTACAGATTTAATGCAATCCCTATCAAAATACCCATGATATTTTTCACAGAACTATAACAATCCTAAAATTTATATGGAACCACAACATACCCTGAATAGCCAAAGGAATCTTGAGAAAAAAGAACAAAGCTGGAGGTTTCATGCTCCCTGACTTCAGACTATACTACAAAGCTACAGTAATGAAAACAACATGGTACTGGCAAAAAACAAAACAAAACAAAACAAACAGACATATAGACCAGTGGAACAGAATAGAGAGCCCAAAAATAAACCTACACATTTATGATCAATGAATTTACAACAAAGGAGGAAAGAATATATAATGGAGAAAAGACAGTCTCTTCAATAAGTGGTGCTGGGAAAACTGGACAGCTAGGTGTAAAAGAACGAAATTAGGACATTTTCTCACACCATATACAAAAATAAACTCAAATGGATTAAAGACTTTAATGTGAGACCAGAAACTATAAAACTCCTAGAAGAGAACATGAGCAGAACACTCTTTGACATTAATCATAGCAATATTTTTTGGATCTGTCTCCCAAGGCAAATGAAACAAAACCAAAAATAAACAAATGGGACCTAATTAAACTTAAAAGCTTTTGCACAGCAAAGGAAACCATTGACAAAATGGAAGGCAACCTACTGAATGGGAGAAAATATTTGCAAATTATATGACTTATAAGGGGTTAATGTCCACAATGTATAAACAGCTTATACAACTCAATATCAAAAAACAATCAACTAGATTAAAAACTGGGCAGAAAAACCAAATAGTCATTTTCCCAAAGACATACAGATTCCAACAGGCACACGAAAAGATGCTCAACATTGCTAATTATTAGACAAATGCACATCAAAACCACAATGTGATATCACTTCACACCTGTCAGAATGACTATCATCAAAAAGAGCACAAACAACAAATGTTGGCAAGGATGTGGAGAAAAGGGGACCCTAGTATACTGTTAGTGGGAATGTAAATTGGTGTAGCCACCATGGAAAACAGTATGGAGATTCCTCAAAAAACTAAAAAATGTAGAGCCCCATATGACCCATCAATTCCACTCCTGAGTATATATCTGAAGAAAATGAAAACACTAATTCAAATAGATACATGCACCCCAATGTTCACAGCAGCATTATTTATAATAGCCAAGACATGGAAGGAACCTAAGTGTCCATCAACAAATAAATGGATAAAGAAGATGTGATATAGCCATTATTTTGTAATAAGTTTAAATGGAGTATAATGTATAAAAATGTTGAATCACTCTGTTGTACACCTGGAACTATTATAATATTGTAAACCAACTATATATCAATAAAAAATAAAATGCATTCTTGTTGCTGTGTGTATATCTAATCCATTTCTGATGATTACTGCATAATATTTAATGACAGAACATTTACCACATTTTAGCTGTCTACTCTCCCAGTGACAGACAACCAGGTTGTCTTCAAGTCTCCACCATCATAAATAACACAGCAATGAATATGTTTCTGTGTCTGCATAAGAATTTCTTTGGGATATATCCCAGGAGTGCAGCTGTGGGCTCATAGAATATGAGTTCTTGATTTGCATAATTTATGTCAGATTGCTTTCCACAAGGCTATACCAGTCCATACTCCCACCACCACGCATAAGGGTTTCAGCATCCCCACAACCCGACCAGCTGGCATTATCAATATTTTATAGTTTAATAGATGTAAAATGATAGTACATTGCTGTTTTAATTAACATTTCACTGATATTTTTGAGCATCTCTTCATATGTCTTTTGATTTTGGGATTTCCTCTCAGTTCATGTTTTTTACTTATTTTCTTTCTAGGGGTTGCTACCCTCTTACTTATTTGCAAGTATTTTGTGTATTAAGTATTTCATATATCTTTTCTCATTCTCTCATCTAGTTACTTTGTCTACAGTGTCTTTTGGTGAATAGAAATCTTTATTATTCATCAATATTATTGTCTTATAGTTTGTACTTTTTATAATAGGTTTTGCTTTTCCACTCTCCTCAGTCACAAACTGTAATAGTCTCCTATGTTTTTCTTTTATAATTTTATTTTTCACATTTGTTATATCTTTAATCCTCCTCAAGCCAGTCTTGTATGAGGTATAGAATTGATGAAATATGGTAATTATACTTTAAGCCTTGATATATCAGTTTCTGAGAGGGGGATATTAAATCTTCTGCTACAATTATGCTTCTATCTATTTCTCCCTGAAGTTGTCTATATTTTAAGACTGTATATTAGGTGCACCTATGTGTTTTACCTATTACATTTATGTGTTTGTTTCTTTTGTGAATATGTAACAACTTTTTATCACTTCTTATCCTTTGAGACTAAAATTCCTTTTTGACAGATACTATGGTCACAACCCAGTTCATATTTTCCTGGTGTATCGTTTTTCATCTTTTTATTTTTAGTCTTTCCATCTCCTTATGTTTTAAGTGTGTCTTTGATAGCCAATTTTCTGTTGGATATATTTTTTAAAAATCCAATTAGTGAGATTAATTTATTTGCATTTAACGTAATTGCTATATATCAAGAGTTAATCCTACCATCCATGTGCTACACACTTTTTTAAACCTCCATTTCTACTATTTTTTTGAAGTATAGTTAATTTACAATGTTGTATTAGTTTCTGATGTACAGCAAAGTGATTCAGTTATACATATATACATGTATATTCTTTTTCATATTCTTTTCCATTATAATTTATTACAAGATATTGAATATAGTTCCCTGTTCTATACAGTAGGAACTTGTTGTTTATCTATTTTGTATTATAGTAATTTGTATCTGCTAACCCCAAACTCCTAATTTATCCCTCCCTGCTGCTATCCCCTTTGGTAACCACAAGTTTATTTTCTATGTCTGTGAGTCTGTTTCTGTTTTGTAAATAAGTTCCATTTGTATCATATTTTGGATTCCACATATAAATGATATCACATGATATTTGTCTTTGTCAGACTTACTTCACTTAGTATAGTAATCTCTAAGTCCATCCACATTGCTGCAAATGGTAGTATTTCATTCTTTTTATGGCTGAATAGTATTCCACTATATATATACATATATATGTATATATATATAACATCTTCTTTATTCATCTGTTGATGGACAATTTAGGTTGATTACATGTCTTGGCTATTGTAATTTGTGCTGCTGTGAACACTGGGGTTCATGTGTCTTTCTGAATTAGAGTTTTCTCTGGATATATGCTCAGAAGTGGGATTGCTGGATCATATGGTAACTCTATTTTTAGTTTTTTAAGGAACCCCCATACTGTTCTCCATAGTGGCTGCACCAGTATACATCCCACCAACAGTATACGAGAGTTCCCTTTTTGCCACACCTTCTCCAGCATTTACTATTTGTAGACTTCTTGATGATGGCCATTCTGACCAGTGTGAGGTGGTACCTCATTGTAGTTTTGATTTGCATTTCTCTAATAATTAGCAATGTTGAGCACCTTTTCATGTGCTTATTAGCCATCCGTATGTCTTCTTTGCAGAAATGTCTGTTTTGGTCTTCTGCCCATTAAACTTCTGCAGGTTTAAAATTCATACATAATTTTTTTTCTTGTGGTGGTAGCCATTCACTTCAGAATCATACCCATAGATTTAAGAGAGTTTCTCCATCTCAACGGTTTGAACAAAAACCCAAACAAAAGTTCTAAGGGTGATGCTCAAAGATCTGATGCATCATGTGCGCACGTTGATCCAATCACTGTTGCTGAAGTAGAAGGTGTTTGATCTCCAAAGGAAATACAAGGTACTGTTCTCAAAAGAAGGAGGAATGAAGGCCCAAAGACCATAAAACAATGTATGTCCACTTCTTTATACTAAATCAACTTTTTAAGACCTCAGTTTCTTTATCTGTGAAATGGCAATGATAATACCTCTCTCAAAGGGGTGATATGAGGAGCAAACTGGGTAATAGATATGAATGTCCCTTGTGAATCATACAGTGCTGTACAAAGATTAGTTATTCTTGCTCTTGCATTCCTCACATGGTATCATTTGTTTAGATATTGGTATTTATCTGTATTGCTACATGGGGAACTACCATCCTAGCCAGCATTCTCCCTAAATTGTGCTGATGTCTGTAGAACTGACTTTCCTTTTCTGAGAATAATGAATATACAAGATGTCAGGATCATGTTTGACCTGGGAGTCAGTTTCCACCCAAATGATCCTGAAGTTGCAGGGCAGGGTAACTCGCTAGTAGACTTGCCAGACTGTACACAGCTGAAAGCTTGTTGCAATGGTGCCAAACTGGGCTCCAGTTCCCTCTCTACCTCAGATTATATTGGTGACCTTACCCAGGTCACTTTAACTCTCTGAGCCTGAAAAATGGAGGGCATAAGAAGACCCACCACTTAAAGTTGTGGTAGGATTACAGAAGATTATAATGTAAAATACTCTGGCCTTGGAGAAAGTCTTATGCTTGTCAGACACAGATTCAGATCTTTATACTGAGCGCTTACCAATTTCCACTCTGCTACATTATGGCTAGGTTGAGTACAGGTTCTTTCTCATCTCTGAAGTACATTGAATTTCTCTGTTTCCTTAGAGAATAACTGTTGTCCCCCTCAAAGCCCTATGTCTTTAAAATTTGGACCAGGAGTACTTGCCAGCAGGATAAAGACTCCCAGGAGATCCTGTTCTTTATGGACAACTGAAGTTGACAATTCTGCTTTTCACATATGAAAATTTAGATTCAGACTAAACTGAAAGATAGTAACGTAGCTGCTATGTTTATTGGAATAGGTTATGATTGCTCATAAACCTATAATAATCCCATGAATTAGGTACTAATATCCTCGTTTTACTGATAAGGAAATAGAAGGTCACATAAATTAGGTAACTTGACCAAGGTGACACAGTTGATAAGGAGAAGGTAAACAGTCTAGTGTAATGTAAGGAGGATGGACTTTGGAGTTAGAAGGATCTAAATTAGGGTCCTGGCACCGCCATTTACTAGATCTTGATCTTTGGCCCAGGGACCAAACCCCTTAAATTTCAGTTTCCTCACCTGTAAAATGGGGATTATGATAATATCGACCTCACCTGAATGTCGTGAGGTTGAACTGAGAGAGTATATGTAATGCAGCGTGCCTGGCACATGGTAAGTGCTCCATAAATCTTTAGGCACTGCTTGATAAGTGTCCTGGGAGCCCAGAGCCCATAGAGCTCACCCACAGTGTGGCCTTAGGGGGAACTTGAATCATCATCAAGCTCCTTTAAAACATTTCACTGGACATTCAAATGGTTGGCCTGACAATCCTTTGGGCTATGATTCAAGATGAAAGTCCCAGAAAGGAAATGAAGCAGCAATGTGCAGACCACCCCCACCCACACCCTGCCCAGCACAGCTGTTTGGACCGGGACTGGGAATCTGCCCCAAAGGCAGGCAAGCAACCAACAACCTACAAATGTGGACTGGCTTCTAAGAAATGAGTTGGACAAATCAATATTTCTCTCTCAGGGATCTGACTTGGGAAACATGAAGTGATTGAGGCAATTAACAGCAATAAAAACTATAACTAACTAAACTATGACATTGAGTAAGGATATGTGTGGGAGGAAATAGAGCCTGGGCTGTCTCTATCACAAACCAAAGTGATGAGGAAGCAGAAATTATGAGTAAACAGAAGCTATGAAGTAGAAAAAGATATGTTTATTCAACAAATATTTCTAGAGCCCCTTCTATGAACTAGGCACTGTGCTAGGCTCTGAATATACAAAAGTGACTAAGACACAGCCTCTGCCTTCACAGCACTTAATTTTAGTAGGGAAGAGAGACAAAACAAGTAAACAAACAAATAAATAATTACAAATTGTTTTAAGGGCTAAAAAAGAAAACAAGTATGGGGCTTAGATAGAACATACCAGGAAAGGAGCTTCTTAAGAAATAGCATGGTGAGGGAAATTCTCTCAGAACAGATCATTAAAGTGAGACCTGTAGAATGAGAAGGAGCCAGAGAGAAGAGTATTTGAGGCAGAGGTTGTGCAATGCCTGCCAGTAAGAAAGGGCTTATTATGTACAAGGAAACTGGGAAACAACAACAAAACAAAACAAGCCAGGTTGCTGGAGGGAAGTGAAGGAAAGGGAAACAGCCTGAGATGAATTTGGCGGGGTAAGCAGGAAGCATGTCACAGGACCAGCAGGCCTTGGAATGGAGTTGGGTATTTAGTCCCTGTGCAGAGAGAAGCCATGAAAGCTTCATAGTAACGTGATCCAGTATAAAGTGGTAGATGAGTGCAAAGGCTAAAGATTCATTCTGGGTCCAAGCCTAAGTTCTACCATCTACCAGCTGTGTGATCTTGGGCAGTACTTAACCTCTCTGTCCTCCAGTTTCCTTTTCTATAAAATTGAGGTAAATTGGTTTTTACCTCATGGAGTGGTTTTGAAGACTAAATACATATAAAGTGCTTGCAGCAAGTCCTGGCACATAATAAACACCTCATAAATGTAAGCTTGTACTGTTATTTTGTTGTTAAAAAGGTCATGGTAGGGCTTCCCTGGTGGCGCAGTGGTTGAGAGCCCGCCTGCCAATGCAGGGGACACGGGTTTGTGCCCTGGTCCGGGAAGATGCCACATGCTGTGGAGCGGCTGGGCCCGTGAGCCATGGCCGCTGAGCCTGTGCGTCCAGAGCCTGTGCTCCGCAATGGGAAAGGCCACAACAGTGAGAGGCCCGCGTACTGCAAAAACAAAACAAAACAAAAAGGTCATGGTAGCTACTAAATGGAGAATGAATGTGTGGGAGATAAAAGAGAGGCCAGTTATGAGGCAGATGAGGAGTCTGGGTGAGAGATGATGAATGAAGGGGTGGTAGTAGAGACAGAGAAAAATGGACTCATTTGACATATTTTTGGAGGTAACATTTTCATATATCACAGATAGATTGGACACTGTGGTTGAGGAACATAGAGAAATCAAGAATGACTCCTAGGTTTCTGGCTACAGCAACCTGATAGAACTGATATTTACTGCGAGCGAGGAGCCTGGGGGAAGCAGGTTTGGCTGGGAAATGAGAAGTTCTATTTTAGACCTGTTACACTGAAGATGTCAGTGGGACATCCAAGCAGATGTCAGTTAGGCAGTTCATTATAAGTTTGGAAACCAGAAGAAAGGTCTGGGATGAAGATATCAATTTAGATGTCATTAGCATAATCAGCATTTGAAGGCTTAGAAATGGCTGAGGTTGGCTAGGAAGAGAGTACACAGAAGGAAGTGAAGGGAGCCAGGAGGCCTGAGGAATAACACATTTTAGGGTGGTTGAATAGACAAGGATAATGAGGAGAGGCCTGTGAAGAGAGAGTAAAACCAGAAGACTAGGGGAACAAAAACCAAGAGAGGAGAGTGTTTCAACACTGTTGGAGAGGTTTGCTTAGAGTGTGGAAAGGTCCAATAAGATAAGGATAGAAAAATATTAGTCACTGATGACTTTGACAAGAGCAGTTTCAGTGAAGTGTGTATGTCGGGGGGTCACACTTCAAATAGAATCCAACAGGTTGAAAAATTAAAAATTAACTGGAGGTGCTCTTGCTTTGACAGCACGTATAGTAAAACTGGAACAATACAGAGAAAATTGGCATGACTCCTACATACAGATGACACACAGATTCGTGAAATGCTCCATATGTTTTGTGTATGGATCTGACTTTTGGACAATGTTAGCTTTTACATATTCAAAAAATAAAATTGGGGCTTCCCTGGTGACGCAGTGGTTGAGAGTTCGCCTGCTGATGCAGGGGACACGGGTTCGTGCCCCAGTCCGGGAAGATCCCACATGCCGCAGAGCAGCTGGGCCCGTGAGCCATGGCCACTGAGCCTGTGCATCCGGAGCCTGTGCTCCACAACGGGAGAGGCCACAACAGTGAGAGGCCTGCGTACCACAAAAAAAAAAAAAAAAAGAGAGAATTGAACCAACAAGAATGAAAGGGATCCTAAAACTGAATATAAACAGACAGAAATAAACCTAACTGTATTTAAATAACTAATATAACCATTCTGAAGGAAAATAAAAAACGGATCCAGATTACTTTTGAACACAGTACTTTGACTATATTCCCTTAGTCTAAAAACAAAACAAAAATGCAAACAAATATTGAACACTATTTAATAGATTGTTTTCAGGGACTTCTCTGGCGGCGCAGTGGTTAAGAATCCACCTGCCAATGCAGGGGACACAGGTTCGAGCCCTGGTCCAGGAAGATCCCACGTGCCGCGGAGCAGCTAAGCCCGTGTGCCACAATTACTGAGCCTGTGTGCCACAACTACTGAAGCCCGTGCACCTAGAACCCGTGCTCCTCAACAAGAGAAGCCACTGCAGTGAGAAACCCGTGCACCACAACAAAGAGTAGCCCCTGCTCGCTGCAACTAGAGAAAGCCCATGTGCAGCAACGAAGACCCAATGTCGCCAAAAATAAATAAATAAATAAATAAATAAATAATAAAAAAAGATTGTTTTCTTTAGTGGAATGGATATAGCAACTCTGAAACTATTTCGTGTATATCATAACACTGAACAAACAAAAATAAGACGTTGATGCCGTTGAGAGCCGGAGTTCTCACTGTGAGAAAAGGGAGATGCAAATCAGGAATTGGAGAAAGAACCCTGTGGTGTTGAACTGGAATTAGAGGTACCAGTACTGAATTCATGATTAAAAATAGTTGAACTATATTAAGCTGGCTTTCCTCCTTGGCTCTCTTTACTTAAAGGGCCTAGAAGCAGTTACTCCCCAGTAGCAATGGATATATCTGGTGCCCAGATCTCGGCTTCTAAATACCATTCCCCACCTAAAGGGGTGCTCTTTTGGAGAGAGGGATGATTTCCAAGGCTAGATAGGGAAAATACAAGATGAACCTGGAACACGGTATTATACCAGAAAGCAAGGAAATGCTAAAAAAAAAAAAAAAAGAGTATGTGTCAAAAGGACACAGAAGCCAGCTTAAAGGGGGTCTCAATGGCCAAATCTAGGACAAGTTGAACAATAAAATGAATAATGACAATAATGAATTATAACCTATTAAATAAAATAAGAATCCATGAGGTTTTTTTTTTTTACTGGTGATAATAACAAATATATAGATAAATAAGAGGGAAGGGAAAGATCTTGCTTACAGTAGAACGCTAACTAAAAAAATGTAGATGGGGCTTCCTTGGTGGTGCGGTGGTTGAGAGTCCACCTGCCGATGCAGGGGACACAGGTTCGTGCCCCGGTCCAGGAAGATCCCACATGCCGCAGAGCGGCTGGGCCTGTGAACCATAGTCACTGAGCCTGCGCGTCTGGAGCCTGTGCTCCGCAATGGGAGAGGCCACAACAGTGAGAGGCCCGCGTACGGCAAAAAAAAAAAAAAAAATGTAGATGGACTAATGGAGTTATAGAATCACCATCTTTGTTTTTTTGGCTGCACGGCTTGTGGGACCTTAGTTCCGCGACCAGAGATTGAACCCAGCCCACAGCAGTGAAAGCACATAGTCCTAACCACCGGACCACCAGGGAATTCCCTAGAATCACCATTTTGCAACTATCATAGTAATTGATTCAGACAAGAATTATCGGTGAATGTGGAAATCTTTGGGCAAAAGTTTTGAGGAGGAACAGGATATTTACATAGTCTCAGCGTACCTCTCCACAGATTACTCATTATTTACATAGAAAAAAATACTAACTTTGCAGTGAAGACCTAGCAGATACCACCTTAACCAAATCAAATGATCAAAATGAATACGATCAATAATGGGACCAGGTAACACCATATTTCTCCTCATGTGACACACCATCCCATAGGTAGTATTCCTGCCCACTCCAAAAAAAGAAAAATATAAATAATCTCATCGTAAGGAAATAGGACACAAACCCAAATAGAGGGAAATTCTACAAAACAATGGCCTGTACTTTAAAAAAAGTCAGTATCATGAATAACAATCTATTTTAGATTAAAAGAAACTAAAGAGTCATGACAGTTAAATGTAATGCATGATTAGGGATCAAGCACTGGATCACACCTTGTATAGGATGGAAAACTGCCATATAGGATATTATCAGGCCAATAAGTGAACTCTGAATGTGGACTATAAATAAGGACTCTATCAGTGACAAAGTTCCTGAATGTAATCTTCATACTGGGGGTGGGGATGGGGAGAGGGGTGTATAGGTATGTAAGAGAATGTCCTTGTTCTTAGAAAATACACACTGAAGTATTTAGGGTGTTAGGGGTAAAGGCTACAATTCAAATGATTCAGAACTCCCCCTGACCACACACACATACAGCTATATATTTATGTGTGCATGTGTACACATATACACACACACAGATAAAGAGACTGTGGCAAAATACTAACTTTTGGTGCCCCTGGATAAAGAGTATATGGGAGTTCTTTGTAATATTTTTACAACTCTTCTGAAAGTTAGGAATTATTTTAGAGTAAAAAGTTTAAAAATAAATTGGAGATGAGTAAGTAGAAACAGTATGTAGATAACCCTTTTGAGAAATTTGGCTGTGAAGGGGAGCAAAGAAGTAGACCCAGAGTCAGCGTTGTAAAATATCTCTTCAAAGACGGGAGAAACTAGAATAGGTTTGCATGGTGATGAGAACAATGATGGGCCTCAGTTCCTCCTTTTTAAGAAGAGAGATTTGATGATATACCCTTTCCTCAGACCCTCTAAGACTCTCCTACCTTTAGATAATGTGAGCTCCTCTGAAAACACATTTTATTCCTTAAACTTCAACCAGGAAAAGACATTTGGGCCACCACTGGAGGGCAGTACAAAATGATGCTGCATGTCATTCTGGTGGTTTTATTGTTTCAGCTGCTGGAACAAAACAAAGCTCTTTACATGATTTTCTCTCAAATGTGTTACATGAAATAAACCTCCTTCTAACGCACAACTTTTTTTTTTTTAAACATCTTTATTGGAGTATAATTGCTTTACAATGGTGTGCTAGTTTCTGCTGTATAACAAAGTGAATCAGCTGTATGTATACATATATCCCCATATCCCCTCCCTCCTGCATCTCCCTCCCACCCTCCCTGTCCCACCCCTCTAGATGGTCACAAAGCACCAAGCTGATCTCCCTGTGCTATGCAGCTGCTTCCCACTAGCTATCATTTTTTTTGTGTGTGTGTGGTACGCGGGCCTCTCACTGCTGTGGCCTCTCCCGTTGCGGAGCACAGGCTCCGGACGCACAGGCTCAGCGGCCATGTCTCACGGGCCTAGCCACTCTGCTGCATGTGGGATCCTCCCAGACCGGGGCACGAACCTGTGTCCCCTGCATCGTCAGGCGGACTCTCAACCACTGCGCCACCAGGGAAGCCCACTATCTATCTATTTTACATTTGGTAGTGTATATATGTCCATGCCACTCTCTCACTTCGTCCCAGCTTACCCTTTCCCCTCCCCGTGTCCTCAAGTCCATTCTCTAAGTCTGTAACGCACAACTTTTCGCAAATGTTTTACAGAAGAAAAGCCCAACATAATTCATAACAGGAGTTTGCCAGGCGGAGTGAAGTGGTGAGAGGGTCTCATGCTTGGAAAGATGCCTGTCACATAAGTTTAATAAAGAATAAATGATAACAGAAAATTTAGAGCATGTCAGAGTTGGAAGGGACCCTAGAGAAGGATGACTGCAGCCCCCTTTTTAAAGATAGCACCTTGGGTCCAGAGGAGGGGAAGGACTTGGCCAAAGCTACAATGACAGAGAAGGTAATGGTTTCAACATTTATCTGGTTAGTCTGTGAAGACAGAGGTTGTGATATCTTCAAATGACATCATCAATATAGCTTGCAAAGAGACTGACCCCATCATTGATATTGATACTGAGTTCCTGAAAAAGTTGTGACACCTCAGTTGCGAGACTGTGTCCCTTCCGTCTTCCTCAACCTTGGGAGAATATGACTATTTGACTTCCACTTTTATCTGCTGCAACCAGTCCTAATGCTCTGGACAGCATAATTCTGATCATATCCAGCCTATTTCCCACACCTTTCTCACAGGAGCTTCAGACCCATAAGGGATCACATGTCAGGCTTTCCTACCAACATTGGGGGGTGGAGTGGAAGGCTATTGGAAAGAAAGTGAATGGGCATGTGGCAGTCCATTGTTTGGAAAGAAACAGCTGTATCAGTGCATTCGAGGGGAAGTGATCTTAAAAGGACAATCAGAAAATCCTAGTGAAATGTAAAAACTCTAAATATGACCTAAGTACATAAAGGAAAAGAAAGACTTTAGACTGATCAAAATACAGAAAGCAATATGACTTCATATCACGCTAATACGTAGACTCAATTAAATAGAAGGCCCCTAATGTCACTATTACCTACATAAAATGTTCAGGCATTAGCCTGGCATTTTAGCTCCCACCCCGTGCTCCAGCCATTGTTTCCTCGCTGCCATGGTACAACTGCTATGATATGTACTTGCTATGCTCTATACTTGTTCCATTTTCAGGCTCATTTCAAATGCCACCTTCTTTGCCTGCATTCCTTTAGCTGACCCTCACACTTACTTGAAGATTCTTTTTGGCTACAGCCATTGCATGTGCCTGTTTTTAGCATTCATTTCATTCTGCCTTGTCTTCCCCACTACATAGTGAGCACTTTGAGGTCTTACTACTACTATTTTTATTTATTTATTTATTTTATTTGTTTACTTTTGGCTGCTTTGGCTCCTTGTTGCTGTGCATGGCTTTCTCTAGTTGCGGCGAGTGGAGGCTACTCTTTGTTGCGGTGCACGGGCTTCTTATTGCGGTGGCTTCTCTTGGCATGGGCTCTAGGCATGTGGGCTTCAGTAGTTGTGGCACGTGGGCTCAGTAGTTGTGGCTCACAGGATCTAGAGGACAGGCTCAGTAGTTGTGGTGCACAGGCTTAGTTGCTCCGTGGCATGTGGGATCTTCCCGGATCAGGGCTCAAGCCCGTGTCCCCTGAATTGGCAGGCGGATTCTTAACCACTGTGCCACCAGGGAAGCCCTACTACAATTATTTTAGGGATTGTTTCCATTCATTAATAATCTACCAATAATCTTTCTTATCTTTCTATACCTCTCCCGTCTTTCCAGCTCACTCACTCCAACAGTTCTTTGGTTCCCCCCTTGGCCCTACAATCTAGTGATCCTAACACCTATTCACCATTCCTTACCCATTTCATGTCCTCTCACTTCTCTTTTTATCCACTTCACTTCCAAGGTCCAGTGTTATCATCATTCCCTTGATATGTCCTCTCCTCTCCTGCCTCATCTTGCTTTGATATTTTGCTTCACAAAATCCCTACCCTGGACAATCTAACTCTTCATTTACTCTCCACCTTTGGGAAAGTGGATGAAGAAAAACCCACAACTATATCAACTGGACTCTTAAAATTCATCACCACTAACCTCATGTGGGCCGTTAGTGCTACCTGGGAATCATTTTATTTTAAAAGTCCATCCACTTTCCCTAAATAATTATTTTATACCTTTTCTTTCCTCAAACTTCCGACACCTTCCACTTTCTTTTCCCCCTCAGCAGATAGCTCACCCACCTGCATCCATGCCTGCATACCCAGTCCTCTCTTCGGTACTCTAAAAATCAGTCCTTTCCCCTCTGCTCCAGCAATCCTCTCTCTTACCTACATAATTAATACTTCACTTTCCAAAGGATAATCAGATCAGCTTTAAAAAGTGCTATGCTATTTCTTACCTTAAAAAACAAAATCTCTCCTGACTCCATATCCCCTTCTAGCTACCACACTTGCATCTGCTGTTCTTTTTACCTTGATGGCCACCCATCCTAGATATACTCTTGGTCACTGTCTTACTTTAAGTCTTTTCTCAAATGTTTCCTTATCCATGAGGACTTTTCTGACCACCCTTAGACTCTCAACCTCTCCCATATAAGCTCATATAAGATCCCATCTATCTTTCTTCCTTCCCTAATATATTTTTCTCCTATCAACTTATGATTATATATATACATATTCATATGTATGTGTATATATGTATACAATCATAAGTAAATAAGGAGAAAATATATGATTTATAAATTATATTTATAATTTATAAATATATATTATTTATTTATTTATAATTTTATATATAGTTTATATAATTGTCACTCTTTCCCCATTGAAATATAAGCTGCATGAAGGCAGAGTTTTGTTTGTTTTGTTTACCGTTGTATCCTCAGTACCTAGAACAGTGCCTAGCACATAGTAGACTCAATAACTATTTTTAAAATAAATGAACAAATCCTCATGATAACCCTACAAGGTAGATCTATTTTTATCTCCTCCATTTTATAAATGAGGGAACTGAGGTTCAGATAGGTTAAGGAACTAACCTTAAATCACACAACTCATGAATGGCAGAGCTGAGGTTGGAATTAAGGTGTGTTTTCCTTTAAAGCCCACAACTTTAACCACTGTGGTATACTGCCTTCTCTATATCCCTGCCATCAGTCTTCTTAAGTCTATTACCACTGCCTCTCTCCAATAACTCTTACCAGGATCTCTAAAGCTTCCAACCTTGACCCCACTGCTCCATCCTTTTTTTTTGTTTAATTAATTAATTTATTTTTGGCTTCGTCGGGTCTTAGTTGCAGCACGCAGGATATCTTCGTTGAGGCATGTGGGATCTTTCATTGAGGCGCATGGGCTCTTTGTTGTGGTGCCCAGGCTTCTCTCTAGTTCCGGCGCGCAGGCTCCAGGTCACGTGGGCTCTGTAGTTTGCAGCACATGGGCTCTAGTTGAGGAGCACGAGCTCAGTAATTGTGGCGCGCGCAGGCTTAGTTGCCCCAAGGCATGTGGGATCTTAGTTCCCTGACAGGGATCGAACCAGCTTCCACTGCACTGTAAGGTGGTTTCTTTACCATTGGACCACCAGGGAAGCCCCTCACTGTTCCACCCTTTACACAGAGCCAGAGTGACCTGTGTGTGTGTGTGTGTGTGTGTGTGTGTGTGTGTGTACAGTTAAGTGGTTTTTACTGTACTCACAGAGTTGCACAACCATCACCATTATCTAATTACAGGACATTTTCGTCACTCCAAAAAGAAACCCTGTACCCATTAGCAGTCACTCTCCTTTTCCCCTTCCCCCAGCTCCTGGCAACTGCTAATCTACTTTCTGCCTCCATGGATTTGCCTTTTTTGGACATTTCATAGAAATGGAATCATACAATATGTGGTTTTTTATGTCTGGATTCTTTCCCTTCCTTCAGTGTTCATCCATGTTGCAGCATGTATCAGTAGTTCATTCTTTTTTATTGCCGAATAATAATACTCCATTGTATGGTTATACCACATGTATTTATCTATTCATCAGTGATGGACATTTGGGTTGTTTCCATCTTTGGCTATTATGAATAATGCCACTAGGAACATTCATATACAAGTTTTTATGTGACTATGTCTTTAATTTTGTTAGCTATATACCTAGGAATAGAATAGTTGAGGCCTATGGTAACTCTATGTTTTACTCTTTGAGGAACTGCCAAATTGTTTTTCAAAGTGGCTGTACCATTTTACACATCCACCAGCAATGTATGAGGGATCCAATTTCTCCACATCCTTACCAATATTGAATATTGCAACAATCTCAACGACATCACTATTTTGCATGTGGATATACAGTTGTTACTGTGCATTTTAAAAATTATAGCCATTTTAGTGGTGTGAAGCCGTATTTCATTGTGGTTTTGATTTGTATTTCCCAAATGACTAATGATGTTGAGCATCTTTTTGTGCACTTTTTGGCCATTTGTATATATTCTTTGGAGAAATATTGCCTCAAATCTTTTACCCATTTTTAATTGGTTGAGTTGTAAGAGTTCTTCATATATTCTGGATAGTCCACTTATCAGGTATATGATTTGCAAATATTTTCTCCCATTCCTTGGATTATCTTTTCACTTTCTTGACAGTGTTCTTTGAAACACAAAAGTTTTAAATTTTGATGAAAATCAATTTACTTATTTTCCTTTTGCTGCTTCTGCTTTTGGTGTTACATCTAAGAAATCATTGCCTAATTCAAAGTCATGAAGATTTACATCTATTTTTTTCTTCTCAGAGTTTTATAGTCTTTCATTTGCATCAATGATCTATTTTGAGTTGGTTTTTGTATATGGTATGAGGAGGAAGCCTAATTTCATTCTTTTTGTTTGTTTGTGGTTTTATTTATTTATTTATTCTTTTTTTTTTTTTTTTTTTTTTGGTTGCGCTGCGTAGCATGAGGGATCTTAGTTCCAGGGATCAAACTCCTGCCCCCTGCAGTGGAAGCACAGAGTCCTCACCACTGGACCACCAGGGAATTCCTTAACTTCATTATTTTACGTGTGGATATCTAGTTGTCCCAGCACCATTTGTTGAAAGGACTATTCTTCCCCCAACTTGAATTGTCTTGGAAAATCAATGGATCGTAAATGTACAGGTTTATTTTTGAAGTCTCAGTTCTATTCCATTGATTTATATGTCTCCCCTTATGCCAGTACCACACTAACTTGATTACTGTACTTTTATGGTAAGTTTGAAGTCAGGAACTATGAGTCTTCCAACTCTGTTCTTCATTTTCAAGATTGAGTCCCTTGCAATTCCATAGAAATTTTTTTTTTTTTTTTTTTTTTTTTTTTTTTTTTTTTTTTTTGCAGTACGCGGGCCTCTCACTGCTGTGGCCTCTCCCATTGCGGAGCACAGGCTCCAGACGTGCAGGCTCAGCGGCCATGGCTCACAGGCCCAGCTGCTCTGCAGCATGTGGGATCTTCCCGGACCGGGGCACGAACCCATATCCCCTGCATCGGCAGGCAGACTCTCAACCACTGCGCCACCAGGGAAGACCCCACAGAAATTTTAGAATTGTTAGTTTCTGCAAAGAAGTTAGGTGGGATTCTGGTAGGACTTGCCTTGAATCTGTAGATCAGTTTAGGGAGTACTGACATCTTAAATTTTCTAATCCATGAACTTGAGAAGTGTTTCCATTTATTTAGGTCTTCTTTAATTTCTTTCAATGATGTTTTTGTAGTTTTCAATTACAAGTCTTATACTTCTTCTTTGGTTGAACATCAGCTGAAATCTTTGAGTTGCATATAGGGACAATATTGAAAATAACAACAAAAAACCCTCTGAAACACTGAGCACCGAGGGTGTATAACTACATTTATATACAGTTAAATGCAAATATGACGCTACCATTCTATTTACATATTTTGATTTTCTGGACTGGGGGACAGAGTGGATAGTGTCTCCAGTGCAAGTAGGTGCCCTTTTTTGTCTCTTAGTACCAAATGTTGCTGTGAATTGGGACAGACTCCTCAGATTTTTAAAATTTGACAAACTTACTTCAGATCTCTGTTAGGGGTAAGACACAGTGTTTATCAGTAAAACTAATGAACACGGGACTGTTATAAAGATAACCAAATCCTTAACCATCATTGTCATAACCATAATGTGATAGTCCGCATTTGTAGGGCACTTATTCCCATTCCCATGTGCCAGACACTGTGCAAAGTGCTTTATAAGATTCAACTATTTAATTCTCTTAATCACTCTGATATAGTTTGCATAAAACTGAGGCTCGAAGACTTTAGATAACTTGTCCATGGTATTATAGCCTAAGTGGAGACCCTGATTCAATCTCAAATTTGTCTGATTACAAAGCCCATCCTCTTAACCACTGTCCTGACGTTAGGGTTCCTGGCCTATAAACTTGACTTCCTTTTGGAATGATAAAATAGGTTCCTGACTGTGCTTTTAAAAAATCAAGGCCACTGGATTTGAAAATACTATCAACACAAAACAGTAATTGTCCCATTTGCTTCCAGTGGTGATTTTGCATCTCTGAGAATCTTCAGACAGATGCATTTCTCTAAGCCTCTTCTGGCCCAGCCATGATTCCCTCTGGGTATTTCCTAAAATTCCCTCCTCCATCTTCTTCTGCTAGTTCCTCCCTCTCCCATCCCCACCATGCTCCATCCCACCAAACATCTCAACATGGCCAGAACATACTTGTTCTTCTGTGCTTTGTTGACACATACTTCACCTGCAAAGACCTGGCTCTGTTGTAGGTCAATGGTCAGGGGTTTGATGAGAAGTCCCTGGAGGGTTTTAAACAGGGAAATGATAAGATCTAATGAACATTTAAAAAAGATCACACTCTCTATTATAAGGATAACAGACGTAGGTGCAAACATGGAATTGGGGAGATTAGTTAAGGAGCTTTAGCAGTGGTCTAGGAAAAAGGTGATGGTGGCAGTGAAGATACTGAGAGATGGT
The DNA here is from genome assembly GCF_025265405.1 of Mesoplodon densirostris. Classification (NCBI taxonomy): domain Eukaryota; kingdom Metazoa; phylum Chordata; class Mammalia; order Artiodactyla; family Ziphiidae; genus Mesoplodon; species Mesoplodon densirostris. Next base: position 44,387,291 of record NC_082662.1, on the reverse strand, counting down.
CAGATCTGGAATATATTTTGAAAATAGAATTGGAATTTCAGATATATACTGGAGGTTGAGCTAGCAAAACTTGCTGATAGTTTGGATGTGGGCTATGAAAGAAAGCACAGAATCAAGGAAGAAAAGCAATGAAGGTCTGAACAAGGCATCCTCTATTTGTGTTATGAGATGTTCAATACACAGTCATCATTTTACACTGAGACACAACTGTGATTGTGGCTTAGAAAATCTTTGACTGAAACAGTTGTCTATTTGTCATTATGTGTTCATGTGGGGTATCTTAGCTTTCTCCATGTACATGAACCTTCTAAGAGCAGGACACTGTGCTAGGTCTTTCACAAAAGTTGCATCATTTAACTTACCCCAAACCTTAGAAGTAGGAGTTAATATCCCCATTTTACAGAGAAGGAAACTAAGACTTAATTTATGATTTCACTGAGGTTACATATTTAGTAATGGGCTGAGCTGAGACTTGAAGTCAAATTTTACTCTAAAGCCCATGCTCTTGTCACTGCAATAATTCAAAGGTACAGAATCAGAATTCCCCAAACTTTTCTCCTCATTAATTGAAGCCTCTGTTGACCTTCATGTGCCCTACTTTAGAGCCCAAGGCTGGCAAACAGGACAGCTTTGTTCTGTCTGTAGCCCATCTGCAGACTTGCCTTGTGATTTAGGGCAAGCTTCTTAATTTGATGGTGTCTCAGCATTCCCCCATGTTAAAGCAGGACTTGTAATTAGTGATGGAGACAATTCTTTGAAATCTGCAGATGAAAGGACCTGCAGCCTTGAGTGTAAATATTTTCTTTCCCATGGTGTTCTTTTTGTTTCGTATAGCTTCTGGGACCCTTCATAAGGAAAGGAAAAAAAAAAAGAAAAAAAGAAAGAAAAAGGAAGGAAACAGGACAAGTGTAAAACTGTATTTGTTTGCTTGCTACAAGCCAGTGGAACTTTGGGGACACAAATGTAATAAACTCCCTTACTCTACAGAACTCAATAAACATTACTGATAAATGAATAAATTTTATTCAGAAAAACTTTAAGGTAGGCCTTTTTTTTTTCAATATTCAGGTTCCTTTAATGGTCCCACTGAAGATCTTTAATAATGATTTCTATTTTGTTTCTGGCTTCTTAAATCCTAAATATTCTCCAGTAGGAGCTAACGCTTATGTAGTGTCTGCTGTGTGCCAGGTATCAGGCTAACTGCTTTCACGTGAAACCTCGTTCGATCATCATAATAGCACTATTGGGTAGGTGCTATTATTACCTTCAATTTAAAGGAGAGGAAACCATGGCTTGGTACAGTTCTTTGACTTGTCCAAGGCCACAAAATTAGGAAGTTGGACTAAGCTGGGTCTTCCCAGTTCTAAATTCAGGCTTTTCCCAGGACACCCCCTTGCCCTGAAAAATTAGCAATGATGACAATTTTGAACTGTGCTATCACACCCTGGGTGTGTGTGGCATTTAAAAATCTCTTACTGCTTGTTCTTTCCAGTCCCTGGCACAGGGACAGTTATTTGTGTAGCACAATTGTTGTTATTGTGCAGCCTCACATATTTTTTCTGCCCTGGGCAAACATGAACAATAATGGGCTATATTTATGAAACCAGCAGCTTGGAAGCATGACCTCCAGATTACCATTACAATTGTAGTATAATTTTTTTTCTTTTTTTTGTAGCTTAGCACTATTTACATAGAAGGGCTTTCTCAAAGTCTCATGCCAATGAACTAGTTCTTTGTATACTCAGAGGGCTTCTCACAGGTTTTTTTCCCCCATAGTTTCGATCAATCAGCCTGCATTTCTAAAAGCTGACATCACAGACATGCAGTGTTCATGAAGAGCTGATATGACAGTCACCTCCCAAAGTTGGAAAATAAAGAAATAAAAGTAGCTGTGGTTTCTCTTAAGGATGGATTGGGGAGGGGTTGTGGAGTCAGAGTAGGATAGAAAGATGGAAAGATAGGCTGATGACAAAGCTGTTCATGATCTAAGTTCTCTCCTTCCAGATCATCTTGGGTTTAGGATTACTATAAATCCATACCCTCATCTTCAGCTTTCCATGGTCAAAAGCTCCATATTATGAAGTCTTCTTGGGAGTGATCAATGTCTACAGGACACCAGCAACATGCCCTAGTAAAAAGCACATTTGAGTCAGAGCACCTATGTATAATTCCTAGCCTAGTCACTATGAATTTGGACAAATTTCTCTTCTGTAAAATAAAATTAATAATAACCCCTATAGTGAGGATTAAATGAAATAATGTATGTGAGAGCAGCAATTGTTGGCTATCAGTATGCAGAAGTAAGTGATCGCACACAACTTTACCTAGGGAAACAAGGACAGGGATATATGTGTCAGCTGTTCAAAGCACTCCTTTCTAATAGTTAATGTATCTGCAAAACTGACTTAGTAATTGGAGGGTTGTTTGACAGGTAGAGAGTTAAATGGTGATGTTGAAGAATGGTATCCTTATAGGGACTTCTCTGGTGGTCCAGTGGTTAAGACTTCACCACAGAGGGTGCGGGTTCAATCCCTGGTGGAGGAGCTAAAATTCCACATGCCTCGTGGCCAAAAACCAAAACATAAAAAAAACAGAAGCAATACTGTAACAAATTCAATAAAGACTTTAAAAATGGTCCACATCAAAAAAAATGGTATCCTTATATTAATACTGCCACTTACTGAACACCCATTTCAGGCCGGGCTCTTTGATAAGACATTTATGCGTGATTTCTAGTACTTACACCATCCCTACAAGGTAGGTATTATTATCTCCAATGTACACATGAAGAATATGAAGCTTACAGACCCAGAGACATTAAGTTGCCCTACAAAGAACAGATAAGTCCTTTTTGTCTGCTCCATGAAGCTCATTCTTTTTACAATGAATTAGATCATAACATATCTTCCATTAGCTACATTTTACCCTCCTAAAATAGATCTGGGATATGACCCAGTGCTTTGATGAGATCTGGGACACGAATTTGCAAACTCTCATTCATGTGTCATCTAAAAAAACATCCAGTCCCGGAAGTTCTAGGCCTTTTCCAGAGTTTGGACCATCATTCCCATCCCCCACTATGTCAAGTTTTTAATTTAAACCAGAACCAATGAGCAAAGAAGGTAGCCAATACAAATTATTGGTGGTCTGGAAGGGATCCTGGGGCAATTCCCATACAAGTAGTCTTCCCTTGCTTAGGGGTCTGATTATCGTTATTATTATTTTAACCAAGGCCCAAACCTGCTCTAATATGGTTTGGAGGAGTCTCCTTGAATAGCAAGCGAATTTGTATTCTCAGTAGCAATTTATTCCATGACTTTAAGATTTCTTAACTAATCCGTGTATCTACATCTTTAGGTATTTCCATGTATGTTATCTCATTCATCCTCACAATAACCATAAGGTTGTACAAGTAGTAAATAGTTGAGACAGGATTGGAACCTGGATGTTTCTGATGTCCAAGCCTTGTTTATTCCACTATGGTATACTGCTTTGGTTATTGGCTGTATAACCTTGGGAAAATCACTTAATGTCTATGACCTTCAGTTACCTCATCAGTAAAGTGGGTATGATGATTACTACCTTTCATAGTTGTTAAGTCCAAAAGTGATAATATAAATTAGAAAATTAAAGTAGAAACATCAGTGGTGGTTATAGCTGATAAATGTACCAGGTGAAAAAGGAGTAATTTAAAACATTATTCCCCCTTCTCCCTTAAGTTAAAAAGAATAACAGCAAAAAGAGGCCAAAGGAGACTCTCTTGAGTAAGTTGTTGCTCACCAGACCTGCATGGTTGGCTCTTCGTTGGTTGGACCTTGTAAAAATGGGATCTGAGTACAGTCAGGAATTTCTGAGGGCATTTCTGGGATGGTTTGACTGTGGTGGTAAAGGTCTAAAACCTTACATGGGGCTAAATCCATCCTTGGCCTTGTTCAGTTGGCCCTCCTGTGTGTCAAATGGGGACTACTACAAGAATGCTAACAGGGGTGTGGGCCTGATAGAGTTATGGTTTGTTGTTGTGGGAAGCCACCATGACTGAGAAAGGAAGACCCATTCCAGGCAAAGACATTTATTGAGGCCTACTCTGCTAGGCCAGATTGGGGAGGGATATAGTTGTGAGTCAGCCCTCTGTTCTGATGGATTTTACAATCTAGTGGGGGTATAGAAAAGCCCTCAACTGACTCTTAAAAACAAGGCAGAGTGTAAGGATCATATCAGAGCAACTAAGAGGTGGGGTGGGATTTCCTAGAAGGTTTCTTGAAGTAGGTGGCATATAAGCCAAGCCTTTAAGGATGAGGATTTCAAGTAACTGATTGGTTATTTCAACTGAAGAAGGCAGCATGACAAAGTGTAGGCTGTGTTATGTTTAACTTGGCAGGAACTAAGGCCTTGTACTGAGTACATAACACAGTCTAGTGTCTGAGGATATAGAAATATATAAGAAACAGTCCTTGCCATTGAGGAGCTCTGTCTAGTGGGTAGACAGATGTAAAGTCATTAGAGTGATGATGACTTCATAAGGTAGAGAAGAAATGTTAAAAAGAAGAGCGTGTAACTCTGACTTGGGAGGTCAGGAGATGTTTTGCAAAGGAGGTGATACTTGAGTTGTGTCTTGAGAAAGCAGGAGGGGTTTGCCAGGTGGACTAAGGGAGGAGTTGGAGTGCTGCAGGCCCCTGAGCTCTTTTATTGAACAGTCTGAATATGGTAGGCAGCAAGTGGGCTAGGAGAGTATTCTTTCCCCTTCCCACCTAGATTTTCATTTAAGAGTCTTCTCTTTCGATATCACCCCCTAATAGCCGATGGTTAAAATGAAAAGTATTGGAGTCTGACCTGGATGCTAATCCACCAGCTATCTAATCAGCTTTATGACCTTACGTATGATACATATTTGTGTTTCAGTTTCCTCATTTGAACAACTTATTTATGTCTCAGTTCCTTCACTTATACAATTTAAAAATAAAGCGTCCAGCACAGATTCTGGCATATGTAAAGTACCGCTATTATTTCCTATCATTATCTCATTTAGTCCTCACAAGCAACTTGGACTTTGGGTATAATTTCCCCCATTCTTCCGAAGCAGAAGCTTAGAGTGGGTAAGTGACTTGCTTAAAGTTCCCAGGACAATCTGGAGTTGTCTCTGCCTCCACAGCTCGTGCGACTTAATTTCATCACCGCGCCGGGTTTTCTCAGGAGGCCCCAGCGGCAGGCTCCAGTCCGGCGGCAAAAACTCCGGCGCCAGGATTTGGGCGCCGCCTCGGCCTGCGCCCAGAGGGCGGGGCCAGGCCGGGCCAGGCCGGGCCAGGCGGGGCCAGGCGGGGCCAGGCGGGGCCAGGCGGGGCTAGGCTAGGCGGGGCGGGCGAGAGGAGGGAAGTTGTCGAAGTTAGGGGAGACGCCCGCCCGCCCGCCCGGGCCTCGCCTCCGGCTGCTCCCTCCGCCTCTTCCCCGCCCCGAGCCCCCGTCAGCCCGTCCTTCCTTCCCCTCCCGTGCATGATGGAAACACCATGGCTGCGGCGGCCCAGCTCTCTCTGACACAGGTAACGCCAACCGCCAGTCCGCCTGGCTCGGACGGCCGGTGTCCCCGGCCCCCTCCCCCACCGTCCTATGGTGCACCGACCTGGGCAGTTTCTCTCCGCCCCTGGCGGGGCGGCCGATACTGAGAGCGAGCGCGCGCGCGTGTGAGTGTGTGTGTGTGTGAGAGTGAGAGAGAGTGTGAGTGTGACTGGGGGAGGACGCCATCCCGAGACGGCAGCTCTGCCGCGGCAGCCGCGACCCCGCCCCGGCCGGTCGGCGCCGCAGCCCCGCCCCACGCGGCGCCCACTCCTCCCGACCCCGCCGTGTCCCCCGCCCCGCTTGGTGTGTGTCCGCTCCTCTCACTCCAGTTCGCCTTCACCCACCCAGGAAGTTTCCTCCTTCCAGGCCAGAAGCACCCCAGGTGAGCTCCTGTTGAGCTCTCGCGGATCAGCCTCATCCTCGGGTCAGCCCTTGCCCCACACGAGGCTCGCCCTCGGGACAGGCAGAGTCACCTTCCTGAACCAGGCGCTCAGGGTCGCCTCCAAGCCAGTCTTTCCTCTCTAAACCGGCCTTTTCCCAGCGGAGTCCGACGAAAACCCTTCTCCAGCAGTTTTCTCCAGTCAGTCTCTCTTCCACATAAGTCTCATTCTACCAGAGCGCGTACTTACCTTGCTAGCCCCTTCTTGGATTCAGCCTCTTCCCCTCCTGATCAGGTTTCCTGCTGGGTCAGGTCCCCCGATTCAGTCTTTTCCTCCTCAGTTCTGCTACCACTCCTACCCGGTGGGCTCTCTATCGCTGTCCAAGCGGAAAACAGAGAAACATCCTTGAACAGGTGTGATGGTCCCACCCGTCTTGGTGCTGGGAAGGACGTAAGAGGTCACGTGTACTGGGGGAATCTTCACCAAAACCTGTTCTCAGGGTCTTTTCTCTTGCCATTCTGCTTCCTTCAGAGTAAGTCCTCGTGCTTCCCAGAAAACCGCTCAGCATCACTCTGGGAGCCTTGTTCCTCCCTCTCTGTAAAGAAAGCCAATTGTAATTTTCCCGTGATGTCCTGAATGGTGAGGGGGATGTGCACCTGTCAGTCCCTTCCCGCTTTTTTGACCAGATCTCACCCCAACCTCACCTTCTCAGCCTGTTCTCTGCAGAGCTGGTGGCCATGGACTTCTCCGTTGGGGCCCACCCCAGCCTTCCTGCCTGCCCTGTAGTATCTCCCCACCACCTTGTAGTCTCCTTGGCCTGGATTTGTCAGGGCATCTAAGGCAGAACACTGGGATAGGCTATACATTGGGGCGGGAGAGTTTCCTGTGTTGGGATCAAGAGACGTTGGGGGTCTTTTGCCTAGCATTCGAGGATAGAGATACTGAGTGAAAAATGTTCTCCCCAGGAACCAGGAATCACGTTAATAACTTGTGCCTCAGGTATAATAACTAACTTCAGCTTGCAGGAATTTTCAGCTTCATAAGTGAAGTCTGTTTCCTTCCCAGTTTATTTGTGTTGCTTATCCTATTTTGACAAGCAGATATTGGGGAAGAATACTTGGAAAATGGTGATTTAATCTTGGTAGCGAATCTCTTTGGAAGGGTCCTCCTGAAAACTCAGATTCGGGGAATGGCAACATTGACTTTTGGGTGTTCACTTTTTAATAGTCTAGTTAGTGATATGCATTAAGCAAGATCCTGTTGGCAGGCTGTTGCTCTCTGGATCTGTTGACCAATTCCAGCGGGAGTTCTCCCCTCTTGAAGATTTTGTTTCCCTGAGGACTTCTATAGATTTGCTTCTTAGTTGTGTGCATACTTTATTCTCTCCCTGGCTAAGACCATGTTTTCAGTTTCTATTTACTATCATCTCTGGATATTTTCTTCAGGCTCTGTCAATTTTATAGACAGTTAAGTAATTTAAATATGTTCTTGTGGTTATATATTTAAATATTAACATCCACGCAAAGTAAATACTGAATTAGGAGTATTATCCTTCATTGTTTTACATATAAGAGAACAAACACTGATGGTTCATTTATATTGAATAGCCAAATAAGTCAATTTAGAATATTCTGATTTTAAGACATTGAGGCAATAAGGTATATTGTTAAGGCACAGGAAAAAGAAACTTCCCAACTGTTAATATATCCTAATGTGCCTCCTTGTTATTTAAAAACTTTGCTGATTTGTGTTTTTTAATTTAATTTTTTAACTGCTTGAGGCAAATAAACTGAGATAACAGTGCACCCTGGTTTCACATTCATTATTGATTTGTTTATGTCACCATCACCCCCCTGCCCCAACACACATTTAGACTTAGCTATACTCAAGTGAGATCCTCCAGGGCAGGGACATCTTTCAACTCATCTGTTTCCCTCAGTGCCCATCTGGAAGAAAGTGATTAATAACTGTTTGTCTTATGAATGGCTGAAAATTCTAAAGGGTTGTATGACAGTTACAAAGATTAAACTGATGCTGAAGTTAGTTTCTGCCTCTGATCATAAGATGATAATGGTTTTGGAGTAGGTTCATTCATTCAACCAATATTTGTTAAGTACCTTTTATGTGCTATGTACTGTACTGGGATTGTCTTGTATATAATTTTTCGCCTTTATCAACTAAGCAAAACTGACAGTTGGGGGAAAAACACCTGAAAAATATTTTAATTTACTCTTTCCTTCCTCTTTCTCCTGCCTGCCAACCAACCCTCCAACTCCCCCACCACCAAAATAAATTATGTAAATTATCATGGTCTAGCTTCTAGACCGGATAGACTGTTAGAATGTTGAAATGTTAGTTTCATTCCCAGCAGTTCTTGGAGCTTGGAGACAAAAAAAACATGGAGCTTACATTCTAGTTGGAGAGTTTGAATTAGCTGATCTAAGGACCTTTCCAAAGAACATTCTTTTTATAGATCATATTCTATGATTTGGAAATCTAGTGGTGACTTTCCTACGGTACTTTAGTGCTATATAGCCTTAGTGGTTTTTTAAAAATAAATTTATTTACTTATTTATTTATGGCTGCGTTGGGTCTTGGTTGCTGCATGCAGGCTTCCTCTAGTTTCAGCGAGCGGGGGCTCTTCTTAGCTTCAGTGCGCGGGCTTCTCATTGTGGTGGCTTCTCTCGTTGCGCAGCACGGGCTCTAGGTGCGTGGGTTTCAGTAGATATGGCTTGTGGGCTCTAGAGCGCAGGCACAGTAGTTGTGGTGCACGGGCTTAGTTGCTTTGCAGCATGTGGGATCTTCCCGGACCGGGGATCGAACCCGTGTCCCCTGCATTGGCAGGTGGATTCTTAACTACTGCACCACCAGGGAAGTCCAGCCTTAGTGTTTTTTAATTTTAGTTTTCTTCGCTAGGTATTCTATTCTTGTCAATAAGAAGTAAAACTTGAGTGAGAAAGATCTTGTGATTTTTGCTTATGGTGGTAGATTACAAAAAGATATGAATGCTTCCTCTTTTTAAACTTTGCTGATTGCCCATTTCTTCCTTAAGGCTGTATCTCTAATAATAATGATAATAATACTATTAGCTTCCCTTTGGGTGTTACTGTATGCCAAGAATTTTACTTCACTTAACCTAACACTCCATTTTACAAATGAGGGAAATAATTTACATAAATTAGTAAGTGATAGACCTAAGATTTGAACCAAAGTCTGTACGACTTCAAAATCTGTGCACTGTACTTCTCTGTGTACTACATGCTCGGCATATCCATTGCTCCCTTGTATTTTTTATTCTTTTTTTTCAGTATTTGCCTTGTTTTCCTAATTAGGTACTAAACTTCTTGAGTATGGAAGCATTATCTTTTGCCTCTGAATCTCCAGTACCTTTCATGGTTTCTTGACAGTACAATTGTGGGCGCACAAGTACTGCTCTTGATGATGAGGAAGGTTTTATTTTATTGAAAGATGGTATAATATGAGTATTTTAAATAATCATCCATCAGTTCAGCTTTATGCTGAAATTTTCTTGTTTTAATTTAGCAAGGATTCTTTTTTTAATAATAAAAACGCCTTTAGAATGGGACTTAATTAAAAGTCTTAATATTTGGTCAAAAACAATACATGCTGTAAGGATACTTTTTTTTTTAATGCTTTTTTTAAATTGCAAGAGTGATAAAACTGCATTACAGAAAATTTGGAAATTGGAGGGAAAAAAATCTCCCATAATTTCAGTTTTTGGTGTTTATTTTCAATTTCATTAAAGTAGACAGTATGTGTTAATATGGGTATCACCTTTGCGGTCTGGTTTAACAGTTATGATGGTAAATACAGGGCAGAGTGTGAAAATTACAACATGTTCTCAGAAGCAGAAAAGGAGTATTTATTCAACATGACATATCATTTGAGTTCCTACTATGGGAAAGGCACAATAATGATATTTTTCGGTTTTGCCTGCAATTACAGTCCAGTATATTCAGGAAATCTTTGTTTCCTTGAGCAGTATTTAACAGTTTTCAAAAATGGCTTGGAATGTTCAGCATTTGGGAGGAGCTGTCACAGTTAAAATTAATTAGGAACAGTTGGTTTGTCCAATAGAGTGTATTCTTTTGTTTTCACTCTATTTGCAGACAGAACAATGATAACAGACTAACATGTAGTAGAAAAAGATTGAGCATCTTTATTTAGTAATGAATCATAGTTCTAATCCCCTCTCTCACTAATAGTCTAATTTAAGGTCTCAATCTAAGGTGTTTTACTTGCTCTTCAAGGAATTTTAAACACAGTTATATGCTTCTTTGTTTTGTGAATTTTGGACTTAATAAAATTGGAACTCTGGAAACCAAAATCAGGAAAATGGCTTAAGTGAGAGAAGGGATGGGAGAGGGAGGTATGTAGGGAGGGAGGGGGGGAAAGATCCATTGATAGAGGTCTGGGTGATTTGGAGAATTGTTAGAAATAAATGAAAAATTAATCTAGGCAGAGTTCGTTAGGCAAACCCATATACTAAAATTTCATTTTAAAGTAGTGGAACTCTCATCAACAAGATAAAATATTATGTCTTCATTAAAAATTATGTTTATTAGGAGCTTTTATTAATCTGAGGGATGTTGTAATTTGAATGCTGTATTACAGTACAGTGGAAACATTTTATTTAGACAAATAATCTAATCCACTTAAGCATCATAGAAAAAAGACTGGAAGAAAAAAACACCAAGATTTTATGATAGCATGGTTATAATTTTTACTTACCTTCTTTTCAACAGTGAGCATGTATTTCTTCTGTAATCAGCCAACTTAGCATTTCTATGTGACAACTTTTTTGAAAATTCACCCTTTTAAATTGAAATCAATAACTATATGTAATATTGATATCAACTATACTTCAATTAAAAAAATAAATAGCTATATGTTAAGTAAAACTTTGTGTTCTAAGATGGCATCTATATTCACATTTCATCTTAAACATTCCCGTCTTTGGGTTTAGAGAAATTGGCCAGAAGAATGATAAAAATTATTATTACAATTGGTTTGGAGAATTCAGAGGACTAATTTATAATTTTGTGTGCTGCTTTATAATTTACGAAGCATTTTATGCTCTCTCATTTGATCTTCACAATAATCAGTAAGCTAGACTATTATTATCATTATTTCAAACTAGAGAATACTCAGGCTCAGAATTTTGACTTAGGTTTATGCTGGCTCTTACTTACCGACTGTAAAACTTATGTTAAAAAAAAATTCAGGACTTCCCTGGTGGCGCAGTGGTTGAGAGTCCGCCTGCCGATGCAGGGGACACGGGTTCGTGCCCCGGTCCAGGAAGATCCCACATGCCGTGGAGTGGCTGGGCCTGTGAGCCATGGCCGCTGAGCCTGTGCGTCCGGAGCCTGTGCTCTGCAACGGGAGAGGCCACAGCAGTGAAAGGCCCGCGTACCGCAAAAAAAAAAAAAAAATTCACACATACCAGTGAAAGTCTCCATCCTGCTCTTGGCCTTCAATCCCGTTCCAAGAGGCAGTCATTCTTGATGTTTCTTGTGTGTATTTCCAGCAATAGTCTGTGATGTAGATGCAAAAAAAAAAATATATATATATATATATATACACACACACACATATATGCACAAACACATATGTATAAGATGCTATATATATAGTGTGAGTGTATGTATATTTCTTTTGAATAAGCTGCATATTTTGTGGCTTATTATTATTTAGCATAATTGATCTAGGAGATTGTTCTATGTGAGCACATACAGATTTCCCTCATTATTTCCAACACTTGAGAATATTCCTTTATATGAATATACTGTAATTTATTTAACTAGCCACCTAATGATGGACTTTTATATTGTTTGTGATCTTTTGTTGTTACCAGCAGTGCTGCAGTGAATATTCTTTTATACATCTTTGTGCACATGTGTATGTGCATTAATTTTTAGTAGGTATAATTTGGGGCCAAAGGATATTTTTAATTTGGATAGATACTGCCAGTTTACATTCAGAAAGGTTATACCATCAACAGTGTTTGTGCCTTTTCCCCATCAACATGGTATATTATCAAGTTTTGGTCATTGTTAATCTGGTATATAATAATGATGTTTGTTGAAAGTTGGCCTCATGCACTGTGCTTCCCTATCACATAAATGTGAGCTTTTTAATATTTTGTACAAAAGTAAGATAGAAGTGAGGTATAAGAAACTTTGTGATATAAATAATGCTTTAATGAATTGCAAGTGCAATTAAAAAATAATGGTTGGTACTACAAAGCTACAGTAATCAAAGCAGTATGGTACTGGCACAAAAACAAACACAAAGATCAATGGAACAGAATAGAGAGCCCAGAAATAAACCCATGCACTTACGGTCAGTTAACCTATGACAAAGGAGGCAAGAATATACAATGGAGAAAAGACAATCTCTTCAGTAAGTGGTGCTGGGAAAACTGGACATCTACATGTAAAAGAATGAAATTAGAGCATTCTCTAACACCATATACAAAAATAAACTCAAATGGATTAAAGACCTAAATGTAAGACGTAAAACCATAAAACTCCTAGAAGAAAACATAGGCAGGACACTCTGACATAAATTGTAGCAACATTTTTTTGGATCTGTTTCCTAAAGCAAAGGAAATAAAAGCAAAAATAAACAAATGGACCTAATTAAACATAAAGCTTTTGCACAGCAAAGGAAACCATCAACAAAACAAAAAGACAACCTACTGAATGGGAGAAAATATTTGCAAATGATATGACTGATAAGGGGTTTATATCCAACATATATAGATAGCTCATAACTCAACATCAAAAAAACAACCAACCTGATTAAAAAATGGACAGAAGAACTGAATAGGCATTTTTGCAAAGAGGACATGCAGGTGGCCAACAGGCACATGAAAAGATGCTCAACATTGCTAATCATAAGGGACAATGCAAATCAAAACCATAATGAGATATCACACACCTGTCAGAATGACTGTCATCAAAAAGAACACAAATAACAAATGTTGGTGAGGATATGGAGAAAAGGGAACCTCCATACACTGTTGGATGTAAATTGATGTAGCCACTGTGAAAAACAGTATGGAGGTTTCTCAAAAAATTAAAAATAGAACTACCATGTAACCCAGCAATTCCATTCCTGGGTATATATCCAAAAAACCCACAAAAACACTAATTTGAAAAGATACATGCACCCCGATGTTCATAGCAACATTATTTACAATTGTCAAGATATGGAAGCAACCTGTGTCCATCAACAGGTGACTGGATAAAGAAGATGTGGTATGTATATATATATATATACAATGGAAATATTACCCAGCCATAAAAAAGAATGAAATTTTGCCATTTGTAGCAACATAGATGGACTTGGAGGGTATTATGCTAAGTGAAATAAATCAGAGAAAGACAAATACTGTATGATAGCACTTATACGTGGAGTCTAAAAAAGACAACAAGCTAGTGAATATAACAAAAAGAAGCAGAGTCACAGATATAAAGAAGAACCTAGTGGTTCAGTGAGGAGAGGGAAGGTAGAGGGGCAATATAGTGGTAGGGGATTAAGAGGTACAAAATATTATGTATAAAATAAGCTACAAGGATATATTGTACCACATGGAATATAACCAATATTTCATAATAACTATAAATGGAGTGTAACCTTTAAAAATTGTGAATCACTATATTGTACAATTGTAACTGATATTGTACATCAAGAACACTTCAATTTTAAAAAAGAAAAAATAATAAAGGTTGGAGCTCTTTTAAAAACTTGTTTTTATGCAGTACAACTATGCAAAGAAAAGTAAGCCTCACTTCCTCTTTAGATTGGGAATTTTGTAATGGGGATTTAACAGGACCAGGAGTTTCCCATCTGAAATAACCAAGCTGCTTATTTCTTGTTATGTCTTCAGTAAAAATTTGGCCAAGAACATACTTTTGGAGGGAAAACTTATAATACTTTTTTTTTTTTTTAAGATCATGGCTTCTCAACTTTGGCACTGTTGACATTTTGGGCCAGATAATTCTTTCGTGTGGGGGGCTGTCCTGTGCATTGTGGGATGTTTTGCAGCGTCCTATCCACGAGATGCTAGTAGCACTCTTCCCAGCTGGGGCCATCAGAATATTTCCAGACATTGCCAGATATTTCCTGGGGCACAAAATTGCCCCAAGTTGAGAATCACTGATTTAAATATACTTTTTAAAGTTAGTGGTCCACTAAGGCATTTGGGAATTACAGAAATATGTGCTTTCTTGGGATAGGAACAGAGGGAATAGTTTATCTTCATATTTTAATTTCTAAACCTGCCATGAGCCATGAATGACTAATTGTGCATGGATATTGAGCTTAAAAAAATGATAAGACAACTGAAAATTGTGAACTTAATTTTATGTGTGATTTCTCTGCCTTTCTTAGTGTGGTCTTATTTTAGTTGTGGAACAATTCTATCTAGTGGGCTAAATATTAATACAAAGATCCTGGAAGGAAAACATTCTTATGCCACTATTGAGAAGGAAGAGGACTAATGTTATGTAAACTACTAAGCAGTAGGTACTTTTACGTGATTTACATATATTATTTCACTTAACATTCACAGCCTTTCTACAAGTAGGGATTAGTCTTCTGCATTACTTACTCAGGGTTGTGTTGTAAGTGGTAGATTTGAGATTTGAACCTGGGCACATCTGTTCTAAAGCACATTTGCTATGCTGCTTCCTGTAAACAGCCATTGACTATATTTCAGACAAATTTAGGGATAAAAATGAACATTCACATGATATTACATTCCTCTATTGTTATGTAAAAGGAGCAAATTACTCAGAGCGTGGGATCTGTGTGTGAGTGTGTGTGTGTGTGTGAGAGAGAGAGAGAGAGAGAGAGAGAGAGAGAGACAGAGAAGAGGTCAGTTTGGGGATAATAATAATTAATGCATATTGAGAACTTACGATTTGTCAGGCACTGTTTTCAATAATCCTTGCAACCTTTTAACCAGATCATCCTTATTATTCTTGTTTTATAAAAAGAGAAAACTTAGTCACACAGGTAAAGTAACTTGTTCAAGGTCAAGCTACTCTTAAGTGGTAGAGCCAGGGTTATAACCTAGGTAGTGTAAACAGCTTATATAAATTGAACGAGTCTGTATTTCTGAGGGCAAAATAGCTCTGACAGAACTAATTAATGGTGCCATTCCTTGGTTATCACTGAACATACGTTCTAGGCTGCAACATCTTATGTGAAAATCAACTTTTCATTGCATAGACCACATCTCTAGAAAGTGATTGTTGTACCAAGTTATAGTGGAGGGTTTTTGTAGACGTGATAGAAGGTAGTTTTACATTTTGCTACCTCTAGGAATTTATTGCTTATGAAAACCTAAGCTTATTTAGGTTAGTATAGGTCACACCAGTGTTTACGTTTAAGCTAATAGTCTCTTGGACATGGTAGTTTGGACTTGGAGTTCCTTCAGTATCATATTACTAAAGATCATACCGTCTATCAGAGAAAATTTTCCCTGAAAAACAAACTATTTTACTAAGTGAAATAGAACTGCTAGGTCTGGGGATTTCTGGTGCTCCAGATATGAACAATTGTTGAGAGCTAGGGTGAAAAAATGGGAGTCTCGGGCTTTGCAGTCAGAATGTCTTAGGTTTCAATCTTTTGTTTGATTGTGTAACAAGTTTCTTAGCCTCTTTCTTTTTTTACCTATAAAATGGCAAATAAACTTAACCTGCAGGATTTGTTGTGAAGAATATGTGAAATGTTTATAAATGTCTTGGATCAGTTTAAATGGTAGCAGCTATTAACAACAACAACTACTACTATCACTAGCCAAATGTTTATAATAGCTAGATTTTAGTTATTTATAGGGCTGTTAATTTTTTTTTTTTTTTTTTTTTTTGCGGTACGCGGGCCTCCCACTGTTGTGGCCTCTCCCATTGCGGAGCACAGGCTCCGGACACGCAGGCTCAGCGGCCATGGCTCACGGGCCCAGCCGCTCCGCGGCATGTGGGATCCTCCCAGACCAGAGCTCGAACCCGTGTCCCCTGCACCGGCAGGCGGACTCTCAACCACTGCGCCACCAGGGAAGCCCAGGGCTGTTAATTTTTATGGAATGTTACACTTAATTAAAATTTTCGTAAATCACTGATACCAAGGATTATTGGTAACTTCATTCCATCTTGTATTCACTAGGTACAACACAGTTACATCATTATACATATACTAAAAATATGAAGCTTACATGCATTAAAGGTGCTTCCATTATTGCTGGTCCACCCTCTTTTATTTCAGAAAACATTTACTGAATGCCTCCTGTGTCCCCACTGTGTTAGGTCTTGGACATACAAAGAGAATAAGACCTAAGTTCATGCACTGAAGTACCTTTTAGTCTTTTAGGGAGATAAACACTGACTCTGGGGTGATGAGTACTATGATACAGGATGATAGAAGAAAGGCACTTGGGTGCTGTGGAGTATCCTGATTTATGATGAAACTTTTTGTGGTAATTTAGTTTTTAATTTTTTCAGTGTTTTACAGTGTCCAAGATTGGTACTGTGGATGACATTTGTTTATTTACTTATTTGGCTCCACTGGGTCTTAGTTGCGGCAGGCAGGATCTAGTTCCCAGACCAGGGATCAAACCCGGGCCCACTGCATTGGGAGTGAGGAGTCTCAACCACTGGACCACCAGGGAAGTCCCAACATTTTAAATTGTACTTAAAAGGACAACATAAAACCATAGGAATATTTGATTCAAGTCAAATTGTATTTTGGTGCATCAGGTCCACATTGGGGAAATATCATGTCCATTTTCTTATAATTTATTCTCTTTTTCTTTGTAATAAAGCAAGCATTTTTAACCTAGAGCACAAGACACTAGGAAGGGGTTTCAAGGATAGGCTGTAAGGATCTTTGACCTGCTCTAAAATAGTATGTAAAATAATAAGAGTATCATGATTTTTTATAGTGGGAAGGACACTAGACTTAGTACAAGACAAACCTGGATTTGAATTCTCCCTCTGCCACTTGTACACTCTCTGGGTGACCATGGCAAGTTACTTAAACTCTCTGACTTCCTTTTCCTTATGTATGATGTATATACATTGTTGGAATGTAAGAAACATTGAGTAAATAGCAGTGCTGTTATTATTATTGGTACTTATATACAGAATTCATATGAATATTATTAAAAATTTTTTTTATTTCCAAAATTCTTCACTCATTAAAAAAACTTGTAACATGCAGAAATATAGCAAGAAAAGCATGGATCACCATCCACCCCATTCTTTAAATTTTTGGTATTTTCTTTACATTTTTTTTCTCTTTACATTTTTTTTTAAACATTGTTGTAACCTCTCTCTTGCATTCTCTGTCTCTCTGTCTCTCTCTCACACACATACACACACACATACATACATATATACACATATGTATAGCTTTGCATTATATATATTTTTAACTTAACATATAGGTGTTTTCTTCCTATGTGGTCTTCATAGCATCTTTTTTTTTTTTTTCCATCTTTA
This sequence comes from Mesoplodon densirostris, assembly GCF_025265405.1. Taxonomy (NCBI): domain Eukaryota; kingdom Metazoa; phylum Chordata; class Mammalia; order Artiodactyla; family Ziphiidae; genus Mesoplodon; species Mesoplodon densirostris. Next base: position 44,369,833 of record NC_082662.1, on the reverse strand, counting down.
CTGGAGTATAATCGCTTTACAATGTTGTGTTAGTTTCTGCTGTACAACAAAGTAAATCAGCTGTATACATATATCCCCGTATCCCCTCACTCTTGAGCCTCCCTCCCACCCTCCCTATCCCACCCCTCTAGGTCATCACAAAGCATCGAGCTGATCTCCCTGTGCATAGCATCTTTTTAATGTCTTTAGAATATATTCATTGATTGGATGTTTTATAGTTAATCAAGCCCTAATGACTACAGATCATTTATATATCAATTATAATCAATGCTGTTGCAAATAACCTTTGATATGCCATTTGCTGAATTCTTTTTTGTAGAGTTATAAATGGTATTGACTATAATTGAGTTATTTTTCTGTGTATACCTTTGAATTTTGAAGTTAAACTTGAGTGATTTTCGTTTAGTTTATAAGATCTTGAATGGCAAAGCAGACAGCAGCAGTAATTTACTCAAGAGCAATAATCTCAAAAAACTACTGTGAAGGAATTAAGTTGAGTATATTTAATTTGGTTGCAAAGACCATTTAAAGATTATAAAGTTCACTTAGCATGGGAAATTGGCATTAAAAGTTGTGAGCCTGAAGAAGATTGGATGATTTCAGTTTGCATACCTCTGTTTTTGCAGGCTAGGTTGCTTTCATTCTTAGTCTGTTCTCTACATTCTGTTCTTTGTTTTTTGCTTTTGTTTTTTTCTGGCACACTTTTAGGCAGGGCCATGTAAGATCTGGGGGTAGATGGGACCATCTGGCACTTTAGAACAGTTCAGAAACTTAACTCTGTTGATTGTACTTTGAGCTAGACTTGCTTGAAATGTCCTGGTTTGTCTCTGTGCTTGGCAGGTTTTTTCTTTTATACCCTCATAGCTTTTTATAATTACTTTCTTTCTTATTTAGTACAGACATTTTACGAGTACTAGTGTTTACAGATTGAGGTAAACAAGACTTATTTTCCTTTAACCTAACCAAAAAATTAATTATCTTTTGAACTATATCTGCATTTAGAAATATGAGCCATATCAAGTACTTTTATTTAATTTATTTTTTTAATACTTTAAAAATATATTTTAATTTATTTTTGGTTGCGTTGGGTCTTCGTTGCTGCGCATGGGCTTTCTCTAGTTGTGGTGAGCGGGGGCTACTCTTCGTTGTGCTGTGCGGGCTTCTCATTGCGGTGGCTTCTCGTTGCGGAGCACGGGCTCTGAGTACGTGGACTTCAGTAGTTGCAGCACGCGGGCTCAGTAGTTTTGCCTCGCAGGCTCTAGAGTGCAGGCCCAGTAGTTGTGGTGCACAGGCTTAGTTGCTCTGTGGCATGTGGGATCTTCCTGGACCAGGGATCGAACCCATGTCCCCTGCATTGGCAGGCGGATTCTCAGCCACTGTACCACCAGGGAAGTCCTCAAGTACTTTTTTTAAAAAAAATAAATTTATTTATTTTTGGCTGTGTTGGGTCTTCGTTGCTGAGCATGAGTTTCCTCTAGTTGCAGTGAGCAGGGGCTACTCTTCGTTGCGGTGCACGGACTTCTCATTGTGGTGGCTTCTCTTGTTGCAAAGCATGGGCTCTAGATGCCCAGGCTTCAGTAGTGGTGGCATGAGGGCTCTAGAGCGCAGGCTCAGTAGTTGTGATGCACGGGCTTAGTTATTCTGCGGCATGTGGGATCTTCCTGGACCAAGGCTCGAACCCGTGTTCCCTGCATTGGCAGGTGGCTTCTTAACCACTGTGCCACCAGGGAAACCCCAGTCCTCAAGTACTTTTAATAAAAGTACTAGAGGTACTGAATTTTAAAAATGTTTAAAAATTGTTTAGTTGTTAAGAGATGTTCTTTGAGCTCCCTGCCCTATTATTTCATTCTTTTTACTTTTTCTTTGGCTGCGTTGGGTCTTCGTTGCTGAGCGTGGGCTTTCTCTAGTTGCGGCAAGCAGGAGCTACTCTTCGTTGTGGTGTGCGGGCTTGTCACTGCGGTGGCTTCTCTTGTGGCGGAGCACGGGCTTTAAGTGCGCTTAAGTAGTTGCGGCACACGGGCTCAGTAGTTGAGTCACGCGGGCCCTGGAGTGCGTGGGCTTCAGTAGTTGTGTGTGGGCTCAGTAGTTGTGGTTCACGGGCTTTAGGGCGCTCGGGCTTCAGTAGTTGTGGTGCGTGGGCTCAGTAGTTGTGGCTCACGGGCTTTAGAGCACAGGCTCAGTGTTGTGGCTCATGGGCTTAGTTGCTCTGCAGCATGTGGGATCTTCCTGGACCAGGGATCGAACCCCTGTCCCCTGCATTGGCAGGCGGATTCTTGACCACTGCACTACCAGGGAAGTCCTATTTCTTTAAAATTAAAAAAAATTACTTTTTAAACAGCCGTATTGATGTACGATTCACATATTATACAATTTATCCATTTAAAATGTACAATTCAATGGTTTTTAGTCTGTTTATAGTCATGTGCAACCATCACCACGGTCAATTTTAGAGCATTTGTATCACGTGAAAAAGTAATCTCTTACCCTTTAGGTGTCATCCCTTCTCCTCCATGCTTTCCCCAGCCCTAAGCAACCACTAATCTACTTTCTGTCTCAATAGATTTTCCTATTCTGGACTTTGTATGAATGTAATCACATAATACGTGGACTCTTGTTGCTGGATTCTTTCACTTAACATAATGTTTTTGAAGTTTATCCAAGTGTAACAAGTATCAGTACTTCATTGCTTTTTATGGCCAAATAATACTCAGTTTTATTGTTAAACCACATTTTGTTTATCCATTGATGGGCATTTAGGTTGTTTCCACCTTTTGGCTATTATAATAATCATATTATAAATATAAATGTAAACATACATGTATAAGTTTTTGTGTGGATACCTGTTTTCATTTCTGCTGGATATATCAGGTCATATAGTAACTCTGTTTAATTGCTTGAGGAACTGCCAGACTGTTTCCAAAGCAGCTGTACCATTTTATATTCCCACCAGCAGTGTATGAGGATGAGGATTTCTCCACATCCTCTCAAATAATTGTTACTATCTGATTGTTCAATTCTGGCCATCCTAGTGGGTGTGAAATAGTATCTCGTTGTGGTTTTGATTTGCATTTCCCTGATGACGAATGATGTCCAGCACCTTTTCATATGGTTGTCAGCCATTTGTGTATCTCTGGAAAAATGTCCATTCTCATCCTTTGCCCATTGTTTGTCTTTTTATTATTGAATTGTGAGAGTTCTTTATATATTCTAGATAAAAGTTCCTAATGAGATAGGTGATATGCAAATATTTTCTCCCATTCTGTGGATTGTTTTTTTACTCTCTTGATAATGTCCTTTAATATACAAAACTTCAAAATTTTATGAGCCCAAGTTATTTTTTTTCTTTTGTTACTTGTGCTTTTTGTGTGATATTTAAGAGTCCCTTGGCAAATCTCAAGTCATGAAGATTTATCCCTATGTTTTCTTCTAAGGGTTTTATAATTTTAGCTTTTACACTTAGATCTTTGATCTGTTTTAAGTTAATTTTTATATATGATGTAAGGTAATACATTCTTTTGCATGGATATACGATTGTCACAGCACCATTTGTTGAAAAGACTATTCTTTCCACATTGAATGATCTTGTAAAAATCATTTGACCATAGATGCATGAGTTTATTTCTGGACTCTTAATTCTATTCCGTTGTTCTGTATGTCTCTCCATGTGTAGTATAGCACTGTCTTGATTACAGTTGCTTTATAGTAAGCTTTGAAATTGGAAAGTGCTAGTCCTTTAATTTTGTTTTTCTTTTTCATAATTGTTTGGCTATTCCATGTTTCTTGCAATTCCTTATGAATTTTAGAATCAGCTTGCCAGTTTCTACAAGGAAGTCATTTGGAATTCTCATAGAGATTGCACTGACTTTGTGATTAGTGGGAGTAATGCTGTCTTAACAATGTTAAGTCTTCTGATCCATGAACATGGGATTTTTTTCCATTTATATATATAATTTTGTTCAACAATGTCTCGTAGTTTTTAGAGTATGAGTTTTGTACTTCTTTGTTAAATTTATTCTTAAATATTTTGTTCTTTTTGACTTATTCTTATTTGAATGGAATTGATTTCTTAATTGCATCTTTACATTGTATATTGCAAGTATATAAAAATACAAATAATTTTTGTATATTGTCTTTGTATTTTGCAACTTTCCTGAACTCATTTGTTAGTTCTAATAGTTTTTTAGTAGATTCCTTGGGAATTTTTATATGTTAGAGCATGTCATCTGTGAATAGAGATAGTTTTACCTCCTCTTTTCCAATCTGGGTGCCTTTTATTTCTTGTTCTTGTCTAATTTCCCTGGCTAGAACCCTCCAGTACGATGTTGCATAGAAGTGTCGAGAGTGAACATTATTGTCTTGTTCCTGACCTTTGGGAGAAAGCATGCATGTGTGTGTGTGTGTGTGTGTATATGTATATATGTATATTTTTTTCAGTACTTTGAAGGTTCCTAGTTCAGCCATTGATTGTTTAGGAAATCTAGTATTATTTGAAAGGGGTTTAATTCACCTTTTGGTTATGTAGCTCAGGGTTTCTTGTGAGTGGTCCTGTACTATCAGTTTCACCTGAGAACTTCTTAGAAATGTAAATTCTTAGACCTCAGCCCAGTCCTATTCTGAATCAGAATCAGAAGTGCAAGGGATGGGGAATTACTTAGCTTTTTACATGGTAAATGTAGTTCATATTTTTAAAAACTAATAATGCTACTAATGAGTAATACATATAGGGTTTTAAATATATGAAGCATGTAATATTCACAAAGACTGCTTATAGTAGGTATTCCCTCCCTCTTTCCCTTCCTTACATGGAAACAACCCAGAGAGGTTGTCAGTTTCCTATGTTTTGGGGCAGTGGTTGAAAAATGAAAAAGTGAGCTCTGGCATTGTTCTGCATGGCTTGGAATTCTAGTGCTGCTGTTTGCTAGCTGTGTGAATTTGGGCAAGTCATTTAATCTCTTTGCATTTAAGAGTCTTCATATGTAAGGTGTAAGAGTGTCCATAGAATTGTGAAAGTTAGATGAGATAATACAAGTGCTGAGAATAGTGCCTGGTCCATAGTAAGTCCTTAATAAATATAAATATTTGCAATTACAATTATTATTGGTTAAGAGCACCCAGCCATGGTCCATTTCTCCTAACTTTCTGCTATATGTTTCTTGCTGTACCTGAAATTCATTCCTTTCCTTTGCTTCATTCATTTGACAAATACTCAGTACCTACTATCTGCAAAGCACTGGTGTCCGTATTATGACATTACATAGTGAGCAAGACAAGTCACTGGCCCCGTGGGTTAATGTTTCTAGTCAGGGAGACCAATAGAAACAAACAGATAATAAATATGTCAGATAGTGATAAGAGCTAGGAAGAACAATAGAACAGGATTAGGGAAGAGAGTGCCATAAGGTGGCACTTTAGATAGGGTGGTCAGAAAGGCCTCTCTGAGGACATTATAGTTGATCAGAGATCTGAATGAAATAAGAAGTGAGACATATGAATGAATATCTGTGGGGATGTTCCAAGTAGAGGGAACAGCAAGTACAAGAGCCTTGAGATAGGAGTGCTCTTTGCAGTTGCTTGACTGGTTCCTTTATGATTTAGTTTAGGTGTCACTTGTAAGTGACGTCCTCAGCTTTTTCTTAGTTTGTTATGAAATAATTCAGACATGACTTTTCTTCGTATGTCTCCCTTAGGTGTCACTGATGCCATAGCAACTGTGTTTGCTCCCTCTTGATGTACTTATTACAATGAATTGTTACTGTCTTTTTTCCCCACTGGACTGAGTTCTCAATGTCAGGGATGATAGTTTCTTATTGATACTAATTTTATTATTCCCAGTATCTAGGCATATAGATGTACAATAGATGTCTAAGTGAATGAGTAATGAATGAACAACCAGGTTTCTTGCCTTCTTATTTCCTCAGTATATTTCTCTCTGTACTTGTTTCTGCCTGGTAATAATGATAGTAAGTACAATTTATTTGAATACTTTTTTGTTTGTCTGGCAGTCAGCTTTTAGTGCATCAAATACATGTTTGTATTTAGCCATTGTGTTATAATTTCTCTCTTTTTTTCCCTCTATCTTAAGACTAAGGTCTAGAAGGGCAAAGAAGTTGTTCTGTTTGTTCATCTCTGTATCAGAAGTGCCTAGTATAGTAACATATCAGCAATTGTTTGAATGAGTGATATGTTAGTATGCTAATACATTGAGTCTTCTACTGAATCACGTAGACTATATAGCATAAACCATATTTGTATAATATTCCAATAGACCCTGAACTAGGAGCTTTAAGCAGAATAGATCATATTAGATATTCTTAACCCTCCTAACTGCTTTCCCTCAGCAGCACCAATGTTCATGTAAGTGCTCCAACTAGAGTTACATTTTCTCAACTAGAAATTGAGACATATGGTCCAATAATTATACAGAATACTTGAAATTCAGACTGGATGAGTATTTTTTTAATACATCTTTATTGGAGTATAATTGCTTTACAATGTTGTGTTACTTTCTGCTGTACAACAAAGTGAATCAGCTGTATGCATACATATATCCCCATATTCCCTCACTCTTGAGCCTCCCTCCCACCCTCCCTATCCCACCCCTCTAGGAGGTTACAAAGCACCGAGCTGATCTCCCTGTGCTGTGCAGCAGCTTCCCACTAGCTATCTGTTTTACATTTGGTAGTGTATATATGTCAGCGCTCCTCTCTCACTATGTCCCAGCCTCCCCTTCCCCTGCTGTGTCCTCAAGTCTGTTCTCAACATCTGCATCTTTATTCCTGCCCTACCGCTAGGTTCATCAGTACCATTTTTCTAGATTCCATATATATGTGTTAGCATACGGTATTTGTTTTTCTCTTTCTGACTTCCTTCACTCTGTATGACAGACTCTAGGTCCATCCACTTCACTACAAATAACTCAATTTTGTTCTTTTTTATGGCTGAGTAATATTCCATTGTATATATGTGCCACATCTTCTTTATCCATTCATCTGTCGATGGACATTTAGGTTGTTTCCATGTCCTGGCTATTGTAAATTGTGCTGCAGTGAACATTGTGTTACATGTCTCTTTTTAAATTATGGTTTTCTCAGGGTACATGCCCAGTAGTGGGATTGCTGGGTTATATGGTAGTTCTGTTTTTCGTTTCTTTTTAAAGAATCTCCATACTGTTCTCCATAGTGGCTGTATCAATTTACATTCCCACCAACAGTGCAGGAGGGTTCCCTTTTCTCCACACCCTCTCCAGCATTTATTTTTTCTATATTTTTTGATGATGGCCATTCTGACCATGTATGATACCTCAGTGTGGTTTTGATTTGCATTTGTCTAATGATTAGTGATGTTGAGCATCTTTTCACGTGTTGGTTGGTCATATATATGTCTTCTTTGGAGAAATGTCTATTTAGGTCTTCTGCCCATATTTGGATTGGGTTGTTTGTTTTTTTGATGTTAAGCTGCATGAGCTGCTTGTATATTTTGGAGATTAATCCTTTGTCAGTTGCTTCATTTGCAAATATTTTCTCCCATTCTGAGGGTTGTCTTTTCATCTAGTTTATGGTTTTCTTTGTTGTGCAAAAGCTTTTAAGTTTCATTAGGTCCCATTTGTTTATTTTTGTTTTTATTTTTATTTTTTTATTTTTTTCAGGTGGAAAGTATTATTATTACTTTTTTTTTATTAGTTTCTGCTTTATAACAAAGTGAATCAGTCATACATATACATCTGTTCCCACATCCCTTCCCTCATGCATCTCCCTCCCTCCCACCCTCCCCATCCCACCCCTCCAGGCGGTCACAAAGCACCGAGCTGATCTCCCTGTGCTCTGCGGCTGCTTCCCACTATCTATCTACCTTACGTTTGGTAGTGTATATATGTCCATGCCTCTCTTTCGCTTTGTCACAGCTTACCCTTCCCCCTCCCCATATCCTCAAGTCCATTCTCAAGTAGGTCTGTGTCTTTATTCCCGTTTTACCCCTAGGTTCTTCATGACATTTTTTTTTTTAAATTCCGTATATATGTGTTAGCGTACGGTATTTGTCTTTCTCTTTCTGACTTACTTCACTCTGTATGACAGACTCTAGGTCTATCCACCTCATTACAAATAGCTCAGTTTCGTTTCTTTTTATGGCTGAGTAATATTCCATTGTATATATGTGCTACATCTTCTTTATCCATTCATCCAATGATGGACACTTAGGTTGTTTCCAGCTCCGGGCTATTGTGAATAGAGCTGCAATGAACATTTTTGTACAGACTCTTTTTGAATTATGGTTTTCTCAGGGTATATGCCCAGTAGTGGGATTGCTGGGTCATATGATAGTTCTATTTGTAGTTTTTTAAGGAACCTCCATACTGTTCTCCATAGTGGCTGTACCAATTCACATTCCCACCAGCAGTGCAAGAGTGTTCCCTTTTCTCCACACCCTCTCCAGCATTTATTGTTTCTAGATTTCTTCATGATGGCCATTCTGACTGGTGTGAGATGATATCTCATTGTAGTTTTGATTTGCATTTCTCTAATGATTAATGATGTTGAGCATTCTTTCATGTGTTTGTTGGCAGTCTGTATATCTTCTTTGGAGAAATGCCTATTTAAGTCTTCTGCCCATTTTTGGATTGGGTTGTTTGTTTTTTTGCTATTGAGCTGCATGAGCTGTTTATAAATTTTGGAGATTAATCCTTTGTCAGTTGCTTCATTTGCAAATATTTTCTCCCATTCTGAGGGTTGTCTTTTGGTCTTGTTTATGGTTTCCTTTGCTGTGCAAAAGCTTTGAAGTTTCATTAGGTCCCATTTGTTTATCTTTGTTTTTATTTCCATTTCTCTAGGAGGTGGGTCCAAAAGGATCTTGCTGTGATTTATGTCATAGAGTGTTCTACCTATGTTTTCCTCTAAGAGTTTGATACTTTCTGGCCTTACATTTAAGTCTTTAATCCATTTTGAGCTTATTTTTGTGTATGGTGTTAGGGAATGATCTAATCTCAAACTTTTACATGTCCCTGTCCAGTTTTCCCAGCACCACTTATTGAAGAGGCTGTCCTTTCTCCACTGTACATTCCTGCCTCCTTTATCAAAGATAAGTTGGCCATATGTGCGTGGGTTTATCTCTGGGCTTTCTATCCTGATCCACTGATCTATCTTTCTGTTTTTATGCCAGTACCACACTGTCTTAATTACTGTAGCTTTGTAGTATAGTCTGAAGTCAGGGAGCCTGATTCCTCCAGCTCCGTATTTCGTTCTCAAGATTGCTTTGGCTATTTGGGGTCTTTAGTTTTTCCAAACAAATTTGGAAATTTTTTGTTCTAGTTCTGTGAAAAATGCCATTGGTAGTTTGATAGGGATTGCATTGAATCTGTAGATTGCTTTGGGTAGTAGAGTCATTTTCACAATATTGATTCTTCCAATCCAGGAGCATGGTATATCTCTCCATCTATTTGTATCATCTTTAATTTCTTTCATCAGTGTCTTATAATTTTCTGCATACAGGTCTTTTGTCTCCTTAGGTAGGTTTATTCCTAGATATTTTATTCTTTTTGTTGCAATGGTAAATGGGAGTGTTTTCTTGATTTCATTTTCAGATTTTTCATCATTAGTGTACAGGAATGCCAGAGATTTCTGTGCATTAATTTTGTATCCTGCTACTTTACCAAATTCATTGATTAGCTATAGTAGTTTTTCGGTAGCATCTTTAGGATTCTCTATGTATAGTATCATGTCATCTGTGAACAGTGACAGCTTTACTTCTTCTTTTCCGATTTGGATTCCTTTTATTTCCTTTTCTTCTCTGATTGCTGTGGCTAAAACTTCCAAAACTATGTTGAATAAAAGTGGTGAGAGTGGGCAGCCTTGTCTTGTTCCTGATCTTAGTGGAAATGGTTTCAGTTTTTCACCATTGAGGACGATGTTGTCTGTGGGTTTGTCATATATGGCCTTTATTATGTTGAGGAAAGTTCCCTCTATGCCTACTTTCTGCAGGGTTTTTATCATAAATGGGTGTTGAATTTTGTCGAAAGCTTTCTCTGCATCTATTGAGATGATCATATGGTTTTTCTCCTTCAACTTGTTAATATGGTGTATCACATTGATTGATTTGCGTATATTGAAGAATCCTTGCATTCCTGGAATAAACCCCACTTGATCATGGTGTATGATCCTTTTAATGTGCTGTTGGATTCTGTTTGCTAGTATTTTGTTGAGGATTTTTGCATCTATGTTCATCAGTGATATTGGCCTGTAGTTTTCTTTCTTTGTGACATCCTTGCCTGGTTTTGGTATCAAGGTGATGGTGGCCTTGTAGAATGAGTTTGGGAGTGTTCCTTCCTCTGATATTGTTTGGAAGAGTTTGAGAAGGATGGGTGTTTGCTCTTCTCTAAATGTTTGATAGAATTCGCCTGTGAAGCCATCTGGTCCTGGGCTTTTGTTTGATGGAAGATTTTTAATCACAGTTTCAATTTCAGTGCTTGTGATTGGTCTATTCATATTTTCTATTTCTTCCTGGTTCAGTCTTGGCAGGTTGTGCATTTCTAAGAATTTGTCCATTTCTTCCAGGTTGTCCATTTTATTGGCATAGAGTTGCTTATAGTAATCTCTCATGATCTTTTGTACTTCTGCAGTGTCAGTTGTTACTTCTCCTTTTTCATTTCTAATTCTATTGATTTGAGTCTTCTCCCTTCTTTTCTTGATGAGTCTGGCTAATGGTTTGTCAATTTTGTTTATCTTCTCAAAGAACCAGCTTTTAGTTTGGTTGATCTTTGCTATCGTTTCCTTCATTTCTTTTTCATTTATTTCTGATCAGATCTTTATGATTTCTTTCCTTCTGCTAACTTTGGGGGTTTTTTGTTCTTCTTTTTCTAATTGCTTTAGGTGCAGGGTCAGGTTGTTTACTCGAAATGTTTCCTGTTTCTTAAGGTGGGATTGTATTGCTATAAACTTCCCCCTTAGAACTGCTTTTGCTGCGTCCCATAGGTTTTGGGTCATCGTGTCTCCATTGTCATTTGTTTCTAGGTATTTTTTAATTTCCTCTTTGATTTCTTCAGTGATCACTTCGTTATTGAGTAGTGTATTGTTTAGCCTCCATCTGTTTGTATTTTTTACCGATCTTTTCCTGTAATTGATGTCTAGTCTCATAGCATTGTGGTCGGAAAAGATACTTGATACAATTTCAATTTTTTAAAATTTACCAAGGCTTGATTTGTGACCCAAGATATGATCTATCCTGGAGAATGTTCCATGAGCACTTGAGAAAAATGTGTATTCTGTTGTTTTTGGATGGAATGTCCTATAAGTATCAACTAAGTCCATCTTGTTTAATGTATCATTTAAAGCTTGTGTTTCCTTATTTATTTTCATTTTGGATGATCTGTCCATTGGTGAAAGTGGGGTGTTAAAGTCCCCTACTATGATTGTGTTACTGTCGATTTCCCCTTTTATGGCTGTTAGTATTTGCCTTATGTATTGAGGTGCTCCTATGTTGGGTGCATAAATATTTACAATTGTTATATCTTCTTCTTGGATCGATCCCTTTATCGTTATGTAGTGTCCTTCTTTGTCTCTTCTAATAGTCTTTATTTTAAAGTCTATTTTGTCTGATATAAGAATTGCTACTCCAGCTTTCTTTTGATTTCCATTTGCATGGAATATCTTTTTCCATCCCCTTACTTTCAATCTGTATTTGTCTCTAGGTCTGAAGTGGGTCTCTTGTAGACAGCATATATATGGGTCTTGTTTTTGTATCCATTCAGCCACTCTGTGTCTTTTGGTGCGAGCATTTAGTCCATTTACATTTAAGGTAATTATTTATATGTATGTTCCTATTCCCATTTCCTTAATTGCTTTGGGTTCGTTATTGTAGGTATATTCCTTCTGTTGTGTTTCTTGCCTAGAGAAGTTCCTTTAGCATTTGTTGTAAAGCTGGTTTGGTGGTGCTGAACTCTCTCAGCTTTTGCTTGTCTGTAAAGTTTTTAATTTCTCCATCAAATCTGAGTGAGATCCTTGCTGGGTAGAGTAATCTTGGTTGCAGGTTTCTCTCCTTCATCACTTTAATTATGTCCTGCCACTCCCTTCTGGCTTGTAGAGTTTCTGCTGAGAGATCAGCTGTTAACCTGATGGGGATTCCCTTGTGTGTTATTTGTTTTTTTTCCCTTGCTGCTTTTAATATGATTTCTTTGTGTTTAATTTTTGACAGTTTGATTAATATGTGTCTTGGCGTATTTCTCCTTGGATTTATTCTGTATGGGACTCTCTGTGCCTCCTGGACTTGAATAACTATTTCCTTTCCCATATTAGGGAAGTTTTCAACTATAATCTCTTCAAATATTTTCTCAGTCCCTTTCTTTTTCTCTTCTTCTTCTGGAACCCGTGTAATTCGAATGTTGGTGCGTTTAATGTTGTCCCAGAGGTCTCTGAGACTGTCCTCTGTTCTTTTCATTCTTTTTTCTTTATTTTGCTCTGCAGCAGCTATTTCCACTATTTTATCTTCCACCTCACTTATCCGTTCTTCTGCCTCAGTTATTCTGCTATTGATCCCATCTAGAGTATTTTTCATTTCATTTATTGTGTTTTTAATCGATGCTTGATTCATCTTTAGTTCTTCTAGGTCCTTGTTAACTGTTTCTTGCATTTTGTCTATTCTATTTCCAAGATTATGGATCTTGGAAATAGAATCTTGGATCAGCTTTACTATCATTATTCTGAATTCTTTTTCAGGTAGACTGCCTATTACCTCTTCATTTGTTAGGTCTGGTAGGTTTTTATCTTGCTCCTTCACCTGCTGTGTGTTTTTCTGTCTTCTCATTTTGCTTATGTTACTGTGTTTGGGGTCTCCTTTTTGCAGGCTGCAGATTCGTAGTTCCCGTTGTTTTTGGTGTCTGTCCCCAGTGGATAAGGTTGTTTCAGTAGGTTGTGTAGGCTTCCTGGTGGGGGGGACTAATGCCTGTGTTCTGGTGGTTGAGGCTCGATCTTGTCTTTCTGGTGGACAGGTCCACGTCTGGTGGTGTGTTTTGGGGTGCCTATGGCCTTATTATGTTTTTAGGTAGCCTCTCTGCTAATGGGTGGGGTTGTGTTCCTGCCTTGCTAGTTGCTTGGCATAGGGTGACCAGCACTGTAGCTTGCTGGTCGTTGACTGAAGCTGGGTGCTGGTGTTGAGATGGAGATCTCTGGGAGATTTTCGCTGCTTGATATTATGTGGAGCTGGGAGGTCTCTTGTGGACCCGTGTCCTGAAGTTGGCTCTCCCACTTCAGAGGCACAGCACTGACTCCTGGCTGCAGCACCAAGAGCCTTTCATCCACCCGGCTCAGAATAACAGGGAGAAAAAGTAGAAAGAAAGAATTAGTAGAAGAAAGAAAGAGAGAGGGAAAGAAAGGAAGGAGGGAAGGAAGGAAGGAAGAAAGAAAGAAAGGAGGGAGGGAGGGAGGAAGGATGGAAAGAAAGAAGGAAAGACAGGAGGGAGGGAGGGAGGAAGGAAAGAAAAAGAAAGTGGAAAGAAGAAGGGTGGGAGGGAGGGAGGGAGGAAAGAAAAAAAGAAGGAAAGGAGGAGCGAAGGGAAGGAGGGAGGAAGGGAAGGTAGGAAAAAAAGAAAGAGCAGGTAAAGTAAAATAGAGTAAAGTATGAAATATAGTAGCATTATTAAAATTAAAACGTAATTATTGAAAAAAAAAACGGACCGATAGAACCCTGGGACATATGGTGAAAGCAAAGCTATACAGAGAGAATCTTACACAGAAGATTACACATACACATTCACAAAAAGAGAGCAGGGGGAAAAATCAAAAATCTTGCTCTCCAAGTCCACCTCCTCAATTTGGGATAATTTGTTGTAAAAAGAGGAAAAGGGTGAGAAGTCTGAAATCTTGCTCTCTAAGAAGTCCACCTCCTTAATTTGGGATAATTCATTGTAAAAAGAGGAAAAGGTGGGAAAGTCTTAAATCTTGTCCTCAAAGTCCACTTCCTCAATTTGGGATGATTCGCTGTCCATTCATGCACTCCACAGACGCAGGGCACATCGAATGGACCGTGGAGCTTTAATCCGCTGCCTCCGAGGCTGCACAGAGAGATTTCCCTGTCTCTGCTCTCACAGCTCCCGGGTCTCAGCCTTGGACCTGGCCCCGCCTCTGCGCGTAGGTCGCCGGAGGGCGTCCGTTCTTTGCTCAGACAGAACAGGTTTAAAGGAGCCGCTGATTCGGGGGCTCTGGCTCACTCAGGCAGAGGGGAGGGAGGGGCGCGCAGTGAGGGGCGGGCCTGCGGCGGCAGAGGCCGGCATGACGTTGCAGCAGCCCGTGGCGCTCCGTGCGCTTTCCCGGGAAAGCCGTCCCCGAGTCCCGGGACCCCGGCAGTGGCGGGGTGCACACGCCCCCCCGGAAGGCGGGGCGGACAGTGACCCGCGCTCGCACACAAGCCCCGCGGCGGCGGCGGCGGCGGCGGCGGCGGCGGCGGTGGCGGCGGCAGCAGCCCTAGCGTCCCACGCCCGTCTCCGAGGTCCGCGCCTTACCCGCGGCTCGCGCCTGTCTCCGGCGCTTCCCCAAGCAGCCCTCTTAATGCTCTCTCCTCGCGCACCAGGAAACAAAAGGGAAAAAAAGTCTCTTGCCTCTTCGGCAGCTCCAGACCCTTTCCCCGGACTCCCTCCGGGCTAGCCGAGGTGCACTAACCCCTTCAGGCTCTCTTCCTGCCGCCAGCCCCAGTCCTCTCCCTGCGCTCCGACTGAAAGCCGATACCGGAGCCTCAGCTCCCAGCCCCGCCCGGCCCGGCGGCCGAGCAGACTAGCCTCTAGGGCTGGTGTGTGCTTGAGGGGACCGGTCCTCTGTGCCAGAATCTCTCCGCTTTGCCCTCCGCACCCCTGTTGCTGTGCTCTCCTCCGCTACTCCGAAGCTTTCCCCCTCCGCCACCTGCAGTCTCCGCCCGCGAAAGGGCTTGTAGTGTGTACAAACCTTCCCTCCTTCACGGCTCCCTCCCACTGGTGCAGGTCCCGTCCCTATCTTATTGTCTCTGTTTATTCTTTTTTTCTTTTGCCCTACCCAGGTATGTGGGGAGTTTCTTGCCTTTTGGGGGGTCTGAGGTCTTCTGTCAGCGTTCAGTAGGTGTTCTGTAGGAGTTGTTCCACGTGTAGATGAATTTCTGATGTATCTGTGGGGAGGAAGGTGATCTCCGCGTCTTACTCTTCCGCCATCTTCCTCCTGACCCTATTTTTGTTTTTATTTCCATTTCTCTAGGAGGTGGGTCAAAAAGGATCTTGCTGTGATTTATGTCATAGAGTGTTCTGCCTATGTTTTCCTCTAAGAGTTTTATAGTGTCTGACCTTACATTTAGGTCTTTAACAGACTGGATGAGTATTATCTCCATACGCATGTGCTAAAATTATCCCTTCTTCCAATTCCACTGTAGAAATTCTTGTTCCTGTTATCTTTCAGATAGACGTCAAGCAATTGCAGATTCTGGTCGAGGTAATTCTCTACAGAGTCTGCATGAATGATTAGTAGACAACCCCCAGAGCAAAATATAAAAGAGGAGTTTACTAAGTAGGCCAAATAACGGATTGGTGGAATGTGTATAGTTGAAGGTAACACACTGCTAGTATTTTACTAAACTATGGATTGAAATGCAACAGATCTTTTCACATTATGTTATAAGTAAGCTGACGGTATTTTTCAGTCAAAGGTCCAATTTGACTGAAAAAAAATGCTTTGTATTTCCTGGCTTTTCAATTTATTTCCAGGAAAAGACAATGAAACACTTGCAAAGATGGTTCATCGTATGAAAGTCGGTCAATACACCACTTTAATAGAATGAAGGAAAAAAATCGTGATTATCTCGATGCAGAAAATGCATTGACAAAATTCAGCACCCTTTCATGATTAAAGTATTCAATAAACTAGAAATAGAAGGGAACTTCCTCAACATGATAAAGTTTATATATGAAAAACCCACAGCTAGCATCATACTGAACGGTGAAAGATTAAAAGCTTTCCCCCTGTGATTAGGAGCAAGATGAGGATGCCTGCTTTTTCCACTTCTTTTCAACATAGTAGTGGAAGTTCTAGCCAGAGCAGTTAGGCAAGAAAAACAAACAAAAGGCATTCAAATTAGAAAGGGAGAAGTAAAATTATTTGTTTGTCAATAACATGATTTAAAAAAAAATTATTGTGGTAAATAACATGAGATCTACCCCCTTAACAAAATTTTAAGTGTATAGTACAGTGTTGTTAACTATAACCACAGTGTTGTATAGCAGATCTCTGGAACATGGGTTCTTTGATAACCCAATATCAATTCTTTTGGATAAACACCAAGAAGTGGGATTGATGGATCATATGGCAGTTCTATTTTTAATTTTTTGAGGAGCCTCCATACTGTTATGTTTTCTTATATGAAGAAAATCCTAAAGATTCCACAAACACACTTTTAGATCTGACAAACAAATTTAGCAAAGTTGCAGAATACGAAATCAACACACAACCGTATTTTTATTTATACACTAGAAGTAAACAATTCAGAAAGGAAATTAAGAAAACAATTCCATTTATAGTACCATCAAAAAGAATAAAATACTTAAGAATAAATTTAACCAAGGTGGGAGAAAGGCTTGTACAATGAAAACTGCAAAACATTGCTTTGACTTAATGTTTAATTAGAGGGAAATTGGTGGGTAAATGTGTGCAGTAGTGATACTACAGGGAAAATGGTGGATAAATGTATGCAATTGTGGGTTAATAATAAAAAATTATTCTTTTAAATTATCTTTATTTTGATATTAAGTTGTGTTAAATAGAAGGTGGCCCTTACAACTAAAGGTGTTTTAGAATTGGAAAATATGGTAATACCTCTCTGTTATGGAGGTTCAGATGATACAATCCATATGAAAGATGCTAGTGAAATGATGGTAAAGGTAATAACATTGATAATAAAGGCAACAAACCTAAGAATTAAGAGCAAAAGTCCTGCAATCAGACTTCTTGGATTTGAATGCTGGTGCCAGCTCTTAAATAGGTATGGGAATTTGAGTCAGCTACTCAACTTACTGATGTCTCATTTTCCTCATCTGTAAAATGGATATAATAGTATGTGTCATGTCAGGTTAAATGGACTCAATGGGTAAAGTGGTTAAGACTAGTATCTGGTGTATAGGAAATGCTCAAAAAGGATTCAATATATATTATTTACTATGAAGCTGTAAAATGATGACATTTGTGTATATATGATTTTAAAATGTAGTGTATTTAAGTTCATACTTTATAATTTAACTTGCCTTTTTTAAAAACAACATTTCATTACTGATTCTTTTGGGTCTCTTGGAACTCCATTAACTGTGAAAATTTTCTTTGTCTCATTTGTGCAAAGCTTATATTTTTTTCCTACCTAATCTACTCTTCATTTGTCTGTATTAAATTCAGCATGCTTGTTTACCTTCAGCTAGCACAGGTCAACTTAACTAATCATATTATTAGTTCTAGCCTATTAATCATCCTGCTCAATTGGGTGTCAACAGTAATCTCTGAGGGTTTGCCCTCTCGTATTTTGTAAATTATTACATTGATGAAAATTCTTTTTACCAAATTCTTTTCTGTTTTGGAAAGGAGAAATGGAACAACTAATAAACATGGAAAAAAATGTTTTCTGAATTCATTTTAAGAAATTGATTTATTTAGGAAATGGTGTTTACTTCAAATTATACTTGAGATAAAAAAGGTTGTGTGGATATATTTTTGAAAATGTTAGGTCTATAATATGAAAAGAATTGAAATAGCAAACATTTCTTTTGGTTTATATCCTTTGGTTGGGTCTATATGGCTCCAAGTACCAGTCAAGAAGTATAAAACTCACTTTATCAGCTAGTTTTATTCATTCTTACATCAGAACTTTTTCATGCAAGTAATAGGAAATGGCAGTTCTGTCTTAAGTGGAAAGGAAGGATGTTAGTTTATGTAATCGGTAGGTCCAGGAGTAGAGCTGGCTTCAAATGTGTTAGCATCACAGTGATACCACTACTCAAGTTTTCCTTCATATCTTGTCTCCAGTCTCAGGTAGGCTTTCCCATTATAGCAGTAAAATGAGCACTAAAACGTCAGGTTTGTATACATTATAACTTCAAATCTGTTGGAAAAGAGAGCCTCTTTTCTGGTAGGTCCCACAAAAGAACTGTGATATTCTCTGATCGGACTCAAGTCACATTTCTACTTGGAATAGTTGTTATGGAAAGTGGGTTGAAGAGTAGGTTTGGCAGAAAAATTTGAGGTTACTGACTGTTATGGGTTGAATCGTGTCCCCCCTCCGCCAGTTTATATGTTGAAGTCCTAACCTCCCAGTACCTCAGAATGTGACTTTATTTGGAAATACAGTTGTTATAGATATAATTAGTTAAGATGAGGTCATACAGGAGCAGGGTGGGCTGCTAATCCAAAATCACTGGTGTCCTCATCAAAAGGAGAAATTTGGACACAGACACACACACAGGGAGAATGTCATGTGGAGATTGGAGTTAAGCTGTCACATGCCAAGGAACTACCAGAAATAGGAGAGAAGACTGGAGCAGATCCTTCCCTAGTACCTTCAGAGGGAGCTTGGCCCTGCCAGCATCTTGTTTTTGGACTTCTGGCCTCCAGACTGTGAGACAATAAATTTCTGTTCTCCAAAGCCACTCAGTTTGTGGTACCTTTTTATGGTAGCCTTAGCAAACTAATACAGTGATCACGAATTTATAGTTAAACCTGTGTGTCCTGTTGAGTGACTTTTTTAGCGGCAGCCTTAAAGAAGGAGGATAGTTGGGCTCATCCAGGTTTGGAGTTTTGCTATCCTGGTGTGTTCTAAAAGAGGAACAAGGGAATTTAGGTTAATGACAAGAGGCTTATTGATATGATGCATCGTAAAATATAAACTGAATGATGAGGAAAGTAAAGCAAAGAGACGGTCCACTCTGATGGATCACAGTCGAAATAAAAGGTTCCATGGATAAGAGGCCTTATAAAGGTCAAAGGATGATAACTTGAAAGAGAAGGTTATGGTTGGAGAACAAGATGCTTGAAATAGTGGTTTGGGATATAGAGCAGTTTTGGATAATGGTAAAAGGGCCAGGAGTGATGTTACTATGAGAGTAACAGGATGACTGGGCCATAATATATCCACGTTGGTGGTACATTGTATAACTCTGTCTTGGAGAGACCACTGGTGTTAAGGACGTCAAGGAAGTAAGTAGCCAGGTTGTTGGATGGGTTGTCCAAGTCTGTGGTGAAGTCATCCAGTTTGATGGAGGTTTAGGGTGGAGAGGAAGACAATGAGCCATGTGCCAAAGCCTTAGATGAGTGAAGTAGAGAGACCAGGAGGTTAAGATATAACAGTGATGAGGAAAGGGAGACAGTAATTTTGCTGAAAAGAAAAGAGCCTCAAAAGAGTAGAGCTTGGGGCTTCCCTGGTGGCACAGCGGTTGAGAGTCCGCCTGCCGATGCAGGGGACATGGGTTCATGCCCTGGTCCGGGAAGATCCCACATGCAGCGGAGCGGCTGGGCCCGTGAGCCATGGCCGCTGAGCCTGCGCGTCTGGAGCCTGTGCTCCGCAGCAGGAGAGGCCACAACGGTGAGAGGCCCGCGTACCGCAAAGAAAAAAAAAATCTTTGTTTTTAAAACAAAGATTATGTGGACAAGCTGCACAGGTGAGCAAAGAGGGTTTTAATCCCATTTCTAGAACCTGAGATAGGCAGGAGGTTAAAACTGGACAGCAGCCATTTGAGAGGGCTTCAAGGGAGGTGAGAGATTGTTTCATTTAGAGCAGGGGGTTGGAGGTAACATTCTGAGAAAAGACTGTCAGGCTTTCTCTTCAGGGGAGGACCTATTTCACGTAGGGAGGTGGAGGGAACATTCTCAGAAGAGGTTGAGGAAAAAGGGACTTGCTTACTTCCTTCTGTGCTAGTCTGGTAAAGCCCTTGAGAGCAAGGAATGTATAATTCATCACTGTGCCTGTCTCAATCTTTGGCAAGTAATAGGTTATCAATAAATGTTGAATCAATTAATTTATACTCCCAGCAATATTTGAGAATTTACTGTAAGAAGGAATTTCACTGATGGTCATTTATTCAACTCATATTTTTTGAGGGCTGTAGGTATCGCAGATTTGATGGTGAGCAAGGTAGATGTGATTTTCTGCTCTCATGGAACAAATATTATAGTGAGGGCAACAACAACAAGAAAGCAGACAGACAAAATGAAAACAAGTTGTAACAGGTCTCTGAAGGAAACAAGCAAGGCTGAAGTAGAAAATTTTAAAAATGGCCTACTTCATGATGATCCAAAAATGTCTCTGAGTGGGTAACATTTAAGCTGAGTCCTAAAGAAAATGAAGACACCACCTGTGCTTTTCAGGAGCAGAGAATGACATGTGAAAAGACTGAATTGGGACGGAGCTCTTTTAGAAGAACTGAAATATCAGAGTGAAGTTAGTGGCCTTAAGTGAGTCTGGAGAGGCGAGCAGAGGCTGGATAATGCAGGGACTCAAAGCCACATCAAGGAGTTTGGATTTAATTTTTTGTCAGATGAGAAGCCATTGGGGGGTTTAAACAGAAGAATGTTATATTCTTCTTTATATTTACATATACTCTGCAATTTGTGTGGAGAGAACAGTAAAGAATAAAAGCAGAGAGGATGGATTAAAGGTTCTAATAGTCAAGATGAGATATGAACTACGATACGGAGAGAGGTGGATGAGTTCAATATATGTTTTGGAATTAGAGTTGATAGCATTTGCATATGATAGATTGAAAATTGAGAATGAGGGATATGCTGACTCTTAGGTATTTGGCTTGTGCACCTACATAGTTGGTGGGAGAGGAATAGATTTTTGGAGGAAAAAAAATACAAGTTCTGTTAGATGTTTGGGAGACATCCAAGTGGAGATGTAAAGTAGATAGTATGTAAGTTGAGAGTTCAGAGAAGAGGTCAGAACTAAAGAAGATATCAATTGATATTCATCAACATAAGTGTAGTATTTGAACCAGGGGAATTGATGGGATCATCTGGTTGCCCTGATGTGTAGAAAAAGGACATGAGAGATGAGGTTGGGAATGTCCTTTGTAAAAAGTAGGGACTTCCCCGGTGGTCCAGTGGGTAAGACTCCAAGCTCCCAATGCAGGGGGCCTGGGTTTGATCCCTGGTTGGGGAACCAGATCCCGTATGCATGCTGCAAGTAAGAGTTCGCATTCCACAACTAGGATCCCACCTGCCGCAACTAAGACCCAGCGCAGCCAAAAATAAATAAATTAAAAATAAATATTAAAAAAAGGTAAAGTGCTGTAAAATGCAGGAAGTGGTTATTTTGTTTCACTTGTTCCTTATTTGAATTTTTATAAATCCACATATTAGTTATTCATGCTTAAAAATAATGCTTCTCCCAGTGATTTCTGTTTATTTTGGGCTGGCTAGAATGACTTATGTAGGACTCACTGACTTGTAATGAGAGACCAAAACTAGTCTTTGTATTCATTCTTTGACACTTTGCCACCCAGATTTTTGGTCAGGTTGAATTGGATTTAACAAAAGCTAGTCGATTGTTGCTTTGAGTTGCTGGTATGGTCTCTTTACACCCATTGTTTTTCAGTAATATACAGCTGTACTGTCTTTTGAAATCCTTCTGTCTACTTAAAGTCCCTTTAATCTTTCAATTCTGATAATCTCCAAAGCAAATGTATTCTTGTATTCAGAGTTTGAAAGCTTTCTTTAGAATACTGTTCTTAGAGTATTCCTAGGTCTTTGCCTGCTAACTGTTATCAATTTATAAGGGTTTGTTATGGAACAAGTATGAGGTGTTAGCATGTTTGCAGCATGGAGCATTGCAACTTTTACTAGAATATAAGCTGTTTAGAGGGCAGGAGCCCTGTATGATTTTTGTAACCCCAGATATCTGAGCCTATTGTTCTATACTTAGAAGGCATCCAGTACATGTTTATTAAATTATTAAATGAGTTATGAATAACAGAGCTTAGGGTTTATACTGTTCATTATCTAAGGGAACTGCTCAGATGGCTGCTTGTGTTTTCTTGGGCTCCTCCCCACCAGCTCTAACAGTGAGGACTGCTCAGATGACTTGCTTTTCTCTACCCTCTATACCCAGCTCCTTTTTAAAGTTTCTTTATTACTGACTTGCTCTTGACTCTCCAGACAGCTTCTGATTACTAGTTCCTTTGTTAGTTTGGATTGCTGTCGATCACTGTGGCTCCTCTTTATTTTTTAATTTGTCTTCTTCCTTTTACTGTTTGTTTCCGCCCTATTTTCCTTTGTATTGTGAAATACACAAGTCATTTTTAGACATCACAATCCTGTCCTCGGAAGGTTTTAGTCTCCTTCCCTGCAAGCCGGTCACATGATGTAAACATACGTGTGTCAAAGCACAGGCTCTGCTGGTTGTATTCAGTTGGTACTCTGGTCATAGGAGTTGCTGTTCCATTATTGGCAGGGTGGTTGGGGTGGTGGTGGAGGAACTGAAAGGATGTAGGGCTAGTTCCCCTTCCGCTTCCTCAGATCTCTTGAAAATGGAGTATTAGAAGGCTGAGTTCTAAAGAGCTGAAGTTTTGTGTGTGAATATGTCAAATATACTTGCATGGCAAATTACCCAGAAAATCGTGTGCTTTATAACACTTATTTATTTTTATGTTCACTAGTACTGAGTTGTTAATCATTTCTTAAGTTTTTAGAGAGACTAAAACTAAAAACATTTTGAGTGGTTTATTTGAAAGATTAAAATCTATTCCTTTGTCTCCTTTTCACTACCTAGACTTCTATATCTGTTTGCCTTCATACACAGTATTCTTTTTGTCTGGATTGCCACCTTCTCTCTACTTCATCATGGTCTTCGACACCGCCTTTTCGTGGGAAGTTGCAAAAAGTAGTACAGAGAGGTCCCATATACCCTTCATCCAGTTGTCCCTAATTGTTGTAACACCTCGTATTCTTATAGTACAAGAGCAAAATCAGGAAATTGACATTGGCACAATTCACACACTTTATTCAAATGTCATCAGATTTATAGATACTTATTTGTGTGTATATGTGTTGTTCTGTGCATATGCAGTGTTTTCATGTGTGGATTCATGTAGCTGTAACCATAATTAAGATAAAGAACTGTTCCATCCCAAAGATCCTTCGTGCTACTCCTTTATATTCATACTCACTCCCCTCCTTATTTATTTATTCTTTGGTTATTCTCGGTATCACAGGACCTTGTGATTAACTGAGAAAAAGATTGGCATTTTGTTTTAGAGGATGTCTGTCTATTTTTACCTTTTCCACATTGTACTATAACCATTTACAATAAGCCTGATACTATTTAAAGTTTCAGTTCATTTTGTGCACTATAGAATCATAGACTCTCAAAGTCATATAATCCAGCACCTCCTCTCACCACATAACCCCTGCTAACATGAAACTAAAAGTTTCATGTGAAGCAACTCTTGATACTTGTTTATTAACCTGTGAATTTCCCTAATAACCAGGACCTCTTCTTTCTCCCCGCCCACCACTACCTGGTATACTTTGGTGTTAGATTACCTATGTGTTAACTTTTGCTAGATTATGCTGCACTAAGAAACAACCCAAAATATGAGTAGCTTATAATAACAAAGGTTTGTTTATTGCTCACATTATAGGTTCCCTAGTAATCACCTATGGTTCTACTCCACGATTCTTTTTCATTTCAGGATCCAGGCCGAAGGAGCACCCCCTATTTGTGACTTACTGTTCTCTTGGCAGAGAGAAAAGAGCAAGAGCTGGTGGAAACACACAATAGCTCTTAAAGCTTCTACTTGGAACTGGAACGTTCTCATATTTCATTGGCCAAAGTAAGTCACATGGCCAAGCCAACAGTAGGGTATCCACAGAGAGGCACTACAAGTCACATGGCAACAGGCAGGACTGTTAATACTCTTGTAAGAGGAGAATAAATGATTGAGGAATATAATACAACCTACGAGACCTTAGGATGGTATAACTTTTTTTCTTGGTAAAAAAAATTTTTTCTACCCTGCGGCAGGCATGTAGCATCTTAGTTCCCCGACCAGGGACTGAACCCTCACTTTGCGTTGGAAGCACAAGAGTCTTAACCACTAGACCGCCAGGGAAGTCTCCTTAGTAAAATTTGTTATACTTGATTTTTTCTTAATAAAAATAGCAGCCTCACCCTTTTCTTTTCTTTTTTTGGTTTTCACTGCATTAGTTAGGATCACAGTGGCTTAAACAAGAGAGAATTTATCTCTCTCAAGTATCTGCCCAAGTAAGATAAGTGGTATAGGGCTGATATGGCAGCTTCATGATAGTGTCAGAGACCTAAGCCCTTTTCTCTATTGCTCTTTTGTTCTCAACCATGTTTGCCATCTCTCAGTCTGGGTAGCTGCTCCATGTTTCACCACCAAATCTGCCTTCTGGACAGCTGGAAGAAGGACCGTGAGGTAGAACTCATTCTCCTGTAGGTGCACAACCTGGGAGTTGGGCACATTATTTCCTTTCACATTTCATTGAGGGGAACTGGGATTGCAAGAGAGTATGAGAAATATAGCTTTAGGTAGATGTCCAACATGTTCGAGTAAGATTTAGGGGTATTATTACTAAAGAAAGAAGAGAGTAAAGGATATTAGGGAACAGTTAGCCATCTCTTTTTAATTCAATTAATTTAACTCATGCAAAACCTATGAAGAATAGGGTTGTTAGCACTTTACAGATAAGGATGCAGGCTTTGCAAAGAGGTGAAATAAGTTGTTCAAGATCATACACCTAAGAAGTAGTGGAATGGGCTTTGAATTTAGGCCTAATACCAAAATGTGAGTGTTTTTTTTTTATAAAACTATATTGGCATTCCAACATCTCTTATTTTCAAGCACTTAACATTTTTTTCAGAGTAGTAATAAATAGCTATTGACTCTTTAGAAGGAATTCTTCTTACATTTATGAATATTTTACTTTATGACAACTGATAGGTGTTTATGATCTAGCCAATGAATAAATAATTGCTTTAAATTATAATAGTGTTAGAATTTTAAAAGTCAGATTTTGATTTTGATAACTTTAGTTTAAAAGTTTTCCTTTAGAAATTAGTTATTAAAAATTTATATGTAACTTTGCATACTGATATCAGATTTTCAGATTTTTACATTTTTCCCCAAACTGAAAATAGTTTTATTGTTTTATTCTAATTATAAAAGTAGAAAGTGCTTATTATAAAAAACATTTTCAGGGCCTCCCTGGTGGCGCAGTGGTTGAGAGTCCGCCTGCCGATGCAGGGGATACGGGTTCGTGCCCCAGTCTGGGAGGATCCCATATGCCGCGGAGCGGCTGGGCCCGTGAGCCATGGCCGCTGGGCCTGCGCATCCGGAGCCTGTGCTCCGCAATGGGAGAGGCCACAACAGTGAGAGGCCCGCATACCGCAAAAAGAAAAAAAAACAAAAAAAAAACAACATTTTCAGAGAACACAGAGTAGTATAAAGAAGAATGTAAAAATCATTTATAGGGCTTCCCTGGTGGCGCAGTGGTTGAGAGTCCACCTGCCGATGCAGGGGACACGGGTTTGTGCCCTGGTCCGGGAAGATCCCACATGCCGCGGAGCGGCTGGGCCCGTGAGCCATGGCCGCTGAGCCTGCGCGTCCAGAGCCTGTGCTCCGCAACGGGAGAAGCCACAACAGTGAGAGGCCCGCGTACCGCAAAAAAAAAAAAAAAAAAAAAAAAAAAATCATTTATAATTCCATTATACAGAGATAATTACTGTTACCATTTTAGCTATGCCTCTCAAAATTTTTTCTCTGTGCATTCATTATGTGTGTTGTGTACGTGTGATGTTTTTTAACCTGAAATGATCATATTTCAGTTAAAAAAAAAAGCCAATTTTACCAAGATACACCAAACACACTCTTTGATCATCTTACTTGAAGAGTAAATTGGCAATTTGGATGGCTTTTTCCATTCTCACTTAGCTGTATCGTATTAGTATAGTTAATTAGCACAGGCTGTACTTACTTAGTCACTTAGTGAGCTAATGCCTTCTCAAATGTATTTATGTAGTAACTAGTGAGTCTATAATGTGATGATTAATCAGGTACAGTTTGGAGTTCAGAATTTCTTACTATTTATGAATTTTTTTCTGGGTACTAAAAATTCAACTAAATTGTCTTTAAATAACTCTTTGTTATTGATGGAATGTATTTCATTTGCTTTCTCTAGCAAAGTATTTATACCCTTCTCTGGGAGTAGGGTGAATATGTAAGTTTTTATTCAAACTGGGACATGTTTGAGAATGAAAGGGACATTACAAATATTTAAAGTTTTATATGTTTTTTGACTTTTTTTTTGGCCATCAAAATGGTTTTATTACATTGGTAGATCAGTAAAATAGTTCTGTTTTCAAAAATAAAATTTTATAAAATATTCTGTAGTACAACAAAATAAAGTCTTTACATTGATTATGAGAATATTTAAAAACAAAAGCAGAATAGTTATTCTGGGTAATAGTCATTTTTTGTCCGCTTCTTGGACATATCTGTCTATAATGTTGTGTCAGTAATACTTTTCTGAACAATGTCATTATTTTCCAATGTAGTTTAACTAGTTTTAATTTTTTTCATAAAATTATCTGCAGCATTTTTCAAAGTTATTTTATGGTGTGTAGTTGTTAACCCTTACGGTTGACTCTTCTCTGTAACCAGTGCTATATATTTATATTTTTTGGCCATGCTGCTTGGCTTGTGGGATCTTAGTTCCCCGACCAGGGACTGAACCTGGGCCTACGGCAGTGAAAGCACCAAGTCCTAACTTAGCACTGGACCTACAGGAAATTCCCAACAGTGCTCTTCTTAATTGCTAACATACTCTCTCTATATGTTGTGAACTACCTGGCTACCTCAGGAACAATTTTGCTAAATGGAGAATATTGTTAATTCTAATTTTTTTCTTACTGAAAACTGTAAATTTATCAGCCCCAGTATTTTCACAGGCATTGTCTTTTTGCCTCTATTAAAGGTACTCTTTGACAAATTTTTAATAAGACAAATCTTGTCATATAATTTGTCCCTATTTATGATTATTTTACATGTTCCACTAAATTTAGTTGCTGTGAAATCATAGGCTCTCTGTAATTTCATGTCATTCCAGTACAGAATATACATTTATCCAGTTAAAAACAGGAAGACTTTTGACGGAACTTCTAGAATTCATTACAAAGTATAATGATAGAATTTCAAAATTAATTCTTGTATTCTGTTTGAACTCCCATCATTTAATTTGTTTAGTACTTCCCTTGCTTTTGAGGATATGTTTCAATGCCTTGGCAAACTTTCTTTCTAATAATTGATATTTGCTAAAAGCTTCAATAGCTGAAGTTTTTTTTGGGGGGTGGGTTTATTCATTAACTTTAATCTTTGATTAAAAATTTCCCACTGATTTTGAACAATATTCAACCAGTCATTAGAGGACTTGTTTTCAAAAAGATTCAATACTGAGACACTTAGGTTGGATCTATAAAGTCAGTCTTTCAAAGATTCCAGCCTTTAAAATCTGATGACAGGTTGCAAGTAGGGAACACATATTGCCATGTTTAAGTATTTTTTTGTTTTCAATACCATTTTTATACTTAAAATTTAAACCCGGGATATGTGAAAACATTTGTAAATTTTGGCATTTGCAGCTAACTCATTAACAGTGATGCCACTGTAGCTCTATGATAAATAAAAGTAGCCTTAAAATTTTTATGCAAATTGTCTGTCTATCCATTTTCTAGAGAAATGAAAATTTAGTACTTAATCTTGTATTAAACATATAATTTCTTCTCTTTAGCTCATTGTTCCTGAAAGGGTTTACTGGATAAAAAAAAGAAAAAAAGATTGTCAAACAACAAAATAAACAAACAGTTGTAGAATTATACCATGCAATAAATGACAAAACCACCTCGAGTTTTTAGACTGTTGACTCCTCACACAGACTTCATTTGCACCTAACCTGTAATTTCTCACTTACTTGGCCGGCTAGTGGCCTGATGGATCTTGCAGGTCATTGCACATGTCACTGTACTGACTGGCACATCAGTCAGTAGCACCAGGAGCCAGCAGAAGCACCAGTGTAAAATATTTCTTGCAGAGTCTTGAACGGATATAAGGAGTTACCTGTCCATGGTTGCTTGTGTCTGAGGATACTTTTCACTGAGTCTTTTGCGTGGTGTCCTTGAAAAGGTGTTAGTTATGTTTTATCTGTAAAGAGTCAGGAAAAAAGTGGAATTACTGTTAGTCCTCTTTACAATTTCATCACTTGTTCAGTGGTTAGAGCACTTAGACACTACTAGCTTGGCCAGAAGTTAGATGTATATAGTAGAGGTGTACTAAATTCATCCTGGTTTATTTTAGTGTAGTGATTAATAAAAAATAGTTCATTTAAGAAGTGAGAAATCTGAGACAAGTGGTAAACTGGATGGGATGCTGAGACAACAGATTGTACTGTCCTGAGCAAACCAGGGCATATGGGAAACAGCATGGTAATGTGAAAGAGGATGGAGCTTAGAGTGAGACAGTCCTGCATTTAAGTCCAGTCTCCACCATTTAAAAGCTTGGACAAGCAACCTCTCTAAGACTAGGTGTATTAGGGTTTTCCAGAAAAACAGAGCCAGCAGGACAGACACACACACACACACACACACACACACACTGATTGATTAATTTTAAGGAATTGCCTCATGTGATTGTGGAGGCTGGCAAGTCCTAAATCCACAGGGCAGGCTGGAGACCTAGGGAAGAGTTGATGTTGCAGCTGAGTCTGAAGGTGTTCTGGAGGCAGAATTCCTTCTTCCTTTGGGGGACCTCAGTCATTTCTCTCTTAGGGCTTTCAACTGGCTGGATGAGGCCTACCTACATTATAGAGGATAATCTCCCTTACTCAAAGTTTATGGCTTTAAATGTTAATCACATCTTAAAAAAATACCTTTATAGTAACACGTAGACTGGTGTTTGACCAAACAACTGGGCAGTTAATGGCTCTTGAACTGTCCCCTTTTCCATCCTTGTTTTCTTTACTTTTAGCATGGCAGTTGAACAAGTTGTCTTCTATAACACTTTATAATCTTATCTGTAATCCTTATCACCATTCAGAACTCCTTACTATTCTCTTCAAACATAACTGAGATTTCTGTTGATTGCATGCATTTTTGCATGCTGTTACCTTTGTATAGAATCACCCTCTCCCCTTCTCCCTTACACCTCAAATTTCTGTACTGATGTCAACCCTATGAAGTCTTCCTGGACTTGCTTCCTGGTTCCAAAACACTCTTCACATTCATGTACAGGCGAACCTGAGCCTTCAAATATTGATACTCCTAAGCTGCCTTTCAGATGAGATAATATATCTGTTCATCAGCTGACCAAGGAACCCTTTGAACTGTGGTATGAATTGAATAGCACTCCCTTCCTGCAGGCATTTCAGATCTGATATCAATATCATCTTTTTGTTCATTAGTATGTGTATTCATTTGATTATTTTACTGAAGTGGTTTTTGAGGTACCTTGGGCACTTGGGTAGAGGATGAATGCTTAAGGCTTTGGACTTTTCAATTCGTCTTTAACCAAATCATTTCACCCCTAATTTGTTATATGTTGGGTTTCTGAGTAAAATTTTATATGAGGAAGAGAGTTCTGATGTCAAAAATAATTTTAAAATTCTTGTTTTATTTCTTGTCTTCCTGATTCTTGGTAATCCATGTGGCTGCCTTTATTCAATTTCCCCTCCTGCCCCCAGAAAGAAACAATACCAAACTTTTTGAAATCAAGGATATTTTAATCGTATTTATCTTTATTTCATATATCTGTTGGATGAATACAAATATATTAATAGAAGTCATTGAATATCATTTAATTTCTAATTATTTATTTATTTTAGTTATCAAGTGGGAATCCTCTATATGAAAAATACTATAGACAGGTAAGATGTTTGTTTCTTTGTCTTCTTAGATTGAACATAGAATATACTTTCAACTTCTGATTGTATATATGCAGATTACCATCCAGCTGAATAAGTTTGACACTTCTTGTTTTCATTTTCTTGTGCTTTAATCTCCTGCTTTGATTAATGCTTTTAACAAACTCCCAGAAAAATGAAGGAAAGATAATTAAGCCCAAACACTTAATTGTCTTAAATATCTATCTTAAAAATCCATGTGGCATTAGATAATATTCATCCAGATATAAACATCCAAATTAATTTATAAGCTAAATAGAAATGACTTCTGTGTTGTTTTTAAGACTTATTAAAGTTTAATTTTCATGAAGTTAAAACCATGACTCTCATACAAATATATAAAATGAACGTGTGTCAAGGATTTTTTTCAACTCATTAATTATTGGGAGAACCAGTGAGATGTAAAAATGGGAATATGAGTTACAGAGATTTATATTCTCTATCAGAGAAAGTTAATTTCATTGGTATGGATAGGAATCATTTGCGTTGCTATCAGGTTTATATAATTTAACCTCTACCCCTACAGAGTGTAAAGTAGCCGAGTTGATAGAAAGTCAGAGGTGCAAACCATAGGTCAGATTATCTAATCTCCTGAAAGTGTAGACAGTCTTATTTGCCCATTTCCAAATACCAGATCATTTTTCTTGATAATCTCTTCACCTTGTGATCACAATTACAGAAAAGGCTGGTCTCCTTATACAAAGAAACTGGGTAATCTACATATTGCAGCAAGTGTTAATGAACCACTGTAGGTCTCCTTGTGTGACTTGCAAATCTAAAGCCACACACTTACTATTTAACAACTTCTAAGGCCAGCTGATTAATTTCTGCTTGAAATTTCTAAAGGATCTCAGATTGTACTTTTTAAAGTACAATATTTATTCTTCTGTTTTAAGGCTAGGATCCAAACTTTAGAAATTCTCTTCTTCATATTTCACATGCAGTATAAATTTGAGTGCATTTACCTCATCTTGAGGTTTCCCATGTCTGCTAAGTTTTCTAGCCTGCTAGGTGACCTCGCTTTACTGCTTGAGTGACTGGGATCTTACAAACCATGTTGCAGGCCAGTCTTCCTGCAGGCCTTTGTAGACATTGGTTGTACATAAAGGCAATCCCTGATCCTTAATAGCGGCTTGTTCTATCTGAATAAAAGAGAATCATTCTCAAATATGGCCTTGTTTTTGTACAATTGGTTTACTCAACTATAACCTGATAAAAAGGAGAATAAATTGTTATTTAACTTATTTGATAACTATATGGCCATACAAAGTAAGGACATTCAGTTAAAGGATTTGTTTTTGATTTCTGAAGGGTCAGTGAGAATCAAATACCATTGAAAACTGTTTCATTCAGTTTACAAAAGCAGAGCCTACTAAATTGAGGGATGGATATAGAGTAAGAAAGGGCTTTTCCACATATCCATTAGAAAATAGAATAGTAAAAATAATACCAACAATATTCCACATAAATAATCATAATTGAATTTTCCTTAACACTTCATTCAGCCCTGTGTACTTAATTCTTGTTCTCCTGCCTCTTGGGTCAGGCAGGAGTCTGCTTTCAAGAGATATATCTACTTCCAGAATGCACAGTCCTGGAATTTTGACTTGGTCTACCAGTACAGTCTGAAAATTGTCTAAGTGATGTCAGCCCAGAAGTCTTTATCCAAAAGTCTATATTTTGAAGTGTTAATAGTTCAGAGTATGTGGTATCGTACTTTCCATGAGGCTCTGAGACTGTCTTTCTTTGTTAACAACACAGATTGTGGCCTTTAGCTTATGGCAGAGCCTTTAGGCAGGCATCAGAGTACAAGAGAAACTGCCTGTAGATGACAAAGACTAAATGGCTCTGTTTAATTATTATAATAACCAAAAGGATGGAAGATAGTAAAATTATTTATGGAATACACTACATAAATATGTCATAAGAGCTTGCTCCGGGTTTCCCTTTCCCCTCAGTGCCTCTGTTTCTAGGCTATGCGGGGGTAGTTGTTCCTTTTTTATCCCACCCTGGTCAAGGGGTAGGCAAAGAAATTGAGTTGTGGAGAATTCTAGAGGCAGAGTTCCCAACCCTTTCTGTACCACCTTGTTACCCCAAATTTGGGTTGGGCAATTCTTTGCTTTTTGCTGAGTGCCTGATTTATCCCATGTTCTAGCACTTGAAAGAAAGGATTTCTCTTTTGCTTCTTTGCTGGGATTGGTCTGTCTGGAATGCTTTGTATATGTTTTAGCAAACAATCTTTTAACTAAAGTGGAAAAACAGCTAGCTCACAAATATCCTCGTATCATGTTACTATTCCCATGACTTTTAAAAATTTACTTTTCATTTTTACAAATAGAACTTTACTTTAGGAAATCTCTACGGAAGTGAGAGTCGTTATTTTTTTTGAGCTGTTTTTTTGTTCTTGGTGACCTCATTCTGTCTTAAAGGAAAGTCCCCATCAGTTAAAATGATGTGTTTCCCTTAATGTGCTTTAGGAACTTAGCAGTTTTTAAAATTTCTTTAAGTTTATAAGGCAGTCACTGCTGGTTTTAGAACTGATACTGCTTTAATTTTTTAAAAAAGTGTTGCAGTTTCTTAAGAGTAAGTATAAAAGCAGAATTTAATTATTTAAAGATATTTGAAAAAAACCAGATAACTGTGCAGCTATTCCCTTTTATTCAGAAGACCTCTCCAGGAACTATTGCCCTTTTCCTCTATTGCCATTTAAGTTTATTGGAATTTAAATGGCAGCTACAGAAGACTTGGAATCAGAAGACATGTATTAATGTTATGACTCCACTAATCTGTTCTACTTCCTCTGAGCTTCAGGGGTTTTGTTTTTTGTTTTTTGTTTTCTTGTTTGTTTTTGTTTTTTAATTTGGCCGCACTCTGTGGCTTGTGGGATCTATGTTCCCTGACCAGGGATTGAACCTGGGCCCTGGCAGTGAAAACACTGAGTCCTAGCCACTGGACTGCCAGGGAATTCCCTGAGCTTCAGTTTTATCATGTGTGTAATGGGCATGATAAAAAAAACACTTTGTAGATTGACAGTGCTGTCTAGATAGTACTCTTCTCATGTGGGTCTCCAATATTCCATGGCCTTTGTTAGTCAAAGGATTTCTGTTCCCTGTTTGAAAAAGTCAGTTCCCAAATTACAGGGAGAAAGGCAGGTAAATAATCATAATTTTGTCTTTATGTTTGTTGTCAGCTTATGGTTTGTATCTTTTCAGGTTGATACGGGCAATACTGGAAGGGTATTGGCTTCTGATGCTGCTGTATTCCTGAAAAAATCAGGACTTCCAGACCTGATACTTGGAAAGGTAGTATTTGTTCATTGTAACTAGATATAATGAATATTTATTAGTGTAGATAAATTTGGTGCAAATTCAGAAAGATAACCATTAAGAAACTTAGAAGTTAGAACTGTTATGGAAGCAGTTACAGTAATGTAGTGGAGGGAATTTCTGGTGTAGTGATTTACCCTCTTGAAAAATAAGGTGTTTTTCAGATTTTTAGAAAACAAATTACTTTTTAGTAGGATGAAATGAGGAAGTAATAGTACATTTGAGTGGTGTGGGGAGAAACAATGCAGACTGGGAACCTTGCCACCCACTCAGAATTGGCTCTTTCCCTACTTCCTCTATTAGAACTGTCTCTGTGTTTAATATGTGGTAAATAGAGTAGGGGATGAGAGGCTTAGGAAGGAGCACACAAAGAGGTGGAAAAGTCCCTCTCTTGGCTTGATCTCCTTACAAATCCTTATATATGATATTGGTATGTATTCAAACCCTGAAAAATAATCATTATTAATAATTTAATTATTCACAAATAAACATTAACTATTTCAGCTTACCCATAAGAAAGAATATCATCTTAATAAGGATCTAAAATCAAGGTAGCATGTTCTAGTAGAAAGAGTATTGGACTTGGAGTTAGAACCTGGGTTAATAAAAAAGTCATTGGACTGGAAGTTAGAATATGGTCTTCAGTTCTTTCCCTGATGCCTTGGATGTTCTTGAGTGAGTCACTTAACCTCACTGGACCTTAGTATCTTTGTGTATCTTTGCACTAAGTGATCTTTAAGGTTTCTTTCCACTTTTAATTCTATGATTCTTAAATCTGACTACCAAAGAGCATGAGGTTGTAAATTGCAGGGATTTCATTTATCTTTAAGGTGATTTTTGTTAAAATATAGATTGATACTTTTTTTTTTCTAAATTTCAGATCTGGGATTTAGCTGACACAGATGGCAAAGGTATCCTGAACAAACAAGTAAGATTCAGAGATTGACATGAAAAATTTTTGAGGGATTCAGAATAAAAAATAGCCAGCAATTTTTTGTATTTTTAAACTAAAAGTTGGTTTTTACCAAAATGAGGGTTTTGTGAGGGCAAGTGTTGTAACAGTGAAAATATTTCCAATCAGTAGGCATTAAAATACCTAATTCCCAAAGGTTAGTGTTAGTTTGGTGACATTTAGTTCTCCTGGAGTGTTGTAGTATGTTTGGGCTGCTGTAAGGAAATATCACAAACTGGTTGGCTTGTAAACAGCATAAATTTATTGCTCACAGTTCTGGAGTCTAGAAGTCTGAGATAGGGTGCCAGCATGGTTCTAGTGAGAGCTTTCTTCTAGGTTGTGACTTCTTTATTCTTACATGGCAGAATGTGCTAGCGATTTCTCTGAATGCTTTTTGTAAGGCACTTATCCCATTCATGAGGGCTCCATCCTGATGGTTTTTGCACTTTCCAGAGGCTCTACCTCCTAATGGTTCTACCATTATTTTTGGGATTTTGAATTTCAGTATATGAATTTGGGGGGACACATTCAAACAATAACATGGGATTTATTTTTCTTAGTTATTCAGGGAGACTTTGCTCTTTGTATCTTATTAATTAAGTTTCTTATGTGTACAGGGTTATAAATAAAAGTGGATTTTATTTTATTATTTTTCTTTAAATTTATTTATTTATTTATTTATTTATGGCTGTGTTGGGTCTTCGTTGCTGTGTGCGGGCTTTCTCTAGTTGCGGCGAGCAGGGGCTACTCTTCATTGCGGTGCGCAGGCGT
Source organism: Mesoplodon densirostris (assembly GCF_025265405.1). Taxonomy (NCBI): domain Eukaryota; kingdom Metazoa; phylum Chordata; class Mammalia; order Artiodactyla; family Ziphiidae; genus Mesoplodon; species Mesoplodon densirostris. The sequence goes on along the minus strand of NC_082662.1, from coordinate 44,334,842 downwards.
CTCATTGCAGTGGCTTCTCGTTGCGGAGCACGAGCTCTAGGCACGCGGGCTTCAGTAGTTGTGGCATGCGGGCTCAGTAGTTGTGGCTCGCGGGATCTAGAGTGAAGGCTTGGTAGTTGTGGCGCACGGGCTCAGTTGCTCCGTGGCATGTGTGATCTTTCTGGACCAGGGCTCGAACCCGTGTCCCTTGCATTGCATTGGCAGGCAGATTCTTAACCACTGCGCCACCAGGGAAGTCCAAAAGTGGATTTTATTATTCATGTGTTAAGATGGTACTGTGCGTTTGAAGGGAAGCTCTTGGCTAATCAAACCTGAGTACAGTGTATTCTGGTCTAGGTCTTATCTCTGACATATAAACCAGAAAATGGTTTACAAGCCAGAAGTACACCTTAGACCAGAAATATGTGAAAGTGGTTGTGGGCATTGGACACCATCAGAGAACTTTAAAGTTCTCCTTTTTGGAGATGGATTTCAGAGTTCTACAGGATTAAATTCAAAGCTTGCTACATGCTAATACATTGGCTGAGCACTACTACTCAAAGCTAATTTTCCCTATGGGGATAGCTGAAGCTAACTCAGAAAAGGGATAGGAAAAATTAGATGAGGGGGTCAGAATACCCAGTCTCTTATTTAAGATTCCAAGGATAGATTGTGGTCCCCATTGGACCCCTGGGCAGAAGGGCCAGTTTGGTACATTGGAGACATTGGAAAACTAAATTCGCATGGGCATCCAGGGTGCTTTGTACTCAGTCAGCAAATATTTGTTGAGTACCTGTTTTGAGCCAGGTTTTAGCAATGCAGAGGTGAACATGACAGGATGTGGTGCCTACCTTCATGAACTTACAGTAAAATAAATTCTTCACTGCTGTTCCTAGACTCTGGATGTTTAGTTTGAGTTGTCTTTGTTATATCCAGGTGGCTGGATTTATGGATCTGCTGTTATAAACTTTGATGTTTGCATTGGAGGAATAGATTTTTGAATTAACATATGAAATTAAGAAAATAAACCAACACTTACTGAGTTTCTATGTGCCAAAAATGATAGTTTTCTTCCTATAGTGTGGTTTTAATTTTGTTCCTTATAATACATTGCAAGGTAGATATTAGCCCCCCTTTTATTTATTTATTTTTTTTATTATTATTTTTTGCGGTACGTGGGCCTCTCACTGCTGTGGCCTCTCCCCGTTGCGGAGCACAGGCTCCAGACACGCAGGCCCAGCGGCCATGGCTCACGGGCCCAGCCACTCTGCGGCATGTGGGATCCTCCCGGACCAGGGCATGAACCCGTGTCCCCTACATTGGCAGGCAGACTGTCAACCACTGCGCCACCAGGGAAGCCCTAGCCCCCCTTTTAAAGAGTTTTTTTAAACTTGCCCAAGGCCTCGCAACCAGTAGCAGAACTAGAATTCAGTGCAATACTATTTCACTTCAGAGCCCATCCATACTGTGGGAGTGGACCTGATTACCTAAGAGTAATTGAATCTCATTAGAATGAGAAGAGAAAAAGGGTTATTTAGAGTTCAGCATTTAAAGGATGGGAGGAGACATTGATTTCAACAAAAGATACTTGAAAGGTCTGAGGAGAACTAGGAGAGCTTTATGAAACTATGCCGGTAGAGGAGAGCTTCAGGGAGGATCATACTGTCCAGGCTGCAAAAACAACAAGTAGGGGGTGTTTCCTTTGTGGCGCAGTGGTTAAGAATCTGCCTGCCAATGCAGGGGACATGGGTTCGAGCCCTGGTCCGGCAAGAGCCCACATGCTGCGGAGCAGCTAAGCCCGTGTACCAAAACTGCTGAGCCTGCACTCTAGAGCCTGGGAGCCAAAACTACTGAGCCCATGTGACACAACTACTGAGCCCACGCGCCACAACTGCTGAAGCGTGTGCGCCTATAGCCCGTGCTCTAAAGCAAGAGAAGACACTGCAATGAGAAGCCCGCGCACCGCAATGAAGAGTAGCCCCTGCTCGCCGCAACTAGAGAAAGCTCACGCACAGCAATGAAGACCCATTGCAGCCAAAAAAAAAAGAAGAACAAGTAGGATGAAGCTTTTTTTAAATTTTAGAGTCTATTGTATTTGGTAGCTAGGAGTTTATTTGTGACATAGGCAGTTGTTTCTCTAGCTAATGGTAGGAGTTGAAATCAGATTGCATAGAAGCTTGTGTGGTGAATGAAAAGAGAAGGGGTGATCTTGAAATAGCATTTTTTCAAGAAATTTATTAGTGAAGGCAAGGTATTATGTAAACAGACAACGTGCAAGTTTCCAGGAATAGGTTAAGTATTGAGTAAGAAGGTTGTAGGTGAGAACAGATGTGAGAAAAGCAGTAAAGGGTTGATTGCATCGGCAACTGTACTGGAGTATTGACAAGTTGCAAGTAATCATAACTGGAGTAAAGGGTTTTGTTATGCTTATTCTCAGACCTGATTTTAACTCAGAACAGCTGAAAACAAGTTGCTTCAGTGTCATTCCACTAATTAAATTTTGGACCGAGGCTTCAAATGCCAAAAACCCAAGGACCTTTGGGAGAGATTTACAAATATTTTGAAGTCAAGCAGTTATATAATTGTTTTAGATGTTGCATAGTTATTCTTTGTAGCTTTTCTGGAATAACAGTGACTGAGTCACTTGAATGATTGGTCTAGTGTTAAATTTATAATCTTAAATCCAGAGATGCCTTTTGATAACCTTTTATTTATTTTCTTCTAGGTGCAATTTTCTTCTAGACTTTTTCTCAAGATTCTTTTTCTCACTTAAATTATAAAAATCATTTAACATCATTAAATATTCTTTGAAACATGATTATTAATTTTGGTATATTTCCAAATATATATATTTATCAGTATGTCAGTTTATTTATTTTCCCATTTATATTAATATTTTTTGCTATTTATAATATTAGGAATATCTTTGTACATAGATCTCTTCTTGATTTTAGAGCAAGTGTTTTTCAAGCAAATGTGCTGTTATATTCGCTGCAACATAAAAATCTTGGAGTAGTTTTGAATTGTTTTATATTTTCAGATTAAAGGTATGTGTGTAGATAGATGGATGGATGGATAGATAGATAATAGATAGATAGATAATGCTCTTAACATTCATACTTTTCTTTCTCAGGAATTCTTTGTTGCTTTGCGTCTTGTGGCATGTGCCCAGAATGGATTGGAGGTTTCACTGAGTAGTTTGAACCTGGCTGTTCCTCCACCAAGATTTGTAAGAAATGCTTTTAAATTTAAATTGTATTTTAAAAAATGATATCACATGATTTGAAAATGAAAATTTACTATATTGAAAAAATTTTCTCTCAACCCCTATCACTCAGCTACCCAATTTTCTTTCTTATGGCTGCTGCTGTTATTAGTTTCTTGTGTATCTTCCAGTTATTATATATTGTATATAAAGACATATAAATACCTATATCCTCAGTTTACATTAATTGTAGCATACTATACACATGATTCTATGCCTTTTTAAATAACTTGATATGTTTCGGAAATCTTTACATAAAAGCTTCCTCATTCTTTTTTACAGCTGGATAGTATTTCCGTGCTTCTGTTTACCTTAATTTATTTAACTTCCTATTGGTAGGCTTTTAGCTTGCTTCCAGTCTTTTATTATTTAAAACATGCTGCAGTGAATAATAACCTTGAATCTGTGTCACTTTGCATGTGCAGAAATATATGTGTAACTTCTCAGAAGTGGAATTGCTGTTTCAAAAGTTTGTGCATTGTAATTTTCACATATAATATCTACTTGTCTTCCATAGTGGTTGTATTAGTTCACAGTCCCACCAGCAATTGGTTGAGTGTACTTCTGCTAACATACTGTTGTCAAACTTTTGGTCCTTGTCAGTTTGATAGGTGACAAATGCAATATAAGTGTAGTTTTAATTCGTCCTTTTGGTTTTATGGAGTGAAGTTGAGTAGTTTTTCTCATGCTTATGAGCCATTTACATTGCCTTTATGTGAAATGTCTGTTTGTAACCTTTGTCCATTTTTCTTTGGTTGTTTGTCTTTTCTTATTGAATTCTAGAGGCTTTTTATATATTAGGGAAACAGTTCTTTGTCTATATGAGTTGCAAATATTTTTTCCCAGTTTGCCATTTGTCTTTTGACTTTGTGGTGATTTCTTTTTCCATAAAGAAGTCATTGTTTTTAATGTAAATGAATTATTAGGATTTAAGTTTTTTAATGGTTTCTTTGTTCACATTTACATTAGTCCTGATGTAAGGTATGCATATGGATTCAAATTTATGTTTCTTCAAGATGGCTACCTTTTAGACTTAATACAGTTGATTGAATAATCAATCTTTTCCATACCGATTTGCAATGCCACCTCAATCATGTGCTGAATTCTCATATGTATTTTGTTTTTTTTCTGGATTTTTTCTGTTCATACCCATTGATCTGTTTATCCATATGCTGGTGTCACATTGTTTCAATTATCATATTTGGTAATTCATATCTGATAGGGCTAGTCCTCCCCACCCTACTGCTTTTTTTCAGAAGTTTCACGGCTCTTCTTGCTTGTTTTTAAATTCAGTATTTTAGTATTTGGTCTGAGTATTATGAATTTAACTTCAGTTTTGAGAATTTCTGTACTTTGAAGTTTAGTTGTGGAGTCAGGGTTAATTTAGGGATTTGTTGCCTAACATACTATTATAAAAAATTTTCAAACATATTCATCTGTCTCTACAAGCAAATAAACATAATAACTTGGACATGGTGTTGATAGGTTCAGGTTGTTGTAACTTAGAAGTCTTAAGTTGAGTTCTTGTTCCAGTCAGCTTTCCTTAAATAGTGTAGGGAAAAAGTGATCAGTTAACAGGGCCATAAATATTTTTGTTACATTCAGATATCTTTATCTTGATTTTGGTTGTAACAGGATTTCTTCTATAAGACTTACATGTTTTATTTAGTGCTCCACAGTCATTTAGTCATTTATTCATTTAGTTAGCTCCATTAACTCAGCTTACTCAGTTTTTGTTTCATTTGTACTCAGATGAAGGTCTAATAGAGTTAATGTAAAATAGTGTCCTTTGTGCATTGAGATCCAACATTTTGTCTGAGTATTTTTAAATCCAAAGATTATTTTCTCTTCATTGTTTATTGACGTGAGGATTTCAGCCCTTCATGTGCTATATTTTCCTTTTTAGCATGATACCAGTAGTCCTTTGCTAATCAGCAGAACTTCTGCAGCTGAGCTCCCATGGGCTGTAAAAGTAAGTAAACTTTGTAACTGTTCTCTCTTTTACTTCACTTTACTTCCTACCTACATAATCCTTTCCCCCTACTTCCAAAATATATTGCAGTCTGTATTAGACTTTCATTTTTTACTGTGGAGGAAATACTGGTACTAGAAATTGCTTGAGGGATGTTACAGCTCTGTCAGTCATTTTATGACAGTTAGTTTTGGCTTAATCTCATTTCTGTTACAGTGTAAACTAAAAATGGTGATCTCATAATCTTGTATTAACTAAAATATTTGATGAATAGGTAGTTTACCCCACTGGTACTATTTCTTGTTTGAAAAGTTCTACTTAACTAATTCTCTTTATGGCTCTAAAACACTTCTTTATGAAATCTTTTTCTAAAATGGGTATTTTGCATTACAGTTATTTGGAGGCACCAAAATGGTTATAGCTATCTTATCAAATTTTAAAAATCGTAATTTTAAAATAGAATATAGCAGATCAAATAACCTGTAATAGATGTGTACAGTTTTGTCAGAAAACCATTTTGGTTTGTATGCCTGTGTGTGCTTGTATGCTATTAACTTTAAAAAGTGTAAGGATCTGGGCTTGGCTTGGAAAATCATGAACAATAGTTTTTTATATTATAAAAATAACTTTCTGGGATTTTAGAAAGTACCTTGTTATTGATAAAAAGAAATCTTGCTTTGGGAAAAATGGGGGAAACTTGCTGTCTATTTCTGTGGCAATGATTTACTTTTTTTTTTTTAAATTTGTTTGAGTTTGAAATGTAACTAAATACTATGTTTAGAAAGTCATAGAATGTCACTAACTAGCTGTGTGTTCTTATAAAAGTTACTGTTTTGCTTTGGATCTGTTTGAGTGAGAGGATTGGACTAGATGCTCTTCTCAAAGCCCTTTGATCACTAAAATCTTTTGATTTTAAGCTAACACTAGAAAGGCAAAGATAGTATTCCAGCTACAAAAGGGATGGAGGGGATTCTAGACTTTTGAGTGGAGTAACTTTTAAATTATTATTTACTATAATATATTTTGATGAAAGTAAAAAATGTTTTTTAAATGATAGTTTTAAAAATGTTGTCTATTCTTTGAGGACTCGATTTTTAAAACTCCAGTTAAATTTCTTTCACCATTATTTAACTTTGATCTTTTTTGTATTATAGTCTGAAGATAAGGCCAAATATGATGCAATTTTTGATAGTTTAAGCCCAGTGAATGGATTTCTGTCTGGTGATAAAGTGAAACCAGTGTTGCTCAACTCTAAGTTACCTGTGGATATTCTTGGAAGAGTAAGATATTAAATTCTAAATGTAACTTTTATGTATTTTAATTTTGTATCTACCAGGAACACTTAAAAATACATAGATCTTATTTTGAAGTTGTATTATAGAATTTTTTGTGTTTTGACTTAATATATAAAATTATTGCCAATTTATTTCTTTGGTTATTCCCTCTAACATATGAGTGTTTGAAATTAGCTATATATAATCCTTGTATGTAGGTCCTTTTTTCTTTGAGCTGTATGCTCTGACCTCTGAATTCCTTGATTTAATTTCCAGAGACCATCAGTATTCTGCATCTGCCATTTACTCTGTGGCTGTATCATACAGCCTGGTTAAAGCAATAGTTTCATCTCTGAAATCATAAATTCTACTCTCTGAAGGGAACTTCTTGTCTTTCTAGATTTCTTTCCTAGATACTTGCAAGACTAATTCTTTGACCTCATCAAGACCTTTATTTATTTATTTTTATTAATTAAAAAATTAATTAATTAATTAATTAGTTATTTATTTTTGGGTGCGCTGGGTCTTCGCTGCTGCTTGTGAGCTTTCTTTAGTTGTGGTGAGCGGGGTCTACTCTTTGTTGCAGTACACGGGCTTCTCATTGCGGTGGCTTCTCTTGTTGTGGAGCATGGGCTCTAGGCACGCGGGCTTCAGTAGTTGCAGCACACGGGCTCAGTAGTTGTGGCTCAAGGGCTCTAGAGCTCAGGCTCAGTAGTTGTGGCGCACAGGCTTAGTTGCTCTGTGGCATGTGGGATCTTCCAGGACCAGGGCTCGAACCCGTTTCCCCTGCATTGGCAAGCGGATTCTTAACCACTGCGCCACTAGGAAGCCCAACCTCATCAAGACCTTTAAATCAGACTCTTTTATTTTCCCCATATTTTGAATTTACTGTTTTCCTCATCCATCCTGGATTTTTTTGGTCCACTGTTTCATGTCAGTATCCTTAGCTTCCTTTGCCATGTTTTCTAACTTTTCTCCTGCCTGGTGAAAATCCAACCTTGCATGAAGCTAATTGTCTGCCTTCTCTCTGGTTGCATTCAGACTACTGAGAAAGTCTTGTAAGATTGGTATCATCATAATTTCATGATCTTCAGCTGGGTTTTCCATACTGCAGTCACTCTTGTGCTGTTTCCATCATGATTTCTGAATACCCCTCTTTATATTTCAAACCTTATCTACTCTCATTAAACCTCTAGTCCTTTCTTTAATTCCTGCTTAGTCAGACTACATGGGGTCAAATCCTGGTTACACCATTTCTTAACTGTATGACCTTGGGCAAATCATTAGAAAACCATGTCTCAGTTTTCTAATCTTTAAAATTAGCATGGTTCACAGTTTGTAGGGTTATACAAATTAAATGTGATAATGTATATAAAGTACCTAGCACAGTGCTTGGTACATACTCTTTGAACGCTAGCTGCCATGATCATGATGATAACGACTTGCCACCACAACACCAGTACTACTGGATCAGTGTTGTATAGTTTAGGTGCTCAATAAATATAATAAATATTAATTTAAAAGCTATTTTCTAATATTGTTTTTCATTAATTATTTTTCTATTGTGTGATCTGTGTGAGATTTCTAAACTATAAATATAATCTTGTTATTTTTTACTTAAAAGTTACCCTCTTAGGTAGCTTCCCATTGCATTTAGGAAAAAGTCTAAACTCCAGGGCATTCAGTGACCAGGCACTTGCTTATTTTCACTCCTGTCTCTTACCAGTATACCTTCTCTTCCTGTCCCAAGTAAAATTTTGTTGAATATCTTAAATACCTTCATTTCAGGCATTTAACATAGTTTATAGCTGGTCTAAAGCTATGGATTCTACTCTAGAGTTAGACCAAATATACCAGGGCCTTTTAGATTTTATATTTATTTTGTATGCCCTGGACATTAGTTGGCTAATGATTAATAATACAGTGTTCATTGGACACTTACTTCAGATGATTAGAGGTTCTGTATTATAGGGAAAACAATAATGGACTTGGTTGGAAGTCTTCACATTGAAAACTGATTCTGTTACTTAATAATAGTTGTTATGATCCTAGATAAGTCATGCAGTCTCAGGTCTAAAACAGGTTTTATAGTACCACATGGAGTTGTTGCATGAATTAATTGAGGTGTTGTTTTTGAAAAAGCATTATAGTTGTTTAAAGTACTGTGTTACATAATTGTTTTCTTACTTGAGAGGAACAAAATATTTTCTTTAAAAATTTGCAAAGGAATTTCTGTTGAAAAATACTTGGTATTAAGAATTATTATTTCTTTTTACAGTAATGTTAATATAGCATATAATAGTGATTTAATAAAATGGTCAGCATAATTGAAATTTCTCAGAGAAATAGATGTTATGATGTTTAGGCAAAACTTTTTCCTCCATTTAGGTATTGGGTGTATACAGTGAGCACGTGAAATGAAAGAATGTTAATCTTTCCTAATTCTTTTCTTTTTAAGGTTTGGGAGTTGAGTGATATTGACCATGATGGAATGCTTGACAGAGATGAGTTTGCAGTTGTAAGTAACATAATGCTTTTGAAATCTTAAACATCTTAATGGTTTTCTCAAGTGAAAATTTCCCCTTTTTGTTTATCTTTAGAGGTAAACTACATTTCTCTTAAAATTGATTGTATGACTCTATTTACCTAGAATTTATAGGTAGTCAATAAATATTATTAAACAAATGGATAATGAATGTTTTTGCCATCTTCATTTTATTTGACTTTAAGGTACATAAGAATACATGCTTTGGATAATGTACTCTAAAGATGCTGAGTATAATCTTTTGAATCTCAACGTGACTAGGCATCTCAGTACCTACTTCTGCTGTGGAATGACTTTACTTCAAATATAATCCCTGAATTTTCACATTTACTTGATTAAAGGAAAAGATGAATAACATAATAGTTTCACATCATTTATGAAGGCAGAGAAAGTTTTGACATCTTATCTGAAGACATGTTATCCTAAGTAACTGGTTAGTTAATTCCACATAGAGTTGTTTTCATGGCTTCCTTAAAGGTTAGATAAAACTCTGCTGTGAACTCATGAATGGTAAATCTCTAATCCCCCCTTGAATCTCTTATTTGGAAATTAGTCTTTTCAAATTTTCTCTATTTTGCTAAGAAATTGTCCATTTCTTTGACTTTCAGATTTGCCACAGATTTGCACTATTCTTTAATCTCTTCTGGGTTTATGGTTGGGTTCCTTTGTTTCCAAATCTTATGTATTTTTGCTTCTTCTCATTCTTTGTTTAATTGGATTTTTTCTGGCCTATTGATCTTTTAAAAGAGCCATCTTTTGGATTTATTTATCTTTTCTATTTTGTTTTGACTTTCTGTTTCATTCTTTTCCACTTTTATCTTAATTCCTTCTTTCCAGTTTGTTTTGATTTACTTTTAAGAAAATTTCTGAAGATAAGTACTAAGTCCCTTTGTTTTTTATCATCTTTAATATGGAAAACATTTAAAGGACGTATTTTCCTCTAAATACAGATTTAGCTGGATTACATAGATATTGGTACAACGTGTTCTCCTTTTCACTCCTTTTTAGATAATTTTTAAATTTTCCTTGGTCATCTGTTTAGGAATATGCTTTTTAATTTCAAAGTAGTTAGTTTGTTTGGTTTTTATTACCTTTGTATATACTTTCAGCTTGATTAGATTTTGGCTGGTGAATGTGGTCTTTAAAATTGTGTTAAGGTTTTCTTTGTTACCAAGGTTGCAACCTGTTTTTACATGTGTTTCCTGGATATGTCAACATTTCTGTTCAGAAGATATTAGACTTCTGTAAATCCATTATACTGATTTTATGACTACACTTCAGTTTCTCTTTGTCCTTACTTTTCTTTTTTTTGCCCTTTCATAAATTTTATTCTGTTTATATCCTAGGAGTGAAACAAAATAGGCAGAACACATCTTATCACATTTGAAAAAACATATACAGAAATAGAAATTTTTTTCCTTATAAAGACAAAAATTAAAAATTTCAAAGGAGCATTTGTATAAGCATAGTTAAGCTAGGTAGACAATAGCATTATCTTCATTTGATAAAACAGTAGTATTTCCTGAGGTAAGTGAGTAAACACAGTTTACCTTATGCCCTGAAGCCTTCTCCTAGGCAACTTTTTTTTTTTGTAATGAAAGTAAATTTTCATTAAAAGAATAATTTAAGAATAAACACACATTTGTAGGAAATTACTACTTTAAAAATTAATGAACATCCATATACCTTCTCCTAGATTTACTAATTTTAACCATTTCGCCACGTTTGATTTCCTTCTATGTGCATTCCTCAGAATTTTTTTCCAACTTTATCCTGCTTAGTGCCTTTAATTTTGAATTCCAGCTTGTGTGATATTAATACTGCTTCTGCTCTCTTTTTATTTGGATTACTTGATATTTCTATGCTTAAAATATATCTCTTAAAAACGTCACTGCCGATTTTAATTTTTTACCTAATTTGACAGTTTTTGTCTTTTAAGATAATGAGCTGTGTATTGATTTTATTCCCCCTACCAGATCCTATTTATTTTACATTATTATTTTCTCTTTTTTCCTCTTCCTTATTGTTGCTAGTTATCAAGTTGTGATTCATTCATTTCCCCCCTTTAATTAATTTGGAAGTTCTGTTATAATGTCTATTCCATTAATGGTTAATATACCCTTCCTTGTACTTCCATACTTACTGCTCCAGTATTTGAAAAAAAGATTGTTAGCCCTCATTCAAGTAAAATAAGACCTTTAGATTATTTTCACTTCTTTCTCCTTCGCCTCCCAACCTCAGAAGATTTTAGAACATTTTTTGTAACTAAAATTCTAGATTTTACTCAGTTAATTTAATTCTTTTGGTTCTAGGGTTTCCTTTGTCAATTTTAATTTAATTTCCTTTTGTCAGTATTAATAGTCTCACTAGCATTCTTCTGGTAGAATTTGCCTGATAAATCTTTTTCCATCTTTTTACTTTCGTGACTGAGGCTAATATAGTCCATACTATTTTAAAAAAATTTAATTACTACAACATAACCAATGTAACTGAGCCTGCAAGTCACTGATCTTTATTTAGCATCAGTACTTTTTTTTTTTTTTTTTTTGTGGTACGCGGGCCTCTCACTGTTGTGGCCTCTCCCGATGCGGAGCACAGGCTCCGGTCGTGCAGGCCCAGCGGCCATGGCTCACGGGCCCAGCCGCTCTGCGGCATGTGGAATCTTCCTGGACTGGAGCATGAACCCGTGTCCCCTGCATCGGCAGGCAGACTCTCAACCACTGCGCCACCAGGGAAGCCCCTAGCATCAGTATTTTTAAAAACTGAATTTTTTAAGGGTTCCTTTGAAAATTGAAGTAATTTTTTAAATGCTTTTGCAACAGTAGAATAACTAAACTCTATAAACATTTTAAATTATGTTCCTAAATAAGTAAAGATAATGTGCTTATTCATATGATCAGTTCTTTTGGATTATGACAGTTTATACTTTGTCGATTTTTGGTTTGTTGAAGTATAACATAGTATTTTTTCCTTTCTTGTTATGTATTATTTTACTAATTAATCAAAACTATTGAACATGACAGTATTTATGCTTAAGATTTAACTCTAAAATTCTTACCTGTTTAAAAAAATTATTTATTTATTTGGCTTGTGGGGTCTTAGTTTCAGCATGCGGGATCTTCATTGTGGCATGCAGAGTCTTTCATTGTGGTGCGCGGGCTCTTCGTGCCAGTACATGGACTTCTCTCTAGTTGTGGCACGTGGACTCAGCAGTTGCACTCATGGGCTCTCTAGTTGTGGCACACGGGCTCTCTAGTTGTGGCTGCAGGCCCAGTAGTTGTGGCATGTGGGCTCTCTAGTTGCGGCACATGAGCTCTAGAGTGCATGGGCTTAGTTGTCCCATGGCATGTGGGATCTTAGTGGGATTGAACCTGCGTCCCCTGCATCAGCAGGTGGATTCTTAACTACTGGACCACCAGCAAAGTCCTCTTACCCATTTTCTTTTAATATTTATTTATTTATTTGGCTGCACTGGGTCTTAGTTGCGGCACACGGCATCTTCATTGCTGCACACGTGGTCTTTGTTGTGGCACGTGGGATCTTTAGTTGTGGCACGTGGGCTCTTAGTTGCGGCATGCGGGATCTTTTTAGTTGTGATATGTGGGATCTTTAGTTGTGGCATGTGAACTCTTCGTTGTGGCATGTGGGATCTAGTTTCCTGAGCAGGAATTGGGCCCCCTGCATTGTGAGCACGGAGTCTTAAGCACTGGACCACCAGGGAAGTCCCCCCATTTTCTTTTAGATAAAATGGTGCTTTATGTTTGTTTTAAAGACCCAGTATCTGCTCTGTGTTTATTATATTTTATTTTTTAAAAAATTTTTTATTGAGGGACTTCCCTGGTGGTCCAGTGGCTAAGACTCCATGCTCCCAATGCAGGGGGCCTGGGTTTGATCCCTGATCAGGGAACTAGATCCCACATGCCACAACGGAGATCCCACACTGGCAACGAAGATCCCACAGGCTGCAGCTAAGACCTGGCGCAGCCAAATAAATAAATAAATATTAAAAAAGAATTTTTAATTGAAATCTAGTTGATTTACAATGTTGTGTTAGTTTCAGGTGTACAGCAATGTGATTCAGTTATACATATATATATAAATATATATATTCTTTTTCAACATTCTCTTCCAGTATAGGTTATTACAAGATATTGAACATAGTTCCTTATGCTATACAGTAGGTCTTTGTTGGTTATCTATTTTATATATAGTAGTACGTATATTTTAATCCTAATTAAAACTCCTAATTTATACCCCTGCCTTTGGTAACCATAAGTTTGTTTTCTATGTCTGTGAGTCTTTTCTGTTTTGTAAATAAGTTCATTTGTATCATTTTTTTAGATTCCAGATATAAGTGATATCATATGATATTTGTCTTTGTCTAACTTACTTCATTTAGTATGATAATCTCTAGGTCCATCTATGTCACTGCAAATGGAATTATTTCATTCTTTTTTATGGCTGAATAATATTCCATTGTATATGTACACCACATCTTCCTTATCCATTCATCTGTCAAAAGACACTTAGGTTGCTTCCATGTCTTGGCTATTTTAAATAGTGCTGCAGTGAACATTGGGGTGCACTCATCTTTTCAAATTATGTTTTTCTCCAGATATGTGCCCAGTAGTGGGATTGTAGGATCATATGGTAGCGCTGTTTTTAGTTTTTAAGGAGCCTCCATACTGTTCTCTGTAATGACTGTACCAGTTTACATTTCCACAGTGTAGGAGGGTTCTTTTTTCTCCACACCCTCTCCAGCATTTTTTATTTGTAGACTTTGTTGTTGGCCATTATGCCCAGTGTGAGGTGATACCTCATTCTGTAGTTTTCATTTGCATTTCTCTAATAATTAGCGATGTTGAGCATCTTTAAATGTGCCTTTTGGCCATTTGTATGTCTTCCTTGGAGAAATGTCTATTTATGTCTTCTACTCATTTTCTGATTGGGTTGTTTTTTCTTTGATATTGAGCTATATGAACTGTTTGTATATTTTAGAGATTAATCCCTTTTTGGTCACATCGTTTGCAAATATTTTCTCCTATTCCATAGGTTGTCTTTTTGTTTTGTTTCTGGTTTCCTTTGCTGTGCAAAAGCTTTTAAGTTTCATTAGGTCCCATTTGTTTATTTTTGTTTTTATTTATTTATTACTCCAGAATATGGATCCAACAAGATACTGCTGCGATTTGTGTCAGAATGTTCTGCCTATGTTTTCCCCTAGGAGTTTTATGGTTTCAGGTCTTACATTTAGTTCTTTAATCCATTTTGAGTTTATTTTTGTGTATGGTATGGTGTTAGAGAATGTTCTGATTTTTTTTAAAAATTATTTAATTAATTAATTTATGTCTGCGTCGGGTCTTCATTGCAGTACGTGGGCTTCTCTCTAGTTGTGGTGTGTGGGCTTCTCTCTAGTTGCAGTATGTGGGCTTTTTTCTAGTTGTGGTGTGTGGGTTTTCTCTCTCTAGTGGCACACGGGCTCCAGAGTGCGTGGGCTCTGTAGTTTGCGGCATGCAGGCTCTCTTGTTGAGGCACATGAGCTCAGTAGTTGTGCGTGGGCTTAGTTGCCCTGTGGCATGTGGGATCTTAGTCCCCGACCAAGAATCGAACCTGTTTCCCCTGCCTTGGAAGGTGGATTCTTTACCACTGGACCACCAGGGAAGCCCTGAGAATGTTTTAATTTCATTCTTTTATTTGTAAGTGTCCAGTTTTCCCAGCACCACTTATTGAAGAGACTGTCTTTTCTCCATTGCATATTCTTGCCTCCTTTGTTGTAGATTAGCTGACCGTATGTGTATGGGTTTATTTCTGGGCTTTCTACCCTGTTCCATTGATCTATATTTCTGTTTTTGTGCCAGTACCATACTGCTTTGATTGCTGTAGCTTTGTTGTATAGTCTAAACTCAGGGAGCCTGGTTCCTCCAGCTCCGTTTTTCTTTCTCAAGATTGCTTTGGCTATTCGGGGTCTTTTGTATTTCCATATAAATTTAAAAAATTTTTTGTTCTAGTTCTATAAAAAATGCCTTTGGTGATTTGATAGGGATTACATTGAATCTGTAGATTGCCTTGGGTAGTACAGTCATTTTAACAATATTGATTCTTCCAATCCAAGAACATGGTATATCTTTCCATTTATTTGTGTCATCTTTGATTTCTTTCCTCAGATACTTACAGTTTTTGGATTACAGGTTTTTTGCCTCCTTAAGTAGGTTTATCCCTGGTATTTTATTCTTTTTGATGCAATAGTAAATGGAATTGTTTCCTTAATTTCTCTTTCTAACCTTTCTTTGTTAGTGTACAGAAATGCAGTGGATTCCTGTGTATTAATTTTGTATCCTGCACCTTTACTGAATTCATTGATGAGCTGTAGTAGTTTTCTGGTAGTGTCTTTAGGATTTTTCTGTGATAAATGTATGATATGTATGATATCATGTCATCTGCAAACAGTGACAGTTTTACTACTTCTTTTCCGGTATGAATTCTTTTTATTTCTTTTTCTTTTCTGATTGCTGTGGCTAGGACTTCCAAAACTGTGTTGAATAACAGTGGTGAGAGTGGACATCCTTGTCTTTTTCCTGATCTTACAGGAAATGCTTTCAGCTTTTCACCATTGAGTGTGATGTTGCCTGTGAATTTGTCATATATGGCCTTTATTACGTTGAGGTAGGTCCCTGCTATGCCCACTTTCTGGAGAGTTTTTATCATAAATGGATGTTGAATTTTGTCAAAAGCTATTTTGGTATCTATTAAGCTGATCATATGGTTTTTAGTCTTCCATTTGTTAATGTGGTGTATCACACTGATTGATTTGTGTATATTGGAAAATCCTTGCCTCCCTGGGTTAAATCCCAGTTCATCATGGTATATGATCCTTTTAATGTATTGTTGGATTTGGTTTAATAGTATTTTGTTGAGTATTTTTGTGTTCATCAGTGATATTGGCCTGTAATTTTCTTTTATTATTTATTTATTATTTTGGCTGCTCCAGGTCTTGGTTGCAGAATGTGGGATTTTCATTGCAGCATGCGGGCTTCTTAGTTGTGGCATGTGGACTCTTAGTTGCAGCATGCAGACTTCTTAGTTGCGGCATGCGAACTCTTAGTTGCAGCATGCAGACTCTTAGTTGCAGCATGCAGACTTCTTAGTTGCAGCATGCAAACTCTTAGTTGCAGCATGCATGTGGGATCTAGTTCCCTGACCAGGGATCGAACCTGGGCCCCCTGCATTGGGAGCATGGAGTCTTACCCACTGGACCACAAGAGAAGTCCTGTAATTTTCTTTTTTTGTGGTATCTTCGTCTGGTTTTGGTATCAGGGTGATGGTGGTCTCATAGGATGAGTTTGGAAGTGGTCCTTCCTCTGCAATTTTTTCGAGTAGTTTCAGAAGGATAGGTGTTAACTCTTCTTTGAATTTTTGATAGAATTCACCTATGAAGCTATTGGTCTTGGACTTTGTTGGGAGTTTTTCAATCACAGATTCAATTTCAGTACTTGTATTTGGTCTGTTCATATTTTCTATTTCTTCCTGGTTCAGTCTTTGGAGATTGTACCTTTCTAAGAATTTGTCCATTTCTTCTAGGTTGTCCATTTTATTGTCATAAAGTTGCTTGTAGTAGTCTTTTATGGTCCTTTGTATTTCTGTGTTTCCTGTTGTAATTTGTCTTGTTTCATTTCTAATTTTATTGATTTGTGCCCTGTTCCTTTTTTTCTTGATGAGTCTGGCTAAAGTTTTATCAATTCTGTTTATGTTTTCAAAGAACTAGGTTTTAGTTCTGTTGATCCTTTTTTTTTTTCCTTTTGGTCTCTATTTATTTCTGCTCTGATCTTTATGACTTCTTTCCTTCTACTAACTTTGGGTTTTGTTTGTTCTGATTTCACTAGTTGCTTTAGGTGTAAGGTTAGGTGTTTATTTGAGATTTTTCTTGTTTCCTGAGGCAAGCTTGTATTGCTGTAGACTTCTCTCATAGAACTGCCTTTGCTGCATCTGGTAGGTTTTAGATCATCATGTTTTCATTTTCATTTGTCTCTAGATATTTTTTAATTTTCTCTTTGTCTTCTTCAGTGATCCGTTGGTTGTTTAGTAGCATACTGTTTAGCCTCCACGTGTTTGTGTTTTTTGCAGTTTTTTTCTTATAGTTGATTTCTAATCTCATAGGGTTGTGATTGGAAAGACAGATGCTTGATACAATTTCAGTTTTCTTAAATTTACCGAGGCTTGCTTTGTAGCCCAGCATGTGATCTATCCTGGAGAATGTTCCATGCGCACTTGAGAAGAAATTGTAATCTGCTGTTTTTGGATGGAATGTCCTATAAATATCAATTAAATCTGTCTGGTCTATTGTGCCATTTAAAGCTTCTGTTTCCTTATTTATTTTCATTTTGGATGATACGTCCATTGGTGTAAGTGAGGTGTTAAAGTCCCCCACTAAAAAAAAAAAAAAAAAACAGAAAAAGTCCCCCACTATTATTGTGTTACTGTCAGTTTCCTCTTTTATAGCTGTTAGCAGTTGCCTTATGTATTGAGGTGCTTCTATGTTGGGTGCATATATATTTATAACTGTTATATCTTCTTCTTGGATTGATCCCTTGATCATTATGTGGTGTCCTTCCTTGTCTCTTGTAACATTCTTTATTTTAAAGTCTATTTTGTCTGATTTGAGTATTGCTACTCCAGCTTTTCTCTGATTCCCATTTACAGGGAATACCTTTTTTTATCCTCTCACTTTCAGTCTGTATGTGTCTGTAGATCTGAAGTGGGTCTCTTGTAGATGGCATATATTTGGGTCTTGTTTTTGTACCATTCAGCCAGTCTGTGTCTTTTGGTTGGAGCCTTTAATCCATTTTCATTTAAGGTAATTATTGATATGTATGTTCTTACTGCCATTTTTTTTTTTTTTTTTTTTGCGGTACGCGGGCCTCTCACTGCCGCGGCCTCTCCCGCCGTGGAGCACAGGCTCCGGACGCGCAGGCCCAGCGGCCACGGCCCACGGGCCCAGCCGCTCCGCGGCACGCGGGACCCTCCCGGACTGGGGCACGAACCCGCGCCCCCCGCACCGGCAGGCGGACTCCCAACCACTGCTCCACCAGGGAAGCCCCTTACTGCCATTTTGTTAATTGTTTTGGGTTTGTCTTTGTAGGTCTTTTTTCTGCCTTTCCTCTTTTGTTCTCGTCTCTCTTGTGATTTGATGACCTTCCTTAGTGTTGTGCTTGGATTCCTTTTTACTTACATATGTGTATATCTATTATAGATTTTTGGTTTGTGGTTACCGTGAGGATTCGATATAGCAGTCTATATATATTTCCATGATTGCTTTAAGTTGCTCATCTTTTTATTTCAAGTGCATTTCAGATATCCTGCTTTTGTATTCTCCTCTTGTGATTTTTGTTTTAGATATAATATTTGTGTGTGGATGATTTCCTACCTTTACTGTAGGTTTGCTTTAACCAGTGAGCTTTCCCATTTCTTAATTTTCTTGTTTCTCATTTTGCCCTTTTCTTTTCCACCTAGAGAAGTTCCTTTAGCATTTTTCATAAAGCTGGTTTGGTGTTACTGAATTCTTTTAGCTTTCGCTTGTCTGTAAAGCTTTTGATTTCTCCATCAAATCTGAAAAAGAGCCTTGCTGGGTAGAGTATTTTCAGTTGTAGGTTTTTCTTTTCCATCACTTTAAAGGTATCATGCCACTCCCTTCTGGGCTGCAGAATTTCTGCTGAAAAGTCAGCTGATAACCTTATGGGGATTCCCTTGTATGTTATTTGTTGCTTTTCACTTGTTGCTTTTAATATTTTTTCTTTCTCTTTAATTTTTGTCAATTTGATTACTATGTGTCTTGGCATGTTCCTCCTTGGGTTGATGCTGTATGGTACTCTCTGTGCTTCCTGGACTTGGGTGACTGCTTCCTTTCCCATGTTAGGAAAGTTTTCAGCTATTATCTCTTCAGGTATCTTCTCAGGCCCTTTCTCTCTCTTCTCCTTCTGGGACCCCTATAATGTTAATGTTGGTGCATTTGATGTTGTCCCAGAGGTCTCTTAAACTGTTCTCGTTTCTCTTCAGACTTTTTTCTTTATTCTGTTCTGTGGCAGTGATTTCTGGCACCCTGTCTTCCAGCTCCCTTATCCATCCTTTTGCCTCATTTATTCTTCTGTTGATTCCTTCTAGTTTATGTTTTATTTCAATTATTGTATTCTTCAACTCTGGTTGTTCTTTATTTTTTCTAATTCTTTGTTGAAAACTTCTTTTAACTTCTCACTTTGTGCATGCATTCTTTTCCTAAGTTCTTGGATCATCTTTACGATCATTGCTCTGAACTCTTTCTTGGGTAGATTGCCTATCTCCACGTCACTTAGTTGTTTTTCTGGGGTTTTATCTTGTTCCTTTGTCTGGAACATATTCCTCTGTCATCTCATTTTGTCTAAGGTTCTATTTGTATTTTTATGTATGTGGAAGGTTAGTTATACATCTTGACCTTGGAGAAATGGCCCTCTATAGGGGAGGTCCTATGTGTCCCAGCAGTACAGCCCCCCCTCATCACCCAATGACCAGGGACCAGCTGGTCCCAGGGTAGGTTCTGACCTTCGTTTGCAGGCTGAGTTCCACAGGCACTGGACTGTATATTTCTTGCTTCTGGTGTCTGCCCGCTGGTGGGTGAGGCTGCTCTAGCTTCCTTATGGGAGGGGCACATCCCTGCCCGCTGGTGGGTGGAGTTGAATCTTGGCCCTCTGGTGGGCAGGGCCATGTCAAGGGGCGTGTCTGGATTGGCCCTCTGGTGGGCAGGGCCATGTCAAGGGGTGTGTCTGGAGGTGGCTGTGGTCTCAGGAAGTCTTTAGGCAGCCTGTCTGTTGATGGGTGGGACTGTGTTCCTGCCCCGTTGGTTGTTTGGCCTGAGGCATCCCAGCACTGGAACCTATCGGCTGTTGGGTGAGGCCAGGTCTTGGTGTTAATGTCCCAAGTAAGATGTCAGCCTTCACTCCTGGGTATGTTCGCCACCAGCTTTGATGTCCCAAGAGAGTCACAGCCACCACCCACCTTTGCACGAGACCATCCAAGACCAACAGGTAGGTCTGGCCTAGGCTCCTATGAATTCACTGCATTTGCCTTGGTTCCTGGTAATAAGACCTTGTGTGCATCCATCAAGAGTGAAGTTTCTGTTTCCCCCAGTCCTATGGAATTCCTGCGATCAAGACCCGCTGACCTTCAAAGCCAAGTGCTCTGGGGGCTCCTCCTCCCGATGCCAGACCCCCAGGCTGGGGAGCCTCTTGCGGGGCTCAGAACTCTCCTGTAGGAGAACTTCTGTGATATAATTATCTCCAGTTTGTGGGTCACCCACCTAGGGGGTATGGGATTTGATTATATCGCAGGTGTGCCCCTCCTACCATCTTGCTGTGATTTCCTCTTTTTTTTTGTTTTTGTTTTTGTTATTTTTCGGTATGCGGGCCTCTCACTGTTGTGGCCTCCCCCGTTGCGGAGCACAGGCTCTGGACGCGCAGGCTCCGGACGCGCAGGCTCAGCGGCCATGGCTCACGGGCCAAGCCGCTCCGCGGCATATGGGATCCTCCCAGACCGGGGCACGAACCCGTATCCCCTGCATCGGCAGGCGGACTCTCAACCACTTGCGCCACCAGGGAGGCCCTGTGATTTCCTCTTTGTCTTTGGATGTAGCATATCTTTTTTTGGTAGGTTCCAGTCTTTTTTATTGATGATTGTTCAGCAGTTAGTTGTGATTTTGGTGTTCTTGTGGGAGGAGTGAGCTCAAGGTCTTCTACTCCACCATCTTGTCTTGTTTTCCTCACTGGGCGCCCCAGCAGGAACAGCACAGAGGTCCCAAGAGCCCTGTTACCAGGTCTTGTTAATGCAGCTTGTATACAGTCATCTTTGGTAAACCCTGAGAAAGTAGAGAGTAAACCATGTGGGAGCATTCAGAAAAAGGAAGGCTCTGTGCTGCTATTTAAGAAAAAAACATCCTGGATAAAAGTCAGCATGGCCCTCCTTAGATGTTGGGGCGCATACAGGAGCTCTTTTCTCCTGCACATGTGGCCACATGCAGGCATTTGTCCCAAAGCCAAAGTGTATGTTTATTTTTTGAATGGGAATAAATAAAAATGAAGTTAATGAGAAATTCTAATTTGGTTTCTTGAATTACAATATGGATTTTTAAAAAGAATAACTTCTTATTTCACTAGTGAACCCAAACTTGGTTGAACCTGAGTCTTTATGTTCAAGACTTATCTTTAAAAATTCTTAATCAAACCAAATTCTTTCTTTCCTTTTATAGCGTAGATGGGATATTTGGTCGGTTTACTTTTTTAATTGGAATAAATGAAGTTAGTGAGATATTCTAACTTGTATAACTTCTCTTGCCTTGTGAACCTTTAATGAACGGTCCTTATTTCTTTTCAAATGTAAATACTTTTTTATATTCTCTGAAACCTAGTGGTTTAATTAAAAATCCAGAATCTAGAATATCTTGGAGGTTTTTTTTTTTTTTTTTAACTGAATTTGTAAAGGTCAGGCCTTAGCGTGCCTTGGGTGTTCTGGCCACAACTAAAATGACTTTTGAAGACTTACTTTCAGGAATCACTTCTGTAGTTCATAAAATGACTTTTGAGAGGGGCATATGCGTGTGTATGTATACACACAAAAATAAAGTAGATTTAAAAAATAATTTCTGTATCCTTGAATGTTGATTTTTTTTAAATGTCTGTGACTATTATTGGTATTCTATTTGCTCATTGATGAATTCTATGATTAGAGAATAAGGATATTGGAAATACATCTTCCTGAGTTTTACTTCTGACTTAGGTTAGGAGAGAGTCTCTGACAGGGCATTAAGGGGACATTTTGCAAATGGGCCAAGTTTTCCTCTCTGGTATTTGTTTGAAAACTCAAAATGTATGTAAAATTATGGTATTGGTATTGAACCAAGGGAAGTGACTAATAATCATGTTAAAGTTTATTGTTTCCTTTGTTGGGATGAGTTCCACCAGTATGCAGTCCTATTCTATGAAATAGTTCTTTGTTTTATTGAGCCGGAAACCATGGCTTTCAAACTTAAAGGGAAGACCCCTAAATCTAGTAATTTACTATTTGGTAAATGAGCTTATGCTTATGCTTTTTCATAGATTTTTAGAGTTGGACAAGATTCTGTAAATTAGCTCCTCTAAGCAGATCAGTTAGTGGCAGAGCCAGGGCTGAGCCTGGGCCTTCTAGATCATGCTGCTTTTTTTTTTTTTTTTTTTTTTTTGCCGCCTTGGGTCTTTGTTGCTGCATGTGGGCTTTTCTCTAGTTGCCGAGAGCGGGGGCTACCCTTTGTTGTGGTGCACGGGCTTCTCATTGCAGTGGCTTCTCTTGTTACGGAGCACAGGCTTTAGGCGCGCAGGCTTCAGTGGTTGTAGCACGCGAGCCCTAGAGGTGCGTAGGCTTCAGTAGTTGCGGTGTGTGGGCTTTGTAGTTGTGGCTAGCAGGTTGTAGAGCACAGCCTCAGTAGTTGTGGCGCACAGGCTTAGTTGCTCCATGGCATGTGGGATCTTTCCGGACCAGGGATCGAACTCATGTCCCCTGCATTAGCAGGTGGATTCTTAACCACTGCGCCACCAGGGAGGTCCCAATCATGCTGTTTTTGGTTTTTTGTTAATTTGTTTTTTAAAAAATAAACTTTAAACTTTGGAATGGTTTTAAATTTACAGAAAAGTTGCAGATAGAGTACAGAGATTTCCTCAGTACCCCTCACCCCACTTCCCCTACTATTAACATATTACATTGCCATGGTACATATGTCAAAACTAAAACCAACATTGGTACATTACTGTTAATTGAACTCTAGGCTTTATATGCATTTCACCAGTGTTTCCTTTATGTCCCAGGATCCCTTGTAGGCTACCACACTATATTTAATTGCTATGTCTACTTAGTCTCTCTAGTCTATGATAGTTTTTTTTTTTAATTTAATTTGACATTGTCTAGGAGTACTAGCTGGGTATGTCTGATGTTTTTCTCATGATTAGACTGGGGATATGGGTTTTTGGAAAGAGTACCACAGATGTAGAATATCTTTCTCGTCACATTTATCAGGGGTGGGGGGTTACATGATGTCCACATGCCTTCACTGGTGATGTTAACCTTCATCACTTGGTTAAGGTGGTGTTCACCAGGTTTCTTCACTATAGTTTCCCTCTTATCCTTCTCTACTCTTTGGAGAGGTAGACTCATGCTCCTTTTACCTTGTATTCTGTCTTCCTATCTATCTGTTGGTTTTTACATTCTTACTAAGTCTTAAATTTTTCTGTCAGGTAAGTTCTTAGACTGAAAGTGGTCTCAATTTTTGTCAGTAGCATTTGTTGGATCCTCATTATGTGAAGAGTTTTTGGCACTTGGAGATTTATTACACATCTCTCTTTCTTTCTCTCTCTTTCTCAACATGTTCACATTGCACTGAAATTAACTTTTTACGTGTTTGCTGCTGCTTCTGTTGGGTTGTAAAAATGAGAGATCACTTCTGTATTTGTAATGCCTAGCACAGTGTCTGCTGGCTAGAAATTTTTCAGTAAATGTTTTGTTGAACTAAATTGATGAAGGAAACCTGTATTACTTGGAAAACACAACAAACATCTGATACTTTAATCCTAGTTTGCTATTATTAGAAATTAAAACTGGGAGTTCAACTGATTGAGTAGACCAACGAGCAAACAAAACTCCTTAGGAAACTCCTAAAATACTGGTTCTCAAAGTATGGTCTCCCATAAACAACGTCAACATCACCAGTTAACTTATTAGAAATGCAAATTCTCAGGCCGTACCTCAAACCAACTGAAAAAGAATCTCTGGGGTTGTGTCGTTGTGCTTCCCTGGTGGTGCAGTGGTTGAGAGTCCGCCTGCCAATGCAAGGGACACGGGTTCGTGCCCCGGTCCGGGAGGATCCCACATGCTGCAGAGCGGCTGGGCCCGTGAGCCATGGCCGCTGAGCCTGCACGTCCGGAGCCTGTGCTCCGCAACGGGAGAGGCCACAACAGTGAGAGGCCCGCGTACCGCAAAACAAAAACAAAAGCAAAACCCCGTGTTTTAACAAGCCCTCCAGGTGATTCTAATGGCCAGAAATTTGAGAAATACTCCCTAAAAGCATAGAGGATGAAAAAAAAAATCAAAGAAAGAGAACAGCTAGTGGTAATTGACTGCAACAGTGAAACTAGTCCCCTCTTTCCCTGCTGTCTCTATCCATGAGTAAACTTAGGTTTATTTTTGATGCATTTACCTTGAAATCATCAAAAAGATATATGAAATGCTTCTTACTTAAGTGTCTATCTCTAGCTGTGCAAATGCATTTGCTAGTACATAGTACATTTCAGTTTAAAAACTAGTTGCTGGCCAGGTTTCAAGCATTGTACATCATTTGATTTAGCTGCTGTATTTGTTTCAATGACATGCTTTGATTAGGATAAAGTACAATATAATAAGAAAACAAACAAAATCATAATTCAACCATATACTGTTCACTTTTTCTATTTTACTTGGTGAAAAAATTTTTGACTTCAGTTTTGTCCGGAAAATTATTTTCAAGGCAACATGAACTTAGTAATATATTTTTTTAACTTTGAAAAACTGTGTTGTCTGTTGGCAGCAGATGGCTGACATAGCTTTTTTGCTTCAAGTGACCACTTTTCCAGGAAATGACTCCCATCTGTAGCAAGAGGAATGCTGACCTTTAATGTGCATGTTAGTCACTTCTTTTAGCTCAGTGCCAAGCTAATAATATTACATATATTGTGAATTTGGTTAAAAGTATGTGCTAGCCGGATTGTTTTCTTTCTGGAGTTTCAAGCTTTTGGAAATAGAAAGTATGTGGGGGTTTTTGTATTTAATAATTAAAAATAATTTTAATAGGTGATACATTCTCATGGTTCAGAAATCAGTACAATATAAGAAGATATTCAGTGGAAAAAAATGTCAGTCCCATCCTTGCCCTCAACTGCTCCATTTAAACCTACTCTATATATTCTTATTTATCCTTCCTTTCTTGTTTATCCTCCTAGAATTTCTTAATGGAAACAGAAACAAATATGAATAATTATTATCCCCTTACCATAAAGGTTACACACTACTATTATACATACACACTGATCACTGCTATACTTTTTTCATGTTAACATAGTATCTTGGATATCTTTTCACACAGAGGGCTCCATGATTCTTTTTCTGGTCAGCTTTATTAAGGACTACTTTACATACAATGAACTGCATTCAATTTAAGTATATAATTTGATGAGTCTTGACAATTGTATATATCTGTGAAGGTACTGCCGCAGTTAAGATACAGAATATTTCCCATGGATTTGCTTTTTCTTGGGCGGGTGGGGGGTTGGTTTGTTTGATAGTATTTCATTGTACGGGTATACCATAGTTTTTTAAACAGTCTTTGCTGATGAGCACTTGTGTGCCGATACAAACAATTCTATAATTAAAAACCTATTTCATACAGCATTTCCTATGCAGGCAGGTAGAGGATATCTGAGGATAGACTCCCAGATGTCAGATTGCTGAGCCAAAAGGGAAATAAATAATTTGGTAGATGTTACCAGAATACCCTTCAGTAGTCTTGGTACCAGTTTGAGCTCTCACTAGCAATGTACGAGAGTGCCTGTTTGCCCAGTCTAGCTGACAAATTGTGTTATGAAACTTTGGACTTTTTCCATTAGAAGGAAAATGGTATTTTCATGTAGTTTTAACTTGCCATTTTCTTGGGAGTGAAAGTGAGCATATTTTTATAAGTTAAAGGATGGGCCATTTGTGATATATACTTTTCTGTAAAGTATCTGTTAATACTCTTAGCC
Organism: Mesoplodon densirostris; assembly: GCF_025265405.1. NCBI lineage: Eukaryota > Metazoa > Chordata > Mammalia > Artiodactyla > Ziphiidae > Mesoplodon > Mesoplodon densirostris. The sequence goes on along the minus strand of NC_082662.1, from coordinate 44,308,993 downwards.
CATTTTCCTACTGGATTTTGTGGGTTTTTTTCTGTTAATATCTAAGTATTCTTTATATATTAGGGAAGTTAATTCTTTCTTTGCAAATATTTTTTTTCCCAGGATGTTTTCTTTTGACATTACAAGACCTTTACTTGAAGGGTGTGTGTCTAAGTTTTTACTGCTTGGGATATCTCCCTAAAAGTTGCTTAGTTTTGATTTATTTCCTTTTCTCCGTCCTTCCTTTCATCTCTCCCTCTTTTCCTCTTTCTTTCCTTCCCAGCCTAATTTCTTAATAAAAGGATTTGAGGCAGCTTGAAGATGCTTTTTTGTTGAACAATAATCAGTTCGTGGGTGGATGTTTTTAAATGATTTTAATATATATGACCCTGGTTCATCTGTTTTGAAGGCCATGTTTTTGGTATACTGCGCATTGGAGAAAGAACCTGTGCCAGTGTCCTTGCCTCCAGCCTTGGTGCCACCTTCTAAGAGGAAAACGGTCAGTATATCAGGCTCTGTGCGGTTGATCCCCTCTTCAACATCAGCCAAGGAACCTTACCACTCCTTACCACCTGTAGGCATTTTACCTACCAAAGCACTGTTAAGACAGGTATAGATTTATCAGTGTTAAAGGACTTTTTTAAAAAAACAAAATGCATGGCATTTAAGTTGATTGCTTGATGAAGATAGAAGGAGCAATCAAAGGGATCAAAAATTCAGAGCTCCCTCTGGTTGAACCTATATAATGTGATGTCCTAGAGAAGACAGATAATCCTGTCCTGCATTTGGCCTTACTTAGGTCATATGGATGTTTCATTGGCTTTGCCTTGACCTACCTGGAATTAAAGTTGGTGAAAGAAGATACTCCATGTTAATCTGGCATGCTTGCCCTGGCAAAGTTAATAGATGTTTTGTTTGTTTAATCTCTAGTTAACTCTTGATTCTTTGGGATCAAATTTTTCAATTTGGGGTTGTTCAAGGCCTTTTTTTTTCCCTACAACCTGCTTCTTGTTAGGTTGAGTAAAGGAAAATAATGACAGAATATGCAGATCAGCCAGTTTGGCTACAGTTAAGAACGGGGAATGAAACTATAAAAAAATGGAGATTTAGAATTATCTGAATCTTTTGTTTATGTAGACTCTCCTAATTACGTGTCTTAATGTAGTCATTCATAAGTCAAGAGTTAACTGTGCTTGAATTTACTCATTACTTAAAAAAAGTAAAATGGGCATCTTTAACTATAGTCCCTATAGCTAACCTATATTTTTATTCTGTAGTTTTCTCTTCATCACAGCATTTCAATTGGGGTGTGATGGAAGTGACACACCGTTGCTATAGTTAGTGGGGTAGAATTGCACAGAATTTGTGAAACTTACTGGCATGGGCTGAAAAAGGGACACTTCAAAGTTTGTTTCATTTTGGTGGAAATACTATATATATTTTTTTTTTTTCCTGTAGTGGGTTGTATCCCCTGCAGAAAAAGCTAAATACGATGAAATCTTCTTGAAAACTGATAAAGATATGGATGGATTTGTGTCTGGATTGGAAGTCCGTGAAATCTTCCTGAAGACAGGTTTACCTTCTGCCTTACTAGCCCATATTTGGTAAGACTTTATTTAAGTTGATTTTAAAAACAAATATGGTTTTGTATCAACTCTAGTTTTGTAGATTCTTATTTTTAGGCATTTGTAAGTAGGACAGTTTTTGTTTAGAATTCTTTGTAGAGAAAAATTTAAGTCTGATGATTTCTTCTGGATAGTGGACAAAAGCTTGAGAATGGGTTACCTATAGTTTTATTAGATTGACGGTGTCAGTTAATGGTTATTAGAATGTTAAAATCCAGCATTGGTTTATATCAACTAATTAAACTTCAGTTTTTAAGGGAGAATCCAAAATTCTGAAATTTAAACAATATAAAACCCAGAATCTTCAAGGTATACTTGTATAATTCTTTCTATAGGGTATATGTATACTTTTATACCTTTACGTGGGAACTATACACTTGGTCCTTAAAAAATGACAAATTTTAGTGTGTCTAGTGAATTTCACATTAAATGAGATAATATAATGAAAATGCTTTTTATAGTGTTCCTGCTGCCAATCCACCTGACTATACCGAGGTTAGTTATCATGAGGTTTTCAAGGGGCAGCAAACATCAGAAGTGGAACCATATAGTTGCAAAGAGGAACTTAGAAAAGGACAAAGGACAGGAGATCTGCCTTAAAAGGAACAAGAACCCAAGACGGGGAAAGATTAAATATATGTAACTAGTGATAGCTGCCACTTTCAAGTGTCTAGGCTAGGCACTATGCTGAATAAATGGCTGCTGTCATGGGCTTGCCATTATGCCCAGACTTTCAAGTGCGTAGGTTAGGCACTATGCTGAATAAATGGCAGCTGTCATGGGTTTGCCATTATGCCCAGACTTTAGATGTACTTTGTCTTTAATTCTCACAGTAACCTTGCAAGATAGGTGTAATCTCCACTTTATAGATGAAGAAACTAAGGCTTGGAGAGGTTAAATATGGCCAATGTCACAAGAAGAAATAAGTAGAAAAGCTGGAATTTAAGGTTTCTTTGACACCGTAGCCCATAGTCTTTTCATCAGGCCACATTGGTTTTCGATGAATCAAACAGATCAGGACTTTAGAAAGCTGACCTTAAAAAAAAAAAAAGGCGGGAGGGAAGCAAATAGAATAAAACATTTGCTGTTTCTCTTCAAGTGATTTTTGTAAAGGTTTCCAGATTGCTGCCTTCTCTCCACACGTGATCTCCATTTGCAGCTGTTATTTTTCTTTGACGGTGATCCTGAACATCCTCCTACTTCAAAAGTTGTAGGAAACAAGCCGACATGGAGTATTTTGCTTGTTTTAGAATCATTCTAATGCCACTAATGAACCAAATTTATTGAAACTTAGCTTTCATTTTTAACATGGTTTTTTTTTTTTTTTTTTTTTGCGGTACGCGGGCCTCTCACTGCTGTGGCCTCTCCCGTTGCGGAGCACAGGCTCCGGACGCACAGGCTCAGCGGCCATGGCTCACAGGCCCAGCCGCTCTGTGGCATGTGGGATCCTCCCAGACCGGGGCACAAACCCATGTCCCCTGCATCGGCAGGCGGACTCTCAACCACTGCGCCACCAGGGAAGCCCTTTAACATGTTTTAATGTTGAAAATGTTGGGAGTAGAGAATGTTGGAATTCTTTGGCCCACCACAGCTTTTACTCCGTAGGGGTTCTGGAAATTGGTAAGAAAGCACAGAGCAAACCCAAATTAGAGGACCCTGCTCAGCACCAAGGTGAATAGTCTCTTTATCTTACCATTTTAGCCAATATCTCTCTTCTAACATTTCAGTGAGTTTTTGGCTAGCCATAAGTTGGTATGACTTTATTTTTTAATTCAACTGGTGATTATTTCAAAGCTACATAGTCATATTAATTTTCCCCTGGATTTTTAGAATGGTAATTGTGACATTTACATGCTGTTCATTTTGTTTATTTGTACAGGGCGTTATGTGACACAAAGGACTGTGGGAAGCTTTCAAAAGATCAGTTTGCCTTGGCTTTCCACTTAATCAATCAAAAGTTAATAAAGGGCATTGATCCTCCTCACATTCTTACTCCTGAGATGATTCCACCATCAGATAGGGCCACTTTACAAAAGGTAAGACAACTTAAAAGAGAACCTTAATGCATTAACAGAAAAGAACAAATTCTATGTCAGGTGACAGAATCGATTTGTATGGAATAGTGGAGAAAATGTATCTGGCTAGAAACAGAGCAGTATACTGTTTGCAGTTTAATTTGTGCCTATAAATATGTTGGAAAACCTTGTATGATATCCTTGGGCTACAGCTCATTTATCCCACCATTCATTACACATATGACAACCATACTTTCCAGTCTTAAAACTGGAAAATGTGGTCTTGTTTTTCCCCCATGGATTTGTGAATTAATTTTTATGATTAGAGTGTAAATTTTAAATGAAACCTATAAGAATTAAATCATTGCATTTCATTTGATAATTCACTCTTGGGGAAAACAATACAGATTTGAAAACAAAATCTAGGAGATTATGATTGCTTGTTGTCAATTTTACATAAAAAGAAAAAGAAAAGAAAAACTTGTTGAGGAAAAGTCTGTGTGGTTTTTGCCATATAGATGACCCTCTATTCCTGAGCATACAACCGAATTTCATATCTGAACAGCTAGAAACAGGTTTTAGCTACTTCTGGTTCTGGCCAGCAGTGGGAATTTTCAAAACTACATGTTTCAGTAATGCTGTACCTTGATTTTTCTCTTCTCATCTAGAAACCCTTCCTAATATTGTGGTTTATAATATCTTGGCCTTATAATAGAGCTTTAAAAGGACTTGCATGCTCTAGTGGCTGTTTGCCCTCCATACTTTGTGTCTTTAAGTATCTTGTGACCTACAAAGTAACCATGGATGTGGTGATTCTTCAGTTACATATATAGGAGTTGTCACATATTTGGTATAGGAGAGTTCTCTTTAAAATGTCAGTAGAATGTCTTGCATTAATTTTGTCACATAAGTTAAAAAAATCCCATTTTAACAAATCTAGTAACAGTCAAAATTGGATTTTTTTCCTGAGTTAACTAAATGGAAATTTATAGCCACTAAGTATAGAAGTTACATATAAGAGTTTTTATTTGTATTTTCACATTAAGTAACTACTTGATTTTATCTACTTTGTGAGTGTTTTGGGGGGAGCATTTTGTGAATTTCTGAGATTTATTTTAATGTAGGACATGGGTTCCCTAAGTTGTAGAGAAGGCTAAAAGTGATGCCACCCAGAAAGATAGAGGTTACAAATTTGTATTTATGCCCCCTGCTCTAACTGTATCTCAGTTATGGAATGCTATGTTGTTTTCATCTTCTTTCACTTATGTAGACTGCTTTTTTTCCTTGCTGCCTTCATTTTATACCAACTGGGTCTCCCACCAACACAAAATACACATACAGCAGAACTTTCTGAAGCAAATTGTTTGTTCATTGAAGTCTCTATAACATTAGTAGGCACTTTGAGTTGCATCTGCTATACAGAATTTTCAATTAAGTAGATTTACTGAAGTCCATTCACTAGAGCATAGATACTTTTGTCCATGTCAGATATCAGTATTATTCATTAAAATGGGATTTTATCACTGTTGTCTTATCTATAACCAAAAATTTTAACCTTAAAAATTAAAATTTGCATTTGTTTTGTCTTTCAAATAATCTCTTTTCTCTTTATAATCTAATTTTTTTGGAACTGCATTTTTTAGCAGCTTTGACTAATCCTTTTTTGAATGTTGCTTTCCTTTCTGTGTTTTTTCTAGTTTGGACTATTTTTTCCATTCTGCAGCACTCTGCTTTTCGCCTTTCTTGTACTGTCAGTTTCTTAACTCTACTCTCTCAAGGTTAGAGCTTTACTTTATGCCTTTTTTAGCATTACGGTTTTTGGTTTACAAGATACATTTTGAAATTAGAGGTTGTTTATGCCTCAAAGTTAATGCAGAGAAAATACCTAAACAGCATGCTTCTGTCACATGTCTGTCACTTGGTCCTTGTGTGCATTTTAACTTGCCTTCCCTAAGCTCTCTGATCCACTTAAAATCACCGAAGTGGAATTTTTGTGTAATACACAAAACAGGGTGAGAGAAAATATTTTGCAAGAAGGGGACATGGTACATTTTTCTTCATATGCCCTTCTTATACTTTATATACTGTTAGCCGAACTTTTTCTGTGCTTCCTGATTGCATGTTATTTTATTGCTCTAGAGCAGGAGTTTAATTTTTGTGTCAGCAATTGAGTGGGACACAAGTACACTTACCAGTACCAACTAAGTACACTAATCTTCATTCTGGAGTCATCTATGGTATTACCTTATAACTTGTTTGAAGTGAAACTTATTTGTCTCACTCTTCTTATTTGATGATATTTTCAATAGTGAAAGACTGTCAAATGTGAGTCACTTTTTTTGAGTTAGAGTGACAGAACAGGTATGGGAGTCCTGAGTTTCTTGGTTTGCTTGCACCTCTGACAGCAAATTTCTCAGTAGCACTTATGTGATGTAAGTTACTCTTGGTGATAAAAGTGAGACTAAGTGCTAATTTTTCATTTTGTTCGCCTTTCAAATTGTCTGGCCAGGCTTAATTAGCTCATAAGTCAAGTTTGGGCAGAGTTAAAATCCTAGTAAATACTTGTCACATTCAGAAGCCCACTTTAAAATTTCTGACTTTTTATAATGATATGGGTCTGTGTCAGTGAAATACATAATAGTAAAACATACTAAGAGGGGCTTCCCTGGTGGCGCAGTGGTTGAGAGTCCGCCTGCCGATGCAGGGGACACGGGTTCGTGCCCCGATCCCGGAAGATCCCACATGCCGCGGAGCGGCTGGGCCTGCGAGCCATGGCCGCGGAGCCTGTGTGTCCGGAGCCTGTGCTCCGCAACGGGAGAGGCCACAGCAGTGAGAGGCCCGCGTACAGCAAAAAAAAAAAAAAAAAAAACATACTAAGAGGCATATTTGGTACAAATCTGTAATTAATATAAAGTTGAGAATAGCATTAATTGAATCCTAATGGATGAGGTTTGGTATTGATAGTCAAAACAAAACAAAACATATGAGGATGGTTATGCAGTATAGCATAAAGAAATATAGAAGGAATTATTTGCCACATTTTACTGATGTACCTGTTTATCAAGTTGGCTTTTAGGGTAATGGTTTCATTTACCTAAATGATCTTAACGTGCAGGTGCCAAGGGGCATAATGTGAAATAACACTTGAATTTGATTAGAAGTCTCCTGATCAATATCGCCTATTAGCTAGCTGGGTTCAACTTTAAGCAAGTCATTTAATACGTTTCCTTAGCTCTAAAATGGGGTTAATAATAATATCTGCCCTACCTACAGACCAGTTTTCAGATTAGCACTTAGTAAATTTGTAAACCATTATATAAATGTGAACAGATAGGATACTGTGAACTTTTAGGTTTCTTCTTCTGTTGTGCAAGTTGGTGACATACCTTAAGTTCACAGCAACATAAGTATAATACTAAGTTTTATGTTCTGCTAATAAGGTCCTCAATATATCTTAGTTTTACATGTTTAGGCCTCAGTTTTAACATTTCCTAATGATGATCATCCTGTTATTTGTCAGTTTGGTTGTAGCATTGGGTGTAAGTCAAATGTTTGAAGGAGCAGTTATTTTTTTGCCTTGACTTCAGCCATCTATATAAAATCTATATAAAGCATCAAAAATGGTTCACAAAGGGGACTGAGCCAGGGTGGAAGCAAGTCATTGGGAGCCTTTCCAACTTTCAAGAGCATATTCTGTTGAGGAAGTTAAGTATAATAATAGCTTACATTTATAAAATATCATAAAGTTTGTAGAGGGACTTCATATGCAATATTTATTTAATTTTTAAAGTGGGCAGGGCAGAGATTATTTCCCTGTTTTGCAGTGAAGATCATGCAGCTAGTAAAACAGCAGAGCCCAGAATAAACCCAGCTAGGTTTTCTAAACACAAATACCATTCAGAGACTAATTTTGACACCTCCATTATTGAAAGAAAACCATATGTAAAGGATGTCATATAAGACAGTTTCATGTATGGTGATACTAATATTTAGTATGGAACATGCTGAGCGGTTGGTTTTACTTTAAGTAGACACTGAAAGTATTTAATAAAAGTAAATACTTGTTGAATTAAATAAAATCAACCACCATTTATTTAATACAAATAAATCACAATTCACCTCCCCAAGAAATTTATGCTTCAGTGGAGGAATTAGTTTATAAATCTGATATCTGCTTTACTGCAACATTCTAGACAGGCTAAGATCATGCGGTGAAGACATTGGGATCTCTAGTGGTGGTATATATTATAGAACAACAGCTTTTAGAGAGTTTAAGGGAAAATGTCTTAGTATATAACCGCCTGTGTGTGTGTGTGTGTGTGTAAAATTGCACTAGATAGGGTTTTCTTAAGTGAATTAAAAGTGTTAGTAATACCATAAAATATGTATCCATATAGTGCTTTTAAACATTTTTAATGCTTTGCCACATGCAATTTTATAGTAATAATGTTATAATTGTGAACTCTTTGTTTTTAGAACATCATAGGATCAAGTCCTGTCACAGATTTCTCTGCTATTAAGGAGCTAGATACCCTTAACAATGAAATAGTTGACCTACAGAGGTATGTAAAGTAAAATTATACCTGATTATATAAATATGCACACACTCTTTTCTGTTTCTAACGTATATCTTGGGTAAGTACTACTTTATTTGGTTAAGTACTATGGTTCTTAAAATGGGAATTGGTGTACCTTATTAAATCTAAGGCAAATAGAAAGCCCAGAGATAAACCCATGCATATATGGTCACCTAATTTATGACACAGGAAGCAAGAACATACAATGGAGAAAAGACAGCCTCTTCAGTAAATGGTGCTGGGAAAACTGGACAGCTACATGTAAAAGAATGAGATTAGAACACTGCCTAACACCATACACAAAAATAAACTCCAAATGGATTAAAGACCTAAATGTAAGACCAGACACTATAAAACTCATAGAGGAAAACATAGGAAAAACTCTCTGACATAAACCACAGCAAGATCTTTTTTGACCTACCTCTTAGAGTAATGAAAATAAACAAATGGGACCTAATGAAACTTAAAACCTTTTGCACAGCAAAGGAAACCATAAACAAGACAAAAAGACAACCCTCAGAATGGGAGAAAATATTTGCAAACGAAGCAACAGACAAAGGATTAATTTCTGATATATACAAACAGCTCATGGAGCTCAATATCAAAGAAACAAACAATACAATTAAAAAATGGGCAGAAGACCTAAATAGGCATTTCACCGAAGAAGACATACAGATGGCCAAGAGGCACATGAAAAGATGCTCAACATCACTAATTATTAGAGAAATGCAAATAAAAACTACAATGAGGTTATCACCTAACACTAGTCAGAATGACCATTATCAAAAAGTCTAGAAACAGTAAATGCTGGAAAGGGTGTGGAGAAAAGGGAACCCTCCTGCACTGTTGGTAGGAGTGTAAATTGATACAACCACTATGGAGAACAATACGGAGGCTCCTTAAAAAACTAAAAATAGAACTACCACATGACCCAGCAATCCCGCTACTGGGCATATACCCTGAGAAAACCATAATTCAGAAAGAGACATGTACCACAATGTTTACTGCAGCACAGTTTACAATACCCAGGACATGGAAACAAACTAAATGTCCTTTGACAGATGAATGGATAAAGAAGATGTGGCACATAGATACAATGGAATATTACTCAGCCATGAAAAGGAACAAAATTGAGTTATTTGTAGTGAGGTGGGTGGACCTAGAGTCTGTCATACAAAGTGAAGTAAGTCAGAAAGAGAAAAACAAATACCGTATGCTAACACACATATATGGAATCTAAAAAAAAAAAAGGGGTTCTGAAGAACTTACCAGCAGTACAGGAATAAAGACGCAGACATAGAGAATGTACTTGAGGACACGGGGAGGGGGAAGGGTAAGCTGGGACGAAGTGAGAGAGTGGCATGGACATATATACACTACTAAATGTAAAATAGATAGCTAGTGGGAAGCAGCCACAGGGAGATCAGCTCAGTGCATTGTGACCACCTAGAGGTGTGGGATAGGGAGGGTAGGAGGGAGACACAAGGGGGAGGAGAATACATATATGGGAATATATGTATATGTATGGCTGATTCACTTTGTTATAACGCACAAACACACCATTATATAGCAATTATACTCCAATAATGTGTTAAAAAATTAAAACATAAATCTAAGGCAACCTTTAACTGCAGGATGCACTATTATGTAGCACTGAAAAAAGAAAAAACCACTGCCAAATAAACAATGGCATTCCAGCAGCTATAAGGTACTATTTGATTTTGGACAGTGAAATAGGTATCAATATATCTTGGAATGAATGGAGTACAGTTTTCTTTTTGAAGTTTTTTTAAAATTTATTTTTGTTGAAGTATAGTTGATTTACAATGTGTCAGTTTCAGGTGTACAGCAAAGTGGTTCAGTTATACATATATATACCTATTCTTTTTCAGATTCTTTTCCCTTATAGGTTATTACAAAATATTGAGTGTAGTTCCCTGTGCTATATAGTAGGTGCTTGTTGGTTATCTATTTTAAATAGAGTAGTGTGTATATGTTAGTCCCAAACTCCTAATTTGCCCCTCCCTTTCCCCTGAAATACAGTTTTCCTCCAACTTCAGACACTTGAATAACAATAGGAAAAAATTATTATTTAATACATTGTATGGAAGGAATGTTAAATGCAGACACCATGCCAAGAGCTTTCATAACTTGTTATCTCATTTGATCCTCACAAAAACCTTGTAACTTGAGATAGATATTACTGTTCTGTTTTATAGGTATGGAGTTAAGATGCTTAGACAGGTTATTTTACCCAAAGTCATACAAACCTGTATCAATAGAACTAATACCTGATCTCAGGACTGCTTGATCTGGAGTTGGATTTTCTTTCTTATACTCATGTACTGTGTAGAAACAGACTTGAATACAATTAGATTTGAATCTAAATACAGCAGGTCCTATTGGTATTTCCTAATTCCCTTGTTCCCTAGAAACTTTTTATAGTAATACTCATTGTAAAAATGACCTCCTAAAATTACTTTTAAAAAAGTGAGACCATTTTTCCATCTACAGGGCATTGGATTTAAATATCATTTTACTTACACAAACATTTTTTTTAACCTTCACAACACTTTAAAACAGACAATGGCTGATACTTTATTTTGTTGATGATATTGAGACATAAGGGGATTAAATGATTTAGCTGGGTTATATGGCAAGAACTTGGGAAAGATCTTTCCTCACCCATGAGACTACATTGAGATTATTGTAGAGAAACTTAATTATGATTTTTTTCAGTTGCAAGAAAGAACTCAACCCAGACTAAGTGAGAGTGAATTTATTTACTTGTGAAACTAAGACCTCCTAGAGGTAGGGATGGCTTAAAGCATAGCTTCGTACTGGGGCTCAAATGATATAATCAGTTCTCTTGCTCTCTCCATTTCTTGTTTCCACTTCCACTGCATGGTTCCATTCTCAGATAGGCTTTCCTGTTATGTTGTCAAGGGGGTTATTGCACATCTGAGTCTCATGTACCTATTATTTCAGATCTAGTGGAGTTACTCTCTTGTGGCGGTTCCTGAACAAATCCTAAAATTCAATCTGATTGGACTGGTTTATGAAACAGTCAGTGGCCAAGGTTGTATTGTTTGCTGATTTGTCATGAGCTCTGTCCTGGGCTGCGGGGGCGGGGGGGCGGGTGGCTAGTTTGCCGCTGAGACCACATGGAGGAGGGGGTATCCCCACATGAAAATTCTGCCAGAAGGAGGAATGAATTCTGAGAGTAAATGTCTATAGAAAGCAGTATAGCTTCAAATCCATAGTAATTTCAGTGATCGCCCTTAGTATCATCTGCCAATTTGAACAGTATGTCTTGACATTCTGTAACCTTAGTCTGGGCACCTTTTTAAACGGGATTGTTTAGTTTTGACTTATCTGCCTTCTTCTGAATTCTACCAAATTCTGTTTCCAGCTCAAAAATTGGCCTTTGCCTATTACATAAAGCTTTTAGTATTGGAATCAAAAGCAAACAAATGAAAACAAACCCTTGGAGATTACATAATCCAATTTCTTTTTTACTCATGGGGGAAAAAAATCAAAGTCATACATCAGGTCAGCAAAAGTGCTGGCTGGCACCCAAACCTGGTTGTATAGTTCTAGTTCTACATTTTTTTCTGTTATATAAGACAGCTTTTCATTAAGATTTAGAACATTTTTACTTTGGTTTGAAAAAAAGTAAACATTTGATTACTCAGTCTATAATGGTGTATAGACTTCATTTCATATGGTCTATAAACGGTCCATTAGCATTTTTGCTTGCCTTATGAGAAATGTGCATTTAATAGTAGCTAGATTTGGGCCTTCCCTGGTGGCGCAGTGGTTGAGAATCTGCCTGCCAATGCAGGGGACATGGGTTCCAGCCCTGGTCTGGGAAGTTCCCACATGCCGTGGAGCAACTAGGCCCATGAGCCACAACTACTGAGCCTGCGCGTCTGGAGCCTGTGCTCCGCAACAAGAGAGGCCGCAATAGTGAGAGGCCTGCACACCGCGATGAAGAGCGCCCTGCTTGCCGCAACTAGAGAAAGCCCTCGCACAGAAACAAAGACCCAACACAGCCAAAAATAAATTAATAAATTAATTTTAAAAAATAAAAAAAATAGTAGCTAGATTTGAAAATACTTGTCATCTGTGCCTCTCAAGCCTATGAAAATAGACACATACTCCAGGGCTTGCTTGATTTCAACAGTAGTTATTTTACTTATGAAATGTTTTTGTAATGAGTTTAATAGGAAGTAGAGCATCGTACCTAAAATGTTCTTGCCGATACAAACACTTGTAATACAGTAAGTCCCCTACATACGAACCTTCAAGTTGCAAACTTTCAAAGATGTGAACATGTGTTCACATGTCCAGTCACATAAGTTAGTTCACGTGTCTGGCATACATTGACATGTGTGTGCATCCTCTACAAGTGGTTGTGCTTTTGTGTACTTTACAGTACTTATAGAGTACAGTAGTACAGTATCTTTATTTCAAGCCCAGGATGTCTGGAAGCAAGTGTAAAAGCAGCAGTGATGTAGCTGGTACTGCCAACAGCCCCTGTATGCCAGCTGTTGTACTGTACTACTGTACTTTTCAAGGTACTGTACTGTAAGATTAAAAATGTTTTCTTTATTTTTTGTGGGTTTTTTTTGTTTTTTATGTATTATTTGTGTGAAAAGTATTATAAACTTGTTACAGTAAAGTACTATATAGCCGATTGTGTTAGTTGGGTACCTAGGCTAACTTTGTTGGTCTTAACGAACAAATTGGACTTATGAATGTGCTCTCAGAATGGAACTTGTTTGTATGTAAGGGACTTACTGTATTAGTTAAATTTTGATAAACTGAGCTTTCACTAACTTCTAGTTACCATAATGTTAAGTTGTACTAGTGGCAGTCTTATATAGTGAATTACAGCTAAACACATAAAAAAAAAATCTAACATTTTGTGATGTCTTATTAAGAAAATCATAGTGCTTCAAAACCTTATTAAGTTTTAAATTGTAGTCAAATTTTATAAATGTGTAATACGTTTATACTTGACACTTGTGAAAATATTTTCCCTAGGCTTTTATTTTAGGTGAGATCTACAGTGTAGACAAACTTCCATTATCTGTCAACTTCAGTAATGTCATAATAAGGCTCATCTACCCATGCTAAAATTATGGTGGTTAAAATTCAGTTTTGTAAATGGTTGTATTAAGTCACTACCACCAAGTCTTTAACACATTACATTATAAACCTTGGCTTTTGTTACTGTGAATGACTATTTTTTCTGTGCAATGGTATTACTCTTTAGCCTTTAAATCTTTTATTAATATATCAGGCAGTGACGTGTGTAACTACAAAATAGGAAAGAAGAATTTAAACAGATTTTGTTTGTGGCTTTTACTAAATTGTCATCTGACAGAAGATTAGCTCCTTCTTATTTGTTTGGTTTTCAGATGAAGATATTTAATTTTAGTCCAGGGATCAAACCTGCAAATAAACGATGTACATAATATGGTACTGTAATGAGAATGTAATGAATATGGTGCTTTACAAGATTTGCTTTTTCCCCCTCAGTGATGGTTATAATACATACTCATAAAAATTTGGGGGCCTCCCTGGTGGCGCAAGTGGTTGAGAGTCCGCCTGCCGATGCAGGGGATACGGGTTCGTGCCCCGGTCTGGGAGGATCCCATATGCCGCGGAGCGGCTGGGCCCGTGAGCCATGGCCGCTGAGCCTGCGCGTCCGGAGCCTGCGCGTCCGGAGCCTGTGCTCCGCAACGGGGGAGGCCACAACAGTGAGAGGCCCGCATACCGCCAAAAAAAAAAAAAAAAAAAAAAAAAAAAAAAAAATTTGGAAAACACGGAAAAGCATAATGAATAAAGGAATGTTTATTTTATTTTATTTGTTTACTTTTGGCTGTGTTGGGTCTTCGTTGCTGCATGCGGGCTTTCTCTAGTTGCAGTGAGCGGGGGCTACTCTTCGTTGTGGTGTGCGGGCTCTAAGCTCACAGGCTTCAGTAGTTGTGACATGTGGGCTTAGTAGTTGTGGCTCATGGGCTGTAGAGCACAGACTCAGTAGTTGTGGTGCACGGGCTTAGTTGCTCCGTGGCATGTGGGCTCTTCCCGGACCAGGGCTTGAACCCGTGTCCCCTGCGTTGACAGGCGGATTCTTAACCACTCTGCCACCAGTGAAGCCCCAGGAATGTTTGTTAGAATAATAATTTGTTCTGAGCATTGAAAATCAATGGAGATATAAAAAAACTATATATAACCTCAAGAGTTGGTTGGGTAAAGAATGTTCTTTGTTATCAGTCAGAAAATGAGATGTTGTTTTCTTCCCTAGTTCACCAAATTGTTTCTAGTTGAAAATATAGGACATTGGGAGCTTGAGGCAGGATGACTTTCTGTCATTTGTTTCTTTAAATTTTTTCTTTTTTTTGCGGTACGCGGGCCTCTCACCGTTGTGGCCTCGCCCGTTGCGGAGCACAGGCTCCGGACGCGCAGGCTCAGCGGCCATGGCTCACGGGCCCAGCCGCTCTGCGGCATGTGGGATCCTCCCGGACCGGGGCACGAACCCGTGTCCCCTGCATCGGCAGGCGGACTCTCAACCACTGCGCCAGCAGGGAAGCCCTCTTTAAATTTTTTATATGATTCCTTCAACATTTGTTATATAGGGATTTAATTATATAAATCAGATTAAATTAGTATAATATTTTTAACTTAAAGGAAAGCAATGGTTTTTAAATAATCTTATCAAATACCTGGATCTCTCACCTGAGCTGAACACCTGTATTTTTCATTGCCCAACTAGTGTTTTCATCTGAATGTTCAGTAGGACCTGACTTCCTGATTTTCCCCTGACCACTATCCTTGTCTCTTTTATTTCCCTTTCTCAGTGACATCACCATTTATTGTCACTCAAGCTAGAAACCTGAAAAATTCTCATTTTTATTCTTCTATTTTTGAGATGTTTCTTGAAATCATTCCTACCTCTTCATCTCCTTTGCCTGATCAACTCCTCCTCATCCTTCAGATCTCACCTTAGATGTTATTTCCTCTGGAAGCCTTCCCCTTCCCAGCCCCCATACCTATCAAATCTTATTTAAGAGTCTATCTTACATAGTTTTTAAATTTACACTTGTCATAGCATAATTGTCTGTTTTATTTGGCTATCTCACTAGACTATGTACTTCTTTTTTTTTTTTTTTTTTTTTTTTGCTGTACGCGGGCCTCTCACTGCTGTGGCCTCTCCCGTTGCGGAGCACAGGCTCCGGACACACAGGCTCCACGGCCATGGCTCGCGGGCCCAGCCGCTCCGCGGCATGTGGGATCTTCCGGGATCGGGGCACGAACCCGTGTCCCCTGCATCGGCAGGCGGACTCTCAACCACTGCGCCACCAGGGAAGCCCTAGACTATGTACTTCTTAATCATAGGGACTATTTGCTTGCTCACTGTTAATCCCTACTGCTTAGTTTATTAATAGATACAATATATATAGCTTATATAATAGATATATAGAGAAAATAATTTGTTCAGTATTGTTGAAATCTGTCCTGTCCTTTCTGCTTTTTCTGTCTAGTTTTAGCCCTTACCTCAGTTCACTTTTCTGAGTATGACGTAAAATCTCTTCCTTTGTGGTGCTCTCTTGGCATCCTGACCATTCTTCTGTCTTAGCTACTTCCCACAATAAAGTAGGATCATCTCCCACTTTGATACTGTAAAGCAGCAGTCCCCAGCCTTTTTGGCACCAGGGACCAGTTTTGTGGAAGACAGTTTTTCCATGGACCCAGGGTAGGGGGTTAGGGGGGATGGTTTTGGAATGATTCAAGTGCATTACATTTATTGTGTACTTTATTTCTATTATTATTACATTATAATATATGAGGAAATAATTATACAACTCAACATAATGCAGAATCAGTGGGATCCCTGAGCTTGTTTTCTTGCAACTAGATGGTCCCATCTGGGGATGACGGGAGACAGTGACACCCGAAGTGTATTGCTTATGTCCAGTCTACTCCGTAATCTCGTTTTGGCTGCTATCACTGCAGAAAACCCTGCTTCACAAAGATAGGGTGTTAGAAATGGAAACAGCCTTTTCAGTGCTTTTTGTGGCAGTCTCAGGATATTCCGCCTTAGCTTTCATCCAGAACATATGGAGATGTGAAGTTGTCTCAAACATACTTTTAAGGCTACCGTCATTTGCGATCTCAACCAGTTGATCCTCTTTTAGCACAGACAAAGTCGATTCACCTGGCTTATTCACAAATGGGTCGCAGATCCATTCCTTCCCAGTTTGGGGGTCTTTTGTGGTTGGGGAGTAATGCTCAAAGTCTTTTGAAAGCTGAGATAGGTGATCATGCACCAGCTGGGAGAAAGAAAGCCCTGGCTCAGTCTCTTTCAAAATCTCTGCCAATGTTTGAAACATGTCAAAAATCCCAGTGTTCACTCGTCGCCCCCATAATTCAAGTTTGGCTTTGAATGTAGCCACTTTATCTGCCGACTTGAACAGAGTTGTCGTTCTCCCCTGAAGTGACAGATTGAGTTTGTTGAGCAGGTTGAATATGTCACACAAGTAAGCAAGTTTTGTGACCCATTCTGTGGCACTGAAATGTGCTGCCAGTGGTGAGTGTTTTTCTAAAAGAAATTTCTGGAGCAGCTCTCTTAACTCAGAATCTCTGGCCAGTGATCTACCTTTAGAAAGCCATCTCACTTCTGTGTGTAAGAGAAGACGTGTGTGCTCTGCGTCCATCTCCTTGCAGAGCTGTGCGAACAAATGTGAGTTAAGGGCGTGTACTTTACTTTGGTTGATAATTTTAATGATATCCTGCAAAACACTGTTAAGCTCAGGTGACATTTTTCCACTACCCAGTATTTCTCTATGGATGACAGAGCGCGTAGACTCACATTCAGAAACGACCTCTTTGACCCGAGTAGTGAAACCAGAAGGCCGTCCAGTCATGGCAGCTGCTCCGCCCATGCATATACTGACACAAAATGACCCATTCAGTTTTCCTGATATGTAATCATTCAAAGACTTGAATAGTTCTGCAGCTGTGGTGTTGGTTGGCAACAAAAGTGCACCTAACATATCCTCATGCATATCTTCCTGAAAAATATATCACACAAAAACAAGCATTGTTGCCTTGTTGTCAACATCGGTAGACTCGTCAATCTGGATTGTGTACCACAGTGACTCATTAATGCTCTCTAACAATTGTGCCTTAATATCCTCTGCTATTTCATCAGTTTGTCTAGTTATGGTGCTAGCTGAAAAAGGAACACGTGCCACCTTTTGAACTGCAGCCCCTCCGAAAAGTTCACGACAAATGTCCTTAGCAGCAGGAAGGATCAACTCTTCACCAATAGTAAAGGGCTTCTTAGCTTTAGCAATGCGGTTAGCCACTAAGAACGATGCTGTCAGTGCAGACACGTTTGATGAAGTGGTGGCCTTCAACAATTGCTTCTGTTTTTCGTGTTCACATTTTTTCCTTTTGAAAAACTCCAAAGGCTTGTTTTTTAATGCAGGGTGCTTGGTCTCCATGTGGCAAAGCAGTTTTGAAGGTTTCATGGCTGCGTTGGTTAACCTGTTGCCACATATTATACAAAGTGGGTTTGGAGAATGTCGATCACCTGTTGCAATGAATCCGTAATTTAAGTAGGATTCTTGGTGTTTTCTTTTAAATACAGTTTTCTTTTTGTTGGTAGTCTTAGAGTTTTCTGTTGTTTCATCACTGGGTCTTTCCCCCTTTTCAAAGAAGCTCTCTAGTGACATTTGTTTTTTACTCATTTTGGCTAGGGTTAGCTTGTGGGCTTACCACAACTGTGACTGAGACAAGTGTGCAGTGCGGGAAAGAGGTGCAGATGGAAGTGGTAAATAAAATAATGGGCGGGCCACTCATGGACTAAAGTAAGTGTCGGATTCTGACTTAAAGCCTGCCACCAGATGCAGCTGTACAATTGAAGTACATCAACTCACTTGCCACTATAAAGCCTGCCACCACATGCAGCTTAATTGTCACTTCCCACTCACTGATAGGGTTTTGATATGAGTCTGCAAACGGTTTATTATGGTCTCTGTGCAGTCAAACCTCTCTGCTACTGATAATCTGTATTTGCAGCCGCTCCCCAGTGCTAGCATCACTGCCTCAGCTCCACCTCAGATCATAGACATTAGATTCTCATAAGGAGCCCACAACCTAGATCCCTCGCATGCGCAGTTCACAGTAGGGTTTGCGCTCCTATGAGAACCTAATGCAGCTGCTGATCTGACAGGAGGCGGAGCTCAGGCGGTAATGCAAGCAATGGGGAACAGCTGGAAATACAGATGAAGCTTCGCTGGCTTGCCTGCCGCTCACCTCCTGCTGTGTGGCCTGTTTCCTAACAGGCTACAGACCAGTACCAGTCTGTGGCCTGGGGGTTGGGGACCCTTGCTGCAAAGCTTCTAGAACAGATACCATGTGTTTGCTCTTGTACTCTCTCTCATTGTTCAACATAGTGCTCTAATCGACCATTTCAGTTTCATTCCTCTTCTCTAGCCATATGGTGGGTGAGGTTATTACCTCTCAGCTCAACATGCCACCAGTTTTTATTCTTCTGTGCCTCTGATCCTACTCTTCCCCTTTGCCTGAGCACACCTTTTACCTTGTAAAGTTTTATTCCTGCTTTAAGGCCCAGCTTAAATATCATCTCCTTTGTCAAACCTTCCCTGAAACCTTGATTGCTAGTTCCTCTTTCCTTTCTACTTACAGAGTCTTTATTCCTTTGTAATAGTACTCACCACATTTTCGTGTGATTTTTTTTTTTTTAATTTTTTGGCTGCATTAGGTCTTGGTTACTGCCCATGGGCTTTCTCTAGTTGTGGCGAGTGGGGGCTACTCTTCGTTGCAGGGTCGGGGCTCCTCATTGCAGTGGCTTCTCTTGCTGCGGAGCATGGGCTTTCGGCACGAGGGCTTCAGTAGTTGCAGCACGCCAGCTCAGTAGTTGCGGGAAGCGGGCCCTAGAGCACAGGGTCAGTAGATGCGGTGCATGGGCTTAATTGCCCAACAGCATGTGGGATCTTCCTAGACCAGGGATCGAACCGTGTCCCCTGCATTGACAGGTGGATTCTTAACCACTGTGCCACCAGGGAAGTCCTGATCTTTTTTTTAATGTGTCTTTTTTTTGGTTTTGATTTGAACTCCTTCAGGACAGGGTCTCTGTCTTATTCATTTGGATATGTCTAGAAATTAATGCGCCTGACACCACAAAATTTCAGTACAGGTTAGTTGGTTGAGTGAATAAATCAAAGTTTGTTATAAATATTAGAATATTTTCCAGACTTAATTCCTGCAAAGTTTATGGCAGACTAGAAACCATCACTAAATGTTGAAATAAAGCAAATGATATTCTGAATAATAGCTTATTTTGAAGACTATAGAAGAAGATTTTGTAGGCAAGAGGATTTTTAATCCTGAAGGTTAATGGACTGATTTTTTGTATTTTGCCAACCTGTTCTTGTGTCAGGGATTTCCTTGGAGAATCTGATAAAGGCTATTAGACTCTGCCTCCAGAAAAAAAGAACATGTTTATCCATGTACACTGTTTTGCATTTATTTCAGGAGTTCCTAGACCCTTAAAAACTATCCATGGACCAATTTTTAAGAACCCTTGTTCTGAAAGTAAAGTGGCTCAAATAGAGAAGTTTGTGGCAGTGAAAAGGCAAAACATACCAAGAAATTGCTTCAGTCTCTTAGATAGTGTGGTGGTGGTGGATTATGCTGAGGCAGGAGTTAATATTTGTCTTCTACCAGCTTCTACTTCCTTCCTGTCTTCTGTCCTTTTAGCAAGAACATCAGGAAGTAAAAGCTACATCCTGTCAGGCCAGTTTGTTATCCTGGTCTTGGGCCAGTAAACAGGATAGATGATTACAATAATAGTTATTTGGCATTGTGCTATTCCTGCTTTATATAAATTTTCTTATTCAATTCTTGCAACACAGCTGAAGGGTAAGCAGTTTTATTCTGATTTTTCAGATGAGGAATGGACAAGTTTCCTAAGAAGTTTTCCTTGATATCCACTTCAGCTCAGAGAACACTCAATATCCTTCTCTCCGAACACTTACAATACTGAATTATATTTCTTTCCCCAGTAGTCTCTGAGCTCTGTGTGATAGTACCAACTGTCTCTTAAAATTTCTAATTAGGCAGTATAGTGTAGTATTATTTCAGAGCATGGGCGTTGTAACCAGATTGCCTGGTTTGATTCCTGACATGACTTAGACAAGTTACTTAACTATCTGTGCCTCAGTTTCTTCATCTGTAAAATAGAAATATGAATAATCCCATGTAAAATGCTTAGTACAGTTCCTGGAACATGGTAAATTTTCAATGCATGTTAGTAATCATCATCATCATCCCCCAAACCTAGCTCAGCACTTAGAGCACAGCATTCACTGAAAGGTACTCAGCAGACATTGGTTGGAATAGCTGAATGAGCACTCTCTTCCCTAGTTGGAGACTGGAACTGTGTAGCTCGGCAGCCAGAATCTGTGTTCCTAAATATATAGATATCTACCTCAATCGTATATAAGAACTGATTTTTAAAAAAATATTTCAGGCAATGTTAGCATATGGTTTGAATTTTTTTTAATTATGTTTTTGGTTTAGTTTAGTTCAAATACTGTGAGAAAACATTAGCTCTGGAGAGAGCATTGCTTATAATGTCGAATCTGGAATTCTTTTGCTTATAAAATCCAGCGTGATCTGTTTCTGGCTCTGTGGTACTGATGCTAGAAGGTCTCAATTGTGACTACATCAGCAATGGCGTTACTGATTGAGTAATCGAAGCTCTACATTGTAGTATGCGTTTGTTTGGTAATAAGGAGGCACCTTAATTCGTTTTCACATAAAGTACATGGCTCATATTTAAAACCTCTGCTTAGGGAGACTTCCCTTATTTGAAACTCTCCTTGCTCAAGTCTGAGTCTGTGCTAATACAGCAGCCACTAGCCACATGTGGCTATTGAGCACTTGAAATATGGCTAATCCAAATTAAGATGTGCTATTAGTATAAAATATACTGGATTTCAAAAGAAGAATGTAAATATTTTGGATATCTTGGATTAAATAAAACATATTAAAATAAATTTCACTTGTTTCTTTTTAATATATAGCTATTTGATCATTTAAGATTACATGTGTGTCATATTTCTCTTGGACCACTCTGGTCTGAATCAGTTGTTTTCTATAAAAATTACGTTTTATTTGCTTGTATTATTTTGTGGCACTGGTAGCTTATTAAGGGGCACTTACCTCTTTTAAGAGAGCAATACTTTTTAGAATGTGTTTCAGTTTGTCTTTGGGAAACAAATATCTACCAAGAAATTTCAGCTCCTGAAGGATTTAGGAGTCAGTCTCTACCAACATACTTAAGTTTAACTGCCATCACTCTGGATGCTTTATTACAACTTTCCAAAAAGCCAGTAAATGTTCCACTTTTATACTAGTAAATTGTATGATGATGACGATGATGATGATGATGATCGCTGACATTTACTAAGCACTTATTGTGTGGTAGGAATTGTGCCGAAGTATTTCTAGATATAATATAAATTAGTCATCCCCATCAACTTTATTATCCTTTTTTTTTTAAATTACGAAAACCAAGTTCTAGTCTTACATTTCTTTTCTTTGAGTTTTTTCATCTCATTTTGTTCTGCTAGATAAGTAGAATAAATTAATTATTTGGGGTTTGCAAAATAAACTTTCATTTCTCCTTTTAAAAAGTGAAACATCTAATTTTGGATTCTGCCACTGACAGGGCAGTGGTCATGTGAGCCATACCCCAAGTTTGTGTTTTCTCCTGATTCCAGTTAGGCTTTCAACAGTTTATCCCCGTGAATACATTCGGACTTTTTTTTTCAAAACTAAAGCTCATTAAAAAAGCCAACCTCTTAGAACTAAGAAGTTTAGTTTTTCCCATAGGACTGAATGCACTTAAACTTTTATAGCAATTATCTTTTTTTTTCTTTAAAGTCTTTATTGAATTTGTTGCAATATTTTAATTATTTATTTATTTATTTATTTTTGGCTGCATTGAGTCTTCATTACTGCGCACAGGCTTTCTCTAGTTGTGGCAAGCGGGGGCTGCTCTTCGTTGCGTTGCTCAGGCTCTAGGCGCACGGGCTTCAGTAGTTGTGGCACACAGGCTTAGTTGCTCTGCGGCATGTGGGATCTTCTCGGACCAGGGATCGAACCCGTGTCCCCTGCATTGGCAGGCGGATTCTTAACCACTGCGCCACCAGGGAAGTCCCTATAGCAGTTATCTTAACAGTTTTATAATTAATGGGTATGTTTGTTTTCCCAGCAAACTGTAAGTAGGGGCCCTGGTTTAATCTTTTTTGGCATGTAGTAGATACTCAATAGCTGTTTGTTGAAAGAATGAAATAATATATAGTTATGTAATGATTATATATTTAAGGCAAAGAGAAATTAAAAACTTAAGGTACAAATCACTGTCTTTACTCTCAAACTTAAACTTAAGTTTTTATCAACTAAATATGAATTCTTAGAGTGAAGGACCATCTAACTTTCAGACTGGTTTGAATTACACGCCAGAATTTTCTTATCAACTGTCTGTAGTTGTTACTCTAATCTAGCTCAAGACTTCTGACAGTTCCCAAGATAAGCAGAGTCAGAGTGTTCTATTGCCTTTCTAGCAATTGTCATCAGCTTTCTCAGTACTAGGAGCCTCTGCTTCCTCTCTTCCCCCACAGAGCAGAAGCCAGCAGAGAAAGAAGAGCTATGTTGTTAAATAATGCCATTCAGAGTTCAAAAAAGCACAGCTCAGAAATCTTTAGGGACTCCCATTGCCAGTGAATTAAAAGTCTGTGTGTTTTACCCAGTACTGAAGTTCGTTTATAATCTTACCCTGATCTACCATTCCAGCTTTATTTACCACACATGAACCCTCCATCTTAGATAAATTAGTCTGCTGTCTAGAATTTTCTCACCTCTGTGCTTTCCTTTTTATTAATTTTTTCACTGTGGTAAAATATACATAGCATAAAGTTGACCATTTTAGCCATTTTTAAGCATACAGCTCAGTGGCATAGGTGTATTTACATTGTTACACAGCTGTCACCACTGTTCATCTCCAGAATTTTATCATCCCAAACTGAATGATTTAATTGGACTTGATATCAACTTAACTTTGATGGTATACAAAACCCTACTTCTGTAAATTCTGTCCCTTCCACTTTATGTTGTTGATGTCATAAATTACATCTTCATACATTATATATCCACTAACATAGCTTCATAATTATTTTTTATGCATTTGTCTTTTAAATCTTACAGAAAATATAAAGGGGAGTTGTAAACCAAAATTACAGTAGTACCAGTTTTTGGTTTTGTCCATGTATCTACCTTTACTGGAGATCTTTATACCTTCGTATGGCTTCAAGTTACTGTCTGATAGTCTCCTTTCATTTCAATCTGAAGGACTCCCTTTAGCATCTCTTATAGCACAAGTCTAATGGTAATGAAGTCCTCAGCTTTTGTTTATCTGGGAATATCTTAATTTTTCCCTCATTTTTGAAGGACAGTTTTTCCAGATAGAGTATTTTCAGTTGACAGTTTCTTTTTTATTTCAGCATTTTAAATATGTCATCCCACTGCCTCTGGCGTTCAAGGTTTCTGCTGAGAAATCCAATGGTAACCTTATTTTTCATCCCATGTACATGAAAAGTCTTTCGTTTCTTATTGCTTTCAAAATTCTGTCTTTGTCTTTCAACAATTTGATTATAATTGTCTCAGTGTGAGTTCCTTTGGGTTTTCCTGCTTGGCGTTCATTGAGCTTCTTGGGTTGTAGATGTGTGTATTTCATCAAATTTGGGAAGTTTTCTTCTTGGTTTACCTCTTAGTCTGCCATTGTACTGACATCCTTTTTGCTTTCTTGCATAAGCTCTCCCTTGCATTTGAAATGCCATTTTTCTGCCCAACATTGATGCTTTCCTTCAGGGCTTAACTGAAGTCTCGTCTTAACTGAGTCTTCAAGGTTCTCTGTCACAAAGCATTCCCAGGCTGGAATAATTTCTTTTGAAATACCATATGATAAATATACCACTTGCTGTCTGCACAGCTTATTTTTGCAGTTCCATAATCCTGCCTTCACTGATACCAAGGAAGCCTTTTCATACCCTCTCCAGAGTCAGGTACCCATCTTCTGTGTTCCCACAGCACCTTGTACTTACCTGTTGTAGCACCCAGTACCCTGCATTGCAGTTATCTTTTTATGTTCTCCTGCCCAACCCCTCACATACACTTAATGGAAAGTGTCTGTCTCATTGTTTTTTTGTATCACTGAAGTACAGTACAGTGACAGGTATGTAGTAGAATTCAGTATTTGTTTGTTAAATCAATACATAGGTTTTAAAGTTGCATAAGGATATATTGGGTACCGTTGTGTATTCTCGTTTTTACTCTTCACAACAATGTTTGTGTATGATATGTAAAGTAGATATTACCTTCAATTTACTTTAAGGAATTAGCTCACACAGTTGTGGAGCTGGCAAGTCTAAAATCTCTAGAACAGGATGATAAGCTGGAGACTCAGGTAAAAGTTCATGTTGTAGCTCAAGTCTAAAGACAGTTTGGAAATAGAATTGCCTCTTCCTTGGGGAAGCCTCAGTTTTTTTTTCTCTTAAGGCCTTAAACTATTGGGTAAGACCCACCACACTATGGAGGGTATCTACTTTACTCAAAGTCTGCTGATTTAAATGTTAATTTTATCTAAAAAAATACCTCTATAGCAACATCCAGACTGGTGTTTGACCAAATATTTGGGTACCATGGCCTAGCCAAGTTAGTACATAAAATTAACTATCACAGAGGGTGATAGCCAGGGCTTAAGCCCTTCCAAATTTCTCTGTCTCCTGCCTTTCACCTCTGCTTCTTTGTATAAAAATTTTATTATTCTTTAGACAGAGACAGCAAATGCCAACAACATCTTGACCTGCATTTGCCCACCTTCATCATTTCACAGGAATGATTTTTCTTAAGAACGAATGAAATAATCCATGTAAAGTACTTATCACATAACACCTATCATATAGTAAATACTTAATAAGTTCTAGTTTCAATAATTGTTATTGTTAGTGGTAGTAGTGGTAGATATGGTAGTGGTAATAGTGGTTTTCCATTAATTCCAAATAAAGGCATCCTAGATAAAGATTTTAACCACCTTGGCTTTGATCATGGGCCCAATCTTGAGGTAATTCCTGTGATTATGAGGTGGGAAGCTGTGACTGGTTAAACTTTGGTCAGGAGCTAATCCCTGGCCAGTTGTTACTCAGAGGGTTTGAGTCTGTAAAAAGATGGCATTTTCTACTTGAACTGTATGGGTAGAAAGATAATAGGGAGAGAGGAGCAGTCTCCTAAAAGAAAGATTGCTGAGTACTAGGAGAAGGGAGGGTCAGCCAGAACAAACAGCTGTTGCTACAGTGATTTAACAAAGATGATCTGTTATGAAACCAGTATTTGAATTCTGGACTATATTTTACTCCAAGTCTTATGCTTTGAAAATCATATAATAAGTTTCTAAAAGTAGACAGCAATTATTTTGATTATTAAGACAAGATCAATGTTTTATAAACTGTCTTGTACCCCATAATTCCTTTTAACAAATTAAAAAATTACTCCATCAATACTATTTAAAATTCTAAGTAGTGTTAATATTATGAGTAAAACAAAACCATAGCATAGGCTCAAAGCCTGCTTTTTTCTTAATTACTTGATATCTTGTACATTTCACCTTACAAATCTTAAGATGGTAGAGATATCAGCATCTGCAGAGTGAAAAATAATAATCAGAGTCAGAAAAACTATTTCATGGTAGAGCCAGATTAGAATTCTGGTCTCCAGTCTTGTGAGCCGCTTTTGCCTACTTCATAGTAGGTTTATGCAGTTGTCAACTTTAGGCTTCTGAAAGCTTAGCTTGGGCTTTGCATTTCTTCCTGGTTCAGATTCTAGGTTCCATGGAATCAGAGCAGTCAACTTTTGGAACACCAGGGAGCTCTTTCTCTGACCTTTCTTTATAGCTTTGGTATTTGTGGATTCCTCAGGATGTGCTATCACCTTGGGAGTGAATAGGGCCAGAGAGAGAGTCTAAAATGGAGGGTGTATAGGATCATTTCCCTTTTTTAGAAGTTACTAAGGTGAAGGCAATAGCTTTTCCTGATGTCCAAGATAAGCGGCAAAATGCTCACACACCTGTTTTGAAGTATATGTCTGTCTTATCCACATATATTGGTGGGCTCCTTAGGAAGCTGCATCTAAATGTCTTTTTATTGTGGCACAGAATCTTGAAAAGAATTAAAACTTTAAATTACTAATGTTAAACAGAATGCTTGGATATTCTTGTATTGACTAATGTATCCATCACCTTTAGAAAAATATACTTGTTGTTTGAAAGAGAGGAAAATGTAAAGAATATGGTCAACCATCGTTAGTGTGCCTAAATGTGTGTTTAGATATGTTTACTTGCCTGAAATGAGAAGAAGCTATAGAGGTTAAGTGTCTGTGGAATACCATAGTATAACAATTTCGTATCTCTGAAATTATAATATAAATTAATGAGAAAATTATTTGATTTTCAGTCTGGTTTATAGGACAGATTTTCATTAATAATGTTTTTTATCGAAAGTCATATAACTGGTCATTTTATTATTTTTAAAGTTTTCTGTTAGTACTTATGTTATACTACTTGGTTTTGGTAATAAAAGGACTTATGAGACCAGAATTTTACTAGATAAAAGTGGATTGAAAGTTAAGTTCAATTGATCTCAGACTAAGAGAAATTAATCGCTGAAGATTCCCATATTTTATTTAGTTGAGAATGGCCTTCAGGATGTTTGACATCATCACCACTCCACACCCCTGCCACACCCAAAATTATGAAGAGAAGTTTGTACTTCCTAAGCTTCCTCCATTTTAGCCAAACATAGACTGCTGGTTAGAGCTGAGAGTCCTTTGTAATGTTTTCTTTTTCCACTAAGTGAGCTTCCTTCTTTTGCTCTCCCATTCTTGTGTCTTGGCTGTGTTAAGTCAGCTCACCGCCTTCTTGCAGCCCTGTTTTCCTGCATGCACACTTTATCTTCTGACCAGGCACAGTGACAGCAGTTAACAGGGGAGCAAGAGAGGATTGAATACAAACATGCACATTAGTGTGTGCAGTTTTCGTCTATGATACCATGTTGCGTCTTCTGTTTTTGTCATTATCTACTGTCAGAAAGGAGGAGCTGAGCTGATATTGACCTAGTGTGGAATGCCTGAGGATTTGGGATGAAGGGAGGAGGCTAGTGTTTCATGTGACTAATATTTGACATGCTGCGGCAGGACTGAAAACACTCTTCTGCTCACATAAGGAGGAAAGGAAAAATTTCTAAGATTGCACTTGCAGAATTTGTGGAGTATATTTAGATGTTTCTTCCTGTGTTTTTCTAGTTTTCAATTTTATCTAATTTTATAAGGATTGGAAGTGGGGAATGAGCTTTGCTTAATTAGTAGATTGAGGTATTGTGGGAGTAACGGGCTGCAGCAATGATTCACATGGTAAGAGAATGTTTAAAATCTCCACTGACATCTTGACCCACATTTTGACCCATCTGACAAACGGTTAGTGAGCTCCTTGGCCATCTCAAGTATTTAAAAGTAACCGTATACAAGTAGCTATATTATTGTGCTTTTTTTCCTCCCATATAAATCTTAAGAGCATTGCACCTGCATATCCAAAACAATTGATTTTTGTCTACATTTAAAATCTCACCTCAAAAAAGGTGAGAAATATAAATGTAGCATGTAGTTGTCCCTTAAGTATCTCCTTTGGTGTGATTTTCTCACTTTACTTTATGTCTCAGCTTAATGGAGGCTGAGCCTCTGTTTGGGTTATGTCTGGGATGAAACTGAAATACAGTCATGAAGCTCTAAGAAGAAACTCTGCAGTACTAATCTGGAGGACTTATTGAGTGGCATCCTCCCTTCTTATTGCCTTCTTTTACCTTTCCCCCACCCCAAAAATGTATTGCTGCAGAAATCTATGGCTTTTTCCTCTCATTTTGTGGAAAAAGAAAGTGAAAGGAGTGGGGGTGGGGTGGGTAGATTGCAGTACAAACGGGCATTTAAATTTATTATGTCAAAAAAAATAAGCTCTGTTTTGTAATTCTGAATCTAAGGTTGCTTAAGATTCACTTTAGGAATCCAGCTCTGATGGAAGCATATAAGACTTTAGATAATGATGTTTCAAACTAAAAGTGGATCCTAACATGTTTGACCTGAAGAGTAGAAAGAGATAAATGCTAATGTGATTCTTTTTTTACTTAGTGTACATTGTCATATATTTGATCAATTGGTATTTATGGGTGGTCCTAAAATAGCTTTTGAGCAGATGTGGTATTTAATAGAGCAAATAGCCTGTGTTTTGACAGTCTTTTTCTATTTTCTCTGTTGTTTCATTCTAAAATTGGTGCACACAAGTGAGATTTAAGAGGAAATTAACACTTCAGTAAATGTCCTTTTCCCTAATATTGTTGACTGTTTCTGTTAGCCATTTTCATTTTATTTGACAGTGATACTTAAGGGTTAAGCTTCAGAGCTGATGCAACTCCTCCTTTTTTTTACCAGCAATTTTCATTGGGCAGCATTTCCATAGCAACAGTGAGATCAGTGAAACCTGAGTGTTTCATTGATTATTTTTCTCCTCTTCCTTTTTTAATCTATTCTCTCTTCACCACATTTTAGTGAGAAAGCGATTTTTTTTTTACAAACAGAGCTTATATTGATTTCTATTCCATAAATAATTAAAAGAGGGTAGAAAAATCTGCCCTTCATTTAAAAATTGAATGTTTCACTATGTATTTAAAAAACGATTCAGGATTAGGAGGATGGATAACCATACCGGCTGTAGCTGATGTTCTCAAATATTCTTGCATTGTTTGCTGGTCTTCTAGGGAAAAGAATAATGTGGAACAGGACCTTAAGGAGAAAGAAGATACTATTAAACAGAGAACAAGCGAGGTTCAGGTATGTGAACTGTAAGATTCAGTATTCCATATCTGATTTAGGAGGATTCATTTTAAATGTGTGGGGTCGTTTACTATGTGATGGTTGTGGTATTGATGAGTAGGTCAAGGGAATGCCTATTATTTATGTGATATAAATCTTTATCTTTTGCAAAATGATTATTTTTCTCCTAATTCTGGCCTGCAAAGATTACACTACAATGATCAAGCAGTATTTTTCAGTGTAAATTTCTAGCTTTAAAGGTATTTTAAGATGATATTTATCTGCATATTATATCCTTAAAGGTAAGTTTGAATGACTTATGATATAAATATTATTACACCAATAAAACTGAATGAGTGAGATCATCATCATCATCATGAAAACGCAGATTGCTTTTTCATGGGTGTGAGATTTTGTTAGCTAGGAGACCTAGTATTTTAAAGGACTGTCTCTTATAATACTGATAGGGTGGGAAATGATATGGAACAATTTACAGTAGTATTTTATAAGCTGCTTAGTAGCCAGGATATCTTAAACTTTGGCATAAAGAGATTTAATTCATTTTCACTAAGTGCTAAGTAGCTTCATTTTACAAATAGAAAAGACAATAAAACTTCAGTTTCTGATTGGGAAATGACACAAAAGAGGTATTTCAAACATTAAAAATACAGAAAATTGGTCAGTGTTGCATTTAGAGCAGTAAGCAATGCATGTGATCATGTTATTGGAGTGCCGTTTCTTAAATGCCACACCAGCACATACAGGAGGTTGGATATCGAAGCACTGGTAGCAGTTGCCAGTAAGAGCTCATGGATGGGCATTTCTTAACATGTTACTTGTATGTTGGATTTCCTTGTCCTAATAGTTTGAAATGGGCAAAAGCTCTAAAATTGTTAGAGCCATGATTTTATTTTAATGTAATACATTCACCAGAGATTGTCTGACAGGTGGACCATGCTAGGGTGGGGAGAATGATTTACTGAGAGGCTGAGGAAGAAGCCAGAGAGAGAGACTTCTTATTAAAAGTTGATTCCATTATTGTACTTATTATTCTGGAATTTTCTTAAAGGTGATACAAAGTTAAGAGATCATCATTAATATATTTCTCTTTGTGGTAGTGAGATATGGAATGGTTACCTCAATTACATGATTTTTGTGCAATTTTTGAGCTTCTTAAGAAATGCAAGAGTCATAGACTTTAAGCAGTTATTGCTGAAAATAGATTAAGAATGGAAGATAAAATAATCTCAAAAGTTTTCTCAATCTGGAGCGATAGATATAGTTACTGATATAATATTGGACAGCTTCTAAATTTAGCTAGATAATGTTTCAAAGTACAAAGGTTTTTGCAGTAGACAATATTTTTTTATTTGTGTACATCTATCTATGGTTTTTCACTATTGCATCTTTTGAGGATGTGAATTTTAAATAGCCACTTTGGGAGAACACTAAAATTTACATTGTTCTTTTCAGGCTAAATCGGCTACCCTCGAATTTTTGATTTCTTATATTTATAGAAGTTTTGTTATCAGTCAAAATTGCTTTGTTATATGCTTGTCCTTCTTTTACTTACTTAGTGGTGATGGTAAGGTATATGTTAATCCTTAAGCTTTGCCAAATCCAAAATGTGTGCTTGGCAGAGGAAGTCTAAATTGTTGAATTTTTTTGCATAAGGTGCTGTAAATAAAAGATATCTTGGGGCATGGTTAGTATAGGCCAAGTTCTAATGGTTGAGTGTGCAAGTTCATTGAAAAAAAACCATAGGATTAAAGCTTTGCAGTAGTGGATTCATTACTCATTCCACCCCAATACAGGTGTTGTATTGTCCATGGTAATGAGATACTAGATTAAGAATAACATGGATAATTGACATCTACAAGTATTTAAAACTTTTCATTTTAGTGATTATTTTCAATATTCTGGAGCAAGACAACTTACCTGAAAATGGTTACAAGTATATTGTATTACCTATTGAGTTAACTCTGATTTAGCCATTGGTAATGAGGCACAGACTAGGAATAACATGAATAATTAAGATCTGTAACTAACTTGAACTCCTAATGCTTATTTTCTAATTTCTCTGGCAAAAGGCAGTTTACTAGAGCTTATTAATAACTTTCAGAATCAAAGAACTTCACTGCTTCTTTCTGACCCCACTTTCTAATGTAGGTGCTAATGAATAATGCCAAAATGAAGACATCAAGGGAGAAGTAAGGGAATATTGACCATCAGTAAATGTCTTTCTGCCTAATCCAAATTTGGCTTTTCTGAGTATTCTTGCTTTTCTCCATATTTATAAAGTCACAGATAGTGATTATATGAGCTCATATCTCAAGTACAGAAACCAAACTTTCAAAGCCTCTTTAGATGTGACCAAAGTGCCAAAAGATTAGGGTTTTTTTTTAGCATTTATATAGTCTTCCTAATTCAGTTAAATTAGAAAATCTGCTACATAATTAATTTCTACCTGTTTGTTTCCTGTATGTATTCCCATGAATTACCATCTTGAAAAGTTACAGTTCAAGACTTTTTTCTTAAAGAGCAAACCAGCAGGTAACTTCCTATTTTATGTCGTGAGATGATCACTTAACTCATATGATGTACACTGCTAGTTTGTCAAGTTCCATGGAGAAATTAGGCCCAAAATGATCCAAGGAGGGGAAACTGTAAAAGGATATTCTATCTCAAATGTTTATGGTTTGAGCTTTTGTTGTTGTTACAGGGAGAAGGTAGACCCACATTCTTTCCTACCTTAAACTGCATATGTACAGTTTTATTAAAAATTTTCTTCAGGTAGTCAACACATATTTAGGAATTCACCCTCTCATATGTATGCTTTTCTGTTTTGCATAGAAGTTTATAGGAAATGACTTGGTGTCAGACAAACTTAATTCAGTTCCTGGTTCTGGCTCTTCCAAGGTTTGAGATCCTAAGGAAGAAATTCAACCACTCTACACATTAGTTTTCTCTTCTGTAACATGAGATAATAAAAATACCAAACAGTTTGCTGTTAGAATAAAATGATATAATGCAGGTAAAGTGCCTCAGAGTGATTGGCACAAGGTAAGTGTTCAGTATATGTTCTAATTAATAGTAGTATTCTATATCTTACTGTCATCTCTTTGTTACTCTCCCTTCATCATCATGCTCTTCTCTGACTGTTATCTTCACATGGCTATCTGCTATAGGACTAAACAATTTGAAAATACCTTTTGTTGTTGTTGTTGTTGCTGTCACTTTAGCTACCAGCCTATCTTTCTCTGTTGTTGTTTCTTTGTGTGGCCCTTTTCCCCCTTCCTAGCTTTTCAGTAACCCTACTTAGTTTCCTGTTCACCCATACCATTGTGCTTAATTTATCTCCCCAGGACCAAGAATAATCTTAAGGCCAAATCCATTGGTCCTTCCTACATTAGTTACTGATTTCTTGGGTTGCATTCTCCTAGATATTCATAGCCCTACCTCTTTGACCTTTTGCTTCTGTTGCCTTTGCCAGGGACAGACGGACACACTCCGACCCCCTCTTTCCTCCCTTTTCCATACCCCCTGTCATCCATATACTGATAACTCACAAATATTTGTCAAACCTTCAGTTCTCTTGAGTGCCAGTCTGACATCTCCAGTAAGGCATTTTGAGGTTTATCATTTCAAAGCCAGTATATCTAAAATGAGTCTCATCTTGTTGAAAAAAATTGGCTTCAAGTTTTGAACTTTGCTGTTTCTGTCAGTGTTTTTCTTTCTCACTACTGCCACCCTTATCACCTAACATCTGAAATTTTGACGTCAGATGTAAGTGCTTATTCCATCCCCCTCCTGCCTTTCTTCCTAAACCAATTTTAGTTATGACTCTCAGTTGTGAAAATCTTTACTCCTGCCCCCTGCCACTGTTAATAATGGGAGGATGTCATCCTCATGGATATATTGGAATTGGAAAAAAAATTAGAGGCCATCCTCTTGTACTACTTATTTTTTGATTGCCTGCCTCTGAACTGTGCGCCATACACATGCTCTTTTTTATTCTCACCCTTATACCTTTTGTTGTTGCAATCTAGAATGTTCCTTACCCCCCTGCTTATGTGAATTCTACCCATGGCTTAAAGTCCAGCTCAAACTCACCACTTTTCTAAACTTTCTCTTCTCTGCCCCTTCAGTCTATACCTGTCTTTCCTGTATTGGAACTCCCAGAGGAGTGTGTTTACACATATATGGCACGTTCGGTACGTTACCTTATTGTACTACTTTAATGTGTATGTATGTAGATTCCAATATCTTATAGCTTATATTGTGAGCTCCTTAAGCTTAGAAATTGTACCTTGGATCTTATTTTTCACTATGTATGGTAATGTATTCTTAGATGGAGGCAAATTTAAGGAAGATATTGACAGTAGAAATGAATAAACTTGCATTTTGTGCATGAAATTAAAAATAGGGCAACACACACTCAGAAACCACAGGCAGAATGGATTGGGAGCACAGTTGGTACCATGAAGAGTCAGACATTTCCATATTGTTCATACTACCTTCAAGAGAGAGAAGCTCCCAATTATTTAAACTTTATCAGTAAAGATTTAGTAGTTCATAGTAATTGCCCATATTTTTTTTCCCTAGATGAAGAAGGATGACTTATTTTGGGTAGAAATAAAATTAGATACATGAGCTCAACATTCTTTTCCTGGCGATAATGTTCTTAGAACATGCTGAGAAGCATATGATTGAGAAATAAAGGCAGGCTGTTAGTAGGGTTTTCTAACATTTACCCTAGTTTAATAGACTCCCTTTCTGGTTTTTGACTTAAACATCTTGCTCTATAGTTGGTACTTTTTTATATGAAGAATATTCCTAGGGGCTTCCCTGGTGGTGCAGTGGTTAAGAATCCTCCTGCCAATGCAGGGGACACGGGTTCGAGCCCTGGTCTGGGAAGATCCCACATGCCATGGAGCAGCTAAGCCTGTGCGCCACAACTACTGAGCCTGCACTCTAGAGCCCGCGAGCCACAACTACTGAGCCCATGTGCCACAACTGCTGAAGCCCACGTGCCTAGAGCCCATGCTCCACAACACGAGAAGCCACCCCAATGAGAACACACCACAGCGAAGAGTAGCCCCCGCTCGCCCCAGCTCGAGAAAGCCCACGCGCAGCAACGAAGACCCAACACAGCCAAAAATAAATAAATTTAAAAAATATATATTCCTATAACTTCCATTTTGAGAATTAGGCCAACATAACGAATGTACCTGATTATTTCTAGTTTTGGATTAGTCTGTAGAATTTTTTTTTAATCACTTAAATAGCATTATCTGTAAGATTACCAAAATACTTCAAATTACCTTTGTTCTTTTTAATAGTTCTTCAAGTATGGATATACTAGTGTACAAGTACAGATATACTGTATATATCGTTTGGTTTTTTTTTAAGTTTTATTCATAAATCAGTGTCCTGTTGTTTATTTTTTACTCTGTATTTATATGAAACAGATACAAATGTATTCATGTTTCATAGATTTACCTCTTTAGTTGTACAACTGACTTGGGTTGCTAAAATGAATTATTTTATTCTTAAATATAGCTGAGAGTTTTTATGTATTTGTTTAAATTTTATTTCCAATACCCCCCGTAGCACTTCAGGGAATATGGAGGAATGGGGACAAATTTATCATTTTCTTTAACTTGTGTGATTTCTAGAAAATAGGACACTTCCCTTGAAATTTATTTTTATTTTTCTTATTTTTTTGAAATTTACTTGAAAATAAAGCCAAGATCCCAGTTCAGGGATCCCTTCATTCCTGGATGAGGAGCCTTGGATGTGGCTTGCTTTGGTATTTTTCTAAAACAGACCTTGGCAACGCATTACAGTAGTCTTGTTCACTTTATCCTTGCCATTTTCTAATTGCTGCTATCCTCTTTTCTTTTGTTGTTGATGACACAGGTGAGCAAGTAGAGCATGATCATGGAAAGTAGAGCGTAACTAGGAAGGCATCTGCAAATGTCTTTAGTCACTCACTTGATGAAATGGCATTTGATAGTAACTGAGGTTGCACACTAATTCAGGAGAGGATTTTCCCAAAGGGCTACCTTAAGATTAAAAGAAAGTTATCCTAGTTTAGTGGAAGACACTGTTTGCAAGAGAACCTGCTGCTGCCCTAGTCAAGGGTGGGCAGGAGGTGGGGGCAGGGAGGGAGATGTACATCTGTTGCCTTTACTTAGTCTCAGGATAAGCAAGTCTGTACCAAAATAAAATAGCCAAGTATAATTGGATATTGAAACTTTTGTGAAAATGCATTACAGTGGTAGTAGTCCTACCAAGTAATTTTACAGTGAAGTTTGATTCTTATTCTTGTTCACGTGTATGTTTGCATCTGTTCATTTTGATTTTGTGCAGTTTACTAAGTTTGCTTACTGAAAAAGAAGACCTTTGTGTGTGTGGATTAATGTTGGAATTTTTTTTAGAGAAGATCTTTTTCATATTTAGATGAGACATGGAGAAACATTAATTATAATTAATTTTAATATGGACGTCTATCCAGCTTAAAATATATCACTAATGTGAGGTAGTTTCTCAGTAACCTTTCGCTTAAGGCCTGTGCTTTTGTGTTACTATGTGGATTTTTTACTGTAGCTAAGAAGTGAGGTTGGGGCTTCCCTGGTGGCACAGTGGTTGAGAGTCCGCCTGCCGATGCAGGGGACACCGGTTCGTGCCCTGGTCTGGGAGGATCCCACATGCCACGGAGCGGCTAGGCCCATGAGCCATGGCCGCTGGGCCTGTGCGTCCGGAGCCTGTGCTCCGCAATGGGAGGGGCCACAACAGTGAGAGGCCCGCGTACCGCAAAAAAAAAAAAAAAAAAAAAAAAAGGAGTGAGGTTGGGAAATTTGAGTGAATGTGTTTGCTCTTTGGAAGAGAAAGGGCAAGAATGAGTAAATATTATATTGGCTTGTTTATTCCCTTTCCTCTTGCATAAACTTTTCTTCTAGGGGTGCATTTAAAGTGACTCTAAAATGCAAGTTTTGAAATCTGGTTCATTTTATTAAAGGAAACCAGCATCAATCCCACTATTGGTAGTTCGTACATAAAAATTCAGTTATGTTGGAATATTTTTATATTGGTATGAAACCATGAGAGGTATGTGATACTTAAAAAACTGCAAACTTGACATTTTATGATTATAAAGGTAACATGGGTCCCTAGTAATCATGTAAAATAAAGAAAAATATAAAAGGAAAGAAACCCTACAATTTCACGTTCCAGGGAGAGCCATTGTAACATTTTGCTATATTTTCTATGAATGTATATAAATGGCTTTATATTTATTTGCTATTACACTGTATATGCCTTTGTATTCAACTTTTAATTTTTATTATTTTTTATTTTTTGTCTGCGTTCGGTCTTCGTTGCTGCGCGCGGGCTTTCTCTAGTTACGGCGAGTGGGAGCAACTCTTCGTTGCGGTGCATGGGGTTCTCCTGCAGTGGCTTCTCTTGTTGCAGAGCACGGGCTCTAGGTGCGCGGGCTTCAGTAGTTGCCACGGGCCCTAGAGTGTGCGGGCTTCAGTAGTCGTGGCTTGCGGGCTCTAGAGCGCAGGCTCAGTAGTTGTGGCACACGGGCTTAGTTGTTCCACGGCATGTGGGATCTTCCCGGACCAGGGATCGAACCCACGTCCCCTGCCTTGGCAGACGGATTCTTAACCACTGTGCCACCAGGGAAGTCCCTGTATTCAACTTTTAAAAATTAGCATTATGTCCTAGACATTTTCTTACATTACGTGACCCTTTTAAGGCAAATTTTATTTTTCTTAATTGTGCTTACAATGTAAGTAGAGACATCATAATTACATCTATTTATAAAGACTAGGTATTATTAGTGATGTGAAGTCCAAGATTTTTCTTCGGGGTTTGAGAGGGTAGGAAATTAGACTAGAATATTCGAAGATGGGAATAAGTAACATATTTTTCCTATTCCTATTAAGCATTTCTTAAAAAATGCTTTTTGGATCAGTATATCATTATATATAAACCATATAATAATTTTATGAACAGAGTATTGACAGTGGATTGTTTTCCCAAATATAAAATTACTTCAGATCTGCAGGTGGCATGCTTTCAAAATATTTTGTAATTGAATTATGAGAATTTTTCAAACCACTGTAGTTTTTCAAGCTACTGCGTTAAAGTGAAGCTGTTACTATGCCTTCCTGAAGAGTAAGAATAGAATATAATATAAATGTAAAAAAAGAAATTCATAAGTTTAAAAGCATGAGAAAGGTATATGCCACAGTGACATGCTAAATCAGTAAAGATTATTTCCATATAATGGAAATTTTATTATTTAAAAATTTTTTTAAACTTTTTGGCTGTGCCACATGGGATGTGGGATCTTAATTCCCCAACTAGCAGTTGAACCCGGGTCCCCTGCATTGGAAGTATGGAGTCTTAACCACTGGACTAACAGGGAAGTCCCTGGAAATTTTAAATGTCAAATCAGTCTTGGTCTATTGACTGTACAAATATTGAATCAGCATAGAAATTTAGATATTATTTTAATTTAACAAAATGCATTTATTATAGGTCAGTTAGAGGCCAGTTTTAATATTTTGCTATAGTTTAAATGCAGAGTGAAGCTTTCCCATAGTATGTTGAAAGAACATAAAGCCCTTTCTGTCAGCCTCAGGCACGTTTCCCACTAGTTTCTCCTAGATACTAGAATCCTTGTGATAGTTACGAATCATTGCCTAATTAATCGTCTGGAATGTGGGAGGTATTGTAGTAGATTGTGGAACCTCTAAGAAAGATGAGGCATTGGCTCTGTCCTTCAACAGGTTATTATTTAGAGGTAACTATGATACAGTGTAGTAAGTGTCATAATAGAGGTTAGGTACAAACTGCTGTAAGAGCACAGGTAAAGGAACTTCAAGGTGGGTCAGAGGATATTACATTTGGCTGGGCCTTGAAGAATGAAAAGTGAGCTTCCAGATAGCAATGGTATGGAAGGGCATTCAAGGCAGAGCAGATGGTGTAGGAAAGGCACACGGACATTGAAGTATATTGTCTATTGGAGAAAGAAGAGGGTCTATTGAGGATGGGGCACAGGTGACCATGAAGAAAAGAGGGTAGTAAAAGAGGAAGGATAATGTGGGGCCCAGAATTGAAGGTTCTAAGGTATCTTGGAGCCTGTTTTACTTTATCCTATAGATAAGAGGGAACCATCGTATATTTTTGAAATAGCAGAGTGATTAAAGAAATCTCCTTTGCAATGAGTTATTTTTTTAAGAAAGTTAGATATTTGGAATAGGAAGAAACAAAGGCAAAATAAATTATGAATCAGGAGAGGGACAATGAAAACTAGCATGTGTCTATTGAGAGCCAATGTGAGGTGCATATCTAAAGGTGTATCTCCATTTTGAGTGTGGATCGGTTAACAGTATAAGCAAGGTTAAAAATTTAGGCATGCTGCTAAATTAATAAGAAAGTACTAGCAGAGCTCACCATTATGAATCTGTAATCACCTAGACTCATGGAATGTTAGCCCAAGAAGAGTCTTTCATTGATTATCCATTGTGTTGGCTCTTTTAAGGGAATTTTTTAAGGAAAGCAGCATGGTAGTAGTTGTACTTTTAAATTAATCAGTTGGTTGAGAAAATATAAGTTAAAAAGCAATTATTAAAAACATTGTTCAGTGTCTTATTTAATCACAGAAGCATCTGCATATATTTGAAAAATAGTGGCACATGTGTGAAACAGTCTACACAGTGTATAGCATAGAATATAGCAGAACTCAGACTCTGGAACGGGAAATGAGAACCTACTGTATTGCACAGGGAACTCTACTCAATGCTCTGTGGTGACCTAAATGAGAAGGAAATCCAAAAAAAGAGGGGATATGTGTATATGTATAGCTGATTTACTTTGCTGTACAGTATAAACTAACACAATATTGTAAAGCAACTATACTCCAATAAAAATTTTTTAAAAACCTAGTTTGAATTTATCACTTGCTTAATTGTATCTTTGAACAAGTTACTTGCTCATCTGTGCCTCAATTTTCTCATGTGTAAAATGTGAATAATAGTATCTACCTCATAGACTTGTCATATGGGGTGTAAATGAGTGTAACAGTACCTAGCACAATGTAAGGGCCATTGAAAATGTTTGCTATCATGATGATGATGCTACCTTGTATAAGTCATGCAATCATTCAGAGACCTCTGATAAGTTTTTCTTCTATTTTCTTAGATTCTTATTCTGATGAATGATCATTGGGGTCTTTGAATAGTATGTTATTTAAAGGATATTGTTACTCTTAGAAACTTGTGTTCACAATTTTACTTCACTGTCTTCGAGATCTCTGCCCACCTCGTGCAGACACATGCCTTAGGAGTTATCAATCCATTCTTCTTTCTCACCTGTGGTTCCTGGAGACAATTAATCAAGTCCTAATTCCCTATGGAATCCTTTGTATATAATGAATTAACCTCTCCTGTCCATCTGCAGTGGTACTAGTAATTTACCATTCTTCAGAGAATTGGGAAAATAGTCATTCAAATGATCTTCTCTGGTTCAAATGAGGAACCCCAATTGTCAGAGGATGTGTAAATTTGGCCATCTTGGCTGCTGTGTCTCATGGTGGTAATGATAATGGCAAGGTTGCATTCATCTGTCTCTCAACTCTCCCTTGTACAGAGATTTCCCATTGTATTTTTTTTTAATCTCTGTATCCGTTTTTTTTTAAATAAATTTATTTATTTATTATTTTTGGCTGTGTTGGGTCTTTGTTGCTGCACACAAGCTTTCTCTAATTGTGGTGAGCAGGGGCTACTCTTTGTTGCAGTGTGCTGGCTTCTCTTGTTGCAGAGCACGGGCTCTAGGCGCATGGGCTCCAGTAGTTGTGGCGCATGGGCTCTAGAGTGCAGGCTCGGTAGTTGTGGCGCACGGGCTTAGTTGCTCCGCAGCATGTGGGATATTCCTGGACCAGGGCTCGAACCTGTGTACCCTGCGTTGGCAGGCGGATTCTTTTTTTTTTTTTTTTGCGTTACACGGGCCTCTCACTGTTGCGGCCTCCCCCGTTGCGGAGCACAGGCTCCAGACGTGCAGGCCCAGCAGCCATGGCTCACGGGCCCAGCCGCTCCACGGCATGTGGGATCTTCCCAGACCAGGGCACGAACCCGTGTCCCCTGCATCGGCAGGCGGACTCTCAACCACTGCGCCACCAGGGAAGCCCGGCAGACGGATTCTTAACCACTGTGCCACCAGGGAAGCCCCTAATCTCTGTATCCTTTATCATTAAGCATAAGGCCTAGCACATAGAT
Source organism: Mesoplodon densirostris (assembly GCF_025265405.1). NCBI lineage: Eukaryota > Metazoa > Chordata > Mammalia > Artiodactyla > Ziphiidae > Mesoplodon > Mesoplodon densirostris. The sequence goes on along the minus strand of NC_082662.1, from coordinate 44,268,491 downwards.
GAATAAATAAACATGTCATTTTCAAAATGGTTTATCTTTTTTTGTTTTAAGAAATTCTTTCTTACACTGAGATCTGTATTTTCTTCTGCACATTTTAAAGTTTTGTCTTTCACATTAGGTCTGTAATATACCTGGAATTAATTTTTCTGTTTGGTATGATTTAGAGACTTATAATTTTTTTCTTCTTGCCATACGGGTATGCCCAGCATCATTTATTGAATAGTTAGTTCTCTTTTCCTCCGGTCAATTTTAATGGCATGCCTTCGCATCATTTTTTCTGTATATATCTAGATCTGTGTCTAAGTTCTGTTTTCTCTTCCTTTGATCTGTTTGTCTATCCTTGCATCAAACCAGGCTGTCTTAGTTATCTTAGCTTTCCAGTAATTCATAGTATCTTATAGGGTAAGTCCTTTTTATATTTTATAACGCTGTTTTTGGTTTTTTTCTTTGTTCTTCCAAATGTGTTTTAGAATATGTTCTTCCAAAGCTTTTCAGGTTCCTTGGAAAATCTTGTTAGGATTTTCATTGGAGTGTATAGATTAATTAGGAGAGAATTAACATCTTTATTATGTTACTCATCATTCACTAAATAGTAATGGAGTACCTCTTGTATACTGGGAACTGGGAATTTAGCAGTGAAAAAAATTCGCAAATATCCCTGGACTCATGGAGCTTACTTTCTAGTAGAAGGAAATATGTTCTATTACTCATAGTAGCCAAAACTAGGATCAGTCTAAATGTCCATCAAATGTATATCCATACAATGGAATACTACTCAGCAATAAAAAGGAACAAACTACGTATACATGCAGTAACATGGATGAATCTCAAAATATACTGGGTATAAGAATACAGTAGACTACAAAACAAAAAAGAAAGAATACAGTAGACTACACATTACCATAGACTACATATTAAATGATTCTATTTATATGAAATGTCTATAAAAGGTAAAATTATAGCAACAGAAAGCAGGTCACTGGTTGCCTGGGGCTTGAAATGGGAATGAGAATTGACTCCTAAATGGTATGAAGGAACTTTTTAGGTTGTGGAAGTGTTATAAAGCTGAATTGTGGTGATCATTGCACAACTGTATATATTTACTAAAACTCACTGAATTGTATACTTACAATGGGCAACTTTTATGGTTGTATAAATTATATCTCACAAAGCTATTTAATTATTTTATGCCAACTCAGATGTAACTTGAAAACATGCTAAGTCGCAAAGAAGCCAGTCACAAAAAAACAAGTTGTATGAGTCCATTCATATAAAATATCTAGAACAGACAAAGCTATAGAGATAAGAAGTAGATTGGTGGTTGCCTAGGGCTGGGGTGATGGGGAGGGAAATAGGGAGTGAGTTGCTAACGGGTATGGGGTTTCTTTTTGCAGTGACAAAAATGTTCTAAAATTGTTGTGGTCATGGTTCCACAACTCTGTAAATATACTAAAAACCATTGACTAGTACACTTTAAATGGGTGAATTGTATGGTATGTGAATTATCTCAATAAAGCTCTTCTAGAAAATAAATAAAATTATATGCTGTATATGAAGGAGAATCAGTGGAGGGAGATGTTGGTGGGTGGTGGTGAGGAAAGCCTCACTGAGAAGTTAACAGTTGAGCAAAGACTTCAAAGAGATGGGGGATTGAGGCATGTGGATACTTGGGGGAAGAGCTTTCTAGGAAGAGGGGATAATCAGTGAAAGATCCTGAGAAGGGAGCATATCTGACATGTTTGAGAAGCAGCAGTAAGGCCAGTGTGGCTGAAATAGAGTGGGCAAGGGAGAGAGCAGTAGGAAATGAAGCTGGGAGATGGGATCACGTGGGGCCATTGTAAAGACTTGGGTTTTTACAGTAAGGGAGATGAGGAGTCAGTGCAGAGTTTTGCGTAGAGGAGTGACATCATCTGACGTAGGTTTTTTTTTTTTTTTTTTTTTTTGGTTTGTTTTTGTTTTTTGCTGTACGCGGGCCTCTCACTGTTGTGGCCTCTCCCGTTGCGGAGCACAGGCTCCGGACGCGCAGGCCCAGCGGCCATGGCTCACAGACCCAGCTGCTCCGCAGCATGTAGGATCTTCCCGGACCGGGGCACGAACCCGTGTCCCCTGCATCGGCAGGCGGACTCTCAACCACTGCACCACCAGGGAAGCCCCTGACGTAGGTTTTTAACAGTGGCTGCTGTGCTGAAAATAAACTGAAAGGTAGCATGCGTGGAAGAATGGAAACCAATTAGAAGACAGCAGTCTAGGAGAGAGAGAGAAGTGACTGGGACAAGGTTGAAGAGAAACATGGCCAGTTTTTTAAGTATATTTTGAAGGAAGGAGAAAAAAATTTGCTGACAGTTTGGAGATGAAATGTGAGAGAAAGAGAAGAGTCAAAGAAGATGCTATATTTTTTGGCCAGAGAAAGTGAGAGGGGGGAAGATGGAGGATAAAGCAGATGGGGTGGGGGAAATGCCAGGAGTTCTGTTTTTGATATGTTAGAGAAGCCCATCAGACATCCAAGGATGGATTTGAGTAAGCGAATTGAATTTCTAAATCTGGAATCTAGGAAAGAAGTCCTCAAGTAAAGATTGTATTTAAAGCTATGAATCCTCCAATCCATCAACACAATATACTTAATAAGATGAGACTTTACTTTCCCTTAAGATAGGCTTTTATAAATTGTTAACCTTCCCCTGCCTCCAAAGATAATAAATATGTTAATTTTCCTGTATTTCAGGATCTTCAAGATGAAGTTCAAAGGGAGAATACCAATCTGCAAAAACTGCAGGCCCAGAAACAGCAAGTACAGGAACTCCTTGATGGGCTGGATGAGCAGAAAGCTCATCTGGAGGAGCAACTGCAGGAAGTCAGGAAGAAGTGTGCTGAGGAGGCCCAGCTGGTAAAGTCTGCCGGTTTACTGCTGCCTGTGTCTATACCTTAGTTGCTTTTGCTGGCTTAAGATGGAAACATCTCTGCTTCTTGTTGCTTTTATTGTTAGGTGGCAGTCTAGTCAACCTGAAGTTCAGGGAATTGAAGGAGATGGGGCATGTTTCATCCAGAAATTACAGGGGAAATAGGACACTTCATATATTTTTTTTCCAAATTTTAGTTGGAGGTATGGTACCTATGCCTTCCACTCTCCTCTGTCAGTTCCCTGATTGCCCTTCTCTACAAAAAATACATCAAAAAACCACCAAAATAGTAAACTAAACAAATAAACATAATGTATTATGGAATATTTTAATGACATTTCTTTTTTTAATCCCCCTTTCTTCTCATTCACCTCTGTGTTATAGATCTCATCCCTGAAAGCTGAATTAACCAGTCAAGAATCACAGATCTCCACTTATGAAGAAGAGTTGGCCAAAGCTAGGGAAGAGCTGAGTCGCCTACAGCAAGAAACAGCAGAGTTGGAGGAGAGTGTGGAGTCAGGGAAGGCCCAGCTGGGACCTCTTCAGCAGCACCTGCAAGATTCACAGCAGGAAATAAGTTCAGTAAGTCTTTGTGGCAGTGAAAAATACACTCAAATGGGCACTCACATACCCTTTTAGTAAATAATATTTTCTCGATCTGCTTCTTCTCCCTCTGCCTAGTTTATTTTTCATTTTCAGTCATTTTGTATGAATAGGCTTCTTGTCACCTGTCATAAGTTAAAACTGTCACATATCTTGTACATCTTATGGTTATCACTGGAGTCTGGTTGAGTGTGCAGGATTTGTGGTTAGATGGCTTAGGTTTAAATGCTGGCTCTGCCACTTACTGCCTCAATCTTCTCAGTATCAGATTCCTCATCTTTAAAATTGGAGGACTTGGGGGGACTTGCCTGGTGGTGCACTGGTTAAGAATCCACCTGCCAACGCAGGGGACACAGGTTCGAGCCCTGGTCCGGGAAGATCCACATGCCGCAGAGCAACTAAGCCCATGCGCCACAACTACTGAGCCTGCGCTCTAGAGCCCGTGAGTCACAACTACTGAGCCCACGTGCCACAACTCCTGAAGCCCACGTGCCTAGAGCCCCTGCTCCACAGCAAGAGAAGCCACTGTGGTGAGAAGCCCATGCACCGCAACGAAGAGTAACCCCCACTCACCGCAACTAGAGAGAGCCCACGCACAGCAATGAAGACCCAACGCAGCCAAAAATAAATTTATTTTTTTAAAAAATTGGAGAATTGGGAATTTTCTAGTGGTCGAGTGGTTAGGACTCTGTCCTTTCACTGCCGAGGGCCCAGGTTTAACCCCTGGTCAGGGAACTAAGATATCCCGTAAGCTGTGTGGCATGGCCAAACTTTAAAAAATAAATAAAATTGGAGAATTAACAGTACTCCTCTACCTCCTAGAGCTGCTTGTAAAGTTTCAGTGAGGCAAAACCAGTGAGTCATTTGAGCACAGTGTTTGGTAAAAAAGTGCTCAGTATGTGTTGCTTATTTTTGTAAATAATAACCCAGTGCCTTCCCTTTTGGGATTCTTATCTTAAAATCAGTTTTGCTCATTTAGAGACCTGTTATTTTTGTAATTAGGAAATTGTTCTTTATATAGATAAATATGCAGTGTTATGGTAGATCCAGAGTATAGATCCTTCGCTATGCTATTTCTTGACTTCCCTAAATGGAGAATAATATTTTATAGAATGATGGTAAGATAGTTAGATGTGCATAGAGATAATGTAGCCCATTCCTTTCATTTTGAATTTGAACAAACTGAAGCCAAGGAAGGTTAAGTAACTTGCCTATGGTTACATAGCCTTCAAAAGAGCCACAGCCTAAAATTCAGATCTTCTAAAACCTGATCAGTTAATTATTATACATAATGAAGTCCTTCCCCTTGATATGCTTCCCTCCCCACTCTTGTCTGGCAGGTGAATACCTGCTCACTCATCTTGCAAGACATAGCTTAACCTCTTATTTCTTTGTGGCATTTTCTGAACCCTGCCTTTGTTGGACATTGTACTTCTGTTATAGCAATCATAACATTTCCCCCTGCACATTTGTTTATGTATCTATCTCCCTCAGTAGATGGAGCTTTTTGGTCTAGAAACATACATTTTTATCCTAACATTTAGCACAGTTCTTGTCCCAGTGTAGATACTCAATAAACAGGTAGGAAACCCAAAAGAAAGTCATCCTAGTGGGAATGATACCAGATAAATGGACAGTCTTTAAAATAGTTTTCTTTGAGTTTTTAAAAAAACTGTTGTTTAAAGTATAATTTATAGACCATAAAATTAACCAGGTTTTTCAGTGCTCTTTCTACTCTGCCACTAAACACCATGACAGTCTCTGTCATTGGAAATCGAAATGAACACGGTGCACTGGGCGGTGTTTCCTTTTCTTTTTTCCTTCAGTAATAACAAACACGATTGCACAGTCACTCATAAAATGTTCGTTACTCTCCCCACCCAACAACATCCTGATTTTTAGTTTAAACTGTTAGCTTGAAGCATTAGGCATTTCAACAATAAAAGACCATTCTCTTTCCAGTATACCTTCAATTTTTTCTTATAAATATTCATTTGAATATTTCCATTTGTGGTGGAAGTTTGCTGATTTACTGGAAGTTGATTCCGTTCCCCGGAAATGTCACTTGGGTGGCCCTGCTGGGCTAAAATCCAAAGTCCAAGTACTGATTTTTGAACCCAGAGTTCTGTGTAAGATCCAAAAAAAAAAAAATTAACCAGTTTTAAGGATCCAATTCAATGATTTTCAGTAAATTTAGAGTTGCTCAAACATCCCAATCTAGTTTTAGAACATTTCCATCACTCCCAAAAGATCCTTGTGCCCATTTATCGTCAGTCTCCACTCTTACCCCTAGGTAACTACTAATCTATGTTTTGCTTCTATAAATTTGCCTTTTCTGAACATTTCACATAGAGAAAATCAAGCACTGTGTGGTCTTTCTCATGTGGTTTCTTTCACTTAACATGTTTTTGAGGCTCATCCATGTTGTAGCATGTAACAACATTATAGTCCATTGTATAAGGTATTTTGTTTACCCATTCATCAATTAATGGGCATTTGGATCCTTTCCACTTGTTGACTATTACAAATAATGCTGCTTTGAATTTTGTATTTGCATACAATTCTTTGTGTGGACATATGTCTTCATTTCTCTTGGATATGAAAGTTGTTTACATTGTAAAGTTATATTAAACTTTTTTTTTTTAACTTTAAATTGCCAAACTTTTCCAAACTGGCTGAACCATTTTATGCTCCCCCTAGCAGTGTATGAGGGTTCCAAGTTTCTCCACATTCTTACCAACACTTACTGTCTTTTTGATTATAGTCATTCCTGTAGATGTAAAGTGGTACTTCATAGTTTTTAATTTGTAATTCTCTTATGACTAGAGATGTTGATCATCTTTTCATGTGCTTATTAGCCATTTGTATATCCTTCTGGATGAAACATCTGTTTAAGTCCCTTACCCATTTTTAAAAAATGGGTTCTTATTATTATTAAATTATAAGAGTTTTAAAATATATATATATATGTATTCTAAAGATAAGTCTTTTATCAGATAGTTAGTTGATTTGCAAATAGTTTCTCCCAGTCTCTGGCTTGTCTTTTCATTTTCTTTTCTTTGACTTTTTTGAAAGAGAATTTCTTTCAAAGGAAGGAGCATAAATGAGAAAAATAGAAAGGACTCCGGATATTATAAATTATCAGAGAGAAAATAAAACAGTGTTTTTGAGCATGGAAAATAGTTTCAGCAGGCTGTACTACCAAGTGTGCCAGAATATATTTGGTATCTGTGAAAGGAATTAGATCCTTGTGTCTGATCTCCAAACCTTAAGAATAAACATACCAAACTGTTACACTTGACTCAGTGACTATATGTCTTTGCACAGAGGGCCTATAAAAAAGAAGTTGCTCTTGAAAGCTTAACTATAGCTTTTCTGGGAAAAGAAATAGCTAAGGAAAAATTTTCTGACTTGCTGAATTTTTATTTTTACTTCTTACCTTGTATTTGCAAGAAAACAAAGAACCTTTGACCTTAACTCTATGTAACTTACTTATACAATATATACTATTTATCCAAGTATTTCTGGCACTCTAAATGTTTGTTGTACTTTTCTTGCACAATTTGCAAAGAGCTTGTGTTAGTTGTGTGATTTTTTTTTTTTCTGTATCCTCTAAGTTTACGTAGAGAGTAAGGCTTGGTGACAGGTGCATGGGAGAACCAGACACAGGAAAACTTAGTTGTGTTCACGATTCTATTGATTGTCTCAGAAATAACTATAAGGAACAAACTGTCCTAAATAGAACTTTCTGATAGGCAAGTATTTCACCCTACTGTTTCGTCTGTATGATGGGTATTATTTTAGTATTAATGTTTTAAATTTTAAACTGCAAGGTAGTAGTAGGCATTAAAATTGATTTAATGGTCATAATAAATTTTTTAAATGAAATAAGGGAGAACAGGAAATATCAGCATGCATTACATGCAGTAAGGGTAAGTATTACTTCGTGGAACTTGTTTTACCACTGTATGTGCGTGTGTGTGTGTATAATTATATATATGATGTATTCATCTATATATGTGTTTATGTATATAAATACACACAGAGAGACATGTTCAAACATATATATTTACTGGATCAGGGTATCTATTTCTTTCCATGGATTAAAGTAAAAGTAAGTTTATAAGCCCCTGCTCTGTAACACTAGGAATATACAAGGCCTATGCTGTGGATTAATAAATATGTAGTATTTTTGGATTGTTAGTTTAAATCCTAAATACAGTGCAGTTTGGTAGATATGTACATATATGCTTATTGATGCCCACTGTTTAAATTTATAAGCATAATAGTTGTGTTTTTCAGTGAACATATATTAAGCACTTAGAGTATGCATCATTGTGCTAGATGTTGGAGATACAAAGTTGATAACAAAAATTGTGGTCTCTACCCTCAGGCTCAAATCTTTAACTTTTTAAAAATAGAGTGAATTAGTGGAAAAGTAACAGGAAAATTTAATTGCTGTAATAGTGAGAAATGCAGTGTGCCAGGCACTCTTACACACATTGTCCATCTTTTACATAGGCCTTTACATTTTTATTTTATTTATTTATTTATTTTTTTGCGGTACGCAGGCCTCTCACTGTTGTGGCCTCTCCCATTGCGGAGCACAGGCTCCGGACGCACAGGCTCAGCGGCCATGGCTCATGGGCCCAGTCGCTCCGTGGCATGTGGGCTCTTCCCGGACCGGGGCACGAACCCGTGTCCCCTGCATTGGCAGGCAGACTCTCAACCACTGCACCACCAGGGAAGCCCAGGCCTTTACATTTTACAGAGCTCTTTCAAATCTATCTTTTGCTCCATTTAACAGTCATCTATGGAGATAGTTCTTACTACCTTTATGGATTAAGAAATGGAGGCTTGGAGAGGTTACTTTGACTAAGATCACCTAACTAGAAGGTGATAGAGCTAGATTTACATCTGTCTCCCAGTCCAGATGTTCTTTTCCCAGGTTATGACCCTGAAAAGACCTTTGGTAAATTACAGATTCCAAATTGAGCAACTTAAAAACCTATGGGGAATGTTAGGGGAATAAGATTGGGGAACAGAGCCTTGATTTACAAAATGTCAATAGGTAATTTTTATATTTGCTAAAAACAAAAAATACAACATGCTAATAAAGAGGACTCCAATATAATTAAAAAATATATTTTTTGTGAAAATGGGTGCTATTCAGTAAAATTTCATTTATTATTCCTTTTCATTAGAAACAGTTTTTTTATTTGTTTGTTTGTTTTTTTGCGGTACGAGGGCCACTCACTGTTGTGGCCTCTCCCGTTGTGGAGCACAGGCTCCGGACGCACAGGCTCAGCAGCCATAGCTCACGGGCCCAGCCGCTCCACAGCATGTGGGATCTTCCCGGACCGGGGCACGAACCCGTATCCCCTGCATCGGCAGGCGGACTCTCAACCACTGTGCCACCAGGGAAGCCCTAGAAACATTTTTTGATTCTGCTCTCTCAGTTTCTTTGAGGTATATGTAAATTTGTTTTAACTGTAGACGTTGGTATAAATAAGCATTTTTTTCCTTCCTCTGGTGCCCCACATTTTTCTTTTTATATATATTACAATTTATTGCATACCACTTTTTGTCCCACTGTTGTCCCAGGTGTATAAAGTCACTTGGCTATTGAGATTAAAAAAACATCCTTTATTTAACCTGTTTGGCATACCTCAGATTTAGAGACTACTTCCTAGGGCTCTAGCCCATTAATAAGTAATGCCAGAGGATAGGACATGAGCTTATTTCACCTCTGTCTTCACTTCTCTTCTTCCCAATAGGAGTATGGATGGCTCCAAAGTCTTATGTACTCTCCCTCAACTTCCTTTCTCCTAAAGCTTCATCACAAAATCTTCTCTTGCTCTGCCACTGTGCTATCTTTTTCCTAGTACCCTGAACTTTTTTCTAATTATATTCTAAAGGACTGCCAATTTGCAGATATTTGAATTAAAATTCTTAGAGCGTCAGAAGATGTACAAAAAGCAAATCCATATATATTGGAATTTCAAGAGGAGAACTTGCTGGGACGGATTACTAAGTCATGCGGCATTCCTTAATGGAAGCAAATTTATCCTTGACCAAGTCTAAGTATATAGTTATTTTTACATTACATGTCTTTCTATTAATAAATTCTGTTTTGTATTTCTACTTTGTGTTGACAGATGCAAATGAAACTGATGGAAATGAAAGAGCTGGAAAACCATAATAATCAATTAAATTGGTGCAGTAGTCCACACAGCATTCTTGTGAATGGCGCTACAGATTATTGCAGTCTCAGCACCAGCAGCAGTGAAACAGCCAATCTTAATGAGCACACTGAAGGCCAGAGCAACCTAGAGTCTGAGTCCATACACCAGGAGTCTCCAGTGAGTCTAATAGTTCCTTAAGTTTCATAATCAACTTCAGAAAAAAAAATTAATTCAGATCGAAGTTTTGTTGACATCATACCTAATGTAAATATGTGGCCTTGCCTCATCTGAGACAGTTGAGAGGCGGAGAATGGGTTCTAACAGTTTTAACTAGTGTAGAAATATAATTTTAACTGATCTATTGTTATAGAGCATGTTTTCAGAATAGTAGTTCTGTATATAGTAACTTTTTAAAATAGTTTTTAAGTACTCTTGCCCAAAGCTGAAAGTAATTCTTTATTTCATAACATTGAGGACATTTATTTACTGTTTTTTTTTGGAGAACACCAACTAATGCAAGAGCGCTGCTGTTATGTATGAGAGCTACAGAGACAAAAGACCTTTAACCCCGTCTTCAAGCTGCACACAGTCTAGTCATGTAACACTGTGTTAAAATGCTGTGATAGGGCTTCCCTGGTGGCGCAGTGGTTGAGAGTCCACCTGCCGATGCAGGGGACACGGGTTCGTGCCCCGGTCCGGGAAGATTCCACATGCCGCGGAGTGGCTGGGCCCGTGAACCATGGCCGCTGAGCCTGTGCATCCGGAGCCTGTGCTCCACAACGGGAGAGGCCGCAACAGTGAGAGGCCCGTGTACCGCAAAAAAAAAAAAAAAAAGGCTGTGATAAAGTAAGCATAGGATATTCAGGTAGGACAGCTTGGAGGAGGCTCAGAGAGGATGTCATAGGGAAGCTTTACAAGTGGTCATTGAAGTGAGAAGGGGTTAAGCAACAGAGAAGGTGGTACATTCCTAGCAGAGGAAACAGCATTAGCATAGGTATGAAATGGGAGAAAACATGCTGCACAGGATCATGAGAAGTTTTTGGAGGATATTTTGTGATGGTGGGGAATGTATTGGTAGGAGATGAGGCTCTCTCCTAGGGGGTTACCTGCATTAACTCTGGTACTTTTTATCAAGATAGAGATGTCTGTGCCCCACTTCAAACTTGTTGAACTAGAGTTTCTGGGTTGGAGCCAGGTACATATATTATAAAAACAAATTCCGTGGGTGATTATGATGTGTACCTAGATAAAAATGACCACTTGTAGGTCAGAAAGGACCAGAGAGTAAGAAATGTGGATTCATCTTGAAGCATTGGGGAATTCATCTTAGTACAGTGAGTAGCTATTGAAGAATTTTTAAGCAAGAAGTGACAGGATTGAGTTTACCTTTTAAAAAATGTGGATAGGGAATTCCCTGTTGGTCCAGTGGTTAGGACTCAGTGCTTTCACTGCTGTGGCCCAGGTTCAAGTCCAGGTCAGGGAACTAAGATCCTATAAGCTGTGTGGTGCAGCCAGAAAAAAAAAAAAAGTGGATAATAGATTGAAGAGTAGGACTGGACGCATAGCCATATGGTAAGAGACTGTTGGAATGGTCTGTTTGAGAATTGTTTTAACCTAGACTTAACCAGTAACAGGAGGGATGATGATGAGAAGAATGCAAATTTGAGAGATATTAAGGATGTAAAATTAACAGACTTAATATTATTTAGACAGTGCAGTCTTGGATATATTATACAATATTTTTAAAGCACAAAATGGAGATTAATAGGTTATCCTTCAAAGACATAGGGTGGTATGAAATGGAGATTGCCCTTTGCACTTCTTAGATCAGAAATTTAGATCCAGAAAACAGTGGGAAGCCATTGAAGGACTTTTAACCAGAGAGTCATGATCAGATTCACACTTTATATCTATTGCTTTGGCTACCATAAGAAGGTAGATGGGAAGGACACATATTGGAGGCAGAAGGCAGTTGGAAGGTTATTACTACAGTAACACGGACCAGAAATGATGATACTGGAAATGAATGATAGTGACAGTGAGGATGGAGAAGAAAGGAAGGATTTAAGAAAGAGATAGGAGGTAGACTCAGCAAGACTTGGAATATAGCTGGGGGATGACCAAAGGGAAGTAGTTAAGAAAGACCTGAAGTTTTCTGGCTTTGAGTGGCTTTGATGCTTGGTAATACCATTTTCTTAAGAAAGATTATGGGAGAAGTCATTCACTGAATATGTTCTGCTTGTCTTTTAAAATTTTTTAGTAATATTTGACTATTCTTTGTCCATTTCCCCTGCCAAGTAGAAAATACATTGTAAGTCTATGAAGAATTAATATTTTGTAGGCAAGAAGTAGTCCTGAAATACCGCCTTCTGGTGTGACTGATGAAAACGAAGTGGTGACTACAGTTGTTAAGGAAAAAGTTTGTCCTGAATTTAATAGTGACAGACATTCAAAAGAGGTAAAAATAATTTTATAATTAAATGTTTTTATCACTGTCTTCTCAAGATGGGCTGTACACTATTTTAGTCTAAGGAAAGAGAAAAATGTGTTAAATGGACTTTATGACCACAAAAATATTTGTTATGTTACCATCAGTTGATTTTTCAAACATGTTATTTTATTTTTAAATGTTACCTTTTAAAACATCGGTTTCTAAAACTTTTTTTTTAATTTAAAATTATTTTTAGGAAGATCCATTTAATGTAGAATCGAGTTCACTGACAAATCCAGTTGCAGATTCAAACTTGGATTTTTTCCAGTCTGATCCTTTTGTTGGCAGTAAGTACTCTTATATTTATATTATAGATTTACCAAAAAGGGTTTTAATACATAAGCTATATAGGAATTTGGGCTTTAGTTTTGAGAGCCTACTCATTATAAAAAAAGTAAAAGGGAGAGTGAGGTTTTATATAGTCAGATTTTAGTATTTGTCCCCTTCAGGCAACTAAGTCCTGGAACTAAGCCTTTGCTTATGTCTCAGGGACCCCTAATTAAGAGTATGTTTCTTCTTCAGAATAGGAGTCCAAAGAAAGAGGAGATTGGGTACTCTTAGGTCAACAGGCAATTATTTACCAAAAGTGCCAACACCATGCTTTTAAAAGAGTGGAAATTGTAGTAGTTAGTAGCCCGATCACTGCCCTTAAGGTGCCTACAGTCTTACTGAAAAAATATGAGTTTAATAAATTAAAATGTCTGATGTCACTGTAAACTATGTTAAATACCATTTGTTTCAAAGTTCTTTTTGCTTTTTACTTATTTCCAAACTCACCTTGCGAAACTGATAGGTCAGTTTTAAAGATGGGAAACTGAGGTACATAAATGGAATAATTTGTTTAGAGTCATGGCAGAAATGAGCCTAGAAATTAGAACTCTTAAAAAAACTTCTTTATTGATAAAGTGATAAAAGATATATAAATTGAGCATTTAAAGTATACAATTAAATTGTTTGAGTACATTCACAGAGTTGTATAATCCTCACTAAAATCTAATTTTGGAACTTTTTTTATCACCCCATAGAGCAACTCCATACCCATTATAAGTCACTTCCCATTCCCCTATCCCCAGCTCTAGGCAACCACTAATCTACTTTCTGTCTCTGTAGATGTGCATACTTATGGAATTACACAATACATGTTTATGTCTGGCTTCTTTCATTTAGCCTAATATTTTCAAGGGTTACTCATGTTGCAGTATGGTTCAATATCTCATTTCTTTTTATCGATGAATATTATTACATTGGATGGATATACCACATTTTACTTATTCATTGGTTGATGGACATTTGTGTTGTTTCCACTTTTTTGGCTCCTTTGAATAATGCTATTTTGAACATTTATATACAACTTTTTGTGTGGATATATGTTTACATTTCTCCGGGGTATATATCAGATCATAGTACTCTATTTAATCATTTGAGGAACTGCCAAACTGTTTTTCAAAGTGTCTGTACCATTATACATTCCCACCAGTATTGTATGTGGGTTGCAGTTTCTCCGTATCTTTGCCAACACTTGTCACTGTCTATCCTTTTGATTATAGCCATCGTAGTGAGTGTGAAATGGTATCTTATTTGGGTTTGATTTGTATTTCCTTAATGACTAACATTGTTGAACATCTTTCTTTGTGGTTATTGACCATCCATATATCTTCTTTGGAGAAACATGTATTCAGATCATTTGCCCTTTTTTAAATTGGGTTGTTTGTCTTTTTATTGTTGATTTGTAAGAGTTCTTTACATATCTGAATATAAATCCCTTATCAAGCATATGCTTTGCAACTATTTTCTTGTGTTCAGTGTTGTCTTAATTTTTTTTTTTTTTTTTGCGGTATGCGGGCCTCTCACTGTTGTGGCCTCCCCCGTTGCGGAGCACAGGCTCCGGACGCGCAGGCTCCGGACGCGCAGGCTCAGCGGCCATGGCTCACGGGCCCAGCCGCCCCGCGGCATATGGGATCCTCCCAGACCGGGGCACGAACCCGTATCCCCTGCATCGGCAGGCGGACTCTCAACCACTTGCGCCACCAGGGAGGCCCTGTTGTCTTAATTTTGATGAAGTCTAACTTACCTATTTAAAAATTTTTTCTCACTCGTGCTTTTGATTTCATATCTAAGGTCCAAAGTCATGAAGATTTACTTTTTCTGCTAAGAGCTTTATAGTTTTAGCTGTTATATTTAGGTATTTGATCCATTGAGTTAATTTTGTATATGGTGTGAGATAGGGGTCCAACTTTTTTCTTTTGCATGTGGATATTCAGTGTCCCAGCACCATTTGTTGAAAAGACAGTTCTTTAACCCCATTGAGTTGTCTTGGAACTCTTGTCAAAAATTAAATGACAATAAATGTGTAAGGATTTATTTCTAGACTCTTCAATTCTATAAGCACTTTTTTTTTTTTTACCTCAGTGAAACTTAGTGTCTTTGTTCCTAAAGTGTTGATGGTAATACCTATCCAGTAATCCATTGAAAAGTAGAGATTTTATTAGTAAAATTCTTGCTGTCATGCCTGTCTTTTCCCCTCCATCTGTAACCTGACCTTGTGGTCAAGAGGTAAGTATAGCTGGATCTAATTCAGATTTGCCTCTTTTATGAGGTGTATTGATGTTCTGCCCTTACTTATTACTTTTTAAAAATATTTCCTAAAGGTGGATGGCATTCATTGTTTTACCTACTTTGAGGTAGAGTTAATGAAACAAACTTTGCATTAAGAAACTTTGCTTTTGTTTTAAAGTTACCCTTTAAGTAATGGTGCCACAACAGTGAATATTGTGATTTTGATTTCTGCTTATTTATTTTATCACAGATGATCCTTTCAAGGATGATCCTTTTGGGAAAATTGGTTAGTATATTATTGAGGTCCTTCTTAGCTTTAATTTGATTATACTTAATTATAAGCTTATGTTATATTTAGGAATGAGATCTCACAGTTGGGTAGTTATAGGAAATGGACTTCCTTTTTATTCAGTTTTAAAATTGACCCAAGCCCTCACTAAGATGTTGTATGTGCCTGGCATTTTCAGAGAAAAAGTGGTAGATACTTGTGAATTTGCTTAATAAACTGTTAGCTGTACTTTATAAAAAAAGATATTAGTGCTTGTACTTTGATGCTTTTAATAGTATTTACACTGATTTCTCCTTATTAGCCAAGGATTAAATAAACAAAATGATCTACATTACTACAGGGTTTAGAACTTTTGTTTTCCTAAGATTAAAGCCTATTGGAATGAATGGGGGAAGAGTAAAGATCTTAAAGAATTACTAAGTGTTAAGCTTTTTAAGATATTCTTTCTCTGGGATTTTTGCACTAGAATAAAGCAAATCTTGTGTACCATTTAGTTATGCTTCCCAAACCTGTTCCAAACTATTGGCTGTTACCTTTGAGCTCAGAGGGAGAAATACATTTAGAAGTTTTTGTTGTTTCTTTAGTTATGATAGCATAGAGTAAGGGTCTCAAAATGGGATCACTTGATATTATATGCTAATTTAAAAATAAGTTTATTAGGTGAAAGACTCTTTTATCAAAACCACAAAGGAAACTGTGATTCTGTCCCCACCCCCAAAATTAAAATCACCAGTTTAGAGGAATTATTGATCCTAGCATATAGGCAACATTTGTGTAGTAAGTGTTGGAATTACTGATTTGCTTTGAATGAATGATGAACAAGTAGGAAAGAGTGTTAATTAAAGCTATTTAACGAGATGCAACTGCCTATACTTTTTTCTGACCAAATAAGTAGTCAAAATATAAAGTACCTAACTTAGATTCTACAGGAGTTCAAAAAGCCTTTTAATTAAGTCAGTTGTCCTGCCTTTGGTGACAGGAAATTTAGAGTAATAATTTTGTAATCTCTCGTATTTGTGTTGTATTTTCTTAGATCCATTTGGAGGTGATCCTTTCAAAGGTTCAGATCCATTTGCATCTGACTGTTTTTTCAAGCAATCTTCTACTGATCCTTTTGCCACTTCAAGTACCGACCCTTTCAGTGCAGCCAGCAATAGCAGTAATACGTTGGTAAGTAGGAAGGTTAAAAAATGTTAAATGGATAACAGATGTTCTGAAAGAGTTTCTTTTTTTCTTTTTTAAGAGCACACAGTTTATTGAGCAGAAAACTAGTGAAATAACAAGACCATTAATCATTGCTAGATAGTAAATTCCTTGAGGGTAGGAACTATATCTTATAAAACATTTAGCACACATACCCTGCCTGTACTGTGGTTAAGTGGTCAATAAATACATGTTAACTTCGGTTTAATGGTCAGAGAAGAAGTAGGGAAAGAGACAAATGTAGAAAAAAAAATGATAAAAACAATTTACCTATAAAGTCATACACTATTTGAGTCATCTTTCAAATCCGAAGGATATAAATAATTCAGTACTCTAGACAAGAAAATTATTTGCCAAACTGCCACTAACTCCTGGGAATGAGAATCAGACACCTTCCTGATAAATCCTATTCCTTCCACATGGCAATATCAGGCATATACGTTACAAGTGAAGAACTAATTGGCCAAGTATATTTTGTCTTTAAGAGAATGGGTATACGGTGGATCTTTTGGATTCTGTCTGCAAATGAGTTTCTTGAAATACACAGTGATGAAAGAATCCTCTTGTAGATTACTTCTGATGGACCATATAAAAATTTCAGTATCATCAAACCCATCTAATTTTTGGTTCCGACAGGTATTTCACACCTTGATCACCCATTGGAATTGACTAGAATAACTCATGTCATCCAAATATCAAGTCCATCCTTCAAAGGACCAAATTTTATCCCATTGGGGATATTAAAAATAAATGATTAAAAATCCATAAGCCAGTGTTCAGTAAAGCTTTTAAAAAATGTTTGGTATGCATTATTGAAATAATGAAATCAATTTAAAAGGAACAGCATTGATTTAAAAAAAATAAAATCTTTTCGGTTATTTTATAGACATATCTGGAGTGTTATTCTTGTAAAGAAGTATAAATTCCCACTAAATGTCAGACTCTCTTGATAACATATACATAGAACAACAATTACTATTTAATAACCATGAACTATGATCCCGGTACTTCTGTGTACTTCACAGTCATAATTTCTAATCTTCACATCAATCTTGCAAAGTAGGTGTTGGTGTCCCTATTTTAATAATAAGGACACCGGGACTCAGAAAAATTAACTAAGTTCAGACAACTAAGTGCTTTATCATCTGGAGGCTTTGAAAACAAAACCTTTATGTTATGGATATTTAAACACATGCAAAATAGAGTAACATAATGAAATATTTTAACTTCCATGTATCTATCACCCAATTTCAATAATTATGAATGGTTTTGGAGGGCTTTTTAATTGCTTTTTTTCGTGTTTGTTTGGTTTGTTTTAAATTTTTTATTTGAAGGCTTATTTTTTGAGGCAGGATATTTCACATCTGTAAGTAAACCAGACCTAGAAAGGAACAGTTGATTGACAGGCATGTGAAGCAAAAATTTTGTCTTTTAATACTCTTAGATTAAGAAAACTTCCTTAAAAGAGTAATTGATTCTTTTAAAGATAATAGACTTTGGTGTTCTTGAATTATTTCCTTACTGTATTCTAATACAGGATTCAGTACTGTATTCAGCTACTTGGCCAGCAACTGGTTTTTTCCACTGATGTAAAACTAAGCAAATGCCTCTGTAACTAAATATTTGTGGTTTCCACAGGCTACTGGATACTCTGTTTTCCTACAACACTTAGTTTGCAGTGTGGGCCCATTTGCCAAATTTTTCTCAAATTGGCTGCAACCTGAATTCTTTTCCTCTCACCTTATTTTAGCCTCTCATTATCCACTCTTATTGTTTAAAGAGCAAGAAAGCCAAAGCAGCTCTTCCTCATTTAAAAATAAACAAGTTTCTTTTGTTCCTCTTCCCTGGTGAAACTTTTCTACCATTAATTCTACTTACTTTTTCCCTTTTCTCCCCAGGTTTTGAAAGCAAAAATGCCCTTACTTACAGCTCTTAATTTCTCCATTCAAAACTAAACTAAACACCAAATTGGCAATATAACAATAGTTACTTTTATCTAATCTCTTCTATGCTCCAGGCATGGTGCTAAATTCTTTTCATGTGTTACCTCATTTAAGCATCACAGTAATCCTATGAGGCTCATGTTTCATCCTCATTTTAAAGATAAAGATCAATAAATGAGAGGTTAAGTGTAAGTTAGTAAGTGATACAACTAAATTCAGACCGTGGTCTATCTGACCAAAATCTAAGGTCTTCACCACTATAGTCTAAAATTTAAACTCATTTCTTCCTAGCTACAAACCCCTGTTTTTTGTCATCTTCCTTCTTTTCAAACGGGCCTCTGTTAATGCCTCCAGACATGAATCTCTCCCCACAAATCTTTCCTATTCCTTCAAGGATGGTCTCTGTTCTCAGAGGGACATAATTTTAAAAACCAAACCAAAAAAACAAGTGCCATTTCCTATTATTCTAGCTAGTGTACTGTGTACGTGCAAAGTCATACTGTGAAATGAGGGAGTGGATGGCTGATGCAGAAGAGAGAATTTCAGTGATAAACTAGGTGACTTTGTAGGAGGATTTTGGAACATTAATTCTATAAAATTATACCATCTGTATTTTAGTCATGAAAATTACTTTTGTGTACTAAATTGCCTAATTATCAAACTGAACATAACATAAAGAGTTTTGTGGCCACTTATTCCCTCATGGGCTGCACAGTCCATCCTGTTCCCCTTGTTGTCCCAGTGGCCTTTTAGGTTGCTTGCACAGTATATGATAAAGGAATAGAAATAAAACCTGACACACAGGTAGGCATACTTTTTCTATTTCTCTCTGTGACGGTACATAAAATCTGCAAGCTATTGTTAAAAATCAGGGCTGTTAGTTTTTCCTTCTTTCGAAGTTTAGAGAAGAAGCAGTAATAGTTGGTGACTTTAGTTATCATGTCTGTGACTGTCTCTCACACTGGCATTTTAACTATTATATTAGGAACCATGGAGAGTTACTTTGCTATACAGACCAACTTGATATTTTTCCCCCTTGATTGCTGTTTATTCATTCAGCAGATAATCAGAGTATAAGGTAGTGTGTTCATTTTATAAAAATGTAAGTTAAGATAAGCATCAGTTAAAATAAGTACTATCATTTTCAGTTCTGAAAACATCACTAGTATTTACTTCTTTCTGCTAGTAGTTTTGTTTTAATGGGTCCTGTTTTATAAAAAGAGAATATACTCAGTCCCAGTTAGCATTGCTTCTCTCTTTTCAAATACATGTTTTACTTGAGCTCTCCAATATCCTTTGGCATTCAATTGTTAATACCCAATTTCTTGATGATTAGAAATAGATCCTGTAATACAGATGACATTGCTAGTCATGAGTCAGAGTAGGAGATAAATATTCCAAAACTCTTTTCATGCCCCTTTTATCTAACAGTATGCCAAGGCTTTTGGCTGGCCTCTTAAAAAGAGCCTGATGCCAGATAGTTAGTTCAGTTATCTTCTTAAATATATATTTTGTTTGATGATTTAAAAACAAAGTAAAGTAGGAAGACAGTTCAGTAGTTAGAATCACTGGCTTCTGGTGAAGTCCTCACTGTTTGTAGCCTCTCACCCTTGCCATTTGATCCAGGTTTTTACATGGCTTATTATTGAAAGCAGCTGAATATTTTTAGCAGAAAGCACTCTCCCTCGCTCAAGTTCTCTCTCTCTGCCTCCTCCTCTCTTTCTCTCTCACACATTAACATTAGAGGAAGCTGAGTAAAGGGCACATGAGAAGTCTCTGTATTATTAGGGATGGGATTGTGATTGGAGCGGGGCACATGAAGACTTCTGAGATGTTAGCAGTTTCCTGGGAGGTGATTGCATAGGTGTTCACTTGATACTTATTTATTAAACTGTACATAATGTTCCATACATTTTTCTGAATGTATGTTATGTTTCACAGTAAAAGATTAGAAAATGATATGTATCATTTCAGTTTAATAAGTTTGCAAATCAGTAGGGGTAAACATTTGCTCCTAATTGATTTAGAGTTTGTAAAGAATATTTTCTTTGGTGTGGCAGTGAGGTCTCAGCTCTGAAATGTTGCCTCTCTGAGTCATGACTTGTGTAATTTGTTTAGGTGGAAACATTAGAGCACAATGATCCTTTTGCTCCTGGTGGGACGGCTGTGGTTGCAGCCAGCGATTTGGGTAAGGATATAATTTATTAGTCTCTTTCAACAGTAAACACCACCCTGTCTTTAAGCATCTTTCTTTTCGTGTCCAAATATATTCATCCTGTTTACTTATTTATGGCGTTAAAATTATTGCATAGCTATATCCTGTTGCATTCTACCAATAATAAGAATGGTATTTTTGTATCACTTTCTACTTATCATTCATTATCTCATTTATTGTTCTTATTAAACAGCTTAATATGTACTCTAGCCAATGTCAGTAAAACCAATAAAAACCCTTTTTGCTTTATAAAAGGCAGCATAGCTTGGCAGTTTCAAACTCAGCATTCATTCTTATGGATCTTGACCTAAATTTAAAAATTAATGGCTTCCCATAGGTACTGATATTAGCTTTACAAATAGTACATAGGTCCTGTTAATAAGACAGAGAAGAACTAAATGTTATTCTGGTACCCAGTTTTCATGCGTTATTTATGGAATCTAATTTTCCATTTATCCTTTTTTTCTTTTTTTTTTACTTGTATATTTATTTACTTATTAACATCTTATTGGAGTATAATTGCTTTACAATAGTGTGTTAGTTTCTGCAGTATAACAAAGTGAAGCAGCTATACATATACATAAATCCCCATATCTCCTCCCTCTTGGATCTCCCTCCCACCCTCCCTCTCCCACCCCTCTAGGTGGCCACAAAGCACCAAGCTGATCTCCCTGCACTATGTGGCTGCTTTCCACTAGCTATCTATTTTACATTTGGTAGTGTATATGTGTCAGTTCTACTTCTCTCACTTTGTCCCAGCTTACCCTTCCCCCTCCCCATATCCTGAAGTCATTCTCTACATCTGTATCTTTATTCCTGTCCTCCCTCTAGGTTTTTCAGGACCTTTTTTTTCTTCTAGATTCCATATATATGTGTTAGCATATGGTATTTGTCTTTTTCTTTCTGACTTACTTCACTCTGTATGACAGACTCTAGGTCCCTTCACCTCACTACAAATAACTCAATTTTGTTGCTTTTCATGGCTGAGTAATATTCCATTGTATATATGTGCCACACCTTCTTTATCCATTCATCTATCGATGGACACTTAGGTTGCTTCCATGTCCTGGCTATTGTAAACAGAGCTGCAGTGAACATTGTGGTACCTGACTCTTTTTGAATTACGGTTTTCTCAGGGTATATGCCCAGTAGTGGGATTGCTGGGTTGTATGGTAGTTCTATTTTTAGTTTTTTTAAGGAACATCCATACAGTTCTCCATAGTGGCTGTATCAATTTACATTCCCACCAACAGTGCAAGACGGTGCCCTTACCTCCACACCCTCTCCAGCATTTATTGTTTGTAGATTTTTTGATGATGGCCATTCTGACTGGTGTGAGGTGATACCTCATTGTAATTTTGATTTGCATTTCTCTAATGATTACAGATGGTAAGCATCCTTTCATGTGTTTGCTGGCAATCTGTATATCTTCTTTGGAGAAATGTCTATTTAGGTGTTCTGCCCATTTTTGGATTGGGTTGTTTGTTTTTTTGATATTGAACTGCATGAGCTCCTTGTATATTTTGAAGATTAATCCTTTGTCCATTGATTCGTTTGTAAACATTTTCTCCCATTATGAGGGTTGTTTTTTCATCTTGTTTATGGTTTCCTTTCCTGTGGAAAAGCTTTTAAGTTTCATTAGGTCCCATTTGTTTATATTTGTTTTTATTTCCATTTCTCTAAGAGTTGGGTCAAAAAAGATCTTGCTATGATTTATGTCAAAGAGTGTTCTTCCTATGTTTTCCTCTAAGAGTTTTATAGTGTCTGGCCTTACATTTAGGTTGTTGATTCATTTTGAGTTTATTTTTGTGGATGGTGTTAGGGAGTGTTCTAATTTCATTCTTTTACATGTAGCTGTCCAGTTTTCCCAGCACCACTTATCAAAGAGGCTGTCTTTTCTCCATTGTATATTCTTGCCTCCTTTGTCAAAAATAAGGTGACCATATGTGCATGGGTTTATCTCTATGCTTTCTATCCTGTTCCATTGACCTATATTTCTCTTTTTGTGCCAGTACCATACTGTCTTGATTACTATAGCTTTATAGTATAGTCTGAAGTCTGGGAGCCTGATTCCTCCAGCTCCGTTTTTCTTTCTCCAGATTGCTTTGGCTATTCAGGGTCTTTTGTGTTTCCATACAAATTGTGAAATTTTTTGTTCTAGTTCTGTGAAAAATGCCATCGGTAGTTTGATAGGGATTGCACCGCATCTGTAGATTGCTTTGGACAGTACAGTTATTTTCACAATGTTGATTTTTCCAATCCAAGAACATGGTATTCTCTCTCCATCTGTTTGTATCATCTTTAATTTCTTTCATCAGTGTCTTACAGTTTTCTGCATACAGGTCTTTTGACTCCTAAGGTAGGTTTATTACTAGGAATTTTGTTCTTTTTGTTGCAATGGTAAATGGGAGTGTTTCCTTAATTTCACTTTCAGATTTTTCATCATTAGTGTATAGGAATGCAAGAGATTTCTGTGCATTAATTTTGTATTCTGCTACTTTACCACATTCAGTGATTAGCTCTAGTAGTTTTCTCGTAACTTCTTTAGGATTCTCTATGTATAGTATCATGGCATCTGCAAACAGTGACATCTTTACTTCTTCATTTCCGATTGGGATTCCTTTTATTTATTTTCCTTCTCTGCTTGCCATGGCTAAAACTCCCAAAACTATGTTGAATAATAGTGGTGAGAGCGGACAACCTTGTCTTGTTCCTGATCTTAGAGAAAATGGTTTCAGTTCACCATTGAGAAAGGTGTTGTCTGTGGGTTTGTCATATATGGCCTTTATGATGTTGAGGTAAGTTCCCTCTATGCCTACTTTCTGGAGGGTTTTTATCACAAATGGGTTTTGAATTTTGTCAAAAGCTTTTTCTGCATGTATTGAGATGATCATCTGATATTTCTCCTTCAATTTGTTAATATGGTTTATCACATTGATTGATTTGCATATACCGAAGAATCCTCGCTTTCCTGTGATAAACCCCACTTGATCATGGTGTATGATCCTTTTAATGTGTTGTTGGATTCTGTTTGCTAGTATTTTGTTGAGGATTTTTGCATCTATGTTCATCAGTGATATTGGCCTGTAATTTTCCTTCTTTGTGACATCTTTGTCTAGTTTTGGTATCACAGTGATGGTGCCCTCGTAGAATGAGTTTGGGAGTGTTCCTCCCTCTTCTATAGTTTGGAAGAGTTTGAAAAGGAAGGTGTTACGTCTTCTCTAAATGTTTGATAGAATTAGCCTGTGAAGCCATCTGGTCCTGGGCTTTTGTTTGTTGGAAGGTTTTTATCACAGTCTCAATTTCGGTGCTTGTGATTGGTCTGTTTATAATTTCTATTTCTTCTTGGTTCAGTCTCGGAAGGTTGTGCTTTTCTAAGAATTTGTCCATTTCTTCCAGGTTGTCCATTTTATTGGCATAGAGTTGCTTGTAGTAATCTCTCATGATCCTTTGTATTTCTGTAGTGTCAGTTGA
Source organism: Mesoplodon densirostris (assembly GCF_025265405.1). NCBI lineage: Eukaryota > Metazoa > Chordata > Mammalia > Artiodactyla > Ziphiidae > Mesoplodon > Mesoplodon densirostris. The sequence continues at coordinate 44,244,635 of NC_082662.1, read as the reverse complement.
TACTTCTTTTTCATTTCCAACTCTGTTGATTTGAGTCTTCTCTCTTTTTTTCTTGATGAGTCTAGCTAATGGTTTATCAATTTTGTTTATCTTCTCAAAGAACCTGCTTTTAGTTTTATTGATCTTTGCTATTGTTTCCTTCATTTCTTTTTCATTTATTTCTGATCTGATCTTTATGATTTCTTTCCTTCTGCTAACTTTGGGGTTTTTGTGTTCTTCTTTCGCTAATTGCTTTAGGTGTAAGGTTAGGTTGTTTATTTGAGATGTTTCTTGTTTCTTGAGGTAGGATTGTACTGCTATAAACCTCCCTCTTAGAAATGCTTTTGCTGCATCCCTAGGTTTTGGGTATTCGTGTTTTCATTGTCATTTGTTTCTCGGTACTTTTTGTTTTCCTCTTTGATTTCTTCCGTGATCTCTTGGTTATGTAGCCGTGTATTGTTTAGCCTCCATGTGTTTCTATTTTTTACAGATTTTTTCCTGTAATTGATATCTACTCTCATAGCGTTGTGGTCAGAAAAGATACTTGATATGACTTCATTTTTCTTATATTTACCAAGGCTTGATTTGTGACCCAAGATATGATCTATCCTGGAGAATGTTCCATGAACACTTGAGAAGAAAGTGTATTCTGTTGGATTTGGATGTAATGTCCTATAAATATCAAGTCCATCTTGTTTAATGTATCACTTAAAGCTTGTGTTTCCTTATTTATTTTCATTTTGGATGATCTGTCCATTGGTGAAAGTGGGGTGTGAAAAGTGCCCTTGTGTTACTGTCAATTTCCCCTTTTATGGCTGTTAGCATTTGCCTTATGTATTGTGGTGCTCCTATTTTGGGTGCATAAATATTTACAATTGTTATATCTTCTTCTTGGATTGATCCCTCGGTCATTATGTAGTGTCCTTCTTTGTCTGTTTTACTGGTCTTTATTTAAAGTCTATTTTGTCTGATATGAGAATTGCTACTCCAGCTTTTTTGTGATTTCCATTTGCATAGGATATCTTTTCCCATCCCCTCACTTTCAGTCCGTATGTGTCCCTTGGTCTGAAGTGGGTCTCTTGTAGACAGCATATATATGGGTCTTGTTTTTGTATCCATTTAGCCAGTCTACTTCTTTTGGTTGGAGCATTTAATCCATTTACATTTAGGTAGTTATTGATATGTATGTTCCTGTTAACATTTTCTTAAATCGTTTGGGTTTGTTATTGTAGGTCTTTTCCTTCTCTTGTGTTTCCTGCCTAGAGAAGTTCCTTCAGCATTTGGTTTGGTGGTTCTGAATTCTCTTAGCTTTTGCTTGTCTGTAAAGGTTTTAATTTCTCGGTCGAATCTGAGTGAGATCCTTGCTGGGTATAGTAATCTGGTGGTAGGTTTTTCCCTTTCATCACTTTAAATATGTCCAGCTACTCCCTTCTGGCTTGCAGAGTTTCTGCTGAAAGATCAACTGTTAACCTTATGGGGATTCCCTTGTATGTTATTTGTTGTTTTTCCCTTGCTGCTTTTAATATTTTTTATTTGTATTTAATTTTTGATAGTTTGATTAATATGTGTCTTGGCATGTTTCTCCTGGATTTAATCCTGTGTGGGACTCTTTGTGCTTCCTGGACTTGATTGACTATTGCCTTTCCCATATTAGGGAAGTTTTCGACTATAATCTCTTCAAATATTTTCTCTTCTTCTGGGACCCCTATAATTCGAACATTGGTTCATTTAATGTTGTCCCAGAAGTCTCTGAGACTGTCCTCAATTCTTTTCATTCTTTTTTCTTTATTCTGCTCTGCCATAGTTACTTGAACTATTTTATCTTCCAGGTCATTTATCTGTTCTTCTGCCTCAGCTATTCTGCTTTTGATTCCTTCTAGAGAATTTTTAATTTCATTTATTGTGCGGTTCATCATTTGCTCTTTAGTTCTTTAGGTCCTTGTTAAACGTTTCCTGTATTTTCTCCATTCTGTGTCCAACATTTTGGATCATCTTTAGTATCATTACTCTGAATTCTTTTTCAGGTAGACTGCCTATTTGCTCTTCATTTGTTAGGTCTGGTGGGTTTTTATCTTGCCCTTCGTCTGCTGTATGTTTCTCTGTCTTCTCATTTTGCTTAACTTACTGTGGTTGGGGTCTCCTTTTCACAGGCTGCACGTTCGTAGTTCCCATTGTTTTTGGTGTCTGCCTCAGTGGCTAAGGTTGGTTCAGTGGGTTGTGTAGGCTTCCTGGTGGAGGGGACTGGTGCCTGTGTTCTGGTGGATGAGGCTGGATCTTGTCTTTCTGGTTGGCAGAACCGCATCCGGTGATGTGTTTTGGGGTGTCTGTGAACTTATTATGATTTTAGGCAGTCTCTCTGCTAGTGGGTGGGGTTGTGTTCCTGTCTTGCTAGTTGTTTGGCATGTGGTGTCCAGCACTGTAGCTTGCTGTTTGTTGAGTGGAGCTGGGTCTTAGCGTTGAGATGGAGATCTCTGGGAGAGCTTTCGCTGTTTGATATTACGTGGAGCCAGGAGGTCTCTGGCGGACCAATGTCCTGAACTCGGCTCTCCCACCTCAGAGGTACAGGTCTGACACTCGGCCAGAGCACCAAGATCCTGTCAGCCACATGGCTCAGAAGAAAAAGGAGGAAAAAAGAACGAAATAAAGAAAAATAAAGTTATTAAAATAATAAATTAAAAAATTATTAGTAATAAAAAAATTAAAAAGTAATTTAAAAAAAGAAGGAAGTGAGCCACCAAACGAAAAAACAAATCCTCAACGATAACCAGTGCTAAAAACTATACTAAAAAAACAAACAAACAGAAATCAGACAGAACCCTAGGACAGATGGTAAAATCAAATCTATACAAACAAAATCACACAAAGAAGCATACACATACAGACTCACAAAAAGAGAAAAAGGAATAATATGTATATATCTATATATATAAAAAGAAATAAGAGAGCAACCAAATCAATAAACAAATCTACCAATGATAATAAACTCTAAATACTAAACTAAAATAAATATGAAACCAAAAACAAATTAGATGCAGAAAGCAAACCCCAAGTCTGCAGTTGCTCCCAAAGTCCACTGCCTCAATTTTGGGATGATTCGTTGTCTATTCAGGTATTCCAGAGATGCAGGGTACATCAAGTTGATCGTGGAGGTTTAATCTGCTGCTCCTGAGGCTGCTGGGAGAAATTTCCCTTTCTCTTCTTTGTTTGCACAACTCCTGGGGTTCAGCTTTGGATTTGGCCCCGCCTCTGTGTGTAGGTCACCTGAGCGCATCTGTTCTTTGCTCAGACAGGACGGGGTTAAAGTAGCAGCTGATTCGGGGGCTCTGGCTCACTCAGGCCAGGGGGAGGGAGGGGTACGGAATGCAGGGCGAGCCTGCAGCAATAGAGGCCGGCATGACATTGCAGCAGCCTGAGGCACGCTGTGTGTTCTGCCGGGGAAGTCGTCCCTGGATCACGGGACCCTGGCAGTGGGGGGCGGCACAGGCTCCCGGGAGGGGAGGTGTGGATAGTTACCTGTGCTTGCACACAGGCTTCTTGGTGGCTGCAGCAGCAGCCTTAGCATCTCATGCCTGTCTCTTGAGTCCGTGCTGATAGCTGTGGCTAGCGCCCGTCTCTGGAGTTCGTTTAGGTGGTGCTCTGAATCCCCTCTCCTCGTGCACCCCACAACAATGGTCTCTTGCCTCTTAGGCAGGTCCAGACTTTTTCCTGGACTCCCTCTTGGCTAGCTGTTGCCCACTAGCCCCCTTCAGGCGTGTTCACGCAGCCAACCCCAGTCCTCTCCCTGGGATCTGAACCCCGAAGCCCGAGCCTCAGCCCCCAGCCCCGACCTGTCCCAGTGGGTGAGCACACAAGCCTCTCAGGCTGGTGAGTGCTGGTCAGCACCGATCCTCTGTGCAGGAGTCTCTCCACTTTGCCCTCTGCCACCCCTGTTGCTGCGCTCTCCTCCATGGCTCTGAAGCTTCGCCCCCGACCACCCCCCATCTCTGCCATTGAAGGGGCTTCCTAGTGTGTGGAAACTTTTCCTCTTTCACAGCTCCCTCCCAGAGGTGCAGGTCCCGTCCCTATTCTTTTGTCTGTGTTTTTTCTTCTTTCTATTGCCCTATCCAGGTATGTGGGGAGTTTCTTGCCTTTTGGGAAGTCTGAAGTCTTCTGCCAGCGTTCAGTGGGTGTTCTGTAGGAGTTGTTCCACATGTAGATGTAGTTCTGATGTATTCGTGGGGAGGAAGGTGATCTCCACGTCTTACTCCTCCGCCATCTTGAAGGTCTCCTATCCATTTATCCTTTTAGTAACTTTTAAATAATATTCCCATTTTAAAAATCAGGAAACTGAAGACCAGAACATTAAGTAACTTGATCAAGATTTACAGTTTACTAGATTTGAACCAGGTAAAGCCAAGATTCAAACCTAAATCTGAAACAGTCTAAAAGCTTTTTCAACTAAGTAACTGTTTCTTTCTCACTATTCATTTGGAAATAAAACAGACCAGCTGTTGGGTAGAAGAGCAGGGAATTAGGGGGAAATAGACTCAAACATGTAAATACTTCAAAAATAATGACTTATTTTTCCAGATGAATATAGAGTGATTTATTCAGTACAGAGATTTGCTGATTGTGACAAACTGAGGATTATGAGTGTAAAGAAAAATAAGTAGAAATGCCTTCACAATTTGGATTTCTTGTGCAAACTGTAACAAGATGAGATTTAACGGTGTGAATTATTTGTTTTCAGTTTGAAAATTAACTTCCAACAGGAGCACCTAGAAGAAGGAATGTAAAAAAGCAGATATGTAGAAAATAAGATTAGTGCTGGGTTTTGATTTAAACCAAAATTTAGAGTGACAGCAAATAAGATTTCTAAAAGGCTTATTGTAGTAAAAGTAGTTAAGTTATATCTTTTTAAAATACATGTGCTCTTTTAGATTCTCATTATTGAAATGCTGAATTAATATATTGCTAGGGATGTTATATGATTAGAAAGTGTAACCTAAGAGAATAAAATGAGAGGTTAATACATTTTAATTAACTCTTTTTTTAAATTTTCTTTTTATTAGTTTCTGCTTTATAACAAAGTGAATCAGTCATACATATACATCCGTTCCCACATCCCTTCCCTCATGCATCTCCCTCCCTCCCACCCTCCCCATCCCACCCCTCCAGGCGGTCACAAAGCACCGAGCTGATCGCCCCGTGCTCTGCGGCTGCTTCCCACTATCTGTATCTACCTCACGTTTGGTAGTGTATACGTGTCCATGCCTCTCTTTCGCTTTGTCGCAGCTTACACTTCCCCCTCCCCATATCCTCAAGTCCATTCTCAAGTAGATCTGTGTCTTTATTCCTGTTTTACCCCTAGATTCTTCATGACATTTTTTTTAATTCCATATATATGTGTTAGCATACGGTATTTGTCTTTCTCTTTCTGACTTACTTCACTCTGTATGACAGACTCTAGGTCTATCCACCTCATTACAAATAGCTCAGTTTCGTTTCTTTTTATGGCTGAGTAATATTCCATTATATATATGTGCCACATCTTCTTTATCCATTCATCCGATGATGGACATTTAGGTTGTTTCCAGCTCCGGGCTATTGTGAATAGGGCTGCAATGAACATTTTGGTACATGTCTCTTTTTGAATTATGGTTTTCTCAGGGTATATGCCCAGTAGTGGGATTGCTGGGTCATATGGTAGTTCTATTTTTAGTTTTTTAAGGAACCTCCATACTGTTCTCCATAGTGGCTGTACCAATTCACATTCCCACCAGCAGTGCAAGAGTGTTCCCTTTTCTCCACACCCTCTCCAGCATTTATTGTTTCTAGATTTCTTCATGATGGCCATTCTGACTGGTGTGAGATGATATCTCATTGTAGTTTTGATTTGCATTTCTCTAATGATTAATGATGTTGAGCATTCTTTCATGTATTTGTTGGCAGTCTGTATATCTTCTTTGGAGAAATGCCTATTTAAGTCTTCTGCCCATTTTTGGATTGGGTTGTTTGGTTTTTTGACACTGAGCTGCATGAGCTGTTTATAAATTTTGGAGATTAATCCTTTGTCAGTTGCTTCATTTGCAAATATTTTCTCCCATTCTGAGGGTTGTCTTTTGGTCTTGTTTATGGTTTCCTTTGCTGTGCAAAAGCTTTGAAGTTTCATTAGGTCCCATTTGTTTATTTTTGTTTTTATTTCCATTTCTCTAGAAGGTGGGTCCAAAAGGATCTTGCTGTGATTTATGTCATAGAGTGTTCTGCCTATGTTTTCCTCTAAGAGTTTGATAGTTTCTGGCCTTACATTTAGGTCTTTAATCCATTTTGAGCTTATTTTTGTGTATGGTGTTAGGGAATGATCTAATCTCATACTTTTACATGTCCCTGTCCAGTTTTCCCAGCACCACTTATTGAAGAGGCTGTCCTTTCTCCACTGTACATTCCTGCCTCCTTTATCAAAGATATGTTGACCATATGTGCATGGGTTTATCTCTGGGCTTTCTATCCTGTTCCATTGATCTAACTTTCTGTTTTTATGGCAGTACCACACTGTCTTGATTACTGTAGCTTTGTAGTATAGTCTGAAGTCAGGGAGCCTGATTCCTCCAGCTCCGATTTTCGTTCTCAAGGATTGCTTTGGCTATTTGGGGTCTTTTGTTTTTCCAAACAAATTTTGAAATTTTTTGTTCTAGTTCTGTGAAAAATGCCATCGGTAGTTTGATAGGGATTGCACCGCATCTGTAGATTGCTTTGGACAGTACAGTTATTTTCACAATATTGATTCTTCCAATCCAGGAGCATGGTATATCTCTCCATCTATTTGTATCATCTTTAATTTCTTTCATCAGTGTCTTATAATTTTCTGCATACAGGTCTTTTGTCTCCTTAGGTAGGTTTATTCCTAGATATTTTATTCTTTTTGTTGCAATGGTAAATGGGAGTGTTTTCTTGATTTCATTTTCAGATTTTTCATCATTAGTGTACAGGAATGCCAGAGATTTCTGTACATTAATTTTGTATCCTGCTACTTTACCAAATTCATTGATTAGCTCTAGTAGTTTTCTGGTAGCATCTTTAGGATTCTCTATGTATAGTATCATGTCATCTGCAAACAGTGACAGCTTTACTTCTTCTTTTCCAATTTGGATTCCTTTTATTTCCTTTTCTTCTCTGATTGCTGTGGCTAAAACTTCCAAAACTAGGTTGAATAAGAGTGGTGAGAGTGGGCAGCCTTGTCTTGTTCCTGATCTTAGTGGAAATGGTTTCCGTTTTTCACCATTGAGGACAATGTTGGCTGTGGGTTTGTCATATATGGCCTTTATTATGTTGAGGAAAGTTCCCTCTATGCCTACTTTCTGCAGGGTTTTTTATCATAAATGGGTGTTGAATGGGTGTTGAATTTTGTCGAAAGCTATTGAGATGATCATATGGTTTTTCTCCCTCAACTTGTTAATATGGTGTATCACATTGATTGATTTGTGTATATTGAAGAATCCTTGCATTCCTGGAATAAACCCCACTTGATCATGGTGTATGATCCTTTTAATGTGCTGTTGGATTCTGTTTGCTAGTATTTTGTTGAGGATTTTTGCATCTATGTTCATCAGTGATATTGGCCTGTAGTTTTCTTTCTTTGTGACATCCTTGCCTGGTTTTGGTATCAAGGTGATGGTGGCCTCGTAGAATGAGTTTGGGAGTGTTCCTTCCTCTGATATTGTTTGGAAGAGTTTGAGAAGGATGGGTGTTAGCTCTTCTCTAAATGTTTGATAGAATTCGCCTGTGAAGCCATCTGGTCCTGGGCTTTTGTTTGTTGGAAGATTTTTAATCACAGTTTCAATTTCAGTGCTTGTGATTGGTCTGTTCATATTTTCTATTTCTTCCTGATTCAGTCTTGGCAGGTTGTGCATTTCTAAGAATTTGTCCATTTCTTCCAGGTTGTCCATTTTATTGGCATAGAGTTGCTTGTAGTAATCTCTCATGATCTTTTGTATTTCTGCAGTGTCAGTTGTTACTTCTCCTTTTTCATTTCTAATTCTATTGATTTGAGTCTTCTCCCTTCTTTTCTTGATGAGTCTGGCTAATGGTTTGTCAATTTTGTTTATCTTCTCAAAGAACCAGCTTTTAGTTTGGTTGACCTTTGCTATCGTTTCTTTCATTTCTTTTTCATTTATTTCTGATTGATCTTTATGATTTCTTTCCTTCTGCTAACTTTGGGGGGTTTTTGTTCTTCTTTCTCTAATTGCTTTAGGTGCAGGGTCAGGTTGTTTACTGGAGATGTTTCCTGTTTCTTAAGGTGGGATTGTATTGCTATAAACTTCCCCCTTAGAACTGCTTTTGCTGCATCCCATAGGTTTTGGGTCGTCGTGTCTCCATTGTCATTTGTTTCTAGGTATTTTTTAATTTCCTCTTTGATTTCTTCAGTGATCACTTTGTTATTGAGTAGTGTATTGTGTAGCCTCCATGTGTTTGTATTTTTTACAGATCTTTTCCTGTAATTGATGTCTAGTCTCATAGCATTGTGGTCGGAAAAGATACTTGATACAATTTCAATTTTCTTAAATTTACCAAGGCTTGATTTGTGACCCAAGATATGATCTATCCTGGAGAATGTTCCATGAGCACTTGAGAAAAATGTGTATTCTGTTGTTTTTGGATGGAATGTCCTATAAATATCAACTAAGTCCATCTTGTTTAATGTATCATTTAAAGCTTGTGTTTCCTTATTTATTTTCATTTTGGATGATCTGTCCATTGGTGAAAGTGGGGTGTTAAAGTCTCCTACTATGATTGTGTTACTGTCGATTTCCCCTTTTATGGCTGTTAGTATTTGCCTTATGTATTGAGGTGCTCCTATGTTGGGTGCATAAATATTTACAATTGTTATGTCTTCTTCTTGGATCGATCCCTTTATCGTTATGTAGTGTCCTTCTTTGTCTCTTCTAATAGTCTTTTATTTTAAAGTCTATTTTGTCTGATATAAGAATTGCTACTCCAGCTTTCTTTTGATTTCCATTTGCATGGAATATCTTTTTCCATCCCCTTACTTTCAATCTGTATGTGTCTCTAGGTCTGAAGTGGGTCTCTTGTAGACAGCATATATATGGGTCTTGTTTTTGTATCCATTCAGCCACTCTGTGTCTTTTGGTGGGAGCATTTAGTCCATTTACATATAAGGTAATTATTGATATGTATGTTCCTATTCCCATTTCCTTAATTGCTTTGGGTTCGTTATTGTAGGTATATTCCTTCTGCTGTGTTTCTTGCCTAGAGAAGTTCCTTTAGCATTTGTTGTAAAGCTGGTTTGGTGGTGCTGAACTCTCTCAGCTTTTGCTTGTCTGTAAAGGTTTTAATTTCTCCATCAAATCTGAGTGAGATCCTTGCTGGGTAGAGTAATCTTGGTTGCAGGTTTCTCTCCTTCATCACTTTAATTATGTCCTGCCACTCCCTTCTGGCTTGTAGAGTTTCTGCTGAGAGATCAGCTGTTAACCTGATGGGGATTCCCTTGTGTGTTATTTGTTGTTTTTCCCTTGCTGCTTTTAATATGATTTCTTTGTGTTTAATTTTTGATAGTTTGATTAATATGTGTCTTGGCATATTTCTCCTTGGATTTATTCTGTATGGGACTCTCTCTGCCTCCTGGTCTTGATTAACTATTTCCTTTCCCATATTAGGGAAGTTTTCAACTATAATCTCTTCAAATATTTTCTCAGTCCCTTTCTTTTTCTCTTCTTCTTCTGGAACCCGTATAATTCGAATGTTGGTGCGTTTAATGTTGTCCCAGAGGTCTCTGAGACTGTCCTCTGTTCTTTTCATTCTTTTTTCTTTATTTTGCTCTGCAGCAGCTATTTCCACTATTTTATCTTCCACCTCACTTATCCATTCTCCTGCCTCAGTTATTCTGCTATTGATCCCATCTAGAGTATTTTTCATTTCATTTATTGTGTTTTTAATCGATGCTTGATTCATCTTTAGTTCTTCTAGGTCCTTGTTAACTGTTTCTTGCATTTTGTCTATTCTATTTCCAAGATTTTGGATCTTGGAAATAGAATCTTGGATCAGCTTTACTATCATTATTCTGAATTCTTTTTCAGGTAGACTGCCTATTACCTCTTCATTTGTTAGGTCTGGTAGGTTTTTATCTTGCTCCTTCACCAGCTGTGTGTTTTTCTGCCTTCTCATTTTGCTTATGTTACTGTGTTTGGGGTCTCCTTTTTGCAGGCTTCAGATTCGTAGTTCCCGTTGTTTTTGGTGTCTGACCCCAGTGGCTAAGGTTGTTTCAGTAGGTTGTGTAGGCTTCCTGGTGGGGGGGACTAATGCCTGTGTTCTGGTGGTTGAGGCTCGATCTTGTCTTTCTGGTGGACAGGTCCACGTCTGGTGGTGTGTTTTGGGGTGCCTGTGGCCTTATTATGTTTTTAGGTAGCCTCTCTGCTAATGGGTGGGGTTGTGTTCCTGCCTTGCTAGTTGCTTGGCATAGGGTGACCAGTACTGTAGCTTGCTGGTCGTTGACTGAAGCTGGGTACTGGTGTTGAGATGGAGACCTCTGGGAGATTTTCGCTGCTTGATATTATGTGGAGCTGGGAGGTCTCTTGTGGACCCGTGTCCTGAAGTTGGCTCTCCCACTTCAGAGGCACAGCACTGACTCCTGGCTGCAGCACCAAGAGCCTTTCATCCACCCGGCTCAGAATAACAGGGAGAAAAAGTAGAAAGAAAGAATTAGTAGAAGAAAGGAAGAAGGGAAGAAAGGAAGGAAGGAAGGAAGAAAGAAAGGAGGGAGAGAGGGAGGAAGGATGGAAAGAAAGAAAGGAGGGAGGGAGGGAGGAATGAAAGCAAAAGGAAGAGTGAATGGAAGAAGGGAGGGAGGGAGGAAGGAAAGAAAGAAAGAAAGACAGGAGGGAGGAAGGAAAGAAAAAGAAAGTGGAAAGAAGAAGGGTGGGAGGGAGGGAGGGAGGAAAGAAAAATAAAGAAGGAAAGGAGGAGCGAAGGGAAGGAGGGAGGAAGGGAAGGTAGGAAAAAAAGAAAGAGCAGGTAAAGTAAAATAGAATAAAGTATGAAATATAGTAGCGTTATTAAAATTAAAAAGTAATTATTGAAAAAAAAAACGGACCGATAGAACCCTGGGACATATGGTGAAAGCAAAGCTATACAGAGAGAATCTTACACAGAAGATTACACATACACATTTACAAAAAGAGAGCAGGGGGAAAAATCAAAAATCTTGCTCTCCAAGTCCACCTCCTCAATTTGGGATAATTTGTTGTAAAAAGAGGAAAAGGGCGAGAAGTCTGAAATCTTGCTCTCTAAGAAGTCCACCTCCTTAATTTGGGATAATTCGTTGTAAAAAGAGGAAAAGGTGGGAAAGTCTTAAATCTTGTCCTCAAAGTCCACTTCCTCAATTTGGGATGATTCGCTGTCCATTTATGCACTCCACAGACGCAGGGCACATCAAATGGGCCGTGGAGCTTTAATCCGCTGCCTCCGAGGCTGCACAGAGAGATTTCCCTGTCTCTGCTCTCACAGCTCTCGGGTCTCAGCCTTGGACCTGGCCCCGCCTCTGCGCGTAGGTCGCCGGAGGGCGTCAGTTCTTCGCTCAGACAGGACGGGTTTAAAGGAGCCGCTGATTCGGGGGCTCTGGCTCACTCAGGCAGAGGGGAGGGAGGGGCGCGCAGTGTGGGGCGGGTCTGCGGCGGCAGAGGCCGGCGTGACGTTGCAGCATCCCGAGGCGCTCCGTGCGCTTTCCCGGGAAAGCCGTCCCCGGGTCCCGGGACCCCGGCAGTGGCGGGATGCACAGGCCCCCCGGAAGGCGGGGCGGACAGTGACCCGCGCTCGCACACAGGCCCCGCGGCGGCGGCGGAGGCAGCAGCAGCCCCAGCGTCCCACGCCCGTCTCCGAGGTCCGCGCCTTTAGCCGCGGCTCGCGCCTGTCTCCGGCGCTTCCCCAAGCAGCCCTCTTAATGCCCTCTCCTTGCGCACCAGGAAACAAAAGGGAAAAAAGTCTCTTGCCTCTTCGGCAGCTCCAGACCCTTTCTCCGGACTCCCTCCGGGCTAGCCGTGGTGCACTAACCCCTTCAGGCTCTCTTCCTGCCGCCAGCCCCAGGCCTCTCCCTGCGCTCCGACTGAAAGCCGATACCCGAGCCTCAGCTCCCAGCCCCGCCCGCCCCGGCGGCCAAGCAGACAAGCCTCTCGGGCTGGTGTGTGCCTGAGGGCACCGATCCTCTATGCCGGAATCTCTCCGCTTTGCCCTCCACATCCCTGTTGCTGTGCTCTCCTCCGCTACTCCGAAGCTTTCCCCCTCCGCCACCTGCAGACTCCGCCCGCGAAGGGGCTTGTAGTGTGTGGAAACCATTCCTCCTTCACGGCTCCCTCCCACTGGTGCAGGTCCCGTCCCTATCCTTTTGTCTCTGTTTATTCTTTTTTTCTTTTGCCCTACCCAGGTATGTGGGGAGTTTCTTGCCTTTTGGGGGGTCTGAGGTCTTCTGTCAGCGTTCAGTAGGTGTTCTGTAGGAGTTGTTCCACGTGTAGATGAATTTCTGATGTATCTGTGGGGAGGAAGGTGATCTCCGCGTCTTACTCTTCCGCCATCTTCCTCCGGAGTCCTAATTAACTCTTGATTGCCCACAGGAAGGAATGGTAAGTGTCATGAGAATTCATTAAAGCTGCAAAAATTTAAAGGAAAGGGAGATTGCCTCCATTTAGGGCAAATCATGAATGTTTTCAGAGCAGAAGGTGGCCTTTGTGGTTTACCTTGAAAGAATGGGCTACATAAGTAGATATGGAGAGTAGTAAAGAAAGCGAAGCGAGTAACATGAGCAAGGAATGGAGGTGTAGGACATATAGGGCATGTTCAAAGAAAAACAGACATTTTGATAAAGCTTATTTATAGATAGAGGAATAAGTTAAGGCTGAAATGGTAGATTGCCATCTCACTGTAGGTTTCTATTGCCTTTGTTGGTTTCATCTTTCAGTTCCAGTTCCTAGCTCGTTTCCTGTAAAGTGGTAGAGTAAAGGACTATAATAGCCTGGAAGGGGGCTAAGGTTTGTTGTTGTTTATCACCATAGTAATAGATACCATTTATTGAGCACTTTCTTAGTTCCGGCACTCCATGTGCTAACCATTTTCCTGTACTTGGTCTCGTTTAATTCTCACAGCAACTACCTGAGAAAACTGGTATTATGTTTATTGTACAGATAAGGAAAATCAAGAAATGGAGAGATGAAGCCAGTTCACAAGGTTAAAGAAGTAGTAACAGATTGACTCACATTCAGATGTTGTCTCTGGTTTTCCACCAGCCTCTTTGGTCATTCCTTCTGTCTCCTTTGCTGATTCTTCCTCTTTTCCCCAAATTCTTTATGTTGTGTTGCTCCAGGTGTCAGGCTGTGGACTTCTTTTCTTCTCTGTCTCTACTCCTTGGGGATCTCATCTGGTTTCATGGTTTTAGATACTCTCTATATGCTGATTTTTAACTCTAGCCACATTTTTCCCCTGAACTCTAGACTCATATATCCAACTACCTATCCGTATCTCCACTCAAATAGCTCACAGATATATCTAACACAACATGTCTAACACCAGACACCTAATCTTCCTCCCCAAACCTGCTTCTCTTGAACCTTTCCCTGTCTTAATTAATGGTAATTTCATCTTTAACACTGCTAAGACCTAAAACCTTAGAATCATCCTTGGTTCTTTTTTTTCCTCTTACTCTGTCTCTAATGTATCAGGAAGTCTTCTTGACTTCCTGTCAGGTTCTACCTTTAAATAATGTACAATAAAAACCTTACAATGGCCTAATCCTTTCTAATAATATCTCATCATTATTCCCTTTACTCGCTCTGCTCCAGCCACACTGACCTTCTTACTGTTGCTCAAAAAACAGGCTCGTGAACCTTAGGCCATTTGCTCTTAGCTGTTCCCCATTCCTAGGATGATTTTTCTTCATATAATCACATGATGATCTCCATAACCTCTAACAAATCTTTGCCAAAATGTCACCTTCTCATCTAGCCCAGCACTCCCACCGTATTGTTCCCTACTCTTTCTTATTTTATTTTGGCTTATTACTTTCCAGCGTACTATATAAATTACTTTGTTTTTCTCTTATCTGTCTCCTCCTCCTCCTCCCACTAGATTTTGAGGTCCAGAGGAACTTAACTCTTTTTATTCACTGATGTAGCCCAAGAACTTTAAACCATACCTGGGTACATAGTATTACTTAATGAATGGGTGAATCAATTACTGTCCTCACAGAGCGCATAAAAGGAGCTCAGTGGATGAGAAACTTTGTAGGGGGAGGGGACACCTTGTTTATTTTTTCTGATAAGTGGGTTTTTTAATGTGGTAAAATATACATGACATAAAATTTACCATTTTAACCATTTTTAAGTATACAGTTAGTGGTATTAAGTACCTTCACATTGTTGTGCAACCATTACATTCATCTATCGCCAGAACTTTTTTCATCTTCTAAAACTGAAACTCTACCAGTTAAACAAGAACTCCCCACCATTTGCTTACTGTGTTTATGAATTTGACTACTCTAGGTACCTCATATAAGTGGAATCATATAGTATTTGTCTTTTTGTGTATTGGGCTTATTTCACTTGGCATAATTTCCTCAAGGTTCATCCATGTTGTAGCATGTACCAGAATTTCCTTTGTTTTTAAGACTGAATAATATTCTATTGTATGAATATACCATGTTTTGTTTGTCTATTCATCCATCAATAGACACTTGGGTTGCTTCCACATTTTGACTATTGTGAATAATGCTCCTATTCATATGAGTGTATAAATACCTATTCAAGTCCCTGGTTTTAGTTCTTTTGGGTATATACCAAGAATTGCTAGATCATATGGTAATTCTATTTTTAATTTTTTGAGAAGCCACTGTACTGTTTTCCATGCCTTACTATTTTACATTCCCATCAGTAGTGCACAAGGGTTCCAAGTTCTTTACATCCTTGCCAACACTAACTACTTTCTGGTTTTTTGATAATAGCTGTTTTAATGGGTGTGAAGCAGCAGCTCATTAATTTGATTTGCATTTCCCTAATGATCAGTGATTTTAATCTTTTTGTGTGCATATTGGCCATTTGTATATCTTTGAAGAAATGTCTGTTCAGGTACTTGGCACATTTTTAAAAATCAGTTGTTTGCTTTTTTGTTGTTGCATTGTAGGAGTTCTTTATATACTCTGGGTATTAAGTCCTTAGGAGACATATGATTTGCAAATATTTTCTCCCATATCATAGGTTGACTTTTCATTCTGTTGATACTGTCTGTTGATGCACAAAACTTTTTAATTTTGATGTAGTCCAGTTTATCTACTTTTTCTTTTGTTGCCTATGCTTTTAGTGTCCTATCCAAGAACGTATTGCTAAATCCAATGCTGTGAAACTTTCACTTAAGCTTTCTTCTAAGAGTTTTTAGTTTTAGGTCTTACATTTAGGTCTCTGATCCATTTTGAGTTAGTTTTACTTCATTCTTTTTCATGTGGATATCTAGTGTTCCCAACACCACTTGTCCTTTCCCCACTGAGTGGTCTTGACATATTTGTAGAAAATCATTTGACTATACATACAGGGGTTTATTTCTGGGCTCTCTGCTCTGTTCCATTGACCTAAATGTCTTAAGGCTAGTACTGTTTTGATTATGATAGCTTTGTAATAAGTTTTGAAATCAGAAAGTTTGAGACCTGTAACTTTGTTATTCTTATTCAAGAATGTTTTTGCTATTCAGGGTCCCCTGAGATTCTATATGAATTTGAGGATGAATTTTCTGTTTCTGCAAACAGAAGTCATAGGGATTTTCACAGTGATTACATTGAATTCTGTGGATTGCTTTGGATGGTATTAATGTCTTAACAATATGAAGTCTTCCAATCCATGAATGTGGGCCATTTTTCCATTTATCTGTATCTACATTCTTTCAGAATGTTTTATAGTTGTCAGTATACAAGTTCCTCCTTGGCTAATTCCTAAGTATTTTATTCTTTTTGATGCTATTGTAAATGACATTGTTTTCTTATTTTCCTTTACAGATTGTTCAGATTATCAGTGTATGGAAATGCTATTGATTTTTTGTGCATTGATTTTGTATCCTGCTACCTTGCTCAAGTCATTTATTCTAAACAGGTTTTTTGTTTGTTTGTTTGTAGAATCTTTAGGGTTTTCTGCATGTAAGATCATGTCATCTGCAAACAGAGATAATTTTACTTCTTCCTTTCCAGTTTGGATGCCCTTTTTTTCCCCCTTGCCTAATTGCTCTGGCTAGGATTTCTATGTTGAAAAGAAGTGGTGAAGGTGAGCATCCTTGTCTTGTTAAAAATTTTAGAGAAAAAGCTTTCAGTCTCTCACCATTGGTATGATGTTCAGTGTTGGCTTTTCGTATATGGTCTTTATTATGTTGAAGTAGTTTTCTTCTTTTCCTAGTTTGCTCAATGTTTTATCGTGAAAGGATTTTGAATTTTGTCAAATGCTTTTTCTGCATCAATTGAGATGATCACGTGGGTTTTTTTCCCCTTCATTCTGTTAATGTGGTGTATTACATTAGTTGATTTTCCTATGTTGACCATCTTTACATACAAAATGAGAGCCTGTATCTTCCTCACTGGTGATCTGCTGACATTGTGATTTGAATGAGGATCTTAGAACTAAAACTCTTTAGAATTGAATGGGCTTCGTGTTAGTGGTGTCTGGGGCTGAGTTATACAGACTTTCCACAGACTCAGAAATATGAGAGGTCTGAACGTTCTTTCTCTTTCTTTTTTTTTTTCAAAGCTATTATACAAGGTCATCCAAACTTCGTTTTTCTCATTTAATCTTTAAAATGGTTATATGAGACAGGTGCTATTCTTTCTCACTTTAATAATGAGGAAAATGAGACTCTGACCAAGCAGTTTGCCCACGATCACAATAACTGTAGCAATGCTCAGTTTCTAATCCATGTCTTATTTCAGAGCTCATGCTGTTAATCACTTTGTTACCATGACTCTGCCTTATATCTTCTCATCCAGTTCTGACAATACAAAAATTGGCATAGGGTGATGCCACAGATTTTTTTCTCTCTCACACTTACATTACTGCCTTTGTTAGAGCAGAAGGAACCTTAGACATGCTATGGACCAGAGTTTTCACATTATTTTCCACGAAACCAGCTTCCAGAGAGGTCTTCAGGGAATTGGTAGAATCTAGTTTCATTATTTTTTAAGTGTCTTTGAATTTTTAAAAACTGCAAGTTAATTAGGTATATGCATTCATATCTGTTACAAATCAGATTTTAACATATTGGAATGCACTGGTGCTTTAAAGAACTATCAAGTTAAGTGGGTTTTGTGCAAACCTCTGAATAAACATTTATTTAAACCACCCTGAGATTACGAGACTGTTGTTCAAAACTGTATATTATAGCTACTTTCTTGGATGAATTATGTTTTTCAAATAGAGCAACCAAAACCAAGTACAGAAATAAGTTTGATCCCTGACTTTAAACATTTGTGTTAATCAAAATTGTTTCATTGTTGCTGTGATAAATAAATGTTATAAATTTGAACTTAAAAATGAATTTAGAGGGCTTCCCTGGTGGCGCAGTTGTTACGAATCCACCTGCCAATGCAGGGGACACAGGTTCAAGCCCTGGTCCGGGAAGATCCCACATGCTGCAGAGCATCTAAGCCCGTGCGCCACAACTACTGAGCCTGCACTCTAGAGCCCACGAGCCACAACTACTGAAGCACAAGTGCCTAGAGCCCGTGCTCCACAACAAGAGAAGACACCGCATTGAGAAGCCCGCGCACCACAAGGAAGAGCAGCCCCTGCTCGCTGGAACTAGGCAAAACCCACGTGCAGCAACGAAGACCCAATGCAGCCAAAAATAAGTAAATAAAATAAATAAATTTTAAAAATGAATTTAGAGTTACCTCTCAAAATCCATCTTACTTGTTTTATATGTTGGAATTCCATTTAAGGTTTGAGAACTATTATCTAGTCTGATTTCTTGATATACAGAAGGGAAGCTGAGCCCCAGGACCACATATCAATTTACTTCTGAATCCGTGTCGATTGATTTTTCCACTATATTATTCCTGTCTCTTTACTTATTTACTATGTAAATGAAAAAATTAAGGTATCTTTGGAACCCAGAATTTGATGAAGGGTACTGAGAGTATGGGGGAAACAAACGAAAAATGTTAGGTAAATAGATGAAAGAATTTTAGTAGGAAACTTATAAAATGTCTATTAAAGGACTCTTTGGGATTGAGGGAGACAAATTCAGACTTCAACCTTATTGGGCTCTTATTCCAACAACAACAAAAAATAATTAGGAAAAAAATAGGTTTTTTGAAGCAAACACAGGCAGTGACTTTGGAGATTATCAAGCTTTTTGTTCTCAGGACCCCTTTTAAAAATAAATGAAGACCCTGAAAGAGCTTTTGCTTATATGGGTCTTATTTATCAGTCTTTACTATATTAGAAGTTAAAACTGAGAAATTAAAATATTTTAATTCATTTAAAAACAAAAACAATAAACCCATTACATATTAACATAAATAACATATTTTTCAAGAAAAATAACTCCAAACCAAAACTGTGAGAAGAGTAGCATTGTTTATACATTTTTGCAAAGCTCTTTGAATGCCTGGCTTGACAGAAGACAGCTGAATCCGCATATCTACTTATGCATTCAGTGTGCTGCACTATGTGTTTTGCTTGAAGCATGTGAAATGAAGAAGATCTACTCACACAGATATGTAGCTGGAAAAGGGACGAGTATTTTAATAACCTTTTCAGATAATTGTGGATATTCTTCTTTGATACTTTACCAAAATTCAACAAATGTTAAGTTCAAAGTTAGTTACAATATGGAATATGAAACTGTTACCAGTGAACTTTTCATACTGTTAAACTCCATTAGTCTTTCTTCCACATTGAATGAACTTTTTATCCATATATGATTTTGTAACATGCATTGATCATTTGGAATTGGTTCACTGAGTTATGCATGTCTTCCAAATGTTGACACATTTCATTATAAATAGTTTTTTAAATCATCTTTATTGATATCACCATCCATCTCATGAGCGTCTTTTAAGTATTGGTATAATGTTAAGCTTACAAGGCAGATAAAACTTTCCAAGGTTCCAGTTTTTACTTGAAAGCTTGAATTTTCATCATCCGCAACAAATGCTTTCAGTTGTTTTCCTTAAAGTGATAGATTCACTTTATTTAGGAAGAAGTGTTGCCCAATACCTAAATGTGAATAACCATTGTTATCTGTCACTTCTTGCAAGTAAAAATGGTGTTCCATGAAAAAAGCAGCTGGTTCACCTTGTTTCTCAGACCATCATGTAAGTGCTTTTCCTCCTGATAACTGATTATACTTTGGTACTCAGCAGAAGTGCTTTGTGTGTATTTCTAATTTTGTCTTCCATAGTTTTTAAAATAACCTAATGGTCACAATTTATTTTAAATTAATAGTTTTTATTGATTCATCAAGGACAGACGTTCATAAGTGCAACTGGCCTTTTTTTCCCCCTGTGAGTTTGTGAGGGTGAACAGTACAGTTGCTACCAACCAGTACAGTTTGGTGCTGCTGCCTTGATTCCCACTAAAGCACCCACCACTTTTTTTTTTAACCCACCACTGGTTTTGCAACACTGTTGCACATAATACAGTGAGAAAGATAAATAACATCTTCATATTCTGAAAGTAGTTTTGATCTTACAGACCTCCCTTAAGGGGTCTTGGGGGACTTTTGGAGTGTGTGGACCACACTTTGAGAACTGCTGATCTAATATGTTCTAAAACATTTTCCTGTTGCCCTATATTGCACTGGCCTCTGTTCCCTCAGGCCAGTTTGCTCCCAGGAGATATCTGGGACAGATGTCTCCTTTTATTCAGAACAAGAGCAAGAGAAATAATCTCAATGTTCTGGAGAAAAAACTGAAGAGCAAGGCTATCTTTTTAGTCCCGTATTTAGGCTGGTGCTTCTGCTCTTCTCTTAATACACACTTCCTGTGGTGGTGGTGTCCGGTTCTGTGCCTTCAACTACATCCTGTTTCCTGATGACTCCTAGATTTTGTCTTCTATGCCTGAACTCTCTCCTGAACTTCCAGTACTTTGAAGTTGCCTGCTGGATATTTCTCCTTAGGTATCAAGCTCAACAATGCTTAAAGTTAATAGTCATCTTTTCCAATTAGTTTCTCCTTCAAAGTATAGTATAAACAATAACAAAGAGCCAAGCTTTACCTCCTTCTACATTCTACTTTATGTACTAATGACACTATTATTGGCCCTCAGCCAATCATCCTAGACTTTTTCTCTATCATTCCTCATCTCCGATAAATTGCCAAGTCTTGTTCTTTTACCCTCATTTGGACCCTGATTGTCTGTTCCTCATTATACTCAGCTTTGTTTGGGTCCTCATCATGTTTTACCTGGACTATGATATCAAGTCGCCTCCAGTCTCTTTACCTGCTGATCTTGCATGACTGCCAGAATTGTCTTTGTTAACATTTGATCATATTACTAACCACAAATCTAATCACTAGCCCTGTGCTCCAAATATATGTGTGTGGATATATATATAATTTTTTATTATTTATATTTATATGCTATTTATATTGTAAACATTTATATATAATATATTATTATATATTTTTAAATATATTGTCTGTTATATTTATATTATTTACATTATATGTGTGTATATATATATCTATATATACATATATATTTGATGGTATTTTACTTAATGTGTCACAGATATATGTCTGAAAGTAAAGTTGTCCACCTTATGAAATGTAAAACAATACTAAACATCTGGATATCCCATCTCTGCTAATAGCGCTACCGTCTACTCAGTTGCCCAAGCAGAGACCTGCGAGTCATCCCAGGTCGCATCCCTAATCTCCCATCCCAGAACTTTCTACACTAGCAAAGGCTTACAGATTGCTGAAAAAATGAATAAATGATTTGTCTCAAATCTGCTATATTGTCATAAGATTTTGAATTCAATGGGAACATAAACAGTCTAGAGAGGAGTTGTCATCAATAGGACATGGGTGCTTGAGTCCAGCTGCCTGAACTTACTCAGTTAACATTGCTAGTTCCTTAGGTTTTCTAAGTCTCAGTTTGCTAAACTATAAAGTGAGGTTAATAATTACACCTCAGGCTTTGCTGGGTAGATTAAATGAGATAATGTATGTTAAAGTATTTATTGTGATTCCTGTCGTAGTAAATGGTAGTTGTTGTTATTGCTGCTACTGCTTTTTAGTTTAATAGTTTCCAAACGCAGACTAGTTACTTGTAATATACTCTTCATTAGTTCCAAATGAAACAGAGACAAGGGAGAGGGAGAGAGTGAGTGTGTGTGTGTGTGTGTGTGTGTGTTTGTGTGTTTGTGTTGCCAGCTCTTTTCCTGGAAAGGATTCTTTTAGTCTACAATTGTTTTCTCTTCTCTTTAGTTTTTAAAGTTCTTTTTGTTGACAAATGAAAGTTGGACCTTTTTTTTTTTTAGTTTTCATGGTTAAGTTGGTAAATATGTGTTTTCCCCAAACTTATATATAGGCTCTTAAAATATTTATTTAGTTTACTTGTTCATAAGCTCTCAACATCTGAAAACCATGGAGACTCAGAGAGGTGGCATTACATACCCAAGGTCACAAGCACAGGACATTTACCTTCCTTACTCACACCTCTATACCCCTGTCCTTTTTCACTGGGAAATTTAATCAGCAAAAAGATTAATCCCACAGAACAGGAGAATTGTAAGCTTTCAAAATAAATTAGAAACATAAGGGTAAATTTTTGTTATTAAAAATTAATCACTCTACACCTACCTCTAAAATATTTTAGTTATGATAGTAATAGAAGGACGTTAAAGTTTTTTTTTGTTTTTTTGTTTTTTTGTGTTTTTTTTGCGGTACACGGGCCTCTCACTGTTGTGGCCTCTCCTGTTGTGGAGCACAGGCTCCGGATGCACAGGCTCAGTGGCCATTTCTCATGGGCCCAGCCGCTCCGCGGCATGTGGGATCTTCCCAGACCAGGGCACGAACCTGTGTCCCCTGCGTTGGCAGGTGGATTCTCAACCACTGTGCCACCAGGGAAGCCCCCAGGACATTAAATGTTTTTAATATTTTGTCTCAATTATTTTAGCATTTCCTCCTGGTGGTAGACACCTTGCAGACTAATAAAGAAAACTAAAGAAAGCAAATTCAGGTCACTCAGTTTCTACATATATTTTATTTTGACTTGTAAATGTTCTTTTTACGCTTCATTATAAATGAGATTAGTTGTGGTACCAGAAAAATTTTTGCATGGAATATTTTACTAACTCCTAACTGAGAAAATGCAGAATCTTTCCAATTCATTTTTTTAAAATAATCTTCTGTTATTTGCTACCAGCTACCTGTACAAATGAAAATTGCATTGATGGTGACTATCAAGAATTTGAAGAATTCTTTTTTTTAGTTTTTAAAAAGTTTTTGGCTGCACTGTGTGGCATGCTGCACTTAGTTCCCTGACCAGGGATCGAACCCACACCCCCTGCAGTGGAAGCGAGGAGTCTAAACCTCTGGACCACCAGGGAAGTCCCTCCAATTCTTAATAAAACCTTTATAACATTCTGAGGATATAGAAGGGAACTCATGGTGTCACCAGAGCATCTTTGACACCAGCATTAGTAAAATGCCAAGTAGGTCTTCATTTTTACAGGCAATGACTCAGGCTAAGCATGCAGATGTTCATATATTTTACAATTCTTAGCCTCTGCTTTCTTTCATGTTTCTTATCTAATTTTCTCCATTTCCACAAACCACAGGTCATGAATGTTTCTTCAAGGCCACTTAATTTTTGAATGGAAAAATGTGTGTGCATGAGCAGGTGTATATTTGGGTGTAGTGAGTGTATATCTCTGTCTCCTTCCCCCTCCTTTCTGTCCACAAGTAAGAGTGTGAAAGCTTTTTTGTAAAGTCTTTTTTGCCCCTTCCACATAAATCTAGGTGTTATTTCTCCTTTACTCTCTTTGAACTTTAACACTTACTGTGGTAGCAGTTGTGTACATGTATATCACTCAGTTAAATCATGAGTTCCTTGAAGGTAGATGTTGTGTCTTGTTTCCCCATAAATCCCTAGTACCTAGGCTTGAACATAAAAGATGCTTACTAAATGTGAATGGATTAGTGGGTCAGTGAGTGAGTGAACTAATTGAAGACCAGCTTGAGAAAGTAGATCCTTTACTAATGACTGATTCACAAGTATCTCTTGAAGGTTTTTTGTGATCTTGAGCTTAATTATTTTATGGATTGTGAATGGGTCATGGAGAAAATAAAGCTTTCTTCTTCCTCCCAGGATTCTCTGGTAGACAGCTGTTCTTTGGGATTATTTGTGAGCCTTAAGGTTTCCCTTATTCCTTGTTGGTCAGCTGGTTGTATTAAGAAATGTTATGGTATCTGTTTGGAATATCCTTAGTAACTAGATTGTTTCTGTCCTTTTTATCCTTTAATATTTTCAACAAATATGAGTGTTCTTGACCTTGAGGATACAGTAGTGAACAAAACAAAGTTCCTATCTTTTTTAGAGCTTATGTAAACAAATATATAACATGTCAGGTATGATGATCGCTATGAATTAAATGAGGGTAAAGGGGTAAAAAGTGATATGCCTAAAATGTAACTTTATCATTCACACCTCACAAAAAATCATGTCAGCATAGTATGATCTCAAATATGTAAGGAAAAAAATACCTGGGAAAAAAGCTGGTAAAGAAGTATGATAAAATATTGGTACGGGTTCTATCTTTCCTTCTCTCTCTTTCTTTCTTTCCTTTCTTTTAAATTGAAGT
Organism: Mesoplodon densirostris; assembly: GCF_025265405.1. Classification (NCBI taxonomy): domain Eukaryota; kingdom Metazoa; phylum Chordata; class Mammalia; order Artiodactyla; family Ziphiidae; genus Mesoplodon; species Mesoplodon densirostris. Next base: position 44,220,836 of record NC_082662.1, on the reverse strand, counting down.
GTCATTGACAAGCATTATGTTAATTTCAGGTGTACAACATAATGATTCAACATTTGTGTGCATTGCAAAATGATCACTTCAATAAGTCTATTTACCATCTATCACCATGCAGAGTTACAAATTTTTTTCCTTGTGATGAGAACTTTTAAGATTTACTTTCTTAGCAACTTTCAACTTTGCAATACAATATTACTAACTTTAGACCCCATGTTGTAAATTACATACCCATGACTTATTTATTTTATGACTGGCAGTTTGTACCTCTTGACCCTTTCATCCACGTTGCCCATTCCTCAACCCCTCTCCTCAGGATTATTTCTGCTAATCAGATTATAGATGATACTTTTAAATTATGCTTTTATGTATTTCTCCAAAGTGATCATTACCTTTATTCTTGGGGAGAAGAGGGTGCTAATCAGAATACCTTTGCATTCAAAGTCTGATTCTGCTGACCCATGGCTCCTGTGTGCCTCAAGAAAAAGAAAGCCACCTACTGAGTTCCTCTCCCAGTATTTCTGGAACTCCTCAGCAGGCGTCTCACACATAATGTGAACAAGTACATCCTCAGTGAGTCCTTCCAGTTTCTAGACAGGTCTCTGCTTCATATCAACCATGATCAATATCTGAGAAAGTACTTTCCAAAGTCTTATTTTCCCAATTTAGGCAAAAGTGCTTTGTCATTCATCTAGAATACATTCCCCAGTGTTTGGACCAATGATGAATAGGTCATTTCTTATGAAGAAGGACGTATAGAAAAACTCTAAGGAGACCTTCAAGATGGCGAAGGAGTAAGACATGGAGATCACCCTCCTCCCCACAAATACATCAGAAATACATCTACAGGTGGAACAACTCCTACAGATCACCTACTGAACACTGGCAGAAGCCCACAGACTTCTCAGAAGCTGTGGGGCTGACAGGGTCTTCGTGCTCCGGCCGGGTGTCAGACCTGTGCTTCTAGGTGGGAGAGCCAAGTTCAGGACATTGGTCCACCAGAGACCTCCCAGCTCCAAGTATTATCAAACAACAAAAGCTCTCCCAGAGATCTCCATCTCAATGCTAAGACCCAGCTCCACTCAACGACCAGCAAGCTACAGTGCTGGACACCCTATGCCAAACAATTAGCAAGACAGGAACGCAACCACACCCATTAGCCTAAAATCACAGTAAGGTCACAGACACCCAAAAACACACACTGGACGTGGTCCTGCCCTCCAGAAGGACAAGATCCAGCCTTATCCAACAGAACACAGGCACCAGTCCCCTCCACCAGGAAGCCTACACAACCCACTGAACCAACCTTAGCCACTGAGGGCAGACACCAAAAAAAATGGGAACTACGAACCTGCAGCCTGTGAAAAGGAGACCACAAACACAGTAAGTTAAGCAAAATGAGAAGACAGAAAACACACAGCAGATGAAGGAGCAAGGTAAAAACCCACCAGACCAAACAAATGAAGAGCAAATAGGCAGTCTACCTGAAAAAGAATTCAGAGTAATGATAGTAAAGATGATCCAAAATTGTGGAAATAGAATGGAGAAAATACAAGAAACGTTTAACAAGGACCTAGAAGAACTAAAGAGCAAACAAGCAATGATGAACCACACAATAAATGAAATTAAAAATTCTCTTGAAGGAATCAATAGCAGAATAACTGAGGCAGAAGAACGGATAAATGACCTGGAAGATAAAATAGTGGAAGTAACTACCGCAGAGCAGAATAAAGAAAAAAGAATGAAAAGAATTGAGGACAGTCTCAGAGACCTCTGGGACAACATTAAACGCACCAACATTTGAATTATAGGGGTCCCAGAAGAAGAAGAGAAAAACAAAGGGACTGAAAAAATATTGGAAGGCATTATAGTTGAAAACTACCCTAATATGGGAAAGGCAGTAGTCAGTCAAGTCCAGGAAATGCAGAGTCCCACACAGGATAAATCCAAGGAGAAACACGCCAAGACACATATTAATCAAACTATCAAAAATTAAAAGAAAAAATATTAAAAGCAGCAAGGGAAAAGCAACAAATAACATACAAGGGAATCCCCATAAGGTTAACAGCTGATCTTTCAGCAGAAACTCTGCAAGCCAGAAGGGAGTGGCTGGACATATTTAAAGTGATGAAAGGGAAAAACCTACCACCAGATTACTATACCCAGCAAGGATCTCACTCAGATTCGACTGAGAAATTAAAACCTTTACAGACAAGCAAAAGCTAAGAGAATTCAGAACCACTAAACCAAATGCTGAAGGAACTTCTCTAGGCAGGAAACAAAAGAGAAGGAAAAGACCTACAATAACAAACCCAATGGTAATAGGAACATATATATTGATAACTACCTTAAATGTAAATGGATTAAATGCTCCAACCAAAAGACATAGACTGGCTGAATGGATACAAAAACGAGACCCATATATATGCTGTCTACAAGAGACCCACTTCAGACCTAGGGACACATACAGACTGAAAGTGAGGGAATGGGAAAAGATATTCCATGCAAATGGAAATCAGAAGAAAGCTGGAGTAGCAATTCTCATATCAGACAAAATAGACTTTAAAAGAAAGACTAGTACAAGAGACAAAGGACACTACATAATGATCAAGGGATCAATCCATGAAGAAGATATAACAATTGTAAATATTTATGCACCCCACATAGGAGCACCACAATACATAAGGCAAATGCTAACAGCCATAAAAGGGGAAATCGACAGTAACACACTCATAGTAGGGGACTTTAACACCCCACTTTCACCAATGGACAGATCATCCAAAATGAAATTAAATAAGGAAACACAAGCTTTAAATGACACATTAGACAAGATGGACTTAATATTTGTAGGACATTCCATCCAAAAACAACAGAATACACTTCCTTCTCAAGTGCTCATGGAACATTCTCCGGGATAGACCATATCGTCAGTCACAAATCAAGCCTAGTAAATTTAAGAAAATTGAAATTGTATCAAGTATATTTTCCAACAACAACGCTGTGAGACTAGTTATCAATTACAGGAAAAAATCTGTAAAAATACAAGCACATGGAGGCTAAACAATATGCTACTAAATAACCAAGAGATCACTGAAGAAATCAAAGAGGAACTCAAAAAATACCTAAAAATAAATGACAATGAAAAGACGATGACCCAAAATCTATGGGATGTAGCAAAAGCAGTTCTAAGAGGGAAGTTTATAGCAGTACAGTTGTACCTCAAGAAAAAAAGAAGCATCTCAATTAAACAACCTAACCTTACACCTAAAGCAATTAGAGAAAGAACACAAAAATCCGAGAGTTAGCAGAAGGAAAGAAATCATAAAGATCAGAGCAGAAATAAATGAAAAAGAAATGAAGGGAACGATAGCAAAGATCAATAAAACTAAAAGTTGGTTCTTTGAGAAGATAAATAAAATTGATAAACCATTAGCCAGATTCATCAAGAAAAAGGAGAAGACTCAAATCAATAGAATTACAAACGAAAAGGAGAAGTAAAAACTGACATTGAAGAAATACGAAGGATCATGAGAGATTACTACAAACAACTCTATGCCAATAAAATGGACAACCTGGAAGAAATGGACAAATTCTTAGAAATGCACAACCTTCCAAGACTGAACCAGGAAGAAATAGAAAATATAAACAGACCAATCACAAGCACTGAAATTGAGACTGTGATTAAAAATCCTCCCACAAACAAAAGCCCAGGACCAGATGCCTTCACAGGCGAATTCACTCACACATTTAGAGAAGAGCTAACACCTATCCTTCTCAAACTCCTCCAAGATATAGCAGATAGGAACACTCTAAATGCATTCTACAGGGCCACCATCACCATGATACCAAAACCAGACAAAGATGTCTCAAAGAAAGAAAACTACAGGCCAATATCACTGATGAACATAGATGCAAAAATCCTCAACAAAATACTAGCAAACAGAATCCAACAACACATTAAAAGGATCATACACCGTGATCAAGTGGGGTTTATCACAGGAAAGCGAGGATTCTTCAGTGTACACAAATCGATCAGTGTGATAAACCATATTAACAAATTGAAGGAGAAAAACCATATTATCATCTCACTAGATGCAGAAAAAGCTTTTGACAAAATTCAACACCCATTTATGATAAAAACCCTCCAGAAAGTAGGCATAGAGGGAACTTACCTCAACATCATAAAGGCCATATATGACAAACCCACAGACAACATCATTCTCAATGGTGAAAAACTGAAACCGTTTCCTCTAAGATCAGGAACAAGGCAAGATTGTCCACTCTCACCGCTATTATTCAACATAGTTTTGGGAGTTTTAGCCACGGCAATCAGAGAAGAAAAAGAAATAAAAGGAATCCCAATCGGAAATGAAGAAGTAAAGATGTCACTGTTTGCAGATGACATGATACTATACATAGAGAATCCTAAAGATGCTACCAGAAAACTACTAGAGCTAATCACTGAATGTGGTAAAGTAGCAGAATACAAAATTAATGCACAGAAATCTCTTGCATTCCTATACACTAATGATGAAAAATTTGAAAGTGAAATTAAAGAAACACTCCCATTTACCATTGCAACAAAAAGAATTCCTAGTAATAAACCTACCTTAGGAGTCAAAAGACCTGTATGCAGAAAACTATAAGACATTGATGAAAGAAATTAAAGATGATACAAACAGATGGAGAGAGAATACCATGTTCTTGGATTGGAAAAATCAACATTGTGAAAATTACTGTCCAAAGCAATCTACAGATGCGGTGCAATCCCTATCAAACTACCGATGGCATTTTTCACAGAACTAGAACAAAAAATTTCACAATTTGTATGGAAACACAAAAGACCCTGAATAGCCAAAGCAATCTGGAGAAAGAAAAACGGAGCTGGAGGAATCAGGCTCCCAGACTTCAGACTATACTACAAAGCTACAGTAACCTAGACAGTATGGTACTGGCACAAAAAGAGAAATATAGATCAATGGAACAGGATAGAAAGCATAGAGATAAACCCATGCACATATGGTCACCTTATTTTTGACAAAGGAGGCAAGAATATACAATGGAGAAAAGACGCCTCTTTGATAAGTGGCGCTGGGAAAACTGGACAGCTACATGTAAAAGAATGAAATTAGAACACTCCCTAACACCATATACAAAAATAAACTCAAAATGGATTGAAGACCTAAATGTAAGGCCAGACACTATAAAACTCTTAGAGGAAAACAGAACACTCTATGACATAAATTACAGCAAGATCCTTTTTAACCCACCTCCTAGAGAAAAGGAAATTTAAAAATATAAACAAATGGGACCTAATGAAGCTTAAAAGCTTTTGCACAGCAAAGGAAACCATAAACAAGATGAAAAAATAACCCTCAGAATGGGAGAAAATGTTTGCAAATGAATCAACAGACAAAGGATTAATCTTCAAAATATACAAGCAGCTCGTGCAGCTCAATATCAAAAAAACAAACAACCCAATCCAAAAATGGGCAGAACGGGGCTTCCCTGGTGGCTCAGTGGTTGAGAGTCCGCCTGCCGATGCAGGGGACACGGGTTCGTGCCCTGGTCCGGGAAGATCCCACATGCCGCAGAGCGGCTGGGCCCATGAGCCATGGCCGCTGAGCCTGTGCATCTGGAGCCTGTGCTCCACAACGGGAGAGGCCACAACAGTGAGAGGCCCGCGTACCGCTAAAAAAAAAAAAAAAAAAAAAAAAAAAAAATGGGCAGAACACCTAAATAGACATTTCTCCAAAGAAGATATACAGATTGCCAGCAAACACACGGAAGGATGCTCAGCATCAGTAATCGTTAGAGAAATGCAAATCAAAATTGCAGTGAGGTATCACCTCACACCAGTCAGAATGGCCATCATCAAAAAGTCTACAAACAATAAATGCTGGAGAGGGTGTGGAGAAAAGGACACCACCTTGCACTGTTGGTGGGAATGTAAATTGATACAGCCACTATGGAGAACAGTATGGAGGTTCCTTATAAAACTACAAATAGAACTACCATACGACCCAGGAGTCCCACTACTGGGCATATACCCTGAGAAAACCATAATTCAAAAAGAGTCAGGTACCACAATATTCATTGCAGCTCTATTTACAATAACCAGGACATGGAAGCAACCTAAGTGTCCATCGACAGATGAATGGATAAAGAAGGTGTGGCACATATATACAATGGAATATTACTCAGCCATAAAAAGAAACGAAATTGAGTTATTTGTAGTGAGGTGGATGGACCTAGAGTCTGTCATACAGAGTGAAGTAAGTCAGAAAGAGAAAAATACCATATGCTAACACATATATATGGATTCTAAAAAAAAAAAAAAAGGTTCTGAAGAACCTAAGGGCAGGACAGGAATACAGATGCAGACATAGAGACTGGACTTGAGGACACGGGGAGGGGGAAGGGTAAGCTGGGATGAAGCAAGAGAGTGGCATTGACATATATACACTACCAGATGTAAAATAGATAGCTAGTGGGAAGCAGCCACATAGCACAGGGAGATCAGCTTGGTGACCACCTAGAGGTGTGGGATAGGGAGGGTGGTAGGGAGACACAAGAGGGAGGAGATATGGGGATATATGTATATGTATAGCTGATTCACTTTGTTATAAAGCAGAAACTAACACACAATTGTAAAGCAATTATACTCCAATAAAGATGTTAAAAAAATACTCTAGTAACCTACATGTAGCGTATTCACATACAAGTGTCATGTTTTTTTATTGGTGTCTTTCACAATGTACACTTCATAATATTTCAGTGAAACCTGACCTAACTCAGCAGTGTTGTCACATGTATTATGACTGCTTGTAAAAGCTGTGGTACCATGGCAGAGCAAAAGCATGAAGCAGATTTTTCAGTCCATCAAGTGAAATGAGCCCAACTCCTTTCCCATCATTACCCTTATACCCATCAGGAAAGCGTCTGCATCCTGCTCAGGCTGTGCCTCAGCTGCCACTGCATCAGGAATTACAGGAAGAGGAGGAGAAAGAAGGGAAAGCCTGAAACAGCACCCGTGACTAGGCAGGGCCTGAGGCTGTGGGACGCAGCAGATACGTAGTAATACAAAACCATCTTTTATGGCTAAAGCTGTAGGATTTCCTGAACTCTGGACTCTCAACATCCTCTTCACGTTCGGAGTTATTGGTGTGTCCCTAAAGGACTGATTTTCTCTGTGCTTCTACCCACCTCATGACTGTCTTGGTGACAAGACAAAGATAATGTATATCTTCCTTGCCCCTCTTCTGTTTATGTCCATGGTGTACTCACTGTTAGAGGTAAGGGCACGCTTTACACATTTAAATGAGTGGGTGAGCACACTTTGTCCTAAAACTGATTTGATGTAAAGATGAGTTAAGGAAGAACAAGGAGCATTTTTCTGTGCCTCTTTGCTCTGTCTTACCCTCTCTTTTGAGATTCACTTTCTTCTTCCTTTGTTTCTTTCTGCTTTCCTATATCAAGCAGCAATTCCTATAAATATTCTTTGACCTTGTTGGTAGCCTTTATGCCTGAACAGACAAAACCTATCTCAAAGTAAGTCAGTTTGTTCCAGCTGAAAATGTTAGTCTATTTGTTAAGTGCACTATGATGGAACAGATAACTTCTCATGCCTGTGGAGCAGGGATTAAATACTGCTTTTGCAATTACTGTTCCTTCTGCCTGGAATAGATTTCTCTCCCCCACCTCCATCTATTCAGCAGACTCCATCCCTTATTTAAAAGACCTAGGTCAAATGTAATGGCTTATTTGATGCTTTTCCCGATTCTCCCAGACAGTTAATGGCTTCTACTACAGGTTTTTTATACCTCTCTAATAGCTCATTTAAGATTATTTTATTATTGTTTGTGTATATGTCTGTCACTATACTATGAGCTTTTCAGACAGAGGAACTCTACTTATTTTCTTCAGTTTTATATATGGCCAATGAATCTTTTTTGGCCATTCATTCTTTATTGGATAAGTGTTACTCCTTGTTTTTAAGGACTTTACAATCTAGTAGGGGTGATATATCAATCACAGATAACCATAATACAAACTAGAATGCTGTCAGTGCCACAAAGAAGGAAGAAATCACTTCTTGCTGTGTGAAGTAGAGACACCTAGGTTATTCTAGGCTTTGTGGATATGGTAGTATTTGAAATGGACCTTGAAGGGTGTGTGTGAAATGTGGAATTAATGCTGTGTAGTTTTTTTTACTTCATGATGTCTTTATTAGAAATAGTTTAAGCACACAGGAGCTATATTATTTGATGTGTATTCCAAAGCCTTAAACACTTTACCTAGAGTTAGTTCACCTGGTTTTGATTCTTAATTTATTCATCAGTGTGCTAAACTGTCTTTGTGGACTTAAATTCAGGGACTAATATTTGGCATTAGATATTTTTCATTTGTCTGAATGTTACTAACCAAAAGAGGACATGAAATTTGATGTCTTTCTGTCCTATTGCATTGATTTTCTTTATTCATTTTAGCCACAGACCCCTTTGCTTCTGTTTTTGGAAATGAATCATTTGAAGATGGATTTGCTGACTTCAGCACATTGTCAAAGGTAATCTGCAATAATTAGTAGGAAAGTAAAATATACTGTGTTTCCACCAAAGGAGTGATCGTTCCTTTCGATTTTATAACCTGACCCTCACAGAGATTGCAACTTGATTTCAGTAAGGCACAGCAAACATTGATTTCATACAGAAATGAAATATAAGATGTAATCAAAGTAGACATTTCTGTGCACAAAAACAATGGTGATGGTACAGATAATTATAATTTTCTACTGGCAGGTTTGCTCAACAACTTTAAGAGTCTTCCGTCTTTTTAAACATGTTTCTTCCAATTGAACTACATTTTCCCCCTGTTGACTGTCTGGGTCAATAGCTGTAAAATCTGGGCATTCATTCCATCCTCTCTGTACTGGTTGCTTGATTTTATGTTCTGAGACTGTTAAGGTTAGTATTAAGATAATTAATAGCCCAGCACTATTAGGTAGTGGACTATATGTCCACTACCTGTTTTCCAATGTAGCCCTAGGATTGATTCAGGCCAAAAGAGTAAACTTAGAGTATATGTCACACTGTCTCTATCATTGGTTCTCAACGGGGTGTTATTCCCCCCACCCCCACCCCCCAGGAAACATTTGGCAATGTCTAGAGACATTTTCGGTTGTCACAGCTGAGGAGGAGGGCTGTTCATATCTAGTGGATAGAGACCAGGGATGTTGTGCAACACCCTGCAACACCCTGTCCAGCGCCACAACACAGAGCTATATCCAGCCCAAAATGTCAGCATGCTCCTTTAGAGAAACACTGGCCTAAACTGTAATATCCAATTCATGATAGAAAAGTGAATCTTTCATTACTCCATGTATTAGGCCAGGTCTTCAGACCCACAATAATAGTTATGCCATGGGATCAGTTTGCTTAAAAAAAAATTGACTTTCAGGTTGTCTTTGATGTTTTTTAAGATGCCATTTTCTTTGACTTTAGTATTAAATCTTTCCTATATTTAAGTGCATTGGCAAGTGTGGAATTGGTATTTTTTCCTTTATCGTTTGGATCAGATATTCACTTGAGGAAAAATATATTAGTCCCTTTATAAAGGGCCTCAATGGTTTTGTATCACCTGAATCTTAATAAACCTTTAATCCAGAGCTGGCTTGTTTTGGTACGATCTGTTGCTCTTAATAAGTAGTGATGTTACAATCACTACTCATATAGAACAATTAAAAATTTTTTTTCCATTGTTGTTCTGAATGCAAAGGTTAAAATGTTAGTGCTAAAGCTGCGTAATACTGAAGATCACTCTTCCAAATGCTCCATAACCGCGTACAGTTTGGTTGGCATAATATATATAACCATGAGTAATTTCTTTTCAAACAAAGGTCAACAATGAAGATCCTTTTAGTTCAGCCACATCAAGCTCCATCAGCAATATGGTCATTACAAAAAATATGCTTGAGGAAACATCCATCAAAAATGAAGATGTACCCCCAGCACTGCCACCAAAGATTGGAACTCCTACAAGACCCTGCCCACCACCACCTGGTATGAGAGTTGATACCTTTCCTAAATCAACTACTTCCTTTTTCTTTCTGAAAAGTATTGTGTGGGTCTTATTTGTAGACTTTATATAAAGGGCCTTAAACAAAACAAGTCCAAAAACACAGCAGAAGCCTGCTGCTATCATCTGTTCTGACCTTAATGCAGAATTACAGTTATGTGCCTAAGAAGCCAGCCTGTGTAACTGTCATGAACTATTTTTATAGCAAGAGCTAATTTCTCTTTAAATCATTTTAGAGAGGCAGTAAATGAAAAAAGGAAAGTACCAACGAAATCTCTTACTTTTTGGAAGCTCATTGATTACCATTTGAGCAACAGTTTCCTGCGCTTTGGTATTTTAATAAATTTCTGTAAGCGAAGATTAATTTGAAGTCCCTTTCTTTTTCCTGCTAAATGTGAAGTCTTCCTTAAGTCCTTTAATGTGAAAATATATGGCCTTTTTGGTATCCAGAATTCAGCTTTTCGGTATCAGAATTTTAAAAGAAAGTATTGTTTTTCTTGAAGGAAAATATTATTTTACTTGACTTAATAAGAGACTGCTTTATTTTATAAAAGTGATGTTTTTGGTCTAGAAACAAATTCTTACTATTCTTGTTTTTTTGTTTGTTTGTTTCGCACTATACAAAAGAAAGGGGTTTTGTTTGTTTGTTTTTAATGAAGATAATAAAGTTCATGAGAAGTGGTAAAAAGGCAATCCCCTGAATAGTTGTAGTGCTGCTTGTGAGAAGGCACATCTGGTACGTTATTGTTTTAACCATAAATCATTCTGTGGTAAAGTTTCAGCCTCAGTAGTTCTGGAATATTATTCTTGCCTTTTCATAATAGCCTCCCTATGGTATTTCTTGGGCAGATTTTTTTTCTTTGATTTAAAGAATTGCAAATAAAATTGTTAATACCCAGCTACCTGTTGAAAAATCAGGTGAACAAGTTATTTTTATCTTTTAAGGAAAAGTAGCCTGTATTATATATCACTAGAGAGTAAGGTTGTCAGAATATATTTTAAAAAATGATAGTTAATTTGCTCATTTAAGTTTTATACCAGTAAGGTGCCAATAGTGAGGTTATTTTTAAAATCCTAAGTAAACTAATATACTAGTGCTGTAACTAAACCTAAGACTTCAGCAAAGTGAGTATATATCACTGTAGAAAAATCAAGGAAAGAAAGATGGTTTGTTGAACTGCAGCTTAAAGATCTGGGTTCTAATTCTGGATATTCTCTGACTAGCTCTATGATCTTGAGTGTGTGACTTCATATGTCTGAACCTCAGCTATCTGAGTTATTAGATGGTGGCATTAATTCTAATGTTGCCTACCTTCACAGGATTGTGGAAAGATCCTTTGAGATATAAGATGTGAACACCTTTTGTAAGCTGCTACAGTGCCAGAAAGAATCTGTTGTTATGATTGCTCTTACCAGCTTAACACATCTTTAGGAAAATATATATATATTTGAAGATATTTTAGCACCTGTTCTTATTATCCTTTCTTCAGGAAGTACTGAGTTTAAGTCTTTAAAATTAGAAAAATTGTTTGAAAATGGTGCTGAATTAATGAGTAACAGTATGCTGTTTGGTAAAAGATTTAGTTGATCAGCAGCCACAAAGATTTAGGGCCTGGGCTTCAAAGCATTCTCTTTATTCTTCAGTTTGAAATATTGTAATAGCAAGAAATAGGTGGGCTTTGCCAAGGTAGTTTTTAATTTCATGCTCCCAGGTGTTACATATAGATCCAGAGGAAAATCAGAAGAATATTAGCATTTTTCAAAGCTCATTTGCCCTTCCTGCCACTAGTGGATAACTGTATCAGGCAGAGGTTATCACAGCAGAGGCCGTTTTTGTCATGATTCTTCGTCATTCTCCTGCTGTTTTGTCCATTCCTCTCTCTTTTCTTGGGAACATGCTGCTTTAGAGAAGAGAAGGTCAACTCTCTGGGCAGATAAGATTCCCGGCCCATTTCCCCCCTTCTTTGCTATTTTTCCACTTAGCTACATAGAGCTAGAATGTATTTGAGAGGTTGTATGTGAAAATTTGAGGACAGAGTGTTGGTTGTGATAGTTTAAGACCATATTAAGAATGTGTTTGAGGTACTGACCCCCATTCCCCACCCCCAGCTCTTTAATGCTCCCTGTGTTCATGTTCTTGTGTGTTTGTGTTTGCCATATTTGCTGGTTGAGTTAATTGTAATGATTTTGATCCAGGGAAAAGACCCATCAACAAATTGGATTCTTCTGATCCCTTTAAACTGAATGATCCATTTCAGCCTTTCCCAGGCAATGATAGCCCCAAAGAAAAAGATCCTGATATGTTTTGTGATCCATTCACTTCTTCTTCTTCTACTACTACCACTACCAGTAAAGAGGCTAACCCAAGCAATTTTGCTAACTTCAGTGCTGTAAGTACTGTGAATGGGCTGTTTGGGGGGAAATCTTTCCATTTACAGTTTAAAGAGTTTTCAAAGATTAATTTGGAGTTTGCCAAATTTGCATTAGTTCAACTAAATTTACCAACATGTTAAAAATGATCTTTATTCTTCCCCCAACCAAAAAATCTCTGTTTGATTCTGTTTGCTGGTTCTAAAAGTATTTCATTGCTCAAATGATTTTTGTAGTCTTAATTCTTGGGATATATACCAGTTGTTTTGCAAAACCCTTCTCTTGATCTTGGTAAACAATATAAATAAAATTCTCACAGTTATTATTTTGCAAATTGTTATGGATGATGGGCCATTAGAGAGTCATTTGCTCTCTGCCCTCTGGATGAATAATGCCAATAATGAGTTTGTGTATTTGTAACTGTGTTTGTGTGTTTGCGTATAAAGCCTTGATGATTTCTGGAGACCAGTCAACAACTATGAGAGGATAGGGCCAGGAATTCTTTGAATTGAAAATAAAACTCTGGTTTCATATAATAGTGTTCCTAAAAAGTAAATGTTGGTTTTATTAAATAAATATGATTGTTAATAGCTAAACAATCTTTAATTATTTGGGTGGCTCTAATTCACTAGCATTCCATATTTACTCTGCATCCTCCCAGAGCTGACTAACATAGGCAGACCAGTAAAGACAATAAATAGAAGAATGCTGTGACAAGACCATAGGCAGGGTCTATAAGATCACAGAAATGGGACAACCAACTTAAAGTGTCACTCTGGAGGGACGGACATTAAGCAATGACACGTGTTCCATCATTATTTACATAAAAACAAGGCTTGTTTTGTTTTGTTTTGTTTTTAATTCTTAGAGTAACTAACAGTGTTTCATTTTCCCAGATGTTTTTTCAGGTAGAATGACCTTCATTATCGCTGTCTATTTTATAACAAAGCAATTTTCCTCTACTTAATACCTTAAGCACTTGAGATGATTTTAGAAATAAGAGATCTAGTGGCCAGGTGACTCTGACCACAATCTGCCTAATGTCTCCGTCAGTGTAGCGTTGGGTCCCTCAACCTGTCACTTTATCCCTGCAGCCATTTCTAGTTAGAAAGGAGGTAGGCAGGAATCTGTATGCAACTAAGGCAGACAGAATTAGTCTCAGCTACCCAACTTTTGAATCTGTACTCTTAAGTTTCAGTGGCTTCCTCTGAATGTAAAGGAGCAGAATAGGAATCAGTATTTTGAATACTGGAAAACGGAGAGTGTCAGAATTATACTGCCTTTTATTAGATGGAATTTGAGTTGTTTCAAGCAGAGAATCCAGAATTACTCTTCTTAGTATAATCCTCTTAATATAAAATAACCTTCTGGCAGTTAGTGGCATTTAATATCTTAAATATGATTTCAGCAAGTCAAAACCTGGTTGGAATGAGTCTTGAACAATAGCTAAGGCATTTTGCTTATTTCATATTCCAGAATCTCAGTATAGTATAATATTAAGCAGCTCATAATAAAAATGTCTTCTTTTTTTAATTATGAAAGATTTGTTAAGTATTATAAGTTTCAAAGGCCCTCTAATTCCCTAGGGAAAAAACTACCATTTTCAAAAAGCCTGACAGTTTCTTTCACTTCATCCTATTATGGTATTCATCCTATTATGGTATTCATCCTATTATGGTATTCTTCTATATGACAGGACTTGAAACTGGGTAGAATTTTTTTATTTAGTATCTGCCACGGTTGCTCTTTCGGGTGGATAAGTGTATTTCCTTGACTTAATAATTACCAGCATTAAGGTTTTATTTAGACTAGGTCAAAAAGTTCTCGATATCTACTGAAATCTTTATAATACATTAAAAAAATGATTAGGTTCACATCTTATTTAGTATATCCAGTACTCTTATTTTATGTATAACAAAATTTATGTATGTATAGATATTCTTTGCTTCATAATTTTTCTGTACCTGAAGGGCTAGGATAAGGTAGGAAATCACCAGTGGGATTAAGTTGAAAATGATTTATCATGTGAGGATACTCACTGAAGTTGAAGTAGTAAATGTTTCACATTAGATAAAAATGCTAGCCCTCTCCTGTTTTTAAATCTCCTGATTCACCTTAAGAATTTCCACTTTTTAAAAAAAATGATGTTTTAATGTTCAGTTTTATAGACTATCTGTAGACTGCATTAATTTTTAAGATTAAATCATATTTTAATAACTGATTAAATGTGTTTTCAGAAAAAAAATTAACAAGTAACAGGACTATTTACAGAGTCCTTCAGAAGGTGAAACAAATAGTTAAATATCATTTCGCAAAAGTTCTTTTTCCTTCTTGTGTTTGTTCTGCTCATGAATTTATTCGTTTGTTCATTTGTCTTTTAAATGGCAGTATCCCTCTGAAGAAGATATGATTGAGTGGGCCAAGAGGGAAAGTGAGAGAGAGGAAGAGCAGAGGCTTGCCCGACTGAATCAGCAAGAGCAAGAAGACTTAGAACTGGCTATTGCACTCAGCAAATCTGAAATATCAGAAGCATGAAGAATTTTCCTGTTCTTTGTCAATCACACAACACTCTTCTTCCTGAATACTGAAGCTATTTACAGTGTGTATCAAAACTACCTATGAGCATGGGAATACAAAAGGTTTGAGATTCCTGTAAATGTGACAAAAGTTTTTGTTTTTTTTAAACTCCATTTCAGATTTGTCCTTTTTTTCCCCCTGTAAAAGCGGTAATCCAGATAACTTCACCTAGGCCCCCGTTCTGGTGTGCATTTAATGTGAGCTTTTGCCTGCCTGTGCTACTTTTACTTGGAAAGCTAGAGCACCCAAGCTTCTGCCTTCTGGAATATAGAGAAATAGTTTCATCCCTTTGCTACCCTTGTTCTGTAGTTACTCTGATGATAGCCAGTGGGGTTCTTAAAGTTGCCAGTATTCTCCCCTAATTTGAATGGTTGAAAGAGGAGAAGGGAAAGAACATCCTATTTCTTTTATGATAGAGCAAATTGGCTAGTTTAAAGTACATGTTTGTATTTCCTTATAATCAAAATACTGTTCAATTTGATTTTCATAGACAAGAAAAAAGATTTTGCATAAATTGACTCCACTATCGAAAAAGGGATGCTTTAGATTGAACCATTATAGCTTCAGACTCAATCTTTTCCTAAATAAAAACTTTAAAGCTTCATGTGTGAAATATATTTAAAATTTTCTTCTCTGGACCTAGGGAATTTTAGATAAACACATACCTCTCCATAATTTTAAGCACTAGAGAGTGGAGAAAAATTACCACTTAAAATATACCCATCAATATAAGGTAAGCAAAAATCTTTACCTGGCAGCCATTCTGCCACTGCCATGGCACTGTCCTCTTTAGTTCATGGTAGGTTTATTTTTCTACTTTTGCAGAAGAAACTTTAGCAAGCTAGAACTGGAAGGTACTTTAACTTTTTGTATACATATATATATATATTTTCTTTAATGAAGGTTCAGTTACTTGAAATGTAAAAACATTCACTGAATACAACTGAAAAAAGTGACATGTATTAAATCATATTATTGCTTTTTGTCCATTTTTGTGGATTAAAATAGTTTATTCTCTTTGTGTTTTTCACCTACAAAATTGGCAGGCTAGCAAAAAAATTTTGTGTTTTTTAATTGGGAGAGAAGAGACCTGCCAAATTATCGAAGCTCTTTATGTGTTAAAAGCCTATCTCCTATAAAATTGACCTAGCAGACAAGCTGAATTTAAAATGGACTGTGAAGTAGGCTGTAAATTGTAATCTTAATTTTTTTAACATGAATCAGTGATTTAGATAATGTATTGAAAACCAAGATAAAGGAAAATGCACCTAAAAACTAATTAAATATCTCTGTGGTTACCAAGTCAAGGTGGTATTGATCTGTGTTAATCAGAGTAACTTGTTGCCTAGCCTATGAATAAATTCCAAAGTATCCAGTTCATTTCATCTTGAAATGGTGCTTTTTTTCTCTCCACACACAATTGGATTGCTGCAGTTTGAAATAAATTTGAACCACTTTCTTGCACTGCTAGCTTTTTTCTACTTTTATAGATTAAAACATTTCAGCATAAAAGTCATACATATGAAGTAAGGGCTGAATCATAATCACAAGGGTTTAATTTTGATAAACTAATCCAGTTATAAGGATGTACTGCAAAAGTTGATTGAGAAAGTAGTATTGGGAGTTGTGAATGGTAGTGAGTTTTGGGTTTTTTTCTTCTCCTTACACTTTAGGAACAAGGTAAGTTGACTTGAACAACCTTCTTTTGCACTGGGAAAATGAACAGATGTTTGAAATGGTTTTAAAATATTTTTTTTAATTAAAAGAACACTCTGGAAAGTACTAAATATCTGTAACTTATAAACACCAACTTTCGATGTAATAAGTATACCTTAATCTTATGTGTGTTTAACTGGATTACATAGATTCTTATCTTTTATTAAAATATGTATACTCAGTGGACCAATATAATATTAAAGTATGTATATATTATATACATATATATATATATACACACACATATATATATATATATATATATATATATATATATATATATATATATATAATCTCCATGCTCACTTGTGTAGGATGAATGTCTTAGAGTCATTTATGATTATATTTTATGTTGTTGACTCTGGCTCCAGAGCCTGTGCTTGAAAAGGACAGATAAGTATTCCTGAGAGCTAAGTGACACTACTTACGAAGTTTTAACCATCTTCTTCCTACTTGTTCAGGTTTATTTGAGTTCTCTTTATAGAATTTTCTCTTATGTTTCAAACTTCTAAACTGTAGCCTGTAATTATGAGAACAATAAACTTTAAGTTATAATAAACCATACTATCCATACATCCTATCTGAAATGGAGTTTTGCACGGTTCTCTGTTATGTCCATGCTGTGTCCAAGGAGGGGTAGGCATACAATCAGCACAGATTAATATGTGTAAAGTGCTTGAGACAGTACCTGGTATAGAATAAAATACTCAATAAATGTTAACTATTTTTTAGTTGACATGTCCTGTTTTTTTGAAAGAAAGATAGGAAACGGGTATGCATAGAGACAGTGCCTGAAACGTGGGTGGTGTGTATATATTTGTTGAATGAGGATTTGTGACATGGACTTTAGGAGGGCACTGTGGTGTGAAAAATTCAGACAACCCTGGTCTGCCATTTTTAGGAAAGATGACTTTGACAAAGTTACTTAGCCTCCCTGAGCCTCATTTACCTCTTCTAATGAACATCGTAATACCCAACTCACAGGATTGTTCTGAATGATTTGAGTTTGAAAGCTTTTTAATATTATTTATTTTAATCAAACAAATGCAGCCATGTTATTATTAATAGTGAAAATAGCTATTGGTTATTGAATGCACTGTACCTAAGCACTTTATGTGTGTCTTCTTGTTTAATCTTCACAGAAGCCCTAAGTAGTACTATTAT
Source organism: Mesoplodon densirostris (assembly GCF_025265405.1). Lineage (NCBI taxonomy): Eukaryota > Metazoa > Chordata > Mammalia > Artiodactyla > Ziphiidae > Mesoplodon > Mesoplodon densirostris. The sequence goes on along the minus strand of NC_082662.1, from coordinate 44,202,941 downwards.
TATCGCCTGTTTTAGAAATAGGAAAAATGAAGCTCAAAAAAGTTAAAATAGGGCTTCCCTGGTGGCGCAGTGGTTGAGAGTCCGCCTGCCGATGCAGGGGACACGGGTTCATGCCCTGGTCTGGGAAGATCCCACATGCCGCGGAGCGGCTGGGCCCGTGAGCCATGGCCACTTAGCCTGCACGTCCGTAGCCTGTGCTCCGCAATGGAAGAGGCCACAACAGTGAGAGGCCCACGTACCTCAAAAATAATAACAACAACAACAACAAAAAAAAAGTTAAAATAATATGCTTCAGATAATACTGCTAATAAGTAGATGAGCCAGGAATTGAACTCTGGTCTCTCTGATTGTAAAACATGATACTCTTTCCAGTTTACCGTGCTTTGTCTCCTTTTGTGTGAAAAAAATATTGCCTATAGGAAATGCTAGGAACAGGGCATGATAAATAATAACAGATAACATATATTAAGCTTCAGGCAGAATCCTTAGTGCTTTACGTATATTATTTCATTTCATCCTTAGAAAAGTAACCCTGTAATGTATAGGTACTATTTTTGTCTCCATTTTACAGAGGAGGTGCCCTAATTAGGCCACAGTTATGTAGCTAGTAAGTGACAGAGCTGGAATTTGAACCCAGGAGACTGGCTCTACCATTTTGACGACTGCTTTCTATTCCTGTTAAAGGTGAGAAGCCAGAGGAGAACTATCATAAATAGAATAATCCATGTAATCTCTGCTCTTGAGGATTAATGAAATAAACCTACTACATAGCACGTGGCATCTTATAAAACACTTCCTAATTCATTTTCATATTTAATCTTTACCAGGATTTAGAACAGTTTTTGACACATGAAAGCACTCAACCATTGTAAGTTACCAATATTATGATAAATGATAAATCGGAACATAGGGGAGATAGCCAACCTTTCTTTTATTAAAGAAATACAAATTTTAAAACCACAAAAGCTGGCAAAAACAAAAAATAATTTATTAGTGCTGGCAGAGCTCTGGAAAGAATACATTAAAAGGTAGGCAAAGGGGCTTCCCTGGTGGCGTGGTGGTTGAGAGTCCGCCTGCCAATGCAGGGGACACGGGTTCGTGCCCCGGTCCGGGAGGATCCCACATGCCGTGGAGCGGCTGGGCCCATGAGCCATGGCCGCTGAGCCTGCGCCTCCAGAGCCTGTGCTCCACAACAGGAGAGGCCACAACAGTGAGAGGCCTGCGTACTGCAAAAAAAAAAAAAAAAAAGCAAAGAGTAGATTTTGGAGAGTTTGCCACACAGATGCAGGGACAGGGCATTCTAGGCAGAGGCCATGGTTGTATAAAGAAAAAGTGGTAGGACACGACATAGTGTGCTAGCACATGACATAGTGTGCTAGCAAACAGCAAGTATTGAAGTAGTTCAGTGTAACTAGAGTAGGTTTGTGGGCAAAAGAGTGAAATATTTGTGTTTGTGTGTAAGAAAGTTCTCACTGGTAGTGATTTGGAGGATTGCTTTAGAAGGAAACCAGGTAAGGCAGGGAGAGCAGGTGAAGGCTGATGGAGTCATTCAGGTGAAATGGTAGGTACCTAAAATATGGCTGTGGCTGAGGCCCGAGAAAAGGGGATTGATTTAAGAGAATTATCAGGCCTTAGAGTCTGATTAGATATGGGTGGTGAGGGGAAGGGAGTGGTTGCAAACTTCAGCAAGCATCAGGATCACCTGGAGGGCTTGTTAAAGTACAGATTGTGGACCCCATCCCCAAAGTTTGTGATTTCAGTAGGTCTAGAGTGGGACCTAAGAATCTGAATTTCTGACAAGTTCCCAGATAATGCTGATGTTGCTGGCCCGGGGACCTCGCTTTGAGAACCACTAGAATAGGGACTGACTTCCAGGTCTCTCTGTTCTCCTGCACGTCTTATTAGATGTACTCATTTAGTTTGCGGTGCTGTTACACCTTGTCATTCTGTACTTGACCTGTCGCTTCTGCTTCATAGTGTAAAGCACCTCTAATCTTTCTTGTGGATAAAGAGAGTTTTTAAAAATAATAATTACAGGCTAACAGCACTTACTATGTGCCAGTACTATTTGAAACACTTTAATATACAGTCCCCAACTTAATGATGGTTCGACTTATGATTTTTTTACTTTATGATGGTGCAAAAGTAATATATTCAGTAGGAAACATACCTTGACTTTTGAATTTTGCTCTTTTCCCAGGCCAGCAATGTGCTGTACAATCCTCTCTCATGATGCTGGGCAGCAGCCACAGCTCCCAGTTAGCTGCACGATCACAAGGGTGAACATCCAGTACACTTACAGCCACCCAGTACCCAGACAACTGTTCTGTTTTTCACTTTTACTACAATATTCAGTAAGTTACATGAGAGAGTCAACAAGTTATTATAAAATAGGCTTTCCATTAGGTGATTTTGCCCACCTGCAGGTTAATGTTAAGTGTTCTGAGTATGTTTAAGGTAGAGTACACTAAGCTCTGATGTGGTAGCTTAGCTGTATTAAATGCATTTCTGACTTATGATATTTTCAATTTATGATGGGTTTATGGGGATATAACCCCATCATAAGTCAAGGAAGATCTATATGCTGATTCATTTTAATGTTCATAACAATCCTTTAAGTTAGTTACTGTTATTTGCAGTTTACAGATGAGAAAGCTGAGGTACAAAAAGGTTAAACAACTTGCCCAAATCACAGAGCTAAAAAGTGTCAGAGCCAGGATTCAAACCCAGTCAGTCTAGATCCAGAACCCATGCTTAATCACTCTGCTCTACTGAAGAAAACTTATATTAAAATACTTTTGATGTATGGCTCAATATTGTACCTCTTACTGCCAGAAAGCCCTTTATCATCTGAGTTTTGGGAATGCACAGAGAAGACCATTATCATTCCGTTCACCTTTGCTAAGGTGTATTGTGTTCTGGGTACTGTGCTGGGTCAGAGACAGAGAAAACTCATATGAGGCCATCAGTGGTATAGTGGAGGAGATAGACATTACTTACAGTTAATTTCACAACACTGCACATTGAAGATTATGATAGGAGTGCTGGGACACCCAGAGGAAGGAGAGAATAGTTCTGGCTGAGAGGACTGGGGAAGGCTTCCCAGACGAGGTGTCCCTAGGACACAGTATTCTGCTCCTAGCATTAGTAAAAGTGTAGATGGAAACTGTCAAAATTAAAACAAAACAATAACCATAAAAACACAGCTTTCACAAGGCCACATCATTTGATGTCAGAGCTCTGTTGACTGAAAAAGGCTGCCAGACAGTCTCCCAGGGAGCCTCATTTAAGTGACATTCATTACTTAGTGAATTCAACCTTATCCAAGGTCTGACCTTCAAGTTTAGAAACCTGATTTTCATCAGTAGAAGAGAGACAAAGCTCCCATTAAGCAAGTTCACAGGGACTGATGTAAAGACCAAAATGTCAGTTTCCAGAAGTTGCTGTAGGGCTTGAAGTGCTCACAATTGGTTGAATAAGACTCCTTCTCCCTGCCAGTGCTTGGATGCCTCCTACCTGTGAGCTTCTTCACTCTCTGTAGCCAGGGCTGCCTGGCCCCTCTGATGAACACATTTTTTAGACTAATATGTTTGATCAGGTTACAGTCTGGTTTGGCTGGTTGGGTAGCTATAAAGTCTCTTAGGGGTGACTCTGCATATCTTTGCTTTCATCATGTATGTAGACTCTGTATTTAACTCCTTCTAAGGCAGACTTTCCCCAGTTTATGAGTTCTTAGTGAAACATCTCACTCCCTGGGCTCTGACTTCACCCTTTCATTGATGATGTCATTTATTGAGTGTATATGTGCCAGGCCTTCTCCCTGACTCATTCTCCGCCAAACCGTCAACATGACCTAACAATTCTGCCTTTTAAGTATCTCTCAAATCTTTCCTCTCCATCCCCAGTGCCGCTCCCCCAATTCAGGTCTTCATCATCTCTCTTCAGGCTTTTGCCAAAGCTTCCTAATCTCCTTGCCGCCAATCTCTTTCTCTCTGCTTCCAGAACATCTTCCGTGTTGCAGTCAGATTCTTCTAGAATCGAAATCTGCCCTATCACTCCTGTAATAAAACATGCCACTGATTCCCATCACATTCAGGTTAAAATCCTAACCCCTTAGAAAGCTTTTCCTTCATAACCTTAATTTCTGATTGATATTTAATCAGTAATGGCTTGAACATGTAAGCTGGGTTTTTTTTTTTTCCTCTTTAAACGAATCTTGAGAAAATGCTACCTTAAGGAAATAAAGGCACTCTAATATGATTGTAGCATATGGAATTCTTTGGGGATGTGCATAATTTTACTCTCTAACTTGATGTTTTTCAATAAGTAGGTTGTAAATCCTTAGTTGGGTTGTGAAATCAGTTTAGTAAATCGAGCAACATGGAAAAAATGTAACCAGAGTAGTACAGGCGTACCTTGGAGATAGTGCGTGTTCAGTCCCAGACCATCGCAGTAAAGTGAATATCACAATAAAGTGAGTCACACGTTTCCCAGTGCATATAAAAGTTGTGTTTACACTACATTGTAGTCTGTTAAGTGTGCAGTAGCATTATGTCTAAGAAAATAATGTACCTACTTTAATTTAAAAATACTTTATTGCTTTAAAAATGCCAAAATAATTACAGTAGTTACATTGAAGATCCCTGATCACAGATCACCATAACAAGTGTAATAATAATGAAACGTTTGATATTCCAAGAATTACCATATATACTAATATGTCTAAAATGGATAGCTAATAAGAGCCTGCTGTGTAAAAAAATAAAAATTCAAAAATTCAAAAAAAAATTACCAAACGGTGACACAGAGACATAAAGTGAGCAAATGCTATAGAAAAATTGTGCCAATAGACTTGCTCAATGCAGGGTTGCCACAAACCTTTAATTTGTTAAAAATGCAGTATCTGCAAAGCGCAGTGAAGCAAAGCACAATAAAATGAGGTATGCCTGTAAAGCAGAATGAACACTCATGTACCAATAATCAGCTTCAATAAATACCAGTTCACATCCAATCTTATTTTATCTATATTCCTACACACTTCCCTTTCATGTCATGTTGAAGCAAACCTTGTATTTCATTTGTAGATTTTTCAGTATGTTACTGATCAGCATTTTAAAAATCATGAAACAGAATTTGTTACTGAATACATACTGGGTCACAAGATAAAAGAAAGCCACTGATTTTTTAAATTATCTCTTTTCAAGTAAGAAATGTGGGTCCTACTGTTGTGTATATGGGTTATTAATGTAAAGGATTATCTCGTGGAGGGAAGGTGTGTCTTTGCTGGAAGACCCCACCTGTTTTTCTTCCCCACTGCAATAAGTGTATGGAATGTGTTCAGTTGCCCAAGACCTAAGGGCTTAGTTTCAGCCTCTCCTTTCTGTTTCCTCTAGAGTCAAAACTTGAGAGGACTGAGTTATTTTGTAAAAAGGAAAAGACAAGGAAAAATAGCTGACGCTTGCTGAGGAAATTCTCTGAGCCTGGCACTAAGGCGCTTAGTATACGTTACCCTACTTAACAACACTAAAACAGATAGATAACATGAGGTATATAGAGACGGAAGTGACTTGGCCAAGACCTCAGCCCAGGTGCCTTGGCTCTGAGACCTACTCTTCCAGCACACCAGGCTGCCTTTTGCATCCCTGGCCTTAAAAGCAGCCCTTTGAGCCTAAGCATCAACAGAGATCAAACAGAGCAACCTCAGGCCCTAAGCAAGAACTAATGTTCTCAAAGAAAACCCTGATGCATCGCAGCTTCCTGAGAAGGTCCCTGGCCTTACTGTTTGCTAGCTGTGTGACTCTGGGTAAATCCCTTAACCTCTCTGATCCTCAGTGGACCAGTGTTGGGGAGCATCAGGTGCATGAACAGCACTACTGAGGGGAGACGTAGCTGCCCAAACCTGACTCCCAGCCCACCTGAGTTCCAGCTCACCTGAGTTGCCCTCACAGGTGGCTCACAGGTTGCGGTCCTGGTGCTGCCACTGGCCCTCTGTGTGACCTTGAACAAATCCTTGGCTGTCCTGGGTGGGCCTCAGTTTCTCCCTGTGAATACTGATGAGTCTCGACGGCTCTGGACGGTAGTGGTCTTGCCCTGATTACTCAGGTCTGCTCGTGGGACACCGACGTCCTTGCCAGGCAGGGTTGTTGTGAGGATTAAAGATGATGGATATAAAGTCTTCATTCCTGTTATGTGGCAGATACTCACCAAGTAAGAGCTGTCATGTCTGTGTTTAAGAAGACAGAAAAGGAAAATATTTTAGGATAATGTCTATATAAGATTAAATTAAGGGAATAAACTTCAGTTATCTTGAAAGTTTATTGATACTAAATGTTCCCCACTGATTCTGGATAAAACTATCACAGACACTGTGTCCAACACTATTCTCTTTTGTTTGCATTAACTCATTTAGTCCTCACAACAACCCTTGTGATAGGTGTTATTATTATCCTCATTTTACAGATGAGAAAGCGGAAGCACAGACAGGTTAAGTAACTTGCCTGAAGTCACAGGCAGCTATCAAGTGTTGAGGCCAAGATTCTAACCCAGGCAGTCTGGCTCCAGAGCAAGGGAAAGACTAAAACCTGCTGTACCTTGGGATTGTTGTGAGATTCAAAGTAAGCTAAGCTTTGGGAAAGTGGTTTATAAATGCTGTGTGCATTCTAAGAGCTTGTGTAGCAGGCAGACTGGGGCTGGGGTTGAGATACAGACTCTAGTCTGGCTGCTTGGGTTGAGTTCTAGCTCCTGCCACTTAACTAGCCTTTGCTGTCTTGAGCAGATTGCTTCATCCTCTGCTTCACTTTCTCAACTGTAAAAATTGGGGTTGTAAAAGGACATACCTGATAGGATTATTTTGAGGATGAAACGAATCGGTACATGTGAAGGGTTTAGAATAATGCCTAACAAAGTTCTAAGCAAATGATGGTGATGAAGATAAAGAAGAACATGATGATGAAGATGTCCAGATGTCAAAGAAAAAGAACAGGAAAGAAGCCTCGAAATTTGAGAACCCTTGGACTGAATCCCAGTCCCTAATTTTTTTTTTTTTTTTGGCCGTGCCGCTTAGCTTGCGGGAATCTTAGTTCCCTGACCAGGGATTGAACCTGAACCCCCCAGCAGTGAAAGCACCGAGTCCTAACCGCTGAACCGCCAGAGAATTGCCCCCAGTTCCTAATTCGATCTCAGGAACATTTCTAAACTTCTGACTCAAATATTCTCAAAACAAGAGTTTCCCAGATCAGAGGTAGTGTATGTAAAAGCCCTCAGCATGGTGCCTGCCACTGAGTAGAAGCTTGATAAATATTAGGTCCTTCTTCATTCTCTCTACACCGAACATCTACTATGTGTAACAGTGTGGAAGACACAAATGTGAGACATTCTCTGTACCTTCAGATAGAAATCTGAAGAGTGAGACTAATATGGTCGTTGATAACCAATATAAGGATTAAAAAATATATAGTGCTAAACGCTCTGAGAGAAAAATGTAATCTCTGAGGAAGAGGTAGTCCTCCACTGGGGAGATACATGAGGGCTTTCTGTAGGAAGCGGTGTTAGTTGTGGGCTTGGAGGCTGGGTGGGACTTTCATTCCACCCAGGATTAGACTGGGCTCGGGGCCTATAGGAGACCAGGCTTCTGAGGCCCTGTGGTATTCATGCCTGGGAGCCTAGGAGGAAGTTGGCTATCTGCAGTGCCCAGTGCTGACAAACTGGGCAGAGCTCTGTGAGCTGAGGAGTTTGCGCCCATGCGTGCACTGGAACTGGAATTTCCAGATCTGGAAGCTCTAGCTTTGTGGTCAGGTAGGCAGCATTCGTGGGCCCTTGTTGATCTGCCTAGACCATGACATGAGTGCTCAGAGAGAGGGGGAAAGGTTGTATTTTCTCTGCTGCTTAGCAAGGAAAAGTGAGAGAAACAGCCCAGATGATCCTTGAGGCTTCCGCCCTCTGCTTTGCCCAGGACTCCCGCTCCATGCCCCGCCCACCTGCAAACCACAGGCAGGGTTGGGAAGGAGCCGCAGATGGGGCAGACAGATCTGGGTGTGAGGCTTGATCTCAGGGAAGTCAGTTAACCCCTCTGAACCTCAGTTTCATCAACTGTGAAATGGGGGTGAGTATTTAATAAGGTGAAATTAAATGAGAATTTGTGTAAAATACCAGGCTTAGGGCTTGGCACATTACAATTAGTCACCATGTATTGACACGTGATTTGTGCTGCACAAGACCTAGGATACAGACCCAGCCCAAAAGGAGACAGCAGTGGTCCCACTGCACCCCTGTTCCTGATCTGTGTTCAACCCCCCCCCCCACTCCCTCATGGAGAGAAGTCTCCAGGGATCCCTGAATCCATCCTACACACTGGACCTCGGAGTGATCCTTCTCCAATACCTCCTCAAGGTGCTCCCTTGTTCTTTGCCTTTAGTTGAGCCTCCCATAGAAGCCTGCTAGACTGCACTGCCAGGGGCTCACCTGGCTCCAGAGCTGATTCTTCTACTTGTTAGTTGTTTAAAATAAAAAGTAGGGCTTCCCTGGTGGCGCAGTGGTTGAGAGTCCGCCTGCCGATGCAGGGGACATGGGTTCGTGCCCTGGTCCGGGAAGATCCCACATGCCGTGGAGCGGCTGGGCCTGTGAGCCATGGCCACTGAGCCTGCGCGTCCGGAGCAACGGGAGAGGCCACAACAGTGACAGGCCTGCGTACCGCAAAAAATAAATAAATAAATAAAATAAAAAGTAAAAATGTACGTGACCTAAGGCAAAATACGGGGTTTCAAAGAAAGTGTGAACTGGAGACAGGCTCATCCTCCTCTGTCTCCCCTTCTCCGCTGGGAATCAGAGGTCTGTGGACAGGGCCCCTCCCAGTGCCTCGCCTGGTCAGCAGCCTCCACTGCCAGGCCCAAGCAGCTCCTTCCTGTCTGTCCGCCCCCTTGCCTGCCCCTCCTGCTCTGTGCCCTGCACTTGGGAGCAGTCCCAAGCCCTTGAGCCCATCCAGGTACAGCCCTGGCAAGGCAGGTTCTGCACTTAGGCAGGTGAGAAAGGCATCGGTGACACCATCACCCATCGATACGGAGGACGGGCGCTATACTGGAAGTGGAGGGGCCTGGGGTCGGTCCTGGTGCTGCCACTGGCCCTCTGTGTGACCTTGGACAAATCCCTGGCCTTCCTGGGTGGGCCTCAGTTTCTCCTTGTGAATACTGATGCGTCTCGTCGGCTCTGGACAGTAGTGGTCTTGCTCTGGTTCCCCAGGTCCGCTCCCGGGACACCGACGTCCTTGCTATGCAGGGAGGCGCCCGGCCGCGGCGGGGAGGAGCCACGGGTCCCGCCCCGCCCAACGCGTCCAGGTGCTGCCGCCGGAGCCGCCGCTACCGCCACAGCCGCCACGAGGGGCCGCCCGCGCCCCCATCCAAGTCCGGCCCGCGTCCATGGCCTTTCTGACCGCCTGCAAGGGGGCGGCCTCCGGGGAAAGCGACCGCAGGTACCAGGCGGGGGCGGGGACTCGGCGGGAGGCACTGATGGGACTGAGGGGCGTCTGGAGAACAGCCGATGGGACACAGCAGGAGACAGAAGTGTGCGGGCTGCTGGCCGCGGGGTAACGGCCGAAAGGCCCGGGGAGAGGCAGCCCAGCCCCTCTCACCCCAGCCCCACCACGTATCCCTTGCTCGCGTGTTATGGCCCCCAGCAGGGCTGGGCCTGGGGGTGAAAAGATACACCCCCAACACCCCGGTCCCACCCGAGCCCCGCTTCCGGTGCCGCAACCTGTGAGCCACCTGTGAGGGCAACTCAGGTGAGCTGGACCTCGGGCGGGCTGGGAATCAGGTTTGGGCACGTCTCCGTCTCGCCTTAGCAATGTTGCTCACGCACCTGATCCTCCCCAGCGTTGCATGAGCAGAGATAGGGGTACGTGTGCCCGGACAGGTGAGAGCAGATACACTATCCCCCACCAGGGGTTGTCCACATCTGGGGGCAGCAGTGTGGAGGGAAATCCTGCGTCCCAGTGCCTGTCCATGGTGGAACTGTGTGCACCACAGCTCCTCCAAGGTCAACCCTTCAGGGATGTGTCATTGCCTCCTGTGTGTCACCTCCAACTCCCAGCTGTCCCCACCTCCTGGGTGAGTTGGTATCTCCAGATGTGTTCTCATGAGAAAGGGGAGAGGGGACAGCCCTGACCTCTCTTCTGAGCAGTGGCCCCCAATTTCTTTCCTTTATATATTTAAAGTTCACTCTGCTACTCCCTGGAGAAGGGCAATCTAACTGCCTTCCCAACACCTCCATCTGACTGTCACATGGGCACATCAGACTCGGCAAGCCCCAAATCAAACTTCACATCTTCACCCCCAAACCTGTTCCTCCTCCTGTGTCCCCATGGCATAGTCATCCACCTAGTTGCCCAAGCCTAGAACCTGGGAGTCATCCCTCTCACCTCCCTCCCTCTCCTCCACCCTGGTCTCCAAGTTCTGCTGATTTTATCTTTTTGATGTCTCTCAAAGCTGTTCATTCCCCCTGGACTATTGCAATAGTCCCTAACTCTTCCATTTCCTCCAGTCTCCCCCTTTCCATGCATCCTTCAGACTTGTCTTTTCTAAAGCACAAACCAGACCATGTCATTTTTTCTGCTTTAAAGTTCTTCTATGGCTCTCTATCACAGAGGTGAAAGGTCAAAGCTATCCAGGGGAGAAGCTGTGACCTGCCCAGGCCCGCTTCCCATCACTCTCTGACCCTCACTCTGGTCCAGTAAGAACGACTGTCTTTGTAGGGCTCTCACAGCTGTGCTGGGCTGCTCAGGGCTACCTCTGCCCGGAATGCCATCCTCTACTCCTGACATTCACCCTATAAGATTCAACTTTAGGCGATCTCTTTTCTTATTAAAAAATTTTTTTTGACTTTTAAAATAAACTTTTAATTCAAGGGTAGCACATATAGAGAAAAGTGCACACATTGTAAGTGTACAACTCAATGACTCTTCACAAAGTAACCAGCACCCATGTAACCAGCACCCAGATTAAGACACAGACTATTACCAGCCCCCAGAGTCTCCCTTGTGCCCCACCCATCCGCAAGCCCCCAAAGGTAACTGTTGATACTATCCTGACTTCTAATACCATAGGTTTGATTTGTCTGGGGTTTTTTATTTTTGTGGGGTTTTTTGTTTGTGTGTTTGTTTTAATTGAAGTATAGTTGATTTACAATGTTGTATTAATCAGCAAAGTGATTCAGTTATCCGTATGTATATATATATGGATATATATATATATTCTTTTTCAGATTCTTTTCCATTATAGGTTATTATAAGATACTGAATATAGTTTCCTATGCTATACAATAGGACCTTGTTGTTTATTTTATATACAGTAGTTTGTATCTGCTAATCCCAAACTCTGAATTTATCCTTCCCCCACCCCCTTTCCCCTTTGGTAGCCATAAGTTTGTTTTCTATGTCTGTGAATCTATTTCTGTTTTGTAAATAAGTTCATTTGTATCATATTTTAGATTCCACATATAAGTGATATTATATGGTATTTGTCTTTCTCTGTCTTACTTTAGGTGACCTTTTTTAGAGAACCTTTGTGAGCCCACCCTGAGTCAGGCTCAGAGGCTTTCTGGGCTCCAGCATCTTTGCTTCCCTCTCATGGCTCTCATTCAGTTTTTCAGCAAACATTGTTGGGCACGTACCATGTTCCAGGCATTGTACTAGGTGCTGTGGATATGGTGTTACTTACGACATACAAGCCCCTGCTCTCAGGAGACCACGTTCTAGTGGGAAAGACAGATTAAACAGCTAGGCAAATAAGTAAACACCAGAAACAGATGCTGTGTAAGGCTTAAAATAGAGCCATGTGATGGACAGTAAAATCCATCTTTCCCAGAGCATTCCCTGCAGTGAGGATAGCTCCTGTCAAAGCCTGAGATGTGTCTGAGGAGCAGAAAGGTGTGTGTGTTGTTGAGGATCCCTGCCTGTTGGGATCCAGGAGGCAGGCTGCCCAGAAGAGGGCCGAGTTTGGGTTTCATTGTGTGTTGGGAGCCACTAGAGGGCGCTAAAGAGGGGAATCACATATTTAAAGATGATCCAGCTATCCCATGGAGAAAGGATTTTAACGCTGGGGCATGGTCACCCCTTTCTGTCTCCCCACTACATATGGAGAGGGGATGGGGTTCATCTGCCCCCATGTCCCCGAAGCCCAGCACAGAATGCTTCGGTTTTGATGAGAACCTGGGGGAATGATTTCTGAGGAGGGTGAGATCACAGTTGGGGTGCTGAGGAGTGGCTGGGTTTACATGGATTTCTTGCCTGCCTGCCCTCCTGTAAGAACCCAGCTGTGCTCTGTCCTGCAGGCACCCTGTGTGCTGGAGCGTAGGTGAGGGCCTGAACACATGTACCTTTCTACTTCAGCTGGAACTTGCTGGACACAAATACTCAGAGAATTCTGACTCCCAGTTGCCCTCACAAGATCTCACACCTGGGGCAACAAACCAGGTCTCCTTTCTCTCAGCTCGGGACTTGTGACTTCTCCACCCTCAGGCCTCACCCACCACGCTGCCTGTCTCCCACAGCCTGGCTGAGGGGTGAAGGGCTTGCGAGGGTGCTCGGCCCCTGCTCTGCCACGTACATACTGGCTCTATGACCCTGATTCAGTCGCCTGACCCATGTGAGCCTTAGTTTACTCAGCTATAAAATAGTAGCTACTTACCAAGTGGCGGAAGACCCTGGTGAAGCCACATTGGTAAAGGACCTAACAAAGAGCCACCGAGCATATTCGGTGACCAGTAAATGTGAGTTCACTGGTACGAGGGAATCTTCCTTCTGAGGTATTTGCATTGAACAGAGGGGATTCAGAAAGGTTTGGGAGCCAATGGTGGGCTTCCAGGCACCAGGACTGGGTAGCCAGGGACTGTTAGGAGAGGGAAGTGATGTCTGTGCACTTTAAGATGGGGATGGCCACCTACTCGGCCTACAAACAGGGTCCCTTCCCAGTCATACCAGTAGCCCCTGCCCCCACCCTATGGCTGCTCCCATAAGAGACAGCACCAGGAGCAGGGGGGGAAGTGCAGGCAGGCAGAATGCTTTTTTAAATTAATTAATTCATTTCTTTATTTATTTTGGCTGTGTTGGGTCTTCGTTGCTGCACGCAGGCTTTCTCTAGTTGTGGTGAGCGGGGGCTGCTCTTCGTTGCAGTGCACGGGCTTCTCACTGCGGTGGCTTCTCTTGTTACCGAGCACAGGCTCTAAGTGAGTGGGCTTCAGTATCTGTGGCACGCGGTCTCAGTAGTTGTGGCTCGTGGGCTCTTGAGCGCAGGCTCATTAGTTGTGGCGCATGGGCTTAGTTGCTTCGCGGCATGTGGGATCTTCCCAGACCAGGGCTGGAACCCATGTCCCCTGCATTGGCAGGTGGATTCTCAACCACTGCACCACCAGGGAAGTCCAGGCAGAACGCTCTTGAGAGAATAATTCAGGGGCAGAGCTTGTAGGAGGGAGGGGCCGCCCCAAGAATGGAGGGGCCCTGCTGAAGAGACTGGGGGCCTGCTGGGCTGTTGTTGACAGATTTCTTGCTCTTGGTTTGAGTCTGAGCTCAAGGAGCTCTCAGATGCCTCCAGGTAGGGAGTTTCGAATTTGGTGACTGGAATCATTGGGCAGCTATGGGGTCCCTTCCTTGGGACTGGATGTGGACTCAAGGCCAGTGCTGAGTTTTCACCTCTGGGATTCTAAGATCCTCTGAGCTGAGGCATCTGTGGTCACCAGACTCATGATTTAAAATTCCAAATGTCTACGATGTTGAAGCTACTGACCCCAGGATTCTGATTTACCCCCTGTTGCTGAGGGCAGCTGCATGGGGTAGGAGAGGGCTCTGGTGTGGGAGGCACAATGTGGTCCCTCAGATCCTCAACCCCTGGTGAGGATACCATGGAAAAACTCCAAGTAACCTTTGTCACCCTTTGTCAGTTATGGAGGGATTCTGACTTGGGATATTTTTGGTCCTTTCTTGAGGTCAATGGAAAATAGATTATTTAGGTTGCAATTTCAGTTCTGCCAGCATGCCACATTTCCTGAAATCTCTTCAATCTGTAGCTCTAGTTGCTTTGTCCTTCCCCTGAAAATTTCTGCCTCTCAGCTCAGTTTCTGTCTGTGGTCAGCTCCGTTCTCTCCTAATGCTCACCTACTTCTCTACTCAATGCAAGACATGGCTGCCAGCAGTTTCCAAGCTCACGTCCTGGGACAGTAAGACAAAGCAGTGGAAAGTCCTCTGGAGCCACACAGGTTGATTTTGAATCCTGACTCCAGGCCTTTCTACCCGTGTGACCTTGGACAGGTTGTTTAAGTTCTCTGAGCCTCAGTTTCTTCATCTGTAAAGTGAGGGTAATGGTAGGACTTGCCTCACAGGGTTGTGAGGACTGCATGAATTAGTTTATGCAAAGCACAGAGGACCGTCCTTGACACATAGTCGGTGCTATACCCAGGAGTGTTACTGATTATTATGATTAGTCTCCCCAGGCCAGGAGAGAAAGGGGCTTCTCCACCAGCTCTAATATGAAAAAGCTCAGGGAAGTATTCCAATTGGCTCTTCTTTAACCAACCACTGTGTCCTGAGAGGTGGGGTCAAGGAAGAGAATGCACCTCCCGTTCAGCCACTGGGGCAGGAGAGGGGAGGAGAAACAGTTCTCTAAAAACAAGTGGGTGGCAGGGGAGGGTTCAGGGCGGGGAGGGTTGTAGCATCCATGTGGCCACACGGCAGGCCTTAAAATAAAGCCATAGTTTCATGAAGTACCCAAATTGATTTCCTTGGAGCACCGCTGCCCATCTGTCTCAGTCTTCCAACTGTTGTTGACCCCCTGGGAGCTGGGAACTAGTCCCTTATGAACCCCTCTTGGGACCTGTGCCACCCACCACCCCCTGCGATTGTGGCTTTGCCAGCCCCAGTCCCATTCTCTCCATGACTACCACCACCTCCCTGGCCTGGAGAGGGTATAGGCTCTTTGCTTTATCACCCCATCCCAAGGGTGGGACAGACCTTTCCCCTAATTCCCTACCACTTGGCTAGGACCAGGCTGTAACTTTTAAGGCCACCTTGGGATGCAAGGAATGAGCAACTGAGTTTTATGATTCTATGGCTCCTCTCAAAGCCAACCATCCGGGCCTCCCTGGTGGCGCAAGTGGTTGAGAGTCCGCCTGCCGATGCAGGGGATACGGGTTCGTGCCCCGGTCTGGGAGGATCCCATATGCCGCGGAGCAGCTGGGCCCGTGAGCCATGGCCGCTGAGCCTGCGCGTCCGGAGCCTGTGCTCCGCAACGGGGGAGGCCACAACAGTGAGAGGCCCGCATACCGCAAAAAAAAAAAAAAAAAAAAAAAGCCAACCATCCTGGAAGGAGCCTTCCTGCAGAACTTCCACTTCTGGGAGGGCCCAATGTATGTCTTCCAGCATCTTCCCTCCCGAGAGAGGAGGAAATTTCTGCCTTAACCAAGACAACCAAGCCTTCCTTTCCTTTCTCAAGATCAGCCCTTTCCCAGGTGAACAGCAGTGCAGAAATCTACTGCTTTCAGGTAAAATCCTTTGCCCAGCCTACTAACTGGCTGGTTATATTATAACCCAGACAATTATATTAGGAATTATGACAGTGGGTGGGACACCAGGCACCCGTCCAGGTAGACCTGGGTCTGGTCTATTCCTCTTTTTTTTTTTTTTTTTAGATGTTGGGGGTAGGAGTTTATTAATTAATTAATTTATTTTTGCTGTGTTGCGTCTTCGTTTCTGTGCGAGGGCTTTCTCTAGTTGTGGCAAGCGGGGGCCACTCTTCATCGCGGTGCGCGGGCCTCTCACTATCACGGCCTCTCTTGTTGCGGAGCACAGGCTCCAGACGCGCAGGCTCAGTAGTTGTGGCTCACGGGCCTAGTTGCTCCGCGGCATGTGGGATCCTTCCAGACCAGGACTCGAACCCGTGTCCCCTGCATGAGCAGGCAGATTCTCAACCACTGCACCACCAGGGAAGCCCTGGTCTATTCCTTTTGATTTCCTTTTTTCCCCATCAGACAAAGTTTGTCCGTGCATGTTCCCTCCCACAGCCTCAAGTGTTCCCCTTACCCCCTCGCAGAGTCGCCCTGCAAGTACCCACCCCCTGTAAAAATTCATCTCCAGCTAAGAAACAGCCTCCCCCAGATAGAGCATCCAAGTGTCAGATTGAAGTAACTCTGCTCTCTTTCCAAGAAAATTGGTGGGTGGGTACTTCCTTTATATCAGTGACTGAAGGGCACACCCAAGCACTGTCCCTGAGTGCAGGCCAGGACAGTCAAAGGGGGATGGCGGCTCCCCAGGCTCTGAGGACAGCACGGCACTCAAATCGTCACTGTTCTCCACCTGCACTTGCCCCTGCTCCCTCCAGCCACAGCTTCTCTCCCCGACACCCTCTTAACTAGGCCCCTGCCTCCAGAAGACCCTGTGCCCTTCAACTCTGCTGCCACAGTGATCTGTAATAACAGCGAGATCTGCCCTTGGCTGTGCCCTGACTTGACATGCATCATCATCTTCAATGCACCACAACTCTGACCAGGGGCTCTGTTGTCTCCAATTCTAATAGATGAGGAAATTGAAGGCTCCTCATACCTTCTCAAATGCATAGACATTGGGGTTTTCTTTTTAGTACTGGATGTGTAATTTTGCATTCTGCTTTTCTCATATTTTTCCACCTTTTCAAAAACTCATTCATGCAATAAATATTTATTGAGACCTACTGTGTACCAGGCACTGTTCTGGTCACTGAAAATATGTTAGAGAACAAAGCTGGAAAAAAAACCAAGAACAAACTCTTCTCTTGTGGAGTGTAGAATTTAGTAGGGAGAGACAGAGACTAAACGAATAAGCAAAATATACAGGATGTCAGATAACAAGTGCTGTGGAAAAAATAATGCAGGGCAAAGGAATTGGGAGAATGAGTGCGATGGTTCCATTTTAAATAGAATGGTCAGGGAAGGCCTCACAGAGAAGGTAACATTTGAGCTAAGTCCTGAAGGAGGTGAGGGACTAATCATGTGAATATCTGCAGGAAGAGCATTCCAGGCATAGGGAACAGGAAGTGCAAAGGCATGCTCCCGAGGTGGGAGCGTGCCTGACATATTTGGAGAAAAGCAAGGAGGCTGGTGTGGCTGAATAAGAGAGTAAAGGGAGATGATATCAGAGAGAGAGAGATGGGGGTGCAGGGCATCCAGGCCTGGTGGCCATGCGAAGACTTTAACTTTTTCACTGAGCACCATGGGAAGCCAGTGCAGAGGTGTGAACAGGAGCGTGGCATGATCTGATCAAGTGGGTCTGGTGCCGTGTAGAGAGTAGACAATAAGGGGACAAGGGTAAGAGCAGAGGAAACAGTTAGGAGACAATGCAGTGATCCAGGCAAATAAATTCTCTATAAATTTAATATCTGCAGAATAGTTCACCCTACAAATTCACTATAATTCACTGAACTAATTCCTTATTTTTTTTTAACATATATTTATTTATTTATTTTTGGCTGCGCTGGGTCTTTGTTGCTGCGCACGGGCTTTCTCTAGTTGCGGTGAGCGGGGGCTACTCATCATTGCGGTGCACAGGCTTCTCATTGCAGTGGCTTCTCTTGTTGCAGAGCACAGGCTCTAGGTGCACGGGCTTCAGTAGTTGTGGCTTGAGGGCTCTAGAGTGCAGGCTCAGTAGTTGTGGCACACGGGGACCAGGGCTCGAACCCGTGTCCCCTGCACTGGCAGGCGGATTCTCAACCACTGCGCCACCAGGGGAGTCCCTGAACTAATTCCTTATTGATGGGCATTTAGGTTATTTCCAGCTGTATCTTTATTATAGGAAACACTATGATGAACATCAATGTACAATAAATCCTTGTGTCTGTGATTATTTCTCAAGACATGTTTGCTACCCAGGTGTTACTGGTCATCTTTCTGAGGCTTTCAGCCCATAATTCCAGTTGCCCTTCAGAAAGATGGTGCCACTTTCTACCCCCACCAGCAGTGAGTGAGGAAGCACATTTGCCCTGAGGGCATGTAGTAGGTGTCCAATGGATGCTGCTCTGTCCCTGTGGACCTGGCCAGGTCTGGGTGCACATCATAGGGGAAATGCCTCTTCTCTGGACAGCCTTGCATAGTTCCAAAGCTCTTTTGGGTTCATTTGCTTATTTAGTGCTCACGACAATCTTGTTATCCCTGCTTTATGGGTGAGGAAACTAAAGCTCACAGAATAATGATAAGGCCCCATTCCAAGAGCTTTATGTATTTTATCTCATTTCATCCTTACAGCAACCCAGTGAGGTTGGTGCCATCAACATCCCCATTTCAGAGATGAAGTGCAGGGTGTCAGAGGTGGGGTATAAGCCCTGGCTTGCAAACCTGCTCTCTGAACTGCTCCTTGCCCTCCCTTGAGCTAGTAGGGTGACTGACTTGCTTGGAGCTGCGGAGCAAGGACATGGTGGGGCAGGAGTCCAGCCAGATCTTCCTGGTCCTGCAGCCCAAGTTCTAACCTCTGATGCCAGAAACCCTTCATTAGCATTCTGTATCTTCTTTTCATTCAGAATTGCTCTTGGTCCTTTGTGCCTGACTGGAGGCTCCTTTCTTAGACCCACCCTTGGCAGCTCCTGGAGACCAGACTTTCATAAAAGAGCTCAGGTCCGAGAACTGAGAACATCAGAGCGGGGAGGGTCCTTGACTTCCTGGTGCAATCTTCTCTCCCTTTTATATTTGGTGGGGAGAGAGAAACCAAGGGCCAGAGCGAGGCAGTAACTTGTCTGCGGTTCACAGCTAGTAGGGGCCAGAGTCCTTGAGGAGGAAGGGGGCCGGCCCAAGGAGCAGGCCTCGTGCTCCCTAAGGGCCTCTCTCCAGGGAATATTGAAGTACTGTGACTGGTTCAGCCCTCTTCCAGGGCCCTTTGTGTGGATGGGCCTGTTTACTTGTGAATTATTAACGAGCCCAAGCCTGTAACCTGCTGGGTGGGGCTCACTCACTTTAAGAAAACCTGCTTTACAGTCACCAGCTCAGCTGGGCTGGGAGGGCTCTAGGGTCTGAGGTGGGTAGTTCTGGGCTTTAGAGACAATGGGGGTGGGGCTGGGGGTGGAGGCTTTCTCCAGGGAGAGGTCTGGAGAAAGGCACTGAGAACAGGGAAGGGGACAAGGGGTCACCCAAGTAATGCTCAGTAAGCATTACTACCAGCATCCCTGAGAGGTTGGCACTATTATCCCAGGTTTACAGATGGAAGACTGAGATTCAGAGAGGAGAACTGACTTCACAGCTTAAGCTCCTTCTACGATGGCATCACTTTTCACATGCTCACACCCCTATTTCTGTGACACACACACACACACACACACACACACACACATTTCACACATTTTCTCTACAGGATAGAATTGAGACCTGGTTTAAGATATGGCTAGACCTGAGTCCAAGTCACACTTGGTCCAAGCCCCAGTCTTCTCATCTGTAGGATGGGAGATAAAGCTACTATGGAGCTTTCTGGAGCATTCGGAGGAGGTTTCACTAAACAGATACTTATTGAAGACCTTCTTCTTTTTATTTTTTTTTTAATTTTTAAAAATTTGGCCACGCTATGCAGCTTTCAGGATATTAGTTCCCTGACCAGGGATCAAACCCGGGCCCCGACAGTGAAAGCACCAAAGTCTTAACCACTGGACCACCAGGGAATTTCCTGAAGGCCTTCTTAAGCTGAGAGATGGTATTGGTGAAAACAGTCTATATTGAGACGTCTCAGGGCCACTGAGAAGTGCAGTGAGCCCAGTGGTTTGTTCTTGCAGGCTGGGGAGAAGATGAGAGAGGAAAACAGGCCTCGCATCTCCCAGGCACAAAGCACCAGAAAAAAAGGTCCCCTGGCAGGGGAGGAGGGAACCCAGGACTCAGGATGCTCTCCTGGTCCCCTGGGAATGAGCAGGAGACCTGAGCAGGGTCACCGGGGTTGGGAGGCAGAAATAATGGTGACTAACACGCTCCCCAGGGGTGGGGCTAGGCAGGAGCTCTTGGGGGCCGGATACTACCCAGGTGGAACCCTCAGGAGGGGTGGGCCACTCTGATGCTCTGACTCACCAGGCGAGTGGCCCCGGCATCACTGCCACCGTTGTGGCATGGGCAGAGTTCTAGCTCTGAAGGCGAAGCTGAGCCTCAGTTTTCATCTGTAAAAGGGGGAGAATAATAGCGTCTACCTTGGCACTGCCACCACCATCGTCAGGGCACTTATGTAACACCGTAAGCACATGCTAGGCACCATTCCGGGTGTTTTACACATATAAATGCTTAATCCTCACAATGACCCTTTGAAGCAGGCAGTACTTCCATCTTACTGATGAGGAACTGAGGCTCAGAGAGGTGGTTAAAAGTGTGCATTAAACGAGATAATCCACGTTACATACTTAACATGTGTGGCACATAATAAGCCTTCGATGAATTTCAGTCATTGTTATAATCATTACCTCAGAAGAAAATGGTAAAGTGCTAGGCTCAGTGTTAAAGTTTTTGGTGATTAGTTAGGCACTGATACAGAGATGTCTGACCAGGCCCTACCCTCCAGAAGGTCCCAGTCTGATGGCAGAGACAGTCACATACAAACCTCACTCCACCCCACCATACACAGATGGTGTTCACCCAGGGTGATAGGGGAGGTCAAAGTGGGTTAGAGCAGTGTGTGCCCAGGAAGCCCCTGACCCATCTAGGGAGGGAGGGCTTCCTGGAAGAGGAGGCATCTGAACTGAAACCTGCAGGGTGAGTAGGAGCTTTAGCACAGGGCAGGATTTTAATAAATGTTGGTCAAATACAGTAAAGATTTACTTTGAAGCTAATGTAGCATAAACCTTCAGAACTCCTTACTCACCTGGCCCCTCCCAAGGCTCTGGGAGGACCCTGGCAATTTTATATTGGTAAATTTGTATTCTTTTTTTTTAAAAAGAAGCCTTTCAATTGTAAGCTTTTGGATCATCCCT
The DNA here is from genome assembly GCF_025265405.1 of Mesoplodon densirostris. Lineage (NCBI taxonomy): Eukaryota > Metazoa > Chordata > Mammalia > Artiodactyla > Ziphiidae > Mesoplodon > Mesoplodon densirostris. The sequence goes on along the minus strand of NC_082662.1, from coordinate 44,182,008 downwards.
TGGTTAAATGAATGAATAATATGTGACAAGGAAGAAGGTGTGTTCCAGGCAGAGGGAACAGCATGTGCAAATGCCCAGAGACCTGAAAGTGCCTGGCATGTGACAAGACCCCCCACCCCCCCCCACCGCCAGCCTCCTCACCCAGGCTCCTCTTTACACACAGTGCTGGTCTTCTCACCAGCTTCACAAACTCCAGCTGTCCTCAGTGTACCTTTGCCCACTTCCATGCTTTTTCATCCATGTACCCATCTGGTACATCCTTTCTACAACTTCATTGTGTATAAATAATACAAACTTCAAGGCTCAACTCTGTCCACCTTCTCCAGGAAGCCCCCAGCCTATATAGCACTCTCCCTTATCTGGACTTCTGTAGATGACAGTGGATGTTATCATAGCCCACTCCTTGTAGTTAATTATCTTTTCCATGCTTATGTCAGAATCCCAGAGGTGGGATGACCCTTGCTAGTGAGCACCTGGCCTCTGCTCACACATGGACAGCATAAGAACTCACTACCTTTCCAGGCAACCTGTTTAGATTTAAACAGTAATCCCCTAAACCTCTCCCCTCTGCCACCAGGCCCAGTCTGCCTGGCTCTCCCAGGACCAAGTCCAAGCCCTCTTTCTATCATGGCTGCTTCTCCAGACTCCTCCTGTTTCCTTTTCTAACATCCTGGAGCTCAGGGCAGATCCAGGGGTGCTGGAGTCCCTCCTCCTTCTGTCCCCTGCCTTTGTGAAGGGACAGGTCTAATGGCAGCCACGTGCTCTGATGAGTCATGATTAAGAGCATCTGGGCCCCGGACGTGGTAGCTGGTTAACTCTTCATGGGCCAGTGGCTCTTCTGCCAGGAGACCAGGTCGGCTTCAACCCTGGTCCTAGACATATACCTTAGGGCTGGGCACACAGTAGGCATCTGAGGAGTGTTATGGGTGACTCCACATAGGCCCTGGGGATTCAGGGGAGAGGGGTCCCAGAGGGCAAGGGTGTGCACTTTGGAGTCAGGAGGGTTGAGTTCCAATCACGACTTGCCATTTTTTAGGTGAGTGGCCTTGGGCAAGTCACGGGAACTCTGTGCCTTAGTTTCCCCATCTGTAAAATGGCAGCTATGGGGACTATTTGAGGAGGCGAGTGTGAACTGCTGGCTAGCAGTGAGTGCTAAACCGCGTTATTTTCTGCCTTCTGGTCGCCTGCAAACACAGTCAAGCTGTGGACAAGTGGGTGGGATTAAAATCCAAGCCTGACTCTGGAGGCCATGTCTTTCTTTGCATGAATGCCCCCCACCGATGCAGTAGGATGATGAAGGGCTCGGGTCAGGGGCGGTGAGAGTGGCAGGGAGGTGGACCTCAGGCCTAGGAGAACTTCCCAGGACCACACTGGTGGGGCTCCTTGAGGAAGGAGCGCGCCCCCGCTCCCGGGGGCATGGGCCGGGCAGACCTTGGGCGCCCCGGGGTCTTACCCGTCAGAGCGGAGGTGGGGCGGGGGCGCCTTCCGCTGGCGGGCCGGCCCCAAGCAGCCCCCGCCCGCTGCTGGGCCCGCGTCTGCGGTCGGCCGCGGGCGGGCGGCGGCCTGGCCCCACTGCGCAGGTGGGCAGACCGAGGCCCGGCCCTGCCCCGCCGCCTTCCCCGCCCCCGGCGCGCCCCTCCCCGGCCGCCGCGTCCGCGGCTCGGCGGCACAGCGCCCGCTCGGGGTTCCGGCGGCAGCACCTGGGCCGCGGCTGGCGTCCGCGGGGGTACGCTGTCCGCCCCCCTCGGCGATGACCACGGCCGGCTCCCCGGGCGCCGTGCCGGCAGGGTAAGTGCGCTGCGGAGCGGCCCCGGAGGGCGCGGGCGGGCGGCGGGGGGCGGCGCCGGGCCTGGCCTCCCGCGAGGCCCGCACTGCGGCTTCCAGCCTCTGCGGGGCGGCACTGCGACCCCCGCCCCTCCCGGCCTCCGGGTGCCGCCGCCTCCGCCTCCGCCTCCGGGGAGCGGGGAGGGGGCTGCGCGGGGACGGTGGAGGCCCTGGGCACCCTGGGTCGGTCGGTCACTCCCCGCTGGGTCCCAACTTTGTTAGGAAGCTGTGTCCACGGCCGGGTCAGAGCCTCCTTCCTCCGCTTGTGGCGTTTACACCTCCACACCTGTGGGTGGGCTCTTATTGTCATTTCCCTTACAGGTGAGGAAACTGAGCAGTAGCTCTTAAATGACTTGTCTTAGGTCTCCCAGGAGGTGAGAAGTGGGCCTGGGATTTGAACCCAGCGATGCCAGACAGTACTTCATCTTCGGGGATATTCGGAGGAGTTAAATGACTAAGATAGGAACCGGCCCGGCCCACCGGGCACAACAGGAACAGGGGTAGTAAAGGTGGTGTTGTCACTTTCAACGTGGCACTTCTGCTCATCCCCACCCCACCCCGTTGAGGAACCCTGTAGGACCCCTACACCGCCCCTGTAGCAGTGCCAGCTGCCAGCTGCTGGGAGACCTGGAGCAACTCTTTGCCATTCCTGGACCCCCGTGGATAGGGGCTGGGAGCCCTGCTGCTGGGAGCTGGCACTGCTAGGAGGTTGCTGGGTGGAGATCCTGCGCAGGTGAGCTGGGAGGGCTGCCATTCTGCCTGGAACCTCAACACTAGGGACAGTGTTTGCCTAGGGCCTCACATGAACAGGGAGGTGACTCGGCTGGTGCCAGCTGTCAGCTGGAGGCCTCCACAGGGCCTGTGCGTGTCCCAGGCTGAGGGCTTGGAAGTTGGGTGGCCGGTGGACACCCTGGCCTGGGGGAGGGCTGCCTGGTGAGTCAGGCAGTGTTTTGTATGACATCGACCAAGTCCTTTATCCTCCCTAGACTTCTGGTCCCTCCTTTGGAAAATACAGGGAGGCTGGGCTGGCTACTCCCTTCCTTCTCTGGGCTGGTCTTTGTAAATCTGGAAGCTTCCCTTCTGCCCAGTCCTGAGCACCACCCCATTGAGCCCAGAAAAATGGTTTCCAGGAGAGAAGGCAGGCATGGAGCAGGGCACCTATTAAAGAATCCTGAACTCCCAGACTAGAACCCTCATTCATCCTCCTTCCTTGCACACTCACATCCCTGACTGAGGCCTCTCTACAACCCAGGGCTCCTCTGGCCCCTCCTTGGGCCTCCAGGGCAGTGAGCCTGCCCTTCTAGCACTGGCAGGTCATCCTCACACTAAACCATACCTACCCACCTGCGTGCCCTCCAGGTCCATCTGTCCCTGGCCCTGTTCAGTGCTATTCTGGTGGGGTCTGAGCAGAGCAGGGGCAAAGCAGTTCCACCTTCCCCATAGACACTCATTCAGTCAGTCAACAAACACTCCCAGGCCTGCTCTGGGCCCGGCCCCATGTGTGAGGCTCAGTGGTGAAAAGACCAACATTTAAATCTCCTCCACTTTAAAAATTATGAAATATTTTCAGCCTTCAGAAGAATATCACAAATAATAAAATGAACTCCATGCCCTTGCCAGCAAGCTTTTTCAGATGTTAACATTGTGCCCTGTTTATTTCATATTCTTTGTAAGAAATAAACCATCTCTGTGGACCAGCCCACCCTTCCCTCTACAGAGATAGTCACCATCCTGAATTTTGGTTTTATCATTTCTCTGTTTTTATTCTTTTGCTGAGTATGTATAAGCCTAAAAAATATGTAGTTCTTTAAGTTTTTTCTGTAAATGGAGTCATATAGCACAAATCATTTTGCAGCTTGCTTTTTCTCACTCAGCTTCAGGTTACTGAGATTTAGCTCTCTTGATCCTTGAAGCCCTGGTCCCCACTTGCCTTGAAGTATGATATGCCACCTGATGTAGAGACCATCATTTATTTATTTATCCAGGCTTCTTGGTGAACACTGAGGTGGTTCCCAGTGTCTTGCTTTTCAAACACTGAATATTCTTGAATGATTGTCCTTTGCACATATATGTGAGTGTTCTTCCACGTTGCCAGGTAGGAGTGGAATTGCTGGGATTTTACAGGATATGTGCACTCAATCTTTTAAAGTTACTTAGTTTCATTATAAAAGTGGTGCTGCTCGGTAAAAGAAATGATGGAAATACATAATCTTAGGAAAGAAAATTTGCTAACGTTTCCTGAATACTTCTTATTGTGCTTTCCACTGTCTCAGTCATTCTTCCCAGCAACCCTGGGAGGTAGGTCATTCCCATTTCATTGATGAGGAAACTGAGGCTCATAGAGGTTAAAGAACCTTCCCACTTTTCTCCAACAAGTGATTGCTGAGCTGCAGCTTGAGTCCAGGGTTGACTGCTTTCAAAACTCCATGCTACCTAGGCCACACCACATCACTCCCTGCCACGTGGTACTCGCTTTATGCACAGCTAAGCGGGAGTCTGGGACCAGAGTCACAATCATATTTGCAATTTAGAAAGGTCACTGTGGAAGTGACAGATCCCCATGTACAGGTTGCCTTACCCCCTGAGCCAAAAGTCCCCCCTGAATGCTGTAAGGAAGTAAAAGCCAGCTCTGGTTCCAGTCTGCTCTCTGAATGACTGCCTCGCCCTGCTTCCGCTGCCCCACCCATGTCACCCTGACTGGGATGGGGTAGGAGGGTTTCCTGTCTCCAGCGGAGAAGAGGGTCCCCTAGCTCTGCCCATCAGACACTAAGGTAGTGGTTTCCAGGCAGACCACCATGGATGGGGACGTGGGAGGAAAGGGGAGTGGGGTGGCCCTCTTCTCACTTTGGCTTCAAGCCCCCTCCCCCACTACGCTAAAGTTCCTGGTGTTAGTAGTCACCAGCCATGCTCCACGCTCCACCCTGCTCAACATCCTCCCCATACCAGAGTTTCCACCTGGCACGGCAAAGAGGCCACCATCACCACTTGGGAACCCAGGAATATTTTGGCCAGGGCCCCGGCAGGGTGGCTTGGAGCAGAAAGGCCTTAAAGACATGGGACAGCCTGCAGAGAAGTGGGGACCTCAGTCACAGCCAGGGGAGGGGAATGGTTTGGCAGGTTGCTTTTGCAGAAAGTATTTCTGTCTTCTCCCAGGTTCCTGGGAGGAGGACATCAGGTTCCTGTCTTCACTGTCTTCACTTATCTATCAAGTGCAGATAAGAACATCTGGCTCTTGGGGCTAGTGGGAGGACTGAGTGAAATAATGCAGTCATCAATTTAGATAACTTGAAGTGATATTCTCGTAGTGGTGATAGGTGTTTGTTCATGCTATTATTAGGTCAAATGGGGCCAATGTCCCCAGCCTGCCTGAGCTCCCCAGCCAGCTGGGATGCCCCCATCCCACCTGTCCACTTACAGGCCTTCCAGAGCCTCTGTCTTCTCCACCTGCCCCATGATGGCCTGTGCCCCCTCCTCACTATGGTATCGTGCCTCCAGCCCTTTGCTCACACTCTTTTCCTCTTCTGGGACTTCCTTCTCCATCTTGTCCTCAATTCAGGGCCATCTTATCCAGAAAGCTTCCTTGACGGCACCCCCCTCACTTCCGGGCCTCCCCAGCCCCCCAGTGACTCCCATGATCACGGCCCTGATGGCTCTGGCCGTCACTGTAGCCCTCAAGGGCAGGCCCACGTCTGGGTCCAGTTTCTTTCCCCAGAGTCCAGCCCCAGGCCTGGCCCAGAGCCAGGGATCGGTGGATATTTGTGGCAGGGGAGAAATCAGCTCCAGGACTGCCCCAAAGCAGCTGCCCGTCTGGAGAGGTCACCGCAGACCCACCTCATGACATTTAAGGGGAAGTGGTGCTGGGGCTGCCAGGGGAGGGACTATGCGCTTCTGTGCTGTCTGTCCATCTGTCTGTGCATCTTTCTCTCCAGGTAGACCAAGGAGGCAGAACCTCTTTCTTGATGGGGTTGGAGGTGGGAGTGGGAGCGGGGTGTGCGCAGAAGTGGGAGGTAGGCTCTCGACTCTGGAATTGTTTAGAGATGGGCAGAAGCCAGGACAATGGGCTTGACTTCCTGGGGCTGAGCTGGTGGGCACTGGCTCAGGCAGAAACTTGGGTTAGAACCCACGCTTAGGCGTGTGACTTTGGCCAAGTCACCTCTCTTCTGTGCCTCAGTCTCCTCATCTGCAGTGGAGATAATAACCCCACTCCACAAGGCTTTGTGAGGGCTCACGGAGAGCCAGTTAAATGCCTGGGGCAGTAGGTACTCACTGCCTTTTCATTGATTCATGCAACAGAGACAGTGGAATGAACACCACTCACTAGGCTAAGCCCTGGGTGCCAAGGAAGTCTCTGTCCCTGCCTCGTGAAGAGGGGGGCAGAGGTTGCTTCCAGTGGGGCCTTTTTGTCCCTGGAAAGGAACTTGATCTTTATCCTAAGGGTAAGACAGTGAAGGATTTCAAATCCAGAAGTGACATGGTCAGATTTCAGTTTTAAAAAGATAATTTTGGCTATTATGAGAGGGACAGAGTAAAGGGAATAATGCTTCCTACATTATCCCTTAAAAAATCTACCTAGAGGCTGGATGAGTTACAACATACATCCTTTAAAATACATTCCTGAGTGCCCGCAGAAGTAACAAATCCTCTCAAGCCAAGAATTAAGAGAGAGCTGAAATCAGGCTGGTAAATAAGATGAAGCCACAGCAACGTGAGGGTATTTACAAATTCCAGAAACCTAGAATCTTGAGTTTTAATGACACTTAAGGAATGGGAAATAAGGACTTGGGGCTATGCAACGACAGTGTGAAGAGTTGGAACTTAGCCTCCCACCACCTCACGTGAATCTGCCACCTTCAAAGGGCGTCCTCAGCAAATAGGGGCATTGACTAGAAAAAAACACCCACCCACCACAGAGGGAGACGACAGTTCTTGTGGGGGCAAAGAGGCTCCCTGGACAGTTATACATGTTGGTCTGCCCTCACACAAATTTCAGGTTTGAATATACACTACCTCTGTGGTCCTGGAAATGCTAAACTAAAAAAAATAACATAAATGGTCTTGGGGGTGGTAGCACCCCAGGGAACCTGGCTGAAGTCAATGAAAATCCTCTCTGGAGGAATGGATTCTCATTTCAAGATCCCTTTGGGATCAGTCAAATAGGAGCTCATGGTAAAATTACAAAACGCACAAGGAAACAAGTCACTGTGAGCAATAGATACCAGAAGCAAGAAATAGCAGAATTAAGAGTCTAAGATCCTAGAGTGATAAGATATTGATTATAACTGATTGTGTTTAAAATGTGTAAAGAAATCAAAGGTAGACTTGCAATGATACGCAGGGAACAAAATACTGCCCAAAATGACCAAGCAGATTTGAAAATGATCCAAGTGGAATTTCTGAGATGAAAAATAAAATCACTGAAATTAAAAACTCAGTAGAGGATAAGTAGCAGATGAGACCCGCTTAAAGAGAATTAGCGAAATGAAAGATCTAAAGAAATTACTTAGAATCTAACAGAGAGAGTGAATGAGACGGCAAAGAAGAGAGAGAAGAGGCATGAAAAACAATAAAATGGGATAACAGAGAGAGAGAAGAGTTAGGAATGGACAGGAGTACAGGAGGGGTCTTCCATCAGATATGGGTACAGATGGTAGTGGCCTGGACTGGGGGGCACTGGGTGTAGAAGGAAGTGGATTAAGAGATGTTCAGGAGGTAGAACTGATAGGGCTTATTGATGGAGTAGATGACGGAGGCCAGGGGGAAGATGTGTCAAGGATGACTATTTCTGACTTGAGAAACTTGGTCGAGGGGTACTATTTATTGAGATGGCAAATCTGGAGAACAGATTTGGGAGAACAAACAAAAGTTCAGTTCTGACCAAAACATGTTTCATTTTGCCTGGGAAGTTCTGTTGATGCATCACAGAGGAGGAGATATTAGAGCTGGGCCTTAAGATAGGTGTAGAAGTTTACCTGGTGGAGAAAGAACTTTTATTAACTTTGGGGGAAAAGGATCTCCTTTCAGTGAGATCATCGTGACACTTTTTAGAACCTTCTCTACTTAAAAGCGACCCCTTGAGAAGAGACATTCATAAGACCATCAGACAGGACTTTTGGGATCATCTCTCATCTTTCAGATGGGAAGCTGAGGCTCAGAAAGGTCAGGGATTTGCTCTCCTAGCCCAAGACTCTCCATCCATCCATCCATCCATCCATCCATTCATTCACTGACTAAAGCTATATTTATCAAAAGCCCATTTTGTACCAGATACTAGGTGCTGGTGATACAGCAGTGAACAAAACAAAGATTCCTGCCCTCAGGAAGCTTATATTTTAGTGGAGGGAGACAGACAATAAACACAAAAATAAGTTAAAAAAATATATATGTCAGAGGGTGATAAGAGCTATCAAGAAGTGTAAGGACTGGAAGGAGGTCGGGTGTACTGGAGGTGCCATTGGGAAGGTGGCCCTTGAACATAAAAGGCCCTGGGCAGCTCTTACAGGGTGGCTGCCCACTATGGCCCATTGTGACAGCGCCTGTAGGGTTCTAGAGTGCAGGCCTGAGGAGGCCAGGAGAAGGCCTAGAGAAGGAAGAGGAAGAAAGGAGCTGAAGTGGGGTTTAGTGGGTAGGCTGTGCCCCCCCAGTGGGGGCAGAAAAGTCCAATGGGTCAGAAGGGCCACAAAGACTCCTTTTACCCTTGTGAGAAGTAAGATAAATTTATTCCTGAGGTTTCCTTGCACCAACCCACCACATCCCATCCTCAGCCCCTCCCCACGATCTCAGATGACACCACCCCCTTCTGCTCCCCCTCCCACCTTTAGGAACACTTAGAGGTAGGTCCAAATTGTCCTGTGTCTTAGTACAGAGTGGGCAGCCTGGAGGAGCTCATGACAGGCATTCAAGGACCACCAGGGAGTTCGAGTGGGCCTTGGGCGGCTCTGTTCCAGCCAGGACAGTCGAGCCTCTCAACTGAGGCTCTTTTGAGAGCTCCCAGGTCATGCCTGTGTCTCTCTCATCAGGACTCCTGTGAGCAGCCTCCATGAGTCCCTGGACCAGTGCATGACTGCCCTGGACCTCTTCCTCACCAACCAGTTCTCAGAAGCACTCAGCTACCTCCAGCCCAGGTGAGGCTTAAGCCCAGGTTGTGTGTGTGTGTGTGTGTGTGTGTGTGTGTGTGTGTGTGTGTGTGTGTGTGTGTGTGTGTGTGTGTGTGTGTGTGTGTGTGTGTGTGTGTGTACGCACACATGTAAGTGTAGGGATGGGGATGTCAGATGGAGAACCAGAGGTTTTATGTGAGAGGAACCCTGTGTAACTCAATGCCTTCAGCCTTCTGGGTCACTATGACCCCCGAGAATCCCATAAAAATGGCTCAGGGTCCCCATTCCACAGCCAGGAACAGCCAGGCCCTCCCCAAGGTCACTGTGACTTCCTTCCCCTCAGGTCTTGCAGCTTCTTCCACTTTGATTTCTTGTTCCCACTGAATCCAGCTCTAAAACAGCCCCTTTTTGTTATTTTCCTGCAAAGCGCTGAAGACTTGAGTTGCTTTCACTCAAGGCTTTAGGGCAATGATGCCAGTAGTGTAGCCATTTCTTCTAGTGTTGGCTGCCTTATTTCTTGTTTTGGCTGCATTGTGTGCAGGCTTTCTCTAGTTGTGGTGTGTGGGCTTCTCATTGCGGTGGCTTCTCTTGTTGCAGAGCACAGGCTCTAGGCACGTGGGCTTCAGTAGTTGCAGCACGTGGGCTCAGTGGTTGTGGCACTCGGCCCCTAGAGAGCGCAGGCTTCAGTAGTTGCGGAGCGTGGGCTCTAGGGTGCGCGGGCTTCGGTAGTTGTGGCTCGCGGGCTCTAGAGCGCAGGCTCAGTAGTTGTGGCACACGGGCTTAGTTACTCTGTGGTATGTGGGATCTTCCCCGACCAGGAATTGAACCCGGGTCCCCTGCATTGGCAGGCAGATTCTTAACCACTGTGCCACCAGGGAATTCCCTGCCTTATTTCTAAATAATATGCTTAGAGTGCTCTTTCTTTACTTACCACTTTTTTCAATTTTTTAAAAACTGAAATTAAGTTGAGATATAATTCACATACCATAAAATTCACTCTTGTTACTTTTTGCTTTTACACATCACCTGATGGTTGACAAGAATTTAGCTCTCTTATACCCCTGCCTCACCTCCCTTCCCTCCTCCTATCATTATATCACAGTATCTGGCTAAATCAGTAATCAGTGTTTTCATTATTATAACTATGTAATTATGCTCATTGCAGAGACAAGTCTTACATTATAAGATTACATATTCTTTCTGGAGTTAATAATTGTCTTGTTTTTTTTATTTGCCTGATTCGCTATACGTTTATCCTGACCTCTTTATAACTACTCCATCAAGTCATGAGGTTTTCCGTAAATACTCAGACATATCAGGTAAGCCCTCAGTCCCTCTTTTTCCTGGAAACCTCTCCCCTGGAGGACAGGCCTGTTTACTGGCCACCTTCCAGCTGGCTCCTGGAATCCCCTTTGCTTCTCTCCTGTTTGCTTGGCCTGGCCTTTTCTCTCTCATGTCGGTATCCTCCCTCATTTTACTAGAGCATGTCCTCTAGAAATTTCCAAAGAGAGAGTTGCATGAATATGATCTTTCCCCCTCAGAATTTTGAAGGCGTTGTTTTCTGCCCTGTTTTCTGGCATGTACCGTAGCCGGGAGAATCCTAATTCTTCTTAACGTGGCATGGGGTCTTTTTTCCTTCTCCAGAGATGTTTAGGATCTTCTCTTTTATTCCTGCAAATCTGAAATTTCACAATGATGTGCCAGAATGTAGGTCTTTTTACTTGGCATTTTTTTTTCTTTTGTTTGTTTTGGCTGTGCTGGGTCTTCGTTGCTACATGCAGGCTTCCTCTAGTTGCAGCGAGCGGGGGCTACTCTTCATTACGGTGTGCAGGCTTCTCATTGCAGTGGCTTCTCTTGTTGCCGAGCGCGGGCTCTAGGTGCGCAGGCTTCAGTAGTTGCAACACACGGGCTCAGTAGTTGTGGCTCGCGGGCCCTAGAGCGCAGGCTCAGTAGTTGTGGCGCACGGGCTTAGTTACTCCGTGGCATGTGGGATCTTCCCGGACCAGGGCTCGAACCCGTGTCCCTTGGTTAGCAGGTGGATTCCCAACCACTGCGTCAATGGGGAAGTCCCCTTGGTATTTTTTTATTCGGAAACTGAGTTCTAGGAAATCCTCTCGTATGATCCTTCCACGTTCTGTTTCCCTTTCCTGGGCTTTGTTTAAGGCAGGTATTGGACTTCCTGGATCAGTCCTCTTCTAAGATATTTATCCGCACACCACCCCCCTCGCATTTCTTTATCTTTTTTCCTCTGATTTATGGGAGAGTTCCTCAACCTTATCATTAAATCCACTGACTTTTCTTTCTTGTGTGTAATCATATGATTAATTCCCTAGTACTCTTCAGTGTTCTCTGAATGTTCTTTTTTTCCTAAAACATCTTATTCTTTGTTTATGAGTGCACTGTGTTCTTTATATGTATATTTAAAAATATGAGTGTCCTGAGGATAGGACCTGGCATGTAGCAAGCCCTCTAATAAGTATTTATTGTTGTTATTACTATTATCGCAGAATATTATCTCTTTTAAAAATATTTTATTCTTTCCCTGCATAATCTTGGCTTTCTCCAGGTTTCCTTTTTCTGTGTAATGGGGGGAGTACTCTCCTCATGGTAGGGCGGGGGGCGCTACCCTGAAATGCCCGATGGTCCCTGGCTGTCTGTCTGGTCGTATTTAAGAGCACATTCACTCAAAGGCCAACTGGAAAGTCTGGGCCAAGAAGCCTTGTAATTGGTGGGTTCAGCTTTTGGATGATCTGGCAGAGAGCGGGCCCCAGATGTTAGCTTTTCCAGAGAAGAATCCTCCATTCCTCAATCTGGACAGAGAGCCCCTGGCTGCCTGAGTTCTGGGACTGGGATAGGGGTGAGGGGCCAGGGGTCTAATCATGTCTGCTGCCTGCTTGCCTGATCCCCTCTTTTCAGCTCTAGGTTGTCCTCTGCCACAACTGGTTCCCCCAGGTCCCCAGGGAAAGCAAGTGCTGGGGTAGGGGTACGGCTTTCCCCAAGCCCCAAGCCAGGCCTGTTCAGTTTCTCTAGACCTGACTGACCCATCCATCTCCTCTCTGGGGTCAGTGGCCCAGCTTCTGAGCGGGGCAGCTCCAGGGCTTGGTGGTCCTGAGTCGTACCCTAGTCACTCCGCGAGCAGTCCTCACACCTCATCCCCACCCTCTGGGGGGGATCCGGCTTGAGGTACGGCAGGGCCAGGTCTGCTCAGGAGTGGGGCCGCTGCCTGAGGCAGGCCAGGCCCCATCTTGCCCCATCACCGAACATCCAGGTTCCCCTCCCAGTGCTTTAGGAAGGCTCCCCGGCTCCCCTCCCCTCCTGGTCACTACCCGTCCCGAAGTGGCTCCTCTCTGCCACTGCCCCCTCAGCCCCCTCCTCGCTGAGGGGCTGCCTCACCTTCCCTCACCTCAGGAGGGCCCTCTACTAGGGGTCCTGCACCTCAGGCCCCCAGGAGGCAACGCCTGCCCTGAAGGAAGCACCACAGAGAGAACTGGCTTCCTGTGAGGCCACCTTTCATCTCACACGTGAGGCACTGTAACCTCTTTCTCTTGACTCCTGCCCCATTCCGGAAAAGGGTCTTTGCTTTCTTTTGAGTTGAAGCACTTCCTCCCCAAATAGTGGATGTCATGAACACACTCCCCACCCCTTCTTGTGACAACCAAATAATGTTTCCAGAAATTGCCAGCTGTCAGGGGAGGGGCAGGCAGATTCAGTAAAAATACCTCCCCATCTCTGTTAAGAACCACTGGTCTAGATAAAATAATTCTTGCTCAAAAATGGTCTCCTCTCCCCATTCACAGCCACTGAAGCTGTGAAGGATGCTGGGGGTCAGTGTCATCCACTGCTCCCCATGGCACGCATGGTGTCTTGTTTCACTGTCACCCACACTTTGCCCTCCGGAAGTAACTGGGCTTTCCAAGCCTCCCCCCCCAACCCCCCAGCTTCTGCTTTCCCTTTTTCACTTCTTTCTTTTTTTTTCCCCCAAACTAACACCAGAACCTGCATGTTATACTACTTTGTTGTTTGTTTGTTTGTTTTACAGCAGGTTCTTATTAGTTATCTGTTTTATACAGATTGGTGTATATATGTCACCATATATACACCATTTGCTTTCCCTTTTTCACTTCTTTGAGTAGCTTCTAGTTTATTTTACTTCATGCTGTGTATGTCCCTGAACACTGTCTCTGGAACATGGTATCGACACTACTCATTTGATGAAAAAAATGGTCATGGTTGATAAGTAGCAGGACCAGGATGCACATCCAGCCCCACTCAGCTCCACAACCCACACTTTGCCTCCTGGGCCATCCTGGATCTCAAGCAGGTGGAGTTTCCCTGGCACAGAAGGCCTCACACCTGCCGCCTCTTCCAGGAGGGAGGGAAGGAGGTAGAACAGGTGTGTGGGGCCGAGGGAGGGCGGTGTGCCCCTGCACTGTCCCGGATTCCTCTGAGGGAGGAAGCAAAGTCCCCTGCTGAGAGGGAGGGGCCAGGCTGGTGCTTGGCTGGGGAGGTGACAGGGACTGGGCAGAAGTTTATGAGTGGCATGATGGGCCGAGGTTGGGGGCCCCGCTCACAGCGTGCCTGTCCGTGTGGCTGGCGGCTTCCTCCTGCCTTGCTCAGTGGCAGCGCTGCGGAGAAAGTAGGCGGTCGCGCGGCTCCTAACCAGGGCAGCAGGAGTTGGCAGGAGTGAGGGTTCCAGCAGTGAGGGTTTTGACAAGAGAGTGGCTGGTATGAGGAAGCTCAGCTTGGGGGTCAGGGAGAGAGGACAGGCTGGAGGTGGGGGGATGGCACAGTGGGAGTGACTGGAGAGATCACACAGGCGGAAGGCGGGGAGTCTGTGGCTGGGAGGGTGGGTGGTATCGTGTAGGACTCCAGAAGCAGAGCTGGCCTGTGGGCTGACGGGGAGGTCAAGGTGTGACCCATGGGATGGGGCAGTTGGGCGCCTGGGGCCGGTTCACTCGGCAGCACCTCAGGAGTGCCCTCGTGTGGCCGGCGGCGGGCCAGGTTCTGGGGCCGCAGTACCGAGCAGGGCGTGGGCCCTTCTCAGGGTTCCTCACGGCACCAGTGAAACAAGTAATAATGGCTTTAGGACCAGCCACATACCTTCCGGGGTGCACTGCAACGTGAAAATGTGGAATTCTTTGTTCAAAAATTATTAAGGGTTTCAAGACGGTGACAGCAGAGCATTAAACCAAGCATGGAGCCCTGTGTGACTGCACAGATCGCACACCCATGAAGCCAGCCCCGGAAGTCTTCCTGGAGGAAGTGACACTTAAGTTGAGAGAGGTTGGATGAGAAGGAGTCAGCCAGATGGAGAGGGCATTTCCAGGCAGAGGAACGGCCGGTGCCAAGGCCTGGCAGTGAACAAGGGTCTAGTGTATTTGAGGAAGACAGATAGTCAGCCTGGCTGGGGTGGGGAGAGCTGGGGAAGGTCCCAGAAGGGAGAGGGCAGGGTGATGGAAGGTGGACTGGGGATATGAGTCCCCCAGAAGGTGGTTGGGCTGGAGAGGAGGGCAGCGAGGTGGTCTGAGAGGCGTGGGGGGATTTCATGAGGGTGAAGGAAAGTGGCTTGGAGGCAGGGGGTCTGTCTCTAAGACAGGCTGCAGGGGGGCATCCTCGCCCAGAGAGGTCCTCGGGAAGTAAGGCCTTAGGCTGCGACTGCAGGGGGGTCCCCAGGAAAGAGCAGTGGGGTTTGGGTCAGAGTCAGTCGTCCTGACGGTGAGGACAGGATGGCTGACGAGTAGCTGACAAGGGCCTGAGCCCTGGCTACTGGCAGAGGAGGGAAGGGCTGGAGGCCGCTGGGCTTAGCAGACCTCCAGGTGGCCAAGGAGTCCCCGGTCCCAACACCCTGCTCTTCCGATGGCTCTTCCAGTGCCCTCCCCATCTTGACAGCTGGTCTAGGCCTGGCAGGTGAAACCCCACTGGGCATCATGTCCTAGAGGTGGGTCTAGCTCAGAGGTGAGGGGATCGTTGCTTCTAGGGGTCTGGTTGCCATATGTACAACATGGACTTTGTGGAGTGCAGACTAAACTTGGGGTGCCTGAGGTCTGGGGGGTTGTTATACCTCTGTGCCCTGAATCCCAGTCCAGACCAGAGTTGGGGGCTTCCACGTCATGGGCTGGGGAGGGGCTAGGATTCCCAGCTGCAGGTGCCTGTCGGGGCCTTGGGCCTCAGACTAGAAATTCCACTTCGCCTGCCAGCTGCCCAGGAAGGGCTCTCCCTCCTACTGGGCTGGGCAGGTGGGGCTGAGTCCCAGGCCTGGGACCTGGGGGTGAGGAAGGTGAGAGTTGGAGAGGCCTGGGGGGAAGGGGATTATCTGGGAGGTGGATCTGTGTGCTGCCCGGGAAACCCTTCCTCAGGGAGAAAGTTTTTATGTAGGGCAATGACCCTTGACCCCGGCAGGACACAGAGGGACTCAGACTCACATTCATTGAGCATCGGTGTTATGGCCCTGGCCTGAGCACCCTACTTAAGCCACCCAAAGTCCTGGGAGAGAAGGGTTATTGTATCCATTTTACAGAGGAAAAGACTGAGGCTCAGAGAGGCTACAAGACTCACGAGGATCACACAGCTGGGGACTAGCGAGGCCAGGATTCCAACCTGTGTCTGAGAGACTCTGAAGCCTGAGTTCTGTCCCCACTGCAGACTGTGGCCTCCTTTCCACAAGCCGCTGCCCTCAGATAAGCAGTTCTAGCAGAGACCTGGGAGGTGTCCCGACAGCTGCCAGGACTGGTCTCCTTCATGAACCTTTGACTTCCAAGGATAATATCACCTGAGAATCACCCAGAAGTAAAAAAGCAACTTAATTTACAGAGGTGTTTTATGAATGAGGAACGGGTGAAGTCTTACGATAGAATAGATGGTCTATAAACCTTAGTCATCTCTCTCTCCCCTGAAGTTCCCAGCATAAGCCTGGCACTGAGGAGTTTGGAAAATAATTAATAAGGGGGTGTAGGGAAGGGAGCAAAAAATCGCTGCAGCATCTACTGCGTGCCAGGCAAGGGTAATCCCCAGCCAGACCCACATGGACTTGGGTGGGCCAGCATTATTGTCCCCATTTTGCAGAAGCATAAATCAAGGCCCAGATACATTGTGACTTCCCCACGTACAGAGGGGGACTGGCATTGGTCCCATCCTTCCTTGCCTGTTGCTCTCTGCGTGTGTTAGACTAAATGCCACCCCTCTCCCCGCCAACACCCTTTAGATGCGAGGCCTGGGGCTGTGGCGGAGCCGGGAGATAGGACGGGGAGGCTTCCTGAAACCGGCTCTCTCAGCCCTGTCACGTTGGTGCTGAGTCAGAGATAAATCTCACACTAGCGCTGTCCTTGAGGTGCCCACAGTCTGGGAGAGAGCTGAGCCTCGGCTGATATAAGTTCAGTGTGACCTATGCCTCAGTTATAGACACATGCTCCCTTTGGGAGGGAGCCCTGGATTCCCAGTGGCCTTTGAGCCATTTGAGGGCCTTGACAGATGAGTCAGGGGATGCGGGGGTAGGGGATGGGCATTTCAGGCTGAGGGAACAGCAAGGACAAAGCCCTGCAGGAGGGAAAATGTGGGCTTTTCTCGAGGAGAGTGTGTGTGGTTCAGTGTGGTATAGTCTTGAATGTGACCAGATGGTGGGTCAGAAGCAGAAGTGATAAGAGGGCTGGGCTGGAGAGGTGGGCAGGGCCTGTGAATTGTGGAGCCTCGGGCCCCCAGCATTGTCTCATGGGATGTGGAAGTCACGGGAGGGCTCAACCAGAGAGCAACAGGATCAGATGATGGGGTGGGGAGAGGCAGGAGGTGGCGAGGTCAGTGAGGTCCAGAGAACAAGGATGGGCAAGCCCGAGGTGGGGCTTGAGGAGAGAAGAGACCCCACAGGCAGGACCTGCGGTAGGTGGGGCAGCAGGGGAGTACCGCCTCAGGCCAGCACACTGCTGAGCTCTTTCGGAGTCCTCACGGCAGCCTTGCTGCTGCCGTCCATATGGAATGGGTGAGAAACCGAGGCTCAGATTGGGAGAGTCACTTAGAGCCACTCAGCAGGAAGAAGAGATGCTGGGATCCGAGGCCTTCTGAGCAGCAATGGGTCAGCCCTTGGCGAGTCCCTTCCCCTCTCTGGATCTGTGTTTCCTCCCATGCGGGACGGGGGAGGGGACGGTGGGTGATGACACAGGGTCAGCTACCTTGGAGTTCTAGGAGTTTATGCTCTCGTGTCCCTTCTGTCTGGCAGAACCAAGGAGAGCATGTACCACTCACTGACGTATGCCACCATCCTGGAGATGCAGGCCATGATGACCTTTGACCGCCAGGACATCCTACTTGCTGGCAACATGTTGAAGGAGGCCCAGTCGCTCTGTCAGAGGTCGCAGCCGGGGGTGTGGACAGGGATGAAGGGTTGTGAGGCCCATCCTTCTGTCACCTTGGCCTATCCCAGTGCCTGACATGCCACTATTAGTCCTACTCCTTTTGGCTAAAAAAAGGTGTCCCCAAGTGCTAAAAGCCGTCCCTGTTAGCACTGCCTCAGGAGCTGTGTTGTCTGAGCCAGTCACGGAGGGCTTCCAGGGGCCAGGCTGGCTTGGGAGGAGACAAATCCTGGCTCTGTCATGTAATAACTCGCTGACCTTGGGCAAGCCCCTTTCTGGTCTGAATTTTCCTCATCCGTGAAATGGGTGTGATGACAGGGTTGTTGTGGGGACTGAATGAAGATATCCGTTACGGGACCTGGTGCATAGTTTGTGTTCAGTACATGTTAACTGCCTGAACGCGTGAATGAATAGACCCTCAGGGTTCATGCACAGGTGGAGTCGTTATTCACTGGGACACACCCCTGCCTGCCCTAGGCCAGGCCCTGTGCTGGGCACTGGCCACCCAGGGAATCATCAGACCCCGGCCCCTCTGACGCCTGAACTGCCTGATCGGGGAGACAGGCACAGACAGTAACACCCCAGCCCAATGCAGGGAGGCTCATGGGGTCGTGGGGGTCCAGCTGGAGGAACAGGAAAGGCATCCTGGAGGAGGTGATGCCAGAGCTGGGTCCTGTAGGGTGCCTAGGAACTGGCCAGGGTAGAGCAGGCAGGGGAGGGGGCTTCATGCAGAGGCAACAGCAGGGGCAAGGGTGTGAGAAGGCGTGGACTGGGGGGAGTTGCCAGGAGTTTACTGTGTGGAGTCCTACGGGAGGGGCAGGAGATGCTGTTGGAGGCGCCCAGGCCCCTCGCTCACCCTCCCTGAATGACCTGAGACCCCGTTTTCCTCTTCAGGCACCGGAGGAAGTCCACTGTAACAGATTCCTTCAACAGCCTGTTGCACCGCCCCACTATGGACCAGTTCACGGAAGGTGTGGCATCTGGGATGTCCTCTCAACTCTGCTGACACCAGGCAGCCCGGTTCCAGGCCCAGGAAGGGGTGGGAAGGGACAGCTGTCCTCCCAGTTGTCACCCAGGGGGCCGGGCCCTGCCCTAGACACTGGGACACAAATGGGTCAGACCTGGGGCCTTTTGAGGACTGGTCTCAGGTGGCGGGGGTGTGGGGTGGGGTGAGGGCAGTGGTGCAGGGGAGACTCACTTACCTGACAGTATTACCTGCTGGAAATGGGGTAAGAAAATGCTGTCGCAAGGTCCGTGCACTTTGCTCCTCAGGCCAGTGTAGGCTTAGGACTGTGTGTGCAGTTAGGTTTACTGGTTTAATTCTCTTAGTGATCTCACATGCTCCTGAGGGGAATGTGGTCCTAGAGGCTGACACACTGAGATGAAACAGCTGGGGGCCGTGGAAGAGAAGGTCTGGGCCGCCAGAGCCCTGTGGCACCTTTGTGCCGTGACCACATGTGGCAGTCCTGGAGACAGCAGCAGCCAACCATGAGCAATTTGGGGCCCTTTAGTGCAGGGGCGAATGGCCCTCCCCACCTCGAGAGCCCTTTGAAGGTCCCAGTGCGAAACAGCGCTTATGATGGTGCCACTTCCTACTTCCTACCTTCCATGGCTCCCACCTGCCCGCAGGACCAAATCTGCAAGCCTCCACCAGTGTTTAAGACCCTTTACAGCCAGCCTTCTGCCCCTCATCTTTCCCTGTCCCCTAAATCTCTCCCTGCTCCACCCCATTTCAACCTTCTGTGGCTCAGCTGTCCCCCAGGCACCTGAGTTGTTTGGCTTGCCTGGACCTCTGCCGAGAAAGCTCTTCCTGCCTCATCCTTCCATCCCACGTTCAACTCAAACAGCCCAGCTCAGGTGTCTTCTTCTGGAAGTCTTTCCTGACTCCTCGGGCTGCGTTAGTTCTCCTTCCTTACTCCTGCAGCCTGTGGCTTCCCTGGGTTGATCCCTTCATCCCAGCACTGTAGGGGTGTTGGTGCACAGCACCTACAGTGACGCCCGGGGGACAAGAGAACAAGGCCCAGGGCCCTGTGCTGACGTTCTCGGGGGTGGGGTCAGGTGTGTGAGCTAATTCAGGGCAGTGGTGCGTGCCACCAAGGAGCCTGGTGATGGGGATTCGGGAGGTGGCAGGCAGGTGCTGACTCAGGCTCCCTTTGCCTTTTGGGAAGTGGGATGAGGAGGATTTGGCCCAAGCCTCCTGCCAAGAGTCCCAGGAGGCCGCAGGGCTTTGGTTTTCTCCCTGCAGTGGAAATCCACGCTGAGGTCTGCTACGCAGAGTGCCTGCTGCAGAGAGCAGCCCTGACCTTCCTGCAGGTAGGAACCCTCTTCTTGTACAAGCAGCCTGGGGGTTTCAGAAGATGGATCACCACGTCTTAGCCTGAAGGGTCTAGAGCAGCCGTGCCCAGCCCCCTTGGGGTTGAGGCGAGGACTGAGGCTCCGTCACCCCAACACTCCTGGCCCTGGGCAGGCTCAGTGGCAGAGGTGATGGGCCCTACCCCTCCACACGGAGCACACACGTTCCCACCCACTACCAGGATGTGCTTCCATCTCGTGACTGCTGCTTCCCTGCTGTTTTTATGTCACGGGGGTGACAGAGCCTGCTTTACATTTGATTCATTCAGCAGACTAGTCTGAATGAATCAAACGTGATTCCTTCAAGAACTTGTAGAACCTGCAACATACCAGGCTTTGTATGTACATTACAGGCATGTTGTTTTTACATACCTTATACACATTGCATGTTTGTTTTTACCTACATTTCTATGTATTATTTAATCAGCACCTCACAGGCCTATGATGGGGAGGATTAGTGGGGGAGGAACTGCTTTCCCAGGGTCACATGGTTAGCAAATGGCAGAGCTCGGATTTGAACCAGGTCTGGCCAACTCAGAGCCTATGCTCCTCACCACAGTGGAAATTATGAGAACCATCACGTCATGATTTTACCAAAAAGCCTGAATTATAATTATAAAATATAATCGTCATGTAAATAGGTGTACTGGGGTTGGGAGGCACATATAAATTTTATTGTTGGGGTACTGTTTATTTTTGTTAGTGATTTTTCTATCTTTTTGGACCTCAGATGATTAGAATTGGATTAATCTGAATTCTTCGTTAGGATCACTGTAATAATTGCACCATGACTGGCCTTTTATTTCTGTTGTTTGTTTACTCTATTATTACACATAATAAATAATCGCCCACGAACCCCCCACCCAACCGGAGAACAGAACCCTGCTGGCACATCTCCTTGCCCTCTGCCTCCCTTCCCCCAGGGGAAACCACTACCTAGAGTTTGTATTTATCATCCCCCGCCCTATTTTTTAAAAATGGTTTTCTCGACTTCCTGTTCATGTCTGAACAGCATATTGTTACGTTTTAGTTGCCTTTGAGCTTCTTAAGGCCTCAAGCTGTGTGGGACTTGCTTTCTTCACCCAACCGTACGTGGCTGTGTAATACTGCCTTCTATGAATATACCAGTTTGTTTATCCATTATCCTGCTGAAGGATATCTGGGTTGTTTCTGGTTCTTGGCTACTATGAACAGTGATTCTGTGAGCATTCTTGAAGTTGTTCATCCATTTCTCTTGGGTGTATACCTGGGAGTGGAACTGTCAGGTGGACTGTAGGTATTGGTGCTTTTTTTTTTTGGCTGCACTGTGTGGCATGCGGGATCTTAGTTCCCCAACCAGGGTTCGAACCCGTGTCCCCTCTAGTGGAAGCACGGAGTCATAATCACTGGACTGCCAGGGAAGTCCCCAGGTACTGGCGCTTTAAATTACAAATGTGATAAATACCTGCTTGTTGTAAAAAAAAACACAAGCAATCCAAAAATGAACGTCTCCCTTCCTTCCCCATAGTCCCTCCTCTGTTAACCGGTGGGAGCATCTCCTTCAGGCCTCTCTGCACGCACATAGTATATGTACATGTGAGCCTGCTACAGGAGGTTGTGGTTGAGCCCTGGGCATTGTGGAGGTCTTGTTTGGCAAGCAAGACCCTCATCTCAAGTACCAGGGGTAGAGTGGGGAGGCCTCTGACCCCACCCACGCGGGGCCCCTCATAAAGCTGGGCCCAGGGAGGGCCAGGCAGTATCCAGAGCCTTGTATGATCCCTCTCAAGCCTGTGGCTACCCACCCAGGCCCGGCTCTTAGCATCTCTCCCCCCTGCAGGACGAGAACATGGTGAGCTTCATCAAGGGTGGCATCAAAGTTCGAAACAGCTACCAGACCTACAAGTGAGTGGGGCTGGCCTGGGGGGCCTGAGGCCACAGCATCTACTGCCCTGTGCCCCTCAGGCTGCTTTGTGGGAGGTAGAGGGCACTGGCTGGAGGCAGGAAACCTAGAATGCTGTGTGACCTCAGGTAGATTTCTGCACCCTCAGGACTTCAGTTTTCTGAAATATTATTCCCCTGGGTGTATCCGTTCATTTGGTCCCCCTGAGAGCTGACTCTGTGCCTGACCCTGAGCTAGGGGAAAACAAGGCACGTGTTCTGTACAAACAGCCCAGTCTGGTGGGGGTGGGAGAAAGACACAGGAACAGTCATTTTGAGAATAGCAGCAGGACTCCTACACATCCGTAAAGTCCCCGTCCACGTGCCGCTTTCCCCATAAAGCCTTCCTTGAACCCTCCAGTACACAGGGATGATGCTTACATAATACCACCTCTCCAAACTGGGAGCTCCTCGAGAGCCAGATTATTTCCATGCCATCTCAGCACTGGGCCACACGTAGGCCATGTTTATGGGGCAAAGAATTAAGACTCAGTCCAGAGCACTTCTGCCCAATGTGGTCCCACAATCCTTATCTACAATTCCAAAATCAGAAAAGCTCTGAAAATAATTAACCCTCCCCCCTGCCCCAAGTTTGGCATTGAAACTCCTTTTCCATTAAAAGTTGACTTGAATTGACTTGAGACTATCATCTTTATTTTCCCCACTTAATGTGACTATTTCCCTGCAGAGAGATGGTGAGTTTGATTTCCAGGTATTACTAGGGTATAGCACACCATGCAGTATATGGACACCACACTGCTTTGTGGGTCCTGCTGGAATTGTTCAGGGAAACCAGACTGTGTTCTGGCCCTTGTAGTCTCCCTACCAGCTGCCAGAGTGATGTTTTCAAAGCACAAACCTTGTCAGGTCAGTCAGTCCCTGCTAACTCCTGAGACCCCCCCACCTCTTGCTCTTAGAATAAAGTCCTGGGTCCTACCGAGTCATTCTTGGGAGGTCCCCCTGTCCTCCTAGCCATAGCTCCCGTCCCACCGTGCCTCAGACATTTGGGCCTTCCCTCAGGTTTTCAAACATGCCAGATTTCTACCTCAGGGCCCCGGGCCACACTGTCCTCTCTGCCAGGAACACTTTGTGCCAGGCTAACTCCTCCTCCCTCAGTTTTCAGCTCAGATGTCAGCTCCTTGAGGAAACCTTCCCAGAACCCCAAACTAGGCCAGGCTCCAGGGTTCCTCCTCATCCTCACAGTGACTCGATAGGGGTCTGTCTCTAAGAGCGGGAGAGTTGTGAGGACAGCAGCTTGATGGCTTTGCTCCCTGCTGTCCTCCAGTGCTTGGCACAGAGAAACCTTAGTCCGTGTTTGCTGAGCGAATGCCCTCAAGATGCTCATGGCCTAGAAGGGAGGCAGGTACATCTTTAAAGCCCCTGTCCTGCCCCAGGCAGACTGGGATATGGACTCTGAGCTATTGGTGACCAGAAGAAAGAGGGTTGGATTCCAACCAAGAGACGCCAGGAAGACTTCCTCAAGGAGGCGGTGTTGGAGTTAACCCAGGGGTTCCCAACTGGGGGCGGTTTTTCCTCCCATGAGACGTCTGGCGATGTCTGGAGACATTTTGATTGTCATACTGGGGGAGGTTGCTCCCGGCGTCTAGTGGGTAGAGGCCAGGGCTGCTGCTTTACATCCTAGGACGCACAGAATGGCCTCCTGCCCCAACCTGAACAAAGAAATTTTCCGGTTATCCAGCCTAAAATACCAGTAGTGCCGAGGTTGAGAAACTGTTGTAGACAGAATGCAGAGCGCGAGCAAATGCCTAGATGTTGGACGAGGCGGGTGTGCTGGGGCTGATATAGCTGGAATTCAAGAGCAAGCGGTATGTCATTATGATGGGAGATGGGGCTAGAAATTCCTCGAATATCAGCTCTCTGGACTGCCAGACGATTACAGATCCACCACCAGGGAGTTCTGAGATCAGCTAGGAGTATAGGGGCAAGTTGGGCCCAGCTGGAAGAGGACCCAGCCCCGCAAATGTGGCTGAAACAGGCTTTGCATCCCTCCGCAGGGAGCTAGACAGCCTCGTGCAGTCCTCACAGTACTGCAAGGGAGAGAACCACAGGCACTTTGAAGGAGGTGTGAAGCTCGGTGTGGGAGCCTTCAACCTGGTGAGTGCGCATGCCCTCCCCACATCCACAGTGTCTGGGCTCAAGATTAATCTCCCCTGCACATCCCTGCCCTACCCATGGCCTCTGCCGAGCTACTATCCCGCGCCCCAGTGATGAAGCAGACACGTGGCCAGCCTGGGGGCTCACAGCTGGGGTGGAGATGGGGGCTGGCTGTGGCTCCAGAGTCCCTTCTGTGCGTTTCTTCCCAAGGCAAGTTGAAAGCTTGCAATCCACTATAGTGGCAGTATTTACAGCACCAGAAACTGACAAACACAATACATCAGGGCCTTTTCCTCCCTGGAGGGCTGGTGGTTAAACATTAACCAGTGGCAGGGAAGGAGACAGGCCTGGAAACAGCTGACGACCCACAGGGAACAGAGAGCCAGGACTCCTTCCTGGGGGAGCCCGGGAAGGTTTCATGGAGGGGATAGTATTTGAGCTGGATCTGGAAGGATCCATAAGCGGGGGAAGTTTTCCAGGCAGGAAGGGCATTCTAGGCAGAGGGAACAGTGTGAGCTGAGGCAGGGAGGCTCAGAAGCATTGTGCCTGCTCCTGGGAGGAGGAGCTGCTCTCTGACAATTCAGACTCCTGGCCCTGGGTGGCCAGGGACTTACCCAAAAGTGTGAGTGTGGCAGGGGGTGGCTTTCTCCCCTCTAGGCAAAGCCTGTTCTGATGGGGGGTCCCTGCCCCTCTCTGGGTTCCAGATTCCCCATATGTAAAATGGGAGCAGTGATCCTGGCCCAAGTGTTGGGAAATACAAGCTGCCAAGTGCATCAGATACTTTAGCAGGTTATAGCTGGACTGTCTGCTGTTCGAGAACTGGCTCCACCTCTGATGAGCTGTGGTGCCTCAGACATATCCTGTCACTTATCTGTGCCTCTGTTTCTCCGTCTGTTGAAAGGGGTTAGTAATCCCTTCTTTGCAGGACTGTTCTGAGGATCAAATGCAATGACAGAGCCCCTGGTACAAAGTAGGGATTCAGTGTAATAATAATAGCTAACTGCTAGGTGCAGGCCCTATTATGTGCTTCACATATATTAATTTGATCCATCTGGTAGGGGCTATTATTATTTCCATTTTACAGATGAGGAAACTGAGGCAGAGAGAGGAAATGTAACTGTCCGAGCTGGGAGTGGTGAGACTAGGATTTAGACGCAGTCTGCTCCTAACTGTCCCTCTGTAGTGCCTCTCTATCTGGGGAAGTTGGCTTTTGGAAACCTAGGGCCTCCTCATGGGCATTCCAGAGACAGGGCCTGCACCTCTGGGATTACCCCCAGGACTCTGGAGGCTTGGAGATTGGGAGGGTCAGCCCCCACCCCTTCACGTGTCCACCTGCCTCTTCCTGCAGACGCTGTCCATGCTTCCTACCAGGATCCTGCGGCTGCTAGAGTTCGTGGGGTTTTCAGGAAACAAGGTAACCACCTTTCTTCTGGGGATCCCAACCTGCTCAGCCCTAGGGCTGCAGCTCAGCTGGACAGGGTGAGGCTGAGGGACTGCGGGGCCTGAGTGCCAGTCCTGGCTCAGCCCCCCTCAGTGTGTGGCCCTGGACAAGGCTCAGACCTCTCTGGACCTCAGTCTCCTCTCCTGCAAATGGGGCCATTGATCCCTTCCTAGGGTAGAGAGGCTCTAGGGTAAGTAAGGGTGGGTGTGAAGAGCAGCTCCTGGGGTCCTTCAGGGGCCTGGGGCCATATTCTCTGAGCCTGGCAGGTGTCAGGAACCTGGTCCTTCTCCCCTCAGAAGACCTTGAGCAAGTCCCTTACCTTGGGACCATTTTCTGATCTGGGAGATGCCCAAGGGAAGCCCTACTGTGCGCTGGGCCTTGAGGTGGAAACCAGAGGACTCAAGCACCCAGAGGCTTTACTGAGGGCAGGAACCTGAGTGCCAGGTAGCAGATCAGGGAGGGCTCCCTGGTGGAGGAGGCCTGATGTGGTACAAGAAGCATTAACCTGGAAGTCAGGAGCCGTGGGTCAGTCCAGCCTCATCCCCTTCTCCCTGTGAGTCTGAGCAAGGCCCACCCTCCTCTGGGCCTCTTTTTTTTGTAAAACAAGGGGCTTTTTTTTTTTTTTTTTTCCACATCAGGTCAATGTTTCTCCAACTTGGACTTTCTCCGTCCCTTCCTGATTTTTGCCATGTCCACACACCTCTGTATTATTACTTATGTATCATTTTTCTCAAATGTGATTCATATTTTTTAGTTAGATTTATTTAAAGGAAATATTACTACACAGAAAACCCGTATTATGTGGCACAATAAGAACATAATCATAACAATTAATACTACAGGAACTGAGCAATCTTACGAAAGCCCTGTCTGTGCCCTGAGCCTGTGGTTAGGATTATCTGCCTCCTTGTCATTCCTACTCCCCCACCAGACTTGGGGCTGCTCAGGGCCTTGGTGCCCACCATGGGGACTGAACAAGTGAGTAAAGGGGGGAATGGGGAAGGGGCTATTGAGGAGGTAGGGGACACCCACACCTTTGCCCTGGCTGTGGCAGCTGTGTCCCCTGCCCTCAGGAAGGTGGCTGAGGCACTGAGAGGGGCAGCCCCTTGTTCAGGGTTGCACAGCCTGGGAGCAGCTGACCCGGCCTCCAGGGCTCCAGACTCGGAGTCCAGCACTCTCTGGTCCCTTCTGTGGCAGTGTTGCCCTCACACCTGTCCAGTGGCCTCCCAGGCCCCTCCCCCCCTCCCTGGGTCCCGTGGAGGACCCTGGGGAGCTCAGGCCGTGCTGGCCTCAGCCAGTCCCCGTCTTTCCTCCAGGACTACGGGCTGCTGCAGCTGGAGGAGGGGGCATCGGGGCACAGCTTCCGCGCCGCGCTCTGTGTCATGCTGCTGCTGTGCTACCACACCTTCCTCACCTTTGTGCTCGGTAGGAGCGCGCTCGGGGCGAGTGCTGGGGCCTCTGGGCTTTGGTTGGCTCTAAGGGCGGGGGTGAGAGGGCAAGGGGCTGCAGACCCTGCTCGGGCCCCCAGGACTGGGGACGGGGCACTGAAACCAGAAACAGCAGAGCCGAGTCAACTGTCCTGGGGCCTGGCCTGCTGACCACTCGCTTCCTCACAGTGTGACTGGGTTCCAGCCCCAGTTTTCTCATCTGTGAAATGGGGGTGGGTCATGCCCACCTCAGAGAGGGTGTGAGGATGCTGTAGGCTGTACTGTCTAATTCAATCCTCACATCACCCTGGAGATAGAAGAGTTATCATCCCCATTTCACAGAGGGGAAACGGAGACCCTGAGAAGCCCCTGGTAGGTTGCTGGGAGGAGGCTCACCAGGGAGGATGGTGACGTGTCCTATTGTTCCCCCACCTCCTTCAGGCACTGGGAACGTCAACATCTCGGAGGCAGAGAAGCTCTTGAGACCCTACCTGAAGCGATACCCTAAGGTGAGCCCTACCTCCTGGCAGATACTCCCAGCCCACGTGTGCCTTGCGGACCCACACGGACCCACATGCGTGTTGTTGCAGGGTGCCATCTTCCTGTTCTTTGCGGGGCGGATTGAAGCCATTAAAGGCAATGTTGACGCGGTGAGTAATGGGGGTCGGAGCCGGTGCCGGAGGGCCCTTGGGTCTCCCAGGCCAGCAGGGAAACAGATACACACAGACGAACTCGGGGACAGGGCAGACTGGGAGGAGGGCCCCGAGAGAGGACTTACGGGAGAGCCGGGGCAGGAGAGGCATTTCCGACTGAGACAGTCTGGGAAGACGAGGGAGGAGTTGGCGTTTGTGGTGAGTAGGATTTGACCGGGGGATGGAGGGCTACGGCATCCTTGAGTAAGGCAGAGAGGTGGGAAGACCCACTGTCCAGTGCAGGGCGACAGGCTGGAACCCGGTGCCAGGGGCTGAAGCGGGCACCTTGAGGGTCTGGCTAAGGAGTCTGGGCTCTGTAGGTGAGAGGGAGCCGTCGAAGGGGTGAGAGAGGGGAGGGTCACGGTCCGGGCAGCATCCCCAGCATTAAGCCAAGGCCCAGTACGGACTCCATGACCTGGAGTCCTGGCGTCTCCCGCTGGTCCTGGCTGTGGTTCCTCAGGCAGCAGGACAGATGCCCGAGGTCCAGGTCACTTCGTGGGGGCTTCTGGAACCTTTGGAGTTTGCTCTGAGACATAGACGTTATTATTAGATCACTTTAAGATTAGCACATTCCACTGCCTGTTATCCCTGCATTATAGCTCTGTCCCACCCTTTCATTTTGTGCTGCAAGACCAGAGTCCCCAGGAGGGGCAGTAACTGGGCCCAAGGTCGTGTAAGACTTAGGCGGTAGAACCAGGACTGGAGGCCACAACTCCTGTCTCCCCGATGCTGCCCCTCGCCCCCTGCCCGTGCCTGGCACAGGGCTGGGCCGCTGTGCACGGCAGGAGGCTGGGGCTACTGTGGAGCTGGGCCGGGACAGAGGGTGCAGAGAGCAGGGCGGGGGCGGGCCAGGGGACGCCCACCGAGGCTGACCGGCAGGTGCCCACAGGCCATCCGGCGGTTCGAGGAGTGCTGCGAGGCCCAGCAGCACTGGAAGCAGTTCCACCACATGTGCTACTGGGAGCTGATGTGGTGCTTCACCTACAAGGGCCAGTGGAAGATGGCCTACTTCTACGCAGACCTGCTCAGCAAGGAGAACTCCTGGTCCAAGGTGGGCTGACACCATGTGCTGGGGGCACAGGGGGGACCAGGCCAACCCAGACTGGCCATGAGCCCCCAGAGCAAGGGCCAAACCCCTAACTGAACGCAGATGTCTCAGCTGGTATTTAACCAAAACCACAAATTCTACTAGGCCTCAGGGTTGGAAGAAACTAAAGACCATGAGGAACAGATGACCTTTAGAACTACAGTGTGTCGAGATTTTTAGTCACAAGGGACAGAAGTGTGTTGTGACTCACATGGTCTATATGAGTGTCGCCCAACAGAACTTTCCATTACCGTGGAAATGCTCTATTTCTTTTTTTAAATTTAATTTATTAATTTATTTTTGGCTGCGTTGGGTCTTCGTTGCTATGTGCGGTCTTTCTCTAGCCGCGGCAAGCGGGGGCTACTCTTCGTTGCGGTGTGCGGGCTTCTCTTGTTGTGGAGCATGGGCTCTAGGTGTGCGGGCTTCAGTAGTTGTGGCATGCGGGCTCAGTAGTTGTGGCACGCAGGCTCAGTAGTTGTGGCTCACGGGCTTAGTTGCTCTGCGGCATGTGGGATCTTCCCGGACCTGGGCTCGAACCCGTGTTCCCTGCACTGGCAGGCGGATTCTTAACCACTGCACCACCAGGGAAGTCCTGGAAATGCTCTATTTCTGCATTGTCCAATGTGGTAGTCCCTAGCCATATGTGCACACCGAGCACTCGAAATGTGCCTACTGCAATTGGGAAACTGGATGTCTTCAATTTTATTCCATTTTAACTAATTTAAATGTAAAAAGTTACATGGAGCTAGTGGACATAGTACCTGACTATGCGGGTGTAAACATAAAAGGCTCATTGGTTCATATAACTGAAAATTCTAGGCACATCTGACTTCAGGTAGGGCTGAATTCAGGAATTCATATTATGTCGTCTGGGCTTGTTTTTTCCACCTGGGACTGTGCCCTCCTCTATAACATCTTTGTTGTACAGGCAGGTTCTCTCCATGTGCCAGCAGGGTGGCTATGGGCTGCCTGCCCCTAACTCACATCTTCCCTTTGGTTTCAACCAGAGTCCCTGGATAGAGCCTCACTGGTCTGGCATAGATCACAAGTCAATGCCTGGAAACAGGGGTGGGAGGACCCCTCACGGATTGGGAGTAGGAGATGGGTGGTTCTCCAGAAGAAAAATGAGGTGATGCCCCAGAATAAGTGTGGATGGGGGTGGGCATTAAAGAGATGCCATGTAGGCAAAACGAAGCAAAACAGATGCTCAGCACAGCATCTTATAGCTTATAACATCATGGTAAGTGATGAAATAAGTATCAGGCGTTATCATCATAGTAACGATAGCACAGACTTCCGAACCAAGGGTCTTAGCATCAGCTAGATCATCACAGAGCATCTGGTAGTGTCAAATCCGTAGCACTTGTGTCTCAATGACCTTGAATCCTTATTTCTCATCTCTCCCCCACCTCTGCATGAAAGTCCCTTTTCAGCCCCCCTACCTGGGGCCCCAGCTGAAAGGGAACTCTCTGGGTGTGGGCAGGTGGGGCCCACGGGAGGAGTGGGCTTTCACGGATCTCTGTGTGCCCAGGCGTTATCTCCTTCAGGCCCAGGAGGGACACTGAGGCTTAGAGAGGGTGTGTGACTTTCCTGGGCCACACAGCTGCTGTGAGGAGCAGAGGGAGGACGAGGCCTCCAGGTGTCAGGGGGTCTGGCTTCCTGAGTCTGGCTCAGCCTCCAGCTCTGTGACTTCGGGGAGGTCAGCCCCTCTTTCTCTGCAACGCTTTCCTCAGAAGGGTTTCCTGTGAAAGTAGGGGTTGTGGCACCCCGAGTTCTGGGGCTTCATTCATCCCTAATCTCCAGCACTTGGCCACCAGAGTCCACCAACTCCCAGCTCTAGGAAGTTGGCCTGTGGCCACGGCCATACGTGCCGGTCCCTCTGCTCAGCATTCTTCTCTGCCTGTACTATGCTGAGTCGTCCCTTTGGGCCCGTCACGTTTCCCACAGTGCTCGCAGCTTGGGTGACCAGAAACCAGATGGTGACGACTGTGTGCTCAGTGCCGTAACGGGGGAATCTGAGGGGAGCTCAGAGGCATCCCTGGGCAGCCCAGCCAAGGGGACAAGGAAGGCTTCTGGAAAAGGAGATGTCTGAACTGAACCTTGAAGGAGGAGGAATTAGGATGGCAGAGGGGAGGAAGTGGAAGTTCTCTCCCCAAACCGAGAGAACTGCAGGGGCATAGGGTTTGTGGGTGGGAGTGCAGAGGGACTGTGGAGGGACCGTCCCCCTCTAAGCCACTCGCTGTAAGCTTCTGGAGGACAAGGACTGTCTGATATCACAGAGCCTGGTAGAATAATCCAGCCAAATAAATATGTGGACTCAATAGGCAAACAGATAACTCTGGGAGACAGGAGTCCCATCAGGGAAGGTGGCTGCAGTTTTCCATCAGTGTGGCCCCAGAACATCCCCTGGTAACTTGGATGTCCATGGGTCTCACAACTCTAGGTCACTGCGTCCACCCTAATTCCTGTGGACTCAGTGAGGGTGTGCTGTCCTGGGGGAGTAAGAGAAGGCTCTTAGAGGAAGCCAGCAGACGAGCCTGGCAGAGAAAGGACAATGGCATCCCAGGCAGAGGGACAGCACAGGCAAAGGCCTGAGGTGAGTTCCAGGAGTGATGGGGAAGAGTGGCCAGAAGAGGAGGAGCCAGAAAAGTGGGTCACAAGGGCCCTGAGTGGCTGTTTGGGCTTCAGTCTGACAGTGGGGGAGCCCATGCTTGGGGTTTAGATTTGTGCTTTTAAGAAATCCCTCCTGGGCCTCCCTGGTGGCGCAGTGGTTGAGAGTCCGCCTGCCGATGCAGGGGATACGGGTTCGTGCCCCGGTCCGGGAGGATCCCATATGCCGCGGAGCGGCTGGGCCCGTGAGCCATGGCCGCTGGGCCTGCGCGTCCGGAGCCTGTGCTCCGCAACGGGGGAGGCCACAACAGTGAGAGGCCCGCATACTGCAAAAAGAAAAAAAAAAAAAAAAAAAAAAAGAAATCCCTCCTGCAGTCGCTGGGCACGCTCACACGCCGGGTCCTGTTCTAGGGCAGGACATACACAAATGAACCAAGCAAAGATCCCCTCAAGGCTCATGTTCTGGTGGGAAGAGAGAGAGACAAGAACCACACAAATAGATGATGGACAGTGTAAGATAACGTCAGGTTCCAGGAAGTGCGATGAAGAAAAATCGGGTAAGGTACGGGTGCAGGGCGTGATGAGCAGTGTGGTCAGGGGAGGCCTTTCTGAGAAGACACCAGAATGGAGTGAAGGAGCAAGCCATGTGGACATCTCCGTGAAGAACAGTCCAGGCAGAGGGCATTGGTGGCTATTAGGGCAAGAGGGGGAGGAAGCTGAAGCCGTGAGTTGTGTTCTGGAAGCAGCCCGGAGGCCAGTGTGGCTAGAGTGATACAAGTGAGGGGGCAACAGCGGAGGGGAACTGGAGAGGAAATGGGGCGGACCGCACAGGGTCTCGCAGGCCGTGACAGGGCATTTGGATGTTCTCCTAAGTGCGATGGGATACCGTGAGATGATGTCTAGGAGGGACTGATGTGATCTGCTTCTAAAAGGTCAGAGTGGCAGGTGGTGTGGAAAATGGCTTGCAGGGCCAGGAGGGGGAGCAGGAGATTGGTTAGGAAACCACGTGGACTAGGACAGCAGAAAGACATCCCTGGTGGCCCGGAGCAGGGAGATGCTGTGGAGGCTGGTGCAATAATTGAGGCGAGGGCTAGGGCGAGGCCAGTGGGA